>NC_136388.1:66101738-67448005 GCF_965140285.1 Lepidochelys kempii
TACCTAATGTCTTTGTTAAAGGAAAATTGCACTATTATTATCTTGCTAACATGGGGAGGCACCTGTTAACAATGCAAATCAGCTTTTTTGATTGTAGCAAGTTAGGATTTACAAGCTGGTAAGGTGCCACTTAACATTTTAAATAAGTCATGGCATCATGTAGGCACCACTTCAGAGATGCTTGAGATAACTCTTGATTCTAAGCTCCTGTGTTTGCTGGCTTATTACTTTAAGGAAAAAAATACCACTGGGGCTGAAATCTCTCATGCTTTTTCACTAGCCCAGATGTGAATTCTTTTTAGATGGTTTATGGAAAATCCATTCAGCTGTTAGGGAGTTATCCGAGCATAAAAATCAAATGGTGTTTCAGCCATTAAAAATGTGTCTTGGGTGCTTGTTTTGCATTAACATGGCTCAAAAGGTTTCATTTTTGAAAGTTCAAGCTTGGCAAACCCATAGCTCTTAATGAAGAATGCACACTTGGCCCAGCTTGAAAAAACTTGTTGAATGTTAAATGTAGAATAGGTGAAGATAGCATAAGTGCAGTGCATTATTTTCTTCTGGATTGCCTGCATAATGAAGTATGTCTTCAGACCTCAGTGTATCCCCCAGCTCTGCAGCTTCCACATGGAGGATTAAATGCGTCACCCACTTGCACCATTGAATTCCACCCTTTCCATTTGTCCTGAGATAAACAGGACTGACAGCAATGCTGTTGGCTGATTCCAGCATAAGCCCATTTCAGCTGCTGCACGCCCAAGTTTATACTCCATGCCTTACAAACCATTTCCTTCTTTATCGTGTCAAAGGCCCCTGTTCCAGGTCTAAAACAGGAATATATGCTGTATACATGAAAGCAGATATTGTTCCCTTCTGAAGACCTATACACTTACTTAAGACATACACAACTGTTTGCTTAGCATAGGAAATTTTGAGACCTGAGATACCTTGTGTGGTAACCTAGCTTTTTAACACTGTTCATTAGTTTACAAACACCCATCTTCACAAATACAGTAGAACTACAATAGTCACTATTAAAAAGTCAGCATGTGTGAGTTAGCAGTGATGTCTGGAAGATCAGCTTTTCCCCTTCACTCAGTTGTTAGTGATGTCATAGGCCTATTCTAAATGCTGGAAGACAATGACTTTTTAAATGACCACTGTGTGTCCTAGGGAAATCTGCTCCATGCTTCCTGATTAAAATTGTGTTTTGATATGTTGAGGACTTCAGGAGCTATTTTTCATGCTTATGGGTCTTGATTGCAGACTCCTTTCTCTGGCAATACTCCTGTTTAATTCCCTGGGACATCTGATAGAGGAATGAGTGCAGGATCAGAACCTACATGACATTTTGACATGTCTAACTCAAGTGAAAGTCTCTGAAAAATCTAAAATCTAAAATCTGGGATTGTCATTGAAAAGTTGCACATAGAATCCTAGAATCCTCCATTTTGGGAAAATCGATTTTCATTAGTGGTATGTATTTAGAGAGACCCGAGCCATAAAATTCAGATCTGGATTTCAATCCCACACAAAGTTCAATGAGTTTTGGTTGAGGTCATCTTTAGATTGTTATATTCTTCCTCTGGAATGTACTCCTGATGCTGATGATACACTTTTTCAAATTGTACATAGTACTGATGCCTTTATAGCTTTCTGCATAGTGTAATCAATTAATATTCGCCAGTGTCTAGGCACATTCATTTTAATTTGAATATTTTAAAATATTTTCCTTTTTATTCTTTTCTACTGTGCTGGGAGTCTGGATCAGGAATTTTAGTGAGGAGGACAGCTGCAAATTGACAAAGTGTATACAGCCTAACTGTTCTAATATCAATGCACAGGAATTTACGTTTATACTGCTTAGCAAGATTAGTCATAATAAGCACATTATACCAGATCTGCAGGAACCGCACTGACTTACTATTTACTTCTGGGTAAAATTCAAGGTATTACCAATCATCTATAAAGGCCTGTGAGGTTTGGTTTTTGGAGACTAATTGTTTTCACATACACCACTGTAGTAGTTAAGGGCAGCTGAGGCATTTGCACTAGCAGGGTAAAATTTCCCCTGATGCAGAAATCCCTTAAGTCATGTATAGCAATTGTGCTGGCCCTCTGCATCAGTGTGAATTTCACTCACAGACCCTAGCAGTCAGTGTCTGGATAAAGGAGGCAGAACCTTCCAAGCAAAGAGCTAATGATTCTGGAATTTGCTTTATCCACTAGTGCAACAGAGCCAGAGTTAGCTGATCTTCAGGGCATGCAGCAAGACTCATCTATTCTCAAGCTGAAAGGGTGGAGGGGGAAAATTAGTATGTATCTTGTTTCATGAGAGAGTCTGAGGGTACTGGTCAGTATGATTTGTGCTCATAGACTTTTGCATTAAATGTTATTTATAAATCAAATAAAGAGCATTTCATAAGCAAAATCCCCCTGTACATTAGACACCTTGGTACTACACGTATACTCTATCTGAATCATTACATAGACATTAGGATCCTTATACTGTTTGCTAAGAATTCCCCCCCCCCCCCAGACCCCGACACCTATTAGGCTAGTAAGATCAGGACCAGACAGTCATCAGTGCTTTGATTTTGCAGTGATTGGCACTATATAAATAAAGTGATTGATGCACTGCTAACGCAGTATTTACATTATTTTTTTTCTGTGTGTACTATTCTTTTGCCCCCATTCACTTCCTTCTCCTCACCAGTGTAACACAGAATGCTAAGCAGGTTAGAGGGGCTAAGATGCAATTTATAGATGCTAATTTCTTTAGAAGTAAGTTCTTTTAAAAAGCTGTTATGCCCCTTTTTAACCTATCATTTAGGAGCAGCTGCAGATTTTGCCATTTACTCCCTCTCCTTCCCCCACTACACACACACACACACACACACAGACCAAGGTCTGAGATGGTATTTTGGAAATTTGAATGAGAGATCTTGCATTGTTAAAAGGGTGCCTGTAAAAGCAGAGCTGCATGAAGGATGACTGGCAGGAAAATGAGTCCCTTAGTATTAGTGAGAAAGAGTTTTGTCTTTTTTGTCATGTAATAATTTTCATTGAAAACATCTTTTAAAGTGGTGACATCCCTCCTCTTTAATTCTGCTCAAAAATTCAAAGCATTGTGGTGATGCACTGGAATCTGGATTTTTCAAATGAGTTGCTAGCTTTAATTCCATTTAAATGGGGTTTGGAGCAAAGTTGTATAGAAGAGTTAATTATAGAGAGCTAAGCATGCCTCCAGTTTAAAAAGTTACCCAATATTAAATTCTTATTCCATGGGTGCTGGCTCCTTTTTTACCTTCTCTCTGAAGTACAAAATGTTAAAAATGCAAATGGTCTAAACACAAAATTCTCACATCAAAGTGAAATAAACTTATTTTGAAAGGCAGCCTTTGAATGCAATCTTGATTCTAAAAAAGCCTATTTAGAGAAAATGGGATCCATAAATGTCAAGAACACCTGTAGTCTGTCTGAGAATGTGCCTGCTTTTTGACATTAGCATTGATAAGCCATAGGCACATCAAAACAAACATCCCTTTCTTAATCTGGTTAGAGAAAAGTCAAAGGAGGTGTTGGTGGGTTTTATTGTCTTTCTTTTAAAATTCTTTCCATGTAATTTGTTTTCATAGAGACGGGGAAAAATATATATGGGCAAAACATATTTGGTTGAATAGAATCCACTGGAAAATACTTTGCATTTTTTTCTTTAAGAAACCATGACAGTTATGAAAAGCCTAATTGTTTTAAGTGAGGTCTCATTACACAACAGTGTAAGTACAACATGACAAAGGCAAATTATTTTTGAATAGAGTTTTACCTATAAGAAAAAGTTATACAATATATTGGATCAGAAACAGACATTTAGACAACACAGAAATGAAAAACCTTTTTTTTCTCCTGCATATATAAAGGATATGATGTACATAACCTTTGGCGTGGGGGATGGGAACATATTTTTCAGCTGAAATTAGATGGGGCATATAAGAGTAATGCACTTAAACAATATTATAACTGAAACCATTGTAGATAAGTGTTAATGCTCCTTCTGATTACAAAAAGGTTTGTGTAGTGATCAGAAAAGCTAAAATGATGACAATGCAAGGATAGCAAGCTGAGCATTTGGTCTGCCAGGCATTTCTGGTGGAGTTTTTAATAATAGATGCCATTTTTCCATAGGGGTTTCTACCAATAAGTCATAATGAGACAAAATGGTGGTGTAAGCCCCCAAAGAAAAAGAATACATCTATTATTAAATACTTCTTTTATTTTGTAATTTTGCCCATGAACCTTGTAACATTTGTTATTATCATTTTGCAGTGGAAGGCAATCATAACAATGGAGAGGGTTCAAAATGTGAGGGTCCAATGGACCTCTGTCTATTATTTGTCAATTATTTTGATTGCCAGGTTATTTTGTCCACAGGAAGTACCTCAATTTCTATATTTCAGTGGTCTCTGTTTAGTATCCCCTTTACAGTACATGTTCCAGTATAGTTTACTTATATACTGCAGATGAATGGATTATAACAAACATTTATAATATATGTATTAAGCAAAAACACTACGTTAAGTGACTGATTGTGCCTTAGTATTATTCTATGGCACAATGTACAGCAACTGCTTCAGGAATTCTGGCAAATCTGTGCAAACTTCTTGTTGCACATATAAAATGAAAACATTGTAATAGTCACTCCTTGTAAGAGCTTATTTCAGTGTACATGTACTGTAAATCAAAACCATAACTCTATTTGTGACAGTCTGTAAATCTAAAAAAAAGAAAAATCAAATTTTTATTACAATTTCAGTGCTTGTGAAATGCATCACCTCCACAACACTAGAAACCAAAGTCCTTTATCCTTAGTATTTATTCAGGTATAAGCATCCCTACATTATCTCACTTAACACGCTTCACTTTTGACCTCAGGGAGCACTTGTAGAGAAAGAACAGTTCAATCTCCATTCCATTTATAGTCTTCACCTTATAGACTTCACATAGCGCCCCCTACATTTGACCTTAGTTAAAACATAAAATATATAGGGTAAAAAATATGCTTTCGTTGTTTCTGATTGTTCTTAAAAATAAACAAAGACCAACTTTATTTTTAGAAAACCCTACAATCCTCCAGTATGCAAATCCTGCAGTTACTCTCATCCCGACATTGGATACTTTACCCTTCATTTGCAAACTTGAATAAATTTGTTTATCATTTTAACTTGCTGCTGAACAGTTTTCTTCTAGTCCTCTTTTCAGTTCAACCCTCACTGACTTTACCCACAAAGTCCCAAGAAAAATTTCTCTACTTCTCTTATGCTTGAGTTACATGAACTTCTAATCAGTTACAAGCTATTTTAAGTTAACAGAACTATATAAAAGAGTCACTCCATTTCATCAATAAAATAACTTAAGCCATTACAAAGATTCTAGTTTCTTCTTAAACCAAGGAAAGAATTGCTTTTCAGCATTGTCTAATAAGACCAAATAGAGTATAATCAGAAGCAACCTTTTCACAGTTTTCACAGAAACAGTTGTTACAGTTATTATTCCGTACTTAAATTTGTTGTTGGATACTAGAGTTCAACTCCAGTGTCAGCTGGCATTGATTCTTGGTTTTTCAAGAAATAGGTAATGAAGAATAATATTTTAAATGTAATTCCTTTCAACTGATTGCAAAATACTTTTCAATTGAAAGAAGGGGTTAGTGATCTCAAATCCTTCACATGGTCTAGTGCTGTCCTATGAATGTAACTGAGGCTGATATACAGTTGTCCGAACAACACATCTCTGTGTCTCGCATGGTAATGGAAAGCGCATGATGGATGCTTTTGAAGAAAATGAAAGTAGAAAAAAGAAAAAGCCTAGGGACTGATGATGCTGATTTATTGCTTTGAAATATCAGAGGCTAAGTGCTTTCTCAATATTAAGAGTTATACCATGTGGGGATACAAGTTAAGATTATTACGCTGGGTTTGATATTTTTATATTTAATTTGAATCAGACCAATCACCCTTCTGAAGCAGGCTTATTGACAGAATCTGAATTGAACTCAATTGATTTAACCTATATTGGGAAGTGTAAATACAACAGAGCAACAGTGTTTGTGGCCCATGAGACAATGCCAGGTTGTTAACATTGGTGTTTTCCACTCTTTTCCAGTTCTCTTGCAACTGAAGTATGATTCAAAGTGACATATTTAAAAATCTTGTGGCTGATCCAGCTAATGTAGCAAAATGATGAAACCAAGTCCAAAGGAGAAATACGTGCATATGCAATGCATGTTACTGCAAGAAGTCATTTTTCCACTTATTAATAAATTTAAAGGTATTTTTATTAATATTATATATTTTATGTATAGGTGTTCAAATGTTATTTCACTTATGTATTTCTGGCATATTGAGCAATATTTTTGATACAAATATGTATAGAGTTGCCATCATGTATGAAAGCATAGTGTATACTAACCAACCCCCCTACCCTCCCTAAGAGTGCCTATGATGGGGGTAGCAACCAATGGACTAGTTCTAAGATTCCAAAGCCTGCTAATAGTATAAAACATGAACAAAAATGCATCTTATACATTGGCCAAAGGGTGCCCAAAGTTGAGCTTATCATATCAAGTGCTAATGGTGAAGGCTTACACAAGCTTCAGATATCATATAAATAGCTTCAGTGTTCCTTTTGAGTGCAGCTGCCGAGGTGATGGGGATGGGCAGACCAGTGATCCATATAATCTAATCGGTTCTCCTGTAGCACGTCAGTGTTGACACTATCTATGCTGATGGGAGGCTTCTCTCACTGGCATAGGTAATCTACCTCCCCAAAGCCTGGTCTACACTACACAGTTAGGTCAGCATAAACTGCCTTGCGTTGACCTAGCTTTGGAAGGGCTTGTCTACACTTACCAGAGGTTCGACGAGTGGCGATTGATGCATTGGTGGTCGATTTTAATGGGTCTTCACTAGACCCGCTAAATCGACCACAGATCACTCTCCCGTCGACTCCTGTACTCCACTGGATCAAGAAGAGTAGTGAGAGTCAACAGGAGAGCATCTTCCGTCGACATCGTGTAGTGTGGACCCCGCAGTAAGTAGATCTAAGCTATGTCGATTTGAGTTACGCTGTTCACGGAACTCAAATTGCATAGCTTAGATCAAATTAGTAGAGTAGACAAGGCCAAAGTGTCTTCACTTAAATTTGGCTCCTCTGATGTTGTCAAGGTTCCTCCCCAACTCTGAACTCTAGGGTACAGATGTGGGGACCTGCATGAAAAACCTCCTAAGCTTATCTTTACCAGCTTAGGTCAAAACTTCCCCAAGGTACAAAATATTCCACCCTTTGTCCTTGGATTGGCCGCTACCACCACCAAACTAATACTGGTTACTGGGGAAGAGCTGTTTGGACGCGTCTTTCCCCCCAAAATACTTCCCAAAACCTTGCACCCCACTTCCTGGACAAGGTTTGGTAAAAAGCCTCACCAATTTGCCTAGGTGACTACAGACCCAGACCCTTGGATCTTAAGAACAATGAACAATCCTCCCAACACTTGCACCCCCCCTTTCCTGGGAAATGTTGGATAAAAAGCCTCACCAATTTGCATAGGTGACCACAGACCCAAACCTTTGGATCTGAGAACAATGAAAAAGCATTCAGTTTTCTTACAAGAAGACTTTTAATAAAAATAGAAGTAAATAGAAATAAAGAAATCTCCCCTGTAAAATCAAGATGGTAGATATCTTACAGGGTAATTAGATTCAAAAACATAGAGAACCCCTCTAGGCAAAACCTTAAGTTACAAAAAAGATACAGAGACAGAAATAGTTATTCTATTCAGCACAGTTCTTTTCTCAGCCATTTAAAGAAATCATAATCTAACACGTACCTAGCTAGATTACTTACTAAAAGTTCTAAGACTCCATTCCTGGTATATCCCCGGCCAAGACCCAGCATATTGACAGACCCACAGACCCTTTGTTTCTCTCCCTCCTCCCAGCTTTTGAAAGTATCTTGTCTCCTCATTGGTCATTTTGGTCAGGTGCCAGCGAGGTTACCTTTAGCTTCTTAACCCTTTACAGGTGAGAGGAGCTTTCCCCTGGCCAGGAGGGATTTCAAAGGGGTTTACCCTTCCCTTTATATTTATGACAGATGTAAGTGTCTCTCCACATCATTTAGTAACATCACCTCCCTTAGCAGCAGAGTTATGGTTGATGTTATTAGGTTGAAGCAGTGTCTCTGTAGACACTGTGTAGCTTATGTCAACTATTAATGGCTTTCAGGAGCTGTCCCACAATGCCTCACACTGACAATACAATCAATACAAGCACCGCTGACAGAAGGAACCAAGTGCGTGCACACACAAGCAATTTAATAACTGCGGTGGCTGTATGGCAATGTAAGTTACATTGACAATTTTGTAGCATAGACATGGCCCAAGAGGTGGTAGCTAGGTCAACAGAAGAATTCTTCAATTGGCATAGTGCTGGTCTACACTGGAGATAGGTTGGTATAGCTACATCTCTCAGGGATATGGATTTTTCACACCTGAGAGACATAGCTATACTGCAGTAAATTCCTAGTGTAGACAAGGCCTAACAGTGGTGAATCCCAGGTGTTCCAGAGGAAGGGGCAAAAAATCCTGTAAGGGACAATTATGGAGTAACTGTGAACATATATAAGAATCTGATAAGTGCATGACATTTTGAATCACTACGTGAATATTCAAGCAAATGACCTCAACTGAGACAGCAATTATCACCTCTGACAATTCATGAAAATTCATAATATCAAAGAAAGGCTTCACCTCTCTTATCTATATTCAGCCTGAACTAATCTTCGTGAAGTTCTCAATCTCCACTAGAATTCTTCTGTGTTCATAAAAATAAGAGTGAGAAGAGACCTAACATGTAATCCAGTACTTCCCAATGCTCCCCACAGTATGAAAAGTGCTTTGTCCAATTCAATTTTAAATTAATCAAGCCAGGGGGCTTCAGCATGGCTCAGGAGAGATTATTGCACAGTCTGATAAATCTCAGTGAAAGTTTTCTTTTCATTTGCTCAATTTCACTCCTGTATTTCTAGTTATATCTTCTTGAATCTACCAAAATATTCCCATTCTTCATTGGTTATACATCTTTGAAATATGTGTTGATGGTTATATCTCTTCCACCACGTAGCCAAATTATTAAAAATCTAAGCCCAGAATATCAGCTTGTGTAAATCAATGTGGTACACTGAAGCCAAGGAAGCTACATTGATTTACCCCAGAAGAGTCTCTGGTTCATCCTATATGTCCGCACTGCAGCTGAGAGCAAGTCTTCCAGCCCAGGTAGACAGACTCACAAATAGGGCTCAAGCTAGTGTTCTAAAAATAGCAGTGTGGACATTGTGGCTCCAGCAGAGACTTGAGGTACCTGATCTCAAATCCAGGAGTTTGAAATCTCTAGCTGCTGCCCAAGCTGCAATGTCCACACTCACACAAGTCTGTCTACCCATGCTGGGAGGTTCACTCTTGGCTGCAGTGTAGCCATACCTACAAGTGTTGTACAGTATCCAGATGGAGCTAGGCCAAGAAAGGTAGACTAACTGAATACATGTGCATTATTATCCATCTGTTCTTTTTGACATCCAATTTTAATATGGACATTTAGTGCTGTTTCAGAGGTAGTATGCCCATTATCGTGCAAAGAGCATTTTTGGTATCAGTTGTTTCCACACTGTAGAATATTAAATTGTAATTAAGACTTTTCAGATTTTTCCTTGCACTGCCCATATCCCCAATGTTAAAAGTGATGCTGAGTTTTTCATTTTGAAATTCTATTCCAAGCTCCATTTGATTTATGAATAAGGGAAACACTAGAGCTATAAATATTTCATTTTCTCCAGATAACTTGACTTTCAGCTGCACAGGTTTATTGTCATTAAAGGTTATATAGGGCTTTCTTAACCTGCTTTCACTGATCTCATTGAATTGATAAGCTTATCTGAAGAGGGTTTTTGTTGTTGTTTTTTTGTCAGAATCCTTAATCTTTATTTCAATTAACAGAGGTCCTGGTACGAAGCTCACACTGATGTAGGAGGTTTTATTTCCCCTTGCCTATGAAACAAAATACAAAAGCTCTTCTAACCTATCAAGAGACATAAGAGTTACATCAGGAATGGGTTTGGCCTAAGAAACCTGCTCCTCTTCTCATCTCATTTTCTTTGCAGCATTTTGGGGAGTTTTCATCATCTTTTAAAAAAAATTATTCTTGCCAAAGATGCTGAATGAACTGAAACTGAAGTCTGTACATCCACAGAACCAGAGAAGTCTGGGCAATGGCAGTGCAAGTTTCCTCAACCTATACTAGAAGAATTTCCCCACTTCCAGGGATATCAGGGAAGTTCAGTCTCCATGGCCCACTCATTCCTGGCTCTGAGACTACCAACAAAGGTACAGATTAATTCCAATTATGACATGGATGTTGTCCATTAACAAACAGACTGAGAACACTAGGATTTTTCCATCTCTTTAACTCACAATTTGCACAGCTGTAAAAATAATAAACATTCTTTTCTGTCTTTGGATGAAAGGGTAAGAGAATCTCCTCAACTCATTTCCTGTTACTGTTTCCAAGGCTCTTGGACGGCCAGAACTGTGATTAACATAATATAAATAGATAAGTTCCTGGGTCCTTACCATTACATCACTCTTGTGTGGAATTTCTGACCCTGTAAGGTGCATTTCATTGAACAATGAAACTGCTGTAAAAACACTCCTGAGCACTAGAACAAAGCAGAAATTTAAGACTACAAAACTAATCTATCTAAACAGACAGGATCTGCATCAGAACCTGCTTTAAGATGTTGTTTTATCCAGCCTTGGTTTAGCATGTGTGGGATGTAAGTATTATATTATGCTGTCCAACCTAGACCATCTATTTCTTTTCTCCTCAGAGTCATCACTAGTTGTTTTTCTATTCTGCTTTGCATTTCTTCAAGGTTTTGATGTTGCAAGTATTGAAATGTATTCATATTTCTTATCAAGACCATGTCCCCAAGCTTATGAAAGTCTTAAACTAATGAAACAGTAAGTTATCCCACACTTTAATATTTTATTAAAGATTTAAAGGAAATTCTGTCTTTTGCCCATTCTTCCCCCAACTGCAAAATATATTTCAAAGGTTTATTTCCCATAATAAGGATATTCATATATTTCTTTCTAAAGTGCCAGGACTGTATCTTGTAGATTGAAAATGTTCTGTAATCAAATGGAATGATTCCCTTCTTACCCATGTCTGCTCCACAGAAGGGTTCAGTAGCATACAGGATAACCCTTTTCATAGATCCTGTGAAGCAAAGATAACTGCTCTCTACTTTGTAAGGAATAATTCTGCTGTGGCAAGGAGATTGACAGGAGAATCTCATAGATGGTGATAGGATAACCATAGAAGTGAGTTTAGCTTCAATTTTGTATGCGCAGATGCTTATCTGAAACTTTGGCTTGGAAACTAGGCTTAGAATCACTAGAGATTAGAATTCGTCATGAGAATTAAAATATTTCTTCCCTACATCTGGGATGTACTTCCATTTCCAACCCTGTCAAAATCAGAGAGTGCAGAGAATGGCTTAAGTTGAAATGTCCAGATCTGGATCTCGTGTATCTTAGAGTTGTCTGGAATTCAGATCTAAGGTTCTGGTTTGATAAAGATATGGGCCAGCTGTAAAATTCAAATACTACTATTCTTGTGATATAAACAAATCTTAATAGATCTGGGTTCAGATTTCAAATACCCTCATAGTTTGGGGGGTTTCAGAAGCTGGGTTTTGGTCTAGGCTAATCTCCATTTAAGGAGAGTAAATTAACTGAGCTGCTTTTAAGTTAATCATTTAGACTGAATAGAGAACAAAGCTGAGTTTGTTGACGAGATGGACCACTGTTTGGGTTGGTTCTTATGATATCAAACCAATCCTGCCCATTCTGACTCAGAGGTATTTTTCTCTATATATATTTTGAAAGTCAACTTAAAGTAGACTTTGTATTAGCAACTTCAGAAAAAATATCACTTTGCTCTCATCTAGTTGGTCCAAAAGATAATTTTATTTGCATATATCTTTTTCTGGCACAACATAAAATGGGAATTGATTTGGAATGGAAATAAACCACTGATAAGATTGTTTTTCAACCTTCAAAGAAATCCTGTAGAAAACTCACTTACAAAGAAATCCTAAAATAAAATAGATAACAGATATTTTATCTTCCTATATACCCAGTTTTTGACATTCAACAGCGTGACCTTCAGAATTAATTCCCTTTTGAGTCTGATTCTGTTGTCCCTGGTTCTTTAATAGTTCTTAAGTATCCCCGTGCATGCATTACACATCAGTGGAGAGATGGTGGCCATTACAATGAAAATATCACCTTTATTTGTTCTATTTGTACTAGCTGTGCACAGTGGATCTGCTGCAAAATGTTGTTTAAAGAATAAAAATTTAATCTATATTTTCCCATTTAAAAAAAGATGTCTTTAACTAGTATCCTATTATCTCCATCTCTTTGACCTATCCTAGCCATTTCCCTCTACTATTTGTGATTTCTTAGAAGCTGATTGGATTCTGTTTTGACATATATATATATGTCAAATATTATATATATATATATATATATATATATATATATATATATATATATATATATATATATATATATATTTTCAAATATAAAAATATGCCACAGAACATACATTGCACCCAACATAAAAAACATCAAAATCTTGTGGATTGTGTCTGAAACCGTTATCTAGTGTACCTAATTTATTTGGGCACTTATTTTGCATACTGTATATATAAGAGATAAGCCATGACTATGCTGAGGCTTCAGGAACTAATTGTCATGAAATAAGGCAATTGACCACAGAGAACAGCAGCTCTCCAGGTGAGGGACTAATGAAGACCCCTGTCAGGCATAAATGTGTAAACCACTCAGTACATTTTTATATTATTGAGGCTTATTAACTTCTCTAGCAAGACAGATGGGTTTCAACTGAAAAGTTGTAGGAAGGAAGTAGGTGCACCAGTGCAGGACTGCTGGTTGGAGATGTTGTCTTTCAAAGACAGCATAGAGTGTTGTTCCCCTAGCTACAGATGTTCAAGAGATGCACCATCAACCCTCTCCCAAATTCAGTCAACTTGCTGTTATGGGTCAGTCCTTACCCCAGCACAGGTGGAAACACTATCAGTTCCCTCCCCTGCACTCCCCAACAGCCCTGTCTGACACCTATGCAGGTCCACTGGTTGATAGAGTTCCCTCCATTTTTTGTACCCATTCTGGAGCAACCACAACTTGACCCTCATCTTATGCATCTCTAAAATCCTTATTAATTATTTTATTATGCATTCTCTTTTATGTCTGCTGCCTCTGATCTGCATTGGGTCCACATTGGCCCTTTTTAAATGAGGAGGCATGAGAATGATGGCAAAACAAGAGATCTATAGGATATAAACATATCATACAATTATCCTTTCCTCACCATATGCTGTACATCAGGTTTGGCACCAAGTTTTGCAAAGCCCAATGTAACACTTGAACATCCCCATCGCATTTCCACCTCACCTCCATGTAATAAGAGACTCCACTACCTGCCTTGTGAACGCCACATCCTCATCCCTTCCAGACTATGTCAGTCCTTTGCACACCCATTCACAAGGCTCAGCATTCTCATAATGCCCCTACCAGGCCATGGTAGGCAGAAGATGGAATCAAAGGACACCTTTCCAAACAGGAAGCAGGAGGCAGCAAATATCCCATCTATGCTTCAGCCTGCTGGGGCCAGAATCAGGTCACTATTCACAGGGCATTTCAGACGGTGCTCTATGTCATGGGGATTTAAGGTACGGGGCCTTTGTTAGAGCAGGGCCCTATGGGGTCAACTATGGGCATAAGGCTGAAGCAGCTACAAACCATCCAAATTGTCACAAAGGAGAAGCTATTATGATTCTGTGAGATGGACACAAAAGCACCTGGCTGCCAGCATTAACACTTCAGCTGAATCCCCAACAGAGAAAAACAGACATCACACTGTATTTGCTACTGACCCAATCTCATCCGAAGCCTGACTCCTCCCTAGGTAGAGATCTACGTGTCAGCAAATGAGCTTCTAAAAGGTCACAGAGCAGAGGAAACGAATCTGCAGACATAGTACTCCAAATCATGAACTCCCCACCTCTCTCACTGAGGCAGCAGGGATGAGCTGAGCCAAGTCATGGTTATTCTAATGCAGCAGCAGGGAGTTAATGGTGCAATACAAATACAGTAGACTGGTAGCATATTTATTTACAGCACAGCAACCATGGTATTATTCAATATCACTCAAGTGGGTGTAGAGTCCTCTCAGTAACCAGAACAGGTTGGAGAGATTTATTTCCATCCTTCTTTATCCTACCAGCTGGGAGAGTGGAAGGAAAGAGAGGACCCTCAACAATGTATCTTTGAGAAAGGCTAATAAATGTAACCCTCATTTTACAGATGGGTAAACTAAGGCACAGAGCCATTGCAGGCCAGATTCTTGTATCCTTACTCATGTTATTTTTATCATTTGCATTGCAGTAGTGCCTAGAAGCACCAATCAGCAAGTATGCTCCCATTGTACTAGGCTGACTAAACAAAACACCAGTATATTTATTTCTGTCTGCAAATAGGTCTATAGTAGATGGCAATTGCTTTGTGTACTAAGAGAATTATCCAGTAATCCTCCGGGACATGTAAATACTGTATAATTGCATAGTAGTTCCAGTAAATCTTACTAAGTGATGTTCCTTTCCTATATTAGCAGCTTTCCTGTTAATCTGAAAATCTTTCTATTTATAGATCTGACAGTCCCTTGTAAAAAGTTTTGGAATGACAGTCCACCCATACGAAATAGTGCCTAAAAATTACATGCCTGAGAATGATGCAGCAGATCGAATCAAGGCGTTCAATCTCTGTTTACTTACTTACAACTTTCACTCCTGATTTATTTTATTCACTTGCATAAATGAAAATGCTGATATGACCACAAATTCCACCAAAACCTCAATCCACTTTCAAATAAGTCTGAGAAAATCCTGAGCTGTTTATGGACAATCAAAGATCAGAAAGAGGCAACAATAATGGAATACATTGTTTGCTGTGAATTATTTCTCCAGCTCTAATAATCAGCATACCGATGGCATTGCAACCCAAACCACCTCACAGTCTCCTACAAAGTCTCACTGATACTTTTCAGAAAATGATGCAACAGAACAGAACAGAACTCTAAAGAACCAGATACAGGAAAGCATTTAAGACAGAAAAGCCAATTAGCTCACGAAAGCTTATGCTCAAATAAATTTGTCAGTCTCTAAGATGCCACAAGTACTTCTTTTCTTGCTTGGCACTGTAACACCATCATTTTTTCCAGTTCAGTTGCATTTATTGATAACATTGCACTGGGTTTGATATGAGGACTCAAAAGCACAACATGGGTGAGCTTCATCTCATATGTTAACGTAGTTCTAAGCTAAACAGAAAAAAACTGTACCTGGAGAGGCATACCTCATTCACTTCCGCTAAAATCTCATGTCGTTGGGGCATAGTAAAGGTAGTTGTGCTGTCATTCAGCCTATTAGGCTAAATTCAGACTTTGTGCAAGATATTAAAGTGAATGGTTATGAGCTTTTGTAATTACTTCAGAAATGCACTTGGTCCCAAATTTTTACACAGCAAAAAACACTCTTTCAGAGAAAAGAAAGGGAGTACTTGTGGCACCTTAGAGACTAACCAATTTATTTGAGCATAAGCTTTCGTGAGCTACAGCCCACTTCATTGGATGCATCGGTGAAGTGAGCTGTAGCTCACGAAAGCTTATGCTCAAATAAATTGGTTAGTCTCTAAGGTGCCACAAGTACTCCTTTTCTTTTTGCGAATACAGACTAACACGGCTGTTACTCTGAACTCTTTCAGAGCACACACAAATAGGCAGACAGCCAAAGTACACTTATTTCCAACTTAGTCCTTGACATTTAGATTATTTTTTTCCACCACAACTTCACAGCTTCTTCTGCTGTTCTGTTGTGATCAGTGCTGATCTTCCAGGGCTGTAGCTGACTGTTAGGAAGCAGATGTTCTGTGAAGTATCAGTGTTAGCAATGTCACCAAGATGATTTGGAGGCAAAGGCCAAGAAGCTTGACAGATGAGGAGGAGGCTTGGGGCAGCTGACAAATTGCCTTGCTGAATAGAGGTTTTATACTTTCTGTGTCTCAACAGCTTCCAACAGCAAAGTTATTTTTAAACATAAGCCAAAGCTGTATGGGCCAATACTACAGTACCTGATCTTAACATGCTCTTTCCTCATTCATCATCATCCAGTTGAGCGAACACTGTATTATTTAGTACCATTGCTGCTGACTTGTCTTGTCCTACGTTACCTGTATTAAAACGGTTTCTCAGCTATAGTACTTTATGGTGCAGAAACCCAATTTGCAGTATCATCTGGCTGGCTCAATCTGTTACCACACATGTTGAAATTAATAACCTCGAATGGACTTTAAAAAAATAAGTAGGAGATCCCTGTAAACAGCATGCAGTGTGACACCATCTGCCCTGGCACTGTGTCTGGTAAATCACTCAATGTTGCCCTGTATTCCAGAACAATGCTACAGTATTGTAAGAAAACTGGAAAAGCTATGAAAAAGATCATATCTGAGATGTCCCATTTCTCCATGTGGAGGTTTAAAAGTTCCACAGTTCCATCTAGTCTTAGGGAACAAATCTGGGGTTAATTGAGAGTTCGGTTCGTATATAGTCTACATACAGATTTTGTATTGAGTACAGCTATTTCAGTCAGAGGTGTGATTTAAAAAAAAACCCGAAAACCAAAATAGTTATGCAGCTTCTAGTGTGGATGCAGTAAGATGCCTTTTCCAATACAGGAATAATTTATACCAGTATAAACATTTGTATATTGGTATAATTGCACCCACACTAGGGGGTTGTATTGCTTTAACTATAGTTAATAAGGTACAACTTTTTTGTACAGACGAGACCTTAGTATACTTAGGAGATTACAAATGGAACTGTCATAAATATAAAGGGAAGGGTAAACCCCTTTGAAATCCCTCCTGGCCAGGGGAAAGCTTCTCTCACCTATAAAGGTTTAAGAAGCTAAAGGTAACCTCGCTGGCACCTGACCAAAATGACCAATGAGGAGACAAGATACTTTCAAAAGCTGGGAGGAGGGAGAGAAACAAAGGGTTTGTGTGTCTGTCTATATTCTGTCTTGGCCAGGGATAGACCAGGAATGGAGTCTTAGAACTTTTAGTAAGTAATCTAGCTAGGTACGTGTTAGATTATGATTTCTTTAAATGGCTGAGAAAAGAACTGTGCTGAATAGAATAACTATTTCTGTCTGTGTGTCTTTTTTGTAACTTAAGGTTTTGCCTAGAGGGGTTCTCTATGTTTTGAATCTAATTACCCTGTAAGGTATCTACCATCCTGATTTTACAGGGGGGATTTCTTTATTTCTATTTACTTCTATTTTTATTAAAAGTCTTCTTGTAAGAAAACTGAATGCTTTTTCATTGTTCTCAGATCCAAGGGTTTGGGTCTGTGGTCACCTATGCAAATTGGTGAGGCTTTTTATCCAACATTTCCCAGGAAAGGGGGGGTGCAAGTGTTGGGAGGATTGTTCATTGTTCTTAAGATCCAAGGGTCTGGGTCTGTAGTAACCTAGGCAAAATGACCTAAGTTCAGAGTGGGGGAGGAACCTTGACATGGCCCTAGAGTTCAGAGTGGGGGAGGAACCTTGACATGGCCATGTCAAGGTTCCTCCCCCACTCTGAACTCTAGGGTACAGATGTGGGGACCTGCATGAAAAACCTCCTAAGCTTATCTTTACCAGCTTAGGTCAAAACTTCCCCAAGGTACAAAATATTCCACCCTTTGTCCTTGGATTGGCCGCTACCACCACCAAACTAATACTGGTTACTGGGGAAGAGCTGTTTGGACACGTCTTTCCCCCAAAAATACTTCCCAAAACCTTGCACCCCACTTCCTGGACAAGGTTTGGTAAAAAGCCTCACCAATTTGCCTAGGTGACTACAGACCCAGACCCTTGGATCTTAAGAACAATGAACAATCCTCCCAACACTTGCACCCCCCCTTTCCTGGGAAATGTTGGATAAAAAGCCTCACCAATTTGCATAGGTGACCACAGATCCAAACCCTTGGATCTGAGAACAATGAAAAAGCATTCAATTTTCTTACAAGAAGACTTTTAATAAAAATAGAAGTAAATAGAAATAAAGAAATCCCCCCTGTAAAATCAGGATGGTAGATACCTTACAGGGTAATTAGATTCAAAACATAGAGAACCCCTCTAGGCAAAACCTTAAGTTACAAAAAAGACACACAGACAGAAATAGTTATTCTATTCAGCACAGTTCTTTTCTCAGCCATTTAAAGAAATCATAATCTAACACATACCTAGTTAGATTACTTACTAAAAGTTCTAAGACTTCATTCCTGGTCTATCCCCGGCCAAGACAGAATATAGACAGACACACAGACCCTTTGTTTCTCTCCCTCCTCCCAGCTTTTGAAAGTATCTTGTCTCCTCATTGGTCATTTTGGTCAGGTGCCAGCGAGGTTACCTTTAGCTTCTTAAACCTTTATAGGTGAGAGGAGCTTTCCCCTGGCCAGGAGGGATTTCAAAGGGGTTTACCCTTCCCTTTATATTTATCACAGGAACCAAGAACTTTGGATAGGTACTCTTTTACTGAAGATTAGAAATCAGAAATAAGTGTTTACAGGTTCAGGGCCTAACATCCATGTTTAACGTTACTGTCCCGATTAGTCCCACTGAAGTCAAATAGTATAGTTATCCTGAAAGCTAACAGGCATTATTAGCCACCACATGAGCTCTGTCTTGTGTAGAGGAGGGAAGGACTGAATTCAAACTTTACTTTCTTTTGTTAAAAAAAAAATCACTGGCATGGGTAACATATCCGCGCTAATCTCTATGCAAATTTTGAACTCCAGTCGCCATATTTTCACCAGAAGGAGAATGAATTGCATAACTAACCAACTCATTTTAAATTGTGAATTTGGCACTCGGATATTTAATTTGAAATGTGCGTGGCCTGTTGGTTAGATAAACGAACCATTCAAGAAATAACTAATTATTGACAATGAACAAATTTCAAATGTTGAATCTCTTCAGTGGACTGGTTCAAGGTTAATTCATAAACTTCATCAATAATTTCAAATAAAAAATAAATTCAAGAATTTCAGAGAACATTCATGAATACTGAGAAAAGTTCAGTTAATCAAAATTGTGATTCAATATGAATTTGCCAGCTCTGCTATATGTGGTTAGCATTCCAACCTTCTGGAGAGCAAGTAAAATTAAAAAAAAAAAAAATTTACCGGATAATATTTATTTAGCTTGATTTCTTGTTTCTTTTTTTTTGGTTCTCTTTTATGAAACTTCACATATTCATCTGAGCCTCTGAACTTCTCAGCAGAACTTCTTCCCAAACCCAACTACCTGTCACTAGCTTAGTTTTCTGAGATGGTGCTGATTGTAGTTTGTCTTGGTTTATACTAGCAGTGAAGCTGTGTGCTGTTGAACCAATTACTGACATCTGTTTCAACAATAGATCTTTTCTTAGTGTTGTCCAGTCCAGTGTCTATACTTTCTGGTGTGTTATTTTTACAAGAAAGCTCTTATTCTCTCCCCACCCCCCATCCTCATCTCATTAGCAGCTCCTCATGCCTCTATTTATGATGTGGAATCAAATTGGTGTCATCTGCGTTTATGTCAAAATGCCAGGTTTAGCATTCAGACTGGAAGAGCAGGGCAATTTTCTCTTCCAGGTGTTAAGGCTTCCTCACCCCATGCTACTAAACAAGTAAATTGTACTGCAGATGCACATCTCTCTAGCCTCAGTCAGTCTCAAATGGCTGAGATATCTCACCAGCTGTCAAGCTCAGAGACACCAAATAGCAGCAAGATGTTGCTCGCTGCTGCTGAGTGTATAACATAGACCTTCTGCTATAAATTTCTCACTTGTCTTGATTGCTTATTAGTACTTCAGTTGGTTAGAGAGCGCATGTGTGCAAGTCAGTCTGAATCTGAGATCCCTGGGTCCACTGTAGACAGGCTTGGAAGAGATTGCTCCAAGGCCTTGGGGCAGATTGCTCCTCAAGAGTGACAGGGAGAGACATGGAGGAAGGGGAAATTCAGAAATATGAAAATGAATTTTGGAAGGCCTCCTCCCCCTGAGAGCAGATATTTATTAGGCAATGTGATGGCCCTTGCTGTTATCTGGAGCTAGTATCCTATCACATTCCTGAAGCAGAGAAGGAAAGATTTTGGTTTCTGTTTTTTTGCGGGGTGTTCATCTTCAAAACCTCTAATGTTGCCCCTTGCTGATCATCAGAAGTAGCCCTATAAAGTCATGACAGAAGCTTAACTGTAGTGGAGCTGCAGTGGCTCTATAATGTATGTCAAAAACAAAGCTGCCCACCACCACCAATGGACTTCATCCATTTATTAGAAAAAACTGATGATGTGGAATGGAGGTTACAGGAGCTTCACCACTGGAGGGCTTGTCAGCAGGGAGAAGCAATACCTCCTCAGTCACTGGGGGTTTGGGGTACAAACATCAGCTGAGGTAGGTAAACTCTGCTTATACAATACATTATGTTCAGTCCTACCCATTTTAAAGGATAAGATAAATATTTAATGTGAAAGATATCAGGATTTTATTCCCTGACATATGAAAGAATCTTCCATATACAGTGCCTTTCATCCAAAGGAACTTAAAGCGGTTGCACACCAACTGGGATTAAATAGACCAAGTATCCTCAAGCTATTCTTAGCACAGAACCTATTAGAGTGTCACCGACAGCACAAAGTGCATCTTGAGGGGGGTACACAGATGGAAGAAAATGGAGGCAACCTTTCCTATGTTAGGATCCTGCACGTGACCAACACTACCCACAAGTGGGCAGCAGTGACTCAGAAGGGGGAATGGCCAAAAGAACCGGGGATACCCAGATGTAGAACGTCCCTACAGCAGCCTCTGTGGTAATTTAAACTACTCCCAAATGGTGAAATGCTCTAGAAAAAGTATCAGTGGAACACCTAAATTATCCCTGGAGCACATGGTGGTGGACTTGTGCAGGGAGTTGCAAATCTCACTTCCCTGTGAGTGTGGGAGAATGTAGCTTGCAACACAAATTTTGCTAGACAAAAATTATTTTACCCACCAGTGAAATGCAAACTCTATTACAAAACCCTTTTTAACAGGAAGTGAAGAGTAACACCCAATTGAAATTACAGATTGGAATTTACTGTGGGTGGGTGTATTGTTATTACCTGACTATGGTCACTGGTGTTGATATCTTAAAGGCAGAATGACTCTGTCTCTCTATTATCTCCCTCCTGCTATGGCTTCTGTGACATGAATACAAGACATTAGTACTTGGATACCAACAGTGCAAATGCCTCAGAGATGTTCAAAAGTATGAATATAAGTCTGCTTCTCTTGTCTATGAACAGGAGGTGGTTATCCGCCAGTGCTGTTTCAGCATAGCCATTGCCTGAAGCTTCAGAGCAATCCTGGATTTCTCTTTTAGGAGGTCAAAATATTAGAAAACAATAATTAAACTGTTTTGTAACTGTTTTGAAAACTAAGTTACAAGCTCCTGAAAACTGAGCTTTAAACTGGAGACCATGACATAACCACTCCCCGCCCCCCGCAACAATTTTAGTAGATAGGTGAGCAGATCACAACTGAATTATGAGAGTTGGAGAATACTGAGGATGAATCTCAACTAGTTGCAGGTCTGTGAGATATTAGCTAGTCTTAAACAGAAAGAAATACACAGGCAGTTCTCAGACTTACAACGTTTGACTTAAGTTGAACGGCACTTATGACACTTCTAGACTGACATCCTGATTCAATTTAGGACTATAGGTTTCGAGTTTACAACGCTCGTCCCGCAAAGTAGATTGCGGTTCCGAGTTACAACGTTCCAACTTACGACACAATTGTAAGGAACCAATTGTCGTAAGTCCAAGGACTACCTGTACCATGTATAAAGTCCCAGTTTGTCACCTCTCAACCTAGGAGGCAGAATACCTCTTTCTAATACAGGATGTCTGAAAGGCAGAGTTTGATTTGGGGTTCTATGCAGTTTATGTAAAATGATCCAATCTGTAGAGTACTGAAACATTTACAAAGACTCCCATGAGTGAAATAAATTGACCTTAACAGCTCAGATTAAAGTGTGCTATGCAGTTATATTCTATTACAGAGATTGCTGTTTTGATTGTCACCAATTAGAGCAACAACGACTCATACAATCCGCTATATATTTAGGTTGCTCCATAATACAATTAATATTTACAGCAAACCCAAATATATTCTATTAAGCCACATTTAATCAGCTCTCAATTGCCACTGTTGTTTGCTGTGTCCCCCTAGGACTAGACTGAAATAATGGCACTAGTTGCCGTTTTCTGCTATTTCTTGATTGATTGAGAAGTCACTGCACAGTAAGTTGCTCTGCTCTACCATTTTCCCAGTGGGTGATACAGCACAGTAGTGATATGGAACAGTAGTGACATCGCATTGCAACTTCCTTCACTTGCTGGAGCTGAATTTTCAAATATTTTTCGTTCATCTTTGTACATAGTTGGTCACAGAGAATAACTTTAATAATATATGTTTCAGAGTAACAGCCGTGTTAGTCTATTCGCAAAAAGAAAAGGAGTGCTTGTGGCACCTTAGAGACTAACTGTCCTGGACAGTGGGGTGGGAGGAGGTATTGTTTCATATTCTCTGTGTGTATATAAAGTCTGCTGCAGTTTCCACGGTATGCATCCGATGAAGTGAGCTGTAGCTCACGAAAGCTCATACTCAAATAAATTGGTTAGTCTCTAAGGTGCCACAAGTACTCCTTTTCTTTTAAATAATATAAATTCTAAACAAGCTCAAATGTGCTTTTCAAACAGAAGACTAAGAGTTCTAAGGGTACACGTTGCAATAAACTTTCAAGGATTACTTTCCATACATCATATCTAACTACTTTGTATTAGTTTGGATTTAAAGGTGCAAAAAAATATTTATACGGTTACTGATTCATAGCTCAGAAGAAGAGATGCTAATCAAAAGCATTCTGAGGACTCAGGACACCAGCGATACTGTAATAGAAAGTGGTGTTTGGTGAGATCACTGCATCCTGATTTCACTGTAGATGGAATGTAGTCTTTGGGCTTCATGGAGAAAATTAACAGTGTTCTTTTTTCTGTATTGAAAGGGATTTTCATCTCCATCTCCCATGCAGCAAATCTATGCTTCAAACCTTACTACTCAGACATGGCATAGGGAAAGTCATGTACAGTGTTCACCTATACTGGCAATCCCTGAGAGGACAGAGGTCTTGTGGTTAAGACACTGTACTTGAACTAAACAGAGCTGGCTTCCATTCTTGGTTCTGCTTCAGACTTCCTGTACAATCTTGAGCATGTCACTTTATCTCACTCAGTTCCCCATCTGTAAAATGGGGGTAATAATACTGCTTTTCTTCTACCCAGTATCTGTTTTGACTTTTGGAAGGATTGTCTTACTATATGTTGTGCTCAGTTGTGGTTTCTAGGCATTAGTGTAATACAAGAATAGAAATCTCAGGGAACAATAAAAAAAAAAAAAAGATGAGTTTTATCTCAAGGAAATCAGTCTGAGGATTTCCCAGCTATAAACATGTACATGGAATTTAGTATATCTAACTGGAGGATGCTTATTGTTTATTAAGTAATAATCATATTTTGGGCTAATAACTTAAAAAGCTGAAGGCTGAGGCATTTGGTAGTTTGCATATAGTTATGGCTGAGTTAACAGTGAACATCTTCAAATTGTTGTTGTACTGCAAAGTGTTCTGTCATCTCACTTCTGATTTCTGGCTGGCTATATTCCCTCTGTGCTGACTGGCATTCCTATCCCCACAAAACTGCCCCTTGTGGCTCTACCAGATACGATCTTGCTGAAGCAAAGTGCAAGGCTTGTTGTGCTCATTTGTATGCAACTACACAGATTATTCTTTCAATTTGCAGTTAGTGAAGAGCTGGAATATTTTGCAGATGTGGCACTAACATATTAGTAATTCAACTTTTTTTATTAAAATCTTTTGCAAATTAATCTTGAACCAGTAATTTTTGGAGCAAAAATATTACTATGCATTTGCTTTTCCTCAGAAAACTATTTATCTCAAATAATATCAATTCAATAGCATTTCTCGTAGGGCTTGTGTCTCAGCTCTTACTGGGAAAACAGAAGAATTTGTCAGCTTGTGTGTCCACAAATGTCTTCAAAATATACATTTCTAGTGCGTGTATGAATGTTATGTTACTGCAACACATTATGTCCACCAAGAAGATGAAGAATTCATTAAAAGTCAGTGAAAGAAAAAACACAAACATCTGTTTACTTTGTCTACTCAAGGACAAGTCACAGAACCATACATTAACAGGAGCATGGGCAGAGGAGATAACCTGCAAACCTTACTCACCTGCGTAGTTTTTACTCACACTGAAGAGAATGGGACTACTACCATGAATAAAGATTATTCCATAAATGAAGATAACAGGATTAGGTCCTAGTCATTAAAGATGGTGGGAATTTAAATGTTCTTTCAGTAGGCAAGGCTTCAAATCAATCTTTTCCAAACTGTAAACCTGACAGAATTCAAACCTGATATACTAAAGAAAAATACTTCTTGCAAAAAGAAAAAAATACCATTTCAACATTGTATGTTTAACGGGAAAATATGCATAAAAGAATATGCAGTGTATTATTTGGAATATATTAAACTTGCTCTTATTCAAAGGTGTAGAAAACAAAAACCATAAACCTACATGAGGTCACACCTCATTAAAGATGCAAATTAAGAGTTAAACATCAAAACAATAGAGCTCTTTTAGTCCATTTACAACAGACATAGCTTGTTAATCAGACCTAAATGTCAGCTGTGGCTGCTTTGTTCATGAGTGTCAAATGGAAAAGACACTCTGGGAAAAAGTCAAGTTAGTAACTACTGTTGCTGGAAATGTATTAATCAACCCTATGTTAGATTATAATAGACCTAGATATCTTTTTCTTGTATTCTAAAGTCACTACGTAACCTTGGTCTACTTGTTAAAAGACCAGAGTTAAGATTCCTTAAGGACTAAACTTCCTGCTTCTTGAAAATCAACTGTTTTCAAGTACCATAGGAATGCTCACATTTGCCTGATGTGTCAGAAACATACTACGAATTTTTACTTACGCATAATTTTAGAATGTTTTCTACTTATTCTGGCAATGAGCAAAACTGCCAATTTATGACAACAAACTACATCCCTGTTAAAATGTGTACTACTTTAATTCTTCACATTGGACAGCAGAGACAAAGTCCATCTCATTTTAAATTTGAGGAATTAGTTTAACAACTTTGAAATGACAATGTGTATTTTATGGCTTTATTATTATTATTTTTTCAAAGATTTCATTACTTTTGCCTTCCATTTTAGACTGTTCTGCACAAAAAGAGAAACATTTATCTAGAAATATATCTAGTAGGCAGTATATAATTTGACTAAGGCTGTTTCTTTGCAAATGTATTCAAGGGTAGGTAAAATGAATCTCAGAGTCTGGCAAAAAGAGCAAAAATATCATACTAAATGACTACCCAGTTTCCCCAAAAGAACATGAAGTTGTTCAGAAGAAATCAAGTACAGTTAAGGCCAGTAATACAGTCAAGAGCTCTGTGTTCAGAGACATTGGCCAATCATTCTCAAAACACATGCATGACGTACATTAAGTGCCATTGTTGTGAGAAGTTTTATAGAACTTATTCTATAGTTTAAAACTTAGCTTAAAGTTACATTCCATCAGTTTTTACACAGAACTCCCATTGATTTGAACTCTGCAAGGAATTATTACTAGTATTAATTATTTGTAATACAGAAACACCTATATGCTCCTATCAGCCCAGGTGCTGTCAAAAGAGAATAAGGCAGTTAAAGAGTTTACTGTGCAGGTTAAAGGATAGTTTCACATCTCACCAAACATCAACATGAATTCAGAAAAAAAAAAAAGAAAACACTACAGTGGTATTTCTGTGTATTAGACAAGTGGGATTTCCCACCACCACCATCCAGTCTTCAGATGTCCCACATATGGCATTAGCCTCTTGAAGGTGGTTTATGTTTGCACACAGATAAATGTGTTCATACAGAGAGAATGGATAATCAGAATGATAATGATCATACTGAGTAAAGTCCCAATGCATTCTCCTACATAAATATTATCTTTGAGAGATATAGGTATTTATAAAGAGAGATTAATAAGAGATGGGCAAAGCTATCACTTTTCTCTTCAACAAGTCTGAGTGCCTACAGGTAAGCAAGCATTCTGGAGGATAATTTCTGGTTTCACCTCAGTAAAGGATCAATGCCGCATTAGTCAAACAAACTGGATTTAATGCGGAGTGTAGGGATGTTCATAAGACTCTGTAACTGTTGACCTTCTCTGAACATCCTTTCAAAATTCTCCCAATGGTAGACCACCTACCAGTTCGGGCTCCCCATGTGAGTTCACACAAAACAGTGGGGAGGGGTAGGAAGAGGGACTTTTAGTCCAATTGTTAGGATGCTCACCTGGGATGTGGAAGATCCCTGGGTTAATTCCCCCATCCACCTAATAAGGAAAAGGGATTTGAATAGTGATATGTCACCTCTCAGGTGCATGCCATAACCACTGGGCTATGGGACATTCTGTTAGGGGGCACTCTCTATCTCTCCTGTTGAAGCTGTGGCACTGTGGATAAATAACTGAAGAGTTATGTGGGGAGAGTGGCTGAGATGGACAGAGAGCACACACAAGCATGAAAATGACTCTATAGCCTGGTGGTTGGAGCAGTCACAAAGGTTGTGGGAGACCCAGGGTCCAGCCCCTCTGCTCCAATGAGTAATTATTTATCCCAAAATGGAACAGCTGCAATAGTAAAAATTCTGAGAGATTTTGCTAGACTTTCTTCTGGGCCCTGGTACCACAACTTTCTATGCACTATATGAATGAAAATTTAGAAGTGTTAGTGCCTGGCCTTATGCCAATGCTGTAATAAGAACATAAGAATGGCCATACTAGGTCAGACCAAAGGTCCATCCAGCCCAGTATCCTGTCTACTGACAGTGGCCAATGCCAGGTGCCCCAGAGGGAGTGAACCTAACAGATAATGATCAAGTGATCTGTCTCCTGCCATCCATCTCCACCATCTGACAAACAGAGGCTAGGGACACCATTCCTTACCCATCCTGGCTAATAGCCATTAATGGATTTAACCTCCATGAATTTATCCAGTTCTCTTTTAAACCCTGTTATAGTCCTAGCCTTCACAACCTCTTCAGGCAAGGAGTTCCACAGGTTGACTGTGCGCTGAGTAAAGAAGAACTTCCTTTTATTTGTTTTAAACCTGCTACCCATTAATTTCATTTGGTGGCCCCTAGTTATTATATTATGGGAACAAGTAAATACATTTTCCTTATTCACTTTCTCCACACCACTCATGGTTTTATATACCTCTATCATATCCCCCCTTAGTCTCCTCTTTTCCAAGCTGAAAAGTCCTAGCCTCTTTAATCTCTCCTTGGGACCCGTTCCAAACCCCTAATCATTTTAGTTGTTCTATTCTGAACCTTTTCTAATGCCAGTATATCTTTTTTGAGATGAGGGGACCACATCTGTATGCAGTATTCAAGATGTGGGCATACCATGAATTTATGTTATGTAATGTACTCTATTGAACGGCTTTTTAGTACTTGGAGAGTAAAAACAATAGGGGTACTATTACAGCCCACTATTAAGTGAGTTCAGGGTTGCCATCATTCCAAATAAGACTTTTGTATAGGAAAGAAGGAAGGAAAGGGCATACCATAGGAGCCACAACTGGGGGATTCTGGAGGAGGATTTCGGAGGGGGTGTCCACGAAGGAGGGTTAATGGGGGAGAGAGAGTGTGCAAGAAGAAGTTGTATTGTTCATCTTTTTTTAGCTTTGTAAAACTTTAATGAAAAGGAAATTTTAAAAGCAGAGCCAACATGTTCAAAATCAAACCAATCACTCATTGATCTGACCTGAGGGAATGGAGAACAAAGCATTCCTAATAGAGTCCTTTTAAATAAATTATCATTATTTAAAGGTGCAAAGCTCTGGTGTTTGCAGGTATTAGTTGTTCCCCATTTCCTTGAGATAGAATTACTGAGTGAGTGATTGGATTTTGAAGACATTTTGAAAATATTTGCTTTGTCTTTTTAAATTTCCCTGAGTACATCTAATTATGTGGAATATAATAATACGTTGCACTTCTATAGCATCTTCCATCTGAAGTCAGAAAAATACTTTGCAAATACTAACATATTAAGTCTTACAATCCCCTCTGAAAGACTGTAATACAGTCAATTCCCAAGGATACACTGTGGCACAGAAAGGTTAAAGGGACTTGCCCAAAGGGACTTGCCCAAGGTCACATAGCACATCTGTGGCCCAGACCGAAATAGAACCCAGATCTCCTGACTCCCTGCCCCAAGCTTTACATAGTGAGAAGCAAGTACTTCCCACCGAAGTCCTCCACCGATTCTTTGCGGCTTCAGGGGGTGGATTCCATCCCCCAGGCAACATATTTTTACATCAAAACCAGTTACTCAGTCTTGGCATAAGGAAGATAATTTAAGGCCATGTTTTAAAAAGATATTTAGGTGCCCACTGGATTTTCAAAAGCATGTAGACATGGACCACTCATCGATTTTAACAGGAGTTTGGGCACCAAGATGCTTTTGAAAATGCCATTAGGCATCGAAATACCATTAAAAATCTGGCTCTGAGTCCTATTAAGTACAAATTTGCATGCTTACATACTTTAGATAGCAACATCTAACATGCTTACCATTTTATGTCTGTCCTCCTTATTTAGACACTCCGTAGTTAGGGACTTCTCACTTAGGCACATAGTCTGGATGTTCTGTTTGCAGTGTTGTATATGTGACCACAATGTGGTCACATTAAGCCAATTAAGCTACATAGGTTAAAGTCTGTGATATATATGTGCATCTTTTTGGCATATGTGGTCCTCCATGGCTATTGTTGTGAGACCTATTTCCCTATGCTACTTGTTAATGGAAAAGAGCTTTTGTAGGTGAGTGGCATCTGTCATGTTCCCTGAGTTGCTGTGAAGTAGTTAGCTCCTTGGGCAGTAATTGTTTGGAGGTGAACTACTAAATTTTACAAATGTCATTTCTGCCCTATAAATGTTTTCTTTGTTAGTTTACAAAAGCAGTTTACAGCTAAATTGAAAATATTTCCTTCTCATTTTTACCAGCTCTTTCCAATGGAAAACAGAAGCATTTTGAGAATTATGAAGACTGAGAAATTTTCACACACAGAAAAAAAGGTCTTTCACCTATGAAACAAAAGTCTGAAACTAAAGTTTATTATATATGGCATCATTTCAAAAAAATGTTATATTTACCCCACTAAGTATTTTTAAGAAATATTGTTCAGTGGATTGTTTTCTTTCATTTTCCCAATGAAAAGCTGCCAAAAAATGCACCAAAAATAGCCAAAATTATAACTCCTTGGACTTCCACAAACTCTACACACCAAGCAAAAAGCAACACATTTCTATAACTGTATGTTTTCAGACACGCTCATTTAGGAAAGTGATCATATGATAACAATACTGTTCATAGAACCATTATGACTGTCAATTAAAGAGCTATCAAACCAATAAAACAAGAAAATTCAGGGTCAAACCCTCTGTTGTCCCAACATTTTTGAATGGGAAAATAACAGGGAGCTGATGAAGTTATACATTTGAACCCCAGTATAACTTCATTATTTCACAAAGGAATTTCTAGCACCAATTAGTAAGAGAAGGGATAAGGGTAGGAGGGGAAAAAAAGCACACCATAACTGACATGGTAAACTGTTGCTGAAGGAAAGACCGGGATCTGGAGGGAAGAAAAGTCTATGCTTTTTTAAAAAGTTGAATTTATTCTCCCTAATTGTTTAGGGCTTTGTGACAGAAGTCCTGGGGACTGACAATTTATACTTCATAACAAGGGATAATTAATAATCCACACTACCTTTGAGATCCAGCATGAGGAAGTGATTTAACTTTTATAGCCAAGAACAATGGACATGCAAATCAAAAGTCAATCACATCGACTACTGAGGACTCTCTATACCATGGAGCCAAAGATCAAAGTGGCCTGTGAAATGCTGGACAGACAGGAGGGTGGAAAAGTCCTTGTATTGGGGACAAAAACTGTGGCAGTTTCACCAAATGGTTCTCCTGGTACAAATGGTACCGGTTTGCTATACTACATAATTTCATGCAGACTACTCCCCAAAAATGAGACTCCCTCACCCTTTACTAAGGTGGTAAAGGATAAAGAGTTTCTGAAGCATATCCCCTTACTCATGAGGTGAGAAAGGACATGGACAGAAATTCGTCTTCCATTTCACAGAGAACTGCAACAGGCAAACATAGCAGAGCAGCCTAGACCTAGGAAGAGACATGAGTTAACAAGGTTACTTGTAACAGGTACTCTTTACCCCCCAAATACCCAAATTTTCTTTAATTACCCCCCCCCCCAAAATAACCCTGAGAATCATAGAATCATAGAAACATAGAATAACAGAGTTGGAAGGGACCTCTGGAGGCCATCTAGTCCAACCCCCTGCCCAGAGCAGGACCAATCCCAACTAAATCACCCCAGCCAGGGCTTTGTCAAGCCTGCCCTTAAAAACTTCTAAGGAAGGGGATTCCACCACCTCCCTAGGTAATGCATTCCAGTGTTTCACCACCCTCCTAGTGAAAAAGTTTTTCCTAATATCCAGCCTGAACCTCTCCCACTGCAACTTGAGACCATTACTCCTTGTTCTGTCATCTGCTATCACTGAGAATAGTCTAGATCCATCCTCTTTGGATCCACCTTTCAGGTAGTTGAAAGCAGCTATCAAATCCCCCCTCATTCTTCTCTTCTGCAGACTAAACAATCCCAGTTCCCTCAGCCTCTCCTCATAACTCATGTGTTCCAGTCCCCTAATCATTTTTGTTGCCCTTCGCTGGACTCTCTCCAATTTTTCCACATCCTTCTTGTAGTGTGGGGCCCAAAACTGGACACAGTACTCCAGATGAGGCCTCACCAATGTCGAATAGAGGGGAACGATCACATTCCTCGATCTGCTGGCAATGCCCCTACTTACACACCCCAAAATGCCATTGGCCTTCTTGGCAACAAGGGCACACTGTTGACTCATATCCAGCTTCTCGTCCACTGTCACCCCAAGGTCCTTCTCTGCAGAACTGCTGCCTAGCCATTCGGTCCCTAGTCTGTAGTGGTGTATTGGATTCTTCCTTCCTAAGTGCAAGACTCTGCGCTTGTCCTTGTTGAACCTCATCAGATTTCTTTTGGCCCAATCCTCCAATTTGTCTAGGTCCTTCTGTATCCTATCCCTACCCTCCAGCGTATCTACCACTCCTCCCAGTTTAGTGTCATCCGCAAACTTGCTGAGGGTGCAATCCACACCATCCTCCAGATCATTAATGAAGATATTGAACAAAACCAGCCCCAGGACCGAACCTTGGGGCACTCCGCTAGATACCGGCTGCCAACTAGACATGGAGCCATTGATCACTACCCATTGAGCCCGACAATCTAGCCAACTTTCTACCCACCTTGTAGTGCATCCATCCAGCCCATACTTCTTTAACTTGCTTACAAGAATACTGTGGGAGACCGTGTCAAAAGCTTTGCTAAAAAAAGAAGTTTTGCTTTATTTTGGAAGAACACAACTATGAGGTTGTATGACACAAAGCAGGTCTGTTTCACCGACAAAATGAAAAAAGATAAGCCTGGCTACTAAACATCCTTCTAGCAAGGCATGCTGGTGTAACCCTTCTGCCCATCAGAGTTGGCAGCGACAAGGCCCGGATTCAGTATCTAGGGGTTCTATTCCAATAACACAATGCAAAACTGGCTCGAGCCCCCACCCAGTGACCTGGGACCCAGCTAATAATTTTCCAGTTAGTTGTAACTTAGAGAAAGGCATGTCAAACCCCTTCTTTATCTTGGACTATTCTCTCCTGGTGTTTCTGAATTCATTTTACTAATTACTAAATAGCAGAGGTCTTTTTCTTATTAGGGAAGAATGTTAATAAAACATCAAATATTATGAAAGAAGTTTCTGTTATAATTAAATCCTCATTCATGGATCTGAGTTAGCTTTTCTGATAACTCTCTGATGGCAGCGAACAAAAATTTTATATAAGATTTTGACATCAATGTTGATTAAAATGATTAGCTTATAAGAAGTGCACATTTCTCAATCTAAACCATTTGTCCATGTGACATGCCATATCTCAAACTTATTTACCAAGTGTACCCTTCTGCTAGGTTGATTTGGTGGTGACAAGGGCCAGGTTCAATATCTAGGGCAGTAGTTCCCAAACTTGTTCCGCCGCTTGTGCAGGGAAAGCCCCTGCAGGGCCAGGCCAGTTTCTTTACCTGCTGCATCTGCAGGTTTGGCCGATCGTGGCTCCCAGTGGCTGCAGTTTGCTGCTCCAGGCCAATGGGAGCTGCTGGAAGCGATGGAACAAGTTTGGGAACCACTGATCTAGGGTTCCTTTTAACAATGCAACACAGAACTGGCTTTAGTCCCCACCCAGAAATCTGGAAAAACAATACCCGCCATGGGCACCTCTAAGAGGCAATATTTCCCCTCTCGCAAGCACTGAGTTTGTGTGTAGAAAAGAAAACTTTTAATAAAAAGGGGAAAGAAACCCAGCATTAATTTGGTAAAACACCACAAGCATGATTCAGAAGCATATGACCATGAGTAAAACACCCACACCAGTTGGCTAGTGTCCTTTGCCTGAGGTTCTCACCTTGTGGTGAGGAAGTCCAACAAACAAAAGTTCCTTTAGCATCCCACTCCCCTCTCCCCTCTCCATTATACCCCACTCACAGTTATTGTCCTTGCTCAGTGAAGACGCAGAGTTCAGAGATGCATTTGCATGAGTTCACCTCCCACCCTACGGGGTAGAAAGGCATCGAGAAATGTCTCTGCTGCTGCTGCGCTATTTGCTCTGTGTTGCTGCCTACTGCCTGCTTCATGATCGCCCTCTCTACTGCAACCTCTGGGATATCTTGAGGTCCCATCACTTAACACAGCTCTTGGTGAGTTCAGCAGTTAGTAGGGGAGCTTAATCTCCACTGGACTTTGGCACCCTTATCCCTTGCTTAGCAAGTGCAGTTAAATTGTGGGTGAACCCCTCAATCAGGGCATACTGAGCACAGCTCTGCTGCTCTTTATTCACACAATAAGGATAACAACACTTTATTACCCCTTCACTCAATAATAAAGTGACTTGCAGTCCAACACCAGCCAAAAGTGATCATTTGGGCAAAGCAGATCCATCATGCTGCACACTTAGGCAGAGTGGGTGTGTTTATGCAAACAAGGTCGGTTCCTGAAGTCTTCTCCCCCAGCTCATCACTAGATGTCAGACCCTGCTTACATAAGAGACGTGTTACAAAATTTTAACAATCTTTCTAAAAATCACCAGAGCACAAGGACTTCTTGAGGGGCAAATTAAAACTGCTCTATGACCTTCATTCTGAATTAGTTCAGAGTTAAAGGTTTATAGGTTCTTAGAAAAAATCTAAGAAGATTAAGTTGTACTTTTAGGTTTCTGCTGCAGCATAGAGTTCCACTTCTCTAAGAATCCCATATAGAATCATAGGACTAGAAGGGACCTCGAGAGGTCATCTAGTCCAGTCCCCTGCACTCAAGGCAGGACTAAGTATTATCTAGACCATTCCTGACAGGTGTTTGTCTAACCTGCTCTTAAAAATTTCCATTGATGGAGATTCCACAACCTCCCTAGGCAATTTATTCCAGTGCTTAATCACCCTGACAGTTAGGAAGTTTTTCCTAATGTCCAACCTAAACCTCCCTTGCTGCAATTTAAGCCCATTGCTTCTTGTCCTATCCTCAGAGGTTAAGAAAAACATTTTTTTCTTCCTCCTCCTTGTAACAACCTTTTACATACATGTTCCCTCTTGGTCTACTCTTTTCCAGACTAAGCAAACCCAATTTTTCAATGATCTTCCAGCTTGAGATCCAGCCCTGATTTCCCATTCATAAAGCCATCCAGTTCCAGTGTTCTGGAACCACATCAGAGGCACAGTTCCCTAGCTGCTTAATTTTCACTGTGCTTGGAAAATTAGATTTCAGTTCTATGTCCTGGTTTCTAGAATCAGACAATCTGAGTCTAATCCCTGGTCACTTTGGTTCAAGGTGGATCTGGTTCTAACGGTTGTGATGTTAGTATAGTGACAATGCTAAAGTCTTAGTTTGCCAGAGATTTTTTTCGTGTCATTGTCCACCATCAGAATCTTATATTGCATCTAACAGATATGTTTGCCACAATTTCACAGACACTATAACAGTCATACATGCTTTTGGTTTAGATGAATACTTTTTCTCTGAATTGAAGGACATGGCTCACATATACAATTATGCTTTCCTCGTGGTTATACAATTGGGTAAAAACAGCTCCCCAGCCAATATTGCTAATGTTAACATCTGTACATTCTTTGAAAGGCAAACTGAAGTCAAGATGAGTAAGTATCAGAGGCTATAACATTACAGCACTCCCTTTAGAGCTTCAAGCTGTTCTCTGCAATCAACGGTCCAATTTCATTAAATGTGTTTAGCTAAACCACTGTACAATTTGAAGGTAATCTTGCAAAATCAAGAATGAAAATGGTGAAAAGACCCCCAAAATCTTATAAATGTGACAATTTGGGCTCCTGGAAACCTGTGAATTATGTCAAATGGTTTATGATCTGTGATATACCCTGATAAGAAGCAAAGTGTCAAAAAAATTCTGATGGGTCTTCAAAACAGAGCATTTCCTCAAAATAGGTGATTAGGTTGGCAGGTGCCAACCTTTTATAAGCAACCTGCAGTCTGAAATGTTCTAGGATAAGTACTTATTGTGCACTCAATGGAACTTGGCTTTCAAAGTACACACCATTTCTATAAGATGTTAGAATGTTTTGGCAGCACATTCAATTCACAAACTGCTGATGCATCCATATGTTCTGGCCCAGGCTGCCTTTGATTTATTAGCCAGGTCTATTCAAGACCTGATCCTGCAGTCCATGCATAGACAACACCTTTCATGATCAATGGGATTGTGGAGGGGCAGTGCCCCACCCCCCTGAGAAGAAGGGCTGAACCAGGCCAGAGAGGCTGCGCAGACCCACAGCCAATCAGAGAAGGCCTGGGGAGAGCCAATTAGGGCAGGGGGAGAGGCAGCCAATCAGGGCCGGCATAAGCCCTACATAAAGGCTGCCTAGCAAAGAGTAGGGCAGTCTCTCCCTGGTGGGTGAGGAAGGAGGACTGGCTCCTAAGCTGAAAGGTAGCACCTTGGATAGAGCAGTGTTGGGGAAGGGCAGAAGGAGCTGGGGAGCTCTGGCCAAGAAAAACCCCTAGGCTGCTGGCATAGCTACCAAGGGATGGGCAGGTGCATAGGGCCGAAGGGGAAGTGGCCCAGGGACAATAGCAGGGCAAGGGAAGAGAGAGAGGGAGGGCAGAGAGGCTGCCGCTAGAGGGTCCCTGGGTCGGGACCTAGAGTAGTGGGTGGGCCTGGGTCCCCACATTGTGCTACACCTGGCTGAAGAGGAGCGTGGCCTGATCCAGGTTGTGGCTTGTCCCTGCAACAAGGGGCTAGACTCTGAGGCTGCAGCCAGCCACTATAGCAGGTGCAGATTGTGGACTGCTGATGACACCAAACCCCCGGAAGGGGATGAGACTGGCGCAGTGGGCACTGCTGGAGGGCAGTGTCCTGAAGAGGATGCCGCCAACTGAGGAGCAACACAGGTCCAGATGCCAGCAGGGCGAGAGATGGATGGGACACCATCGGCAGAGGGTGCTCTGCAATGGACAGAACTAATTCCCTGATGTGTCAGCGGGAGGCGCTGCAGTGGTGAGTCCCAAACCTGTCACATGGACATTTGCCTGTGATAGGACTACCAGGTTTGACCTCCATTCTGAGAGTGCCAATACCTCCACCAGCACCCTGCCTCTTTGAAGTGCCCAAGTAAAGGGGCACTCAGAACTTGACAAGAGGTAAAGTGTCTAAAAATGTCTGTCTTCAGAAAAGAGCATCTCCTCAAAATAGACAATTGAAACATTGAAAGTCTGCTGGACAGCCACCTCCCACAGAAAATCTTATGTAGGGATTTAAATGGCTATTTGCACTTTCAACCCACTTTTCAATATTTGGGCTATAATATAACTGATGGCAAATAAGGGATGGAGAAAGTATGGAGAAGTCATTCATTGGTATCATTGTAATGCTTGTTTCTTTTGCCTTCCTTAAATTAAGGACATGTTTGCATACCCATTTCACATTTATCTCTAAATTCTAGATATAATCTCAAACTGTCTGATAATTGCTCTTCCTATTTTTAGGATGTTCTGTGGCTAGAATAATCATTGCTAACTCACTCCTAGTGAAAAGAAAAGGAGGACTTGTGGCACCTTAGAGACTAACCAATTTATTTGAGCATGAGCTTTCGTGAGCTACAGCTCACTTCATCGGATGCGTACCGTGGAAACTGCAGAAGACATTATATACACACAGAGACCATGAAACAATACCTCCTCCCGCCCCACTGTCCTGCTGGTAATAGCTTATCTAAAGTGATCATCAAGTTGGGCCATTTCCAGCACAAATCCAGGTTTTCTCACCCTCTGCCCCCTCACACACAAACTCACTCTCCTGCTGGTAATAGCCCATCCAAAGTGACCACTAGAGTGAGTTTGTGTGTGTATGGGGGTGGGGGGGGGGGGTGAGAACCTGGATTTGTGCTGGAAATGGCCCACTTTGATTATCATGCACATTGTAGGGAGAGTGGTCACTTTGGATAAGCTATTCTCAGCAGGAGAGTGAGTTTGTGTGTGTGGTTTTTGGAGGGAGGTGAGGGAGTGAGAGAACCTGGATTTGTGCAGGAAATGGCCCACCTTAATTATCATGCACATTGTGAAGAGAGTGGTCACTTTGGATGGGCTACTACCAGCAGGAGAGTGAGTTGGGGTGGGGGGGGCGGAGGGTGAGAAAATCTGGATTTGTGCTGGAAATGGCCCAACTTGATGATCACTTTAGATAAGCTATTACCAGCAGGACAGTGGGGCGGGAGGAGGTATTGTTTCATGGTCTCCTGCAGTTTCCACGGTATGCATCCGATGAAGTGAGCTGTAGCTCACGAAAGCTCATGCTCAAATAAATTGGTTAGTCTCTAAGGTGCCACAAGTACTCCTTTTCTGTTTGCGAATACAGATTAACACGGCTGTTACTCTGAAACCTGTCACCCCTAGTGAAAATTTTTATTCTACTGCTCTTATTAGAAAAATGAAAGGAACTGATTGAAGAAGACTTCAGTCATTCACTCTGTACTCTTAAATACAGTCCCAACTCAAAGCTTCTAATATACTTTGAAAAGCTGCCCTGATATTTGCAGATTTTTTTTTTCTGGAATAATCCAGATAAGCTCAACAGGTTAGACTAATACTAGTAAAGATTTGCCAGCATAAAAAATTCAGCTTGAAGCATTATATACTGTCAAAGCTCCACAAATGTTTTGTTTTGCATGTCTATTAGAAAGGCTTGCAAAATTTCAAACTCCTTGGGGTTCACCCAACTCTGTTCAGCAGCGTGGAACAAAATGTTCTTAGCAAACAACGAGAGAGCTTTCAACTTTTTCTTCTTACATACTGTCCCACAACCAGCTAACAATTTCTTTGAATTTATGTGAAATTTGATGAATAATTTCTGTAATGTTTCTTGGTCTGTAGCTTGTGAGCAATTTATTGCAAGTATTGGAAATTAGAGCTGAGCAAAATTTTGAATTTGCATCCTGCATTCAAATGTGTTTTCATCCCAAAATAGGACAAAAGGTTGACATTTTAAAAATTTCATGGAACAGAAATTCTGAATTTTTGATTTGGTAATGTAAAAATGTTTCATTTGAACATTTTTGGTTTAAATTAAATCAAATTACATTTTGACATTCCTGAAATCAAACTGTTTCATTTTTTAACCGACTCAAACACTTTGTTTCAAGTGAGGTGAATATTATAAACTGCTTTACACTTCCCATATGGAAGCTGGAGTTCAGGCCCTCATTGTTTCCTATAGGCTGTGCTGCCTGGAGTCCTACATATCCCACAATAAAATACCAAACCAGCTGACTTAGCTGCCTAGTGCAACAGGGAATCATGTGAGTAGGTACATGGCAGGAAATGTATTCCAGCCAGGAAACCTGCCCAATTTTTCCAGCTCTTCTCATAATAACACATGGAGGCAAACTGGAACACTAGACCTGCACTTCTGCTCTATAATCTATGGGGAAGTTGAACTGAGCTCAGATCCAGGTCTGCACATTTGCAACTCAGACCCATTTTCATTGTCTTCACTGAAAATATGACCCTGATTAGCTTGTATATAGGTGGTGCTTACTTACCATCACAGAACCAAATTTTCCATCCGCTGCCAGTCTTGTTCCACTACTGACTGGTTCCAGCATGTTATATTTTGAATCATTCTATGCTTGTATAGCCTATTTCCTCTTTGAGGAACAGAAGCTCATCCAAAGGATTCCTTGCAATTTATGAGCAAGTGTCAGGTAACGTTTTCAACGATTTCACCTTCCATTACTTTATGACTTCATGGAAGGCTAGTGGCATAATAGTCATGTTCAAAATCTTAACTGTGTTTGTCATGCTGCTGTTATCTAGATCCTGCAATGTCTTCTTTGAATCAGAGAACAGGAAATCCACTAGAATTTCTGTTAAGCAAGAATATGTGTTTATCCCATTCTCTCCAATTCTCTATTCTACGTATTAAAACATGGACTTTTTATAATGGATTGTTTAGTGTGTTAGGGCACATCTCTTCAAACAGGATTACATTAATGTGAAGTAGGAACCTTTTAGTTTGTGCCCACAGCATCCACATGGAGGAGTTACAGTGCAAAACTTTGGTGCACACTGTTGTTCATATCCCCATAGTCCAAACTGTAGAGCAGCATAGACATACCCTTAGACTCTCAGGCCATGTCTACATGATGAAAGTAGTCTGATTTTACAGAAGTCAATTTTTGGGAAAAGATTGTATAAAGTCAAGTGCATGCATCCACACTAAGCACATTAATTTGGTGGTGTGTAGCCACAGTACTGTGGCAAGCGTTGACATTCCGAGTGGTGCACTGTGGGTAGCCATCCCGCAGTCCCTGCTGCCCATTGGAATTCTGGGCTGAGCTCCCAATGCCTGATGGGGCCAAAAATTTGTCACGGGTGGTTATGGGTAAATGTCATCAGTCACCCCTCCCTCCCGCTGTGAAACCAACAGCAGACAATCATTTCATGCCCCTTTTCCCTGGATTGCCCAAGCAGATGCCATAGCATGGCAAGCATGGAGCCAGTTCAGCTCACTGCAGCAGTTATGACCATTGTAAACACCTCTCACATTATCATGCAGTTTATGCAGAACCAGCATCTGAAAAACTAGGCGAGGAGGTGACGACAGCACGTTGATGAGGACATGAACACAGATTTCTCTAAAACTGCAGTCCCTGGCAGTTTGGAGATCATGGTGTTACTGGGGCAGGCTCATGCCTTGGAATGCCGATTCTGGGCCCGAGGAAACAAGCACAGAGTGGTGGTACCACATAGTGTTGCAGGTTTGGGATGATTCCCAGTGGTTCTGAAACTTTCGCATGCATAAGGGCACTTTCATGGAACTTTGACTTGCTTTCCCCTCCCCTGAAGCACAAGAATACCAAGATGAGAGCAGCCCTCACAGTTGAGAAGCGAGTGGCAATAGCCCTGTGCAAGCTTGCAACGCCAGACAGCTAACGGTCAGTCAATCAAATTGGAGTGGGCAAATCTACTGTGGGGGTTGCTGTGATGCAAGTAGCCAATGCAATCATTGAGCTGCTGCTATCAAAGATAGTGACTCTGGGAAATGTGCAGGTCATAGTGGATGGCTTTGCTGCAATGGGATTCCCTAACTGTGGTGGGGCCATAGACGGAACCCATATCCCTATCTTGGGACTGGACCACCAGGGCAGCCAGTACATAAACCGCAAGGGGTACTTTTCAATGGTGCTACAAGCACTGGTGGATCACAAGGGACGTTTCACCAACATCAACATGGGATGGCCGGGAAAGCTTCTTGATGCTCGCAGGAAGGGACTTTATTCCCAGACCAGAAAATAACTGTTGGGGATGTTGAAATGCCTATAGTTATCCTTGGGGACCCAGCCTACCCCTTAATGCCCTGGCTCATGAAGCCATACACAGGCACCCTGGACAGTAGTAAGGAGCTGTTCAACTGTAGGCTGAGCAAGTGTAGAATGGTGGTAGAATGTGCATATGGATGTTTAAAGGGTCGCTGGTGCAGTTTACTGACTCGCTCAGACCTCCGCAAAATCAATATTCCCATTGTTATTGCTGCTTGCTGTGTGCTCCACAATCTCTGTGAGAGTAAGGGGGAGATGTTTATGGCAGGGTGGGAGGTTGAGGCAAATCGTCTAGCCACTGAATACGAGCAGCCAGACACCAGGGCAGATAGAAGAGCACAGCAGGAAGCGATGCGCATCAGAGAAGCTTTGAAAACCAGTTTCATGACTGGCCAGGGTACTGTGTGACACTTCTGTTTGTTTCTCCTTGATGAAAACCCATCCCCTTGGTTGCCTCTAAATTCCCTGTAAGCCACCCGTCCTCTCCCCTTCAATCACAGCTTGCTTGCAAAGGAAATAAAGTCACTATCATTTAAAAAACATGTATTCTTTATTCATTGATTATAAAAATAGGAAGATAACTCACAAGGTAGCCCAGGTGGGGTGTGGGAGGAGGGTAGTAGGGAAGGAAAAGGCCACTTCAAAACTTGTTGAACGACAGCCTTCTGTTGCTTCAGCTGTCCACTGGGGTGGAGTGGTTGGGTGCCCGGAGCCTTTCTCCCTGTCTTCTCCCCTCCTTCCCCCCCCGGCATTCTTGGGCGTCTGGGTGAGGAACCTGGGGAGGAGGGAGGGTGGTTAAACAGGGGCTGCAGTGGCAGTCTGTGATCCTGCTGCTGTTCATGAACCTCCACCAGATGCCGGAGCATGTCTGTTTGATCCTGCAGTAGCCCCAGCCTTCCCTCATGCCTCCTCTGATCTTCCTGCTGCCACCTCTCCTCACGTTCATTGGCCACTTTCCTGTGCTCTGCTATTGTGTCCCTCCACACATTCTGATGACCTCTGTCAGTGCCAGACGACTCCATGAGCTCAGAGAACATTTCATCACGCATGCGTTTTTTTCGCCACCTCATCTGAAATAGCCTTTGGGACAGTGGAAGGAGGCTTGAAACATTTGCAGCTGCTGGAGGAAAAAAAGAGAGTGAAGTATTTAAAAAGATACATTTTACAGAAAAATGGCTATACTCTTTCACGGTGAACAACACTATTCACATTACATAGGACATGTGATTTTTTGGTACGTCGCATTTTGCATCTTATATTGAGTGCCTGCGGCTTTGGTGTTAGAGATCACGCACACAGTGCTGGGCAACACAATTCGGCTTGCAGGTGGCCATGGTAAGCCACAGTTTTTCAGCTGCTGCAACCTTCATAACAGCAGCGCCCTCCTCTTCCATACCAAGCAAAGCACATTGAGTTGGCCATTTAGTACTGCGGTTTTCTTGTTAACGTGCAGCAGCAGAAACTAAACTAACCCCGCACCCCATCCAATTCTCTAGGATGATTGCTTTACCCCTCACCCCACCGCATTGCTGGTATCAGGAAGATCCCTGCTAGCCAAACGCGAACAGCTCAGCGCCACCCCCACCCCCAGCCACCGTGTGGCTAACTATGGGGAGGATTTCTTTTCAGCCGCAGGCAAACAGCCCATTAGGAACGGCCACCTCCGAATGTCCCCTTAATTAAATTCCCCTATTTCAACCAGGTTACCATGAACGATATCACTCTCCTGAGGATAACACAGAGAGATAGAGAACGGATGTTGCTTGAATGCCAGGAAACACCGGGACCATACGCTGCCAGACTTTGTCATGCAATGATACCGGATTACTTGCTACTAGCATGGCGTGGTAAAGTGTCCTACCATGGAGGACAGAATAAGGCTGCTCTCCCCAGAAACCTTCTGCAAAGGCTTTTAGAATACCTCCAGGAGACCTGCATGGAGATGTCCCTGGAGGATTTCTGCTCCATCTCCAGGCACGTTAACAGACTTTTCCAGTAGCTGTACTGGCCACAAATGCATCCCAAGTCCTCAGGGATACTCAATCATTAAAAAATGCTTGCTTTTATAACATGTATTATATTTTAAAATGTACACTCACCAGAGGTCTCTTCTCTGGCTTGGTTGGGTTGGGAGGGTATTTCAGTCAGGATGATAAAAAGATCCTGGCTGTCGGGGAGAACGGTGTGCTGTGTGCTCTCCTCAAGCTTGTCCTCCTCCTCATCTTCCCCATCCGCAAAATCTTCAGGCATGGTGGAGAGTACCCCATCATTGGAGTCCATGGTCAGGGGTGGGGTAGTGGTGGCAGCCCCCCTCCCCAGAATTGCATGCAGCTCAGTGTAGAAGTGGGGCTCTGTCCTGGAGCGTCCGTTTGATTCTTTGGTTTTCTGGTATGCTTGTCTGAGCTCCTTAAGTTTCACGTGGCACTGTGTTGCGTCCCTGCTGTAGCCTCTGTCCCTCATGGCCTCGGAGATTTTTTTGAAATGTTTTGGCATTTCATCTTTTGGAATGTAGTGCTGATAACAAGGATTCCTCTCCCCATACAGCGATCAGATCCAGAACCTCCCGTTCGGTCCCATGCTGGAGCTCTTTTTCGATTCTGGTCCACTGTGCTGATGAGCTCGCCTGGCCAAACAGGAAATGAGATTCAAAAGTTCCCAGGGCTTTTACACCTGGCCAGTGCATCCGAGTTCAGAGTGCTGTTCAGAGTGCTGTCACAATGGTACACTGTGGGATAGCTCCTGGAGGCCAATACCTTCGAATTGCATGCACACTAACCCTAATTCGAAACGGAGATGTCGATTTCAGCGCTAATCCCCTCACTGGGGAGGAGTACAGAAATCGGTTTTAAGAGCCCTTTATGTAAAAAAAAAAAAATGGCTTCGTTGTGTGGATGAGTGCAGGGTTAATTCGATTTAATGCTGCTAAATCTGACAAACTTGTAGTGTAGACCAGGCCTCAGCATCACCCTTCAGTGCTGAAGACTCTAGTTCTGTCAAGGTAATGTAATCCAGCAAACACCTAAACTGATTTTTGCTCTAGACCAGGGGTAGGCAAACTACAGCCCCGGGTCTGCATCCATCTCTCCAGATGTTTTAATCCGGCCCCCGAGCTCCTGCTGGGAATGGGGTCCCGGGCTTCCCCTGCTCCAGCTGAGGAGCAGGGTTGGGGGCTTGCCCTGCTCTGCATGGCTCCTGGGAGCAGCAGCATGTCCCCGCTCTGGCTCCTACACATAGAGGAAGCCAGGGAGCTATGCATGCTGCCCCTGAAGCTCTCATTGGCTGGGAACTGTGGCCAATGAAAGCTGCAGGGGCGGTGCCTAGGGATGGGGCAGTGTGCAGAGCTGCCTGGCCGGGCCTCTGCGTAGGAGACATACCACTGTTTCTGGGAGCTGCTTGAGGTAAGTGCCACCTGGAGCCTGCAACCCTGACCCTTTCATGCCCAACAACCTCCTGCCCCAGCTCTGATCCCCCTTCTGAACCCCTCCATCCCAGCCCAGAGCACCTTTCTGCACTCCAACTCCCAATTTTGTGAGCATTCATGGCCCACCATACAATTTCCATACCCAGATGTGGTCCATACAATTTCCATACCCAAAAAAAGTTTGCCCACCCCTGCTCTAGACTATTACCTTTAGACTGATTTTTCCACTTTCAAAGCTAGGGAGATGTTTTCTATGGGAAATTATCCTGCAGTTCACTTCTAGCTATCAAATTACCAAATTCATCAACGTGTAACAGACTTAATTGATTTACATGTGTGTAAACCCATGGATGGTGCATTGCTCAACAGTCATCTACAGGTCTACCCTGCAGTTAAAACCCGCATAGAAGATGGGAAGTTTTGCTTGAACAAGGACTAAAAACTTCAACTTGAAGTTCTATATTCTTGGCAAAATGGGAATTAACATATCAGCAACTATTTGTACGTTATCAAAATGGAATGATACATTTTTAGATTTTGAACACCGCTTTAGTTGTACTGAGGTCAAATGTCCCGCTAGACAGGACAATTTTTTCTTAACGTGACATTAATTAAGTGTGATTAAATAATTCACTGGAGCTGATCAGATATTCAAAATATATCTTTTGTCCCTTTCAAGAAAGCAGAAGGTATGTACTCCATGTACTTGAGTTCCCTTCAACATTCTCCTCAGCTCTTTAAAAGGGAAAAGATTGCCCAATTTCATGTTTAAACTAATAGTCATCTACAAAGGTTTCATAGTGTGAGTAATAATTTTACCAATTAAATTTAGATGACTTATTTCTTTTGGAACTGAATCAAGAAACACTCCAAACAAGAGGACCTGAAGGGCAACTCATCTGAGGTCCCATTTTATGCAACAAAAATTATATAATTTCAATTAGCTTTCACACTGCATGCCACAGCAAATAATTAGGTAAGGAATTAGCTGAGACCAAATTGAATCCCTTTCAATTTCTGATAAAGTCCTCTTGGATTTCTTTTTGTTGTTAGGTGGATTACAATAAAATAGGCACTCATGCAAGCACCAACCATGCGCAAACTTTTCAAGCATGTGGTTATTTCCAAATTTGCAGTCCCTTCACCATGCAAGATTTCTTGCTTTAAAACATTTCTGCTCAATGAATTCATATTGTGTTTCATAGCAAACATATAGTGCTCTCAAACATATAGTGCTAAACCTTTTGATAATTTTTTTTGCAAAATCTGCAGCATCCTTCATTTCACCTAACAGCAAGAGACCTTTGATTTCCCCACACCTCCACTTTATTTATTTTTTTAATGTGAGAGTTAAAGACTTCACATTACACTCTTCCTAATCTGTAAGAGTATAACACAGAAACACTACACTTTCAAAATGCAGAAAGGACTTTCAAACCTTCCATACTTTAAGCACATCAAGGAATGTCCTGCTTTATTCTTGTAAAACTTTCCTTTTATCAAAAGAAAAGCAGTAGATGCATCTAGGGAGTCAGTTAATTAAGGGTGGATCAGTCTCATCTCCTTTGAATATTGGGTCTGCCAAAAGAACATTGAGTTTAGTGGCCTGACTCTCAGCTGATGTAAATCAGCATAGCTCCACAGAATTCAATGGACCTATGCTGTTCTATATTACCGGGGATTTGGGCCGTAGACATAAGCTACAAATATTTCAGATATATTATGTAATCATAACTAAATAATTAACTAAACATAAAAAGAATAAATCCCACAAAGTATGTAAGTAAATCTTAAATTCTTAACTTTTATCAGTCGTTAGTGTTCTATGCCAAAACAAGAAAACGAGGGACAGCCTAGGTTCTTATACAGAAAACAAAATTAAAGATGAGATTTTCAAAATTAATCAGTGTTGGGCTAACTTTACTCCCAGTGAAGTTAACTATCGTACTGACTTCATTGAGAGCATAGTTAAGCTAATGCTGAGTGCTATGAAAATCCCACTCTAACTTTCCAAACTCTTCTTTCTGGGTCACCACTTAGAAAACTTTTATCTGGACTTGTTCCAAAGATGATGGGTGTGTTGATCTCATTCTCAGTGCATCACTTCTCCAGACTAGCAAATATTTGTTCTCATTAGGTGGACCTTCAAAGATAACAGAGGATTAGACAAAAGGGCATGGAGGATCCACTTGCAGAGAAACCACTAACACCTCAGGAGTGTTCTTGGTTGCCTTACTCTAGGCTCCACCCTATTCCAAAAGAACAAGTGTTCCCTGATGCTATTTCTTCAGCATCACCTCCACTGAGATGGCAGCCCTTAAAGTGAGACCAGCACAACCACTGGCCAGGATTATGTGACCCACCCCCTTATTCAAGACTCTGCACAGTACAGTACATTCTCTCAGTACATTCTGTCAGTCCCTACAGTACATTCTGTCACTCAGTACCTTCAGGCAAGATAATATCTTCTTTCATAGATGCATAGATTCCAAGAGCAGAAGAGACCATTGTGATCATCTTGTCTGATCTTCTGTATAACACAGGCCAGAGAACTTCACCAAAATAATTCTTAGAGCATCTTTTAGAAAAAGACATACAATCTTGGTTTAAAAATTGTTTCAGTCTGAATTATTCTAGCTTCAACTTCCAACCACTGGATTAGGTTATACCTTTCTGTGATAAACTGAAGAGCTAGTTATTAAAATTGTATTCCCCATGTTGGTGCTTATAGATGGTAATCAACTCAGCCCTTAACCTTCTCTTTGTTAAGCTAAATAGATTGATCTCCTTGAGTCTCTCATTATAGGACATGTTTTCCTTTAATCATTCTTGTGACTTTTCTTTTAACCCTCTCCAAGTTTTCAACATCCTCCTTGAATTATGGACATCAGAACTGTATACAGTACTCCAGATACAGTCACACCAGTGCCAAATACAGAGGTAAAATAACCTCTGCTTTACCCCTCCTTGAGATTCTTCTGTTTTTGCATCCAATGATCATATTAGCTCTTTTTGCCACACCATCGCACTGGGAGGTGATGTTCAACTCACTGTCCAGCATAACTCCCAAACCTTTTTCCAAGGTCATTGCTTCCCAGAATAGAGTCCCCCATCCTATAAGTATGGCCTACACATTTAGCTGCTAGAGTTATAAATTTATATTTAGCAATATTGAAATGCAAGTGGTTGGCTTGTGCCAATTAGCCAGGAGATCAGATTTCTCTGTAGCAGTGATCTATCCTCTTCATTACTTACCTCTCCCCCAATTTCTTTGTGTTATTTGCAAACTTTATCAGTGATAACTTTATGCTTTCTTCCACGTTATTGACAAAAATGTTAAATAGCATATGGCCAGGAAAACACACTTGCTCAGTGATTACTCTCTCTTTACAATTATATTTTGAGACATATCAGCTAGCAAGCTTTTAAGCTGTTTAATGTGTGGCATGTTAATTTTATATCCTTCTAGTTTTTTAATCAAAATATTGTGTGGTACCAAGTCAAATGCCTTCCAGAACTCAATATAAGAACATAAGAATGGCCATACTGAGTCAGACCAATGGTCCATCTTGCCAAATATCCTGTCTTCTGACAGTGGCCAATGCCAGATGCTTCAAAGGGAATGAACAGAATAGGACAATCCACCCTAACAGGATGATCCATCCCTGTCATCCAGTTCCAGCATCTGGCAGTCAGAGACCCTGTGACACCCAGAGGATGGGGTTACATTCCTAACCATCTCAACTATTAGCCACTGATGGATCCATCTTCTATGAACTTTTCTAATTCTTTTCTGAACACACTTATAGTTTTGGCCTTCATAATATCCGCTGGCAATGAGTTCCACAGATTGACTGTATGTTGTGTGAAGAAGTATTTTCTTTTCTGTGGTGACCAAACCTGGTGACTATTATTTTCATTGGGTGATGCCTGGTTTATGTGTTATGTAACACTTCCTTATTCATTTTCTCCATACCATTCATGATTTTATAGGCCTTTATCATATTATAGACTCATAGATATTAAGGTCAGAAGGTACCATTATGATCATCTAGTCTGACCTCCTACACAATGCAGGCCACAGAATCTCACCCAACCACTCATGCAATAAACCTCTCACCTATCTCTGAGCTACTGAAGTCCTCAAATCATGGTTTAAAGACTTCAAGGTGCAGAGAATACTCCAGCAAGTGACCCGTGCCCCATGCTACAGAGGAAGGCAAAAAAACCCCAGGGCCTCTTCCAATCTGCCCTGGAGAAAAATTCCTTCCCGACCCCAAATATGGCAATCAGCTGAACCCTGAGCATGTGGGCAAGATTCACCAGCCAGATACCCAGGAAAGAATTCTTTATCATAACTCAGATCCCACCCCATCTAACATCCCATCACAGGCCATTGGGCCTATTTACCATGAATAATTAAAGATCAGTTAATTGCCAAAATCATGTTATCCCATCATATCATCTCCTCCATAAACTATCGAGTTTAATCTTGAAGCCAGATAGGTCTTTTGCCCCCACTGCTTTCCTTGGAAGGCTATTCCAGAACTTCACTCCTCCGATGGTTAGAAACTTTCATTTAATTTCAAGTCTAAACTTCCCGATGGCCAGTTTATATCCATTTGTTCTTGTGTCCACATTGGTACTGAGCTTAAATAATTCCTCTCCCTCTCCAGTATTTATCCCTCTGATATATTTATAGAGAACAATCATATCTCCCCTCAACCTTGTTTTGGTCAGGCTAAACAAGCCAAGCTCTTTGAGTCTCCTTTCATAAGACAGGTTTTCCATTCCTCGGATCATCCTAGTAGCCCTTCTCTGTACCTCTTCCAGTTTGAATTCATCCTTCTTAAACATGAGAGACCAGAATTGCACACAGTATTCCAGGTGAGGTCTCACTAGTGCCTTGTATAATGGTACTAATACCTCCTTATCTCTACTGGAAATACCTCGCCTGATGCATCCCAAGACCGCATTAGCTTTTTTCATGGCCATATCACATTGGCGGCTCATAGTCATCCTGTGGTCAACCAATATTCCAAGGTCCTTCTCCTCCTTTGTTACTTCTAATTGATGCGTCCCCAGTTTATAACTAAAATTCTTGTTATTAATCCTTAAATGTATGACCTTACACTTCTCACTATTAAATTTCAGCCTATTACTATTACTCCAGTTTACAAGGTCATCCAGATCCTCCTGTATGATTTCTCTGAATTGGCAATACCTCCCAGATTTGTATCATCCACAAACTTTATTAGCACACTCCCACTTTTTGTGCTGAGGTCAGTAATAAAAAGATTAAATAAAATTGGTCCCAAAACCGATCCCTGAGGAACTCCACTGGTAACCTCCCTCCAGCCTGACAGTTCACCTTTAAGTATGACCCACTGTAGTGTCCCCTTTAACCAATTCCTTATCCACCTTTCAATTTTCATATTGATCCCCATTTTTTTCCAATTTATCTAATAATTCCCCATGTGGCACCATATCAAATGCCTTACTGAAATCTAGGTAAATTAGGTCCACTGCGTTTCCTTTGTCTAAAAAATCTATTACTTTCTCAAAGAAGGAGATCAGGTTGGTTTGGCACGATCTACCATGTTGTATTTTGTCCCAATTACCATTGACCTTAATGTCCTTAACTACTTTCTCCTTCAAAATTTTTTCCAACACCTTGCATACTACAGATGTCAAACTAACAGGCCTGTAGTTACCCGGATCACTTTTTTTTCCTTTCTTAAAAACAGGAACTATGTTAGCAATTCTCCAGTCATACAGTACAACCCCTGAGTTTACAGATTGATTAAAAATTCTTGCTAATGGGCCTGCAATTTCATGTGCCAATTCCTTTAATATTCTTGGATGAAGATTATCTGGGCCGCCCAATTAAGTCCAATTAAGACAGTAATATCTACTTCCATATCCTCATTGCCATTTGTCATGCTACCATTATCCCTAAGATCCTCATTAAAGACTGAGGCAAAGTATTTGTTTAGATATGGGCCATGCCTAGATTATCCTTAACCTCCACTCCATCCTCAGTGTTTAGCGGCCCCACTTCTTCTTTCTTTGTTTTCTTCTTATTTATATGGCTATAGAACCTTTTACTATTGGTTTTAATCCCCCCTTAGTCGTCTCTTTTTCAAGCTGAACAGCCCCAGTCTTTTAAATCTCTTCTTATATGGAAGCTATTCCATACCCTTAATCATTTTTGTTGCCTTTCTCTGTACCCTTTCCATTTCCAGTACATCTTTTTTGGATTGGAGCAAGCAGAACTGCATACAATATTCAAGGTGTGGGCGTACTATGGATTTGTATAGTAGCATTATTCACTGTCATTATTTACTGTCTTATTATCTATCCCCTTCCTAATGGTTCCTAATATTCTGTTAGCTTTTTTGACTGCTAATGCACATTAAGTAGATGTTTCCAGAGAACTATCCACAATGTATCCAAGATCTCTTTCTTGAGTGGTAACAATTAATTTAGATCCCATCATTTTGTATATATAGTTGGGATCTTTTCCAGTGTGCATTACTTTGCATTTATCAACAATGAATTTCATCTGCCATGTTGTTGCCCAGTCACCCAGTTTTGTGAGATTCCTTTGTAGTTCTTTACAGTCTGCTTTGGACTTAACTATCTTGAATAATTTTGTGTCATCTGTAAACTTTGCCACCTCACTGTTTACCCATTTTTTTCCAGATCATTTATGACTATGTTGAACAGCACTGGTCCTGGTACAGATTCCTGGGGTGACACCACTATTTACTTATTTCCCTTCTGAAAACTGACCATTTATTCCTACCCTTTGTTTCCTGTCTTTTAACCAGGTACTGATTCAAGAGAGGACCTTCCCTCTTATCCCATTACTGCTTATTTTGCTTAGGAGCCCTTGGTGAGGGACCTTGTCAAAGGCTTTCTTAAAGTCCAAGTATACTATATCCACTGGATCACCCTTGCCACATGTTGTTGACTCCGTCCAAGAATTCTAATACATTGATGAGATCTGATTTTCCTTTACAAAAGTCCTGGTGACTCTTCCTCAGCAAATCGTGTTCATCTATGTGTCTGCTAATTCTGTCCTCTTACTATTCTTTTTTATTTGGAGTATACATTTAATTTCAGCTTTTATTACGGTGTTCTTTAAAAGTTTCCATGCAGCTTGTAGGCATTTCACTCTTGTGACTATTCGTTTTAATTTCTGTTTAACTAGTTTCCTCATTTTTGTGTATTTCACCTTTCTGAAGTTAAGTGACACTGTGGTGGGTTTCTTTGGTATTTTCCCACCCACAAGGATGTTCAATTTAATTATATTATAGCGGCTATTACTGAGTGGTTCAGCTACATTCACCTCTTGGTCAGATCCTGTGCTCCACTTAGGACTAAATCGAGAATTGCGTCTCTTCTTGTGGGTTCCAGGACTAGCTGCTCCAAGAAGCAATCATTAATAGTGTTTAAAATTTTATCACTGCACCACATCTGGAGGTAACATGCCCAGAAATCCCCCATTATTACTGAGTTATATATTTTATAGGCTCTCTAATCTCTCTCTCTAATCTAATCCTAAGCATTTCACAATCACCTTCACAATTCCAGTCAGGTGGTTAATAGTATATTCCTAATGCTATACTCTTATTATTCAAGTATGGAATTTATACCATAGATATTCTATGGTACAGTTTGATTCGTTTAAGATTTGTACTATATTTGACTCTATGCTTTCTTTCACATATGGGGCCACTCCTCCACTAGCACAACCCACTCTGTCATGGTGCCCAAATAAATTACATCAGCACTACTATCTTTACGAACCAAACTTGTAATCTCATTAGAAAGAGATATCAAGTTACTTTGCCAGGATTTACTTTCCATAAACCCATGCTGATTGGCATTAATTTTATCCTCCTTTAATTCTTTATTAAACTGAGTCCTGTATCAGCCACTTTTGTGTCTTGCCCGAGATCGATGTCAGATTGACAGTTCTATATTTACCCATGTCATCTCTTTTAAAATATTGGCACAATATTAGCTTTGTTCCAGTCTTCTGGAACTTCCCCAGTGCTCCAAGGCTTATTGAAAAACAACATTAACAGTCCAGCAAGCTCCTCAGCCAGCTCTTTTAACACTCTCAGATGCAAATTATCTAAACCTGCCTATTTTAAAATGTAATTTAGTAGCTCCTGCTAAATATCCTCATGAGATACTAGCAGAATGGAAGGAGTGCTATCATATCATATGACTACATCATTTGTTGTATTCCCAAGTACAGAACAGAAATACCTTTGCTGCATTATTGTTGATAATTCTAAAATTTCTATCTAGTAATGGAACAATACCATTGTTAGGATACTTTTTGTTCCTAACATAATTGAACTCCTTATTGTCCTCAACCCTGCTGATCATAGATTTCTCCTTGTGTCCCATTGCTTTCCTTATCAATTTTCTACAAATCCTAGCTGCTGAACTATATTAATTATTATTCACTTCTTCTTTCTTCCATTCTTTTCTTCTTCTACCTGCATCTCTTCTATCTTCTTCTACCTGCATCCCTCCATATGCATGAAATGTCAAGCCCCATGTAGTTAGTACCCAAAAGGCATGCTGCTCACAATGGTCATAATCAGGGAGCTAGGGCTTGTTGGAAGACTGTGGGGAATGAGACACAGCCACATGGAGAACTAAGCAGAGACTGGAGAATATAGGAAGAAGGGAGGAAAATTTTTATCTAAACCTGGAAGACATTCAGGTTTGGCTTGGGCTGGTTATTTCAGAAACAGTTCACATCACCCTGCTTTATACACAAACAAGCTAATCAAATGCAAACGCTGTATGTTGTTTTTTTCTTTCCTCAAACAATCATGTTGCAGCATCTATTAACTGTCAGAGGTGAACACAATCACAGCTCTGTAATTCCCAGACACAAACAAAACACATTTTTAGCATCCCCAGTATAGAAATGATGCTGTATTACTAAGCAGATGATTTTCATGTGTTCCTCATGAAACTTCAGCACAGACTGGGCAATTCCTGTCTTTTGTTTCACCTGCAACAACCTGCCAATAAAGCAGCATCTCAACACATCTCAGTGACTACAGGATCCTCTGAATGGACATCAGAGGAATGACATGGCAGCAATGCATTCCTCTAAAGAGGAACAGTAAATCTCCAGCCCCAGGTGTCCAGCTAATCCAACCCCCAAAGCAATGATCTAGTCTACTAGAAGGGGTACATCTACTGTATTTAAAAGACTTGACAAGTCTGCCAAAAGTGTGAAAATTGTACTTGCAAAACCACAAGACTACTAAAGGTCTAGATACTCTTGCAGTCCTCACTTGTACGCTCCATGTCTTTATAGAAGTGATCAAAACCATCAAAATTAAAAAGGGACCCTGGAAAATTAGAATATTGAAAAATGATTGATAGAATCTGATCTTAATTCTATATTTTTTTGCATAACACTGCAAGGAAATATTTTGTAATTGGTTTCTTTATTAAGACCAAGTATTTGGCAGTCATAGAGTTCAAATAATGATTTTTAACTTTCTTTGTCCATGTTAATGATGTCCCTTTTTTGGGGAGGGAGGGGGGAATCAAAAAGTACTGAAGAATGTGGACAGGCTGTGTTGTTTCATTAATGATGTATACATTCCATGTGATATTACAAAGTTGTTTAAATATGCAATAATTGAAGTTACTATGACTACTTGTGTGAGTAATTGCTTGCCAATATGAGTTAAGGGGTTCACAGTCTAGCACATAAAATGGAAGTAATACATGCCATGAAGCTATTAGTTGATGTCTTTCCCTCCAAAGCTTTGGGTTGTTAATTGGTACATTTTTAACCCAATAGCCTGCAGGATGACATAACTAAAGTGAACCTTTGCTCCATGCAAATGAAGTTCTTATTTTAAGTCAACATAATAAAAAACAACTCAGTAAACTAAGGTGAAGCTCAAAGATGGAATAGGAAATCAGGCCATACAAAACAAAAGTAGGGTGGTGCACAGAGTATCCATTTCCTCCTGCTCGCCACCCACCCCAAAGTGGCTAGTTGACAAGGTAAATGTATTGGAAATCAAGTGGACAGATTTCCCTGGAACCTAAGCCCCCCCCCCCCCCATTAATTGTTATGGGGAAATTGGATTCGCTTAACATCGTTTTGCTTAAAGTCACATTTTTCAGGAACATAACTACAAAGTTAAGTGAGGAGTTATTGTACTGCAACCCCACCCTGGTATGTTCCAGCCTTGCCCTCTGCACTAGGGCTTGAGAAAGAGGTCCTCCGGAGGCACCTTTCTGGTCTTCTTCCACAATGCCTGCAGTAGAGGAAATCCTCCCTCAGACTGACATAGGGCTTTCAGGGCTTGTACCAGGACCGGCTGCCTCCTGAGTGTGGCCTAGGGTGTCTCAGTGGTACCTTACTCAGTTTCCTCTATCAGATAACCCAAGGAACCCATGCAATCCTCTAGTCCACCAACGTGGTTTATTAGCAGAACATAGTTCAAAACAGTCCATAATAAAAATCGCAAACACATAATCCATTTATCACTGTTATGCAATTGGACTATTACAATCCAAAGACATCCCATCCCTCAATGCCCTACATACCACACTGGGGCATTCAACCATGCCCAGACTCTTTCGGTCCTGTTTTATCCCTCTGCTGCAACTGTCACCACGGTTCTTCCAACTGGAGTGCAATCCTACTCTTTCCTACTGGGAGATCATCTTTGCCACAGGAGCATCCCTCACTCCCCCTCACTTCTCACAGTTCCCCGGGTCCAGGTCTCTGGGTCTGGATATATCAGGGGGTGATCTCCTCCACCACACTCCTCCTTCCGCTCTCTGCAGTCTTTGGCTCTGGCTGTCTGGCTTAGAGTCAGCAGGCACCTCTGCAGCGCTATAGCCTCCAGCACCGGCACTCTGGGTTAGGGACAACAGCTAAGAAATGCCTCCTGCAGCTCTCCTGCCTTCAGTCTTCTCCCAGGAATCACATACAGTCTCCTGCTTCTGACAAGTCTAACCTACCCCTTCCCCAATTGACCTTTCCAAATTGATTCAGTCAGTGTTCTAAAGCAGCCCTCACTCCCCTCTCTCTTTATGGCCCAGGTGCCCTCCCAATGGGAGTGAGCTGATGAGACACAGGTGCACTGGGCCTGCTTCCTTTTGAAGGAGCAGTGCCACCCTGTGATAGGGCCCATTTATTTTGTTCTGGCCCATTTACTCAGAATAAAGGGTCTGTAGGAGGCATGCAGTTTTACTCTTGGAGCAGCACAGTGTGTACTTTCATATTTTAACAAATAACTCAAGGGTTCTAGAAACAATAGAAAAACTGGGTGCAATGTTTCATTTCTAAAAAATTGTCATGTATTGGATGAAATTTAGCAAAAAAGCACCTGAAACCGCCCAATATATTATTTGCTTTTATACTAAAAAATACAATCCCTGAGCAGATTTATCTCTTAGGATAAATACTGCATGTGGGCTGACACAATACGTATCCCACAGAGATCTTGAATTCTGTGTGAACCCTGCAGTGCTAAGAACTCTGCAGTGTGGGTAACTGATTGGGAGAGAAACAATCCATACAGATTTTTACAGAGTTTTGAATTACAGTCCTGAGTTTGGCAAACCTCAAAAGGTTCAGAAATGTGTCTAAAGGTGAAGATACATACTCCAGAGCATGAAGTGAATGAAAAGGGGAGGGGGTAATCACATGAATAGAGTTGGTCATTCCATTTTTTTTTTAAATAAAAGAAAACTTATTTGAAGTGTTCTAGTTTGAAAAATCTTAATTTCTCTCCCTTCTCCACCTTTTCCTTCTATTATCTCTTTTTTAATTTTTTCCAATTTCCCACTGTAACAAAGGGGAAATAGGGTGGAGAGAGGAGGGAATAAAATGAAAATGTCTTTTTTTTTCTTCAAAAGTTTTGGGAAAATATATCTTGTTTTAAAACAAAGCATACCATTCTCCAAACTGATCTACTCTCAAATCTGCAAAGCCAGATTAGAAATCTTCGGAAGGGTAGCCTTTTGCAATATTTTGGTACATCTACTAAATTTTGTTCCCAAACAGAACAACATACAAAAATGAAAAATTGTTTTTTGGCAAAATTATTCAATGTTTCTCAACCCTCAATAAAGGTTCACTGCGCATTTGAAGTGAATGTTCTGATTAGTTTCTAATTCTAAATTGGTTTTCCAATCTGATATAAACCTATTAAAAGAAAAGGTCACTAGCATGTTCTCTAACTGTTGTTCTTTGAGATGTGTTGCACATGTCCATTCCAATTCAGGAGTGTGTGCACCCAAACCACCGGAATCAGAGATCTTTCCCTTAGTGGTACCCATCAGGAAGGCACATGTGCTCTCCGCTGCCTCACACTGCTGCACAATGGTATAAAGTGCAGAGCCATCCAAATCCCCCTCAGTTCCTTCTTACTAGGCAGACTCCAATACAGAGGGGAAGTAGGGTGGTTTGTGGAATGGCATGTGTATCACATCTCAGGGAACAGGTTAGTAACTACTTTTTCTTTAAGTGATTGCACATGTCCCCTCAGGTGACTCAGAAGCAATTCAATCCTGAGATGGAATTCGGAGTCTACCTAAACAACAACTGAAGGACTACTTATGTGAACTTGGCATCATCCCTGGAAAACTAAAATATGGCATAATGAATTGATAAGGTGTGTACCAATGAGCAAGTTGCTGCCCTACAAATGTCTGTTATAGGCACTTGGGCTCGAAAAGCTGCAGAAACTGTTTGATATCTTATTAAGTGTGCTATCACCCTGCTGGGTGAGGTTATGTTGGCAATGTCATAGCACGTTGGTTTGCAGAAGGAAATCCATGATGAGAGCCTCTTAGTCAAGCTTGGAAGGTCCTTCATCCTGTCTGCAACTGCTACAAACACTTGAGATGATGATCTAAGAAGTCTTGTTCTGACCAAGTTAAAGGTTAATGCCCTTCTGACATCCAAGGTATGGAGTCTCTTTTCATCTTCATGAGAATACGGCTTAGGAAAGAAAGTCAGTAAGTATATTGCTTGATTGAGGTGGAATTCAGACACTGCTTTAATCACAAACTTTGGATACAGATGTAAGTACATTTTGTCCTTATAAAAGACAGTATAAGGAGGGACAGGTACCAATGCTCGTAATATCCCATTGCACAGCAGTGTGAGGCAGCAGAGGGCATGCGTACGCTGCCCCAACAAGTACTGCGAAGTGAAAAATCTCTGACTGTAATGCACTTTGTGCACACACATAGACACCGGAAGTGGAACCGATACGTGCAATCACTCAAAGAACTGGTATTACAGAATTAAAAGGTTTGCACAGAGTCCAGTATACTGTACTTCACGTATTTGAGTTTTTTCCAAAAGCTTTTTAAAAAAACACTTTGAGGAGACTTTTAGGGGGTGAAATTACAAGAAAACCATTTTTCCTTGTTATTTTAGGAAGAAAATACCATGGGACTCTCCTGGTATTTTGAAATTGCTCTGAAACATTTTTGTTTGGGGGAGGGGAGAGGAGGATCCTCAGCTATTCAGGTTTATCCCAAACCAGCTGTTCTTTGGCCATATTTAGATTCCTAGAGAATTCAACTTCAGAATTCTTAGGGGTAGCTGATGTATTGGTGTGAAATAAGCACTGTTAATGCATCTTTCTGTACCTGCTGCTTTTATGCTTCAAGGAGATTATGTGGAAGTTTGAGTACAGGCTTAAAAGAGCTTCACAGAGCTTGTGAAAGGTCTGAGCCAAATGAGAAGCTTGCTATGCACATAAATGTTTATAACAAAGCATTATCATACCAAATGTGTCTGCCTTTAAAAGAACAAAACCCTAGGCTCTGTCCCAGCATTAATTCACCAGAGCAGTTAGAAACCAAATGGCTTTTTGTCCATATGAACAGTCCAACAATGTTACTGTAACAGCAAAAAGTTTTGAGTGTTTTGATGGCAGAATGCCATACTTCAAAATTGGGGTGTCCTGAAGGCCCTATTAATTGATAATTGATTTTTCAAAGTTATGAACTGCTGTGAAAGTCCTTTAATCCACTATTTCCCAGCAACCAATCTAGTCAGAGAGGCACTAGGCACAGAGATTCCTGTACTGAATATTAGAGACAGTTGCAGAGTCAGATCATCTGCACCAGTACAGACAGCCTTGACCTTCAATGATAATAGGACTGGAAGGAAAACTGTGCTCTAACTTAGAATAACATCTTCATTCTTCAACATTCTCATGGTGTTGAAAGTTGAACAGAACAGAGAAAAAAACATTTCAACACATGTACACTACATTTATCATCACTAAAACATAACTGTTCAACCAAAGTTCCACCAATGCAAGAACCAATGCCCCTTTGTTTACTTTCCTATGATGTAGTTCTTCACTTTTTTTTAAAAAAGCATAGTTAACATTTAATATTTTCTTTAAAGTTTAAATAGACTTTTTGGAAAAAAGAGAAGTCAAACCTGCTTCACTAATTGTAATAGACTCCAGCTCTATTTAATAGTTTGGTGAATTAAACAGCTCATCTTTCCATGTTTATCATATAAAACATGCAACCAGTATACTCGCTAGACTTCCAACTACCAGATTATAACACAGAGAACAACCGTGCATTTGGCCAGGAAAGGGGGGACAACCCCAAACACACACACACACAAGGTCATTTTTTTATTTCTGTCTTTATTTCTAGGTTATACTTGATTTTTAAAAACACATACACCTCCTTCATCTCTCTCTCTTTGAATATGTGGCTTAACATGTACGTTATTGTTGAACTTTTGTCAAAACTTCCTGCTGTGCCCATGTTTGAAATACTGCATGCTGTGGATATCCCAATATCATCCATACATGTGGGATTATTTTACACCTCTCTAATGAGAATGAAAGAGAATCATCCATTAAACCATGATTCAGTAGAGCTCCTAAGCATGTGATTAATCTTGAGAATGTGCTCAAGTGCTTTGCTGAATCAGGGCCTTCAGCAGGAATTAATTTAGCAGCACTGCTGTAGTTTCACTAGTATCTCATCCCTTGACCAGTCATGTCCCTCTTAACTGCTTCTACTACTCTAGTAGGAAATTTAACATTCCTTTTGTGACATGCATCTTCCAATTATAAAATACCAAAACTAGAACTTGCTTTGGCAACACTGACTCGTGTGAGAAGTCACTACTCAAGCATGCTGTATCCGTGGCTTAAATAGGCCTATTTATGTGAATAATGCTTGCAGTATTAGTTCCTTGCTATTTTGTATTTGTGTTTTATGTTACTTTAATACAGATACATCATAAATCCACTGATAACAGGCAGTGAGGACAATGTGACAGATGGTTCACTACTGCATCACTACTATACATATTTCTGGCTGTGTTTCAAAGACATGATAGGAATATTTAAGTACAAACATAAGAGGATCTTGAAGCCTACAGCAGCCCTGATCCAAGCTAGTTATTTTGTATCTACTCGTATACAGTATGTGTGTGTAATGAGAGAGCGGAGCAGGTGTCAATTACAGTCAATGCAAATGCCTAAAATCAGATTCCAAAAGCTGTAGATGAGGAAAATAACCAGGGATTTTAAAAAGGTTACAACAGTTTCATTAGTGCTTAATTTACACCACAACAAACAGAAATGTGGCCCAGATATGAAGAGCTCATTACTGAAGACTTCCATAACAACCTTAACAAGGATGGTATGATGCCAGGGCAATGCATTGGGGGGAAAAACCACGCACACAGAAGAGAATATTGTTCCTTCAGATATGGAACACTGCCTAACAGTGACTGCTTCCTGTGAAATTACTCCAACTGCATTTCCATGAAACACAGTTCTGTTCCAAAAGATCCCTGTATACAGTGCAGGCCCATTTATATGCTGCTCCATGCTTCATTGTTGTTTTTTTAAGACCTGACAATTCTGCTATTTAATGCTTTTACAGTCTTGTAATTGTGTGGATGTCATCAAGCTAATCAATCATAGAACTATTCATTAGGATATCTGCAATCACTGCAGTGTCACAGTGAACTACATTCATTTAGCCACTGTTCTCTAAATATCGAATTATGGCAAATTAAACTCTTATTGTAATGATAGTAAAGTAAATGATGCACAATTTTTTATTTTATTTTATTATTATTATTACACACAGTTATGCTATTTTTACTACTGAATGTAGCAAGCTTCAGTTTTACTGGCTGCGTGTGTGACTTAGCTAACTTAAAGAGGTATAGGCAAGAAGTTCATATCTCCAAAAATGAGCAACTTTGTCTAGAGTTGGTGAAACCAAGTAGCTGAGAGGTAGCATTATTGTAGCCCAGTAAGCATGTCAGAGCATATTTTCCTCTCTCGTATATTGTGCAGTCAGCTATTGAAAGGCTTTGTAGACCAGTGCCATATGTGTCATCACTAAAAATAAATGAATGAAAACAACTTAGAACAGCAGCAGCAAAGAAAGAGATCCTGCAGAAATATTACATTGTAAATCCATGTTACAAGTGAACCCCCCAAAAATCCATGTGCTCATTAACATTGTGGGGGGAATGGAAAGAGAACATGTGTATAAAGGAACTTACCAATAAATAATATAGTATTGCTTAGTGCAATATAGTTTTGTATTTATTCAGGCACATATAATGCACTGTTATACCCTCATAGGAAAAAATAATGTATATGGATTTACTTCTAGTAATGTTCATTAATGAATTATAAAATGTGGATTTTAATAGCATTGATATTGGCAATTATTTAGGGTTTCCTACTATTTTTCTATCATGCAAAAGTCAAATGTTAATTAAAAGAGCTGAATCAATAAAAGGAGAATTTAAAAGTAAGTTAAGTTCACTCAGTGCAGCTGTCCTAGCAATGAATTGTTTCAAGATATACTCAGAGTTTTTCACATTAGAATCACAAAGAACAGTTTAAAACAGATTTACACAGCAGGAGGTATTAACATTTTGGTAAAACCCTAATGGAGAACTTTTGCATAGAGGGGAAATGAAAAACGGAAAACATTTCAACATACAGATTAAGTAGCCAGTAATTTTCTGCATTCATCTAGCTGCTATTGAATATTCTTGTGCATTTTCTCTCAAGATTTGGCTGGCTGGTTCAGGCCAGTGTCTAATGCTGCAAGAACAAGATTAAATGAACATGGCTTCTCCCACAGTGAATTATTTCTCGCCCTGAAGACTCACTCCTACCAGGTTTCCTCCCCAATGCACATCCCTTACTGGCTATATAATACCTGACTGGCAAAAGGTATTGACTGGTACTGGTATTTTTTATTGAGTTAAATTAGACCTTTATTTGCCTCTAACATGTGCTAACAGGAATGGAAGGACTGCTATCACATCTAAGTGATGTTGAAGCCCTGATAAGTACAGGCCAGAATGCTTTACCATTCAATGTCCCTTTGGCCAGGCTACCCTTGCTCACAATACATGTTCACCTACTTTTCTGTATCCTGCAGTGAAGTCATAGCTCAAGATTTTCAAAAGGAACTGGTGATTTTGAAGCTCACCTTCAGACACCTGAAGGGGACCTGATTTTCAGAAAGTGCTAAGCACCCAGCTCCTGAAAATCAAGTCCTTCATCGGTCTTCCAAAGAAGCCATCCCCCCTCCAAAATAAAAAAAAAAATTGTGGCACCCAAAAAAATTAAAACTTCTGGCAATCTTGGTCATAATAATTTGAGACTTGACCTCACAGTCTGCTGTTTGTGATAGTCCCCAAACCCGCATTATTTTACTCACAAGAACAAATAAAGTGAATGGGCTTTTACATGCATCACTGTACACAGTGAAGCATGAGTTTCCCTGGTACACAAAGAGTTACAGTATGGTGGGATCCAAAGGAATTATGCCAAAAGATTTTTCTACACAGTACATCTAGGGATACAAATGTGTGCTACAAGATTAGTCCAAAACTACCACTCACATTCTGGGCCAAAGCCTTCATTTGTTCTCTGCTGGAGTCTTCATCTAAAGCTCCATTTGTCTGATATAACTGGATGCTTTTTAAATTTCTTCTTGCATCTTTTCAAACATGTGATGTTTGCCACTGTGCTTTTTCGGTAAGTATAATGACCATGCAGTTGGCTCTTATATAGTTTAAAGTTTCATTTTGCTTTTAAAGAAAATTAAATGTGCAATTTTGCTCCAGTTGAAAGCTGTTAGAAACCATGCACTCTACTACACAGTCCAGATAGCACTAAGTTTGCTCCCATTTTCATTTAATTATTTTAATTTTTTACTATCTTCAAAAAAGCAGAAGAGATAGCAGTGCACTCACTCCTATTCTGAAACGTTCATCTCCTTTTCAGCAATATTGATTTCATTTAACAATTAAAGTATGAATGAACTGAGCCCATGAACAATTGAGCAAAGTTGCTGCTATGCTTGAGATATTTAAAAACTTTATAGGCAGCAATAAAGGTCGTGGTAATGAAAAATGTATGCAAATCTGATTAGCTCCTTTCAAATGAGGGAGAAAGCGAACATATCGACACACAAAAATCTTGCCTGTAGCTACTCATCTACATTGTTAATTACAAACCCTACTGTGGAAACCAAGTGATGATATCAAGCAGATCCACGGGCTTAGTGAACTATTAAATATTTGGCAATGAACTATTACCTTAAATATAAAACTTAACAAAGTAACACCACCTTTTTACAAAATCATAAATTTCTCTGACAATTTGCTGCACAGGGAGCTAGCCATAAGTAATGTTGAAGTTGTTATTGATTTGTATTGTGGTAGCGCCCGAAGCTACACTCTGGATAACGTATTGGAACCTAGGAGTCCAGGGAGCTGTGAAGAGATAATTCAACATAGGTAGCTAATAAATAAATACTTAAATGCACCAGGAGTGGAGCTCCATTGAAAGTGGGTGAATTTCAGTTAAATTTGAAAGTCAAGTTTGATTCTACCATGTTCATAACCCTTTCATATTTGCTTTCCACAAATATTCAAGCACAACAATTCTCATAGCAAGTGGTAATGTTGAAAGATCGATTACTGGTCATGAGTACATTTTTCATTGTACTGAATTTAAAAATTCACAGTTGAAAATTAGCACAGCTGACTGGATACATAAGTCAGCCAATCATGGGAAAGAAAAACCATTTAACTGGCCCAAGCCCAATACAATCTAAGTTTCCACAATCTATGACTCATGTAAGAATCTGCTGAGCAGGAACTATTCACTTCAGAAATCCAAAAATCATTTTGAATGACGAGTAAAAACATGGTTACTAAGTTGCCATAACTTTTGTTCTTTGAGATGTGTTGCACATGATCATTCCACTCTATGTATGCACATGCTGGCGCACTGTTACATATTTTTCCCTCAGTGGCATCCCTCGGGGTGACTTGAGTGCCCTCAGCTGCTGCACGCCATAGCGTGCTGGTTCAAAGGGCCCAGCCACCCCAGACCCCCCTCAGTTCCTTCTTGACAGACAATTGCGATGCAAAGGGAAAGGAGGGAAAGCATGGAATGGACACGTGCAACATATCTTGAAGAACAACAGTTACAGAGGGTTCATAACTGTTTTTTCTTCTCCAAGTGATTGCACATGTGCTTTCCACTCTTGGTGACTCAAGCTGCAAAGTAGGAGGAAAGATCAGAGTTTATGTACACACAGACTGGAGCACAATGTATCCAAATTTTGCATTGCCTTGAGAGTGCTGAGTTATGTCATAATGGGATGTGAAGGTGTAGACTGAAGACCAGGTCACCACTCTACAAGATTCCTGGATAGAAACTTGTGCAAGGAACACCGCCAAGGCTGCTTGTGATTTTGAGAAAAGCGCAGTCATTTTGCTTGGAGTGAAAATGCCTACCAGATCAAAACATACCTGAATACAGAAGGCTATCTATAATTAAATTATTTGAGAAGATATTGGAAGACCCTTCATCCTGTTTGTGATAGCCATAAATAGATTGGTTGACCAACAGAATTATTTAGTTTTGTCTAAGTAGAATGCCGATGATCTTCTAAGATCTATGGTGTTTGGGCTTTGCTCCTCTCTGTTGTGTGGTTTGAGATAAAATGTGGATAAGTACATTTTTTTGTCTTTTTTCCTCGGCTTAAAGTCTTTGCAAACTTGGCAATGAACAAACATATGAGCTTCCCCTAAACACTTCAAGCATTTTGAGTATGGGTCACTCATGACCGTCGGCACTAGTGCAAGAGATGCAGGGTTTGAAGCCCAGTAACTGAGGCATCCCTCAGTACTGAGACATAGAAACCCCAAAACTGGGGACTGAAAAAGAAACTAATCCTGACTACAGAATTAACTAAGTACTAATCAGCTAGAAAACTATTTATAGTAAATTTACAATGAGCACACAGAGCACTTCCTAAGGCAAGCCAAGCATTTCCTACGACTGTCTCGTGCAGTAAGAAGGAATTGAGGTGGTTCTGGGACGGTTGGGACCTTATACTAGCACGTAGTGACACTTGGCAGCCCCAACTGGTACCACAGAGGGAAATATTTCTGATGACTCTGAGCGGGATGCACACATGCCTAGAATGGAATGCACATGTGCACTCACTTAAAGGAGAAAGAGGAAAATCTTGCGATCTTTTTTGCAACCAACTCGGAAAAATTAAAAGTTTAACTTGTGAAGTAGCTCACTCATTTGAGCTAGATTTTGACTCGTCCTAATGTAGCCATGCACAGGACTGAAGGTATTAACACATCACCCCTGTTTTCACTCTGTAGTCCCTGCTATGCAAAACTCCTGCCCGCTAGTTGCTCTGCCCCTTGAGGAAGTGGGCAGGGATGGGGTGGGGCAGTAGCAATATTTCCTCTCCACAGAGCTAGAAGAGCATGAAGAAGCAGGCAGAAAGTTGCTCTCTTTTGGGGGCACGTGGCAGGGTGCTGCTGCAAACACAGCTAATCAACCCCTGCCATGCCAGCCACAATCAAGGGGGATAGGTTGGGGCTGATTGAAAAGCCTTATGTCTGCCTGGTAATTGGCAACACCTGCCAGCCTGATAGGCCAGGAGCTACAAAGGCTGGGAAGGAGCCAAAGAGAGAGAGAGTCAGGGAAGGGAAGTGGAAGTGGAAGTGGAAGTGGAAGTGGAAGTGGAAGTGAGAAGCCCCTCTAGCTGGTTACTGACCCAGCCTGTGGTAGGCGAAAAACCTGTAAAGACTGTATATAGTTGGATACTGGTGGTGGGAAAATGCTTAAAGAATAAAGGACATGGGTGTTGCACACAGCTGAAATCTCCCTGGACTTATTTGGGAGGGCAACCGGGCCCAGAAGAAGAAGGGCCGGCTGTGCACCCCCATGACAGGGCACCAGTAAAATATTTGCAACTCAAAGTTCCCCTCTGATTCCAGGGGCAACTCCTTTCTGAGGCAGCACAGTCATGCCCTGCCCATACACAGCATATTGCCTGAAGATTGGATGTAGCTCTATTAATTTGTCACCCAAACCGAGCAGTTATCATATTGGCCTATATTTTAGAGTAAAGATGGTATTTTTGATTGTATTTTTGAGCAATTACTCCTAAAACAAGGTACAAATTATTTTGTAACACACCAGAAAATCCTACTAGAATGTGGTCCAACATAGAACAATCTACCTCTCACAAATAATTGACAATTTTGGCAAAATGTGTACAGTTTTAGTCTCAGAATCTGCATGAATCTGGGTAAGTATTGTTTAAAATTTTAATGAGGCTACTATGCCAACAATGACCTTTAAATTAGTTTCTCATTCCTTGAAAGGAAGAGATTTTACAGATAACTCCTTCTTCCCTGGGACTCTCAGCTGTGGATTTCAACAGGAGTTGAGTCTTACTACCACCCTTTTTCAGCATTTACACAAAGCTACTAGGAGAGACAGGCTCGAACTTTGAGCTACATGGTTACCAGTACTTTGTTTATTCTTCTGTTTTAGACATTACACTTAATGAAATTTTGGATGCACGCATTTTAAGTAACACATTCAATAATAAAATTAAACTCCAGGCTAAAAGACACCAGGGGTACATCTACGCTGCAAGTGAAGGTGTGATTGCAGCTCAGGTAGGTATACTCACACCAGCTTTAATCTAGATAGCATGACCAAAATAGCACTGAAGATACGGATATGCAGGCCTCAGCATGGGCTGCACAAGCCCTCCCAGAACTCTGGGTATTTGTTCATGTTCCTAGCCTGCACTGGGGTCTGTGCGACTGCATTTTCACTGCTATTTTTAGCCATGTTAGCTACATTAAAATTAGCACGTGTATGCCCACCCAAGATATAATTACACCTCCAATTGCAGCGTAGACATACTGTAAGAGTACTTCCAACTCAGATACAACATTCCTCCAAGCTAAAACTCTCTCTTTCAGAAAAGATCTCACTAAATAAGTGAGTATTACAATGTGCCTGTAATTTCAATAGACTTAGGCTAATGGAGGAGCAAATTCCAGGTCTTTCAGAAAAAGCACCCTGCCTGCAACCCTTTGATGCAAATAACTTGCAAGTGTAACCTAGCACATCTCAGTTCATCTTGATTGTCGATATACTGTAGGAAAAAAGGGCTGCCTTCTTAGATACTGAGGGTGCAAACTATAGAGGACTTTATAAATCAGAAGTAACACTTTATAAATCAGAAGTAACAGTATAATTTCACCCCAAAATGAATTGGCAACCAGAGCATACTCCCATCACAAAACACTCCTGAATAAGCAGGTAGCTCAATTCTGCTTGAGGTGAAGTTTGTGAGTGGTTTTTCATGTATAGCCCACCCAGAGAGCATTGCAGTAATCCATTCTGGAGATGTCATGTTTATACATAATGGAGGTGATCTCTGCATCTGAGACCAAAAGACAAAATCTCTTTTTCCAGTTCAGAGTAAAGAAAAATAGCACTCTGTGCTGCTCTCAGGGCATCCAGAAGCAGATGAAGGTCTAGCAGTACTCCTAAATTACAAACATGAGTCACAAAGGCAAGCAGTAGAAGGGACAGATATTAATTCCACTCATTTCATACAGCTGCTTTTCGCCCAGCTCATCAGTATCAGATCTGTCTTATCTGGATGGAACCACAACTAGCTTATTTCATCCGTGCATCAATCTCAACCAGACACACTATCATATTACAAAACCACTGAAATTGAAAGGTGACTAATTTAAAGCTGAAAATAGACATGAAACTTTTTTACTTGCACAATTCACCTGTGGAACTCATTGCCGCAACAGATCAGTGAGACCAAGAATTTAAGATTAAAAAAAAAAGGATTAGACATTTACAAAGATTATGAGACAAGAAAAACAATTTTTTCAAGTTTAAAAAGGATGTAAACCTCATGCTTCAAGGGATAGACCAACCACTAACTGATGGGGTGAAGAATACATTTTTCCTATGGGCAGTCCATTCCACAGTAATCCGTTATATAGTTTTTTGCATCTTCCCCTAAAGCATCTGTCCCTAACCACTGTTAAAACTGGGATATTAGACTAGCTGGACCTCAGGTCTTATCTAATACAACAATTCTTATGTTAAAGACAAAAGACTGCCCCAGCCAGGCTTGTTGGGATAGGCACAGAGATACGTTTTATCAGCGTACTCCAATATGAGCCAACTCACTGTCTGCTGTAGTGTCATCACTGAAACAGTGGGGTGGCAGACAGAACCGTGAGACACTCACCTTAATTCAGATGACAAGTCAGCATGCTGATGATACTCAGCTCGTCATATCCTTTTGTCAGACTCAGGCACAAGAGTTTCCCTGTTTTGACAATGTCTAGAGAAGATGGGGATTTAGATTAAAGCATGGAGAGTGTGCTAGGTGCTTTGTGTACATAAGTGCTTATAACCTACATACACAACATACAGAAGGGGGGGACCAGGTATCACAAATTATGTTAACTTCTATTTGGGTAAATGCTATTTATATATTCCAACCTGAATCAACTGCACACAGACACAAAACTTCTAAATACTTTTAGAAATTAACGATGATCAGCTATTCTCAAAACTTAACTGTTATCAATATTCGACATCCAATAGAAATCAATAAATATTTCCTATATGTTTAATGACTACTGCAATGGGACATCAGCAAGGACTAACCCTGACAACTTCAGTATGAAAGCACAGACCTCTCTACCACTTCATCTAAAGCAGTGGTTTTCAAACTTTTTTCCTGGAGACCCAGTAGAAGAAAATTGTTGATGTCTGCGACCCAATGGAGCTGGGGATGAGGGATGGGGGGGGCAGGGCTGTGGGGTGAGGCCAGAAATGAGGGCTTCAGGGTGTGGGAGGGTGATCTGGGCTGGTGTAGGGAGTTGGAGTGCAGGAGGGGGGTCAGGGCTCTGGGCTGGGGGTGCAGGCTCTGGAGTGGGAGCAGGGATGAGGGGTTTGGGAGGCAAGAAGGGGTTCCAGGTTTGGGGGGGCTCAGGGCTGGGGCAGGGGATTGGGGCACTGATTTATCTCTGGTGGCTCCCGGTCAGTGGCGCAGCCGGGGTGCAGAGACAGGCTTCCCGCCTGTCCTGGCACCACAGATCACGCTGTGCCCCAGAAGCGGCTAGCAGTGAGTCCCGCTCCTAGGCATGCAAGTGGCTTTGTGGGACTCTCACCCACAGGTACTGCCCCCTCCCCAGCTCCCATTGGTTGGGAACTGGCCAATGGGAGTGTGGAGGCGGTGCATGGGTTGGGGGAAGCACGTGGAGTCCCGTGTCCCACCTGCCTACAAGCTGGACCCACTGCTGGCTGCTTCCGGGGCCCAGCGTGGTGTCTGGAAAGGTAGGCACTAGCCTGCGTTAGCTGGGCAGCACTGCTGACAGGACTTTTAGGGCAGGTCTTCACTACCTGCCAGATCGGTGGGTAGTGATCGATCTATCAGGGATCGATTTTTCGCGTCTCGTCTAGATGCAATAAATCAATCCCCGAACGCACTCCCCATCAACTCTGGAACTCCAGCTCGGGAGAGGTGGAAGCGGAGTCGACAGGGGAGCAGCAGTGGTCGACTCGCTGCCATCCTCATGGCTAGGTAAGTCGACCTAAGATACGCCGACTTCAGCTACGCTATTCAGGTAGCTGAAGTTGCGTATCTTAGGTCGACCCCGCACCCAGAGTAGACGAGGGCTTAATGTTCCAGTCAGCGGTGCTGACCAGAGCAAGGTGACCCACTGCCTTACATGCCACCACCCAGACCCACGGATTGAAAAAAACTGTTATACGAAGCATATTCCAGTCCTCTTAAAGTTCTCATGTTACTAAGTTTATGCATATTTTACCATTCTTAAGGCTGGTTTATTGCATACTTTTAACTGTATCTTTGAAATGATTATATCAATTGGACTACTAATGTGAATAAGTGTTCACCCACAGGAGTAAAGGTAGTGCAGTATAACCCTTAATAAATGTGCCTATAATGTACTGTATGGACAGCCACTTTACATTATTGTTGGGTGTTTAATTGCAGCACACAAATATATTATCGTAATATACTGAAACAAGTATGGTGGACTAGCTCCACAAAGCCATGTATCCTTTGGGCTCTGCTACTCCTTGACTTGAGTGCCAGAGGCAGAAATGGAAAAAAAATGTCTAGAATAAACATTTTCATTTATTTTGGACAAAAGGCTTTGGCTAGAGGTGTCCATATTAAACTGAATTCCAATGAATAAAGACATCTCTTATTTACTTCAACTTGTGTGGCTGGAAAGAATAAAAACAAAGGCTACATTACTTGCTGCATATTATGCAAAACATATCCCATTTCAATCATTTCCAACCTTTTAACTTAATGTGAAAATGCAAAGAATTTAGATTGAAGGCAATTGATTCTTAGTTTCAAATGATATTTTTCCCACTGAAAACTGTCATTTTCATCATTCCCAATATTGCTTTATGTCCAGAAGGAAAATGCAAAATATCTGCCAAAAAGCTGGTTGATTGTTTTCTATTATGTATTTTGAATTCAAAGGATATAGAAACCTGGTACCTAGCAGGTGCTGCTGCAATGGCTGGAAGATGGCCAATGCAAAAGCAACCTTGAAAATATTCACATGACCAAGTGCAAATGCCATATACATTCTATATACCATTGCTATCTAATTACTCTCTTATGTTTCAAGTACTCACAAAGCCATGTATTTTCTCTGAGTGGGAGAGAAAATTGAATGTGCCTTGTTAGAGTAAATAAAGAAAGGAAACTAAAAACAGCCTTATTAGGGAAAAAACCTATTGAAGAGTGTATATTGTTTGTAAGGTTCCTTTCTCAATAACTGTGTGTGTGTTTTTTAACCAACATCTCTTTAGTGTTAGGCAATATCTAATTTAACATTGTATCATGATTTTTTGCTCTCCTTCTATTTTCTTTGTACATGTACATTCCACAAGAAAAGGAAAAACAAGATGCATATGTTTAGAAAGTGTGTGCCGCATCCTTCTCTTGTGGATGGTCCACATAGGTGATAACAGTATAATATGGCTGCCAACTAATGAAATTACTCCTTTAGATCAGTGTTTTTCAATCCCTGGGTCGCGACATGTAAGGAACTGGGTCACCTTGCTCTGGTCAGCACCTCCGACTGGGACGTTAAAAATCCTGTTGGCGGTGCTGCCCAGCTAAGGCAGGCTAGTGACTACCTTTCCCAACACCGCACTGAGCCCCAGAAGCAGCCAGCAGAGGGTCTGGCTTCTAGGCGAGGGACCACGGGCTCTGCGTGCTGCCCCATCCCAAGCACTGCCTCCGCACTCCCATTTGCCAGTTCCCTGCCTCTGCACCCTGGCTGCACCTCTGACTAGGAGCCACCGGAGGTAAGTCAGTGCCCCAACCCCATGCCCCAATCCCCTGCCCCAGCTCTGAGCCCCCCCAAACCTGGAACCCCTTCCTGCACCCCAAATCCCTCATCCCTGGCCCCACCCCAGATCCTGCACCACCAGCCCAAAGCCCTGACCCCCTCCTGCACCCTAACTCCCTACCCCAGCCCAGAGCCCCCTCCCACACTCTGAACCCCTCAGTCCCAGCCCCACCCCACTGCCCTCACCCTCGCACCACAACCCTCTGCCCCAGCCCTGAGCCCCTCCCACATCCCAGACCCCTCATCCCCAGCTCCGTTGGGTCATGGGCATCAACAATTTTCTTCTACTGGGTCCCCAGAAAAAAAGTTTGAAAATCACTGTCATATAGTATAAGTATCTGATTAATCAGCACTCAAAAAATGGACCCATTTTAAAAATAAAATCATGGCAGAAAATTTTCACTTCCTTGGGAGTCAAATGTTTTGGATAAAATCTTTTTTCTTTTTTTACATTTTTCTATTTTTCCTTTCATCCTGCTCCCCCTTTTTCATCTTGCCACTGAGAAAAGGGGAGAAAAAACAAAACAAGAAAAACTATCTGCTTTTTCCCATTGAAACATCAGAAATTTTCAAAACTTTTCACAAAATACTTAGAAAAAATGTTTTAAAAAACTTTTTTGACTAACTTGAATATGCATCAAAGTTGTCTATGGTAGTTAGGATAATCCTCCTGCCATTAAACTCATGCTGTATACATTATCTGGCTATTCATTGTAATGAGAATGTACTGCCCTGTCACATTTCTACTTAGACAACCAAAAAGGAACAATACAGAATTCCCCCTTGCCTCAATGCCATTTGTACTGGACTAGCTCCTCCACCTTAAGCAACAGGCTCTGTCTATGTTGACAATAATGGTTCACTTGGCTGCCATCTCCGCCTTCCATCAGGGCGCAGATGGCCACTCAGAATTCGCAAATCTGATCATAGAATCATAGAATCATAGAATATCAGGGTTGGAAGGGACCCCAGAAGGTCATCTAGTCCAACCCCCTGCTCGAAGCAGGACCAATTCCCAGTTAAATCATCCCAGCCAGGGCTTTGTCAAGCCTGACCTTAAAAACCTCTAAGGAAGGAGATTCTACCACCTCCCTAGGTAACGCATTCCAGTGTTTCACCACCCTCTTAGTGAAAAAGTTTTTCCTAATATCCAATCTAAACCTCCCCCACTGCAACTTGAGACCATTACTCCTCGTTCTGTCATCTGCTACCATTGAGAACAGTCTAGAGCCATCCTCTTTGGAACCCCCTTTCAGGTAGTTGAAAGCAGCTATCAAATCCCCCCTCATTCTTCTCTTCTGCAGGCTAAGGTCAGCCATTTCCTTAAAGTCAGGTTCCGCATGGTCTCCTTGACCTCTATTATCCCCTCACTGGATCCAGGAGACTGGTACACCGCCCTCAACCTGAAGGATGCATATTTTCACATAGCAATAGTTCCACCTCACAGACGAAACCTCAGGTTTGTGGTGAACAACAGCCACTATCAGTTTACTGTCCTCCCTTTTGGCCTGTCAGCAGCACCTCAAGTTTTCACCAAGTGCATGGCAGTCATTGAGGCGTTCCTGTGCAAGCAGCGGTTGCAGGTTTTCCTGTACCTCGATGACAGGCTGATCAAAGGCCACTCCAGGTCTCAAGTGGAGGAGGAGGTCGGCTTCATAAGAAGGACATTCATCGAACTGGGTCTCCTTCTTAATGAGGCCAAATCCACACTGTCCCCGGTGCAGAGGATAGAGTTTATAGGCACACTGCTAGACTCAATTCAATTCTGTGGCTCAATTCTGTGGCTCAATTCAAGCCAGGGCATACCTCCCAGAAACCAGATTTCGGTGTCTGGGAGACATCATACAGGGCCTCAGACAGTTCCCCACAACCACAGCAAGGAGCTGCCTGAACTTCTGGGGCATATGGCCACTTGTACTTATGTGGTACAGCATGCCAGACTCAGACTCCAGGCATGGCTAGTGTTGTTTATCAACAGGCTCGAGACACTTTGGACAGCATTGTAACCCTGCCTCACCCAATATTAGACTCCTTCCTGTGGTGGCTCAACCCACATGTAATTTGTGCAGGAGTGCCCTTTGCCAGCCCCCAGCCATCCCTCTCATTAGTCACTGATGCCTCGGATCTGGGATGGGGGGCACATCTGGGAGACCTCAGGATACAAGGTCTGTGGTCTCAGGCCTCACTCTGCACATCAATGTCAGAGAACTGAGAGCGGTGTGCTTGATTTGCCAGAATTTATACTCCTTTCTATGATCCTCTGTAGGATCTGACTTCCAATTTTTAAAATATGTATTTTTGCCTCTAACTGCCATTTTTACTCTGTTGTTTAGTCAGGGTGGCATTTTTTTTGTCCTCTAACCTTTTTATTATTATTATTTGGGATATACATTTAGTGTGAGTCTCAATTATGGTGTTTTTTAAAAGTTTCCATACAGCTTGCAGGCATTTTATTGTAGTGACTGTTCCTTTTTGCTTCCATTTTACTAGCTTACTCATTTTTGTGTAGTTTTCCTTTTTTGAAGTTAAATACTACTGTGGTGGGTTTCTTTGATATCCGCGGCCCCCCAAAAAGGATGTTAAATTTAATTACATTATGGTTGATATTATTCAGCTGAATCCTGGGCTCCACTGAGGATTAAATCAAGAATTGTCTCTGCCCTTGTGGGTTCCAAGACTAGTTGCACCAAGAAGCAGTCATTAATGATGTCTAGATATTTTATCTCTGCATTCCATCTTGAGGTGACATATATCCATTTGAAACCCCCCATTATTCTTGGGTTTTCTCTTTTTGTAGCCTCTCTGAACTCCCTGAGCATTTCACAATCACCATCACCATCCTTGTCAGGTGGTTAGTAATATATTCCTACAGCTATACTCTCATTATGCAAGTGTGGACTTTCTATCCAGAGAGATTCTGTGGTACAGTTTGATTCATTTAAGTTTTTTACTATATTTGACTCCATGCTTTCTTTCACATATAGTGCCACTCCCCCACCAGTGTGACCTACTCTGTCATTCCTATGTATTTTGCCCCCCTAGCAAATCTGGGGAACTATAGACTGGTCAGCCTCACCTCAGTCCCTGGAAAAATCATGAAGCAGGTCCTCAAGGATTCCATTTTGAAACACTTGGAGGAGAGGAAGGTGATCAGGAACAGTCAACATGAATTCACCAAAGGCAAGTCATGCCTGACCAACCTGATTGCCTTCTAGGATGAGATAACTGGCTCTGTGGATATGGGGAAAGCAGTGGACGTGATATACCTTGACTTTAGCAAAGTCTCCCACAGTATGGTCTCCCACAGTGTTCTTGCCAGCAAGTTAAAAAAGTATGGATTGGATGAATAGACTATAAGGTAGATAGAAAGCTGGTTAGATCATCGGGCTCAACAGATAGTGATCAATGGCTGAAGGTCTAGTTGGCAGCCAGTATCAAGCAGAGTCCCCCAGGGGTCTGTCCTGGGGCCGGTTTTGTTCAATATCTTCATAATGATCTGGAGCATGGGATGGATTGCACCCTCAGCAAGTTCGTGGATGACACTAAGCTGCGGGGAGAGGTAGATATGCTGGAGGGTAGGGATAGAGTCCAGAGTGACCCAGACAAATTGAAGGATTGGGCCAAAAGAAATCTGATGAGGTTCAACAAGGACAAGTGCAGAGTCCTGCACTTAGGATGAAAGAATCCCATGCACTGCTACAGACTATGGACTGAATGGCTAAGCAGCACTTCTGCGGTAAAGGACCTGCATTACAGTGTACGATAAGCTGGATATGAGTCAGCAGTGTGCCCTTGTTGCCAAGAAGGCTAATGGCATATTGGGCTGCATTAGTAGGAGCATTGCCAACAGTGATTATTCCCCTCTATTTGGCACTGGTGAGGCCATATCTGGAGTATTGTGTCCAGTTTTGAGCCCCCCACAGAAAGGATGTGGACAAATTGGAGAGAGTCCAGCAGAGGGCAATGAAAATGATTAGGGGGCTGGGGCACATGACTTATGAGGAGAGGCTGAGGGAACTGGGCTTATTTAGTCTGCGGAAGAGAAGAGTGAGGTGGGATTTGTTAGCAGCCTTCAACTACCTGAAGGGGGGTTCCAAAGAGGATGGATCTAGGATGTTCAAAGTAGTGGCAGATGACAGAACAAGGAGCAATGGTCTCAAGTTGCAGTAGGGGAGATCTAGGTTGGATATTAGGAAAAACTATTTCACTAGAAGGGTGGTGAAGCACTGGAACGGGTTACCTAGGGAGGTGGTGGAATTTCCATCCTCAGAAGTTTTTAAGGCCCAGCTTGATGAAGCCCTGGCTGGGATGATTTAGTTGGGGTTGGTTCTGCTTTGAGACAGGAGGTTGGACTGGATGACCTCCTGAGGTCTCTTCCAACCTTAATCTTCTATGATTTTATGTATCACCATATCCCATTGATTTTCATAGTACCACCAATTTTCTATGATGCCTGTTATATCAATATCCTCATTTAATACCAGGTATTTAAGTTCATCCATCTTAGTATTCAGACTTGTAGCATTTGTAAACAAGCACTTATAAAATTTATCAATATTTAGTAAGTTGGAAGAAGCCTGATTTAACCTTACCCAGCATGATCAAGACTTGCTAACAAGGTGGGGGTGTTTTGGGGAACTATTGCCAACTTGTTACACACCTACACATGCTAATTAGTGTATCTGTATATCATGCGAAGTCCTCCAAAGTGGAATAAAATTACTTATTTCAGTTGCTGTCTTTTACTATTTGTAACATTCGAATACAGTGGTTCCCAAACTAGGTTGCCACTTGTTTAGGGAAGCTCCTGGTGGGCCAGGCTGGTTTGTTTACCTGCCGCATCCGCAGGTTCAGCTGATCACGGCTCTCACTGGCCACGGTTCACCACTCCAGGCCAATGGGGGCTGCAGGAAGGGCAGCCAGCATGTCCCTCGGTCAACGAGCCGCGGCCAGGGGGAGCTGTGATCGGCCGAACTTGCAGATGCAGCAGGTAAACAAACTGGCCCGACCCGCCAGGGGCTTTCCCTGAACAAGTGGCGCCCATAGTTTGGGAACCAGTGTTCTAACCGCTTCTGCATAAAGAAATTCTGTGTGTCTGGTTTAGATGTTTATATAATCGCCACCTCAACTTCAGTGCATAACCTTCTGTTTTTGCATTTTTTACTTTCCTACTGGTCATCAGCATTAGTGCAATTTTGTCCCTTCAGAATCATATACTCCTCAATGTTATTCTATTCTTATGTTCTTTAAAAACACCAATAGTACTTTTCTTCCTTCAAAACTCATACTGTCCCCTCAGCCCCTCTTCCCTCAAGAAAAACAACCCCCTTTGAATACTTTTTGAATGCTCTTAGAGATGATGAACTGAACAGATGTCAAGGTTCCTCCCCCACTCTGAACTCTAGGGTACAGATATGGGGACCTGCATGAAAACCTCCTAAGCTTACTTTCACCAGCTTAGGTTAAAACTTCCCCAAGGTACAAATTAATTTTATCCTTTGTCCTTGGAATATCCACTGCCACCACCAAACTCTAACCGGGTTTACTGGGAAACGTAGTTTGGACACGTCTTTCCCCCCCAAATCCTCCCAACCCTTGCACCCCACATCCTGGGAAAGGTTTGGTAAAAATCCTCACCAAGTTGCATAGGTGACCACAGACCCAAACCCTTGGATCTGAGAACAATGAAAAAGCATTCAGTTTTCTTACAAGAAGACTTTTAATAGAAAGAGAAGTAAATAGAAGTAAAGGAATCACCTCTGTAAAATCAGGATGGTAGATACCTTACAGGGTAATTAGATTCAAAACATAGAGAATCCCTCTAGGCAAAACCTTAAGTTACAAAAAAGAGACACCGACAGAAATAGTCATTCTATTCAGCACAGTTCTTTTCTCAGCCATTTAAAGAAATCATAATCTAACACATACCTAGCTAGATTACTTACTAAAAGTTCTAAGACTCCATTCCTGGTCTATCCCCGGCAAAAGCAGCATATAGCGACAGACACAGACCCTTTGTTTCTTTCCCTCCTCCCAGCTTTGGAAAGTATCTTGTCTCCTCATTGGTCATTTTGGTCAGGTGCCAGCGAGGTTACCTTTAGCTTCTTAACCCTTTACAGGTGAGAGGATTTTTCCTCTGGCCAGGAGGGATTTTAAAGGGGTTTCCCCTTCCCTTGATATTTATGACAACAGATTTGAAAGTAGAGCAGGTATTTTACTGTCTACATTGCTAAGCCTTCTAAAGAGCCTGGGTACTCCGATGCTTTTGATATCATTCCAGCAATACTATCACAGACAGCACTCATTGAGGGAATGAATCTGTAGTACCACAAATGCCACTTGCTTTGCATTGAGACATCCATTCTCAGAAGCACTGTCTGGATTCCCAAATTGCTTTGGTCACAGGAAAATTTATTCTAAATGGATCATAAGAAGAATAGCAAAAATGATGTTCTGCTTCTCTGGAGTTAACCCTTTGCTGTACTAAATTCTGGTAGGGGGTTGTTTTGTTATTTTACTTCGTACAGATGCATGTAAACATTTTCATCAATTTTGACTGATGTGGGTTTACACACCCTCACGTTCTGAATACAAATGAACCTCAAAAGTCAAAACAGCACACAGATGAAGCCACAAGCTTTCATCTTGTCTTGGGTTGAAGCCACATATCATTGCAGATTGTTCAAAATATAGCCAAAGTTAACTTGGAAGATTCATGAATCTCTTGATAACCAGGTCTGAAACTCAGCATTTTGTGATATGCATATGAGTAAATGAGAGGAATCTTGACATTTTCTGTGGGCTAGATAGCATGTCTCAGCACTGGGCACACAACAGTTAATGTTGACTTACAACTTCCATTCTAAATGTTTTCTATATTTAAGTTGATCATAATTTTTTCAGGGGCTGAAATTCCCATTCTGCTTCTTAGCCAGCAGCTGAATTTGTTTGGAAAGTTTAGGCAAAATCAGTTCAGTCAATTTTCACTTACTTAAGAATGAAAATAAATAAATACACTCTTTCCTCTGTATGTTACAATCACACATTTTGCATTCCAAGGACCAGAACCTCTCTGTTTGGTATAAGAGCAGATTTAGTGGGTTAAACCCTAATTTTTGGTATTTCCATTTGAATGCTTGATTCCTCAACCTTAACAGTTTGTTTCATGGAATAAATGTGGAGTTAAAAAGCAATATTTTAACGTAACTGCAAACATCTCCAGACTCATTTCCACTACATAATGCAGCAAGTCTGTGCCTAGGTAGTTAAATTCTACCATTACCACTTCTGCTCTAGCCTTTTTAAAAGCCTTTTTTAATTTGTTCCAATCATTTCGCAGTCCACTTGTTCTCTTTGGTCAGGTGGCCCACAATGTCCAGTATCCTATAGCTAGTTTACTCCCTGAAACAGACCTAACCTCAACCAATGCTCCACACCATTATCAGTCTCCCCCAGGCCCTCTCTGCTTAAAGTAATACATCCTGTTTCACCAGTACAGTCCTGCTGCAATTCCATTGCCTGTCACTTTCAGAGTTTTGGGACTATTGATATAAAGTCAAGATGTATTACATGTAAGGCCTCCTATGAGGGGGGAAATTGCTTGAAGTATAAACATCATGTAGGTCCCCCATACTTAGCACTAACGTGTCTTGATGGTCTTCTGATGTGTTACTCCAGACAACCCTGGCCAATCATTAACATAATTGTTGGACTTTAACTCTGGAACATAAAATGTTTATAGCACAACTGAAGTCAATTTACCCCAGCTGAGGATCTAGCTTCGTTTTAGGAAACTTAAATTCAATAGCTCTGATCTCAAAAGGTATTGGAGAACTGATTCTTCAAATCATTAATAGTTCCTAAGGGACTGTTAATTGAATTCTGGATATTAACTTGTACAATGGGTATATTATCTGAACAAATATGAGCTGCAGATTCGATAGCTTTGCAAAGAGTAACTTTTTGAACATTAAAAAGCACAGTTAAAATAGTCAGGTCTAATAATACTTGGTTTCCCATTCTACAAGTCTATCAGCTTCATTTTCTCAACACATATTTGTTTACAGCATAGTAAGAGACATATCTAATCACTATTGATGGTTAGTTCACTTGTTTATTATAGAGCTCTTTACCAGCATGACCTTTTTGTTTAAACATATTACTATATATATTTATGTAGGAATGATACCTCAAACACCCAAATTGCTGTCATTCACCAGACATACAGTCGAACCTCAGCGTTATGAACACCTCAGGAATGGAGGTTGTTTGTAACTCTGAAATGTTCATAACTCTAAACAAAACATGATGGTTGTTCTTTCAAAAGTTTACAGCTGAACATTGACTTAAAAACAGCTTTGAAACTTCACTATGCAGAAGAAAAATGCTGCTTTTAACCATCTTAATTTAAACAAAACAAGGACAGAAACAGTTTCCTTACCTTGTCAAATCCTTTTTTTAAACTTTCCCTTTATTTTTTTAGTGGCTTATGTTTAACACAGTAGAATGTCAGAGTTATGAACATCAGAGTTGTGAACTGACTGGTCAACCACATACCTCATTTGGGACTGGAAGTACTCAATCAGGTAGCAGCAGAGACAGAAAAAAAAAGGCAAATACAGTACAGTGTATTTGCCTTTTTTTTTTTTTCTCATCTCTGCTGCTGCCTGATTGAGTACTTCTGGTTCAAAATGAGGTGTGTGGTTGACCAGCCAGTTCACAACTCTGGGGTTCGTAACTCTGACGTTCTACTGCACGAGCACTGATTCAAGGGTGGGATCTGCAGTCCCACTCCACGACAAACAGCGCTTACTGCTGGAAACACTGACAACATCTGGCACCCTCTCTACAAAGAATGAAAATATGGTGCCTCAATGAAGCACCTGAACTCTACTGTCTCCTAGAGCAGGAGTCACAAGCTACTATATATAGCTCAAGGCATACACATGTTGTAGTACCCTGTATATAGAACCAGGACATCTTAAAAAGAAGGCATTTTCTACCCCTCCTCCCCAAAACAAACAAACCTGCAAACCATAGACACAAACAGGCTTCCAGATAGCTTAAGTTCCAGTCATCTTTGTTTACTAAGAACTCCACCCAATTAAATTAATAGGCAGTGGGTTTAAAACAAACATAAGGAAATACTTTTTAACTCAATGCACAGTCAATCGATGGAATTTGTTGCCAGGAATGTTGTGAAGGCTAAAGTATAACTAGGTTAAAAAAAGAATTAGATAAGTTCATGGAGGATAGGTCCACCAATGGCTATTAGCCAAGATGGTCAGGAATGTAACCCCATGCTGTGGGTGTCCCTAACCCTCTGATTGCTAGAAGCTGGGACTGGGCAACAGGGGATGGATCACTTGATATGTTGCCCTGTTCTGTTCACTCCTTCTGAAGCATCTGGCACAGGCCACTGTCGGAAGACAGGATACTGGGCTAGACAGATCATTGGTCTGAGCCAGTCTGGCAATTCTTAAGAGCTTGTCAATATTTTGCATTTCAGTGTGTCTTTAGTTCTTTTCATTAATGCTTGTGTTTATTTCAATAATTCCGCCTGTCTTTGAAAGAGCCCAAGACAGGAGAGACACCAGGTGAGCATGATAGGAATCATACTATAATGTATTCCCCATTTTCTAGTATCACATGGAGCTAAGTGTTGTTCCAGCAGTCCGAATCCCGAATCCCCCCCTCCATGGTTGAGCTGCCACTGACATCGGCAAGAACTCCATGCACATGTTGGCATAGGTGAACAACTGTTAAACAAGTCTGACAAATCCTTATCTTATGTAGAGATCCACTGAACAGATCGGAGCACAAAATGCTGAGACAAGGCCTCTAAAGAATCATCCAATCTGTCTCTCCTTGCATCATGACTAATATTTGGGAATCGTTTAATTTATTTTTCTTCTGGCAATTGTCAGATTAATTATTCACTAAACTTTTTTCCGCTATTCATCTAGCTCAATAGATGGTCTAATGATGCTCACCAAATATGTTACTGATGATTGTTTTCCACATTAATTATCAAATAATGTATCTGTGATTCATTTTTGTCCCTATCTGACCAGTTGTAATTCAACCGGAGTATAGTATAAAGCTGAAACTTTGGAAATACACTAATACTGATTTAGGAGTGAAACATTGACAAGCCTGAGATATTTACTGAGGAGGGTAGTAGGCTGTTAGAAGAAATGATAATAGATTTGAGATTGTTACTAAAGTTTAGCTATTTTTAAGAAAGATAAGCTTAATCTTTCCCTCTTCCCAACTTTTTGTTACATTTGGGAATAAGAAAGAAATACAAAACAGGTACTTAAATTACCAATACATGAAAGGGAAAATGAACATCAAACAAGCCAGAAAGAAGACAGTAAAGGAGTACAAGCAAATAAAAATATTAGGATCAACATATGGAATATTAAAATAAATAGTAATAATAAAGTCAAGATAAATTATTGTTTGATTCCAGAGCTAATGGCCAATTATCTGTGAAAGCTTCCATGCAACAAGTGGAGAATGAATAACTGCTTACAATTTTAGGGCTTGATTCTCATCTAGTGTAAATGGGAATAATTCCATTGAAATCAAAGATGTGTCCATTTATATCAGGTGAGAATCTGGGCCTTTATTTCTGGCTATCCTCCTAACAAATCTTTCTTCAGACTGAAACTCACAGAGTTCAACTATTATTTAAAATTGTACACTGAGACCCTCTCCAGTGACTCATGACTTTAGAACTCTGATTTTGGAGAGACCTGTCTCTCTGCTGTTCTTCATTAACAGGGATCTCCCTTCATTTTAGTCCTAGTCTAAATTCACTTCTACCTCACACAGACCTGGTGCCATTTCATTTTCCCCCTCTTGTAAATTACTTACATAAACAATGCAGAATCAGAAAACAAAGGTTATAGACAAAGTTAATTCTATGAGAGAACTGGATCCCAATGCATTTTATGCTTTCTGCTTCATTAGCATTCATGTACCACTCATTTTGGGTCTTTGCCCAGCACTGAGACTTCAGCAGGTTGAGAAATAAGGGAGCTATGGGGTTGGGAAGAACAGGAAATTAAATTTTGATCCTGGATTATGCAAGAGAAGGCAACTTCCAAGTATACAGGAGATTTTGTTGTTGTTGTTGTTTTTTTGTTTTTATTAAATGGTGTGTCCATATTGATTATTTAGTGCTGAATTATTTATTAGTTAAAAGAAACCCACATCCCCTTATTTGACACATACTTACTTAATCTATGTATTAATAAATTAGCCATTTCTTTATGATGTTTGTGTGCGTGAAAGGAGTTTAATATTTGTATTTCAGATATAACATATAAAAAGGGACTAAGGCACTGATCCAGTGTCAATGAAATCAATAGGCAATTTGCCTCCAGTGTTAATGGGTGAGGAGATCAGGCACTGAATTAATTGTGAAAGGATACAGCCTTCCTCTCATTTGTTTTCTGTATTCTACTACTTTGTATGAAGTTGAAAACCTGCAACAGGAAGTTACTGAGTTTGACAAGTTACTGAGAAGTCTGGGTTGAATACCGGAAATGGGAGGAACCACTATAGTGAAGTGATGATAAGATCTTTTATTATCATAAAGTAGACTCAATTATGATATAATCAAGGTCAACATTTTCAAGAGTGGCCAGTGATTTTAGGTGCCTGACATGAGAAAACATAGGCCTGAACACTCACATCTCTCACTGTAGTACTTGTCTGAACTGGTACTTTCATTTCCAGAATATAGGCATCCAACTCGGAAAACATTAATCTATAGGGTTTTTAAAGCTAACTTCCATAGAACCCTATTGGTTTAATCCATATTATATTCTACTGGACATCTCTATAAGGATTGTCCCAGTCCCTCCTGCACCTTCTATTTTTGTTCAGAACCTTCCTTAAAATTCAACTCTTCAAGCTACTTCACCTCCCTCCTTTTCTTCATTCATCATTCTCATATGTTCCTTCCCAAACCATATTCCTGGTTTTGTTTTAAGATTTCTAGCTTCTTGGGGCATAGAACGTGTTTTATAGATGGCCTCAACCATACAAGCTGATTCACCCTAGCAGAATCTGCCTCTGCAGAGCCCAGCGAGGGTTCTATTGACTCCATATGGAGGCAGGGGTCCACACATATGAGACAATTTGCATGATCAGTCACATTCAATTTTTTTTGTTACTGTATTAACAAAGTATCAGAAGGGTAGCCCTGTTAGTCTGGATCTGTAAAAGTGTCAAAGAATCCTGTGGCACCTTATAGACTAACAGATGTATTGGACCATAAGCTTTTGTGGGTGAATACCCACTTCATCGGAAAAAAGAGGCAATAGAAATTTCTAGATCAAACCTAGGTAGATATGACCCTTGTATTTTCACTACAGACATTTAGACACTTCCAGCTGTTGAAATTATTGCTAAATATATTTACAGTCTTTGTACAATAAAAAGCTTTATTACTTTTACTATGGGCAGAAGAAAAAAGCTTTAAATCTTCAGTTCTGAAGCAATATCTCCTGTCCTAAAAGCAATGAAGCCTTTCAAGGGGAAAATACAGTACACTCAAGAAAGGTGCTTTATGATGTTGTACCTTTGTTTCCATTTTGGTTCATATATTTTTACTAAGTATAACCTTTCTATGTAAATGAAATGATTATCTAACAAAAAGAACTGTTTTCATAAAGAAAGAATAGGTTTTATATCCTAAAAGATAAAGCAGCATAAAACAGTGAGGCAACTTGGCATGTATTTGAAGGCTCTGAAATAAGCTATTTGATTTCCTGTTACAGCCCTAGCATAGAGCACTACACCATAGCCACCAAACTTTTCATGGGTAAAAACCCCACTTCTTCAGCTGCATGGAGTGAAAATTACAGATGTAGGTATAAATACACTGATAAATGAAGAGAAGGGAGTTGCCTTACAAGTGGAGAACCAGTCTTGACAAAGTCAATTCAATCAGGGTGGATGTGGTCCACTCCCAATAATTGATGAGGAAGTGTCAATACCAAGAGAGGAAAAAGTGCTTTTGTAGTGAGCCAGCCTGTAACAAACCCCATTGCCTACTCTGTCCCCATATCTACTCTAGTGACACCATCAGAGGACCCAACCACATCAGCCACACCATCAGGATCTCATTCACCTACACATCTACTAATGTGATATATGTCATCATGTGCCAGCAATGCCCCTCTGCCATGTACATTGGCCAAACCGGACAGTCTCTACATAAAAGAATAAATGGAGACAAATTAGACATCAGGAATGGTAACATACAAAAGCCAGTAGGAGAACACTCCCTGGACATTCTATAACGGATTTAAAAGTAGCCATACTTCAACAAAAAAACTTCGAAAACAAACTTCAAAGAGAAACTGCAGAGCTACAATTCATTTGCAAATTTAACACCATTAATTTGGGCTGGAATAGGGACTGGGAGTGGCTGGCTCACTACAAAAGCAATTTTCCCTCTCTTGGTATTGACACCTCCTCATCAATTATTGGGAGTGGACCATATCCACCCTGATTGACTTGGCCCTGTCATCACTGGTTCTCCACTTGTAAGGTAACTCCCTTCATTTCATGTGTCAGTATATTTATGCCCGCATCTGTAAGTTTCACTCCATGCATCTGAAGAAGTGGGGTTTTTTACCATGAAAGCTTATGCCCAAATAAATCTGTTAGTCTTTAAGGTGCCATCGGACTTCTCGCTGTTTTTGTGGATTCAGACTAACACAGTTACCCCTCTGATACTTAAAACTAGGGAAATACAACCTAGATGGAGATGTAGTAAGGTGGATGCATAACTGGTTGGAAAACCGTTCCGAGAGAGTAGTTATCAGTGGTTCAGTGTTGATCAGTTCTGGGTCCAGTTCTGTTCAATATCTTCATCAATGATTTAGATAATGGCATAGAGAGTATGCTTTTAAAGTTTGCGGATGATACCAGGCTGGGAGGGGTTACAAGTGCTTTGGAGGACAGGATTGAAATACAAAATGATCTGGACAAACTGGAGAAATGATCTGAAGTAAATAGGATGAAATTCAATAAGGACAAATGCAAAGTATTCCACTCAGGAAGGAACAATCAGTTGCACACATACAAAATGGTAAATGATTGCCTAGGAAGGAGTACTGCAGAAAGGGATCTGGGGGTCATAGTGGATCACAAGCTAAATATGAGTCAAGCAAAGATCATTCTGGAATGTATTAGCAGGAGTGTTGTAAGCAAGACACAAGAAGTAATTCTTCTGCTTTACTCCACACTGATTAGGTCTCAACTGGAGTATTGTGTCCAGTTCTGGGTGCCACATTTCAGAAAAGATGTGGACAAACTGAAGAAATCCCAGTGAAGAGCAAAAAAATGATTAAAGGTCTAGAAAACACAACCTCTGAGGGAAGATTGAAAAAATTGGGTTTGTTTAGTCTGGAGAAGAGAAGACTGAGAGGGGACATGATAACAGTTTTCAAGTACATAAAAGGTAATTACAAGGAAGAGGGAGAAAAGTTGTTCTCCTTAAACTCTGATGATAGGACAAGAAGCAATGGGCTTAAATTGCAGCCAGGGCAGTTTTTGGTTGGACATTAGAAAAAACTTCCTAACTACCGGGGTAGTTAAGCACTGGAATAAATTGCCTAGGGAGGTTATGGCATCTCCATCACTGGAGATTTTTAAGAGCAGGTTAGACAAACACCTGTCAGGGATGGTCTAGATAATACTTAGTCCTCCCATGAGTGCAGGGGACTGGACTAGATGACCTCTCAAAGTCCTTTCCAGTCCTACGATTCTATGGTTCACAGAAGGCAGAATAGAATCAAACCCATTGTTCCAGAATTGCATTGACTCTGCAGAGCTAACAGAAGTAAAAAGCACCAAAATCTGTTTTCAGGTGAATGTGTGGAGCTCAATTTAATGGGAACACACTCTGAACCTTGGTTTGATCAATGGAATAAACAAATATAAAGGGATTACTTTTGAAGGCAAACAGAGAAGATATGATGAGTAAGGAGGTTCGTTTCCCTTTTTTAAATATACACAGCCTTTTTTTCTTAGAATTATGGTAAATAATTAAAGCAAATAAAGGGACTAGGGCTTGAATCCAACCTCAGTGAAGTTAGTGGAAGGAGGTTGAGGCCCTAAAAAAAGTGTTACACTCCCTTCTATTTGGTAACTGAAGATCTGAACAATACTGGATCAAAGTACCTAAAGAAAAGGAGCTAATGACTTACTAAATCTAGCAATTTTACATATCTTCATTTTTCCTTTATAGTACTTTGGTACCAGTGAAATGAGTATATATAAATACAGAGTCTGGGTCACTGTGGATCTACTAATTATAGTTTGCGAATTAACATTTTGCATTGTGAAATAGAGATTTGCATAAGCTCTCAGAAAATTTAGCAATGAGTCCTGATGAATGATATCACTAAATACCATAAAATATTAGAAATTCAGGGACAATTCAAAGAAGTTTGTAACAAAAGATGAGTCACACTTTTGGTGGAAAGATTATTATTTTTATTTAATTGTGGTTTCTGTTTAAGAAATATGTTCATTTTAGTATCTCTGGAAGATTCATTATCTGTGCCTTTCAATCCTCAGGTCCCTGCATCATCTATTTCTACCTTCCAGCAGCATATACTATCCACACCCCACATACATTACCATAGTTTCTTTGGATGTAATTCTGATTACATGCGCACAATTAACAGACTGAGAAAATAAAGGTACAAAAAGAAAATCAGTTAGACTTCGGAGCAGGTGATTAAGTGGAGGAGTGCAAGTGCTCAGAGGAGAAGCCCCATTGTTTGTTGTATTTATGTAGAGTAGAAGACTACAGATATACAGATGAGGAGGACACATACCAGTAACCCAAAGCAATGAGGATGAGGGGTGATTCAGTATAATCAGTGGTAAGGACATTATTGCCTTATTTTACACAGCATGATTTTTGAATGATAGTTGTAAAATCAGAGTATCGCAGGGAATCCTTAAGAAAAGGCTGAGTCTCTGAGATCCCTTATGCACACTTAAATGTGCCCGTTAGCACTCAGACTCCAAAGTGATGGGCAAGGGATGTGCTGGCAAAATTTTAACACAGGGCGCCCTCAGACTTTCTACCTCCATCAGTCCGTATGACATTCACTAGGCAAAATACATTTCCTGTCTCTTTCCAAAAAATCATACATTCCAGCCTCTCAATCAACCCAAACTCTTTTGCCCCCATTCATCCACCATCTTTCCATTTTCCAGCATCTAATGAAGACACCCTTACCTGGTTCCTCTAGGCAGCAGTGGTCATTCTACAGCCTCTGCCTACCAGATGGTTAGTCAGATGGAGGTCCTCTGTCATGATGGAATGGGGCATAGATCCGCTTTTGAGGCTGGTGTCTCTCATAGCTTATTCCTACGAGAGGGTGAAGTGAGAGAGCAGGTCTCCACTAGACAGTGTGCATAGCTGGGTTTCCCCTAGGTGGTAACGGGAATCTTGAGAGGTGGAAGATTGTCCCAGGTCAATCTGCCCAGATTCCTCCCTCCCTCTTAATTAGTTTTTTTAAGCTTTGAGTCCCTTGAATAAAAAGTGGTATATATGTGCAAAGCATCATTGCTTACAGTAAAGCACATTGAGGTTTAGAGTCATTTCTTAAAATAGACCAAGGTTAAGCAATTTTTAATTATTTATTTTTGTGACCCATGCCTATTTTGACCATTTTGCTACTTTTATTTCTTCATCCATTTAGGCATCGCTTTTTGTGCTGTCACAATGCCTACAAAATATTTGACTGTTTGATTGACAGAGGTAGCTGGGTAGTAGGGAGGAGACCTGGTGTACAGGCAGACCATGAAATTGACAAGCACCTTCTAGGTACCCAGCAAGCAAGCCAAAACATTCCACTTTGGTTATTCCAAAATGAATTTTTTCTGTAAATTCCTTCCCATGAAAAAATTACTTTTACTTTTAATCCTGATTCAGGAACAGAATTTTCAAAAATGGGAAATTGTTCATAAGAAGTGATTTCCATTATCTGGACAGGTGTATTGCTTATTAGATTAATCTTAATTCCCACATTCCATCTGTTTGTTGTATGCTCATGTCATCTCTCAGCACATACTTGCTTTGTAAACTCTCTAAGGCAGGGATTGTCATCTTGTTAAGTGTGTGTACAGTGCCTAGCACAATGGAGTTCTTTTACCTAAGTGGGGCCTCTAGAAACTTTATGTATATACATAAACATACATACATACATATACATACACACACACAAACCCTGCTGCTTCTATCTTTTTAAAAATTTTCTATCTTTACCTGTTATGTTTTTAGTCATTCCTCTAATTTATCATCATAAGAGAATTTGTCAATAGGGAGAGTTATGAAAACCAGACAGCGTTGGAGGAAAAAATATATAGATTTTTATGTTGGGTGATTAAATTCTCACTGACATTAACATATGGCAACCTGTTAGAATGATTTGTAGGTCTTTTAGGTTTTTATAAATAGCTTTATCTCTTCATTCCACAGAAGGAAAAGGCAAAGTATTATTTATTGTACCTTTCCACCACAGCAGCATGGAATTTTTCAAAAATTAATTTAAAGTTTTGGGGAAATCTCTTGATAGTCAAATACTAAAGCTACCAAAGTATGAAATCTTCTTTATATCTTTCACTCCTCTGTCCTACATGTCACATGCTATTTTGTTAAGAACTTGCTTTAATTCATGCAAAAGAAGTGCTCTCCTTTTTGTTATGTAGTGGTAAAGCTAAAACAAGCCATCATAATTTCATTAAATCATGTTGCATTACTTAGAAATGCTGAAAAGGATCTGTAATATGCAATATTTGCTTAGCAAAGTTACTGAATATTTATAATATTTAGTCTATACCATGCTATTTATTCTAAAAAATGACATATTTGTTTTTGTTTTCTTAGTACAGCATAAGGCAAATTATATTAATTAGGCTATTTACATGATTTCCTAACTTAGAGCAGCGAAACTTCCCTTCAGCTAGCAAATAATTGGAATTACAATTGCTAGCGATATCACAAGTTTGTTAATTATATCAGGCTCCATCAAGCTCTGATAGGACGCTAAATGCTTGCTTCCCCTCCCCCCCCTTCTTTCTTTCCATTAAGTTATTCCAAGAACATACCAGAACAGCATATGTCGATAGCTAGAACACCTCCAAATTCAGAATGGACAGAGCTTATCTTTCATATAGCTTCTTGAAGTCAATTAGGCCTAAAAGTTGATATTAAGATTTGTCTAAGTATACTGATGTAATAAAACTAATACTTTCAAGCATGCTGAAATGGCAAATAATGTAAAGGACAAATCAAAATAACAAGGGCTAAAAGTAATTTAGTACTGTTCTAGTTTCTTGCCAAATTTTGCTACTCTACTTCTCTATCCCCTTATTTTCTTTTGAAAATCAGAAGGAAAAGGTTGTTAATTCAAACATTCTTAAGGGACAGGGAAAATATGATCAAGGTAGACGTATTTTTTGTCAACAACAATTTTCGGAAATTACCTTCACCTGTACGTTCCTCTACCCCAGATTTGATTAATTTTACATATTGTCTGATTTTCCTTCAGTGACAGCCATTAATAAAAGTTCATTCTGCATTTTTTTATAATGAAACACCCACCTAATTTTTAAAATCTGTGTGACTGACTGGTAATGGAACCCAGAGAATTCTGGATGAAAGATGCTGGAGTAGTGTGAAGTACTTAACAAACAGAAACTGATCAAGCCTCACTTCACCACAATCAGGAAGGTAAGGGATACATGGGGATTATTTCTCCCACAACCAAATGCCTCTGAATGGTCCACAGAAGCTATTATTAGTGTTTGGCTGTTTCACAGCAATGCTATACAACAGCATAGGGCAGAGACAATATTTCACACTACTGAAGGTGAGGAAGGGAATTTAAGTGGGCAGAAAATAGTTACCTGAATGGGAACTGGGTCACGAAATTAGAGTAAGCATCCATTTACTTATGAGAAAGTACTACAGGATTGGTGGATGAACCATTCACCAGCATTGCCAACTCTTATGATTTTAGTAAGAGTCTCACTATATTTGGTGTCTTTCTGGTAGCCTGAGCTCCTGGAATCATATGATCATGTGAAACACTCCGTGCTCATTTTTTTAAATAAAGTAAGATTCTAGCCCTCATGGTTGTGAAGGAGACCTGGAAAACATGAACCTTAAAGGCTCAAACACCAGAAGGCAAAAAAACACTGAAAGTTTGTTGTGTTCTTTTTATAACTGTAGATTTTTATACCACTCATAATTTTGGCCTGACTCATGATTTTTAAACTTTTGGGGTTAGCAATATCACATCTGTGTTCTCTCTCCTCCACATATACTTCCCCCAGGACTTCTGCTTATCTCTGCTAAATTCCACCCATCTTCCCAAAACCTCATCAGCCTCTATGTCCAAGAAGCCTTGCTCAGCTGCCTGCCCTTCTAAATCTCCACTCATTCCCATAACCCTCCAGATTCCTAGCTTTTCCCCAAAGCCAACACTATGCCCTGTAATAAATGGTCAGCCTGACTCACCATAGATAAATGCAAAGCACAGGTGGTATGTCAGGAATAGAATTGGGTGGAATATTTTAAAAAATATATATATCTATTTTTGTCAATTGCAGGTTTTGGGGTGGGTTTTGTTTTTTGGTCCCTCATGAGATGGCCAGCATCAGAAAATGGCACTAACAGTTGGATCTGAGTTTCTAGGGACAATGTTTGTAAAACACAATTAGATTACCATGAATATGGGAAACTACTCTTTATACATTTAATTTTAAAAGTTCATAAGTGGCCTGTGTCTCAGACGTTAGCAGACTTTGTGTGAAATTTGAAATTAGGTAGGGCTGAAGTTGTTTAGCAATAAGATTTTCCAACCCCCTTCCCCCAACTGCCCCCCCAATTGAGGAAAACAGGACAATAATATATATATAAGAAAAGCTTTTAAACGCTTTCATATATATCAAAGATTTTAAGAGCTTTTCTCTGCAACATGTAATAAATATTTTTAAAAGTATCACATGGAAAATTCCATTCTCTCAAGTTAAGGTACTAAATCTGGAGAATAAATTCAATCAGTGTGAAACAAGGATTTAATTCTTGCACTAAATGCAAATCACAACACAACTGTGAATGTGGAGCTACTACCAGTGCCTCCACATTCATTTTTTAGCAGCAAACTAGCCATGAAAACCTTAACATTAGTCGTATGTTAACAAGAAACCAGTGGCTCAAAAAGGGGTTAACAAAACAAAGGGTAGAGTTAGCAGCAATGATCGCTGTCCATTCTTATACAATAAAGCCCTCCCCAAGAGAAGAAAGCTTCATTTTGAACTGCGTTCTGCAAGAATCAATAGGGTCAGCTTAAACACCCTTCAGTCCCATTCTTTCCTTTGCTACTGCAACATCACTGTTCTTTTTTGGCTTCACCCCTTGACTTACCTATACTGTATCCCTGCCACTAATACATATCAAGGAGTAGCAGTGCAAATCAGTACAGAGGCTGAAACAGATTCACAGAAGCCAAATGATGACACACATTTTCAGCTAGGGAAAGTTACCATTGAAGATTACTCTAATGGGTGATTTAAGTACTTCTGCCAAAGCAGCCGTATACTATGCAGTTCAGAGCAATAGAACAAAGAAGCAGTAGAGCTGAGGCTGAAGGTTTTCTACTGCTGGAATGAGAATCATGAAAATGAGATTTGTTTAAAAAATAGCCGGTGGCTGTAGCTTCAAGTACTGGGATGAAACAGAGAAGTTACATCATCCACTACAGTTGCTTATTTCAGCCACTTTTGCCACTAGAATCCGTCACTGCCATATCGTCACTTTCTTCTAAACTGAAATATCGAGCATCTGGAAAATAGTGGGGAAGACTGGGTGAAACTGGTGAAAATATTTACACCTCTTGAAACCCAGAAGTTTCTTTTTTTCCCCCCACAAAATGCTGGGATATAGAATCACTTGTCATAGCAAAACCTATCAAAATTCAACCTTTAGAATGAAACTTAGACCAGCAGGAATAATATGAATTTTTGAGGAAGGCAGCAAAAAGTTCAGCAGGAGCTGGCAGGAGTAATTATGATCCCTAAAATATTTTTCACCCAGTGGACTGAGCACAAGGCTGAAAGATAAGAGAACTTGATTTCTCCTCCCATTTTTGCCATTGACCAGTCTTAATGATATCTCATTAGAGGATTTGATTCTCCTCCCCTGATGTCAACAAGGGTTTTGCCATTAAGTTCACTGGTAGCAGGGCCAGATATTAATTGCACATCACAGTGATTATTTAGCTAAGGTTCATAATACTCCAATGCAATGGGAAAATATTTCCCCCACTTTACAGATGGGGAAATGGAAGCACAAAGTGGGTAATTGTTAATATTTCAAAAGTGTGCACAAATGTTGGGTTTCCTGACCACTTGAGGCACCCTACAGACATTTCTGACTATTTAGATCCAAGTCATTTGCCCAAAGTCACGCAGCAAGTCTTCATCAAAAGCAGGAATGTATCCCAGATTTCCTGACTACTAGTCCCATGCCTGGAGTTTCCCATCCCATTCTCCAATACAAGGCTCAGAGAGCTGGAGCCTGCAATCTTCAAGATGCTGAGCACTCTCTCCTATCCCATGGAAACTGATCATTTCAATGGGAATTGAGGGCACTTGGCAGTTTGCAGAACCACGCCCTTAGTAACTGGGCACTTGACCTTTAAGACAATTACTTAGCATATATATATGACCACTTAAACCATTTCAATGTGTTAGAGAAGTAGGGAAATTAGGGAAGAGATAATGTAAGGTCTTCGAATCAATGTAATTTTTTTCAAGACATCAGGAGTTTCCTTTAATATTGACAGGTTTCAGAGTAACAGCCGTGTTAGTCTGTATTCGCAAAAAGAAAAGGAGTACTTGTGGCACCTTAGAGACTAACCAATTTATTTGAGCATAAGCTTTCGTGAGCTGCAGCTCACTTCAAGTGAGCTGCAGCTCACGAAAGCTTATGCTCAAATAAATTGGTTAGTCTCTAAGGTGCCACAAGTACTCCAGTGAGCTGTAGCTCACGAAAGCTTATGCTCAAATAAATTGGTTAGTCTCTAAGGTGCCACAAGTACTCCAGTGAGCTGTAGCTCACGAAAGCTTATGCTCAAATAAATTGGTTAGTCTCTAAGGTGCCACAAGTACTCCTTTTCTTTAATATTGAGTAGATCTCAGCAATTTTTGACCCTTTTGGCAAAAATTGAAGATTCACGTCTATTTTTGCCGAATTATTTCAGTCAAATCCCCCCATAAAAATCTTCAAAAAATCAAAACGTTTCATTTATTAAATCAAATATTTGGATTTTTTCAGTTCAGAATGACTTTTCATTTCAAAATTTCCTCTCATTTTGTTTTAAAAACAATCAAAAATAATTTAAATTGTCAAACTTAAAATACATTTCAATTTTGCCCATATGGAATATTTAATTCAACTTCAATTTTTTTAAAAAAATATTTTGATTCACCAAAATTTTCAAAAAAAACCCCAAACCTGCAGTTCAACCCAAACCAATTTATTTTTCAATTTTTCTGAATAGCCAGCAAAACAAAAAATCAATTATCTGACTAAATTTAATATTGGGCAGCTCAAATATTATTTTTAAAGGAACTCACACAAAATAAAACAAACATCTGTCCAAGTTCTTACAGACTCTCCGCACAGTTATGCAAGCATCATCATGCAGGGTTAAGATCTTGCAGTGAGGAAGATCTCCCCAAGTATGCAAGTTCAGAAGTCTACTGAAAGAGAACTAATGTACTCAACATGTGCTGAAAAACAATAGCTCCAGCCCATCTCAACTAACTTCATCTCTTTTCCCAGGAAAGGGCAGGTATGACCATCTTTAATACCAGCTAAAAGGCTGTCATGGATAAGCATTTTCCCCTCTAAAACTTCTCTTCTGATTACAGGAAAGGAAACAAGGAATGTTGTTAAAATAAAACCCTTATTTAGTACTTTACATTTCAAATGCTTTAACTGTTTTTACTTCTTTTCTGTACCTCCAACAAAAAGTTAAAAAATTGTAATGTGTGTTTGCCATAATACTAAGCTGGCTGCCAACTCTGTTTACCAAACCCCAAACTGTTATTTTTGGACTCAGCAGAGGAGACAGAAACACACGTGTCTGATGTGATGGTAGCTTTATTGTTTAGGGAGTAAAACTGAAACCAGCATGAAAGTGAGACTTTGAGGAGGCTTTGGAAAAGGGTGAATGTGCAAACATTTAAAGGGACAGGATATCACATTCCTCCACCCTACTTTTAAAAACTTTCTAAATAATGTATACACATTATTGTTTACATGGCTAACACTAAACTCTATATAACCTAAATAAAAGTTGCAGGTGGACTACTACATACTCTCTAATTGCAAAGGGATTATTCTGCCCTGGAACAGCAACTCACTAGCTAAACTAGTTCAGATGCAAAACTAGTTTTTGCATGCTCTTAATGTGGTGATGGTGATGTGGCAATGTCCTGAGCAACAGGAACAGTGCCTCATGTTCTGGTAAGGAATCAAAGTTTCTCCCAACAAATTGTTGAAATTAGGAGTTGTAAAAGAAGGAGGTTTGATCAGAGAAGTAGAGAGTCTCAAACTCTGGTACTTGTCAAGGCTGCAACTTGTCCATATGTCATTCCATAAATACCATCAGACAGTTTTACCACAAATGAAATAGGTCCTGTGCATTTTACCACCTCTCCAGGTACCCATTTCACCCTACAACCATAGCTGGGAGTCCACACTAAGTCTTCTATTTGAAAAGAACAATGACAAGTCTCACATTGTTGATCAATTTGCATAGGTTAGGATTTGGCCACCTGTGAGGCAATATCAGGACATAGAAGGTCCCAACAGATACACAAACATCATCTCAAGAAAAGAGTTGCAGGTGATTCCAGGGTAGTAGCATGCGGTGTGTTCCTGTAGACAAGCAAGAAATTGTCCAGTTTCTGCTGATGACTCAAAAAAGGGTTGTTAGCTCTTAAGGCATGCTTAAGTATTTGTACAAAGTGTTCTGCTAGCCCATTTGTAGCATGATGGTATGAAGCAGTGTGTGTGTTGAATTCCATTTGAAGCTAACAACGTCTGCAATTCTTCACAACAGAATTGCGGTCCATTGTCACTTACCAACTGTAATGATAAAGTAAATTGGCTAAACAAGATACAAAGATGTCCAGTGTTCCTGGTAGCTGTAATAGCAGTCATTCTGAAAACTTCTAGCCATTTTGAATAGGCATTGACTACAACCAAAAACATATAAACTTCTAAAGGTCTGGCAAAGTTCACTTGAAAATGTGTCCCCAGAGTCTAAAGCCACGACTAAGGATGTATATTAGCTGGGCCAGGACCATGGTGTATTTGCTGACATGTAGTACGGCACTTCACCTTCCTCTCAATGTCTTTGTCAATTCCTGGCCACTAGACATGACTTCAGGCTATGGCCTTCATCTGTACAATGCCACAATAATCTTTGTGAAGAGCTGCCAAAAACTGAGATCAAAGTGATTTTGGAATGATCATTCCCCTTAAGATGCAACTTATTGATTGATTCACAGATAATTCATGTTGACGTGACACGAACTGTGTAAACTTGGAATTCTAATAATAGAATATCAGGGTGGAAGGGACCTCAGGAGGTCATTTAGTCCAATCCTCTGCTCAAAGCAGGACCAATCCCCAACTAAAAACATCCCAGCCAGGGCTTTGTCAAGCCTGACCTTAAAAACCTCAAAGGAAGGAGATTCCACCACCTCTCTAGGTAACCCATTCCAGTGCACCCACCTACTGAAAAAGTTTTTCCTAGTATCCAACCTAAACCTCCCACACTGCAACTTGAGACCATTACTCCTCATTCTGTCATCTGGTACCACTGAGAACAGCCTAGATCCATCCTCTTTGGAACCGCCTTTCAGGTAGTTGAAGGCTACTATCAAATCCCACCTCACTCTTCTCTTCTGCAGACTAAATAATCCCTGTTCCCTCAGCCTCTCCTCATAAGTCAGGTGCTCCAGCCCCCTAATCATTTTCATTGCCCTCTGCTGGACTCTTTCCAATTTTTCCACATCCTTCTTGTAGTGTGGGGGCCAAAACTGGACACAGTACTCCAGATGAGGCCTCACCAATGTCGAATAGAGGGGAATGATCATATCCCTCGATCTGCTGGCAGTGCTCTTACTTATACAGCCCAAAATGCCATTGGCCTTCTTGGCAACAAGGGCACACTGTTGACTCATAACCAGCTTCTCGTCCACTGTAACTCCTAGGTCCTTTTCTGCAGAACTGCTGCCTAGCCACTAGGTCCCTAGTCTGGAGCAGTACATGGGATTTTTCCATGCTAAGTGCAGGACTCTGCACTTGTCCTTGTTGAACCTCATCAGATTTCTTTTGGCCCAATCCTCTAATTTGTCTAGGTCCCTCTGTATCCTATCCCTACCCTCCAGCATATCTATCTCTCCCCCCAGTTTAGTGTCATACACGAACTTGCTGAGGTGCAATCCATCCCATGCTCCAGATCATTATGAAGATATTGAACAAAGCCAGCCTCAGAACCGACCCTTGGGGCACTCCACTTGATACCGCCTGCCAACTAGACATGGAGCCATTGATCACTACTTGTTGAGCCCAATGATCTAGCCAGCTTTCTATCCCCTTATAGTCCATTCATCCAGCCCATACTTCTTTAACTGGCTGGCAAGAATACTGTGGGAGACCATATCAAAAGCTTTGCTAAAGTCAAGGAACAACACATCCATTGCTTTCCCCTCAACCATAGAGCCAGTTATTTTGTCATAGAAGGCAATTAGGTTAGTCAGACATGTCTTGCCCTTGGTGAATCCATGCTGACTGTTCCTGATCACTTTCCTCTCCTTTAAGTGCTTCAGAATTGATTCCTCGAGGACCTGCTCCATGATTTTTCCAGGGACTGAGGTGAGGCTGACTGGCCTATAGTTCCCTGGATCCTCCTTCTTCCCTTTTTAAAAGATGGGCACTACATTAGCTTTTTTTCAGTCATCTGGGACCTCACCCGATCGCCATGAGTTTTCAAAGATAATGGCTCTGCAATCATATCAGCCAACTCCTTTAGCATCCTTGGATGCAGTGCATCCGGGCCCATGGACTTGTGCTCATCCATCTTTTCTAAATAGTCCTGAACCGCTTCTTTCTCCATAGAGGGCTGGTCACCTCCTCCCCATACTGTGCTGCCCAGTGCAGTAGTCTGGGAGCTGACCTTGTTTGTGAAGACAGAGGCAAAAAAAAAAAAAAAGATCTAATGCTATACCTTGTAGAACCATTCCCTTCAGAAGAGAAAAATATATAATCCTTAGCAGTTTTCTTCTTGATGTCTGTGTTAGTGATGGGTAATCTATCCATTAAATTGAGAGAGAACATTTCATCCAAAGTTGTTTTAGATTGATGAGAGCTTTGGGCAAGGTAGGCATGACAGACCATCAATATTGCCGTTCTGAGTCTCTTTACAGAATTGAATAGTATAAGAATGCTCTGAAAATAGCAATGCCCATCATTGTATGGTTTCAGAGTAACAGCCGTGTTTGTCTGTATTCGCAAAAAGAAAAGGAGTACTTGTGGCACCTTAGAGACTAACCAATTTATTTGAGCATAAGCTTTCGGGAGCTACAGCTCACTTGTATAGGAGCAGCAGCTAATGACAGAATTCCATGTTTCTGTCCAAAAACCAGAATTGATGGGTGATGATCCATCAGCAAGTTAAAATGTCTACCACACAACATAGGTATGGGAATTCTGAATTCTGAAAATAATTCTGAGAGCTTCTTACACTATTTGTGTACAGTTCTTCTCGAGCTCAACCAAAAGCTATTGGTTTCTCCATGCCATGAGGAAAAATGTGAGAAAGAACTGCACCCACTCCATATGGTGGAGTATCACAAGCTAATTGCAATGATAGTGAAGCATTGAAGCGCCTAAGAACTTTGACTGATGACAACAGTTTCTTTGCCTCCTTAAATGCAAACTCATGCTCGTTAGTCAATTTCCATTTTTTCTGTTTGTAACAGTTCATGTAAAGGTGCAAATACTATCACCAGACTAGGCAGAAATTTACCATAGTAATTAAGCAGTTCCTAGAATGAACGTAACTGTGACATGTTCTCTGGCAGTGGCACTTAAATAATGACCTTCTCTTTCTCTGGCAATTTCCTTAAGCCCTTCAGGTCAATTACATGTCCCAGGTATTCAACTGAAGGTTTGAAAAACTCACATTTGTCTTGACATATTCTCAGTCCATAGTCTTCCAAACATTGTAAAAGAACATCCAAATTTCAAAGTTGATCCTCCTGATCCTGTCCTGTAACCAGGATATCATCCAAATAGCACTGAACTCCATTCAGTCCCTTCAGGATTTCATCCATGGTTTTCTGGAACAGGGCAGGTGCAGACGTGATACCAAAAGGCAACCTGTTTTAACAGAATAAGCCCTTCTGTGTGTTGAATGTGAGATATTTTCAAGATGTCAAATCAATCTCCATTTGTAGATATGCATTGAGCAAATCCAAATTTATTGAAACACTGTCCCCCATTACAATCAGGAAACAAATTTTCAATATGAGGTAGCAGATACTGGTCTCCATATAAAACTGGATTCAGTGACATTTTGAAATCTCCACAATTTCAGCCTGAGCTATCTTTCTTGATCAGTGGTAAGATGGGTGTAGTCCACGGACTGTGTGAAACCAGTGACAGGACTCCAATGTTCATTAAAAAACAATCCAAATCAGCTTCCGCCGAGACGCATAAAGCACAACTCTGGGCTTGCAATATTTTGTCTGGCTGTCAGACTTAACAGTGAACTTCACTGATATGTTGCTCATATGTCCAAGCTCTTTTTCAAAAACTTTGGAGTGTCTGTCCAGTATTTCTTGAAGATTTTGATGTGCCTTCAACATCACCTTACTCTTTGTCCAATTCACCTTGATCTTCTCAAGCCAAAATCAGCCAAATAAAGCCAGATACTTTCTTTCCATCACATACAAGGACAAAATGATTGATTGTCCATCTCACTGAATTTTCACCTGGAGTATTCCTTTGGGGACTAATTTTTCCCCGGGATAAGTCTTCAAAACTGTAGAAGTTTCTTACAGAGGAAATTGTGACAATGACTGGGGATAGGTACATGCAGAATTCGGTGAAACAGCAGCTCCAATATCAAGCTCCATTCTTGCAGAAAATTCTTCAATTGAAGGTGAGACCGAGATGTCATCTCTGACTCCATCTTGCAATAACACATGTAGTGCTAAATTTTGGTCACTGCCACTAAAACTTGTCTTTTTCCACATTATGAATTCCTGAAATCTGTCCCTGCTTATGTTCAGTTGTCATAGGTGTTTTCTTGGATGTACAGTTACTCTGTGTTGCTGGTCATTGAACTGTGCGTCAGGTTACAGCAATCTGTCTTTTATTCTGGAACTTTCTTCAAATTATCTGCTGTGCCCAGAAATCCTTCTCAACATGCAGTTTGTGCATAACAGCCACATGGAAATTCCTTATGTTCCTGTGGTCCTCTGTCCTTACAAGTCACAAGATGAACTCCTTGGTTCACAGAAAATTCCAGAGAATTCTTTTCTGTGGTCTCCATGGCAACTGATACTTCAACAGCCTTCTTGAATATAAGTGCTGATACAGTCAATAATTTCTTCCAAACCTGGTCATTGCATAACTCAGAGACAAACTGGTCACGCGGGGCATCACTTAATGTTTGTCCAAACTGACAGTGCTCTGAAAACCTCCTTAGAGAAGCACCAAACTATGCTACTGACTCTCCACTTCTCTGGTGTCACTGATGGATCAGATATTCTGGTATCATTGATGGGGGAGAAAAAAAATATTCTGCACTGCTGCAGTAATTGTGGCCTATGTAGCAATTATAGGCACAGTTAGAGACAATAGGTCATGCAGCAATTGATATGTGGACCCATCACTATCAACAAGGTTGGAACTCATTCATCTGGAAACATGTTGCAGATTATAAATTGCTTAAAATATTCAAGGTACATCACCCATGAGTCATGATTGTCACCAAACTTACCTACAATGCCCACAAAAGTTGCCATTTTCTCTCTTCTCCTGTTGGACTTCACGCTCTCTTGGACACTTTTGGTTCCACAGGAAACCTATCTTTGTTGTTACAGCACTATTTGTGCTTGAACTACCTCTTCTGGCTGTGTGCCATCACTGCATATAGATTCCACTGGTTGTATTTAGGCTTCCTCTGCTAGCTATAGACCCTCAGTGCAGACTAAGCTGTTTGCCTGTCTGGTTGCGTGTGATCAGCCAATATGGCTGCTTACTTCCCCTTTAATATTTTGTTTGTGGAAGCTCCAAGCAGCAGTCTGTTCCTTTTTTCTGGTTTTATTTGCCTATTTTCCCCTCTCTAGCCAGATTGCTCACACTGTCCCAGCAGCAAAAGCAGCAGTCTGTCACCTTGTGCCTCTGGGTGAACTTTTCCCTCTTTTAAAGTATTATTTGTTTACTTTTTGTTCTTGTTGTTGTTCAGGCAATGGGAGCACCGTCACTCAGATTTAAAAGTGGCTGGCAGAGTGCAAACAAAGGGTAATGAGAAATGGCAACATATCAAGTTGGTTGGAGGTGTCTAGTGTGGCAACACAGGGATCAGTGTTTGGTCCCGTTTTATTTAACATCTTCATTAACAACCTGGAAGAGGGAGTGAAATGGCATATTAATTAAACTAACACATGATACTAAACCAAGATGCCAGTAAAGATGGAGAATAATACAATGGGCCAAGAGAAGTTAGAAGTATGGGCAGGAAATAACTGAAATGAGACGTTAACCTGGAAAAATGCAAGGCAATAGCAAAGGAGGAAATAATCTAGAATATACACTGAGTGGAAGTAAAAAGCCCATGATAATACTGAAAGAGCTGTGGAATGTACAGCAAGTTAGATAGTAGTTTGCAGTTTCAATATGGCAGCCAATAAGGTAAATTTGATTTTGTGATTGATGCTTGACTACATAAAGCATTGCATCAAGGAGCTGGAAGAGGATAGTCTGTTGTGATAATGTGCTGATGTGACTTCTGTTACAAATACCTTCAGCATCACAAATATGTTATCAAAACTGGGCAACAATTAGAGAAGAGCAATGAAAATGATACAGGCCAGAAGGGTCAGCATATGGGGAATAATTAAAAGAAATAAGATTCACATTGTCAAAAATTCATTCTAGGCTTGGGTGCCCAATTAGAGACACTTAGGACTCTACTTTCAGAGGTATTTAATATTAAGAAAAACTTAACAGTAAGGGTGAGTTCCTCACCTCTGGTCTGGCTCCTCTCTGGCATGTGAAGAGTCCAGAGCAAAGTAAAGGGGCCCTAAAAAGCCTCCGTTCCAGTTGTCAGAGGATTGCCCTGCTGTAAGCACTGTAGATGACAGCTGTAAGCCTGCCTTCTGAGGACCTCTCCCCCACAAGCCCTAATATGGGGGGTAGGGCTGGGGCAAAGAGAGGGTGTGTCAGGGGTTAGAATGCAGTACCCAAGATTTGAAAGATTCTGCTGTAATTTAGACAGACGCCAAGGACTGTCTGAACTTATATTGGGGGCCCCTCCAACCCGCAGAGTAGCCCAGGACTGAGAGGACACAAAAGTGGTTTAAAGGTGCTTTAGTCCCAGCCCCATTCTGGATTGTAAATTCTCTTTACTTCTAAAAGGAGCAGCACAATCTCACCTGGAGATTATAGGATGTGGAATAGCATCCTGAGAGAATTGGTGGAAAGCAAATTGGTTAATATGAGACATGTAAACAAGCTAAATAAACAGAAAACATACCCCCAGGAGCAATCCCTGCATTAACTGGAAGGGGATGTGGATGGGCTAGACAGTTAAGTATGACTTTAAAGTCCAAACTGAAGGCAATGTCTAATTAGCTCAGGATCTGCAACAGATGAAGTGGTAAAATCTGCAATCCCAGGCAGGAATAGATGGAGTTACTCTTGAGCTCTATTAGCTGACTGAAGGTATTTCTACACTACAGTCGCAGGTGTGCTTTCTTCCCATGTAGACATGCCTGCACTAACTTTAATGTAGTGTGGCTAAAAACAGAAGAGGTTGCAACAGTGCAGGCTTCAGCACAGGCTGCACAACAACACCCAAAACTCTGGCTTCAAGCTTGAATTCCCAGCCCGTGCCAGGCTGCGTCTTCACTGCTATTTAATGGGCTCAGAGGGCAGCACTGGAAAATTTCTTGTCTTCCTTAAAGTCACACTCAGTGGTTCTACTCTGTCAGCCTTCCTGTTTAAAATATATGTGAGGCTGTTAAGAGAACCAGCGTGCACTGTGGTGTCTTCATTATATGGATAACATTCTGTTCTATGGGGCAGAATCTAATCTTACATTCCTGGTTTACACCAATGAGTGACTCTATTAAAATAAATAATTATACCAGTGTATGTAAGAATAGAAAAACCCAAGTTTCTTCTCCAATAACTAATAAATATGATACATACTGTAAAGAGTGCAGAGTGCCCTAGACACTTTAACTACAGCAGAGAGAAATTCTTTTGGCAGCGGGCTAGATAATGTCCCTACCCGCTCTTGCAGTCATATCATGAAACCCACAAAAACAGAAAAGGTTGCTTGGGTACCAACTGCTATACCATGGTTTCCCCCACTAATTTATTTTCCTTAGTCTAGACCTGAATTCTGTCATCCACTAATGACAATTTTTTTGTGTAGTGCCATCCTTTTTAAGAATTTCTTCTCTCATTTTTCACTCTAGTAATTTGTGAAGCAGCTGCATGGATCACCAACTACTTGCATTTTATTATACCTACAATGATTTTTAAACAGAAAGAATCAATTTGTGGGAACTCTAATCTTTCTATTGTAGAAATAATTAAGCTCTTTTATTTGTAAAATTAAAATCTCGGGGGAAGGGACAGGGAGGGAGGTAGAATTTATGAAGATTAGCAAACATTAAAAAAGAGAGAGAGAGAGATGTTATAAAACAGACCTGCTACTGTATATTAAACACTGACGTTTCAGTGCAGCATTCTCAGGGTTTCTTCTGTTTGGTTCAACAAAAATAATTCTTCAGAGCTTTCTTTACAAAAATATGTACAGTAAATTCTCATAATACCTTTTATGTTACTTTCTGGTGTTAAAACATAATATTTACTGTAAAACACAAAGGGAGAATCTGAACACTGCTGCTCTATTCTGTATCTTTACCAAGACCGTCCTATAATCCTCTACAGACATTATCTACCCACATAATACCCTCCATCACCCATCCAAACAAGGCTTAACTGTGGTTTCACTTTCTTTGATTTCAGTTGTGAGCACATCTTTCAGACTTTGCAACTTTAGGGCTCAATGTTGCAGTGTTTACTCAAGTAAAAAATTAGAGTCATATTATTATTTGTCATACAGTAGCACCTAGGAGCCCTAGTCCTGGACCAGGACACTGTTGTACTAGACAATATACAATCACAGAACATATCCTCCAATATAATAGCTTGATTGTTCACCATGCTATATGAATAAGGCTAAGATTTTTTTCATGGTTATTTTTAGTAAAAGTCACGAACAGGTCATGGGAGATAAACAAAAATTCATGAAGCTGTGAGTTGTCTGTTACTTTACTAAAAATAACTGGAGGCAGGGCTAGGTGGGGGGAGGAATGGAGTCCCATGGAAGGGGGACTGACATGCTGAGCCCCCCTCCAGTGGCCACAGCGATGGGTCACAGCCATGGGGGACACACAGCACTTGCTCCAGCCCTAACTCAGCTCCAGGACAGGGGTGCACAGTCAGACTGCAGCTCCCGCCAAGCCCCGGCCTCATCATAACAAGAAACAATCCCTTTTCACCTCCCATCCCAGCAAAAGAACTTATTTATCTAGCCCCAACAGAGTATACAGCACCATGCTTTAAAGTTTAAAGCTATAAATCCAATATTATGGATTATGGAAAGCTACTTTATATAATTTTAGTGGTTTCCTCGCTTTATTGTTTGCTGCTTCCCTCTGTCCTTCTGTGGGATTTGTAGTAGTGAGAAAACTCTGAACAGGTGGAAAGAGATAAGAAATTTTACTAATTTAAAGTAGAAAACATTAAGATTTTTAAAAATATATAAGTAAAATGTGTGGAATAAATAAAAGAATTGGTGTGAAATGTTATATAGGCTTAAAAGTAACTCACTTAGAATGACCTCTTAATTTATTTCAATAAAACTTCAATAAAATTATTATATCACAGCACATGAAGCCCATGCATACTTGGGCTGGAAACCTTATGAAAATATGTTCTTGAGGCACTTCTGGTGCTTCACTCTTCCTGTCTTGGTCAGACACTGGAAGTGAGGACAACTTATCTAACCTTACCTTACCTTAAAAAAAGACCAATCTGAGTGGAGTACTAGGAAAGATAATCTTTTCCAGATCAGAACAATGGGAAGAGAGTTAACACAGTATTTAAAACCCAAGTTCTTCTGGATTAATCCACCCTCACTAGTGGCCTATACTCCAACCTCAAATCGTGGCAATATCTCATTTAAATAACAGCCCCCCCCCAAACATACACACTTCATATTTATATATATTGTGTAAATAAAATCAATATCTGGTTGAAATTATGGTCTTAGAGTTTTTACCTAAATTAAACTTCAGTGTTTGGCAGAGATAGCTGAGAAATGAGATTAGCTCTGAAAATACTGACACAACCTAGTCTGGATCAGTAGGAAGCCTTCACCTGTTCTGTTGATTAGATATTAATTTAGCTGCAACCTGCTTTTGCAGTTCCATATACAAAAGCCCTACAAGCTGGAAATCTCAGGAATGGCAGAATTGACTCATTTCTGAAACTATATCATGAGGATAAAATAAAAATTTAGGAACACTGGATTGTATTAGGTTTAAGAGAATGAGGTGTCTTTATCCTGCAGTGCAGCAGCAGGACAGCTAACAAGATAAATAACTGTCCTTTCAGCTTTTTCACTGTGGTTGAAATTCAGACCTTTTTGATTCAATTCAATCTCTGGAGAACTGTTTCCACATTACAGTTATACACATTGACCATGGTCAGTACTTTTGTTCAGACGGGACCGACAACAGGTTTACTCTGGGTTTTCTGTGACTTTTGAACCACAAAGAAGGTGATCATATCAGTCTATGGTTTATTCAATAGTTATTCAAACTGTAAATGACAGCAAAAATAATATCATCTAGGAGTTAAATGCCTTCTCAGTCCTATGCAAAGTGAATGGAGATCCATGACATAACTCCAGTAGAAGAAAATTTAGAAAGGATGTTTTGCTTTCCCGAGCATCCTTCCTCTAATATGCAATGGAAGCCCTCCAGACATTCAATGCTATTCTTAACAGGGATACACTAAGGCTAATAAAATCGGACAATAAGACATTCAAGGTTTTAGAAAGCATTACTACTTTAGCAGTCAGAATATTTATACAGTTTGCTGTAAACTAATTGTATTTTGCCTGCTAACATATCTTCTTGTTTGGATATGTTCAGCTGTGAAGATAACTGTCAGAGGTACCTTCCATCCCTTGCAGCAAACATGCCTGAATGTGAAGTTTCCCAGGTAGCATAACAAGAAACCCGGGTGCTTAATGCAATTAAGATGTGTTCTAATAAACAAACATGTTGGAAGAAACTGACCTAAAAAACCAATCCATTGTGAAACCAAAACTCAATAACTGTAAACACAATCCATCAGCCACTGTGCTGTGGGAGTGCACAAACTAGAACATCTTTTTGTATAGTGCATCGTTTTCCTCCCATGGTGTAGTCAGCCACACCTGTGTGCAGGTGCGGAGAAGGCCTCTTCCAGACCCTTTGGCACAATGCACACCCCCAACCAAGAGTGCATATAGTCTGCACTTCCCTCAAAACAAACTTCAGCTGTACCTACTTTTTCAAGGGTTACATGCACCGAAGGAAAAGCTGCACACATTCTTTCTTATTCATGCATTTGCACAAGGGGCAAAGTTGGTCTGGCCACCAGAGATTAATGTGTAAATTATAACTCAAAGTATGCTTCATGTGTGTCATTGCCAGGCTTGTTAAAATAACTACTGGCAACAGTTAAAAGTTCCCTGTAATCAGAATTTCTGATATGTCACAAATTATGAGATTGCCTTTAAAAAAAATCCTGGTCCCTTTTGAATATGAAATCAACCTCCAAATGCTTTAAATTCCTTTCCTGAATAGTCTCTGTCATTGACATCCTGAACAATGATGATCAAGTATTCCTGCACTCCAGAGAGACTCTCTGTGCAACTGGACAGGATGCAAAAGCAGTCATTGACCTATTATTGCTGTAATCAGTAATGGAAACTGAAAGTGATTATTTTTCAAATCTAGAACTCAGCAAAGTAATTCCCATCTATTAGTATATATGGCTGCAAGATGGGAGATGGTTTAGTTGCATAAGCCATATGTTCAAAAGTCGACAGCATCAACATGTAGTGTGTATAGTGTCATGTAGTTTACTGTGGGGAAAAGCTTTTCAGAGGAGAGCTTAAAAAAATCCTATCTGTTGCTATAACCTCCATTTTTTTGCTATATTCCATCTCCCTCAGTCAGAAAAGTGGGTGAATTTCAAAAAGTAGTGGCAACGTAGGCACACTGAAATACTTCAGAGTAAAGATGTTCTACAGAAATGTAAAATATTTCTGAATCTGAATCCTTCCCATGCCACCAAACATTGCTTTAGGCACAAACAAGGCTCTCCCAACCCTATCCATTCTGGGCTGCTCTTTATATGTCCTCTAGGTTGTTAAGTCCCATTAGGTTTTCCCTCTCTGTTTGATGGAGGGATTCTTTCAATTGGCCCCTTTTACATGTTCCTTCAGCTGTCCAAAGGCATGTCTGCCATGGCAGATGCTCTGGCTTTATTCTTAATACATGTCCCAGATATTTTCATCTTCTTTTCTGGATAACTTTGGGAATAAGGAGTTGAACCTAGGCATTTGTTATAAATTCATTCGATTTGATACCCAATGTTTTCCTTAGGTATTCATTTTTGAAGGCATTTGTGTCTCTGTTTATACCTTTGGTGGATTTCCAACTTTCATATCCATATGTTCAGATGGAAATAACATCTAAATTGAATATTTGTAGTTTGGTCTTTTATAATCTTGTTCAAGCTAGTGAATACAGTTGCTGCCTTGCCAATGCATGACTTTATTTCCCTTTGGACATCCCCATTGGCTTGCACTTTACTGTCAGACTGTATGTGAACGGACTTATCTCTTGTATCCCTTTGCCTTCTAACATAATGCTTGAGTTGGAAGATGATAGGGGTCTCATCTTTTTGTAATATTGGACCGTTTTTTGATCTTTGCTTGCATGTTAGTTGAGCTATCACTTAGAAGAGCAACATCATCAACGACTTCTAAATATGCTAGTGTACCACATGTTGCCTGTGTTGTATCCTTCTACAATATTTCTCATAATGAAGTTAATGGAAATGCCAAACAGAAGAGACAAGAGAACACATCCTTGTTTGCTTCCCAGTGTCTATGTTAAAATAAATGCAGAGTTTAGTGACTGGTTTAACTATGCCTGTGGCTCAACTATGTTAATTATTTTTGTTGGCATGCCATCACATTTCAATGTGTTCCAAAGTCAATCAAGGTGGAGGCTGTCAAATCCTCTTAATATCTGTAAAGATTATGATAAATTTTCATCAGTATTTGCTTACTCAAAGGATAATATTCCTCCATTTTTTTCATCCCCTGCATGGCTTTTGTTGTTGCAGCCACTGTCGTAAGTTCCAAACACTACCTTCATAGATCGTTTTATCTTTAGTAAAGAACTTCTCAACATCTTGACTTCTCGATGGATTCATCCTTTCTGCCAAGACAGAATTTATTATTTTGGCATATCTATCTATCTTCTTGTGTTTCCATCATTCAACTTTAAGAAGATAGGTTGTTGGGCCTGTTGTGCAACCTGGAGGGCCAGTGGACTGCTTTTCATCTGTCCTTATCCTTTGACCTGTCTGGCTTGGGTGACTACTAGGAATTAAAAGCATAGCGCACAGGACTGTTCAAGCATGCATGCCTTCCCACCATATCAAAGTGCAGTCCCCAGGAAAAATACTACTACTGAAAGTAACTAACAGCCTTTGCATCAGCGTAGGAAAAGTCCCGCATACTCCTGTAATGACATTGGGCATTGGGGAGCACATCTTATCAGAGCTGGTCCCAAGGGAAATTCCAACATTTCAAAATGTGCTTTTGTTCGGAAAAGGAACTTTAGCCAAATTTGTAACAGAATGGAAATTGAAAAAATATTCAATTTGGAACATCAAATTGTTTTGAGACCATAAAAGCATGTACCATACTAAAGAATATCTATATCTATATATGTATATATATAAATATATATTTCAGATACAAGGTAAGTGTTGAAATAAAATGAACAGAAACTGTAGTCAATATCCAAATGTTTTGACGTTACTGAAATGAAACGTTGAAACAATTAGTTTAGACAATTTCCCAACAAAATTTTGCCAAAATCAACATGTTCCTGTAAAATGTTTCAATTTCAACAGAGCTGCATTTTCCAACAGAAAAGTGTCTAGTCAATTTTTTTCCCCCAAAGAATACTACTTGTTAGTTCATCAGTGGCAATTGGTAGCATCTTTCCAGCTACTTATTAGGTTTTTATTTCACCAGAATGATGTGGGTTAGTCAAGGCATCACAAGGTTACAGACTAGTCTGGCCTGCTGGTGGTGTTTTAAATGTGTAATGGCATACCTGGGTTTTGTGGTGCATGCTGTCTGATTTTGTTTGGACAATGCTGAAAAGAGACAGAAAAAGATCAAGGAATGAAGTGGGGAAAACAGCAGGCCCAGCAATCACTGGACAGGTATGTTGACCAGACAGACATTTCTTTGGGATGTGAGAAGATGAAGCTAATACTATCGTTCCTTTTGTCTCTATTTATTCCACTAGTTGTTGGGTTAGACTCAGGAATCACTGGAGGAAATCTATGGCCTCTGTTAAGCAGGAGGTGAGAGGGGGCCCAGGTCTACACTAGGAGCACTTTGCTGGTATAGCTATACCACGAAAGGGCTCCAACTGTGGGTGAAGATTACCCCAGAAAGGCATAATTTTGCTAGTTCACCTTATTCTAGCCTTCCTGACTGAAACAAGCTGTACTGGCAAAAATGCGTTTTGCTGGTATAACTGCATCTGCTCAAGGGGCTATTGCTGGCACAACTATATTGGTTAGAGATCACCCGTCTTTACTCCCTGCCTGACATAGATATTCCAGTAAAAGCTTGTAGTGTAGACCTGGTTGAAAAGATCACAATGGTCTCCTCTGGCCTTAATTTATGAAAACAAGTTTTATACCTGGAGAACGTATTAGATAGTGATTTATTTTTCTATTTTCTTCTGTTATAACTGTGTCACTTTTTAGCTACTTCTTTTATTAATAAAACTTCTTAAGAAACATTGTAACTTTAATAATAAAAATGGAAAAGCATAAACATGGAATTTTGGTGTTCTCTCTCTTTTCCTTGCTAGCTATTATTTATTTATAGAATCCTATGGAAAATTCAAGAGAAGAATCAGCAGATTTTATTTTTCTTTTATTCCCATGCTCCATTTCTGTGATATTTATTGGAGTCTGACTGTTTCACAGCAAACACTATGCACAGTAAGAGTTTAAACAAACTGGGACTCTTAGGGCACAGCAAATAATATCCACAGTGAGAGGTGAAGAAGGGTCAGGCCAGTGCACATGATCCACCCATCAGTGAGACTGATCCATGACTAGAAAATGTAGATTTTACTCTTCCAAACCACTTTGCTAGGAAATCTTGTTGTTGCTGAGAAGTGATCAGAGAAAAAGGATAGAAGACAGGTAGGCCACTAAACCATGTGATTATCTAGTTAACAGGCAGGGGGACATGCTGTTAGGATGGAATTATTATGATTCAGAATTAAACAGCAACTGAACTGATAGTATACACTTGTTTTAGGTAACCTCTGTTATTTACAGTGTGGTTGCAGCTGCATTGGTCCCAGGATTTATGGCTATTACAACTATCTTGTATTTAGCTGTGACAGTCTGAGTAACTTTCCCAGACCTGAAGCAGATTTCTGTGTAAGCTCAAAAAGCTTGTCTCTTTCACCAACAGAAGTTGGTCCAATAACAGATATTACCTCACCCACCTTGTCATTTTAAGTAACCTGATCAGAGTCTGCTACTTGAGCTGAGAAAAAAAATATCCAAAGCGGGGAGCAGAGAGAAGAAGTATCACTTGTAGTAGTGGGAGATTTCAAATACTGAGACACAATCTGGGTTACATGATGCATGAAGAATAATTAAACAATACATATGCAAATATAATAATATGCCTTGCATAATATTAAAAGAATGAACTAGAAAGGGCAGCACTATTATGACTTTCCATTGAGGATCTCTAAATACTTTACAAAAAAGAATATCTGCATTTTTATTTTAAAATAAACTTCCTTTAAAAAGAGTGATTTAAAAAAAAAAATTGACAGATGTCTTCTTAGAGGCCTAGTGCATACTAATATTTATCAGCTTTTATAGTCAATTTGCAAAATCAAACAGTAAATACAATTTTCAGATTGTGCTTAATATCATGGTGAAAATGTATTCCGCACAGCTATACATGCCTATCAGCATTCATGTCATGCTACAGTCTACAGAAAAATGCATTTTCATTATATGATAATTTAGGCAGATTGAGGCAAGTGAAGTGAGACGTGGATCCCTTAAATGTCAAGTTTCCTGCGTTTTCTTTGTGTTTGTTTTGTCTGTAGCAAGTATTGTGTGGAAATGGCTGAACACAGGAGTTGGAAACTTAGCATGACTCTAGCAGAGAGAGCTGAATAGAATGAAGCTCATGGAAACCTCACGTGTCAGTTAAATTAGTCTGCCACAAACAGACAAATAAACAGCAATGGTTAAGTAGCGACTGCTAAATGAGAAATTTGGACATCATAATTCAAAGTCTGAATGAGATGTGCAGACACATAGCTGTGTTTGTATTGTGCAGCCTGCAGGCATGCACACATTAGCATAAAGAGAAAAGGTGAGTGTTTTGGAATTCATTATCACTATTTAAAAATTAATTTGTTCCTGCATGTCTATTTGCTGATTGGAATGATTCCAACTTCGATAATTATATAGTGAGTCTTAGTGGCTGCGGACAGGTCCTGACATGTAGGTGACCCATTGCACTTGCACTATGGAGATTCCAGGGGTCTCACTTCCTTTGCCTTACCACATCCAAGTAAATGAAACACAGGAGTTTTTGTTTTAAAGTCAACAGATTAAACAGAATAAGTAAAATTCCTTCTTTTTAGTGGAAAAAGCTCTGCTATATATGAGCCATTTATTTTAAAAAATAAACTTTTTCAGTGTTTGCTGCAAGCTACAGGTTAACACATTTCTTTGTTTCACCTGGAAAATATCCTGTTGGCTGCCTTGCCATGCTTTGGTCACCATTTGTTATACACCATGTGATTGCTTAAGCATTCCAGAAACCAATAATGTTCTCAGATTCACGTGGAGGAAAATGGGCTGTATAGCTCAACTCTTCCTATCATCCCACCTGTAGTGTCCCCAATGGCAGGGAAGAGACAGGACCTGACTAAAGAATATAAAGAGGACTTGTTTTTGAGGTTACTGGACAAAGAACCTTGTAGTTCTCTCTACCTGTCTAGCTCCCAGTGAAACTAGCACCCTGACCTAGATAAGGCAGATGTGCTAACCTCCATACAGCACCAATCTGGGACCACTACAGCAACGATGTCCACACCCACTCTGTCAAGAGTGCTAATCGCAAAAATGGCACATGACAGAGGAATAGAAAAATTGGATGCCTATCACCTCTCTCTATAATTTTAAGCCACAGAGACCCCACAAAACTCAAAGGTTGTTTTTTAGTTTTGTTTTTCTCATGGAGGACTTTTGTTTTTATTTCATCTTTAGTCACAAACAGCTGAATGAAGCAACCTGAATTGGATAGCAAACTAAAACATGCCCAGGGCAGCAAATATGTTTTAATTTTTTTCCACTTCCATCTCTCTAGTGCCTTTCTGTAATGGATAATGTATCAAAAGCCTTCCTGCATTCTCTATACTTGAAAAAAAACCCAGCAATATCAAAAAGTTCCCTTGCATCTATCTTCTCACCCCTGTTGTCACCCTTTTGCTCTGACCCTTTGCTTCCCCAATGCCTAGAGTATATGGGCTCACTCTGGCTAGCAACTGATTTCAAGGCGACAATAGCTGAAACTCTCAGAAATAAGTTAATCATCTTCACTTTACTGGATGATTTAGATACAGAAGTTGCTAGCAAGGGCAGATCACTGCTTCTGTTTTTATCCTTGTCCTTACCTCTTCCTGTTTTTCAGTTAGGGAGAAGACTTTAATCATTTAGTGTCAACTTTGGATTTTTAAGGTTTAGATACTCTTAAAGAACTAAATGACTGTGTCCACTAGAAACTATTTCAGAGTGGCTAGACAACCATGAGATGGTAATAACTAGGTGACTGCCAACATGTATTGGATTCAAGAGTCCCACATTTCCTATTTATTTCTTTTTATGCAGGGTTGTCTATCTTAATTTCCAGTATGGAATACAGTTTAATGTCAATTTGAACATATCAAGTGTAATGGTAAAATCAGTTAATAAAACCTGCTGTAGGATAAGTAAAAATCATTAACTCCAGCAGCAGGTCTCAAAGAGTGGAAAACCCTGGAAATCTTTCCTGTGATTCTAATCTACAGGTTATAGTTTAATGCCACCAGGTGGAAGAGTCAAAATGATCTGGGAAAGTCCAAGTCCATCCTCAAAATGCATCTAAATTGAATGGGTGGGATACTTCAAGATGACAAAATATCCAAAGTGGCCAGGTACTGACTGAACACAGAGACTTTTGCCCCTGGAGATAAGGTACATTGGCAGGGAAATGCGGGAGATGCGTGCACTGCCACTGCCCATGCTATACTTTTCCTGCTGATCGTCAAGTTCTACTGCAAGACTGTTGAGGGTGGTACCTTTAACCAGCACTAGACTGAAAGAAAGAAAGAAAGAAAGAAAGAAAGAAAGAAAGAAAGAAAGAAAGAAAGAAAGAAAGAAAGAAAGAAAGAAAGAAAGAAAGAAAGAAAGAAAGAAAGAAAGAAAGAAAGAAAGAAAATGGGACAAAATACAGGCAAAAAAATCTATGATTCTGGAAACACACTCTCTAGGACTTGAAGCTACCCCTATTGCTAAGAACTGAGTGTTCAACGAAAAATCATATTTCTTCTCATGAGACTATTTTCCAAAAAATGTTTGATAATATGCTGTCACTGGGGGCCTTTAAGTATTCATAATAGAGAAAATGTAAATGCATATAAAAACAGTTTAGAGTTATTTGATTTATGAACTAGGTCCATGAGCAATTACTGAAATTTACATTAAATAAATAAATAGGTGTTTTTCATTAAAAGAGGATTGCAAGCAGGAGGTAAAATGAAAAGTAGCCCTGACTAGCCTAAGGCCAATTTATAAAAGCTACTAAAACAATAAGTCTTTCCACCTCCACAACATTTTAATACGTTTTTTTGCTTACAAATGTAAGTCAGATTAGCATGTGTATCCTAATAACAACATTCAGATGAGCAGTGCAATATATCTTTTAATTTTGGAACCCTCCAAACTCCCAGGATAATCTTTCTAAATTAATTGCAAGTCCGAGAAGTTCTTAGAGAAACAAATACTAGGAGAAACAACATTTCTACAGCACTCTGTGAGAGAGATTTAATAAAGCACATTCTCGGTTCTAATATGTGAGAAAATTAGTTAACAAGAAGTGAGCTGCAGGTTTCCACCACAAACATCTTCTAAATAATAACAGAATTTGAGTAGAATTCATTTAGAGGGCTGCTTTACTCTGACATACTGAACTGACTGAAGCACATGCTCAATGTGTACCTTTTGGATGAAAATATTTTTGTGTGTACTGTAACTGGAAAAAATATATTTTAATGCAAATTTAGTGTGTGTTTTCAAACTTCTATTCACTTGCAGAACATGATCACTACCAATAACAGAAGAGTAAACTGCCACTCGCCAAATGTTCCGAAGCCCTCCTGGAGTGGGACCATATGAGAAGCAAGAAGGCATCATGCCCATTGAAACCATGGCTTGGCTTTTCAGGAAGTGTTGAGCTTTGAAAGTCAGCCTTGAAAGTGTTTCCAGTTGGGCACCCAAAATCATTAGCTTATTTTTGAAAAACTTGACCACAGCATTCTTTATTGAGGTCCTCAATATGTGTAATTTGCTCCCTCAAGTAGCCTGCCAGAGTTTGGTTTTACTAACCTTCTAGGCCTGGTGCAAGATTCCTCCCTGGGCAAGCACTTGCTTGACTATGGACCATTAATAAAGTTATTTATGACTGGTGAGGGTGGTGCAGGGAGCAGGATGGTTTGCACCATCTATTATTGGGAGCTTGATTAAACACATTAAATCAGTGGTCCCCAACCTTTCTGTGGGAAAAGCATATTCCTATTCCCAGAAGACTGTGGCACGCGCCACACGCCTCGCCGCTGAAATGTCACCGAGACGTGGCAGTGGCAAGAAGCGATGCCACCGAACTGCCACTGAGAAACGGCAATGTATCTCGGCGGAATTTCGGTGGGTGGTTCTCTGGCGGCCGCGCTCAGTGGCGGCATTTCGGTGGTGCGTGTCCTGCGGGTGCACACGACTGCCCCGGCGGGCGCCATTGTGCCCGTGGGCACCACGTTGGGGACCTCTGCATTAAATCAACCTGTGTCTTCTGTAGGCCGGCTAACAGCATCGGGCCAGTTGAGCGAGTACAGCCTAGGGGCTGTCATTCAAGGTGTCTGCTGGGTGACATTTGTGGATCTGCACACGTGCAGAAGGGACTCCTGACCAGAGAAGTGCAGGTCTCCAGATTCTGTTGTGATTGTGACTCAGGTGAAGGTTATTACTCTGCCTAGCACCAGTTCCTTATCCTTCAGGAGGAAGCCACAAAGGGGCACTAGCATCTGGGAAGGGAAAGGCCTAGCAGAGTGCAACCCAACATTTTGCAGTGCCAATGGGTGTACAGCAAATTATTATTTAAATTTAAAAATATGGTGAGTCATCAGACAGCTGCAGCGGCACAGGATCCAGCAAACAGAGCTGTAAACAGGGGAGTTTGAGTGGGAGTTTGTAAGGGGAGTTTGGGGGGAAGACTAAGGGCCAGGCAAAGGAACAGACAGGCTAGTGAAGGAAGTGTGTGGTGGTCTGGCAGTGTTGTGGTGCTTGTTGGGGGTTTGTTTTGCTGTGGGTGGTGGTGTTTTGCTTTGGATTGTGTTTCCCAGACTAACAGGACTTAGGTGAGAAGGCTATGACAGACACCGAGGCAGCAGTGGTAGTGACCCAAGTAGTGGCAGACACAATGAAGATGACTGGATGTAGAAGCTGCGGCATGTACATGATCCTGGAGGGGGTAGCTGAAAAGAGTTTCTTCTGCATGAAGTGCCACCTGATAGAGCTGATGGAAGAGAAGATCCGAGGATTGGAGATGCAGGTGGAGACTCTGGTTGAGTTTAGAAGGGGGTTCGAGCGGATGATGGAGCAAAGACATGAGGAGGCTGAAGGGAAAAGCTCAGACTTGCAGATGGAAGAAGGACTGAAGAACTCTGAGGGGATATTGCTGGGTGAGGAAAGTGGACAGTGGAAGCATGTGACTAAGAGAACCAGGCTGAGGAAAAGACAGGGCAGTGAAGGAGAAACGGAGCTCAGGAACAGATTTGCAGAGTTGAAAAATGAAGAAGGGGCACAACAGGTGGTCACTGAAGGTGAGAGGGCAAGGAAGAAGAGAAAAGCAGATAGTCCTACTGGAAGAGGGCAAGAGTCAATGGAGATAACAACACCAAATATGAGCCCCAGGAGGATACGGGATGGGTTGCAGAGGATTGCAAGGGACAATAGGAATCGAGAGGACTTGCTGCCAGATGGAACAGGGGATAGACTAGAGAATCTCACCATCACCAGGAAAAGGCAGGTCTACGTGACTGGGGACTCATTACTGAGAAGAATAGACAGGCCTGTAACAAGAGCTGATACAGAGAATAGAAGGGTGTGCTGTCTGCCGGATGCTAAGATACGGGATGTGGACCTGAGGCTGAAAAGGATCCTAACGGGAGTGGGAAAGAATCCATTGATTATCCTTCATGTGCGAACAAATGATACGGCTAGATTCTCACTGGAACATATCAAGGGAGACAATGCCAGGCTAGGGAAGACGCTTAAGGAAATCGAGGCTCAGGTGATCTTCAGTGGGATTCTGCCTGTTCCTAGAGAAGGGCAACAAAGGTGTGACAAGATTAGGATGCTCAACAGATGGCTCAGGCAGTGGTGCTATAAGGAGGGCTTTGGGATGTATGGCCACTGGGAAGCATTCATGGACAGAGGACTTCGGGATGGACTTCACCTGAGTAAGGAGAGAAATAGACTTCCAGGATGGAGGATGGCACAACTGACCAAGAGAGCTTTAAACTAGGAATTCGGGGGAGATGGTTGGGAGATGTCCAGATAATCTCCACGCCGGATTTTCTCTTTGAGAGGGAAGAAAACGAAGTAAGAAAGGATACAGCAGTGGGTAGGAGAATGGACATAAGATGGAAGGGTAGTGTACATACCAATCTATTAGGTAATATTGGATGTAGAATGTCTGTGCCCAATCGGGTAAAGAATGTGAGAGAAGCCAAAGAGGAAAAATTAAGATCTTTATACACTAATGCCAGGAGCCCAGGTAACAAAATGGAGGAACTAGAGCTACTGGTGCAGGAAGTGAAACCAGATAGTATAGGGATAACAGAACCATGGTGGAATAGTAGTCATGACTGGAGTACAGGTATTGAAGGGTATGTGCTGTTTAGGAAAGATAGAAATAAAGGCAAAGGTGGTGGAGTAGCCCTGTATATCAATGATGAGGTAGACTGTGAAGAAATAAGAAGTGATGGAATGGATAAGACGGGCTCTGTCTGGGCAAAAATCACATTGGGGAAGAAAGCTACTAGAGCCTCCCCTGGGATAGTGCTTGGGGTGTCCTATAGATCACCGGGATTCGATTTTGATATGGATAGAGACCTCTTTAATGTTTTTAAAGAAGTAAATACGAATGGGAATTGTGTGATCATGGAAGACTTTAACTTCCCAGATATAGACTGGAGGACAAGTGCTAGTAATAATAATAGGGCTCAGATTTTCCTGGATACAATAGCTGACGGATTCCTTCACCAAGTAGTTGCTGAACCGACAAGAGTGGATGCCATTTTAGATTCGGTTTTGGTGAGTAGTGAGGACCTCATAGAAGAAATGGTTGTAGGGAACAACCTTGGTTAAAGCGATCATGAGCTATTACAGTTAAAACTAAATGGAAAGATAAACAAAAATAGATCTGTGACTAGGGTTTTTGATTTCAAAAAGGCTAACTTTAAAGAATTAAGGAAATTAGTTAGGGAAGTGGATTGGACTGAAAAACGTGTGGATCTAAAGACAGAAGAGACCTGGGATTACTTCAGGTCAAAGTTGCCAAAACTATCAGAAGCCTGCACAAAAAAGAGGAAAAAATTCATAGGCAGGAGTTGTGAACCAAGCTGGATGAGCAAGCATCTCAAAGAGGTGATTAAGAAAAAGCAGAAAGCCTACAAGGAGTGGAAGATGGGAGGGATTATCAAGGAAAGCTACCTTACTGAGGTCAGAACATGTCAGGATAAAGTGAGAAAGGCCAAAAGTCATGTAGAGTTGGACCTTGCAAAGGCAATTAAAATCAATAGCAAAAGGTTCTATAGCCATATAAATAAGAAGAAAACAAAGAAAGAAGAAGAGAGACCGCTTAACACTGAGGATGGAGTGGAGGTTAAGGATAATCTAGGCATGGCCCAATAGCTAAACAAATACTTTGCCTCAGTCTTTAATGAGGCTAATGTGGAGCTTAGGGATAATGGTAGCATGACAAATGGGAATGAGGATATGGAGGTAGATATTACCACATCCGAGGTAGAAGCGAAACTCGGACCGCTTAATGGGACTAAATCAGGGGGCCAGGATAAATCTTCATCCAAGAATATTAAAGGAATTGGCACATGAAATTGCAAGCCCATTAGCAAGAATTTTTAATCAATCTGTAAACTCAGAGGTTGTACCATATGACTGGAGAATTGTGAACATAGTTCCTATTTTTGAGAAAGGTTAAAAAAGCGATCCGGGTAATTACAGGCCTGTTAATTTGACATCTGTATTATGCAAGGTCTTGGAAAAAATTTTGACGGAGAAAGTAGTTAAGGACATTGAAGTCATTGGTAACTGGACAAAATACAACATGGCTTTAAAAAAGGTAGATCATGTCAAACCAACCTGATCTCCTTTTTTGAGAAGGTAACAGATTTTTTAGACAAAGGGAACACAGTGGATCTAATTTACCTCGATTTCAGTGAAGGCATTTGATATGGTTCCACATGGAGAATTATTAGCTAAATTGGAAAAGATGGGAACCAATATGAAAACTGAAAGGTGGATAAGGAACTGGTTAAAGGGGAGACTAAAGAGGATCTCACTGAAAGGTGAACTGTCAGGCTGGAAGGAGGTTGCTAGTGGAGTTCCTCAGGGATTGGTTTTGGGACCAATTTTATTTAATCTTTTTATTACTGACCTTGGCACAAAAAGTGGGAATGTGCTAATAAAGTTTGCGTATGACACAAAGCTGAGAGGTATTGCCAATACAGAGAAGGACCGGGATATCATACAGAAAGATCTGGATGACGTTGTAAACTGGAGTAATAGAAATAGCATGAAATTTAATAGTGAGAAGTGTAAGGTCACGCATTTAGGGATTAATAACAAGAATTTCTGTTATAAACTGGGGACGCATTACTTGGAAGTAACTGAGGAGGAGAAGGAACTCGGAGTATTGGTTGGTCACAGGATGACTATGAGGCGCCAATGTAATATGGCCGTGAAAAAAACGAATGCGGTCTTGGGATGCATCAGGTGAGGTATTTCCAATAGAGATAAGGAGGTGTTAATACTGTTATACAAGGCACTAGTGAGACCTCATCTGGAATATTGTGTGCAGTTCTGGTCTCCCATGTTTAAGAAAGATGAATTCAAACTGGAAGAGGTACAGAGAAGGGATACTAGGATGATCCGAGGAATGGAAAACCTGTCTTATGAAAGGAGACTCAAAGAGCTTGGCTTGTTTAGCCTAACTAAAAGAAGGTTATGGGGAGATATGATTGCTATCTATAAATAGATTGCTATCTATAAATCAGAGGGATAAATACCAGAGAAGGAGATGAATTATTTAAGCTCAGTACCAATGTGAACACAAGAACAAATGGATATAAACTGGCCATTAGGAAGTTTAGACTAATGTTTCTAACTATCAGAGGAGTGAAGTTCTGGAACAGCATTCCAAGCGAAGTAGTGGGGGGAAAAGACATATCTGGATTCAAGACAAAGCTTGATAAGTTTATGGAGGAGATGATATGATGGGATAGCCTAATTTTGGAAATTAATTGATCTTCGACTATTAACGGTAGATGTGCCCAATGGCCTGTGCTGGGATGTTAGATGGGGTTACAGAGAATTCTTTCCTGGCTGTCTGGCTGGTGAGTCTTGCCCACATGCTCAGGGTTTAGCTGATTACTATATTTGGGGTTGGGAAGGAATTTTCCCCTAGGGCAAATTGGCAGAGGCCCTGGGGGGTTTTCGCCTTCCTCTGCAGCGTGGGGCACGGGTCACTTGCTGGAGGATTCTCGGCATCTGGAAGTCTTTAAGCCACGACTTGAGGACTTCAGTAGCTCAGACATAAGTTAGGGGTTTGTTATAGGAGTTGGTGGATGAGATTCCGTGGCCTGCGTTGTACAGAAGGTCAGACTAGACGATCATAATGGTCCCTTCTGACCTTAAAGTCTATTATTCTATTGCAGTCCCTTTGTTTAAAAAGGATTTCCATTGTTATATTCAAAACCTTTGTCTAGCCACTTTGCTGCCACGACTAAGAGATGGGTTGATTATGTTAACATCCCCTCCCTTGCTCTCAGAAAGTTTCAGTTTATTGGTTTTATTAACTGCATTTGCTCATTAGCGATGGCCTCAAGACCCAATAAAACAAGGCTAATCAACAAAGGCTAAGGAATACAGACACAGATGTCAGTATATGATAAGTTGTGATGGCTTCATAGAACAGGATCAATACCAGGTCCTTTTCCTTCATCACATTCTCTAGAATATTCCCTTTTAAGCCTCAAATTTACTCATGCTAAAATGAATTAGTTAAGCCAGTGGTTTTCAACCTTTTTTCATTTGTGGACCCCTAAAATATTTCAAATGGAAGTACAGACCCCTTTGATAGTCTTAGACATAGTCTGCAGGCCCCCATGGGTCTGCATACCACAGGCTGAAAACCACTGAGTTAAGCTTTTCACTGCAGAATAACCAAAATTTGCCCCATGCACATTTTGTCTAATTCACTCAACGGTGAACTTCATGACCATGTGTGTGACAAACCAGGAGACTTAGTTTCTCTGCATTACACCTTATTCCTATATGTTATTTCCTGGCTTTGGCTACTCTTTCAAATGCCATATGCACACTTGAACCTATGTTTGTAGATCTTCCCTCTGGAATTAATTCACAAAGCAGTTTAGAAAATATTAGACTCATTAGTGATACCTGTGAAACTGTAGTCATTAGTAGTAGCATCTCTTCCCCTCTTCAATATCGATAGCCTCAGTAAAACATGCCCACTGTAACATGAAACAATTTCTTATAAGAAAACAGTTCTATCTAAACAACGATTGTTAGTCTCATACTACCAAATCAGATTCTGTTTTAAAACGCCCTCTTAAAACCCAAGGAAACTACACTCTTCAAAATTAAAGTGTGCCATGAAGTATCCCAATCATGAAAAAACAAAGAACAAAAACCTCATGGTGGAGTACCAGAGAAGAGAAAAACTCTTCAAAGTTCCCTGCTGGTGCTTCCACCCGATCATTCCCTGAGAAGATTTCGTTCTTCCCAGAAATCCCACAGATTTAGGGGGATCTGCTAGAGTCCAGTTCCATCAAATTCTGTGACTCTGCACAGGCTCTAGAGCCCCTACTTGCTCAGTTCCCTAGCAACACAGCCCTGAAGTGTGAACATGCAAGTCAGCTGTGATGTAGAGATTTTTACAAATAATTTTCATGATTCATGATTGTCAAATGTCTCAGATTTATCCACAGTGCACGTACTTGCATCTCAGTCAGTTAATCAGCAAACACTGGTGAATTATAGCACAATAGGTAGACATGTGACCGAGTTCTAATGCTTCTTCAGTTCTAATGCTCAAACTGACACCACTGCAAGTGTGACACATGATTTCAATTCATGGCTGTCCTCCTGCAAGTGACAGCAGATAAAACACTTACAAGCATCTAGTTTACTCTTCTGTCTTGTCTATATTTGCCTACTGAAGCATCCTCTATTGCAGGATACCATACTAGTAAATCCGGACCCCCAAATGTATTTTTGACACCTTGAAAATGGTCTTCCCATATATTTATAGATTTGGTAGTGTCCTTCAACTAGCTCTTTTTAAAAGTGTGACTGCTGTTCAGGATGTACTTGATGTCACATTATGCAATTTGCAAAAGAAAACAACGCTCCCCTCTATGATGACTAATAGAACATAAGCAAAACACTAAGAAGAAGAGACAAACAGTTCATTATACTAATTGTTCTAAAGCAAATGAGGTGGAATGACTTCCCAGTGGAACCCTGTTCCCATAGGTTAGACCAAGGGTGGGCAAACTATGGCCCCAGGGATTGCCACCCTCACAGCTCCCATTGACCGGGAACAGGGAACTACAGCCAATGGGAGCTTCAGGGGACGTACCCACAGGCGAAGGCAGCAAGCGGAGCCCTCTGCTCCCGGTCCTCCAGGGCCGCAGGGACATATTTTGTATCATTCTAGGTTTTTTAATCAAAATGTTGTGTGGTTCCAAGTCAAATGCCTCACAGAAGTCTAAGTATACCATATCAGCACCATGACATTTATCAAGCAAACTTGTAATCTCATCAACAAAAGATATGAAGTTAGTTTGACAGAATTTATTTTCCATAAACCCATATTGATTGGCATTAATTATATTACACTCCTTTAATTCTTTATTAATCAAGTCCCATATCTGCCACTTTCTCTCTCAAAACAAACAAGAAAAGGAACATTATGAACACTCAAGTGTGAGAACCATTGGATGCTATTTTCCAGGTTGGTCTACCTCCTTGATTGGGTGGGGAAAGTAACCCATTGCACACCTGGAGCTATTTGTAACTATGTTATAATTGCTAGGATGACTATGTTCTCAAATCTGGTAGCTCAAAGATGTAAAATAAATATGGGTCAGTGATATACGTTACCCATTAGAATTGGCTTCAGTAAGAAGAGGGAGTGCAGACTAGAACACTGGGGTTTTCGGTGCTCCTGATGAAAACTGACATCATTAACTTTCTTCCGGTAACCTGCTACAGAAAAAAGCCAAAAGCCAATTTTCAGCGATGAAACCCAAACCACTTTAAAATCCCATCTCAATGATATGTTTATAAAATCAAAATACATTTCTTGAACATGTACTGTAACTCAGCATAACTTGTTACATTGTGTTGGTCTATAATGGGTGAAATTTACACCAGAGAAAGAGTAGGCACAAGGCTTGTGCAACAAATAAGGAGCTAAATGATACATAGCCATGTACGAGGGCATGAATGGTGACTGAACTCTCACAATATACCTGCCTTTGTGCACTTTGCTGAAAGAAACCTATCTACCATGGAAGGATGAAGAGCTGAGTCTAGCTTGGAGGAGTTAAATCTTTTAATATTTTTGATTCCAGTGAGTCTTACAACTACATATTTTAGTCTTTATATTTAGGCTTCTGGCCTTTTCTGGTTAAAATTGACCATGCCATACTAGGAGCATGAAGGAATGTACCGGAGTGTGCCTGTACATTGAAATAGCCCATAAAGTGTACAGAGCTAGATTCAAAGCCCACTCAGATCATTTGAAAGACTCTTGAATTCAGTGGGCTTACGATCAAGCCAATGGTGTAAATGGGGGCTTGGGAAATAGCCATAATCAAATATTTTCCCAATACATAAACTCTTATACCCTAACCAGATGCTTACATTATTGACAGGTTTCAAAGTAGCAGCCATGTTAGTCTGTATCCACAAAAAGAAAAGGAGGACTTGTGGCACCTGAGAGACTAACCAATTTATTTGAGCATAATCTTTCGTGAGCTACAGCTCACGCCGATGAAGTGAGCTGTAGCTCACGAAAGATTATGCTCAAATAAATTTGTTAGTCTCTAAGGTGCCACAAGTCCTCCTTTTCTTTTCATATTATTGACAAACTCTTAACTCCAAGAAAACCATAATTTTGTTTTAAATACTTTTATGTCAGATATTTAAAATCATGTGCACAATTTTGGGGCATGTAACTTCTGTGCCCATGAAAATTCATATTTGCATCCATGCATACAAAATAGGTAGATTAATATTATGGTGTGATTTTAAATTCTGATCACAGAATGCACACATAATTGCATGCAAAAGTGAGTGCAATGGTGAGAACACAACCGTTTTGGGTAAGTGCAAATCACTAGTTCAATACGTATCTGTGCAAAAAAGGTGCACAATTATCTGCACATGAATAGATAAGAAAATCAGACCCTTATCTACCTGATTTGTGCACACATCCATGTTGTGTATTCACACACATCCAAGCTTTGAGGGACATTAAACCTTAAGCACTCAAAAAGTGCATATTCTGAAATGTGTGCTTACCAATGTGGTATACGCATTTAGAGGCCATGTTAAAATTTGACCAGTAAATCTGTGTTCATAACACAGTATTTCCAGCATACAAGCCTTCAAAAATCAAAAGTCATGCCCCCAAAAGTCATAAGATTAGATTAAAAATGATGGGATTAAAAAAAATGAAATTCTTTTAACTTTCTTTCTGGATTCCAAGCCATTAGGTCTCATATTACAAGATTTTATCCACAACTGTATGACCTATAAATGTACCTTGTTTTTCTAATGAAAGCTGACATTCTCAGGCATTCACTTGTCTCCAGGAGCTGAGGCTTTAAAAAAGACCCATAAAATATCATGAGACTTGCAATAAAATTGTGATAGTTGACAAAGTGCAATGCAAAGGCTATATGGTGCATGGAAAAAAGAAAATATGAAGGAAATATCAAGCACGGCAAGAAAGAGAGGGAGGAAAAAACAAATGAAAATGTTTTTACAGATTTAGAGCAAAGACTGCACAAGAACATCAATATTTCCTCTGACTGACTTCCGCCTATTAATCTCAAACACTTAAAAATTCCATGCCGTAAACAATACAGTGCCGTGAAAGTTCCAATATTTGGGATTTCATTTGTTTAAAGTAAAGCATCAGAAAAAGAGTTCTTTCTCAAAATCGGTCAGTTGTTAAAACAGAAGAAAGTTCAAATTATTTAGAAAAAAATACCGTGAATGATCTTGGCAAGAAATGACACTCCTTTCAGTTTTTCTTTTTTTCCCCCACTTGAAGTCTAAGGTTTTTTAATCTAACAGATAAGAGAACCTGAAGGATTTAGGCTGTAAAGTACCACTGTCTTCAAGAGTGAAAGTCTAGTTTTGGGAGCTGACATTGCTTCATATCTTGATTTAAGCACAAGTTCTACTCTCTAATCTCTGGTGGAACTTATTTATATTTTTCCTCTCAAAATGGTTTACTATTCCTGACACTGAGCTACCATACTATTATAGAAGGACCATATTTCCGAGATTACCTGGAAGAATCCTAGGGCCAAATTCATCAGTAAAAGAAAAGGTAAATATTTTTTGGTTTGTTTTAAAACTCTTATTCATTATGGTTCAAAGCAGTTTTACAGTGAATATTTCTGGAGATAATTGTTAGAGGCACATATTTTGGGGCACTCTTTGCCTCAGGAGATTAGTAATAGAGTGAAAGCATTCACTTCAAAGTCACCAGTTCAGATCCAGCCTCTGTTAATAATAACAGTATTAGCATCTCAAAGTTATTAAATAGCCTCTGAGAAATGAGATACTGGACAAGTTGAGAAAAGGTCTGAACAACCCTAGAGATGGTACTTCCAAAATAGGGAGAGTTAAACAGGCCCTGATCCTGAAAAGCACTTAAGCATATGATTAAATCCCATTGCCTTAAATGGGATATAAGTATGTGTTTAGTGCTTTCTTGAAGAGAGACGTGTTCCTGAATTGGGGTCACCAATCGGGCAGTGCAAAGGGATGCATGCATTGTCAATATATCTATTCTTCTGTCAATCAGACGTATTTCATGAGAATATTCCACAGCCCAATTCTTATCACTGTCAGGTTTTCATGATATTCATCCTACATTTGCCCTTTCTTAATTTCATCCTATCACTTCAAGTTTGTACATCCATGTACCACAAACTAAGGGCTTGTTTACACTATCCGCCGGATCATCAGGCAGCGATCAATGCAGCTGGGGTCGATTTATCACATCTAGTATAGACGTGATAAATCGACTGCTGAGCGCTCTCTTGTCGACCCCGGTACTCCACCAGAATGAGGAGCGCAAGCGGAGTGGATGGGAGAGCATCAACTGTCGACTTACCGCAGTGAAGACACCACAGTAAGTAAATCTAAGTATGTCAACTTCAGCTACGCTATTCAAGTAGCTGAAGTTGCATATCTTAGATCATCTCCATGCAGTAGTGTAGACAAGCCCTAAGTAATTCCTCTCCCTCCTTTATGTTTGTACCCTTCAAATACACATAGACTTATTTTCTCCTTAAGTCATTGCCTAGATAAACTCTCTATATTAAGCTCTTCAAACTTTCCTCATATGTCAGTTCCACCAGTGCTGCTCATGTTTGTCATTCTTCTCTGAACTTCCTCTAATTTGTCAAATGTGGTACAAAAAAAGGTATGCAATATTCAAGATGCTGACACAGAGTCCTAAAGAATGGCCTATTGCCTCCTAGCTTTGTTTGTGCATGATTACATAGATTAAAACATTAACATTAAGTGCCTTTAAATGTGTGGGGCATTTTACATGCATCTGCCCTTAAAGTACATTGCTTTTTTTGCTGCCATATCACTTTGTACATTTATGTGCCATTTACCTTCCACTATCATTATTTCCCAGGTTTCTTTTAACACACTGCTGCCACGGTCCCTCCTGCCCATTGAATAAATGTGTTTCAGATTATTTTATTAATTGAATTGACTTCACGTTTTCCAAGAAGAATCTCAGTTTGTTATGTTGGATCCACATTCACAACTTCTTTAGGTCCCTTTCTTTTACTTCTTTGTCCTACTTGGCATATGCAACTCCAACTAAATTCCTCAATTTCAATAGGTTACTGTTTCTCCTTCTTTCAGATAGTTAATGAAGATGTCTAACAAAAGCAGACCGAATGCCAATCCCTGCTGCACCTTGCTAAATACCTTCCCCCAGTGGGATATATTACCATATATTTTACCCTGTTTTTCATGTCTGTCAGACAATTATAATTGACAATGTTCCTAAAAATTCTAAAGGTATCTGGATTAATTTTTTGATCTTTACGAATATCCAAATCTAGATTACATCTATCTTCCACTTGACAACTATATATAATGCTGTTTTAAAAAACAATCAAATTAGCCTGGCAAGATAAATCTTATAAATTTATGCTGCTTTAGCTAATAGTTCCATTACCGTCTATGGTCCAGAGAATGCACCTTGAATGTACAGCCCTGCATTAGGGGTAATGTATAAGCAACTGCCCCAGTAGGAACTTCTGGAGACATGATATCTGAATGCACGATGTCCATCATGCCTGGTCCCTGAAGAGGAGAAAATACTAATGGGAGAGTCCTTACCGTTTTTTCCTTTCCCTTCCAGATACCAGAGTCTGAGCTGAGCAGAATCTAAGCCCACATGTTCACTGCTCTTTTTAATACTTGTTCCATTATTTTTCTAGAAGACAGAAATTAGATTTATGGGAGAGTAACTGTCAGGATCACTTTTTCTCCTCCTTTTCAACATGATTTTTACAATCTCTTTCCTGCAGACTTTTAGTACAGCCACTATTGTCAATGATTTTTCAGAGCAATTCTCAACTGTACAGTAAGCCCCACATCTATGGTTATGTCTATACTGGGAAAAGATTTAATATTAGAAAGATAGTTAATACATTTTATTATTTAAAATCTAAGATGATGTTAAATATGACTAAGGCCATGACCCTGGAAAGATCACATGCTTTCACATCTGCTTAACTTTGTGGTATAAGGGGCTGGTGCCTGTAAGGCAGAGCTTCCAAGAGAAGGAGATTGGGCAGGGGACTGTGAAGCTCTTTTTCTATGTATAGCCAGCTTGACTCAAACACAGAATAAAGCAAAGCTCTTGCAAACACCTTAAGCACTATGTGATCAGTGACCATTAAAAATTACACACTGCAAGCAGTGTCCCATTGACTTCAGTACACTACTTGCAGTGTGCCAAGTTAAGTTGGTGCATAAATGTTTATAGGATGGGGGTCTTAGCACCTCGTATAGACTGGGACAAATCCTGTTATGAAAACGTGTGAACATTCAGCAGCTACCATGTTTCTATACACAACTGTACTTATCCACAATAACTGCAAAAGTGCAAGAGTTAAAAGAGATGAGTTAACATATACTAACATAACACTTTCCCACTGCAGACATGGCCAGTGGGCCTATACATGGGTTCAAGTGTCTGCCTGCATAAATGTGTTTGCTAGCTCCTTTAACATTCTAAGATTCACGTTACTTGGACTGACCAATTTGCATAGGTTCCATTCCCCCCGCCCAAGTATACCTGGATCTGCCCTGGATCTGTTGGTATGTTAAAACGGTTTTCCTTCCTTATTCAGTATTCAGAATTCTTTTCTTCATTTGTTGAAGACAAATTCATAAACTGCTGATGACTCTAGCTCCCCCCTTACCCCATATGCAGTGCCAGAGAAGGCACTCTTCCTCTCAGCGTTCTGAAGTATGCACTCTATTATTAACTTGGGCAGGTCATTGCCGTAAACTGGTGGTGGAAGGGGAAGGGAAATTGGTGGTTGTTTCTTACAGGAAAAAAGAGAGATTTTACTCTACCTTTCCTGGTGGCACAGCCCACCCTGGATAGATGTATATTTGGTACACCAATAGCTAATATGATTTCATATATATTTATATGCAATAATACGCCAACATACACAATATTTTCAGCTGACTCATAAGGAATCTAAAAAACTGAGGTAGGATTAATCATGGATGAATATTTATCAGGAGCTGTTCCTGGATAGATGCAGTTGAAAGAAGGGATTTCCTGTTTCTCCCTGCAGTCTCCCTTCACTGGAGCTACTTTTGATGCTGTAAAAGCCACTGGAAAGTTATGATCCTCTTGTCACAACCCCATCAGAACTATTTTTAAAACTAAATTAAGGAGGAGCTTTTTGTTTGTTTGGCCATATGAGACCGACAGTCTTTATTTGAATCTATCGATCCTAAATTCATTTTTTTATCACCTAAATTCATTTTTTTATCATTCAAAGATTAGCCATTGGGGGTTAAATTCACCCTGTCTAGGGTGGAATCGCATGGCCTATATACCACCTAATTCCCCACTGAGGCTTAATTTGAGATCTTAAATTCTGCATGTTCCTTGTGCCGGCTCTGTGCACATGGGTGAATGGAAAACACTAATTTGTGTAAATGAAAACATTTTGCAGGAACATGTGAGTTTTGTCAAATCTTCCAGTCGTTCCCTACCAGCTCAAGTGCCTTACAGCCTGCCAAAGAGCTAGGACCCTGGGCACTCTGGGAGGCCCAGCTCAAGCTGAGGCTCTAAGGGCTTCCAGGCTATCTGCCAGACTATTGGTAGCCTGGCAGCTCTGGTTTATCAGGTCTGCCACACCCTCGGCTTCTCAGTAGCCTGCAGGAGTGGCAGCCAGAGCTCCAAGCATCTTGGGGAGCCTCATTGTTCTGACTTTTCAACACAAAAATTTTGGACTCCCCTACTCTGCAGGAAATGTCAAAAATTTGAGTTTTGGTTCCACTGCATGAACAGTTTTGTTTTGTTTTTTAATTTCAGAATTTTGCATGGAATGGGAATTCTAGGTTCTGACCGGCACCAGTAAAACTTGGTGTAATAATTAAGCTCAATTGAAAAATCAGTGTTATGGAGAACCATGTTATGGGCTGTAATATGCAAGTCCTAGGTTTTCCTTAAAATTCTAAAACTGACTCTTGTGGTAAAATATCTATTCTGGAGCTAAAGTTCATCCCTGCTTGTCAAATCTTCAAATGTTTCAGAATACCTGTCACAAACACAGCTCCAACTGCCTTGCATCATCAATAATTTGTAGAACTTTAATTCTTACTTTTGTGAGTATTTTGGACTAAGAATTATGCAGGCAATTGGGAAGCCTAAAGGTACTTTGATCTCCTGAGGAGGGTAGGGAGAGGGAGGGAATTATAGTTCCCAACAATGCTGAAGCAAAACAGTCAGAGCATAAAAAAATACTAGCAAATTTAAGAGCTGAGTTTATTTCTCTTGGAATTACAGCTTCAGTATTGTTTCTGTCAAAGTTGTGCATTGTGATTAATGAGAATACCTTTTTAATATGATGATGCCAAAACACTGCTTATATAACAAGTAAGCAGTAAAAAGGGGAACTTGACATATGATAATTTGAATGGCTTTGTGGATAAATTATTGAATTGATCAGTTCCTGAGTCTGACGGATTTTTGGTTTGTTTTTTTCTAATCTTGGCTGCTTTTTACTCTCTGAATGACAGACAGTATATACCATATATCATAAAGTTTTTAAACTTTTAAAGCTATTTCTTTGTTGAATTGTCTAGATCTTCAATGGATGTTTCCTCTGAAATAATCTAGAGTGCCAAGTTAAATTCTTAAAAAATAATGTTGTTTTTTTGTTTACTCTCTTCTCTATTCACCAAAATTTTTCATTTTATCAATACATTGCTTTTAATGATAGTGTAACCAAATATATAAATAAAATGATTTTAAAGGGACTTTGCATTTAATCATTTTGAAGCATTATTAATTTTATCCCCATTCTTAAATAAAATAATTTAAATGTATTATATCATGTAGAGAAGCACAGCAAAACAAATTACAATCTAAAAGACAATGTGGTTAAACAAACATTTATGGACAAACTTGCCATTGGTATAAGCAGGTGTACCTCTGAAACTTGGCTCTGTTTTGAAAGTTAGAGGAAGATTATATGATTATATGTTAGTTTTAAAATGTAGCAGACAAGCCAGGCAGAAGACGGGTAAGGAAGGTCTCGAATCAGAAACTCTACAGTGAAACAGAGACACAAAAATTAGCTTTAGGGATAACACTGTTTTACTTAGTCTAATAATGTTTGTTTTCCCAGTGTAATTAAATTATAGTCACCTTCTTCCACTGTCAAATATGGGATAGGAAGCTCGCTCATTCTGTACAATCATAAATAAAAGGAACAGAAACTACCACATTACCCTTATACAGTGCTTTTCATTAGTAGATTTCAAAACGCTTTATAAAGAAGGTATATAAACTGAAGCACAGAGTTAAAATGACTGCTCAGTGTAACCCAGCAGGCCAGTAACAGAGCTGGGAACAGAACCAAGGTTTCCTACATCCCAGGCCAGTGCTCTATCCATAAGGTAACACAATCTCTCATAAGACCAAAGTTCAATCCTCCTCAGTATTTTAATTTTATAAACTATATAGGATGGCTGAGTTAAAAGTGCTTTTTACCAGAATCTGAACCACAACAAACCTTAACAAAGAGAAGCAAAGTACCTCTATTTCTGAAGTGGGGAGTAAAGCCAATCATATTTATCAATCATGTGCCTTCACTGACACAAGAGGTAAGAATAACTGTCATAAATTCTTCAGTCTGAGCATTTCATTAATAAAGAGAATGTTAATAGTCAAAGGGTGAAGGAACAAGCAGGACATAGTAACTTTGGTCTCAGAAAAGTACACAGAAGAGACTGCCTAGTAACTGGGGATTTAAAACAAGGAACTTTCAAAAAAATTACAGGTGATTATTGAACTAACTTTGGATGAGCAAATGCAATTGGCACTGTAGTCTCAACTAACAGAAATGCAGGTCACCTAGCTTAGTAGAAGTAGAGAAGGGGAGATCAAAAAGAAGTAAAATTCTCATTGGGAAAAGAGAAGCACCATGTAAAAAACAAAAACAAAACACCTCTTAAGACCATAGAGTTCACATTCACAGGGCAGATGAGATTTGCCCAGTCAGTGGAAGCAAGTAAGGAAAGGCAGTCCATTGGGACTGTGCCTATCAAAGCAATGGAATTGGCGTGTTAGTCCATGCCAAGATGACTGATGCCTATTTCACTGGAGTCTGTATCCAAATGCAGTATTCAACGACCAGACTGGTCTAGCAATCTTGAGGTCTGCAATGATGTTAAACTAAAAGAGGTAAACTGATTTTATAAAGAAATATTTTGGGAGAGAAACCCAAAGAGGACTGGTATGAGAGAAAAGATACTTCGATCATTCAAAGAACATACAACCTACATGATATGCATTTGAAATTGTGGTCATTAATTGGGCCACCACAGGTAATTTCCTACAGTGAGTCAGATGGATTTTCCTAAGACACAGAGGAAGTGTTCAGTGGAAAACAGGATGACAAAACTACCAGTTCTGCAGCTTTCCAAGGTGAAGGAAGAAGTGGCTACAATGGAGAAAAATGGTGTAATAGAGCTCATTATTAAACATAGTGATAGGTCTCAGTGGGGACTGTTATGAAAAAATAGGTCACATCCATAAATCCATTGAATAGAGAGGCTCACTGAAGTTGTTAGGAGGGAAAAGATATAGGACCAGATCTTCACCTGGTGTTAATTGCAGATTTATACCCATATTCTTTATTCTTTAAAAAAAATTGCTTTGTTCAATGTTAACACAATCACCCCGATGTGATTCTTCCCTATTGTCACATGAGAAATTTGGAGAGATAATTATGCTAATAATATTTCTTGAAGCTGGAAAATATGGCTTATTTATATACTACATTAGCATTTCTGTCTTATGCGAAAGAAGTAAATAAATGGTAAACTAATATATGATACAAAAAAGTCAATATTGATTACTCAGTAGAAAAAGTGCTAAATGTGAGGCTGTAAAATGTATTTTGGTCCAAGGAGAAAAATATATTAAAAGTATAATAAATTCCCAGGCTCTAATTTAATCACTTGATAAATTACAATAATATTTTGGTGTAATTTATTGGATTACTACAGAAACATTCTTTTCAAAAAGAGCACTCTACTGATTCAGCAATGATGGCTATTGTAAGGATAACATTACAAGAACATTATTTGTACAATTTATCTTTTTAACTAATACTTTTCTACATGAATCAATTTTGTAAGCTCTCTCCTATGCTTTTAAAATATCACTTACAACTTACTCTTCAGTTGCTAAACACAAAGAAGGCTACCATTCCAGTAATCTCAGTATACAGCAAATGAAATCCACATTAAATCACAGTAGCTCCTGATTTCAACATATTTTCCAGTGTTTTGTCTCAATTATAAATCATTTTAGTGACAGGAAAAAAATAAGGTTCCATTTTACACATTGTTCTAATCACCAGGAACAGAATAACTTGAGTTAAACAGCTTACTGTTGCATGCTGGGAATCATACAAGTTAAAATACCTAGGACTGGGCAAAGGGCCAAATTTTCCACTATGCCAAGCTGCACTCAGACATAGTATAGTGGTCACAGAGAGACTGTTGTGGCTTCGTAAACTTCAACCATCAGGCCTGAGAAAGGGGGGGAATCCAGTGGGTTAGGGGAGCTGTCTGGAAAAGTCAGAGAATCACAGTTCTAGACAGTTAGTTGACAGGCAAAAAGGTTTTCAGACACCTATTCTCTTCTTAATGAGGCCATTAAAGCAAATATTAAAGAATACTGTGTTCTCAGAGAGTGAATTTTGCATTTGTATTTGTGAGCTTTTGCACTCAGAAACTTGACTCTAAAAGCATTATACTCATGCAGTAAGGAAGCAGAAAGAAATATCATGTGACCTGTATGTCCATTCAACAATAGCCAATTTCTCCCATTTGTTATTGTTACTATTAAGCACTCTCAGCACAATCCGCAGTCCAGAAATACAAATCTGCAGACCAGAAATTATTCACAGGAGCTATTTAACAAATATTTTGAATAGCAAATTAATTCAAGAATATCAACTTCTTTTATTCAGTTTATAAACATGGGGAGAGCGGGAAATGTGTAAAAATTATTCACTATGGACCTGCCTCCCTTCCCCGGAATTGGCTGGAATTCGAGGTTCCCGGCAGGGGATATGCTGGAGGAACATGAACGGAAAGGGGGTGGGGGCTGGTAACACACATACACATACACACACGATTAATTGTGGGGAAGGTCCCAGCAAAGAAATTGCTGGAGGGACCTGGATGAAAAGGTGGGGGAGCTGCTGGAAGCTCCCCACTCCCCTGGGAATTGGAGGTTCCCAGCAGTAGATCTGCTGGAGGGACATGAACAGAAAGGAGAGGGGGCTGGTAAAAGCACTCAGCCCTCCACCCCCCTGGTTAATTGTGGGGGTTTCACCTGCACTGCACATTTTATCCGTCAGGTTAGTCCCAGACATCTAATCATAAAGTTGCAGCCTGACTAAACCCATAACTAATATCTCCTGTCATTCTTTTGGCATAGCCAGACAATAGCCTCATCTCTAAAGCAAAATCAGATTCTCTCCCTCTAATATTCACTGCTTTTAGGACCCAAAAGTCCGAGCATGTTGAGTCAAAGCCAGGACAGTGCTTTCACAATAAGAAGAGAGTTTGGGGACTAATTCATACATTTTAACTGTCTTTTCATTTACTGCACTGCATGAGGTGACAATCGTAGTTTGTTTTGTTCTGCTTAAATTTGATTTTATATCATTTTCACATATGGCATTTCAGCACTGTCGCCACTAGACTTTCCCCACAGGAGCTGTGTACTTGTATTGGAAGGCTCTTGATGTGACAGGAAGAACAGAAAGAAGGTACCGGCTAACAGACTCTGTCAAGAGGGAATAGAGATTTTCTAAAATGGAAATGCTATTTCTATGCCATTCCACTTCATCAGAATGCTGGTTTCACAAATTTGCCCCTCTGCTTTCCTCAAGACTCATTTTTGCTACTTTTCTACTTACAGGAGCCCCTGGTTACATCACATCCAGAATGCAGCTCTCACAGAGCACAGATGCCTATATCCTTATGGGTACTCCACTGCTTGATCATCACCTATTTTAACATCTTTACACTGTCTCCTTGTAAGACTCGTCACTGAGGCTTCAAGGATTTGCTGCTTACCATAGTTTTAAAGCACTCACTGGCTGTGGCTAGAGTTGGTCAAAAAATGGAATTTCTGTGCTGTGGGAAATTCTGACAAATTCCGAAAGAGCAACAAAAAGTAAACGCTTAAAATGGAATGAAAATTCCAAAACAATTCACCTCCATAATGCCAAAATGTTCTGATGTAAACGTCATATGTTAAAATTAATTTTAAACGTTTTTAAAAATTAAAAGTTGAAACGAAACAAAATGGGGGGGGATCACAAAAAAAGAAAAAGTTGAAATGAAACACCCATTTCTATTCAAATGGTTTAAAAAAATTGTCAAAAATTTTGCCAAAAAAACACATTCTTATGAAAGGTGTTAATTTCAATGAAACAGCATTTTCCAACAGCTGTAGTGATGGCTCTGTGTATCTAACAGAACTTTCTTCACTATATGTTCCCAGATGTACATGGAGCTCTCAGCACATGCTGGTTATTTATTCTTTTTAAGATATAACTTAATTATTGGAACTAAGACTTTTAGCAACTTGTGACAGATCTGGATAGACACTTCCTTTCAGTCACCCATAGGATTGCTGTGAGAAGAATCCATCCCTCCATATCCCTGGAACCTTGAGTGTTTTAATTTTTTTAGAGCCTCCTCAGGTTGCAACATGGTTTCCTCCGTCAGTCTCACTGGCACATTTCCTGGGCACTAGCTCTCAGTCTGCTATCCCTACCTGGAAATGGAGCTTCTCAGCCCACCATCCTTAGGCCCCGAGGACCAGCACTGACCCCCAAGATAGCTCAGTTGCTTAAACATACCCTCTTTCCCAGAATTCCACCATACAAGTGAAGCCCTTGTTTTACAGTTCAATTCTCCCTGGGGAAACACTGTAACTGTGAAGCATCTCCCTCCCCACCTGCCCCCCACACACAGATGCTTCATAATTAAAGGAAAAACATCAAGGTACATATTTGAAGTTGAAGTTGAATATGCTGAACATATTCCCAAATATTTAATGACCTCTTATTAATTTTAATTAAAGCAATTATTTACTGCATTACAAAAAACACTCTAGCCTATTATGATGGAACCTGTCTTACCAATTTTGTTAGTTGTAACAATGGAATATATCCAATGATCAATGGATTGCTAAAACAAGTCCTTCCAGATTTGAGGAATAAGTAGTAGCTTTTTATCAAATATCTGTTTTCCAATGTCCTTATCAATATATTTCTTTACAGTAATGGATCTGAATGTTTACAGAGACATGTTTAAAGGCAATTTAATTGGTAATTTTGTGTTACCAAGGTAAAAATGGTGCTTGAATTTCTTCTCTTGTTGATATGTCTCTGTCAATGATCTCAGCTACCATCCAGGAACACCACTTTCTGCAAGGGCATTCATTTTGCAGCCTATGCCATTCATCCGTTACAAACAGTAACGTGTAATCATGCACAATTTGCACACAGCTGTTTTACTGTTGTGTTTTCTAATTTGAGCAAGAGCCTACTGGGGAATGAAACATTAACTCCAAAGCAAAGGGTCCACTAAAAGCACAGTCTGCAGGTGAAAACTGAGCCATTAACTCACTCCATACATGTTTTCAGCTTCATTTTCTTCTTTTATTCCCAATGGCAGGCAGAAAGGCAGTTTATTGTACTGGTAAACAGAAGGGAAGATCACCTTGCCACTTGTAAACATACATTTTAATGAAAAAGAAATTGTCCTGTTTTAGCAGAATGATAATGATTAACAAGACAAAATTTTCAAGAGTGACTAGTGATTTCAGAAGTACAAGTTCAAACATCTTAAAGGAGCCTGATTTTCAGAGGGTTGGTGCACCCCATTTCCTGAAAGTCAGATATCCCAAGCACCTCCTACACACAACATTCAAGTGGATGGCACTTATACTAACCTGGCTAGAGAGGGCAAGTCCTACACCCCAAGTCAGAACACCTTCCCTTAATTTTATGAAAGTTCAGATCCAAGTTTTTCTGCTGACCTCTGTCTCTTCAACAGATTGAACCAAAACCAGGCATATCTCAACACCCCTGAACTTGGGATGGTTCAGATCTATACACAAATATTGCTCCCTGGCTTCTAATTCTAATTGTGATAGAAATTGAGAAATTATATTTAAAAATGAAGTTAATATACCTTCCTTCATCCTGACCAGGCAAAAGCAGATGAGAGCTAGAGATAGCTGAACCCTTTCAAATAAAATATGAACAAATCTGACCTTTTCCCAAAACCTGAATGAAAGTCAAACCAAACCTTCCCCAGCATTGAAGGGGGCTTGTGGTAATTTGATAACTGGAAAGTGGTTCACTAGCTACATTTGGACAGAGCTGGAAACAGAATGTGTAAGATGTTTAGGGAAAGGCCAGCGTTGTGAGATTTCCAACCCAATTTTGTAGATTCAAGAGGTTCAATATCAACTCTTTATTGCTTCTTGAAACCAAACTACTGAACTTTTTGAGGACCACGCATCATTAACAGCCCAATATTTAAAGTGCCTTGGTTTTAGTTACTGAAAAGGCAATTGTGGACTCAGATCACAAACAAAACAGAATGACAATATGGGACTAGAAATTTTTTTTAACAATCTGAAACCTCATCCCATAGTCCTAAGAGCAATCTCAGGCTTCATCTGCAGGAACAATTGGGACCAGACAGCACTAAAAAAAGGAATACTGCCAAACTCTCATGCATGAGAACACCAGGCTTCCCCTACACAAACAGCTGAAGTTACTGACCTGGAATCTGAGAATATTGTACTAGTTGCTAAAGCTAAATCTACTCTGTCAGGAGGTTAACAAGGGATAGCATGTAAATTGCAAGCACTATGAAAAATAGATGGTCTAGAAAAATTTATTGTAATCAATGAATATGGTTACCTCATTGAAAAGTCAAAATTTCTAAAAATATTAGCATGACTATAATTTCATTACACTGCTTAATATTAATGCTGGGCATACTACTGAATGCAAATGATAGTCATGAGATGAAAGGATTCATATTATTGCATTACCTATTTTTAGAAGGGCATGTTCTGCTGTGAACAACACAAAAGCAATAGGTTAATTCAGATTGAATACCATAAGTAAAATGGAAACTTTTTTTGATTTGTCCACCACGAACCAATCAGTATCTTTTAGTCATCAAAGACAATATTAAAATGGAATTATTACAGCTGGATAGCTTTCAGGACATTCTAAACCAGAGGTGGGCAAACTGCGGCCCATGGGACCGTCCTGCCTAGCCCCTGAGCCCCTGGCTCAGGAAGCTAGTCCCCAGCCCCTCCCCCGCTGTCTCCCCTCCTCCACAGCCATGCTGCCTCATGAGCAGTGCTCTGGGTGGTGGGGCTGCCTGCTCATGCAGGGCAGCGCAGCACCGTGTCTGGCTCTGGCCAGGCTGCACGGCTGCCAGACATGCTGCTCTAAGCGGCATGGTAAGGGGGCTGAGGCCGGGGACTTGGATAAGGGGCAGGGGGTACCGGGGGGCAGTCCCAAGACAGGGAGCAGAGGGTGATTGGATGGGGCGGAGGTTCGGGGCAAGGTCAGGGAATGGGGAACAGGGTGGGTTGGATAGGTGTGGGAGTCCCGGGAGGTCTGTCAGGGGGAGGGGATGTGGATAGGGGGTGGGGCAGTCAGGGAACAGTGAACAGGGGCAGTTGAATAGGGTGTGGGAGTCCCAGGAGGCCTGTCAGGGGGCGGAGGTGTGGATAGGGGTTGGGGCAGTCAGGGGACAGGGAGCGGGGGGGGGGTTGGATAGGGGGTGGGTTCCTGGGGGGGCAGTTAGAGTCAGGGGGGTCTCGGGAGGGGGCTGTCAGGGGACAAGGAGTGGGGAGGTTGGATAGGTTGGGGGTTCTGAGGGGAGCAGTCAGGGGGCGGGAAGTGGGAGCGGGCAGGATAGGGGACAGGGGGCAGCCTGTTTGGGGCCCTCCATACAGTTTTTCAACCCTGATGTAGCCCTCAGGCCAAAAAATTTGGCCACCCCTGTTCTAAAGAAACACTGCAACTGCCTCTGTAACACAATTAAATTTGTGGAGAGTTCAAACTCTCTAGAGGAACGATGGATACCATCAGACCAATGCATTTTTAGTTGTCTTCCTGGGTTCTCTTTCTCTAGGATGTGTAAGGATCCAACACAGCATTTCTACAGGGCCTGAACCATCTCTTCATTTATGTTTCTACAGCATAAAGGGGCCCTCCCCATGACTGGGCTCTCTGGGCATTGCTGTAACATGTGGGAGATTTTCAAAAGCACAAATTGGAGCAGACACCCAATTTCCACTTCATGACATCAAAACTGACCTTTGTATCTCTGTAAATCTTCCCCATAAATAATTATGACTATATTACAATTTAAAATACTAAAACTGGGGGGGAAGAACTGGTCTCCCCCACACACACTCAGTACATTGACCTGACTATGCAAAGCAGCCCCAAAAGCTAACATTATTATGTGATTTATCATGTACAGTTGTAACAACTTAAATAAAAACTGATTTAAAAAAAAAGGAATCAACATTTGGTCCTTGTGACTCAGTTGTGACTGGAAACCTCCAAAGATGATACAGACATAATATTGAAAATGCAATGAATGACCTTAAGCTGCACTAACATTTCAGCTGACATTTTCCTACATGATTTATAATCTGCTTGGTGATCAGATGGTGAATCAGTCAAACTGACTTAGCCTGGTTCATGAATAGGTAGGAAAGGTGTGTACCCTATGGCTTGGAGCCTACCCTGGGGTGATTTTGGAATAGTTTCACCACAAATGTACACTCTAGCTCTTCTTTTAAAAAACAAAGATTTAGATAGCGCTGAACTTAGTAGCTGTGATGAAGAGAAAATTCAAAAAATCAGGTGAACAAAGCACAGCTGCATTTTTTTTAAAATTAAAGCATTTTAAAAAAAATATTCACATTTAGAATAACTTCTCTGGAATTTAAAACTGAACGAAGCTGTTTCTTTAATTACAGTTGCTCCTCTAACATAGACATGTTACAGATAGGCCTGTTATACAATAAGGAGGGAAAACAATAACAGAAAATGTAGAAATGGCAGAAGTGCTAAATGACTTTTTTTTCAGTTTTCACCAAAAGTTTAGTAGGAATTGGACATCTAACATAGTGAATGCCAGCAAAAATGAGGTAGAATTAGAAGCCAAAATAGGGAAAGAACAAGTTAAAAATTACTTAGACAGGTTACATATCTTCAAGTCACCAGGGCCTGATGAAATACATCCTATAATATTCAAGGAGCTGACTGGGGAGATATCTGAGCCGTTAGTGATTATCTTCTAAAAGTCATGGAAGACGGGAGAGATTCCAGAGTACTGGAAAAGGGCAAATATAGTGCCAATATATAAAAAGGGAAATAAGGATAATCCAGGGAATTACAGACCAGTCAGCTCAACTTCAGTACCTGGAAAGATACTGGAGCAAATAATTAAGCAATCAGTTTGCAAACACCTGGAAGATAATAAGGTGATAAGTAAAAGTCAGCACGGATTTGTCAAGAACAAATTGTGTTAAACCAACTGTCAAGGTTCCTTCCCCACTCTGAACTCTAGGGCACAGATATGGGGACCTGCATGAAAAAACCCCTAAGCTTATTTTTACCAGCTTAGGTTAAAACTTCCCCAAGGTACAAACTATTTTACCTTTTGTCCCTGGACTTTATTGCTGCCACCACCAAGCATCTAACAAATATAACACGTTAAGAGCCCACTTGGAAACGTCTTTCCCCCAAAATCCCCCCAAGCCCTACACCCCCTTTCCTGGGGAAGGCTTGATAAAAATCCTCACCAATTTGCATAGGTGAACACAGACCCAAACCCTTGGATCTTAAGAACAATGAAAAAGCAATCAGGTTCTTAAAAGAAGAATTTTTATTAAAGAAAAAGTAAAAGAATCACCTCTGTAAAATCAGGATGGTAAATACCTTACAGGGTAATCAGATTGAAAACATAGAGAATCCCTCTAGGCTAAACCTTAAGTTACAAAAAGACACAAAAACAGGAATATACATTCCATTCAGCACAACTTATTTTATCAGCCATTTAAACAAAACAGAATCTAACGCATATCTAACTAGATTGCTTATTAACTCTTTACAGGAGTTCTGACCTGCATTCTTGCTCTGGTCCTGGCAAAAACAACACACAGACAGAGAGAAACCTTTGTTTCCCCCCCAGCCTCCAGCTTTGAAAGTATCTTGTCTCCTCATTGGTCATTTTGGTCAGGTGCCAGCGAGGTTGTCTTAGCTTCTTAACCCTTTACAGGTGAAAGGGTTTTTCCTCTGGCCAGGAGGGATTTAAAGGTGTTTACCCTTCCCTCTATATTTATGACACCAACCGAATAGCTTTCTTTGACAGGGTAACAAGCCTTGTGGATGCGGGAAAGTGGTACATGTGATATATCTTCACTTCACATATATCATCAGTAAGGCTTTTGATACTGTCTTGCGTGATCTTCTCATAAACAAACTAGGGAAATACAAGCTAGATGGAGCTACTATAAGGTAGATGCATAATTGTTTGGAAAACCATTCCCAGAGAGTAGTTATCTTTGGTAAACAACCAAGCTGGAGACGAGCATATTGAATGGGGTACCTCAGGGATCAATTCTGGGACTTGTTCTGTTGAATATCTGCATCAATGGTTTAGATAATGGCATAGAGAGTATACTTATAAAGTTTGCAGATGATACCAAGCTGGGAGGAGTTGCAAGTGCTTTGGAGGATAGGATTAAAATACAAAATGATCTGGGAACACTGGAGTAATGTTCTGAAGCAAATAGGATGAAATTCAATATGGACAAAAGCAAAGTACTCCACTTAGGAAGGAACAATCAATTGTACATATACAAAATGGGAAATGACTGCCCAGGAAGCAGTACTATAGAAAGGGATCTAGGGGTCATAGTGGATCACAAGCTAAATAAGAGTCAACAGTGTAACGCTGTTGCAAAAAAAAAAACAAATATCATTCTGGGTTGTGTTATCAGGACTGTTGTAACAAAGACAAAAGACATAATTCTACCATTCTACTCCACACTGATTTGGCCTCAACTGGAGTATTGTGTCCAGTTCTGGGCGCTATATTTCAGTAACGTTGTGGACAAATTGGAAGAAGTAAGAGAAGAGCAACAAAAATGATTAAAAGTCTAGAAAACATGACGTATGAGGGAAGATTGAAAAGTATGGGTTTGTTTAGTCTGGAGAAGAGAAGTCTTGGGGGGGAGGACACATGGTATCAGTATTCAAGTACATAAAAGGTGGTACAAGGAGGAGGGAGAAAATTGTTCTCCTTAACCTCTGAGGATAGGACAAGAAGCAATGAGCTTAAATAGCAGTCGGGACAGTTTAGGTTGGACATTAGGAAAAACTTCTTAACTATCAGGGTAGGTAAGCACTGGAATAAATTACCTACTGAGGTTGTGGAATCTTTATCAGTGCCTGGATCCCCAGAGACCACAAGCAACCACTGGGCAGTCCGAAGACATGACAAAACTCTTTGGCCACAAATGGAAGGAACGTGCTCGCAATAAAACAGAATGGTACGGCGTCAACTTGCATTCGTGGAGGGATGGACAAGGACAAGCCGGACAAAGATGAGGTTAGACAAACATCTGTCAGGGATGGTCTAGATAATACTTAGTCCTCCCTGGAGTGTAGGGGACTGGACTAGAAGACCTCTCAAGGTCCCTTCCAGCCCTATGATTTTATGATTCTATGCACACTAAATTTATTATGGTAGGGTTGCTCAAATGCCAGGCTTCTGGTGATGGCACTGACTTTTCTTCAAACCTAAGGTATTTGTTTTGAAAATGAAATATTTTTTCCTACCACCTACAAATAAAGTAGTAGGCAAAATTTGTAGCCAACAATCCTTGGCTCTGTCCCTTTAAGTTAAAAGATATAATCAAGGCATTTCCATGAAGAACTTTGTGGGGGAAAGATGGAAAACCAGATTAGCAAAAACTTTGCAACAGTCCCTCTGAAAAGAAAGTTTTCTGAATTTACCTAGTAGAAAACAAGCCATGCCAAGCAAGGTCATTTACTTAGGTGAGAGGAACCAAATAATTTTTATCCTAACAAGCATAAAACATATACTCTGATTTGCTGAACACCAAAGCAGCCAGCAGAGAATGTCAGGAAGGGACAAAGACAACTGTCTCCTGTAAGTATTCCTGTACTAATAAATGGCACAAAATTCAGGTGAAATGAAAACCTCATTTGACATGATGAGGCAGTGGCGCTGGAAGAATTTGTATAGTGGGGGTGCTGAAAGCCACTGAACAAAACTGTAAACACTGTATATGATGGAAACCATTTCAAGGTGAGTGTTGCTGCTGCATCCCCAGCACCCCTAGTTCCAGCACCCCTGTCGTGAGCCACATAACATTCATTCAAGTCAAAACTCCAACTTATTAAATCAGGAGAATGGAAAATCTTCACATATATTACTGGAGGGAATATTGTGAAGCATTGTGCTGCACATCCAATGATTATGGAGGAGGAAGAGAAGAATTGATTGAACCACAAACCTCCCCCCATTTAGATCAAAACTAAAAAAGCAGCAGTTAAAAAAATAGTAGACCCCTAGTGCAACGGACAACACACCAACAGAACTACTAAAAGCATGAAATTAAAATTAATCCATGTTCTGCACACCATCTCTGGGACTCTGGGTCTGGAAAGCAAAGCATTAACATCAGAAGTCTGCAGGGCAAAGATATGTTGAGCTTCTGTTGCCATAAAAGGCTCTGATGATATATATTAGTGTAAAAATTACATAGGGGCAAATCCTGCAGCTCTGTAAAAACCTACATTCAAGTTAGAGTTCAGACCTTACAAACACGAGGGGAAATGAGCTCCATTGCCAGGTGATCTCATTTAAAGGATTAGCTGATTTAGGTTCATTTTGATGTGATGTATCTAATTAGAAAAGGGTTTTCTTTTAATGAATTTAAAGATTGACTGTGTTAGACAGGAGATTGTTTTGGATTTACATCAAATGCAGATTGAGCAGCTTCCTCATATCTTTGGGGATTGTGAAATTTTAGACTAATCTGAAATTTCTTCAGAAGTCTTTAAATGTCTTTTGGTAACATTATTAATAGAGTGTCTCTAATTACAGGGTGCTTTCAATGTAATTATGGAAATGTTCCTCGTATACGGTATTGATTTCTTACAGTACTTGCAAGTTTGTGCACTGATGTGTAATGTGTTCCAGGGCAATCCACAAACTAAGCCAAAAAATTGGTTTAAAAACTAGGTATATGTTTCATGGACAGGTGTAGGAAATGAAAAAAAAAATTGAACTGTACAACCTTCTCCAGCTCAAAAAAAAAATCCAATTTATTCAGTTGCTTTACTGTATTGGTCTTCTTTTGTATGGCAGTTGCTGTCAGGCCTACCTGACCTTCCCAGCATCTGCTGTTGGGAATGTGGCAAAGATTCAATTAAATCTAAAGAGAACTAGAAACCAGCAATAGTAAAAAAAAAAAACCTACACAAGTAGATATTCGGGAATCTGTCCTTATTGTTCATAAATTTGATACACATGTAAGGACCAATTTTCAGGGTAACCTTCCCCAGCATATATAGTATATAGCAATGTATAGTATTCTGTGTTATAGAGAAGGAAGGGGAGGAGAACCAAGGATACAAGCTGACACATTTCTAAAAAAAGCAAAACTATACTAGAGTGACAATGTAGGTGAGGTAATATCTCTTATTGAACCAATTTATGCTGGTGGAAGGTACAATCTGTTGAGCTACACAGAGCTCTTCTTCTGGTCCAGGGATTCCGTTTCCTTCCCCAGACCTGAGGAAGAGTTCTGTGAAGCTCAACAGCTTGTACCTTCCACCAAAAGAAGTTGGCCTAATAAAAGATATTATGTCACCTACCCAGTATTTCTCATGTCCTGGGACCAACACTTATACAACAACACTGCAACAAACTATACTGGGACACAATGAACCTAACCACCAAAGAAACTGTTGATGTTCTTCCTTTACTACTTCCATATGTTTTGAGTTTCAGTACTGAAAGAATTGTCAAGTTTGCCAATGTTTGACCTATTCTGGGGACAGAAAGGCTGGGATAAGAAAACATACCAGCTTTAATAAATAACTCAGATAGTACTTCTGCCATAATCATCCTGGGAGTTGTTATGGGTTTCTGTGCACAAAGGGCAAAGCATGTTCTTTCGGTTTGGATGATTTATTTCAGATTAAGGGAAATAAATAAAGAACAAATAGAAATTTCTACAAAATGGAAGGAAGAATGTGCTAGTCACTTTGTAATATCTGTCTAGAATTGACTTTTGGCACTAACCCCCAGCCTAATACAGAGAATCCTAATATTAAAAAGCGCAGTAAAAAGAAAACAATCATAACATTTCAACTATATTCATATATAGATCTGTACATGCTCCAGAGGAGATTTTCAAAGGAACAAAGGGCAGTTAGGTGTCTAACTTCCATTGAAAAATCAATGAGCACTGGTTGCTTAATCACCCTTTGTGAATGTGTAATTTCCAACATTCAAGCATGGCACGATTTTGGCCTGAGTGGATGTTATAGACTTTTGAACAATGAGATTCACAAGCTACATGGGAAACAAATACAGAAAGATCAGACTGGCGATATTTAAGGGAGAACTTGAATTCCGCAATACATTGTGTGGGTGCCTTATCCCTCTCAAAGGTATTATGAGAGCTGGGCAAATAGCACAAAAGATATTCTGAAATTTTTGAATGAATTCTCCTCAGTTGTGTCTACACCAATTTTGCACTGACTTTCCATTCACACTTATGTGATCAGGCTTTACTAGAATGAGTGCAATCTGGAATGCAATCATTATACAGGGTGTGGCATAGAGCTATTTTATGGTACTTGCAGGCACCTAACAGGTAGTAGACCAGAGAGAAACATGCAGACAATCGGTTTAAGGGTTCTTTGTGTCACATGTAGAATCTGATTTCACAAAATATATTGATTGTAGTTTTTAAATAAAAAGTATTTCACTGCAACCTGAGAATCCTTGCTTCCTCAAAAATACCACCCATAGTATATATGTTCAGACCATGTGACTTGTGACCAATCAAAATCAAACTTTTTTTTATTCACAAATTCATATAACCGTAATAGTGGCAAAAAGAAAATTTGCACAATTTTTAAAATCAGAACATGTTTGACTGTTAGTAAAACTGCTCTTTTTCTCTCAGACCTTTCACAAACCTGAAAACAATCAATATTTTATTCTAAAAAATGTATTATGAATATTTCTCCCAGCATTATTTGTATTCGTTTTATTACTCTGAACTCTGTTTAGCAGAAATGCCTCTTATTTCTTCAAGTATCAGAAAGGTAGCCATGTTAGTCTGTATCCACAAAACAGTGAGGAGTCCGGTGGCACCTTGAAGACTAACAGATTTATTTGGGCATAAGCCTCCATGGATAAAAAAACCCACTTCTTCAGATGCATGGAGTGAAAAAATACTTCTACAAAAAAAACTTCAAAAACAGACTTCAAAGAGAAACTGCAGCGCTACAATTCATTGCAAATTTAACACCATTAATTTGCTGGAATAGGAACTGGGAGTGGCTGGCTCACTACAAAAGCAATTTTCCTTCTCTTGGTATTGACACCTCCCCATCAATTATTGGGAGTGGACCACATCCACCCTGATTGAATTGGCCCTGTCAGCACTGGTTCTCCACTTTTAGGGTAACTCCATTCTCTTCATGTGTCAGTATATAAAGAGTGGTCACTTTGGATGAGCTTTTACCAGCAGGAGAGTGAGTTTGTGTGTGTGGTTTTTGGAGGGAGGTGAGGGGGTGAGAGAACCTGGATTTGTGCAGGAAATGGCCCACCTTGATTATCATGCACATTGTGAAGAGAGTTGTCACTTTGGATGGGCTATTACCAGCAGGAGAGTGAGTTTGTGTGTAGGGGGGTGGAGGGTGAGAAAACCTGGATTTGTGCTGGAAATGGCCCAACTTGATGATCACTTTAGATAAGCTATTACCAGCAGGACAATGGGGTGGGAGGAGGTATTGTTTCATGATCTCTGTGGGTATATAATATCTGCTGCAGTTTCCACGGTATGCATCCGATGAAGTGAGCTGTAGCTCACGAAAGCTCATGCTCAAATAAATTGGTTAGTCTCTAAGGTGCCACAAGTACTCCTTTTCTTTTTGCGAATACAGACTAACACGGCTGTTACTCTGAAACCTATATTTATGCCTGCATCTGTAATTTTCACTCCATGCATCTGAAGAAGTGGTTTTTTTACCCACGAAAGCTTATGACCAAATAAATCTGTTAGTCTTTAAGGTGCTTTTGTTTGTTCTTATTTCTTCCACATACTGCAGTACAGGACAGGTTTCCCTATGCTTCCTGTCTGTCCTGAAGAAATTCTGCTATCCCACAGAATATTAGCTGCACTCCTACTTCTGCATCTGCACTCCAGACCTTGGAGAACAGGAATAATTCCTGATTTGTGGGATAGTTCAATTAATAGGCAGTGCTAATTTTAAAGGGCAACTTGAAATTGACACTCTAGTTTAGGGTGGATACGGAAGGAAGATATGGTAGGATTTAGTGATCACTTAGAATCATAGGATCATTGAAGATTAGGGGTGGAAGAGACCTCAGGAGGTCATCTAGCCCAACCCCCTGCTCAAAGCTTAACACTTAACACAACACATTTAAAATAAGAAGCATTTAACAAAATATTCATTGAATATTAATCACCGAGATGTGAAGTCATGAGTGGGAGAGAAGCTAACATGATAGCACAGCCTGTATTTCTATTCTCTTTATGAGAAACTGTTTTCACTGTCTGTCTATGGCTTCTTGCTGTGCCTGAACTTTTAAAAATGAACAGCTACATAGTGATTTGCCTAAAGGAACCATATTTCTCAGAAATGGCAGAAAAGGAATCCTTAAGTATGTCGATAAGAAACTGATGATTAATACATTAAAGATTCTGAAACTTGAGGCATCACATCCAGATAATGGACACCAAAAACTGCTTAAAAGGGAAAGGACATGGAAAATAGTATTTTGCCCCATTGATGGAAAATTTCAAAAGTTTAAAGTTTCCAGGGTTTTGAAGTTATTCCCTAGAACTGTAAGATGCCTGTTTGGTACAACAGAGCCAAGACTCAAAATAAAGGGTTTGAGGAGGGTGGAAACAGACACCATGCTGTCCCCTTAACCCATTTCTCACTGCCATATATCTATTAGTACACACAAATGGGACAAATCCCAGCCCCCTCTTCCATGGCTCTGGAAGGCACATTGCTAGAAGAACCAGTATGCAAGGAGGGGCTGTCCAATTACATGGAACAGAGACCTCATGTGCACAAGCTCCCTGAACTGGGGTAGAGGTTGCTATATGGATAGTCCTGTCCAGCCATTTAGCTTGAGTGGACAGTAAGCTAAATGTTATTCTTAGAGTTGAAGTATGGCCATGCTCATCTTTAATTTAATTTAAGGCCACTCACACCAATGCAGAGCAGAGCATGAGCTGCTGCAGTGTGTCAGCAGTGAGGAAAGGCCATAATTCTGTAGTGCAGACTGTTCCATTCAAAGAGTGCCACTAACACAGCTAACCTTGGAGCAGCACTCAAGATTGGAAAAATTGTCAATACAACACCATGGTAGCTAACATTTGGGGATCTACTTCTAAACATGTCTAAAAATTAGGTGATTTTTCTTTATAGATTTTTGCAGTTTCTTTAATAAGGAGCACCGAGATTTACCGGATAAGCTGAATAATTGTGACAATGAAGGTTTTTTAAAATAGACAATAACATTGTCTGCCATGGCCTGCCAACAAAGTAAGAATTGGGAAAATATACAGGGATGTCCAGATGGTTTTTAACACAGCCAGACATTGTGCATTTCACCTGGCTTGCATACTTTATAAACACACAATTCAGACCAGGTGTCTGAAAAGGTCTGTGTACCTGAGCCTAGTTTTGGGCAAATCCAGGATGATGTATAATATTGAAAACACACAAAACTTAGTGTTCTGGACAATTTTACTTCACAATCTGGTGAAATTCAATTATTGCATTTTGAGATAGCTTTGTGCCCTTGTGGGAGTATTAAAATTCCCTGACAATGAAGAAGACAGTCACACAACTCCATTCAAACTTAAACTACCATGTTTCACACAGCTCTAGAAATTTACCATTTTTCTTCATTTGAGGCCTTACAGTTTGTTAATACATTGTGCACTGCTTTATCTGAACAACCCCAAACTTTGCAGTGTTGAACGTGTTAGCCCAAATTTTTCTGTTTGATTTTCTCTCTAGATTATGTATTTATTTGGGAAAGTGTGTGCCATTTAAATTAAGTGCTGCTGAAAATTCCTCTTATTCCTGGAGGGAAAAAATGATGCTACCTTTCAGTTTAAAACAGGGATAATCTGACTAACTATGGGACATTTCTTCTGTACCTTGTGTACTTTACTGGAATGATATTTTCAACTGTGAATTGTAATGCCTGATCTTTAGATTATGTATTAATTATACTGATTACTTAAGAATCCCCAGTTATCACTTTGAGGGTTGCCAGGTTCTTATCCCAAGATCAGGCCCAGTATAATTCAGTTATTACATAGCTGGGAACCCTGATATGCACAGTTGCAACACTCATACTATAGGAACTCTTTTATATTTACAAATATAGTTTATTAATACATTTAGCACAGTCACAAACACCCCAAATGAGTCAGAAGATAGAAATACTATGGAATGTACATCTGTACACCCATATACTCACACCATCCCTTGTAGAACAACCTGAAATGTTAGCCATCATCTTCCTCATCACCATCACCTTCTCCATCATTACCAGTGTCTATCATTCTGGCACCTCCCAAGGACTACGTCTCTCTCTTCTACCAGCTCTAGGCTGGGATGCCACTTTTATAATATGTTATGCTGCCACTGTTATGTTTGATGCATATTCGGTAGAGGATTTTTTTCCATTTTCCTTATTTGTATTTCCTCACCTTACTAATGTTGGAGTGTCTTTTTTCTATAGGTTAGTATATCAATGATCTCAACTTATTATCCTATATGTCCATTCATTACAATGGCCCTTTTGTGGTTTGGTATCACATTTGTTATTTCTGTCCTAACCGGTTCTTTCGGTTCTTTCCAAGTTCTAAGTTGTTAAGTTTAAAAGGGTATGAACTTAGGAAAGCCCTTATACCAACTTGCTTTAACACATCCTTTATGTTAAAGGTCACAGCCATACATGGACCTTATGCTTTAGCTCTTCACCATCTATAGGTAAAAGGTCCCAAACATACGTATGCTCAATTTGCCTTAGCTCGCCATACAGGATGTGGCCTGCAGGTGCCTTGTGTTACAGTCAAAATATACTCTAACCTATAAACCTATTACGATAATCAAACCCATAAGAAACTTATAAGAAAAGATATATAGGCAAGCAAGCAGGCTAGTCTTAAATTTATCTCAGGTGCCTGTTATGTATGTCAGTACATTACCAGGTTTCAGAGTAACAGCCGTGTTAGTCTGTATTCGCAAAAAGAAAAGGAGTACTTGTGGCACCTTAGAGACTACCCAATTTATTTGAGCATAATCTTTCGTGAGCTACAGCTCACTTCATCGGATGCATACTGTGGAAAGTGTAGAAGATCTTTTTATACACATAAAGCATGAAAAAATACCTACCCCCACCCCACTCTCCTGCTTGTAATAGAGGAGAGTGGGATGGGGGGAGGTATTTTTTCATGCTTTGTGTGTATAAAAAAATCTTCTACACTTTCCACAGTCTGCATCCGATGAAGTGAGCTGTAGCTCATGAAAGCTTATGCTCAAATAAATTGGTTAGTCTCTAAGGTGCCACAAGTACTCTTTTTCTTTTTGCGAGTACATTACCAGGACACTTCAGTCATTTGCCTGTGGTCAGAACTTCCCCTTAAACTCTATTTTCAGCTCCCCAAATACTTTGGGTTTTCCATTGGGCTGTTTATCTGTGAAAAGTTTATCTGTTTAAAGTTCATAGATCTAAAGCCTTATGCTAACTTGCTGAAGCTAATGTCTTACAGGATACAGGCCTGTAGGTTTCTTGCATTACTACTGAATATAATGCAAAACAGAATATAATGCAAAGCAGTACATATAATAAAGGCATACTAGCCCACTGGGCTACAGTAGCAGTGAATATAACAAAAGCAAACTAACCCACTGGGCTACAATTGCCAAGAAAGTCTTTTATATTCCATTTCAGTGATATTGTGTGAATAAGGGATTTACTTTCTTATGAACCCAGCTTTATCATTTAAGAACAATAAATGAATGTCAACTATTGCTCAGGAAGTTGTTTGATTGTTGAGGAACTTTAAAAGGTTATGTATGGTGGGTGCCATTCACTGGCTAACAACTAATATATTAAGAATTATATTATTAAAGAATAATAAGAATAAGAATCATTTATTTTATGTACAATATTTAGGAGACAGTTCAGTAAGAGACCAGAAGTGCTATGTGACAGAAGGGGATTCACTGCCTCTTTGATGCATAAACTTCTTTGTGTGTAGTTTTGCCCCAACTCCATTTTTCTTTTTTGTCTCAAATATCTCTCTCTATTTTCTTCTCCCAGTTTCTGCACCCCACCTGCCCTGCTTGTCTTAAGCTCCATGTTTTCCTTTTCCGGGATCTTCCCCCTTCATCAAGCTGTGTCATTGCTTTCACAGCTGCCTTTTAGTTGAAATCTTGTGGCAACAGCTGTAAGCATCTGCCAGTATTTGTACCAATAGCAGCATATGCAGAGGAAAGAGCAGAGATAATATGATAGTCTTTATAAGCTAGACCATAATTAACATCTCTCTCTCCTAGGATCACAGAAGAGGCTGCTTGCCAGGAACAGTCATGGTTTGTCCACCTCCTAATCCAAATGCACTATTGACATCAATTATATTACCTGTCTACTGCAAGATCATTTTCACAGTAGCCCTTCCCAGATCACAAAATACATGACACTATAGCTTTCAGCTGCATCACTGAATGGCTCTGCAAGTCTGAATTTATGAGCCAACCTGGGGATGTCTCCAGCAGAAGTTAAAGTAACAAATCTTGGGAATAGCCCTTTAAAAAAAACCCTATTGTGAAGGGGAGAGCATAGTGCGAGGAAGAGGAGGATTTTCTCACTGATCAAATGAGATCTTTCATATGTAAAGTCCCACCTTAAAAATCCCTTCTAAAATCTAATCCACCCAACAGCTTAATCTCACTCCGTTACTTGCCTGCAGTGATATTATAGTCTTTAGGCTAAATTTTGTTCCCATGGAAATCACCAGCACAGTTTCACTGAATGGGAATTGAACTACTACCTTTTTCCCTATGGAAAAATTGAGTTCAGTTTAGGGATGACTCTCCCACAGCAACCAGCAGCACTGGCATTTTGGAGGCTTCAAACACATGAGTGCATAAGAGATTAGTGGCAAAGGATTTGTCCCAATTCAGATTTCACCAACCACACAAACTTCCCTTCCTTTTCCCTCCTTCAGAATTGTTTTTAAGTGTGAGAATAAACTTTTAATTTGAAGTACTATTGTGATGCTAAATACTTCTCAAGTCCACACTAGCCCTGCTGCTTTAACCAGTGCTAGGTAACACAAAGAAGACATGAACTGAATGTTCTAAAATCCATATAAACTTCTTCCCATCCGTGACTTAGTGTCACTGACATTTTTATGTTGATATACTGTTGATGCCATCGATAAATGCAATCCTAAACTTCGGGTGTTGGATTTGTCAGTTCAGTTCAGTTCATGCACAGCTTTAATGTTCAACCTACTGTATTTATGTAAAAGGAGGGGCCAAGAGACATTTTCATTTTACAGGAAATATTATCAAAGCTTTGCTGTACTGTAAATAGAGGATGGAAGGTAAACACAGCAGTAAACTACAAACTAGAATTGTAAACTCCAACTAAATAAGGCCCTCAAAGCAGATTTTTTTCTTCATCATAAACTTGAATAAATGTATTAAACCTTGACTAAAACAAAACTTGAAGGATGAAGGGGAAAGCTTTTAATAATTCTAGAAAAAAACATGTTTAAAATGCCAAATTAGTAACAAAATATGCATGCAAACTCAAAACCGACATAGCTATTTACATTTTTATACCAACCTCTTCCTTCTCCTTTTCTCTATCCATTTTCATTTCCCCATCTTTTAATATTTCTTTCCTTTCTCCATTACTAGTGTTCTCTTGGCTTCACTCTTCCTTGGCCCTATTTCTTCTCACTACCCTGTTCCTACTACAGTTCTCTCTCCACCTCAGCTCAGTGTTTCTCACCAGTCATCTGAAGCACTTCCCGGAGCAGTGAATAAATCCCAAAATCCAACCCCCCAAAAAACTTGTAGTCAACAATTAACATTTTAAGCAACTCTCCTTCCTTTTCTCTGCTGCAGCAACTACAGCATGACTAGCAATGTTGGGAGCATTCACAGGCATTTTACCACCCTTTTGTCTAGACTTGCCAGTGAATACTGTGTGATACGTGTTTGTTTTAAAACCTGCCATGCTTTTTAAGGGTTGTGCTCCTCAGGTTGCCCCACCCCTCCTGGTTCACCCTTTTCCATCTTCTGTCAGCCAGAGATGCAGTAAAGAAGCTGGAAAAAGGCAAGCTTTAAAATGAATGAACTATGCTCAAGAAACAAGGTATCTGAAAGTGAGAAAAAATGGTAGTTCACCCAAACACACAGTGGGCCCATTAAGAAATATCCCTTTGCCACATCATAAGATTTATTTTACTATATCATTTGTGGTAATTCGTGTATACATGTTAAATAAAGCTACTGCGAGTGGTAAATGTCTAAGAACAGTGATCTCTGTAAATCAACTGAAAATAAGTAAAGAGGTTGTTGCCCTTCCAAGTTAAGAATGTGAAAACCTGCCACTGTTGTGTTATGTGACCTTTCAGAGGCCCTTTGCCTTGCTGTCTCAGTTTACGCATCAATTCAAGGGCTATAATATGAATGGCTATAACCTCTCCAGGGACATTATGTGGTTTAGTTGATTTAAAAGCAGTATCAGAGGCTCAGAAGAGAGGTACTATAAAAGAGCTGAACATTATTAGAAGAACAGCTTCAGTACAATTTTATAAAACCAGTCACAAAAAGCATAACCATTTAATGAGACAGATCTGCTGTTGCACCAGCAGAGAATCTGCCCCACTCTGTTTGCTCACTACCAACGTACCGGAGTAGTTCAGGTTATTTTTCAAGCCTAATAAGTTATTAAAGAAAGCCTTCTCAAAAAACTACTAGCCCTTATACTCAAAATACATATGGTCATAGATTTCAAGGCCAGGAGGGGCTTTTAGGACCACCTAGTCTAATCTCCTGCATAATACAGGCTGTAGAATCTTTCCCAGTAATTTCTGCACTAAGCTCAAAACTTCTGCTTGCGCTTTAGGGTACCTTTTAGAAAAATAGTCAGTCTTGGTTTAAAGACTTCAAATCATGGCAAATCTACTGCATCCCTAGGTAAATTGTTACAATAATTAATTACCCTCATTGTTAAAATTCAAGCCTTAGTTCCATTCTGAATTTGTCTAGCTTGAGCTACCAAACTTTGGATTTCATTATGTCCTAGTCTTCTAGATTAAGAACCATCTATTGTCCAGAATCTCTCCCCCGTGTTGGTAGCTGCAGACTGTGATCAAGTCACTTCTTAACCTTATCTTGGATAAACTAAGTAGATTGAACTTCTTAAGTCTTTCACTGTAAAAGGCATGTTTTCCAGAACTCACTTAATTCTTGTAGCTTTTTTCTGAATCCTTTCCAATTTTTCAACATTGTTTTCATGACATGGATACCAGAACTGGACACAGTATTCTAGCAATGAACTCAATAATGGCCATATATAGAGATAATACTACCTCCCTCCTCCTATTTGATATTCTTTGCTTATACCTATAAGGATCATATTCACCCTCTTTGCTACAACATTGCACTGGGACTGTGTTTTCAAAGGGTCATACACCATGACCACTAAATCCTCTTCAGTGTCACTGTATTCCAGGATACAGTTCTCTAACTTCTAAGTCAGACCTGCATTTTTTTCTAGTATATATGTTCTTGAATTTGGCTGCATTAAAAGACACATGTTCAAATGCCCTCACCTCACAAAGCAATACAGATAAGTATTATCTAGACCATCCCTGACAGGTGTTTGTCTAACCTGCTCTTAAAGATCTTCAATTCCACAACCTCATTGTATAACTGACCTATTCCAATTATTGTTTACCACCAACTTTTGTGTTATCTGCAAATTTCACCAGCGATGGGTTTGTATTTTCCTCTGGATCACTGAAAAAACGTTTTGAGTATCACTGGGCCAAAAACATATCTCTACAAGACCTCATTAGATGATGATTCCCCATTTACAATTAATTTTGCAATCTATCAATTTACCAGTTTTGGATTTTTAATCCATTTAATATGGGCTACATAACTTTTGTATAGTGATATTTTGTTTTGTTTTGTTTTAAATTACAATGTTCAATACCTTCCCTTGTGGTAGATAAACCTCACAGCCCTGTTTCTGCATTGTGCATATTCCAATAGTTACTCATAAACAACTACCCACAGTGTCTATAAACAAAATTGATCTTGCAATGAATGTGTAAGGATACTGAATCATTATAAAACTCACAAGCACATTTTCATTGGCTCATAGGATTGCCAAGTGCCAGGTTTTTACCCGGACAGTCTTATTTTAATGTCACATTTTGTGTCAGGGGGAAGGTGACATTAGCCAAAATTTTCATGTGGTCATTTTTTTTTAAAGAAGTTAAAATATAAATCAATCAACCATGCTCTTAGTAAAAAGTTAATCTTTTTCACCACTCCCAATCCCCTTCAGCTTTAAATTTGCTCCAGATTTGAGAGCTACATTAAGCTTCACAATTTTTCACTCTTCAATGTGTTTGTTCTTCATTCTGTGATACTTTTTTAAGAAACAAAGAAATTAAAATAATTGATTGAGAAGCCCCTGTGCAGCCAAGGCAACAGGACAAAACAAAGCAGCACACGCTGCTCGATAGATTGACTGTTCAGATGAAAAAGCAGGTGAGTATTAGGGATCTCAAAGCTACACTGAATTCTACAAATAAATCTTTGAAGATATTGAATTCCTGGGATGTGGTGGCAGGAATAAGTAGGCAACTGTATCTGCACATGACACAGGGTGAACACCCCTTCTTCCATGGAACACATCTGGTTTTGGAAGAATGCCAAAAAGGAACTAACAAAGACTTGAAAAAGAGGGAAAGTTGAGGCAGTAGAAAATTAGAAAGATGCACGGCTGTGTCTGGCAATTTATATAAATGTTTTATACATTATAAAATGTTTAAAAACAAAAAGGAGGAAGATTTAGGAAATTAGATCTGTTACTTGGAAATAGACCATAAACAACATAACATTGCTGGTAGAGAACCTTGCCAAGTTTGATGTACTTTTAGCTTTATTTCTCTCCACTACAGATGCAATTTGCTACTACACTGTCTTCTATAATTCTCTATGCAGGGCAAATCTTGGAATCATAAAATCGTAGTACTGGAAGGGACTGTGGGAGGTCATCTAGTCCAGTCTTCTGCATTCAAAGCAGGACTAAGTATTATCTAGACCATACCTGACAGGTGTTTGTCTAACCTGCTCTTAAAGATCTTCAATTCCACAACCTCACTAGGCAATTTATTCCAGTGCTTAACTACTTTAACAGTAGGAAGTTTTTCCTAATGCCAAACCTAAACCGCCCTAGCTGCAATTTAAGCCCATTGCTTCTTGTCCTATCCTCAGAGGTTAAGCAGAACAAGTTTTCTCTCTCCTCCTTGTAACTGAGGGCCAAATCCTGCATTCCTCCTCCTCTTCCTAACGAGACCATGGCCCTCAGTTTTCCTGTCTTTACTCAGGCAAGGATGTTAGATGGTTTCACTGCATGGTTGTTTGGCTTCACCCCCAAGAGGAGGCAGGGTGAATTGAAAGATTGCTGTGCTTTTCACTAGCCCATTGGGTCTCTTTCTTTTAAAGTGTTATGAGACTATGCTGGTCATTATTTTTCCAGTAACAAGGACAGCATTGACAGAGCAAAGATTTTACTCCTCTACTGTAGAATCCATCACTTTTTGTAACTGTAGGGACTGTTCCTTGGATTCAGCAGAACTGCACTCAGCAGGAATCAAAGGGGTGGGGCAGAACAGTGACTCAAAGCCATCTTGCCACTGCCCCAGATTGTGGGGCCAGCTATAAGATACAAATGCAGTAATAGCCCTGTAAGGACCATTGTGCTGGCTGAGTATTGCCAAGATCACAGTGCACTCTGTACATATTCTGAGTCCATCCTCGACATATACGCTATGCCAGGAGAACTGGGAGCAGGTAGCATAGAGACAGCTGTTACATTTTGGGTGTAGAGTCCTTAGCGCCCTGTTCAGTTTTAAGGCCTGAAAGAGAAATAAAGAACCAGACTTTAATTAAGGGTATGTCTACACAGTAAAACAACAACAACAACAACAAAAAGCCTGTGGCAGCGAGTCTTAGAGCACATTAGGGAGGAATAAATGGTTACTAACCTTTGGTAACTGTTGTTCTTGAAGATACGTTGTACATGTCCATTCCAGTCTTGGTGTGCATGAGCCCTGCAAACAGTAAATGTAATTTTTTCCCCTCAGTGGTACCCATCAGGGTGGCTCGAGTGCCTTCTGCTGTCTTGCACCCCTGCATGCTGGTATAAAGGCCTAGCTACCCCTGAGCTCCCTCAGTTCCTTCTTGCTGGACAACTCTGATGCAAAGGGGTAGGCGGGTGGGTCGTGGAATGGACATGTGCAGCACATCATGTGTATATCTCCTTTTTGGAATAGAAACTATTGAATAACTATAAAAAACAATGTCACGTGAGTTATAAATCCCTGACCATGCGTTTAATAATAAAGAACTAGAGGTAAGCAAATCAGATCCTTGGGTCTGTAGTTAAATTCAAGATTGAAGAGTCTCCACAGCACTTTCCCAAGATAAGTGCAGAAAGCCCAAAAGAGAGAGGCAGTATCTTAAGTTATAGGGTGAAAATTGACTATGCACAATAACCTCTTCTGAAAAAGAGGAAATGGGTTTCAGCTGCAGTTTATTTTAATTTCTTCAATCTGTTCTAGATTTTTTGGGGGGAGATTGCACCCTGCTTTCTGTAGTCCAGGCCCAACAGCTTGTTGGGCTCTTCTTATTTTAGATAAGTTTAGCGCAGCCAGTGTTGGATTTCCCTTTAGCTGAATTGGCAGTGTTATGGAAACATGATTTGGATATTGGCTGCATTGGGTTACAAGTGGTGTAAATGGGAGAGATATTTGAACCCATCCTGCAGTCTCTGTTCAAACAACCCCCAACCCATGTTATGCTTGATTAACGTCTGCAGTATTTACTCCTGCCAAGAGATGCCTGCTGGCAGTATCTAGTTACCACAGTTTGCAGCAACACTGGAGCGTATCGTGGACACATAATTATCACCCAGTCCTTCACAATTACATTTTCACCCACTTTTCTGGGTTAGTGGCTATGCAGTTGTCTATACAGTAGGGAGTGCCTTGTTCAAAGCTAGAATTTTACTGTAAGTGAGCACTTTAAAATAGAACCACTCTTGATTTTTACATGGCATCTATATCATCTTCTGGTGGTACCAATAGCAACTTTAACTTTTATTGTCCTTTGTTTAGATGTGCTGAATAGGAAAGGAAGAATATCAAGAAAAACAGATGTAAAGCACAGTCATTAAAATCAGGTTTTTAGTCATAAAATGTGCAGGAATGTTAGCTATTTCAGTTGATTGTAATAATAATGGACCAACATACCAGACAGGTGGAAGTGCTTGAGGGCCACTGAACACAGAATTTTCCTAAAGTATCACAATTACAGAAACACCTGTGCTATATAACCTTGTGCTGATTCACCATAAAAATATGCAGTGGTTTTAAGTATCTTCTAAAATTGTGATTTCTTACCTGGCATGAAATGGCTTAATGGATACACAGTGAACTTAAAGGGACTGTGTCCAGTTTTTTGGGAGCTACGTTTGCCTAAAATTGTTACAACTGTGGGAATGTCCTCTAAATTATTCATCTATATGTCTCTGTATATCTCTGCACAGTGGTTGCAATTAAAATCTTTGAAACTGCTATTGCCATATCCACTATAGTTAAGGACAAGTATAGGGGATACCACAGCAATATGAGTTAGGCAAATGACAAAATTGGAACGATTTTTCTAGACATCATTTGTATGTATCCACCCACACCAATAAAATAGCCAGTGCATAAGTTAGCCCGCAGGAAGAGGAGGGGAACACAAGACAGAGTTGCACTGATTTAATGGATGTTAGAGATACTCACAGCACCAAAGGCAGCCATATTGGCTTATGCACCACAGGAAACCAGAACTCAATATTTACCAAACTGAGAAAGAAAATAAAAAGGGACAATAAGCTGACAGAGATATTTGCTGTTTTCAAAATCCTAGTGGGACATTACAAAGAAGAGAGATTAAAAGTTTTAAAGTGCATTTGGCAGTGTTGTTTTAGAAGGTTATTAAAAAGGTAATCATGCTAGTTCAATACGTCTTGAAGGACTATTAAAAGACTTTTGGCCAGAGTCCACCTCTTAAGAGGAGCAGCAAAGCAGGTGCTGTTCAGCATTCTATCTTGAACTAGCATATTTCCTTATGCTTTTTCCAGTCTCATTTCAATAGCCCAAGTAATGGGATTTGTACCATTTTCCTGTTGAGAGATGTTCTGCCTGTAAATAGAGAAAATTCAGTGAGTGCTGAAGATTAACAGAACAAAACAAAACAATGGAAAGTTGCGCTTTCCTACTGATGGAGACATCCAGACCCGTCACACTGAGTGAAGCAGTTCTAGTCTACTTCACAGGGCATCTTCCTTTATAAGAGCAACAGCTCTTTCTCCCTTTGATAAAATATCTTAATACAAAAAATAGGAGGATACAAAAAATACTAGGTATTGATGTCAGAATTGAAAGTAGGAATAGAAAGGGAACATGTGCCTATTCGAATTTTGATTATTTTAAAGCTCATTTTGTTTCCAGGTGCATTTTTAAAAAAATCTTATTGGGAGTAGTATGTAAGTGAGTGGGTTTGAGTTTCTTAAGGAAACTACAGCACTATGGCTCAGAGACAGCATAAATATCATGTGATGCAGCAGTTGCTATGGGTAACCACACATCTTCTCTGTAGTTTCTTTAGCCCCAAATGCCCATTCCTAATGATGTCCGTGATACCATGAAATCTTTTCATTTGACCTCCAAGGCTGACAGGATACAGGGTAAAAAGGACTATGAGGCACAGACCACTGGAATGAATGAATCCAGACCTTCATCCTTAAGAGCAGAAAAGAGAGCAACGTCTACTTTATTAAAATATGACCCCTAATGCAATACATATGAAACATGAATAAAGATTGAATGATGCAGGAAGTGAATATAGGCAGTGATGTTATTACTTTTCATGCCCACATTAACATACCAACAATAGTCAAAATTGCATTTCCAACATTACAAAAAGATAAAAAAAAACTTTCCCTAAAGATCAAAGATCATGGGCTGAGTATAACCAGTGAAACATTTAATAGCAAATATTGTTAGCACAGACTAAGTGTGTATATATCTAGCTCGTTTTGGCCAGTTCCAGTGCAATATTGTTTAATGAAATTGGATGGTAAATATTTTCCATGGCCAAGAGGAAAAAGTACATTTTCAGTAAAATGCCTGGGGAATATAAGTGTGCAACTCCTTGGAGGGACTGATTTCTTAGCAGATCACTGACTGCAGCACAAAATCTCCCCAGAGTGCACCAAGAAAATCATCTTCAGTTTAGGGTATCAAATAATAGAAAATGAAATGTGATGTTACACTTGTCAAAGCAAACCAAGATGATCCATAAAAGAAGCTATTTGTTTCCATATTTTATTTATCTAATACTGTGAACATTTTAAAAAACATGGACCAAACAATAAGTCTACAAAGCTACTCTAAACATACAGCTGAGGAGCATAGTGGAATCCTAAACTGGCACAGCTATCTCTATCTTACCCCTCCCTAATTCCCTCTTCCCCCAGCATAGGGGATATGCTGTGGGAGAAAGAGAGGGAGTGGGCGTGGCCAGTGTACTGCACATTGGCAGCACCCAAAGTGTGCTAAGTACTGTACAAAAATAAAGTAAGTCACAGTCCCTAGGAAAAATCTAGGATAACGTATCCTAACTCTGATGGATCTGCAGTATATTTAATTGTATAGAATTTGAATGGCACTCTATGTTACAGGGCAGCGGTGGGCAACCTGCAGCTCATGGGCCGCTAGTTGCTCACCACTGTTATGGGGCAATGCAGACTGAAAACTGCACTGAATTTCACAGATGGAGTCTGAAAAGGTAGGGTACACTGGTTATTCAAACCCTGGCATGCATCATTGTCCTGGTTCTTTCGTTTATAGAAACATGCACCATTCTTTGTATGAAAATGTTGTGCTGCACATTCAGGAGCACACCATTTTTCAGGCTAGACTACCTCTGTACTACCAGCAATCCACTGGGCCATATATCTCCAGAGATTGCGTGCCAGACATGTTCCTGCTTTATGCTGCCTGGTCTTGTGCTTTGTTAAAATGGAGGACAGCACCTCATTGTTAAAGTACCTCACCCTGATTATATCTTGTTAGAAACAATCGCTGTGTTACTCAGTCTGGTTTTGCTGCAGTGTGCACAGGGCCACTACACACTGCGGGGACTGAGGAGACTATTTGCACTGCAAACCCAGCACAGAAAACAAATCTAGCAATTAAGCTTGAATTGCATATCGATGCTTTTGCTGTTACAATGAAAATGAGAAAGGAACTACTGCTGGAACACCCAATTCCTGCAAGTACTGATTGCAACTCAGCAACAACTGTAGAAGGATTAATAGAGCTGGTTGCAATTTTAGGTCAAATATATAATACTGCACAGCTACAAAAATACATTAAAATAATATGTTAAGATTGCAAAGTCAAGGACCTCAAAATTAGGAAATTCCAGAAGTAAGGTTGCATGTACAACCTTAATTCTGCTCCCTTGTGCATTTGCATGGATACAATCTAATTACATGATCATATACTATCTCTTCCACAAAACTTGTGCTTTAGTCAGTGCACAATTAATGAACAGCTATTCAATATTTTGTTTTATTCTCACTGGTCAGTGTGTGATCCTATGCACTATTCAAACCCTGCTCTGAGACAAAATTAATTTTCTCACAGGTTTTTGTACGATGCTAATCACTAGTAGCTGAGTGCTTCACAAACACTAATTTAGTTTCACAACATCTTGTGAGATGAGGCGGTATTATTCCCATTTTACAGATGGGGAACTAAGGCACAGAGAGGTTAAGGTCAAAAGTAGCCACTAACTGTGGGTGTCCAATCTGAGGTGCCAAGATCTAATTTTTCAGAATACTTAGCATTATATAGCACTTAATGTGGTCAAAACACAGCTCCTTTGTACTAAAGTTGCAGCTACGAGTACTCATCACTTCTGCAATCAGACACTACCTCCACCCCTGCCCCCCAGGGTCTCAAGTTAGGCACCTAGAACATGAGGAACACACAATTAATGGCCACAGTTAAAACTTGGGGTTAAATGATTTATCCAGCTTCACAAAGGAACTCTGTGGCAGAGGGAAGGACAGAATCTCCAGGGCAGCATCCAACTCCCTTAATCATGAGGCTATCTTTCTCTTTCTGCAATTCCATTACACACCTTCCAACTTCTGCAATAAATGAGATGGGGTCTGTCATAAATATAAAGGGAAGGGTAAACCCCTTTAAAATCCCTCCTGGCCAGAGGAAAAATCCTCTCACCTGTAAAGGGTTAAGAAGCTAAAGGTAACCTCGCTGGCACCTGACCAAAATGACCAAAGAGGAGACAAGATACTTTCCAAAGCTGGGAGGAGGGAGAAAAGCAAAGGGTCTGTGTGTCTGTTGGTATGCTGCTTTTGCCAGGGATAGAACAGGAATGGAGTCTTAGAACTTTTAGTAAGTAATCTAGCTAGGTATGTGTTAGATTATGATTTCTTTAAATGGCTGAGAAAAGAATTGTGCTGAATAGAATGACTATTTCTGTCTGTGTGTCTTTTTTGTAACTTAAGGTTTTGCCTAGAGGGATTCTCTATGTTTTGAATCTAATTACCCTGTAAGGTATCTACCATCCTGATTTTACAGGGGTGATTCCTTTACTTCTATTTACTTCTATTTCTATTAAAAGTCTTCTTGTAAGAAAACTGAATGCTTTTTCATTGTTCTCAGATCCAAGGGTTTGGGTCTGTGGTCACCTATGCAAATTGGTGAGGATTTTTACCAAACCTTTCCCAGGAAGTGGGGTGCAAGGGTTAGGAGGATTTGGGGGGGAAAGATGTGTCCAAACTACGTTTCCCAGTAAACCCGGTTAGAGTTTGGTGGTGGCAGTGGATATTCCAAGGACAAAGGATAAAATTAATTTGTACCTTGGGGAAGTTTTAACCTAAGCTGGTAAAAGTAAGCTTAGGCGGTTTTCATGCAGATCACCACATCTGTACCCTAGAGTTCAGAGTGGGGGAGGAACCTTGACAGGGTCCTATAGGCAACAGTCTCCTTCACTACATAACCTTGACTCTTTCCCAGAGTGTGTCCATCCTTTGCCCTGAATGAAGTAAGGATCCTGTGGAAAAAAAATTGTATGTGATTGTATAACTAATCATAATGCATATGCACAAGAGGGCAAATGAAGGTTGCACAGGCAACCTTAGTTCTAGCATTTCCTAATTTTGGGGCACTTGACTATGCAACCTTTAATAGTATTCTTTTGACGTAGTTATCTGAGTATAATTTCCTAGGTTTTTAAAAAGGAAACTGAAGAACAAATTCCAGCATTTGGCATCATATGGACACCCACTTGTCGTCTGCAGGGCTGAAACCTTTAGATCCACTCCAGAAACATCAGCCACCTAAGCTAACAGAGTGAATGATTAATAATAGTAGGTCTATCATTCTCTATGTGAATCCAGTCTAGAGGGGGATGAGACATACTTTGCCAGTGGGTTTCACAAATATTTGCCGACAGCAGGGAAATGGTGAGTCTCTGGAATCCTGGGTTCCTTTCCAGGCTCTGGAGGGGGAGTCTTATTTAGTGGTCACAGAACTTTCCATCCATTTCCCCAAAGCTTGATGTTTTCTGCCCTGTCCCCTCCAACCTGTCCTTGTCCCTGTCTTGTTTCTTCCCCACTGCTGGCTCCTTGCTCCAGTCTCATTCTCCTTACCTAGCCAGTTCCTGACTCCAGTCCTCAGTCTTCTCATCTTTCATGCAGTCTGTTGCCCAGTCAGTCCTAGCTCTCCCCTTGCACCCTGGTTCCTTGTCAGATCTGTTTCCCATCCCACTGATTCCCAGTCTGTCTCCCCTCAGCTCCCAGTCTAAGTCTACTTGCCCAGACAGTCCTAGTTTTCCTCCGAGCCTCCAGTCCCCAGCCCTGTAATCCAGCTCCTTATCCCAATCTGATCCCTCTGCCATGTACATTGGTCAAACCGGACAGTCCCAACGTAAAAGAATAAATAGACACAAATCGGACATCAGGAATGGTAACATACAAAAGCCAGTAGGAGAACACTTCAATCTTCCTGGACATTCTATAACAGATTTAAAAGTAGCTATACTTGAACAAAAAAACTTCAGAAACAGACGTGGGAGTGGACAGCATCCATCCTGATCAAATTGCCCCTGTCAACACTGGTTCTTCACTTGTGAGGTAACACCCTTCTCTTCATGTGTCATTATATAATGCCTGCCTCTGTAATTTTCACTCCATGCATCTGAAGAAGTGGGTTTTTACCCACGAAAGCTTATGTCCAAATAAATCTGTTAGTCTTTAAGGTGCCACTGGACTCCTTGTTATAATGAAAAGTGTTGGGCAACCTTAGTAATAATGCCTGTGTGTGTATAAAATGTGTTAATTTCTTTTAAAATAATCAGTTTTTAACAATACATTGATAACCTTTTTGTTTTCAATCAAAAACCCCTTGGAAAATTTCTATGAACACTTTCCAGAAAAATAGAACATTTTTCATTTTCAGTTTTTCATGGAAAATGTTTATCACTTTTCAACCTGCTCTACTGAGGAGAGGGGTATTGGGAGAATTAAGAACAGAGACACAAATACTCCCTCTGAAATCCTGTTCTGTGAGAGAGGATGTTTCTTTTCATTTTCTATGTTGTGTGACCTACACCATATTGTTTACAAGGGCTACTTTTGTAGGTTGTCGTATAGCTGACAACCTACAAAAACTTGATTTTTAAAAGGGTTATGAAGGAGCTGGCGACAGTGTCTCGCCCTGGGGCTATGAGCAGCCAATGCATTTGCTGTGATGATAGTGTGTTTTAATTTAATATTCTATAGTGGAGCTTTCCCAGAGCTGGTGTATCGATGGAACCAAGCAAGCAAAACTGGAATTCTCACCTACTTAAAACTGCAAAAGCAAGCAATCTCATTTGAATTAATATTTTACTCTTAATACATTCACTTAGTTTTGCTTGTTTGTTCTTTGAGTGATTGCACATGTACATTCAGCTCTTTGTGTGCTCATGCCCTGCACACAGTCATCAGAAATTTTTCCCCCAGTGGTACCCGTTGGGGCAGCTCAAGCATTTTCTGCTGCTTCGTGACCAACTGCCCCCAACCTCCCTCAGTTCGTTCTTACTGCCCAGGATGGTTGTTGGAGTCGCTTGGCTTGCCTTGCCTTAGCAAGTACTCTCAGTGTTCAGAGTAGCAGCTCTGTTAGTCTGTATTCGCAAAAAGAAAAGGAGTACTTGTGACACGTTAGAGACTCTCAGTGTGTTCATTGTAAATTAATTGTAGATAGTGTTAGTACTTAGAGAACATTTTTTCTCTTTTTGGCTCCAGTTGTTTTTTTTTTTTTTGTTCCTGTTACTCAGTACCGAGGGTTGCCTCTGTCACTGGGCTTTAAGCCCTGCCTCTCTTGCACTAGGCTGATGCCTATGAACAATGCACTCTGAAGCTGGGGAAGTTCACATTCAGGTTCATTGCCAGATCTGCCAAGACTTTAAGCCTTGGACAAGGAAAGACAGAGAAGCCAGGCTAATGCTTTGCTCATGGAGGCGGCCCTAAGACCTCCGCCAGAGCCTAGCTGGTAAGTCTTGACACCAACTGCCTCAGCCTCAGTTAGGAATGTGCCTCCTATATTGCCTGAGTCCTGACACTGCTCACCCTCCCTAGCACCTAAGAAGAGGCAAAAGACCTCTAAGCGGACCACCAAGAGGGGGAAGGTTGCCAGCACTGAAGTCATTTAGGCAAGGGGATAAGAGTAGAGTGCAACTGAAACCTAAGAACTCTTCTCTGACACTGCAGAAGCTGGCACCATTGATTCCAGCACTGAGGCAAGTGCCATTGAGTTCAGAGCATGAGAAAACGCCTTATACTGACCACACCAGTAGAATCTGCAGCAGCGAGAGATCTGCTAAGCCTTTTGGTGCCAGTATCTTTGGGTGCAGTAGACTGCACTCACATTGGTGTAGTGCTCAGTACTGCATCAACCTCTGTTGCCTCAAACTGCGCATCTGTCAGTACAACCAAAGGGGATACCTACAAAGTTGGCTGCGGTGCATCCTTCTCTGACTTGGCACCAATCTCTGCATTGTTGGGTGCATCCCGTCCTTGATAAGTGGAGGGAGAGTTGGCCTCTGAATTGAAGATTGGCTCCTCTGTTTCCCATCCTCAAAGCTGCTCTTACTACTCTCCACAAAGGCACTACTACGCTGCTAGGGAACCTTTGCCAAGAGTACCATCAAGTGGGTGGCCAGGGGTCACTGGGGCCCGCCACCAGTCCAGGGGCCTTTTTGGAATCCATGGGATTTCCCCTTGGTTTCTAGGTTATACACGAGATTTTCCAGTTATGTGTCCTTGAAGAGTCATGGGACACCTACTCACCAGGCACTGTTCCTGAGCCCAGTACTAGGCTTGATACTGAACAGCAAGATGTGGTTCAGGAGAACCCTGCTGGACAGCTCATGGTGGAAGAACAGCCTCTACTTGTGCTGGCTTTTTCTTCCTCCTGTCCTGATGAGGGAATTTAATCAGGGGTCATTTAGCCTCCTGCAGATGACTATAAGGCCCACCAAGAGCTGTTAAAGAGGGTGAATTTAAGCCTGGGGATCCAGCTGGAGGAGGTTAAAGAATCCTGCCTTGTTGACATTTTGGCCACAGCAGGCCTTCGAGAATGGCCTTTCCTATTAATGAGGCAATTATGGACCCTGTTTAGGCTCTTTGGCAGACCCCTTCATCCCTTTCCCCCTACCTCAAAAAGAAATTAATATAAATACTGTGGGCCTTCCCAAAGGTTTGAATACATATATTCTCATCCCCTCCCCAAGACTCTCTGGTGGTGTCAGCGGCCAATGAAAGGGAATAACAAGGGCCACAAAAAGTGATCCCTCCAAATCAAAATCTGCAAAAAACATAGATCTGTTTGATAGAAAAGTTTATTTTACTGGGAGGCTGAAACTCAGAATTGTCAACCAGCAAGCATTTTTGGGTCGGTATTATCTTAACGTGTGGGATTTCATTTTAAAGTTTAGAAATATGCTGCCAGAACACTAGGCAGGAGTTTTCCTTGTTAGTTGATGAGGGGAAATCTGTAGCAAGATCTTCTATGCAGGCTGCACTGGATGCAGCAGACTTAGCCACTACAGAAGCCATGGTCCCAGCTGCCATGTGCAGGAGCTCTTGGCTGCAATCCTTGGGGTTTCCATAAGAGGTCCAACAGACTTTATAGGATCTGCCTTTTGAAGGGATTTTGCTGTTTTTAGATCAAACTGACTCTAAACTCCATGTCTTGAAGGACTCTAGGGCAACTCTAATGCCTTTGGGGTTCTACACTCCAGCCTAATCCAGAAAGTACTTCTGCCCACAGCAGATGCACCATTACTCTGCCCCTGCTCGTCGGCTGGACATTCAGAGAAGGAAGAATAGGGGTTACAGACATAGACCTCCTCCTGCCTCTGCAACAATGTCTGTTCCATCTCAACACCCAGAGGGTGCTAAATAGGTGTGTCAAGGTTCCTCCCCCACTCTGAACTCTAGGGTACAGATGTGGGGACCCGCATGAAAACCTCCCAAGCTTACTTTTACCAGCTTAGGTTAAAACTTCCCCAAGGTACAAATTAATTTTATCCTTTGTCCTTGGAATATCCACTGCCACCACCAAACTCTAACTGGGTTTACTGGGAAATGTAGTTTGGACACGTCTTTCCCCCCAAAATCCTCCCAACCCTTGCACCCCACTTCCTGGGAAAGGTTTGATAAAAATCCTCACCAATTTGCATAGGTGACCACAGACCCAAACCCTTGGATCTGAGAACAATGAAAAAGCATTCAGTTTTCTTACAAGAAGACTTTTAATAGAAATAGAAGTAAATAGAAGTAAAGGAATCACCCCTGTAAAATCAGGATGGTAGATACCTTACAGGGTAATTAGATTCAAAACATAGAGAATCCCTCTAGGCAAAACCTTAAGTTACAAAAAAGACACACAGACAGAAATAGTCATTCTATTCAGCACAATTCTTTTCTCAGCCATTTAAAGAAATCATAATCTAACACATACCTAGCTAGATTACTTACTAAAAGTTCTAAGACTCCATTCCTGTTCTATCCCCGGCAAAAGCAGCATACCAACAGACACACAGACCCTTTGTTTTTCTCCCTCCTCCCAGCTTTGGAAAGTATCTTGTCTCCTCATTGGTCATTTTGGTCAGGTGCCAGCGAGGTTACCTTTAGCTTCTTAACCCTTTACAGGTGAGAGGATTTTTCCTCTGGCCAGGAGGGATTTTAAAGGGGTTTACCCTTCCCTTTATATTTATGACAAGGTGTTTTGATGGGATGCTCAAATAGGCCATGTCAGTTTCCAAGATGTCAGATTCCATTTTCCCCATATTGCAAAACTACATTTCTCACTTTCTCAGTGCTTGGTCCTGGATTACCTTGGACTGAAGGGTCTTAAGCACTTTGGAAGCAGCATCTACCCTCCAATTTATGCCTACCCCTTCCTCCCACCTTCTCTTTCTGTCCTTCTTCAGAGACCACTCTCATGAGGACTCCTAATCCAAGAGGTTCAATCTCTCCTTGAAGTAGGAGCCACAGATTAAATTCCGTGGTGTCACAGAGGTAAGGGGTTTTATTCCTGTTATTTCCTAATCACAAAACCAAAGGGAGGTCTCAGATCAGTTTTACACCTGAGCCAGCTCAACAAATATCTCAGAAAGATAAAGTTTCACATCGTCATTCTGGCTTTCATTATTCCTCCTCCTGGATCCTAGAGATTGATATGCCACCCTTGATTTAAGAGATGCCTACTTTCATGTGGCAATTTATCAAGGTCAGAGAAAGTTTCTCATGTTCATAGTGAAGCACTGTCATTACCAGTTCATTGTGCTTCCTTTTGGCCTGTCAGCAGCTCTTCAGGTTTTCACAAAATGTTTAACAGTGGTAGTGGCATTGCTGAGGAAACTAGGAGAACAGGTCTACCCTGACCTGGATGACTGGCTAGTCAAGGGCAGGTACAGGGGTCGGGTTCTCTCCAGTGTTCAAATTATCCAGTCAACCTTCAAAGGTATGTAGATTAACCCATTGCCCAGTGCAGAGGATACAGTTTATAAGAGCAGTACTGGGCTCTACTCGAGCCAGAGCTTTCCTTGAAGACACAAGACTCCAAACAGATTGATCTCTTGTGGCAGATCTCAAGGTTCATCCAATCACAACAACTTGAAACTGTATTAGACTTCTGGGGCATATGCCTTGATGCACATATATAATCCAATGTTGTTGTTGTTTTTTTACTGTGTAACTATACCCTTAATTTAAGTCTGGGTCTTTATTTCTTTTTCAGGCCTTAAAACTGAACAGGGCGCTAAGTTCTCCACACCCAAGATGTAACAGGCTGCACCTCAGGACTCTTCAAAGTTGGGTGGCCACTGTTTATTCACCAGGTTGCCGCCATCTGAACCCTGTGCCCTCATAGGTACTGAGATAGCTAGATTGGTGGACAGACACACTCAGTGTTTGTGTGGGCATTCCCTTTGTCTGCCTTCAGCCTTTGCTGACACTAATGATGGATGCATCTTCCTTGGAATAGGGAGATCGTCTGGGCACCCTCTGAACTCAAGGATTGTCGCCTTCAAGGGATTTCTTTTCATATAAGTGTCTGAGAGCTAAGGGCTGTCTGTCTTGCCTGCCTGGCCTTCATATTGCTTGTCAAGGGGGAAAAGCCTGTTTGTTCTCACGGACAACACTGCAGTGATGTTTTACCTCAACAGGCAGGGGGGAGCTCATTCTTCCCTGCTTTGTCAGGAAACAATTCACCTATGGAATTTTTGCATTGCCAATTCAATCAGTCTCTAAGTCTCTTATCTTCTGTGGGTGCAGAAGCAGGTGGAAGACCGCCTCTGCAGATCATTTACAAGTCACTAGGAGTGGTCTCTCTGGCTGGATGTAGCCACATGATTTTTTCCAACAGTGGAGGACTTTTCAGATAGACCTATTTGCAAACAAGGCCAACAGGAAATGCCAACAGATTTGCTCCCTACAAGGAACTGGTCCCAATTCCTTCACAAATGGCTTCCTGTTCCCCTGGACGAACAAGCTCTACTCTGCTTTTCCCTTGGTCCCATTCCTACACAGACCTCTGCTAAAGATCAGGTGGGACCAGGCCTCAGTTACATTAATAGCCTCAGTGTGGCATCAACCGCACTGGTTTTCTGCTCTGTTGGATTTGTCACTGACAGCTCTGATTTTGCTCCCAACCTGATCTCCCAAGATCACAGTTGGCTGCTCCACCCAAACCAAAACTTCATTTAATGGCCTGGAGGCTCCATGGCTAAATCCTAGGGAGGAATCTTGTTTGGAGCAAGTTTGCCATGTCTTGTTAAATAGTAGAAAGCCATCTACCAGAGCTGCTTACGTGTCAAAATGGATGCATTTTTCCATCTGGTCTCATCGGTCTGGGATCTTGGCAATGCAGTCCTCTATTCAACATATTCTGAAATATCTGTTGCACCTGAAAGAAGCAAGGGTTAGTGATTTCTTCTATAATGGTCCACCTGGCAGCAATATCAGCTTTCCATCCCCATATGGACAACTGCTTTATATTTTGGAATGATATGACAATCAAATTTGTGAAGGGCCTGGAAAGGTTGTACCCTCAAATAAGGGAATGTATCTCCTATGGGACTTGAACCTAGTTTTGTCAAAGCTCAGGAGGCCACCATTTGAGCCTCTAGTAATGTGTTCCTTACTGCACCTCTCTCTAAAGGTGGCTTTCCTTGTAGCTATTACTTTGGCCAGGAGGGTAGCTGTCAAGGTTCCTCCCCCACTCTGAACTCTAGGGTACAGATGTGGGGACCTGCATGAAAAAAAACCTCCTAAGCTTATCTTTACCAGCTTAGGTCAAAACTTCCCCAAGGTACAAAATATTCCCCCCGTTGTCCTTGGACTGGCCGCTACCACCACCAAACTAATACTGGTTACTGGGGAAGAGCTGTTTGGACGCGTCTTTCCCCCCAAAATACTTCCCAAAACCCTGCACCCCATTTCCTGGACAAGGTTTGGTAAAAAGCCTCACCAATTTGCCTAGGTGACTACAGACCCAGACCCTTGGATCTTAAGAACAATGAACAATCCTCCCAACACTTGCACCCCCCCTTTCCTGGGAAATGTTGGATAAAAAGCCTCACCAATTTGCATAGGTGACCACAGACCCAAACCCTTGGATCTGAGAACAATGAAAAAGCATTCAGTTTTTTACAAGAAGACGTTTAATAAAAAATAGAAGTAAATAGAAATGAAGAAATCCCCCCTGTAAAATCAGGATGGTAGATATCTTACAGGGTAATTAGATTCAAAAACATAGAGAACCCCTCTAGGCAAAACCTTAAGTTACAAAAAAGATACACAGACAGAAATAGTTATTCTATTCAGCACAATTCTTTTCTCAGCCATTTAAAGAAATCATAATCTAACACATACCTAGCTAGATTACTTACTAAAAGTTCTAAGACTCCATTCCTGGTCTATCCCCGGCCAAGACGACTACAGACAGACACAGACCCTTTGTTTCTCTCCCTCCTCCCAGCTTTTGAAAGTATCTTGTCTCCTCATTGGTCATTTTGGTCAGGTGCCAGCGAGGTTACCTTTAGCTTCTTAACCCTTTACAGGTGAGAGGAGCTTTCCCCTGGCCAGGAGGGATTTCAAAGGGGTTTACCCTTCCCTTTATATTTATGACAGTAGCTGAACTGTGTGTTCTGACATCTGAACTGCCTTATAAAATCCTTTTTAAGGTTAAGATCTACTTGCACTTCGTCTGAGATTTCTTTCTAAAGTGGTATCTAATGTTCATGTTAAGCAGTCAATTTACCTATCTACGTTTTACCCAAAACCACTCGCCAATAGAGAGGAACAACGTCTGCACACCTTGGATGACAGAAGAGTATTGGCATTCTACACAGGCAGGACTAAACAGTTTTGTTTGTCGACTCAACCATTTGTGGCTATAGCAGATAGAATGAAGCGTCTCCCAGTCTCCTCATAAAGAATTTCATCTTGTATAATTTCCTGAATTTATGATTGTTATGATCCATCGGGCATTTTCTTGCTGGGCAAAAAGACGACATATTCCACAAGATTGCAAGTAGCCTTAACAATGTTGCTTGCACAAGTTTCTATCCAGGACATTAGCAGAGTGGCTACATAGTCTTCTGTTCACATCTTTGCATCTCATTATGCCTGTGATGGGGTATGTACCTCCCACAGGCCCTGAAGGGACAATTGTGGGCCTGAGGGGACAATTAGGGTACCTGACTGCACTTGGAGGGAGAGCCAGGCCTAACTTACTAAGAATCTTAGCTGGCAGGAGTAGGCTGGATTATAAAGCCAGGATGCTTGCAGCGGAAAGGGGCTGCAGTGAGAATCTGCAGAATTTGCTCTTTCTGGGAGCAGAGAGGAAGAGAGGAGAAAATCTGAAGAATAAGGCCCAGGGTTTTAGCCCTGAAAGAAGGGTCAACCCCAGAGTAGTTGTGGGGAAAGGAAACCTGAGAAGGCTAGGTAGGAAGAAGCCCAGGGAAACAGCAGCAAAAGGTAAGACAGTATAGACCTGGGCTGCTTGTTATTGGGTCCCTGGGCTGGAACCAGTGTAGAAGGTAGGCCTGGGTTCTCCTACCAGCTACTGGGAAGTGTCACAGGAGCATTGCAGATGCCAACCAGACTGCTTTGTTACCCTGGAAGGGGAGGACTTTATAGTGACCTGGTTGGAGGGCTGAGTTAAGAAGAGAGAGCATCCTGAGTCCTAAACAGAGGGGTCACAGCTTGAGTAATCAATGGAAGAGGGTGCCAGCCCAGCCCAGAGCTGATTGCCAGAGCAGCCACAAGGAGACACTACCTGTGGTGAGTGAATCCCATCAAAAGGCCATTATTTAGTACTCCAGAAATTATGTTAAATTTGGATGAGTTTTACTCCAGTCTGTGTGTACATGAACTATGATCCCTCCTCCTATGTATGGCTTGTGAGTCATGAAGAGTGGATTGCACATGTGTAGCACATCTTGAAGAACAACAGTTACAAAAAGCTAGTAATGAATGATTGCACCTGGATTTTAAATAATATTTCTCTCTATTTCTCATCAGGAGGGGAGCACTTGGAATTGCTGATTTTCAAGCCTCTATGGCCTGCCAAAACACTTTTAGTCAGGGCAATAACTCGGCATTCCATTTCTCAGCCTCGGTTTTTGGCAGTCAAAACATTAGACAATTCAGTGCATTCATATACATTCAATAATTACACGCATTCATATTATTAAAGGCAGGGAAATATCTACTATTAATATTGACCATATTTCAAAACAATTAAAAGCAAAAACAGTATAATTCTGGACTCTATCAGGGGGTTCCTCTTCTATTAAAAATTAGTGGGTTATCTTTATTGGGATATTTCCCTGATAAGGGAAATTACATGACAAGTTAGAAAGTTAAGTCAAAATTATGATTTGCTGAATGATTTAACGAAAATCTTAATAAAAAAGTGCAGACTAACACTTACAGAATAAGACAGATCTGTCATTCTCTTTACCTGAACCATAAGAGTCTGTTCCTGCTCTCACTGATCTCAGTGGGAACAGGATTGGGCCCAAGATTTCATAAGAAAGATCCTATGACAGTTGCTGGCAAGAGAAAAAAAAATCAAAAGCACTTAACAGTTTAAGTCTCATTTTCAAAAGTGACTTGGCATGTAAGAGCCTAAAACTCATGCAAAGTTCATCTGACTTAGGACCTAAGTCTCTTTAGAAAATGGGACTTGGGCTTCTAAATGAGTGAAGAATTCCTGAAAATGTTAACTGCCATCTTTCTGCATCACTGCTTATATCTCTCACGCTTGCCCAATATGGACCCAGTCCACAAAGGGTGGATCTAGACTGAAACTTCCACAGATTCGAGGCTCCTTTTTAGGCCCACCTCTAGACTGAACTGTAATGGCATGTACCTGCACCACCCAGAAAGGGGCCCTGGAAAAGAACTGAGACTGCTTCCTCCTTCTCCAGAGGAACAGTGAGTTGTGACACCTTTTTGCAGGGTGCAGCTTCATTCCCCATCACCAGCCTAGTTCTGTTTGTTGGAGCCCTGAGGAGATGCACCCCCGGCTCTACCCACTTCCAGTGGCATGGGAGTATACAAGACTTAAAAACACTAGGCTTTAAAGCTGTCCCCAGGAGGCTTTTTCATGACATTTTTAAAAAAGCTTAGATTCTCACATCATTACATGACTCTTGGAGCTGGGGCTTTAAGAAGAACACCAAATACTGTGAGAGCTGGTAACACTGCAATCTAGCCCTAACTATCTTTATTCATTAATTAATGGGATATCGACAGTGTAGGAGAAAAGGCTACATGTCTGCACATTTCCAGTAAGTCTGCAATATGAAGTTATGTGACGAGCCATACCTGATGGGCTGGCCTACAGAAAGCAGGATGTAATCTCCCCCCAAAAAATCCAGAACAGATTAAAAAAATTAAAATGTCCTTTAAAAAACTGCCGCTGAAACCCATTTCCTCTTTTGCAGGAGAGGTTATTGTGCATAATGATGTAGGTACCGGTTGATAATCCAAGGGGAGGGGTTTGTTTGTTATTTTTAAAATGCTGTGCATATTTTTAAGGGCTATTAGAGCATGTAAGCAGCTGTAATGAGTTTTCTAGTGTCTATTAGCAACAAAAAACAAAAGCAGTTGAAACTACAAAACAAAACTAGTGGTTCTTCACTTGATCAACATTCACAAAAGAACTCAGCAGGAAATTCAGCTGCAGACCACGATAGAGGTGCCAATTACACAGCGACCAGAGAAAATGTATGGAAGAAGAAAAAGAAATTCGAGGAAACTTGTTGTGTTGCTGCATCAAGGGCTCTGGAAAATTCTTATCTGTGGATTTAAAAAAAAAAAAAAAAGGAACCAAATTCTGTTCCCAACTCTGCCGGTGTAAATCTGGAGCAACTCCAATGTACTCAACAAAGTCAATCTGTATCTTGAAATTGGGGCATGGTAAGTAAAGTCATATCTGGATTTACACCAAATTAACAGACAGCAGAATTTGACCCTCGACAGATGATAAAATTGGACTTCATTTATGCTCTTTAAAATAAAAGAATCACACACTTCTCCCCCTCCCCCCACCAGCAGAGCAGATGCCAGTTCAAAACATAGCGATGGGGGTGCCCTGCCACATTTTTAAACTACCCCTAGTCTTCTATTACAGGAAACGTAGAAATACAGCTGTGCTGGTTTTAGATAACCTTGGAGGCTTAGTCTCAGCTCTTTAAGCAGGTATTATGAGGAGGGGTGCAGGGATGTATACCACAAACATAATTGATCATACTATGTTGGAAGAATTCTGTGCCGCTTAAAATTAGTTTTGTTAGTTTCTGTGTAATACTGTAAAAGTCACATTCTATACTATACATTCCACAAACCATGTCACTACTCCAACCATCCTTAGTCTGATGCAGGGCTTTAAAAAAAAATAGAGAGAGAGAGATGCTTGAAGTACACAGACATATGATATCTTTTGAAATCCATGGAGAGACTTCCTACCAACTGAGGGTCAGAGCGCATGGGAGGAAAAAACCCTTTGAGCTTTTCTTAAGTTCTGTTTTGATGTTCCCCATCTACTAAATTCATAGGACGCTTTTAGTTCACAAAGGAATGGTAGTTTGTAAAATATCTCAGCAACTATACACACTACCCAAACACATCTAGAAAGAGGTGTATAGAACTCCCTTTGAAGCTGCAGTTGTAAGAGGCATCATTCAGTTCTTTTAAACATGGTCTATAAACATAAGGCAATAAACAAAATCAATCTCTAGTAAATATTGTTCTGAAGAGACAGATTAAACATAATGAGCTACTCATGAATATATATTTTTAATCTCACAGCAGAGATGAAATGCAGTAATCACTTTTTAGTTTAAAAGAGTTTTCTGTTGTTTTGTAAAAACAGAAACAAAGAAAGGAAAAGGAAAAAAGAGACGTTTTCCCTTCTGAATGAAAGATATAGAGGTTGAGAGTGATTCTTTCTAATTTACATCTAACCAGGATCTGAAAAGGATTGGAATGTAAAGGAATACATCCCTTGATACTTGCTTTGCAGGAGTCACTCTTTTACAGTGATTCCCAATCTTTTCAGACAACTGTTCCAGTTTACCAGATGGAAAATGAGCCGTTTAATCAGAGCCTAAAGCCCCAGTTCAGGAAATCATTTGCGCACTTGCTTAAATCCATCCCTATTCAGAACAGCACTTAAGTATATGCCTAAACTGCATAGAAGTCCATGAGATTCAAGCATATGCTAAAAGTTAAGCATGTGCTTCAGTTTTATTCGTGCTTAAGTGCTTTCTTGAACTGGTCCCTAAGAAGAGAGTAAAGACCTTGAGTGCAAGTAAAATAATAAATCCTGAAATCATAGTACTGCTATGTACAGTGAGTAATCCAAAGCTCATTGAAACCAACAGTAAGGCGGTCATTGATTTCAATGGGGTTTGGATTAGTTCCTACTACTGGTGTTTAAGAGGTAGCATTGAAATGTTTCTCAAAGCAGAGTTAGTTTAAAGAGGTAAAAGACATCATGTAATATATTTTCCCTTAAAGAGAATTTCAGATTTACACTTTCATCCTTGATTAGTTTTTCTAAACAAAAAAACACAATCAAATCTAATAAGCTGGCGTGTGAGTGGCCCTCATTTCACAGTTATTCAGAATTATGAATTCTGACTGACTACCAGCTGCTAAATCAGTGAAAATTGCCTGTCCAATGATAACCAACTGAACAACAAAGCTCTTCAAAGTGGTTTGGATTTCTTCTCTGCAAACTGTTCAATCTATTTAATATCAGCATTGCATTATGAAGACACACAGTAGTTTTCTATTTACCAAATTGCTTACAGCATTATATCGCTAGCTCCTGAACTTGATCTATATTAGCACCCACCTCTGGTATTACATTTCAAGGAAAGAAACATTACCTTGCTTTTCAGCCTTTGAACATAAATAAAATAAAATAACAAACATCAGTGGTATGTCTAGAGAGCATTTTAACTTTTTCTTGTTGCTGTGCATAATCAGAAGTGAAGGATGGTCTTGTGGATAAAAGTACAGACTTGGGAGTAAGAAGAGATGGGATTTATTCTGGATTTGCCACTGACTACCTCTGTGTCATTGGTTGAGTCTCTTAAACTGTCAGTGCCTCTGTTTTCCCATGTCCAAAATGAGGATAATTCTACTCTAATTCACAAGGATGGAATGATACTTCATTCATTAAAGCTTTTTAAATGCTTTGATGCAGTCTGCTAGGCAGTCTGATGGAAAGGTAAAGGCCTTTATCCTACAAAGACTCACATAGTATAAATATAAGTATGTGAGCAATCCTAATGAAATCAAAGTTAAAACACATCCATAAGTCTTTGCATGATTGGACCTACACTTGTACAGATGGTGAGTATTTTTTATCAGTAAGCTTCTAGTATAAATGAGAAAACATGATATGACAAAAGGTTAGTAATTCAATACAAAAGACTTTCACCTCTTGTTTGTGGGTCAAATCCAAATCAGTAATGACTGGAAGTTTGTTCAAATAGCCTGCTAGAGGATGTGAAATGAGTCAACAGTTCACCTTGCTCCAAGTGGAGAGTATCACATGCATCTAAAGAATCTGTATTTTCATCAAAACTATTCAAAATACTCAGCAATATTCAGGATTCTGGTGACACTACAAACAAGGCTTTCCAAAGGGGAAAACACATGAAAAAGCAAAAGAGGAAAGCCTAAAGGAAAGAATAAAAATGTCAATAATTATAGCCTTTTAAAATAGGTCTTTGCCATTGGGATGGTCAGAGTTACAGATCCTACAAAGAGGGAAAGAGGTGAAAAACATTGCTCAGATCTATTAGGGCTATGTTAATGATCCTTGCAAGATATTCACAAGACCGTTTGAGAGAAAGAGCAGAGGACACTTGTACAGTTAATACTTGCCTCCAAGACAAATAGTGTAACTTTAAAAATAGTCCTGAAGGTCACAGCACTCTCAGGCCAAGGGCAAGTGAACAGTCCTGCAGGTAATAATACCAGTGACCTCTCATAGGTCCATGACAGGTGAGCAGTCCCCCTCTATACATGGGTAAATGATAGCAAGAATGCTGTGAATATCTGACCTTACAGGACCCTGCAGCAAATGAGCAGTCCCACCAGATCCAGGAGGTGAATCAATTATTTAGTGTCATGGAGTAGAAGCATTAGTGCATGACCTTAATAAAGAGGCCTGTGACTCGCAAGAAGACTCACAGGATAGTTGGTGCATCAGAAGAAGTATCCCTACTTCCTCACCCCAGTGCACATGCATGCGCTCACACACACACACACACAGATACAGGGATTGTGGCAGCTGAATTTGCATGTGAACACTAATTAATTTTTTTACAGTTGTTGAATAAGATGAATCACAAGCAATAGGGCCTGCTGTCCCATGCCCTTGTACACAACATTATACGATAGTAATATCTGGGACTTATAAAATGACTTTCATCTAAAGATTCCCAAAGCGTTTTACAAAGTATATAGTCTTGTAACAGCTATGTGAGATTAGTATTATTGCACAAATGTTACAGATGTGTAAACTGTAGCACAGACAGGCTAAGAACAAAGTGTTCAAACTATAGGTACTTGTGTGACTATTTAGCCTAATGTGCCTTGCCCAAGATCATAGCACAAGTCAACTGTGGAACCCAAAAAATAGAACCCAGGAGTTCTGCCCTCCAGGTCTTGAGTGCTAATCACTAGACAACACAGCCTGTAATTTACATTACATATGTTTCTGTTGATGTGTTTATCCAATTGCCAGCTTTCTGCAGTAAACTGTGTCAGCCAGCAAAGGCATTAGTATAAGAAGATAAAATGAAAGCATGTCAGAGACAGAACAGAAAGCTCAAGAGCTGGATCCTTCTTCCTTGAAGAGTCAGATATAAATAAATCTATTTCTAGCTTCTCACTGGAAGCAGTAAGTTCTTGCTCCTCTCTCAAGGGAACCAATGTCATGCTCCTCTCCCCTGCCAATATGATTGGCTGACTGGCTCATTAGTAGCTTATGATTGGCCACTAAGGAGTCTCCCTAGAGCTCCAATGGTCCAAATATTGTAGTACAAATAGAAACCAACTAGATGTCTGTTTGCATTCCAGGAATTAATGTTACATAGGGGGTCATTATATATTCCAGTCTGCTTCCTCATTTTGATATCACCACATGTCATCAGCATCCATGTCACAACCACCACTAACTAAGAGCATTTTTAGCAGTGTCAGCAGAGAGGCAAAAGACTGAATGCACACTGAGATCTGACTACACTCACTTCCAAAGAAGGGCCCAATGTGGAGGGCGGTTTCAGAAAGCCATCACTGCCCGTGCTGTGGACTTCAGCCTCCAGTGCTATCATCCAGGTGCCTGTCGTGGGCAAGTATAAGGAAATCTGTTCAAAATGTGACAAAATGCTAAAATCAAACCCGCATAGTGGACCGCATTCTTTCTGGCCCTTGCTCAGAGGGCGGAATGGGATAAGGCGTAAAAGAATCTTTTTCTCTTCTCTGTATTTCCTGTGAACAGACTAGGGACAAGTGCAGCCCCTACACTCAGCCACAGTTCAGGGACTTCTGAGCAGGAGTCACTCACTCCAGAGAGGATAAAGGAGGAGACACATAATAGTCTCTCCTTACCTTCACCGGCCACTGACAGAGAAAAGCAGGTTCCACCATCTTAAAGGATTTTACATACTCCCCCTGCATGCTAGGGAATATCTTAGTTTCTCTGTTAACAAGCAACTGACCGCAGACATTTTTGTTAATGTGTTATAAAATGCTGTATGTATGCCAATAGCTAGACATCAGCATGGGAAACTATTGCTTAATCTTACCTTGAAAATAGTCCAATTCTTCAAGGTCAGTAAAAAGTATATCTAAAAGGGTATCTTGGTTTGGGGAGAATAAATAACTAGTGAAGAATTTTATGTTCTCAGCATTTTAATAATTTTTTTAAAAAAGAAGCAAAAAATGCAAACCAAGAAATGTCAGTGATTTGGTAATAATCGGTCTGCAGTGAAATAAACCAGAACTGGTTCCGTTATATGTTTTTGGCAGCTTGTAACTCAACATATTTTAGTTTCTTTATTCCCTAATGCAGATTGCTTGATGGTGTGTAAGAGAGCTAATTAGATATAAATACCAACCAGCACCCAGATAACAAGGATCATGATGATCATACAGCAAACAGCTGTGCCATTCGATAAATTGGTTTCATTTCTAACAGTGCTGCAATGCAAACATTTTCTATCTCAGAAAAGGCTTCTCTCCTCCCTTTCCATCCTGCTGATGAAGGGCCACACAAGGCCAGAAAAAAAACCCTCAAGGTTTGGTCAGGTTTTTTTTGTGGGAGCTGAATAGAGGTGGGGTTTGTTTGTTTGTTTGTTTTATTATTATTGACTCTTTCCATTAATGCCTTCTTTGCTAAGAGGAACAGAAGAGAACAGAAGAATGTCATTGGTGGAATCCATGCAAGAATTCTAGTGGATTGTACACGTAGATTGTAATGGAGGTTGGAAAGGATGCTTCATGCTTTTCTGTACTACCACGCTTTTAAAAAGATGGCTTTGTTTTTTTAACCTATTGAATTAAAAACTATTGAAAGTACAAATTGGCATCTAGTGGATCCAAAGTCCTTTGCTTATCCACAGAACAGTCAAGAGCAGTGCAAGTTTTCTTCACATTGCCTCTTCTGACATGCTGCACCTCTGACCTGGAGGGACTACACCCAGGGATCAAATTTTCAAAAAATTTCAAAAAAAAATTTGATCTCATGCTCACATTCTTAACTCATGGGCACAAACACTGTAAAACTATTTCAACCCCACCAACTTGTACAAAGCACCTGTACTGGTGGCCCCTGAGTATTTGCCCCATTTACGGAGGTAGCTCCCTATCTGGTTTGCCACGTCCAAGTAAGTTACTTTTTGTGCTTCTGTATCCCCCAAAACCTCTTTCTGTAAACTTCTGGGGTCATTTCTGATGACGGATATGTCTACATTTCAAGTTGGAAGTGTAATTCCCAGCTCAGGGAGACATACCTGCACTAGCTGTTATCAAGCTAACAACCTAAAAATTGAGTGTAGCCACAGTAAAATGAGGAAATAGAGCCTACTGACATCTGGTTCAAATTGCATGCTTTCTCAAAGTATTGTTGTAGTCGAGTTGGTTCCAGGATATGACAGAGACAAATTGGTTTCTCAAAGACAGTGAAATAAGCATCTATTTGTCCATCCTCTTTGAACCGGGGTAACAATTTAGAAACGAAGTCCTTCACAGAATTGGCATCACGTGTTCTACCCCATCTATCACATCACTGGGTCTGTGGCTCCCAGGTCTGACAAATTCCAGTTTATGCTGTTTGTCCTGATCAATAAGCTGCTTGTCTTTCATTGCCAGCTGTTTCTCCTCCAGGAGCAGTCTCCTCCACTCCAGGTCCTGCTGTGTGAGTGAACCCAGTCTGGACGGAGCCCCTACACTCCACCAGTACCACTGCATCATCCTGGTCTCCAATTCCACTGTTCATTGGCATGTCTGCCTTTTATCAGAATGGTCCATTCAAGCCCCCTCTTGACCCTGGATTCTCATTTATTTTCTGGTCCTCTGAGTAAAGCATGTTAACTAGTTGTGTCTTCGTTAGACCTTCAGAGTTTAGTTGCCTCTTTTTGAACTACTTCACCAGCTGAATTTTCTGGAGTTGCTCATAACTAAGGCTGCTTGTCTGTCACAGAGGTCATGGAAGTCATGGATTATGTTACTTTCCCTCAGCACCTGTAGCACCCCCTGGACCACCACCACCCCGAGCCCAAGTTTTAGTTAGGGATATATAGTGCAAAACATGGACAGGTCATGGGCCATGAATTTTTGTTTACTGTCCATGACCAGGCCAAGACTTTTGCTAAAAATACCCGTGACTAAAACGTAGCCTTACTCATACCTCTTTTTCTTTATCTTTTCTTTTTCTCAATCTTCCTAAAAAGAAGATAAACCATTTCTCTTACTCTACCCTTGGCAATACTTGTTTTCACAGCTGTCACCACATAGTGCAAATTATCGCTGCCACAGTCAGCATCCCAGTTCCACCACCATGTGACACTGAGCCTGTTTTGATTTAACTCTGTGTAGTCAAGTAGGGAAGCATTACATAGATACACTGAGAAATATATGATATTTATAAAAAATACAAATATTTTCCAGTTGTCCACTACTGGTTTTGAAACGAGTTTAATAAAGACAGTCCAGGTTGCCTGATGACAGGTGTACACTGTTTTTATTTTTTTAACCAAAGTAGTTTTAAAAATAGTTAGCCGTGATCTACATTGGGGAAAATTCCCCACAAAGAGAGAGAAATCAGCTATTGGTCTATTGTGACATAGGCACCTGTCAATATGGAGCTGAACTAAGTCCCTCAGTTCATTTCACAATGCCCCACCAAGCCACTCTCAAGTCTTTCAGTCATTAGTACTGGTCTGGACTATGTTTGAATGAAAAACTTAGATACAGAATACTGACTGTCCGATTACCAAATCCCAGTGACAGCCACTCCACCTCAGATTTCTAATTAACTTTTTCTTCACTTGATACTAAATTGATTGACTCTGCAAAAAGTGATTCCTGAATAAAGGGGAGTTAACTTTGTGGCTATATTCTCAGCACAGTGCATGGAGATTTACTGCTATGATTTTGTTAATCTGGGTAAAGAGTCCATCTCCCTGTGCAATGCATTAGTTTGCTATTTACAGTAAGATGCTACCCAATGCTTCAGTCGATCAAAAGGAAAAAGATAATGACAAAAATTGTGATACCCTTTCATATTGAAACCTAAAACCAGCAAACTCACTGGACTTCAGGCATCATAACAAACCTAAAAACCAGTAAAAAGAAAAGGAGTACTTGTGGCACCTTAGAGACTAACCAATTTATTTGAGCATGAGCTTTCGTGAGCTACAGCTCACTTCATCGGATGCAACCGATGAAGTGAGCTGTAGCTCACGAAAGCTCATGCTCAAATAAATTGGTTAGTCTCTAAGGTGCCACAAGTACTCCTTTTCTTTTTGCGAATACAGACTAACACGGCTGTTACTCTGAAACCTAAAAACCAGTGACGTTCATGTGTCAAATTTCAAGTATTTTTAATAAATAGAGATCAAGTTGTGGATTTGGATGGAATATAATTTTGACCCAGAATTTAACTCTTGTGGATCTATTTTGCTTGACACAATTTTGCATATACAATATTTAAAAAAAACCCACCAACAAATCCCCTTGAGTTATGTGTAAATTGCATGGGCCAATACTTAAGTTCTTACATACAGGTTTAGCTCCCTCTGATGTCTGTAATAGGCAGCATCAGTGTGAATGAAAACAAAAGTTGGACCTAATATGGTTCTGACTTGATAACTAAAATATGCTAAGTCTAAAAGGACTCTGACACATATTTTAATCACACAGTTGCTAGACATTTCTGTCAATATTCCCCGACACACATGGGATTTTGATACAAAAATTCCATTGGCATTCATGGGAGTTACCCTCACAACTCCCCCAAATGTCAATGAGTGAACATACCCTTGAGAAAAGATATGATATCATAGTGTACAAAGCCTAATGTCATCCATATGTGGGATCTTACTGTAACATTCCAAAAACAAAGAGGGCTAGAGCCAGCCAGAAATGTAAAGGACAACACCTTGATCTTTCCCTTCCAGTGTTTTCTTTACTACAACAAATTAATATTCCCTCTTCCCCCAAAATAAGAATAGTCCAAAGGGATATTGCCTGTCTCTTAAAGCCCCAAACCATGCCTTTCTTAAAGGATGATAAATCCCATGGAGCAATCCTGAAGGATGTCATTATATATTTTAAAGAAAGCCTTTTAGGGCACGGTTTAGTCATGCACACAACACTTGCATCCTGAAGGTTCTCAAAGACAGGGTCCTAATTATATTGTCCTCTTGTATAATGTGTATGCATACCTATTGTATTAGATGTGTGTGATGCATTAAAACTTAACTCGGATCTGCATCTGACTTGTGAAGAACAACCCAGAAAAGATGGAAGCATTGTAAGTAGGCAGGGGAACAAAGATGAGAAATGGACAGCTGTGTCTGTACCACTTAGTGCCACCCTGCTCCCCACACACGGTGACAATCTGGTTTGCAGCCTCAGGATCCTAAAAACATCCTTCAGTGCATCTGGATTCCCATGTTATGCAGCGACCAGTAGAGTCTTCTTTTGTGTAATGTGATCTTTCCTTCTGGTATGCATCTCATTGCTATTATTCACATCTTTGTCACATCAAGAGGAGGATAGGAATAAAATTCAAAATGATCTGGACAAACTGGAGAAATGGTCTGAAGTAAATAGGATGACATTCAATAAGGACAAATGCAAAGTACTCCACTTAGGAAGGAACAATCAGTTGCACACATACAAAATGGGAAATGACTGCCTAGGAAGGAGTACTGCAGAAAGGGAGCTGGGGTTCATAGTAGATGACAAGCTAAATATGAGTCAACAGTGTAACGCTGTTGCACAAAAAGCAAACATTCTGGGATGTATTACCAGGAGTATTGTAAGCAAGACATGAGAAGTAATTCTTCCACTCTCCTCCGCGCTGCTTAGGCCTCAACTGGAGTATTGTGTCCAGTTCTGGGCCCCACATTTCCAGAAAGATGTGGACAAACTGGAGACAGTCCAGAGAAGAGCAACAAAAATGATTAAAGGTCTAGAAAACACAACCTCTGAGGGAAGATTGAAAAAATTGGGTTTGTTTAGTCTGGAGAAGAGAAGACTGAGAGGGGACATTATAACAGTTTTCAAGTTCATAAAAGTTTGTTACAAGGAGGAAGGAGAAAAATTGTTCTCCTTAACCTCTGAGGATAGGACAAGAATCAATGACTTTAAATTGCAGAAAGGGCAGTTTAGGTTGGAAATTAGGAAGAACTTCCTAACTGTCAGGGTGGTTAAGCACTAGAATAAATTGCCTAGGGCGGTTGTGGAATCTCCATCATTGGGGATTTTTAAGAGCAGGTTGGACAAACACCTGTCAGGGATGGTCTAGATCACTGGTTCTTAACCTTTACAGCAGCCTGAACCCCTTTCGTTCTCAAAATATGTTCTCAAACCCCTCATCAAAAATCGTTGAAGTAGGTCATTTCTTTAAACCTAGATATATTTTTTGTTTGTATATTACAGTAATAGTTAAAAATGTGTAATGTTAATAACTACATAGGTTTGATTAAACAAAGTAGTTATACTTACGTGCCTGTGCTTAATTTGTGTTTTTGATGATTTACTTTCTAAAAAAATCTGGCATGTCTTGCATCCCCAGAAAGGGCATCTCGCGCCCCCCAGGGGGTTCATGCACCCCAGGTTAAGAATCACTGGTCTAGATAATACTTAGTCCTTCCTTGAGTGCAGGGGACTGGACTAGATGACTTCTCGAGGTCCCTTCCAGTTCTATGATTCTATAAGACTGGACTATGGCAATGCACTCCTTGGGGCTGCCACTGAAGACCACCTCAGGGCTTCAGCTAGTGCAGAATGAAGTAGGCTGCCTATGGAATTCGGTGAGCCGTGATCTGCATTAGTTACTGAACTTGACATATTTCCAGATGGAATTGAAGGTGTTGGTTATAATTTTAAAAGATCAGGGAGCCAGCTATTTGTGAGATTGTGTCTATTTTATGCCCATCATTAAGATCTGCTGGGACACACTTGCTATCTGTTGCTGGAATTGAACTTTGCTGGAATTCAACCAGCAGTAAAGAAAGCAATCTCAATGAAAAGAGAAATTTCTTCTCTGAAATGCTGTGCTGGAGCCAGAATTCGGAAACATTCTGGATAATGTGTGACATTCACCTGTTAATTCAGAATTTTAATAACTCATGTATTCTTTACCAGCTCAGCAAGCAATGAGGTGTATATAATTTTACTTAAAAAACTAGGAGTACTTGTGGCACCTTAGAGACTAACAAATTTATCTGAGCATAAGCTTTCGTGGGCTAAAGCACACTTCATTAAATGCATGCAGTGGAAAATACAGTAGGAAGATATATATATATATATATATACAGAGAACATGAAAAAATGGGGGTTGCCATACCAACTCTAACGAGAGTAATCGATTAAGATGGCCTATTTTACTTAGTTAATTTTACTTAGTCACCATTTAACGACTCATTTGCTGGATTTGCTGGTTTTATAAAATGAATAGGAGATGCCATAGCAATGCGTGCCCTATAAGTACCTCAATTAATGAATAAGTTGCTCTGGAAACATCAATAGTGTTACTTGTATGGGTGGAACATAGTGATAACTACAACTAAAACAAAAATCAGTTTAAAATAGTGGTTTAAAATTTATATTGTGATTTGCAAGCCAAGTCTTGAGCCCTGACTCCAAGGAACTTAGATTAAGTTTGGACTGAGTATAAAGAAAGTAAAGGCTTCAAGATTTTTCCTTATTGGAATATATACACATTGTAAGTTTGTATAATTATGTAAGATAGAAAGATAGATAGATAGATAGATAGATAGATAGATAAAGAGGGAAGAGATCTAAGATACTGTATACTTGCAGAGACATACATAACCCTTGTATAAGACATACAGAGGCACAAAACAACCATAGTTCACTGATGACAGTGGGAGCCATGGGTATAGGCCCGGGAGACCTATCTGTTAAAAGGGAGAACTCTGCACACTCAGCTCCCTTTCACTTGAGAAAGAATATGGGTTCTCAGCACCTCTGAAATTCAGGCTTGCCTTGTGCATCCAACTTGTGCAATAAATGAAGCAGGAATCCTGTAGGGGGGAAAAACAGTACATGCACATGGGGCCTGAATTGAGGTTGCATAGGCAACTGTAAATCTAATATTTCTTAACTTTCAAGTGCTTGACCTTGCAACCTAAATAACTTTCTTTTAATTTCTTTAAAAAATGTAATTTCTTAGGTTTTTGGAAGAATGAAGGTAAAAAACAAATTTCATTATGTACAAACGTAAAACCACCACTGTGTAGGATTTGGACACTGAGCCTGTAGTATAGACTTCTACCACTTGACACACAGGACTAATTACATTTAGCCAGCAGAAGCAGAATGTTGTTATTCAGAGTGGGGGGTAAGCTGCTGGCAACATATGATAGGGTCCAGAGGGTTATTAGGGAAAGCCTGGCCTGGTTCTCTGTCTTCCCCAAGCCAGAAGATAGACGCTCCTGTGGAGCCATGTGCCAAGTTGAGGGTTTCTGTGAAGAGGGTTGGCATCTCTCCCCTTGCCCTAGCTCTGACTACAGCTGTTCTGGCTTAAGCATTCCCAGCGCAGTGTCTGCTGCTGCAACTAGTACTCTGATGATAGCTAGACCAGCTTCTTTATGCTGTTCATTGGTTTTGGCATGCTTCCAAAATTTTCCTTGGAAAACAAGTGACAAAAGGGAAATGGTGATGCCTAACACTTTACAGGTTTCAGAGTAACAGCCGTGTTAGTCTGTATTCGCAAAAAGAAAAGGAGGACTTGTGGCACCTTAGAGACTAACCAATTTATTTGAGCATGAGCTTTCGTGAGCTACAGCTCTGATGAAGTGAGCTGTAGCTCATGAAAGCTCATGCTCAAATAAATTGGTTAGTCTCTAAGGTGCCACAAGTCCTCCTTTTCTAACACTTTACAATTAAGCCAGATATGAATGGAGTGTCAGAGTACAAACAAAAGGCACGACTGTAACCTGAGGGGTTTCTCCTTCCTGAATATAATGCTTCAAAAAAAAACCAAAAAAAAAAACCCAAGAATTCTTGGGTTAACATATGTACAATTTCTGTACCACTATAATTATTTCAGTTTAGAAACAAAGTTAGTTAAAGTGATACAGCCACCTAGTGTAGACGAAGTTATACGGGTACTATGTATACTACTATAGTTTATTCAAGGGAACTGCATGCTATTATTTTCCTCTAAAGAAGTAACATTAAAAATATCTAAATGGGTTAACAATGTCCCTTTCAAAAAGAAACTATTTTAAATTATTGCACTTTTAAATAGAAATCTGAAGCCTTTCTTGAACATCAAATATAACCAAGGCCAGTAAACAAGCATCCAAGCAGGCACCATTTCACAGTTTCAGATTTATTAATTCTGCCTCATTACCTGATGATTCAGAAGCGAGGATCGCCCTGCTGCTGATTGCATTTGCATATAGTAAAGCATGCTGCCCACATGACTCTCAATAGATAGGGAATTCAACATATAATGTGTCTTAACCTCCGAAATACTTAGTGACCTCACATTCCCATTTTCACTGAATTGTTTACAGTTCTCTTTGTCTAAGTCATTGCAATATTTACTGAATCTGTGGCAGATGCTGGCATCTTGTTTTTTATTTTAAACCCGCCCTCCCAATATATTTTGCTACAAGTAAAAATTAAATGAAAGAAAAAGGATTGTTTTCTGGGTTTGATTGATTAGTGAGTGACAAAGACCAAGGGTCTTAAAGCTGGATTTAGAAAACTGACACTAAAATGACATTGTGGGCTTCCACATTTGCCTTCTCTCAACTTCTTCAAAATTGGCTCAGTTAACAGTGATATTTTTTCTAGTTCTAGAACTACAGACTCAGCCTAGAAACTTAAAAATAAATAAAAAGCTATATACTTCCTACCTCTTACATTATTGCACTATGGCAAAAGGCCCCACAGTCAGAACTGAGCTGACAATTTGATGAGTGAGCTAGAGAAGAACCCCAGCATCTATTTCCACACAACTGCACTGGGTCCACAGCGCTAACAAGAGTAAAAAGCAGTAAGCAGACAGGCCTCAGACACAGGGAACATACAGTTGAGTAAATGGATGCTGTTTTCACTTTCCTGACCACAACTGCACTTTAGTCTCCCGTGTTTTGATAGCCCATTAGGGAAGAAGAGAAAAGGAAACAAACTGGAGAAAGTTTTGCCTGGAGCCAAACAATTTGACAGTTCAGAATCCAGGAGGAGAAGTGAACCAGGTTTCTGCCTTCTAAACATATTTATTACACCAAGGACAGAGACTGACCATAGATGGAAAAGGAAAATAAGCACCTCTTGCAGAGGTATCAAGGGTTTTTTTGCTATTATACTCTGTGAGACACAAAGCTTGTCTGAGAGCAGAATTTAGGAAGGAACCAAAACACGCAATAAAGTCCAACCCCTCCCATCAGCCTGTGATTAATGTTAAACCAGAATCAAGCAATGTCTGGGTCATTTCAGGTGTCTTGGTGCCAGGCAGAATTTTTTTACTAATGTACTTAATTAGAGCCGGTCATTCAGAACAATTAACTTCAATTAGCTTTAAAAGAGTGAAATTAATTCCCATACCCAAGGGACTATCCACTTATCCTCTCAAAATAGTATTGAAGTTGGGCTCTTTAGGGCAGTGACTATTTTTGTGGTGTTTAGCCCAATAAACACCTGGACTCTGGACCCTGGACTCTGGACTAGGACTCCTAGGCATTACAGTACCATAGATAATAATAATACAAAGGGTGAATTTTCACCTGAAAGAAGGGAGCTATCAATAGGATATTCTCCACAAGATGTCTTCATATCTGGAACTCATCTCTTCCCTCATCATCTTGCAGAGCCCAGGTATATCAATCTTCAGGCCACGGTGCAAGTGGCATCTGTTCTCTCAGGGAGTTGGGCAGAGCATGGGTTGAGGGCAGTAGGTTGTTCGCTTGGAAGGAGGATATTTTATTTCTTAATATGTATTTGTTTAATGCATCCTATTGTATTTGAATTTTTTTGTGTGAAATTAAGTTACATCAAAAGCAACACGGAGTACTTGTGGCACCTCAGAGACTAACAAATTTATTTGGGCATAAGCTTTCGTGGGCTAAAACCCACTTCATCAGATGCATGGAGTGGAAAATACAGTAGGCAGTTATAAAAACACAGAACATGAAAAGACAGGAGTTGCCTTACCAAGTGTGGGGTCAGTGCTAATGAGATAATTTAATTAAGGTGGAAGTGGGCTATTCTCAACAGTAGAATACTTTGTAGTGGTAATGAGGCCAATGTAATCAGGGTGGCCATTTCAAACAGTTGACAAGAAGGTCTGAGTAATAGTAGGGGGGAAATTAGTTTGGGGAAATTAGTTTTTGTAGTGACCCATCCACTCCCAGTCTTTATTCAGGCCTAATTTGATAGTGTCCAGTTTGCAAATTAATTCCAGTTCTGCAGTTTCTCGTTGAAGTCTGTTTTTGAAGTTTTTTTGTTGAAGAATTGCCACTTGTAAGTCTGTTATTGAGTGTCCAGGGACACTGAAGTATTCTCTGACTGGTTTTTGAATGTTATAGTTCCTAATGTCAGATTTGTGTCCATTTATTCTTTTGCTTAGAGACTGTCCTGTTTGGCCAATATACATGGCAGAGGGGCATTGCTGGCACATGATGGCATATATCACATTGGTAGATGTGCAGGTGAATGAGCCCCTAATGGTGTGGCTGATATGGTTAGGTTCTATGATGGTGTCACTTGAATAGATATGCAGACAGAGTTGGCAATGGAGTTTGTTGCAGGGATTGGTTCCTGGGTTAGTGTTTTTGTTGTGCGGTGTGTAGTTGCTGGTGAGTATTTGCTTTAGGTTGGGGGGCTGTCTGTAAGCAAGGACTGGCCTGTCTCCCAAGGTCTGAGAGAGTGAGGGATCGTCCTTCAGGATAGGTTGTAGATCCTTGATGATGCACTGGAGAGGTTTTAGTTGGGGGCTGAAGGTGATGGCTAATGGCATTCTGTTACTTTCTTTGTTGGGCCTGTCCTGTAGTAGGTGACTTCTGGGTACCCCATGTACATCAGGTTGCCAAGTGACTGGGTTAGCTATCATTTTATGTGTTTATACATTTTAAAAAAACACACATTAAAAATAAAATGTCATTACTACTAGCACTATCTGAAACAATTTGATTCACAAGTAGTTTTAACATATTAACATGGAGAGCCAAAGAGCTCCCCAGAGAAGAGCAGACCCCACACTCTGGTCTCTTTAGTACTTACCTGCTGTGAACTCTCCAGAACTTCCTCAACACAGAGGGGCGGGTCATCATCCACAATCCTTCCCTCTTCCTAATCCCAGTGTCCTCCTTCTGACTGATCTAGTGATTAATTTTCATCTATTAGGTCATTACATTATACTTTGCTACACTGCACCAGCCACTTACTGTATCTGCCCATTGGAGTCATGTTCAGTATCACTGTAAGAAATATGCTTGCACAATGAATTAGCAACAAGTGGCATATATTATATACTATATAAGAGACCACTGAGAAATTAAAGCATATGGAAAAACTAAATTGCTTTATTTTTATTTGCTTCCCAATTCCAACTGAAAATTATTCTTTATGGGCCCTACCCTGCTGACATTTATCAAAGGGAGAAAAGTTATGTGCCTAATGTAAATGTTTGTAGAATCAGGCCCTGCAATAGTAAATGCATCATGAAAAAATATTATAAGTAGTGTTTGAAAATAGTAAGACAATAAAATATATTCATTGGCTCAGCTAGTCACAGTCTGAACTCCAGTCAGAGAGATTTTTGAAAACAGAATTTAAATTTTAGGAAATAAAAGAAATGCATATTCCACTGTGCATTACTATACAATAATAACAAGTGAAAATATTACATTATACAAAACTATTTTAAAAATTGAATTGCATCATTTAACTAAGATTTCTTTTCCAAAATAATTTGCTGAGTACTTTTCCAATACCAAAGTTATCAATATATCTAAATGTATTTATCCTTAAATTAATACACACACCTATCCAAGGCCCTAGGCATCCCAATATAATAAATTGTATACCATACAATTAAATTAAATCTCAGCAGAATTAAAATAATCAGTTCCACAGTGAAAGTGGTTGTATATGGCTGAGCAGCTAACCAAAGCTCCAAACCTCCAAAACCTGACTTATGTTTCCTCTTACAAAACATTTTACAGGCATACAAAAATCATGAAAACTGGAGGCAGTTTAAACTAAATGTATCCCCAACGTAGGATTACATAAGGAAATTATAAAATAATCCGATTTCTAATAAGGAAAGCAAATAGATATATTGTATACACATTTTTCTAGAGAACTACAGGGCAATTTTGACAACATGAGGCTAGGTTGTGGAAAGGAAATTAACCAATAAATGTATCCATGAACCAGAATGATATAATACTATGAATGGTACCAGTTCCCTATCATGGAGAGAATGCAGATGGAAAACTATGATTAGATAGTTTTGCACAAGAATCTTACAAAACAAAAATAGATATAAAGTTCACAACAAAATGCTGAAGGATTCCCCAGTTTGTGGCATCTCATTTTCCTCTCTTCTGGGAATGGCACAAAACTGACAGATCTCTGATGTGACACACAAGTTATTTAAGAATTTTCACAAATTCTGTGGGAAGTGTCCTGAATTACTGGAATTATAGATACATATTTAAAATCCTTGTGGTTGAAGGTAATGAATACATTTCATCACTATAGCTATGAAAATAAATACCTGTTATAGGTCTCTAAAGACCAAAAATTATGAGAAATGGCAAGCCTGTTTGTATGAGGTCATGATCTTGCAACCCCTTAACCATATGACTAGAAAAGAGTGACAGATCAACTAATGGGATGAACGAATTAAAAATAAATCATATTTTAGATTAGCAGCCTGAATACTTACTGTATCCACAACTCTGCTGCATTCTTTTGTATTGCATATTTGACAGGTTCTCTTGCATCTTAATCAAGAAAATTCCTTGTGCTGCCAGCACTTCTGTTTATTTTTATCAACAAATTAGGGCTAGATCATCCCTTACTTGTGGTGCAAATAGAGGGGCCTGGTATTTAGTACATGTGGGAGACATTGTGACTGGTGTTTATGTGCCAGTGTCCCCCTTTGTCACCTGACACTACATAATCTGCTACACAGGTGCATCATGGGCAGAGGATTTAGCTGGTTGGGAAGAATTTATGCATGGGCTGGAGATGACAGGACCTGCCACTCTCCACAGGACCAGCATCCCCTCCAATCCCTCAAAGAATACCTGCATAAGACATTGCTGACATGGCCTATAGCTAAGAAAACTATTACCATCCCGTGCCCCTCCCCAAGAGTCATCTGTTTCAGGACAGTAGCATGTAGGATGGCATTGGCAGCATAGTTCCTAAAGGAGATGTGCTGCCATGGAATGTGTGGGACCTCTATTGTTCGTTGTGGGGATCTTTAGACTTAGGGGGCCAAACCACTTAGAAAGAAGGAGTGTATCCACTTTCTCTCCTTCTCCTAAAGAAATATTGTGGTGCAATACTACCAGTGGAAACACATGGGGATCAAATCTGCACCCCACCTGAGCTTTGCTCTGGGGGAATGAAGAGAGGGAGCTTGTTGACACTCAGCCACCCTGCTTCAGCACATGTTTGACCCACACAGGACCAGTGGTAACTTACACTAGTGGAAAATCAGGCATACTTGAGCTCTGCTACACTATGCCCCCTCCTCTTATCCTTCAGGTGAGTTGGGGTGGCTGGCACAGGTGATGGATTCCACTGGCAATCTCTGGCTGCTTTAAAGCCAATTTGCACTGCTTACATACACAAGCAGTTAAAGTCAACCAGACTGCTCAGAATGTGTAACGTCTTTGCAGTATCAGGGCCTTGGTTGTCAACTTGGTCAGTTTTCCTCTAAACCTAGGTTTTTTTAAAAAGACTAGGTTTTGCTTTAAAATTGAGTTTGAGTTAATTAAATAAATTAAATTTTGAGTAGATTTGTATTTCACTATGAATGTTCTGCATACCCTTGACTAGGATTCTAGAGTTTGGGGAGAAGATTGAGAGCAGATATTATGGAGATCCTCTATTTAAAATTATTAGTTAGAAAAGTTGGCACTTTTAATTACCCATAATACAAAAACAAGAGTATCCACAAATTAAATTAAAAGGCTATCAAAGTTTGGTAGAACCCCATATTTTCATATTTTATTTATTTGTGCATAGTATACAATTGATCTGCTGAATTTTCTTCTCCAGGATATTACAGAGGAAAATAGCTCAATATGTTTCATAAAGGGTAAAATTATCAAAAATACCTACATGATTTAGGAGATACACTCCCATTTTTCAAAAGAAATTTAGCCACTTAGAAGCATAAGTCACTCAAAGTAAATAAAAGTAGGCTCATAAGTGCCCAAGACTTTTGAAAATGGGATTTAGATGTTTTTAAATTTTATGCAAAGTGATCTGACAATTTAGTAACTGACTGATATTTAGATAGGATTAAAATTACAAGGGCTGTCAATGATCGTGCTTCAGGACATAAGATAATTACCAGTAGGTTCAGGTAGAAATTTATTTTGTGATATTATTATTTGTGTATTGCAAACCTAAGTATCCTGTGAGGATTTCACACCACTCTGTAGCATCTAGTACTGGCCACTGTCAGATACACGACACTGGAGCAGACAGCCAAGTGGTTTGTTCCAGTGTGGCAATTTCCAGTCTATGTTATTACTATACAGCTGCAGTATAATTCACCATCTGTTGATTTACTTATAGTGAGATTTGAAAATCAGTCTGTCACTGCTAAACTGAGTCACCTGATTTGTTTTTATACTGCACATTTATTATAAACATATTTACCAGGAAAAAGGAAAAAGCTAACAACTACTTTTGCAGTTCAAATTGAAAACATAATTTATGATAAAAGTGTAAATCGATTACATTTCACCCTATTGTATTCCCAGTCAAGCAGTAATTTTACAATAAATGAAAAAAATACAATTTTGTGTGCATCTGCTCTTGTATACCATATGGGAGCATTAACCCTTTCTGGGATAAAAGAAAAATCAGTAGTTCCCTAGACAGTAGCTTACAACTGAAGCTGCTCAACAAATCCAGAACTTCAGTGAGTACAAATGGTCAAAGCCTATCCAGACACAAGAAGGCATTTATTTTCACACCATATGCAAATACACCCCAGAAGCAGCCAACAAGTCTGTATCTCCTCCATCAGTCCCAGGAAGAAAGAAAATGAAAAATTCTGGCTTCCTATAAATATAGATATTTAGAAGCTGCTAATTAAAATGTGCAAAGTAGAGAAGTAACTAGTAGGAATGTCATGTCTACATTAAAATATAGGGGAAATTATCATTATCTTTCATGTATCTATAATAAGTATGTTCGGCATGGATCCTTACCATGAAACACTGGATTAACTTAGTAAAATGTGCTACATCACCAAAGGAAAAGCATTTAAATTCAGCAAAAACAATGAGGAGTCCTTCTGGCACCTTAGAGACTAACATATGTACTTGGGCATAAGCTTTCATGGGCTAAAACCCACTTCATCAGATGCATGGAGTGGAAAAAACAGTAGGCAGGTATAAATACACAGTACGTGAAAAGATGGGAGTTGCCTTACCAAGTGTGGGGTCAGTGCTAATGAGACAATTCAATTAAGGTGGAAGTGGGCTATTCTCAGCAGTGGAATTCTGTTTGGCCAATGTACATGGCAGAGGGGCATTGCTGGCACATGATGGCATATATCACATTGGGATCATCATGTGTCAGCAATGCCCCTCTGCCATGTATATTGGCCAAACCGGACAGTCTCTACACAAAAGAATAAATGGACACTAATCTGACATCAGGAATTACAACATTCAAAAACCAGTAGGAGAACACTTCAACCTCCCTGGTCACTCAATAACAAACTTAAAAGTGGCAATTCTTCAACAAAAAGACTTCAGAAACAAACTCCAACATGAAACTGAAGAACTGGAATTAATTTGCAAACTGGACACCATCAAATTAGGCCTGAATAAAGACTGGAAGTGGATGAGTCATTACAAAACCTAATTTTGCCATACTAATTTCCCCCTCCTGTTACACACAGCTTCTTGTCAACTGTTTGAAATGGGCCGTCCTCATTACCACTACAAAAGTGATTTTTCCTCCCTTGGTATCCTACTGTTAATTGAATTGTCTCATTAGACTGACCCCCACACCTGGTAAGTCAACTCCCATCTTTTCATGTAGTATGTATAAATATACCTGCTACTGTATTTTCCACTCCATGCATCTGATGAAGTGGGTTCTAGCACATGAAAGCTTATGCCCAAATACATTTGTTAGTCTCTAAGGTGCCACAAGGACCCCTTGTTGTTTTTGCTGATACAGACTAACATGGCTACCACTCTGAAACCATTTAAAGTCAGATCTTGAACTTCCATGCTTTATGTCAACCACTGATATTTGCAAGGTTGCTTTAACTTAGATGGGAGAATATAAGAACAGCCATACTGGGTCAGACCAGTGGTTAGTTTAGCCCAATACCCTGTCTTCTTACAGTGGCCAATGCCAGATGCTTCACAGGAATGAACATAACAGGGCAATTATGAGTGATCCATCTCCTGTTGTCCATTCTCAGCTTCTGGCAAACAGAGGCTAAGGACACCATCCCGGCCCATCCTGGCTAATAGCCATTGATGGACCTATTCTCCATTAATTTATCTAGTTCTTTTTTGAACCCTGTTATAGTCTTGGCCTTCACAATATCCTCTGTCAAGAAGTTCCACGGGTTTACTGTGCATTGTGTGAAAAAATACTTCCCTTTGTTTATTTTAAACCTGCTGCCTATTAATTTCATTTGGTAGCCCCTAGTTCTTGTGTTATGAAAAGAAGTAAATAACACTTCCTTATTTACTTTCTCCACACCAGTCATGATTTTGTAGACCTCTATCATATTCCCCCTTAGTCGTCTCTTTTCCAAGTTGAAAAGTCCCAGTCTTATTAATCTCTCCTCATATGGCAGCCATTCCATACCTCTAGTTATTTTTGTTGCCATTTTCTGAACCTTTTCCAATTCCAATATATCTTTTATGAGATGGGGCAACCACATCTGCATGCAGTATTCAAGACGTGGGCGTGCCATGGATTTATACAGAGGCAATATGGTATTTTCTTTCTTAGTATCTATCCCTATCTTAATTATTCCCAACATTCCGTTCGCTTTTTTGACTGCCTCTGCACATTGAGTGGATGTTTTCAGAGAACTATTCACAATGACTCCAAGATCTCTTTCTTGAGTGGTAACAGCTACCTTCATTTTATATGTATAGGTGGGATTATGTTTTCCATTGTGCATTACTTTGCAGCATTTTTCAGCATTGAATTTCATCCGCCATTTTGTTACCAAGTCACCAGAGATCCTTTTGTAGCTCTTCGCAGTCTGCCTTAATTATATTGAGTTGTTTTGTATCATCTGCAAATTTTGCCACCTCACTGTTTACCCCTTTTTCCAGATCATTTATGAATATGTTAAATAGGACTGGGCCCAGTACAGACCCCTGGGGGACATGTACCTCTCTCCATTCTGAAAACTGACCGTTTATTCCTACCCTTTGTTTCCTATCTTTTAACCAGTTACCAATCCATGAGAGAACCTTCCCTCTTATCCCATGATTGCTTACTTTGCTTAAGAGCCTTTGGTAAGGGACCTTATCAAAGGCTTTCTGAAAATCTAAATGCACAGGATCCTCCTTGTCCACATGCTTTTGATCCCCTCAAAGAGTTCTAGGAGACTGGTGAGGCACGATTTCCCTTTACAAAAAACATGTTGACTATTCTCCAATAAATTATGTTCATCTATATGACTGACAATTTTGTTCTTTACTATAGTTTCAACCAGTTTGCCCAGTACTGAAGTCAGGCTTACCAGCCTGTAATTGCCAAGGTCACCCATGGAGCCCTTTTTAAAAATTGGTGTCATATTAGCTATCCTCCAGTCATTTGGTACAGAAGCTGATTTAAATGATAGGTTACAGAGTACAGTTAGTAGTCCTGCAAATTCACATCTGAGTTCCTTCAGAACTCTTGGGTGAATACCATCTGGTCCTGGTGACTTATCACTGTGTAGTTTACCAATTTGTTCCACAACCTCCTCTAATGACACCTCAAACTGGGACAGTTCCTCAGATGTGTGACCTAAAAAGAATGGCTCACGTTAGGAATCTCCCTCACATCCTCAACCATGAAGACAGATGCAAAAAAATTCATTTAGTTTCTCTGCAATGGCCTTATCGTCCTTGAGTGCTCCTTTAGCATCTCGATCATCCAGTGGCCCCACTGGTTGATTAGCAGGCTTCCTGCTTCTGATGTACTTAAACAATTTTTGCTGTTACTTTTTGAGTCTTTGGCTAGCCGTACTTCAAATTCTTTTTTGGCCTTCCTAATTACATCTACACTGTGATTTTTAGCCCCGCAGCCCATGCCCTACCAGCCCTACCAGTATTTTGTTAATTTTAATTTGCAATGCCTAGAAGTTGCAATAGAAACTATGACAGGTTTCAGAGTAACAGCCATGTTAGTCTGTATTCACAAAAAGAAAAGGAGGACTTGTGGCACCTTAGAGACTAACCAATTTATTTGAGCATAAGCTTTCGTGTGCTACAGCTCACTTCATCGGATGCATACTGTGGAAAGTGTAGAAGATCTTTTTATATACACACAAAGCATGAAAAAATACCTCCCCCCACCCCACTCTCCTGCTGGTAATAGCTTATCTAAAGTGATCACTCTCCTTACAATGTGTATGATAATTAAGTTGGGCCATTTCCAGCACAAATCCAAACTATATACATCTAACTAAATAAATTCACACATACATTAATAGTAGATCTAATACTTTGTATAATAGTTTTAAAAGAAACACATATTCTTCATCACCAATGGAATGCTCAAATATATAATGCATACAGAATACATGATGATAGTGTATTTTATAAAGATTTATTGCTACTTGTTTCAGATTAACTTCTCAATTCACGAGTAGCAAAAGTGGTTATCCTAAACTGATGCCAAAAACCCCTCATGCCTTATAAGATAATTATTTGTTTGTACCTACAAAAGGTTTCACCCTATGACTATCAGGATCAGAGACTGATCATGGTTCCAATCAGGAGAGCACTTAAGCATGTGCTCTTCAGTGCAGCACTTTAATGGGATTTAACTGTGACACTCCCACTCGTTACTTCTCTACTTATAAATTAAGCTCAGGCTTAAATGCTATTCTGAATAGGGATGCTTTCCTGAATAAAGGCTAAGATGCGTGATCATGATAATCAGGGAATACATTCTTAATTCTGCAAACAACGGAATACATTGCATTTGATGCCTTTGACTCTGCCTGCTAATCTAACTATAACAGGATTACTCCTAATATTCCAGTCCTATCACTTTTCTCAAAGCCACCTAAAAAGTGACCCCCTGCCCTGAGAAGCACCCAGTTCCCAGCCACACTTTTCCTTCTTTTCTCTCATATGTGCAAGCTTGAATCAGATCAGAGCTGAGTTAGTTTAAAATTGGTTATTATTCCAGGACTAATATTTAATATCTGCAAAGCACCAAAATTAGAAGTGCATTCTTTATAACATTCAGAGCTGGGAATCCCAGGATTCAGAAAGCACGACACAATAGATCAGAATTTAATATACTACGATTCAGATTCATATAAGATCTGGATTTAAAAACTTAAGAGTTTTTTAAAAGTATATTAGTTCTAACTCAATTCTTGTGCTACAATGGTTGCACAGTTCATTTGCTGCAGTGATTATGGCCATGTCAGTGGCCTAGGCCCTAGCGCAGTGGTTCTCAGCTGTGGTCCACTGCTTGTTCAGGGAAAGACCAATGGGGTCTGCAGGAAGGGCGGCCAGCACATCCCTCGGCCCATGCCGCTTCCCGCAGCCCCCATTGGCCTGGAGCAGCAAACCGCGGCGAGTGGGAGCCGTGATCGGCCAAACCTGCAGATGCAGCAGGTAAACAAACCGGCCTGGTGCACCGGGGCTTTCCCTGAACAAGCAGTGGACCACAGTTGAGAACCACTGCCCTCGCGGAAGGGATAAAGAAAATACCAATAAATAAATAAAACTCTAAAAATCAACTTCTCTTCAAATTGTGAAACATAAACAAAATATCTGATGATGTGATATAAAACTTTTAACAGCACTTATTTGGGCTGAACTACAAAACTCACTCATGTCTTTGTGACAGGGGAGTCCATGCAGTCATTTCACGCCACTGCCAAGTGTGTACAAATTGGGAGTAAATAGCACAAAGACAAATGATAATGATTCACACACAGTTTGAATTAGTGAAAATTACTAAAGTTGCAGGACAATGAAGAATTAGACCTTGTATGTCTAATGAACATAGGATTGGGAGACAGGAAATATGTGTTAGTTCTCAGCTCTGCTGCTCATTTGGCTATTTCCTTAGGAACATCGCTGAAACTCCCTGTTTTTCTTTTATTTGTTTATTTGTTTGTTTGTTCTTCTGCTATGGGTCTGAGTCCCTTCTTCCTTCTCCCTTGTTCTCCTGAAAGCTTCTCTCATCTCCATTGGATCTTGCTCCCCACACCAAGCATTATACACTTTCTTCCCCTCTACTTCACTATCCTGGCCTACATTATCTCTTCATGCTGTCTTAGAGAATTGTGAGGAAACAAGCTTGCATAAGGGGAGTGGAGAGAGCTGAATTAATGGCTAGCATAGGAGAGCCAGGCAGCAGGGGTCAGAAGGGCTTGATGTAGGGCAGAGGAGAGGAGTAGGACCTGAACCTGGCCAAGGAAAGCAGGGGAAGAGGAGAATGCTGTGGTGATGTTTGAGCAGGGATGCAGGATAGTATCTTTTATTAAACATTTTTTTTAAATGGGCTGGGTAGCATCCTTTTTCTCAAATGAACAAAATGCCCCAGAGTGGAGGATTCAGCTCTCCAAACTGAACATATAACCAGAACAAACATGTGCTGGAAGAGGAACCGTTGTTAAATAGTGGCAGTGGATCTATATAGCTACAAAAATAGGTGACAAGGTGGGTGAGATCATATCTTTTATTGGACCAAGTTCTGCTGGTGAGAGAGACAAGCTTTTGAGCTTACAAAGAACTCTTCTTCAGGCCTGGGAAATATATTCAGAATGTCACAGCTAAATACAAGGTGAAACTGACAATTTAGCATAAGTAGTTAACACATACTTCAAGGTGACCACTTCACTAGTCATAGGGGGGAAGCTAAAATAATAATAATAAACATATTAAAAGTTCTTCTATAAAGCTTTCAAGGAGAGATCAGTAGAAGAGACAAAAGACATAGAGAAATGAAGTTAATGATGATGACAAAACACTGCATATAATTCATATTGTGTGCATCTACTAAGGGATTCATTCAGCAGAATGTTGCCTTCCATCATTCAGGTAAGCCCAGGCAAGTCCACAAAAATTGTCCAGAACCTGGGCTTCTGAGAGAGAGCACAAATTCCATGCTATCTGACTTTGTAACTAATAGCAGCGGGGTGCCATCAGAATCAACAGGAGACAGGCCTTTAAAATGTTTACAACCCAGAATAGAATTTACATTAGGGCCTAATATATTTGAATGGAAGTTTCTCTTGAGTTTGCAGTACAAAACTGGACCATAGAGTGTTAAAGCAGGCAAAGATACTATTTAAAGGTGAACTTAGAAGGGGAAAAATTATTGGTTGGTTGGTTGGGGATTTGGGGGGGGCAGTTGGTCTTTTGTTTCTTTAGAATATATAGATCGAGGCTGAAAGTTGAGGAATCTTTCCCCTAACCTTCTTCACCTTAGAAACATCAGAAATATCAAGTCTTGCCTTTCCTTTTTTTTTTTTCCTGCCCCGGTGAACTCCTTGGAGGTGTGGAAGATCTAAGTGAGAGCTTTCTTAATTGAGTTTTTCACAAATAGAACTTTCATCTTAAGCCTTTATATTAAACAGGTGTTATCAGACAAATACATGCAAAGTTGGAAGCAGTGTGAATAAAAATGTCTTCCCTTCTGAATCGTTCAAGTTTCAGTCTTCTGTGATATCACTAATTCTCTCTCCATTTCTCAAAGGAGTCTTCCAGCAAAAAGTCAAAACCCTAATATTTTTAAATGTAAAAAGAAAAACTCCACAGAATGACACATTCAAAAGCAGCAAAAAGGAAACACACATATCTTTCCCCTACCTACCCCTCCAAGTTTCCCTCCTGCCCCCGGCCACTTTGCAGGTCATCCTTAAATACATGAAAATTTTAACCAAAGTGAAGCAGAATGGAAGGATGCAAACATTCACATAAGATCTTGGTAAACACCAAACAAAGAGGCCTCAGTTTCAAAGCATAAACATTAAATAAGGGTCTTTGTCCCCAACTATGTAAATATGATCATTCTACTCTCATTGGGAATCTGTGAGAAAATAAACATTTACAAAGGCTGATACAAAAGATGGGTCTTTTATTAGAACTGAATTGGCTCATTTAGACCTGAACCTAGGGTCATTGAGGATGGATGGGGAAACTCCAGTATAAGAGAGCTTCTGCTATTACTGGCATCAATTACAATAAACTCTTGATCCACCAAAACGCTAGGGGAAAGCAGTAATGGCACACATACCACAACAACTTTGGGAATGCAAACAATGTCTCAACTGAATCAAAGCAGTTTGTATTTCTTTCAGTAGATCAAAGCATAAGCAGTGAGTACCTGCCACATTTTTATCTTTAAAACATTCCACTGATTTGGGAAAGCAAAAATAAACATTCAAACCAATATGTGGTTTGTACTCTCTATTTGGAAAAACATGCTTAATTTTAAGCATGAATTTACATCCACTGAATGCAATGGGACTTAACCACGTACTTAAATGATTTTCTGAATGGGGATTGAATTAAACATGTGCTTGATGTGAAACACGTTTGTATCGTGCTAATATAGGGTCCTAATGCATAAAGAAATACCACTTTTCAATGTATGCAAATATATGCTTTCAAGTCAAGAAGCTGTACGTCAAGTTATAATTTTTCTTTTCTTCATGAAGTTATAAACTACTGAAATTCTAGCTCTGTGCTAGATGTGCTGTCAGTCTCTCAAATATAGTATTACAAATGTGACAGTATAATAACTTGTAAACAATGGACACAATATAGAGAATCCAATAAAGAGTGAGCATGTATAATAATGAAATAATAGAGCATAATCAGATGGGATTTAGAAGAATTCTGTTTTTATTAATTCTCTGATGTTTTTAAACAGATACAATGAAAATGCCTCTATGACAGAGTATACACAGATTTTCAAAAATATAAATTTCCACATCACAGGTTCCTGTTTCAAATACTGAATAAATGATTCCTAGAGTAGAATATGGTGATAGATTAAAGGCTACTTTAAAAAGAAATAAAACATTAATTACAGTGCATGGGAGCAAAGCATGCTTCTTATTCCAACTTTGCATCAACAGTTTCTTAATTAGATCTGGCATGTTAAGGAGAAAATAATATGACATTTTATTAGCAGTTGGGATACATTTATTTTAAAAAAAATAAGTATGTAGCTACTTATGCCTTTTTTATTATTACAGACCCACACTTGTTTGAAATCTTTTGTCTGTCTTTATTCTAAATTGAGATAGCTAGAAAATGGAACACAAATTTCATGCTGTTTCCCCAAACCCTTTTTCTTCAAAATTCTGTTTCAAGAAATTCTCTGAGAAGCTGCAAGCCAGAGCACTGTCCTTCATTTTAGAGTTCAACAGTTGAGAATTCTGCATTATGAGTCATGATTCTGAGACCATTCCTTTTCTGCAACATATATTTGTATTTGTGACTTTTTAAAGCATCTACTAACAAAAAAAACCCCAAGAAAATATATTTTGAATTATTCTGATTACACAAAATTATATTCATATCTCCCCTTACAGATACCCACACAAGCAAAACTGCTTACAAAGAAAGGAAAGGTAGAAATAGCTTGAAGGTTATTGTCCCTTCTAAATCAAAACCTCCATACCCAACCCAAGTTACATATAATTAATTTTAGACTATATTTTCATCCTCCTGAAGATAATCCATAAGTGGTTTCCATATCTACTCAAATAAATACTATCCTGTATTCTGCAGATAACTCTTTAATATGTCTCCATCTAAAACAGACTGAAAAAACATTTGGTTTTGTCCTTCCAGGGCGTCAAGATACTTGTCTTCCCTGCCACCTGACCAATTCATAGCCAAGTTGTTTTTCCTCTTTGAAATGTCCTTCAAATCAGACATACCGTGTAATATATATTAATGATGTGAATCTTTTCTCTCCCCCTTTCCCACAAATCATGTGCAAGCCCATCAGATTTTAATATTTCCAGCAAGAATGTTCAAATCTGGGGTCTAATTTGCACACATTATGTAACATGGCATGCAGTATAAATTCTGCATGGTTTAAAGAACTTCAGCTTTAGGATCAAATTTCTGGCTGCCTCATAATCACACATCATGGGATTCACTGAATATGAATGAGAGACTGCAAGGCAACTCTCTGACACCACATTCTACAGGCCATTACCCTCTGATCCCACTGAGGGTTACCAAAAGAAACAGCATCATCTGCTTAAGAAACTCCCTGCACAAGCACAGGAACAAATCTGCACAGACACACCCCTAGGGCCCTACCACGGGTATTCTATCTGCTACCCAAGATCCATAAACCTGGAAATGCTGGACACCCCATCATCTTGGGTACTGGCACCCTGACAGCAGGATTGTCTCGCTAGGTGGACTCTCTCCTCAGGTGCTAAGCTACCAGCACTCCCAGCTATCTTTGAGACACCAATCAGAGGAAACTACAATCCATTGCTGTTCTTCCAGAAAACACCATCCTAGCCACTATGGATGTAGAAGCTCTCTACACCAACATTCCACACAAAGATGGACTACAAACCATCAGGAACAGTATCCCTGATAATGTCATGGCAAACCTGGTGGCTGAACTTTGTGACTTTGTTCTCACCCACAACTATTTCAGATTTGAGGATAATTTATACCCTCAAGTCAGCAGCACTGCTATGGGTACCCGCATGGCCCTGCAGTATGTTAACATTTTTATGGTTGACTTAGAACAACGCTTCCTCAGCTGTCATCCCCTAGCACCCCTGCTCTACTTGCGCTACATTGATGACATCTTCATTATTTGGACCCAGGGAAAAGAAGCCCTTGAGGAATTCCACCATGATTTCAACAATTTCCATCCCACCATCAATCTCAGCCTGGTCCAGTCCACACAAGAGATCCACTTCCTGGATACTACAGTGCAAATAAGCGATGGTCACATAAATACCACCCTATACCGGAAACCTACTGACCACTATACTGACCTACATGCCTCCAGCTTTCATCCATTCCACATCACACGATCCATTGTCTACAGCCAAGCTCTAAGATACAACTGCATTTGCTCCAATCCCTCAGACAGAGACAAGGATCTCCATCAAGCATTCTTAAAACTACAATACCCACCTGGCGAAATGAAGAAACAGATTGACAGAGCCAGAAAGGTACCCAGAAGTCACCTACTATAGGATAGGCCCAACAAAGAAAGTAATAGAACACTGCTAGCGTCACCTACAGCCCCCAACTAAAACTTCTCTAGGGCGTCATCAAGGATCTACAACCTATCCTGAAGGATGATCTCTCATTCTCACAGACCTTGGGAGACAGGCCAGTCCTTGCTTACAGACAGCTCCCCAACCTGAAGCAAATACTCACCAGCAACTACACACCACACAACAAAAACAATAATCCAGGAACCAAACCCTGCAACAAACCCTCCTGCCAACTCTGTCTGCATATCTATTGAAGGGACACCATCATGGGACCTAACCACATCAGCCATCAGGGGCTCATTCACCTGCACATCTACCAATATGATATATACCATCATGTGCCAGCAATGCCCCTCTGCCATGTACATTGGCCAAACCGGACAGTCTCTGGGCTAAAGAATAAATGGACACAAATCAGACATCAAGAATCGAAACATTCAAAAACCAGAAGGAGAGCGCTTCAATGTCCCTGGACACTCAATAACAGACTTACAAGTGGCAATAACAGACTTACAAGTGGCAAAATAACAGACTTACAATTCTTCAACAAAAAAACTTCAGAAACAGACTTCAACAAGAAACTACAGAACTGGAATTAATTTGCAAACTGGACACTGTCAAATTAGGCCTGAATAAAGACTCGGAGTGGATGGGTGACTACAAAAACTAATTTTCCCTCTATTGATACTCACACGTTCTTGTCAACTGTTGGGAATGGGTGACGTCCACCTTGATTGCATTGGCCTTGTTAGCACTACAAAAGTAATTTTCCCTCTGCTGATATTCACCCCTTCTTTTCAACTGTTGAGAATAGGCCACTTACACCTTAATTGAATTGGCCTCGTTAGCACTGGCCGCACACTTCGTAAGACAACTCCCGTCATGTGCTGTAATATACATACTGCTTATTGTAATTTTCACTCCATGCATCTGAAGAAGTAGGTTTTTTACCCATGAAAGCTTATGCCCAAATAAATTTGTTAGTCTTTAACATGCCACTGGACAAATATTGCATTGGGTCAAATGAAAAGTTTTGTTCAACCCAAAACAAAAAGGTTGTTTAATTTTTCATTTGAGAGAGAAAAATGAAAAAAAAAATCAGTTTCAGTTTTAACCGAACCATTTTTTTTCCATTTTTTTTTCAGTGTAAGGTCCAAACTGAAAAATCAATTATTAGCTCGGCTCTATTCATCACCATGGTATCTAGGTATTGTGAATACATGACTCAGGAGTTCCTTTCCAGACCTCATTATTTGCTGTTCTATAATAGCATTACTGATGATTCGCTAAGATGTGCTCTTCTCCCTTAGTCATTATTGACCAAGTTAACTCAGTTCACTGCATAGTTAACCCAGGTGACTGGTCCTTGGATCTGAGCCTAGACCAGGAGCAAATGTTCCCACAGCAAATTCCTACATGCATTACTGTATCACCACTGTTTCTGCATTCACTTGTATGTGGAGGAGGCATATCCCTAGTTCTTTTCTGAGATGCTCTATGATTCTTTCTCAGTCAATAGTGCCAGCTGTGGCAGAACTCTTCTGTCCTTCAGAAGGAACTGTAGAAAAGGAACTGGGGAGAACTATCGACACTAAAGTGAGTTTTGCTTATATTTCCACTGCAAAGTGGGCAAGCTTCAGCCTGAGTACAAGACGACCCCATCTTCTAATCTAGAACCACAGCTGGATCAGCTAGTCTGGGTTTAAAGCACCTTCAAACCTCGTGTTACCCTAGACGCTCCTGTTTTCACACTCTACATACTACTGCAATGATACTGGTACAAAATATGCCTTGTCAGTCACCTGAGAACACAAAGAAAACCACAGCCTTGGACTCTGTGGGGATCTTGGCGAAAAGTTAGCTAGCTATTACTGGTAAAAGGAAGATTGTGAAGAAACTATCTTGAACAAAGACTGTAGCTTGTTAGGTTAGGTCTTAGCCATTAGAAAGTGTATTGTACTTTGTTTGCTTATAACCATTTCTATCTTTATTCCTTCTACTTGGTATCACTCAGCTTATATCCTTTTATTGGTAAATTTGTTTCACTTTTTACTGCAAACCAATGCTGTGCTGTGTTTGAAAGGAAGACTGTATTTACCCCAATTAAGTTAATAAGCTGTGATATACTGACTCTGTAAAAGAGCAGTGAGCTTAATATCTTCTATGAATGTACAGTGATGGGGGAGTACATTGCAGAGATACATCTTTGAGGAGTTCAGGGCCTGGAGTTCACTGATTGTTACCTGCTAGGGAAATTCTGATCTGGGACAGCCTTGAGGCATTGGCTGGTGAGAAAGACAGGCTGGTGTGTCAGTGAGCTGACACACAGTATAACCCCAGCAAAGCTCACTCTTGCTAAGGCAGAGAGGTAACACAGGGCTCACAGCTCTGGGTGTCCCCAGAAGCATGTGACACTTGGGTAAAAGAGGGATGACAAAGGGGTTTGCACTCAAACATTGAGAAGAGCCCATGGATAACTGTGCAGTGAAGACACACCCTTAGACTAGAGGGCTCTGGAAGTGTTGTAGTGTTGGAGCTGCTGTGTTTTGGGTGAGAAGACAGATAGGTCCTCCCCAAGTTTCCAAGGCACTTCATCCAAGTATCCTTGCCACCTCCAGCTCTATAATCAGTTTGCGCCTTCCTAAATTTCCCCTGTAGTTTCAACTGGAGTGAATGCACCTGATCCTCAGTGCTGTAAAGGAAGTTGAAGTTCATGGAGGTACACTGATATATATGAGATGGGGATATGACCCAGTATCATTTTCCCCTTTGAATTGTGATGCTAACATTGAGAGCTGGTGTCTTGGTGCTACTAGAGCTAAACATGCAACTATGTCATAAATATTAATAGATTTCAGAAAAAATGTAAGTATAAACTAAAATTAATGGCATTAATGTACATTAGGATGAGGCTAATTAGAACTATGAACTAACAAAGAATATCTCTGATAGTGACCACTTAGTGATGCAGTGTAATTAGGATTATGAGGGATGGGGCAGAAATGGTGTTAGTTTATAAGATAATATGAAGTTATGAGATTTTAAAAGTCTCCAGTGAGAAGTATCTCAGACTTGTTTCTTCAGATGTATTTTCAACATATTTTAAGGTTGTTTTTTTCCTTTCAGATTAGAAAAGGTAGAAAGACAGATAATACAGCTGAATCTAGGACTAACTAAGATGAAGTTACTTTTCTACCAGCATGCATAACTGCAAGGCGTTGTCCAGTGCACTTCAAATGCAAAGTAGCTCTCCCTTCCAATTTCCTGCAACTGAGACATGGTCAGGCATATCTGAAAACATGGAGTCAAAACAAAAACCTAATCTACAGCAATCATTGCTTCTCCCATTATTATATTTCCCTAGTCTTCCTTCCCCATATCTTTTAATAACAATAATAGTGAACCTTGACATACCCACCCTCCCCACTGCTCCCAATAAACCCAAATAGAACCAAAGACCAGAAGCTGGAGAACATGTGCAAAATGCTGAATTCTTCTCTCACTCTGAACATGATCTCATTTCTTTTCAGGTTACATTTTGTGTCCTGGGTATATGTTACATGACCTGCATTGAACATAATAATCTTCATGAGAGAATACTAAATACACACACCTATGTTGCAGGAACTTTTTAGAAAATGCACAAAAATGTAACTTACGCACCACAAAACTGATGGCAAATTGGCCCTGTCTTTTAGAGATGAGTTCCGATCATAATGCAGATGGATTATTTTTGTCATTCCTCAGATAAACAATTTTTCTCCTGAAAAAAATATCATTTTCGAAGCAACATAATAGGTTTTGTGTAGCTATCTTTTGTGGAGAAATCATGTTCATTAAGGATATACTATGCAGCAGTCTACTTTGCATGGCTTTCTCATAAACTAACTAAGGACCCAATCCATTCACCGTGGTCCTCCCTTGGGCAGGATGATAAACAAGAACATTATCTTTTTCCAGGGCAAGCCACGTCCCACTTTAAAAATAGCAATAAATTACTGAGTAGCTCTTATATAGCGTATGTTTTTGTCTGAGCTTGGCTCCGACTTACCTAAAACAAATTTTAAATAAACTTGCCAACTGATAAATCCATGAGCATAAAGTGTAAATCTCTTATTTTAAGAGTCTCTCTCTCTCCCTCGCCTTAACAGTGCTGTGTTTATTGCCTGTGTTACTGTAATCGGTGCACAATACTGTATTCAGTTAGCATAACAATTCCATATTTCAACTTCAACTGCAGGTAACACTAATTACACAGGAAATGCTATCTCGCATCTGCATTGAACATAGCTGTAAGCAAAAAGCATAATTACCCTTGAATGTTAAAGAGTTGGTGCTTATTTGTGAAAGCACATTTCAGTCAATATTTTAGACATGTTTCAGTCCAGCTTTAAGCAAAAACTCCATATATTTCTCTCCTTTAAATTCTCCCTGTCTCACTACAGATCATGTCATCCAGCAGAATTGAGAGGGTGGCAAGGAATGGAGAGGGAGCTGGTAAAAACAAATTGGATTTCTAATTCAAAACTAGAGTCAAAACCATTATTCAGTGCTGTGTTTTTTATTCTTTTGGAGAAGGGCTAAACCTTTCCGTTTCTGACCAAGTTATATGGAGTAGTTGCTGCTTCCCCTCCCACTGACAATTAGATTAGTGGAGACAATTTCTCTCCATTAAAGATTTTCCACTTGACACTATAACTTAGTCACTGTTAGAATTACCCTTTAGGGGAGCACTTTTTAAATTCAAGGTAAGAAAAGGATTTGCATTTATCACTTTGGCTAAATATAGTGTACACTCTCCCCCACTATTCATTCCCTCAGCACTTCACCCCAACTCACAGTGAAAACCCTTCCAGGAAAGATGAAGGTGAAGATTTTTTTTATATGTAATCTAAGTTACCTGCTACCTGTAGGCAATTAATATAAGTAAACAATATTTTAAATGCAAATTGTTTGAAAAGCATTGTAGCTAAAAAATATAGGCTAAGTATATGTCTTTTGTTGCATGGTCTTATTACAAAAGGCAAAAGTCGTCAAATTATGTCAGTGTTTATGACAGGACACACAGTATAAGACAAGTTCAATGCATGACTACTGTTAAAATACAATCAAGAGTTTGCTAAATACCATAATGTGACAGGAGAGGGGACCTGATTTTCCTGAACAGCTGACCAGCTGCAGCTCCCACTGACTTCCACTGGATCTGCAAGAGCTCAGCATCTATAAAAAATAGGCCGACGGTATTTAAGCTTCACACATTTAGCAGAGACAGAGTTAAAACCTTGTCCCTTGGAAGAAATTAGCATGTTTCTGCTTTCTATGGGTATTTTATAGGAATCCAGCTAATGGGGAAGAAAAAATGGCCATGAGAAAATAAGGAAAAAGGAATGAGAGTGGGTGTTGTTTAGGTAGATTACTCCACACAGAAGCCTCTCAACCCACACCTGGATCCCCCCACACTAAGCCTCTCCACACTCCGATCCTGCCTTGTTGAGCCTGCCTGCCCACACCTGGTGTACTGGCATGGAGGGGCAGGGCCCTGGGGTGTTTCTGGGGCAGGCCCAGGCCTTGCGCTGTCAGAGTTGGGTGCAGCCTCATCGCTGAGTCCGTGTCCCAGGTGGGAGTTGCACATTGATCTCCCACCTCTGTGCAGCCATTGGCCTGTGCTCCCCAATGCCACGCTGGAGCTTCCACATTTATTTGACAAATAAAATTTTCAGAATTTTAAAATATTGGGCACAAAATTTTTATTTTTTAGATTAGAATTTTTAATTTTTTGACATAGAATGTCCTCAGGAGTAGACTATGTAATATATCCACAGTGTATACACTGTAAATTGTACTTGCTATGCTTATTAATTAAGTGGTTAATGCATTAGCCTAGGAGTTAGGATGATGAAATGGTTAAAGTGCCAACCTGAGACTTTGGAGACCTGGGTTCAATTTTCTGCTCCATCACAGGTTTGTTTGTTTGTTTAGTTTGTTTGGGTTGGGGTTTTTTGGGGGTTGGGGGTGACCTTACACTAGTTATTTTCTCTGTGACTCAGTTTCCCATCTGTGAAATAGGGGAAATTCTAAGACCCTCCGATGCTATGGTAATGGGGGTCATGTAAGTAATTTTAGACAGCTATTTTTTCAGTATAGATTATCCTACAACTGTATACTGCAGGGTTTATTTTACCAGTACAGAAGACACACCCACATCCTTGGAGAAGTGAAGACTTACTGGCTTCTGTATAAAAGGACCGTAGCTGTCTGCCCTTACTGCAGTGATCTGCAAGCAACTAGAACATGGTCAGCTGTGGAGTGGAACAGTGACTCTCTCCAACCTCAGAGCGAGGAAGTGAAGGATGTTCTTGGGTAGAAAGCTGAAATGGCGCAAGTCCCAAACACTGTGCACAGCGTGAAGTAAGTCTTGTTCTTATTCCTATCCTCTGTGGAGGATTTTGTTTGACTTGGCATGAACACATGTTCTCACAACTTCAAAGATAATAATTTTGTCTATAAATTACATTGTAATTACAACAAACAACATTTCTCTTTAAATGAGATCATCATAAATACTAAGTTATCAATTAAGGCAGATAACAGATATCATGTGTTCTTTTATGTCTTGTCCAACACTGATATGTAAGAAATAATAAATAATGATAGTGATTTTAGAACAGATCCTAAAATTGCTCATGTGGGATGATTATTATACAGTAATATATACCCCACAACCCACGGTTGTTTAACAGTGCTATTGTGAAACGAGTATTAACAATAATGGCATAGAAGGAAAACCTACAAGAATACTAGAGTGGTTCTATCTAGCTGTCACAAAGCATTTAAAAAAGAAAATATAATGTTTAAAACACTAGGCACTTCACTGCAACGTAGTCTGCAAGACAATGGGATTAGAACAAGTGTGCAGATCAGAAACACAGTTACGCACTCAAGGATTACAGCCAGTTATTTCTATAACACAATCTAAAGGTCACAAATAAGATGTGAAATGTACATCTGCCGACTGGAACAATATTTTCTATGTCCTACACCCAATCTGATTTCTCTTCTGATCCTCTTAGCAACTCCTCCATTGTATCATTAGTAAGAAAAATAAATCTTTGCAAAAAACAGTACATATAGATTTCAGAAAAAAATAAATTGAGGCAATTACATCTCTAGTTACAAAATGACAAGAATAGTCAGAAATTTGTCCCTGGTACCATGGCTGAATTACTGGAGCTATCTCATGAAAAAGCTTTGCCCTGTATGTCTGCCCTGTATGTCGGCATTTCACCAGTATAGTTGAAAAAAAAAGTTATATTAATTGATGATTCTGAAAATGGATTTATGTTCCTACACACTAACTAATCTAGTTCCTGTTGGAGCAGGATGGCATAAAGTTTTCCCACCATTCTATATAGTACAAGTTACTATAGACAGATGTATTGGGGAGCTTTACATATTTACAATATTTTAGGTACTGACCACAGCCAGACTCAAGATCCCTAGTGAAAATTCCTGTTGGAAATTTTCAACTAGTTCCTACTGCTTATAGTTGATCAGTTGGGGTTTGGAACTAACTATCAGATCTAGTGGTCTACTGGCGCTTCTGGTCCTTCAGTAGAAACCAACCAAACAGTACAAACCAGAAGCTAGCAGATGAAAGATAATGGAGTCTACCAGAGATCTCTGTGGCATTTGATTTGTTTGGCTATAGCAATTTCCATCATGTGATTTTTGAACCAGAATGTCATTTTCCACACTAAGGCTCTGATTCAGTAAGGCGTATAACCATGTGCTTAAATTTAAGCCCATCAGTAGTCCCAGAGATTTAGAGATACAAATGGGATTAGGCACCCAACTGAAAGTCAAAGTAAATTAGGTACCTAACTCCCTTAATTCATCTGAAGATAGTCCCCAAAATCTTAGTTATGTCATAATGCTTAGATGTCTGCAGAGTTTGTTATGCAATGGGCAAAAAAAATTCTTTATAGGTGTCAAGGTACCTTCCCCACTCTGAACTCGAGGGTACAGATGTGGGGACCTGCATGAAAAACCCCCTAAGCTTATTTTTACCAGCTTAGGTTAAAACTTTTTCCCCAAGGTACAAACTATTTTATCTTTTGTCCCTGGACCTTATAGCTGCCACCACCAAGCTTCTAACAAATATAACAGGGAAAGAACCCACTTGGAAACGTCTTTCCCCACAACCCCCCCCCCAAGTCCTACACCCCCTTTCCTGGGGAAGACTTGATAAAAATCCTCACCAATTTGCACAGGTGAACACAGACCCAAACCCTTGGATCTTAAGAACAATGAAAAAGCAATCAGGTTCTTAAAAGAAGAATTTTAATTAAAGAAAAAGTAAAAGAATCACCTCTGTAAAATCAGGATGGTAAATACCTTACAGGGTAATCAGATTGGAAACATAGAGAATCCCTCTAGGCTAAACCTTAAGTTACAAAAAGACACAAAAACAGGAATATACATTCCATTCAGCACAACTTATTTTATCAGCCATTTAAACAAAACAGAATCTAACGCATATCTAACTAGATTGCTTACTGACTTTTTACAGGAGTTCTGACCTGCATTCCTGCTCTGGTCCCGGCAAAAGCTACACACAGACAGAGAGAACCCTTTGTTCCCACCCCCCCACCCCCAGCTTTGAAAGTATCTTGTCTCCTCATTCGTCATTTTGGTCAGGTGCCAGCGAGGTTATCTTAGCTTCTTAACCCTTTACAGGTGAAAGGGTTTTTCCTCTGGCCAGGAGGGATTTAAAGGTCTTTACCCTTCCCTTTATATTTATGACAATAGGCAATAATATTTTTCTGTATCCTGCACATAATTCATACAGTACAATATATATGTAATTATTACAAAAAATAGAAAATAGAAGAAAAAGTTCATTCTTCACTCCTTAGTCCTTCTGCTGGCATAAATTCAGCTGTAAAACCCTTGTGATAGAAGGTCTCGTTACAGCTCCTCTGTGCTATGGATGGAAAGGCAGCACTAAGGGTGTGACAGAGTGGTCATTATCATAGAAATTAGAATTGTAGGGCTGGAAGGGACCTCAGAAAGTCATCAGGTCCATCTCCGTGTGCTGAGGCAGAACCAATTAAACCGAGACCATAACTGACAGGTATTTGTCTAATCTGTTCTTAAAAACCTCCAGTGATGGGGATTCCACGATCTCTCTTGGAAGCCTATTCCAGAGTTTAGCTACCCTTATAGTTAGAATGTTTTTCCTACTATCTAACCTCGATCTCTCTTGCTGCTGATTAAGCCCATTACTTCTTGTCCTACCTCCAGTGGACATGTAGAAAAATTGATCACGGTCCTCTTTAGAACAGCCCTTAATACATCTGAAGACTGTTGTCAGGGTTCCTTCCCCATTCTGAACTCTAGGGTACAGATGTAGGGACCCACATGAAAGCCCCCTAAGCTTATTTCTACCAGTTTAGGTTAAAACCTGGTACGCTGCCACCACCAAGCAATTTAATAAAGGATTAGGGAAGAGACCGAATATCCCCACAAGCCTTACATACCCACTTTCCTGGGGAGGCTTGAGAATACTATCCTAACCAATTGGTTACAAAATGGTCAAAGACCCAAACCCCTGAGTCTTGGAACAATGGAAAAATCAGTCAGGTTCTTAAAAGAAGGATTTTATTTAAAAAAAAAAGAAGGTAAAAATCATCTCTGTAAAATCAGGATGGAAAATACTTTGCAGGGTATTCAGATGCAAAACACAGAGGATCCCCTCTGGGCAAAACCTTAAAGTTATAGAAAACAGGAATAAACCTCCCTCTTAACGCAGGGAAAATTCACATAAAACAAAAGATAAACTAATCCGCCTTGCCTGGCTTACCTATACTGGTTGCAAAATTGGAGACTTGCATTAGGATGGGTTGGAGAAGATGGATTTCTGTCTGGCCTCTCAGTCCCAAAAGAGAACAACCGCGTAAACAAAGAACACAAAACAAAAGACTCCCCCCCCCACCAAGATTTGAAAGTATCTTATCCCCTTATTGGTCCTTTGGGTCAGGTGCCAGCCAGGTTACCTGAGCTTCTTAACCCTTTACAGGTAATAGGTTGCCTCTGGCCAGGAGGGATTTTATAGTACTGTATACAGGAAGGTGGTTACCCTTCCCTTTATATTTATGACAACTGTGATCAGGTTTCCCCACTCTTAGTCCTTTTTTTCTCCTTTTTTTCTCCTTTCCTCATAGGCTAGGTTTTCTAAACCTTTTATTATTTTTGTTGCTCTCCTCTAGACTCTCTCCAGTTTGTCCACATCTTTCCTAAACCATGGAGCTAAGAAAATTGGACACAGTACTTAAGCTGAGACTTCACCACTGCAGAGTTGAGTGGGACAGTTACCTCCCATGTTATAAATAATACTCCTGTTAATATATCCCAAAGTGTTATTGGTCTTTTTTGAAACTGCATCACATTGTTGACTCAAATTTAATTTGTGACCCATTATAATCCCCAGATCCTTTTCAGCAGTATTTGCCCATTTTGTAATTGTGCATTTGATTTTTCTTTCCTAAGTGAAGTACTTTGGACTTGTCTTTATTGAATGTCATCTTGTTGAAGTCAGAGCAATTCTGCAGTTTGTCACGGTCTTTTAAATTCTAATCCTGTCCTCCAAAGTGCTTGCAACCATTCCCACTTTGGTGTCATTTGCAAGCATACTCTCCACTCCATTATCCAAGTCATCAATGAATATATTGACTAGTACCAGACCTAGGACTGACACCCCACTAGATATGTTCTCCCAGTTTGACACTGAACCATTGATAACTATTCTTTGAGTACAGTCTCTCAACCAATTGTGTATCTGCCTTATAGTAAATCACCTAGACCAGATTTCCTTAATTTGCTTATCGGAATGTCAGGTGGAACTGTGAAAAACCATAGTATGTAGAAGATATTACAAACACTGGTGCAGGGCATCCTTGTAGCAGCCTTTGCCAGCATGGCTCTGTCTATCTAGACAAGGTCCTTACACAGCTAATACGCCATAGTATCTGAGCACCTCATTATCTTTAATGTATTTACTCTCTGAGGGTACATCTACACTGAAGCTAGAGGTGTAATTTCCAGCTCTGGAAGATATACACTCACTAGCTTTGATCTAGTTAGCACATTAATAATAGCAGCATATCTACAGTGGCAGGCTAGCTGAGAACCTAGGTACTTACTCAAGCACTTAGTCTGTCCTGCTGCCTGTACTGCTGGGGCTCTGGCACTATTTTAGTGTGCTATCTCAATCAAAACTAATAGGCATATGTCTACCCAAGCTAGAAGTTACACCTTCAGCTCCTGTAGTAGCTACTAACTTAAAGGCAACAGGAATAAATTGGAAATTTAGGGTCAGATCCTTAGCTTGGGTAAGGCAGTGTGGTCCAGTTGAAGTCAATGGAGTTATAAAGATTCATACCAGTAGAGGACCTGGCCCTTATTCTTAATACAAAAATGCAAAGTGCAAGTTCCAGATGCTGTATTCTACTGGAAGTGATAAGTGTTCCACTTTCCAGAGGAAGAAGAAGGAAGAAGAGTTCCAAGAAGTAGTTATTGCTTAAATTTTTTTATAAAAGGTACTTTGAGGAAAACATGCAGTCATCATTTGCACAAAAAGAGTGGCGTGGCAGCAAAAAATACTTGTCTGGCCAAAAGGCTCTCTTGAGGCTGAATCCCCACTCTTGCACTTTGAGTACAGAAGGTGGGGGCCTGCAAGGATTCTAAAAATGAATACGTGCCACCACTCCAGGCTTGTATTAAACTCCCAAGGTTACAGCTTTTCTAGCCTTCCCATTGGCTCTTTTGGTCAGGTGCCCACTCCTTTTCTTTTACCTGTGGACTTGTTAACCCTTTACAGGTAAAGCAACCAGAGGACAGACACCAAGAGGAATTTTACAGCTAACTGGCTGGGTGGGTGTTTATATAAGGGGGCTACTCCTCACTTCATTTATCACAGCCTCAATGTTCATAACCATGCACATTGTTATGATGCACCTGTGAGCTCTCTACCACTGAACGTTCCTTCAGTCTGGCTCCTGAATCCCTCTAATTTTAATTTATCCCACAGTGAAAATAAAACTATAGTATCAGTAGTACTAAGCCATAACTCTTATTAACTATGACAGCCAGAAAGACATCAAGTCATAAATACATGAAAAGGCAAAACATGCCAATAACAGTAACAAAACAAAAATCAAAGCCCAGGTTTTTCCCAGAATTGATTGAGAACCTCAAGGCAATAGGCTGCACCATAATATACTAGATTGTGGTTTTATTGCTTTTGTACTTATACTCTAAAGATACAATTTTTTTTATATACATTGCAATGGATATTTTTCCTACTGGCCTCATTCACTTTTCAAGGTCTCCTTCAATTTTATGCAGGTAGATCAAACAAGTAGGGGGGAGGGATAGCTCAGTGGTTTGAGCATGGGCCTGCTAAACCCAGGATTGTGAGTTCAATCCTTGAGGGGGCCATTTAGGGATCTGGGGCAAAAATTGGGGATTGGTCCTGCTTTGAGCAGGGGGTTGGATTACATGACCGCCTAAGGTCCCTTCCGACCCTGATATTCTATGATTCTAAGTCCTTCCTGTTTGCAGAGTCCAGATAGGAAGGTGATAAACAGGATGGTATGAATGATGCCAAAATTGTGGGTGGTCTTTAAAGCAGCTACTCTTCCATGTACATGTATGCACACAGAAAATTTTACACTATATGAAACAGCTCCCTTTAGCAAGCATTCTCATAGATTATACCCATTACTTATAGAATTCCCAGTTTACATTTGTTATGCATGTTACACATCAAAGTAAATCTGACGAGACAACCTAGAAGACTAAAATTCAGAACTACTTTATTTTTAGCAAATATGATATGAGATTAGTGAAATATTCCCGCTAAAACACTAAAAGATTTCTCCATGACCCAATGATGAGAAAAACACTTCTAATGGAACTTGTTTTAAAAGGATGTCAGGAAAACAGATAAGCCAATCCCACAAGTGGTGAACTCTGCTTTTGTCACAGTGATTTGTATTTTCTATGATCTGTGAGAGCTCAACTGAACTATGTTATTTTGACTTTTCACTTTCAATTATTATCCTCAGAAAGGTGTGAACTCACACTGCCTTGTTATTTTGCTTCTCTGCCCGAGCAGGAAAATTACTGAATTTTTATTTTGGAACTGTTACTTAAATAATTTGCTGTGTTAGTTAACTAGGGGACTATTAAGGAAGTAGTGTTCCCACCTTTCTCTCAACAGCATTACACACATATGTGCCCAGATTCTCAGCTTGGTGTAAATTAGTGTAGCTCCGCTGAGGTTCAAGAAGTTATGCCTATTTACACTGATTGAAGATCTAGCCCACTGTATGCAGCCAAACTTTACATCCTTTTTGAGCTTTGGCTTTATCCATAACTCACACAGAAACAATTCACAGCCGAATGAATATTGGCTTTCCCTAGGGAGTCTTCCATGCAAATGACCACACCACACCTGAAGTGGAGGGGAATGTTGTCTGGGCTTGCTGAAGGAAGGCAGCAGTGTTTTACAGTGTGGGGGGAGAAAGTAGGTCATAAATTGCTGCAAAAGGTGAGTGGTGGGTCAAGGCTGCAGCACTGACTTACACCCCGGGAATGTGAGGTCAGAAGGCTATAAAGGTGCAAGCCCTGCCTTGTTTAAGTATATGGACATAATCAGGTGGACACACAATATGTTTGTGGGCATCGCCTGGTTTAACTATGATGAGCAGTTTTGATTAAGGGCAGCAAAACAAACTGGGATCCAGTGGGACGTACCTCATCACACACTGTTGTTGGAGTGGATGACTCTGAGGGGACCAAGAGTTCACACGGACAGTGGCTTGTTCATTGGCTTGTTCATCCCACAGCAAGCTCGGGAGGGGCCTGAGTCACATAATGATATTTGCTGGGCATTTAATGACAGTGGTTGTTTTTTCACCACCTGTAAATTCAGCACCATTGTGAGACATGTTTTGGGACCAATCCAGCCCATTCTTGCCAGAGCGACAGGGGATGGTGACAAGGAGGAAACAGGATTGGGGGTGGCCCAAGTGCCAACCGCAGGTTTGGCTCGGTTGGAACAGATTATGAGACACAGAACAGAAGCAGAGGAGAGGGGTGAGTTGGGGGCAGTGCATTGAGCATGGGCCCCAATGCCAGTTAGGCTGGAGGTGTTAAGGGTTCTCCTATGGGATTACCCTAAAAAAAAAAAACAGATGGGGCATATTTGTGGAAGGGCTTTACTGTGGGATTTCAGATCCCCTTTTCGGGGAGTAAGACCCCTGTGATGTCAAAAATTTGAAGTCAGTATTTGGGATGAGACATATTGTTCAAGAAAAGATTAGAGGAATTAAATGAGGGGAGGGTGGCAAAGCCATTTGATCAATTACCTATAGCGAACTTAAGGGTTTCCCCCCCGGGGTTTGGTCCCCAAGAAGACTCCAGAGAAATACCTATATACCTGTTGTACCCGCGAGGTGGTTCTGTTAATGATGGGCTAGATCCGGTGCTATGTTCCATGCATCATTCCTCCGTTTATGAAGCCATTTGTATGGTTAGGTCTTATGGTCTGGTGGCACTAATGGTTAAGTGTGATATCAAGTCTGATTTTTGACTGCTGCTGGTATCCATTGGACTTTGATCTTTTTGGTTTCTCTTCTAAGGGAAAATTTTATTTTGACAAGGCTATGCCTGTGGGCTGTTCTGTATCTTTTACAGCATTTAAAAAATTTAGTACAATGTTGGTGTGGGCAGCTGGACTATGCCAAGTAGTGCATTATTTAGATGACTTTTTGTTTGCAGGACGAGCTGGGTCAGACGAGTGTGTTCACCTGTTGGACACATTTCATGTCCTGGCTAAACAGGGGTACCCCTAGCGGAAGAAAAAACAGAGGGCGCTTCCACTATATTGACCTATCTGGGGATTGAGCTGGCCACCAGGGCGGGCATATCGCGGCTCCCTCGGGATAAGCTTCAGGAACTATTGGGATTACTCAGGATAGCTGTAGGAGCCAAAAAATTCACGCTGTGAGACCTGCCATCTATTCTGGGGCACCTGAACTTTGCCTGCAGAGTTGTTGCCCCTGGGTGGGCATTTTGTGCCCATTTTGTGGCAGCAACAGCGGGTATGGCCAGGCCACACCATTACATATGAGTTAATAGAGAGATGAAGGAAGACTTGAAGGTGTGGGAATGTTTTTTGCATCAATTTAATGGGGTGTCATTGTGGAGGGAGGAATCGTTATTACAGGAGGGTTTAAAAATCCATTTGGATGTTTTAGGGTGTACACGTTTTGGGGTGTTTTATCAAGGCAGGTGGTGTGCCCTGAAATGGCCTGCCATCTGGATATGACTTTCACATGATATGACTTTCCTGGAGTTTTTCCCCATTTTAGTTGCAGTGGTTATTTGGGGATCAGCACTCACTAAGAAAGGGTGTGTTTCTGGTGCAATAATATGGCAGTGGTACAGGTTATTAATCGCCAAACTTCCAGTCACACAGGATTATGAAGTTAGTGAGGACATTTATTCTATGTTTAAACCTTAACATCTGTTTTTCTTCCAAGCTCGTGCTGGGGATGGATAATGGCATAGCAGACGCCTTGTCTCATTTTCAGTTTGATAGATTTCGTGAGCCTCCACTAGGAGCTAGCAACAAACCTGAGCAGATGCCGCTGGCTTTATTGAGCCTTGGCATGTGATGTTGTCAGTGGCATGGTGATTCTTGGCTCCAGGTACACAGCTGAGCTATAAAGGAAGTTTTAATGAGTTCTTCCACTTTCAGGATCCAGAATGCTGGTCACTGATATTGCCCACCACAGAGGGGCGGCTGTTGCGGTACCTGGTCATTGACAACCCAGCTGCTGACGTCCTTGATGATCCTGGCATAGTGCAAGGGACAATGTGTTCTTTCGAGAGACTGGGGCTTCACCTATTTGGGCTACTATAAAAGAGGGAGATGTCTGGGACCCCGACTGCGTTGCGGGGGGGAGGCAGCCAAGCTAACTGCTGGCACCTCCTTGTGGTGGATGTCCAGTACAGGTACTCCACAGGAAAGGCATCCAGTGACCAGATAAATGGTCTGATAAAGGACTTAAAAGGAGATGCTAGATAAAGGAAGAGAATGGGGGACTGGGGCTGGTGACTCCTATGATTACTACAGCAGGAAGCCAACCTCCCCACCACCACCATTCTTATAGCCCACCTTAACCCTCCTATGAGGGGTGTGGATAGTAAGGTCCAAGCCCTGGGTTGTCTGGGGTACCTAGATGGAAAATGAAGGGAGACTGATGGAAGCCCCAGGTAATGATTTGAATAAACATGGATTTGCCTGCACTGTACACTTTATCTGCCGGGTAGTCCTAGACATCTATATAATAAAGTTGCAGCCTGATTAAAATCCATACCAAGTGTCTCCTGTCCTTCTTTCAGTATAGCCAGACAATACCTCTTTCTCTCTTCCAGTTCCCTCTGTCCAAGGAGCCACTCCCCTCCTCTATATCCAGGAGAAGTTAACAAGCTGCACCTGCCACAATGAATCAGCAAGAATGACTTCAGCACATCTCTGTGGGATTCCAACATGTGTGAACACAATGGGTCAGCAGAAGAAGCCTACTGTAATACAAAGAAGAAAATAGAAGTCAAACTCAAATACTTTGGAAATCTATAGTGCTTCACATGTGAGGACCTCCAAGCACTTTATGAAAACAAGTTAGGTTTCAAACAAGTATATGCAATAGTGTATAGGGGTCATTTTATAATAACTGTATGCAGCAGTTCAAGAAAAGAAACAAAGAATACTAAATCCAATTTAAACTGCAGGCAGAATTTAAGCCCAAGCATAAAAAATCCCTAACTTAGAATGTGGCCAGGACAGTGGCACTGATATCCCTCTGTCATAAATATAAAGGGAAGGGTAAACCCCTTTGAAATCCCTCCTGGCCAGGGGAAAGCTCCTCTCACCTGTAAAGGGTTAAGAAGCTAAAGGTAACCTCGCTGGCACCTGACCAAAATGACCAATGAGGAGACAAGATACTTTCAAAAGCTGGGAGGAGGGAGAGAAACAAAGGGTCTGTGTGTCTGTCTATATGCTGGTCTTTGTCGGGGATAGACCAGGAATGGAGTCTTAGAACTTTTAGTAAGTAATCTAGCTAGGTACATGTTAGATTATGATTTCTTTAAATGGCTGAGAAAAGAACTGTGCTGACTAGAATAACTATTTCTGTCTGTGTATCTTTTTTGTAACTTAAGGTTTTGCCTAGAGGGGTTCTCTATGTTTTGAATCTAATTACCCTGTAAGGTATCTACCATCCTGATTTTACAGGGGGGATTTCTTTATTTCTATTTACTTCTATTTTTATTAAAAGTCTTCTTGTAAGAAAACTGAATGCTTTTTCATTGTTCTCAGATCCAAGGGTTTGGGTCTGTGGTCACCTATGCAAATTGGTGAGGCTTTTTATCCAACATTTCCCAGGAAAGGGGGGGTGCAAGTGTTGGGAGGATTGTTCATTGTTCTTAAGATCCAAGGGTCTGGGTCTGTAGTCACCTAGGCAAATTGGTGAGGCTTTTCACCAAACCTTGTCCAGGAAGTGGGGTGCAAGGTTTTGGGAAGTATTTTGGGGGGAAAGACGCGTCCAAACAGCTCTTCCCCAGTAACCAGTATTAGTTTGGTGGTGGTAGCGACCAATCCAAGGACAAAGGGTGGAATATTTTGTACCTTGGGGAAGTTTTGACCTAAGCTGGTAAAGATAAGCTTAGGAGGTTTTTCATGCAGGTCCCCACATCTGTACCCTAGAGTTCAGAGTGGGGGAGGAACCTTGACACCCTCCTTTTAATATAAGTGCTTTGGGATTATTAGTGTGGTCCAGATATTTTTTAAATCTTATCTAAAGACACTAACTCCACCAACATCATCACTGAACACAATGTTGAGCATAGTTTCATTACGGACTTTGAAGAATGTGGTTTAGTAAATTGGACTCTAATGCCACAGGCTGCAGATCATAGGTGTTCTACGATGGTCTCCTCTCCAAGCATAGACCCAGACCAACTCTGCTTGAGTAATGGCAATTGAAAGCATCACAGCATAAGGCAATATGGCTTATGGCCAAAACAGAGAAATCGGTTATAAACTGTGTTATGGAATCTCTCTCCAATTGAACCTCTTTGTAGTACATCTTGGAAGTCAAACAATGAACATATGGTGTGTTTTTGCACAACAATTCAGCAGTGATATACATCTCTTTAAATGTTACCTGCAGCACTGAATTTGTACTCTGATATCTCTTGTTGGCTGGTGAACAACTCAGGTGGAAGGTAGTAATTTTTGCAACATTTATTCACTTCCTATATAAGTAATCTCCTCCCCCACTCCAGACATTTCATCATGGAAAGCAGTGAAAGATACAGTTTGTCTTAGTGGACCTAAAATTCCCACTCTGGAATAAGATCAGCACCAAAGAATTCAGAAGAGGTGTTGAGACACTATGAGTTCTTGGTGATACAAGTGTAAGAGAGAATGACTTTTTCTAGTCAAATTGCACTTTTTGATTTATCTGGAAACTTCTGGCCTTCGCTCTAAGAAGAAGGTGGAACAATTTTGCTTCTAATAACATTCTTCCTGTGACCTGTCTTTTTGTTAAGTAATTATAGTGGCCTTGACAAATATGAGTTAAGCAGTGTTGCCATGCCAACCTGCATCCTTCTCTTTAGAAACATACTACTGATTCCAGAGACTGCATCTTAGAAGAAGTTTTCTACCAGTGAAATTGCTGCAGGGCTTCCTTTGATTTCAGAATTAAACTTAATGCCTTGAGTTAAAGGCTATAAATACCATGGATTTCTCTTAAGCCCAAGTACAATTATCATGGAAGTTCTATAACTGTTTTTACTTATCGTGTAAGTCTGCTGGCTATGCATAGCATCATATGATCAACATTTTTGGTGTCCAGTAATAAAATACCCTTTAATTTTTCCAGTAAAAGATGTCAATAACAGATAAGGAATGCTTTACAATGCTTTACATTCAGATAGTCACTGCTATGGTGGAGAACTCAAAAAGGAACAGAAGGAATAAATTAAATTAATAACAGGTCCCTGATTAATGCCAATTTCAACCTTTCTGCTCTTGGGCTTGCTGGCACTGGCTTTTGACTAGCTTAGAAAACTTCTGGGTATAGAGAATCTGTAGCTTCTAGGACTTTCAATTATCTGTTTATACATCATATAATACAAGGGGTCCACAATCCCTGTGTGACTCACGGTGCCCAGGGCAGCCCTCACTGGAAATGCCAAGGTCAGGGCAAGCTGCAAAAGGAAGAGCTGATCTCCCAAGACTGGTGAGTAACACTGAAGTTAGTCTCCTCAACCAGCCACAAACTGTGCTTCTGATCCCCCACACTGGTTATCAAGAAGCAAAAAGAAATCACACAGCCCCCTTTATTGCATTCCAGTTCTCTGGCTCCCAATCAGCACCAAGATCCAGTACAGTGAGAAGTTATTTTAAACTCTGCTCACATATACAAAAATGTTCTTCTGACCCCAAAGGGTCAGCCATGTCACCAGGTCAGTGTAGATTTGGATCTTACCCAAAATATCACTCTGCCAGCCAATCCTTTAGAGTCTAAAACTAAAGGTTTATTACATAGAAAAAGGAAAGAACAAGAAGAGATGTTAAATGGTAAAACAGTCACATACATTCAAAGACTTCAAAGTCCATATATTAGGTTCCTAGCAGTATTGTGAGTTTGCTGGCCTGAAAGTCTCTCTGGAACACATCCACAGCTTGGATGGGTCATTCAGTCCTTTGTTCCAAGCTTCAGTTTGTAGCAAAGATCCTCCAGAGGTAAGAAGCAGGGTTGAAGACAAAATGGAGAAGATGCAGCTGCTTTTTATAGTCTTTTGCCATGCAGCCTGTGCTTCCTTTGTTTCCAACACAAGCTCCCCAGCACATGGCTTGGAAGCCTTTTATGTCCATAGGCATGCCCATGGTGTATCCTCTGCCTTCTCTCAATGGGTCAGTTTTATAGCTGATGGTCCTTAATAGGCCATCAAGCAGACTAGGTAGTGCTGACACCAAACTGTCTGGGGGTGTCACCCAGAAGCATAGCACAAGTTTGAAATACAGACATACAAACATATCTATAACTCATAGTACAAAGGTGAAAGAAACATATAAATGAGATCATCGTATTTGGCAAATCATAACATTTTTGCAGATACCTTACATGGCATATCTGGCACAACTCACTGCAATTTTTCAATATTAATATTCATATCCTCAAGTGTCCCCTAGATTCCATACAGCATCACACCCTGTTCACATTCCTTAGTTGTTACTGTAAGGAATAATTACTAATGATATGGAATGTCCAGCTCGAGCTGTTTTGGAAAGTTGTAATCTTCCCACCGCTGCATAAGCAGTGCACTAACCAACACTACCAGTAACAGAAAGATAAAGAAAAAGATTTGAATGTAATATTTTCTGAAGATGAAAAATAGATTTTATTTAACTATAAAGTTACCTCTTCAGGAAAAACATACACAATCTCATTTGTATGCAGGCTTTAAGGGAAATGAGACTAAAATAATATCAAAATAATCCATTTACACACAAGAAAACACAATTAGTATATGGTAGCTTGTAAGTGGTAAACAGAAGACATGAGCAATTATATTTAGCTTGTTCTGTTACCCTACAAACCTTATATTCAGCACCTCCAAATGCCCCAGGTACAGTTTGTCTTCATCACACAATCAAGATTCAAGAACACAATCTGAGAGCCCTTACATTACAGTAAAAAAGGAATTATCACCAAGAACAATGGAACAGTTAGGATGCTGATAGGTTCTGAAGGGATATTGTTCTGAAATATTTTTTTAATATTAGATACAATGAAAGTAGCAATGAATTCTTATCAATACTTAATGTCACTTGGAGAGCCTGGGATGCAAGGTGCTCTATAAATAAACATAAGCTGAACAGAACTAAGTAAAAAACAGAGTAAAGTAAATAGAAAATAAGAATTGTGAACAGAGCCTTAAATACTTGGGTAACGTTTGGCTGAAAGTGAATAAGAGCCAATATCTGACAAAATGTTTTCATTCATTTCAGAGATATAAAAATAAAGAACAGGTGAAAGACAATCCAGACCAACTATGAAATTACTGCAAATATGTACATATATACAACAGGCAAGATTAAAAACAAAAGCAGTCAGATCAATAGACCCCAGTATGACACCATGGCACCCCCTTATTCACCAGGGTCATATAGTATATGGTATGTTTGAGATATATTTTGCACAAAGTATGCCTTGTGAGGTATCATCCTGAATGTCTTGATTGGCTAGACATTAATATCTCATTGGATTGTATGTGCTATCATCGTATGTGAAGTTATGAAGTTTGGCTATGTCTGTGTTACTGAAACATGTTGTGAGGTTGAAAACACACACAAGCAGCCTTTCAGGTACAATAGTCAAAAGGCCAAACAATGTTAATGGCTTATTGAGGAAATGCACCCAAGCACAAGGATCACTGTCTACAATAGAAACCTCTCAGAGATAGCACTACACAATGGGAACTGTTTGACCCAGATCACAGCAAAAGAGCTTTCCAGCAAGTGGAAAGAAGATAAAAAAGGGGGAAATGACATTATGATGGTACCACACTCTCCCCACAACAACACACCTGGAAACACCTGAGGAACAAAGACTGAACTGGGGGAAGTGATAGTCCCAGGCTAAAAGGATTTCTAGCCTGTGTATGAAAACCTGGGAAACCCAAGCTGCAAAGCAAAGGCAGCTTGTGCCTTAATAATCTGCCAACCTGTTTATCACTCAAGGTGAGAATTTGCTAATTCATGTCCTACCTATCTAGTACATTAAGCTCAGTTTGCAGTTTTGTTTATTTACTAGGTAATCTGCTTTGATTTATTTGCTATCACTTATGATCGCTTAAAATCTATCCTTTTGTAGTTAATAAACATATTTTATGTTTTAATCCAAACCAGTGTGTGTTTAACTAAAGTGTCTGGGGAAAATCTCAGCTTGGTTACTACAAGTGTACATGGTCTTCTTCACATTGAGGGAGAGGGAGAGGCAGACCGGGTATTAAACCCATATACTGGCCAGATTTGACCAGGGCAAGACAGTACTGCTCTGGGGTCCTAGGCTGGGAGGCTGGTGATTAGAGATCCTGCATGTTACTATAGCTGTGTGTGTCCCTACCTATGTGAATGCTGGTGAAAGTGCAAGCTTGGAGGGCTTTGTAGCTTGTCACAGCAATAGTCTGAGAGGGAGCCCAGGCTGGTGGATCAGGGGGCTCAGTGATACCCCAGTTCCAGGTGGCACCGCAGAGGGAACCTGTCACACCCAGTATTACACATTGTGGGAGAAAACCCATTTGACTTCAGAGGGCTCTACATGGGTGCAAGAGTTGACCCGCATGGAGTTCCTTGCAGGATCAGGGCCATAGAGTCCACTAGTACTGCATCGTGGAAGAAAAATATATTCTTATCTCAAAGAGAAACATTTGTATTTATCCTGTTTCCTAATTGCTTAGCAGTAAAATCCCCTTCCCCTGCACCTCTCAGCATGGGAACATTCCATCAGCAGAAAGGTGCTTTATATCAATATACCTATTCCCACATAAGAATGGAAATAAGCTATATGGGTGTAAGGCATATTTATAGCAAATTAACAGGGTCCAGACTAGAGACTGTAACAGTATATCCATAACAGTTAAAAAAAATAAACACTCAACTGAAATGGTTATGCCAGTACCAAAACTTTGTGTAGACCTGGCTCTCAGAAATAATGTTTTCTTTGCTATCATACTGGAGCAGTACAACAAGAGTGTAGTTTTTAAAAAGAAAGTGATGGGAGGAGGTAGAGAGGAACCCTACAATTTTAATACAATAGATTCATCTAGGAAGTTAAAAAAAGGCTTGTGAATTGATGCAATAATCCTGACACCATTTCTATAGAAGCAATCACATTTGAAGCTACTGTTTATTTATTAAAGTGATGATAACATTATCCCTTGGGAACAAATATATAAAACAACGTATTTTCAACAGTGTATGTGACAATGTTTAAACATATATTTTACCAATGAGCTGTGTATTTATGAGTAAAATATTCAAACATATTTCCATATATTTTAGCTGATATGACTAGAACGACAACTTCATATTTCTAGGCATCTCACAGTATCATTCTGTTTCAATAAAAGGTTTATATCCAGATATATCACACAAGCAGAATCCTAAAAGGAATGAGCACATTGAAAGTGGGGAAGTATAGTTTAGGTCAAAGATGTTCTGGATATTTCCCGAAGGGCCCCTAGAGAGTTTTATAGGTCAGAATGACACCTAATCCCTGCCTTCAATCAAGCTACAGCAATGATGAACAAAAGTAAACAGGATTTCACAATGTGAAGCACCAGCTAAATAGAGAGAAAGGTAACTTTTCTTTTGGCTTCTTCAGCTAATTTTGCAAAAGTGTCATGTAAAGGATCACAACCTGACTAACTTTCTCAGACAAGCAGACATATTGCAGTCAATGGGACTAATAATATGAGAAAAGCAAGCAGGATTCAGTCTTTAGTGTGGAAGACTTGCATGACTTTATTGAAATTGAATTAGGAGCCAATAGTAGAGGGAGTTAATGAAGGCTGGAAGCTGATGAAAATAGTTTCTCCGTAGTAACAATAGACCTTTATTTTTGACTCCAGCTGTTAAGATACAGAAAACATTGATAAAGGGCAAGTGTACAACATTAAGCAAATATTGACTTCTGTTACAGTCAAGATCACAATGCATTGAACAAAAAGGGACACATTGATTGAGGCAAAGACCAATATTTACCTCAAGGAACAATGCATCTTGATGTTGACCAAAGCCAGAAGTCAATACATGCATTTTTACACACAATCTATTACAAATTTGTGTCATGGATTTCTACATACTCTAATTTTATGCTCAAACTCTTGAGTGGTTTTATGTTCCTGTACCCAGGTAGGCAATGCATTCTAGTTTGTTACAATAGCTTATTGCACAACAATGCTGGAAAGAAGGGTTTTTTAGATTAAAAACAAATAAAAAGTCTGAAAATATGCTTTTATAAAACATTTTCTAAATAGAGAAAGTTTGCCAATTTTTGCAATGTTTTTCAGTCAAGGGTTTCAAAGCTGTCAATTTTTCCCAGAATTCAAAGGAAACGATTTTTCAATTCAATTCATCAATACAAACCTATTTTTACTCAACCATAATATACCTTAAAAGAAATAGAGAGAGTCAGGGAATCAGATCTACAAACTGTATTTATATATTTCAGCTTGTAACCATCATCTATTCCTAAATCCCTATGCACTTCTAGATTATTTAAAAATCATAATCCATACATAATAATGAAAATAGGAAATCCAGACAGTTACATCCGCAACCTACATAACAAAACAAAACCAAGCAGCTGAATAACAGAATTCTAGAAATACCATCCCAAACACCTGATTCCCACTCAAAAGCTCAAGACGATAAATGAACGTTGAAATATATCCTGAAGACCAACAAATGCATACTATTTTTAAATTATGTGGAAGTTAAGAGGCTCCTTATTGAAACTATTCTACCACTAGACCCCTTTAAGCCAGGTTGTAGAAAACTTTAACATCTCTACTTACTACAGCTGTGGTAATATTACTCTAGGGACTTGTCTTCACTACTAAAAAACTAATGTGCATGAGCTATTCATCAAAGGTATAAACACTGTGAAGGCAACAAGGTAAAACTAAAATGCCTTGCCTTTACTGTATTTTCACTCTCACACACCTTCGGAGACAGGCCAGTCCTTGCTTAAAGACAGTCCCCCAGCCTGAAGCAAATACTCGCCAGCAACTACACACCACACAACAAAAACACTAATCCAGGAACCAATCCCTGCAACAAACCCTGGTGCCAACTCTGTCCGCATATCTATTCAAGGGACACCATCATAGGACCTAACCACATCAGCCACACCATCGGGGCTTGTTCACCTGCACATCTACCAATGTGATATATGCCATCACGTGCCAGCAATGCCCCTCTGCCATGTACATTGGCCAAACTGGACAGTCTCTACGCAAAAGAATAAATAGACAGAAATCTGACATCAAGAATTATAACATTCAAAAACCAGTAGGAGAACACTTCAATCTCCCTGGACACTCAATAACAGACTTAAAAGTGGCAATTCTTCAACAACAAAAAACTTCAAAAACAGTCCAATGAGAAACTGCAGAACTGGAATTAATTTGCAAACTGGACACCATCAAATTAGGCCTGAATAAAGACTGGGAGAGGATGGATCACTACAAAAACTAATTTCCCCCTGCTGATACTCACACTTTCTTGTTAACCGTTTGAAACGGACCACCTTGATTACACTGGCCTCATTAGCACTACAAAAGTGATTTCTACCCCTTCTTGTCAACTGTTGAGAATAGGCCACTTCCACCTTAACTGAATTGGCCTAGTTAGCACTGACCCCCCCACTTGGTAAGGCATATGCTGTGTATTTATACCTCTCTACTGTATTTTCCACTCCATGCATCTGATGAAGTGGGTTTTAGCCCACAAAAGCTTATCCCCAGATACATTTATTAGGCTCTAAAGTGCCACAAGGACTCCTTGTTGCTTTTTTCCACATATATTAGTTACCCAGAGATTTAAAAAATATATACATATATATTTAAATCATTGAAGACAAGCCTTGGGAGAGAGGCAGTCTCTCTGGTAGGCAGGCCCCAAACCATAGAGGCCTTTTAGGTCAAAGCCAACATCTCAAGGAAACTAATGAACAGCCAATACAGATTATATTTATATGAATATTTTGCATTCTCAGAGAAATACATGACTTACAAAGAGGCAGCTGCAGTCTGCACTGGCTTCACATTTCCAAATAGTTTTACACCCACTGTGGAGCAAGCTGTGGAAAACTAAACAAGTCCATTCACTACAACAACACACATGACAGAGGGAAATAATAGTACCATTTACTGAATATGTGAAGGAATTTGTGCACATCCTAACCCTGACCAAACACTTTGTGGTACACAGCAACTGAAAATCTACTCATGCAGACATTCCCTGTTCTAATGCCTGAAATGTTTCTCTCTGCACATCAAACTATACAAAAAAAAAAAAAAAAGAAATACCCCTCTTTAACAGAGAATGCTGTGCTGGTTGTATGCAATGAGCCCAGGAATTTCACAGGAATCTGTATTAGTGTGTGTATGTGTTGCTAAAGTCAATGCACATTTTATCAATTTGTTTTTAATATTTTCATGTTAATATGCTGCTTGTAAATGTTACCAGATTGAAATCCCTAGACACTGATTATTTTTGTTTAGTTATAGAAGAGAAAATAGCAGTGTCTGTCCTGAACTGAAGAAACCATTTGTAGGGGGTGGAGGGTAATTTATTTAATCATCATGACAGTTCACTTGCCTCCATCTCCCCAGACAGAGATGGACTGAGAACCAGCAACTTATTTTACACAGGCCTCCAAACAGCCATCTTATGATCATGACTTACACTTGTGATAGAATGGTATCCTAAGATACCAACTAAGATCTATGCAAGGGAAAAAATATTATACAGCTAAGTAAAAATTACGAGTCAGAAAAGGAAATCTCCAACCTACAGGAAATTGTTATTTCCACATTTTCATCCTAAATCAAGATTAAAAAAAATTTTGTGGAAAAAAGTTCTGAAAATAAATATTTCATTTCAAATTGACATTTCAACTTAAAATGACATTTCAGAACTAAACATTGCTGCTCATTCCACACGATGCTTCAGAAAAATTGAAAAAAATCAGTTGAAATCATGGAAATTATTGATTTCAATTGAACCATAATTTTCCAATGAAAACATCTTTTTGTTGAAAATTTCCAACCAGATCTAGTAACACAACATGAACACAGGACTGGATTAAGGTACATTATGGATATGCTGAAGACACCAGCTCCTAGGATTGCCTGCTGGTACTAGAATTTGAGCTTTAATTAATATATTATATATATATTCCTAGACTCCCTTGTAAGTAGCCCTTTCTACTACCTCCCCAAGCATGGGGTGTGACCACGGGAAGGGGTTAGGAGGATTGGGTGCCTATGCGAACGTATACCCAGGACTCCAGATTGCTTCTGTTCAATACTAGCATAAATCTAGTTCTAACCTTTAGTTGAAGAAGATGGGCCATACCTGATGAACTGAGTGCAGCTCTCCTCTGCTGCACTGATATGAGGCATCTACTTCTAGGTCAGACAATGACATAGGTCAGACCTATCTTTCCATACTCTGGCTGATTATTTGAAATCTGTATTAAAGCTGTAACACTGCTTGCAGTGACTCAAGAGTACCAACCTCAGGGCAGACTGTTAGGAACCAGGGCACAAACCCCAAATTGGTTTGAGTTCTAAATTTAGATTTCACCAACCAATTGTCATATGTTAACTCCTCAGGCACTATAACAGCCTTAACTAGGAGTCACAGACAGTCCCCTTGGGTTCTCCAATCTATCTCACTACACAGGTAAGTGTACCTTTGTGACAGATGATCCCTTACACCAAGAATCACAGCAATATTCAGGTTACTCCCAGGCCCAAAGGACCAGTCACTTGCCCCAGGTCAACAGCACCTAAGATCTCACACCAAAGACACTTGTTGCCAGGCCTATAATAAACTATATAAAAAGATGTATTACATAGGAAAAGGAAATAAAGGAGTTATTACAAGCTTAAAGTAGGCAAACAGATAAACACACGTTACAATCTTAAGTTTCAAAAGGTAGTAGAAGCTTTTATAACAAGCAAGCTTTATATGTCCTTTAGAACTAACCCAAGCTAACCAGCAGAGGATCTCTTCCTTATGCCTATAAACACTTTACCACCCAGAAACCAAGCAGCATAGAGATCCCAAGTTCCTTTTGTTGGGTGTTTTTATCCCCCTCCTGCCAGGTGCTCTGAGCAGTAAGGAATCCACTTGCATGATTCATCTTCACAGAGAGGAGCACAGAACAAAAGTATTTTGTCCTCTTGTTGATGGTATGTAGGGAAATTACAGCTGCAATCTCAATCAATACCAGATGGATTATTTTTGGAGCTTTCCTTCTAGGAAGGGCGTAATGCTTTCTGTTGAAAATCAGCCCTTCACATTAATTAACATCTCTCTCCTGTCTGATGATTTACACAAGTCATTGAGGTTCACAATACAGCTGCTCAAATATTATCTTACAGTATCGGATACAGGTGTTATAGACTTGAAATTAGACAAAGGTTTCTAACCATCAGAGGAGTGAAGTTTTGGAATAGCCTTCCAAGGGAAGCAGTGGGGGCAAAAGATCTATCTGGCTTTAAGATTAAACTCAATAAGTTTATGGAGGAGATGGTATGATTGGATAACACGGTCTTGGTATTTAAATATTCATGGTAAATAGGCCCAATGGCCTGTGATGGGATATTAGATGGGGTGGGAATCTGAGTTACCCAGGAAAGAATTTTCTGTAGTATCTGGCTGGTGAATCTTGCCCATATGCTCAGGGTTTAGCTGATCGCCATATTTGGGGTCGGGAAGGAATTTTCCTCCAGGGCAGATTAGAAGAGGCCCTGGAGGTTTTTCGCCTTCCTCTGCAGCGTGGGGCACAGGTCACTTGCTGGAGAATTCTCTGCTCCTTGAAGTCTTTAAACCACGATTTGAGGACTTCAATAGCTCAGACATAGGTGAGAGGTTTTTCACAGGAGTGGGTGGGTGAAATTCTGTGGCCTGCATTGTGCAGGAGGTCAGACTAGATGATCATAATGGTCCCTTCTGACCTTAGTATCTATGAATCTATGATTAATGCATGCAGAAACTCACAAGCATTAAATGAAGGCTAAACTTTGTCTTTCTAACATCTATTTTAACAAAATTAACACACAGGTGAGCCAGACTGATTTGTTTATCAGTGTTCAACTGAGACATAGGGACCTATGCATGAGATGGCACCTGGTCTGTCAAGAGTCACAATGGCTCTCTATCATTATGAGTTTTTAGGAATTGGCATATCCTAATAAATAAGGTACACAAATATGCAAGTGCATGTCTTTTTGTTTAAGTGGTCAGCTAGGTTTACAGGTGATTAACTCTTTAGTGCCATAGGTGCAGAGAGAGAGGTCAAGATTTCATAATGCTAAAAAAGATGAAGTAGCATTTATTGGCAGGTGCAATAGACTTGCTAGTACCATGACTTTATATTTGACCTTTTAAAGTGCAATGAAATTGAAGGCAAAGTGTTTGGGTTCAGTTCACACTATATAACTGACTATGAGACTAATAGTTTTCACAATAAGAGTTAACCTTTCACTACAGTGCTGCTGGTGGAGATGATGCAACAAGGTTTCTAAGTTTTAGGGGAAAGACATTTCACAACTTGATTTCATCTTTTTCTAATTAACTGAATTTGCTTGGTATGCAAATACAACATGAAGTCTTGGGAATGATATTCTTAAAGAAGAAGAACAGTTCTTTCAGCCTTATGATCTCAAAGCTGCACAATAGAAAACCCTTCCATTGTCTCAAGTTAGTTTCTGTCAATCCAATTTAAATGACTGCAAAGATCTTTTGGCTGACTCAGAGGTCCATTCAAAGAGACATCACATTGAGAGATTTGACAGGGGAATGCAGCATACATGCTCCCAGATGTGTTTTTAAATACACAAATCTAATGCCTCTTATTTAGAAAGTCTAATACTGCTTCAGGCCCTTTCAGTTCTACCAAAGGAACATAATTGTTAGTCTTGGTGAACTAAGCTAAAGTGATGTTAAAAGCCCATAGATAGTGTAGATGTATAATTTACTTATTGAAATCCAAATAAGAATGCAGGAAAACTGAAGGGGGGTAATTTTTGGTTTTGTGGCACTTGTAATTATCCAAATATTTATTTCAAATCTATATTAGCTTCATCTACAGGGCCCTGCTCTGTAGTATCTAAGTGGTAGATTCTTTTAAACTTGTTAGATACAGATCTTAGCTCACACAATTCTTTACAGCTGACTTATTTTTCATCCTGAGCCTTTCTGATCTCTTCTACCCAGAAGCAATACTTTAGAGTAAATGCAAATCCCAGTTAGAAGTCAAATGGAGCTGATTTTTGGAGGCAGTGCTGGGATCAGGGTAACTACATGATTTTGTTACACTAATAAAAATGATACCAACAGGATCTTGTAAGAGGGACAAGGCAAATTGCCACATTTATTGTAAATACAACAAAATATTCCTATATGCAATTTCTATATAGATCCATTCACACACACAGACATTCACACACAGATTCTACATAAAGGTTATTATAGTTACCAGCCTAGATATTGCTCATGCCAAGTCACTGGCCAGGTGGCCTGGACACGAGAGTGGAGCCGAGTCATTGTCAGATGTGCATCTGATGCTCCTGGAGGGTGGTCGTAGAACCAGACTCAAAGAACACGGTCCCTGGACCCAATTTTTATAGGTCTCTGATTCAATACAAGTCTATGGAAGTTGCTTCATCATGCTGAATTTACAATTGAGATGACCATCAATCAGCTCAATAAGCAGGTGGTACATCCATGACAGCTCCATGATGGCTAGGTGTTATCTTCTTGTTCTTCCTTGATGCATTTTGGGTGGATTCCGGGTCACCCTCCGGGGGTCATCCAGTTATCTCCACTTTGCATATTCTTCGGCCCATCGATATCAAGGTTGAAATTTTTAGGATTAGGCTGGCACCATTTACTAACCATTTATTTCCCTGCTTCAGGCTCTCAATTCCATGCACTCCTCATTCATTCTTTTACTTAACAACACAATCTATGACTCTTGATTCATTTAACAAGTTTTATCCCACTATCTATTTTTCCCTCTTTGGATACCAAGATTTACATAGGCATGACAAGGGGCCCCTGCGGGGAAAGAACATCAGGGTGTTGTTTTAAAGAACAGCATTGTTTCCTCAAAGTTCTTTCCAGCACAGACTCTTTCTTGTACTGGCCTGAAATAATTAGCATTTTGGCCTTGTATTTGTTACAGAGTGAAATTCAACAGCATGGAACTGATGTTCATACCTTCTTACAATACCTATATACTCTTATCTATCTTTATTTCTACTACTACATAATTATAATTCTATCATACTTACATAACTTTGAGGGTGACCCAACAATTTTATCAGGGGAATCACCACATGTCTAAATAATCTTTCAATGACCGAAGACATTCCCTCTGAGATCTATAGTTTCCTTCCATCTACACTCAGAAATGTAGATTCAACTGTTGTCTTAAGTGTGTTGATTTTTATTATTATTAATAATAAAATAACAGCTGCCATAGAGAATTTGATAAGAACAAATACTATCTTTCAACATGTATTTGATTGATTTTGGCATCAGAGAGTTTGTCAGGGGAAAGGCTGTCTTCCAGACTGGGCATATACATGTATTTAAATTATTTCATTGCAGGAGACTGTTGGGAGCTACGTGACAGACACAAATGAAACCGCTGGTTTGCGAATGAAATGGTGATATGAAGACATAGTTTAGTGGAAGGCTAATCTTGGTTTTAACATGCTAGACTAGGACTTGGGAAATCTGGCCTCAATTCTTAGTTTGCCAATGACTTCTTAATTTCACTATGCCTCAGTTCCCTATTCTGACCTTCCATCTGTATCGTATATTTAGCTTGTCAACTACTTGGAGCAAAAACTGTTTACGATGTTCACAATGCCCAATATAATAAGCCCCCAATTTTCGTTAAAGGCACTAAAAGTAGGCACTACTTTTATGTAAGCAAGAACAACTCTATTGAGTAGTATCTATTTTACTCTACTCCAAATCTACTGAGTAGAATTTTTCATTTAAAGTTAGTAGTACAGTAATTGAGGAGGCAGGATGCTACTAATAATAGCAACAGACACCGTGGCATCTACATCAATACCACACACTCCAAAACTTTTCATGATTAAATAATGTGTTAAAGACAAAAACAGACATCATTGAAAATGAACAATAAAGCAATGGAAACCACATCAGCACCCAACTCATCATGAGCAACAGTTATAAGTGTTAGCCAAGGATTTATCTACTCTATGACTTAGAAGATCAAGGGATATAATGTGTTAGCTTACTTCAAATCCTTTAGTAAGGCAAGTTCCAAATCGTGGCTGATAGATATTCACAAAGCAAAAAAGGTAGCATATTCCACTGGACACATTTACAAGCAAGCATAAATTTTTACATAATACAATCTTTTCCACTGGCAAACCATAGGATTAAGTTTAATAGAAATTATGAGTTTCTTTTACCTACAATGTTTTAGTTAACTTAGTGCTGGTGAAGAGTGCAACATGGATACTGCTGTGCTCTAATGCCCTATTTAAGATATAGGGTAAGAAATATCAATGCAGACTTCTTACCACCACTCTGCCAGTGTGGCTGAAACTTGGTACCTGGAATCATCTCTAGCATCTCATTCTCCCTGTCTTTTCATTAGTCATCTCTCTATTGAGAATGTCAATAATACCAATGATGGTGATGTGTTGTTTCTTCATAATGTGGATGTAGAACTCAAAAGTTAGAAATTGTATGCTATTGTAAAAATAGACTGTGGGGACCTAAAGCATCTATTTTACACAGAGTTGGATGGAATGTCAGGTTATATTTTCCAACACCCTCTCACTGTAAGGTCTGTGTAGAAAGGCGACGCCCTTGATCATGGCAACTTGTTTCATGACAGTCACAGTTTCAGGGATAGCTGCATCTTTGATCCCCCACACCCTTGGCCTGCTTTGAGGACACCCACTTAAGTTTTCAGGATCCCAGTCATCACCCCATTTGGATGGAGAGCTGCATTTCACTCCCTCTAGACCAGGATTTAGGCTTGCAGTCCCTCTGTGCCTCTGTCATTTCCCCAGCAGGTGTGTCTGGGATCCAGCTCCTCAAGGTCACTCTTTCCCCAGGAGCTACAAGTGTATGCCAGTTACCAACCAGATTTCACAAAGCAAAGTATATTTATTCTTGAGACAAAACCAAGACAGAAAACACGAATAAGAAACAATAAAAGGATTTAAATGCTCAGTAAAAATACCAGGAATCACCCACCTTCCACATGGAAATCTGGTAAGCCAACATCCCTCTCAACCCACCAGCAATGATGGGGCCTTTCTTTGGACAGAAGGTTCATTCCATTTGCTGAACCAAACAAAGAACCTGATTCTGTCTGAAGTCAGCCTTTATATCCCAAGTTCTTTCTATCATCTCTGGAAAACCCAGTTTGAACCAGTATATGCAATCCATCCCAAGTGGTAGTTCATCTCTTGTGTTATCTACAGTCTTAGCATCTTGCCTTACTTACGCCCCACTATTTTTAGTTCCTGGAGGAATAATGATAACCATCTCCCATGGAGTAAAACACAATCATATATAAGCCATTCATAAATTTAATATCATGGTCCCCAAAAATACTAAATGGGGTTGCAGTATCTGTCACAACGGCATGGCCCTGCAAAACACGCTGCCTCAGCTGCTTCTTCTCTTGGAGCTCCTTAAGAATGCCACACAGTCCAAATGGATATAAGACAAGATTTCTAGGCAGGGGTTCTACTTTGTTAAGCCCAAATAAACTTGAAATAAAGTCTTGCTCTTTTGGGGGCATTCAGGAGTTGAAGAGCCTTCCTTCCTTGGGGCCTGTGTTTTCCAATTTTGGCCTCCTTGCCCGAAAGTGTGTGGTTGTACCTCTCCCTCTGAGCACCTTCCTGCAACTGAGCCCTGCTGGCCTTTTAACAGGCCCAGGTGTTCATTATTCAATTAAATGTCTAGATGGGTTCATTTCCCTTAGATTAGCCATCACAAGTAGCCTGGGCCTGGACCCCCTTAAAGGGGCCAGCAACCCTGTGACAGTTTGGAACTCTGCTGCCTAGGTCAAAGGGAGACAAGGTGGGTGAGGTAATATCTTTTCTTGGATCAACTTCTGTTGGTGATAGAGACAAGCTTTGGAGCTACATAGAGTTCTTCTTCAGGTCTGGGAAAGGTACTAAGAGCTTCACAGCTAAAGACAAGACTGAACACGTCTACAACACTGCATAGGTCAAAGGGACATGGTTCTGCTGAGCAGGGTGAAGTCACAGAGATGGTGCTGCTGGAAGTCTGCTCAAGAGCTGAGCTGTCAAACTGTTTCCTTATTGGATTCTGGAAAAAAAAAATCAACAAAATGCTCCACTTTGATGCAGCACTTCAGTTACAAAGTGTAAAAATCTTTTGATGTTGAAATCCTAGGATTTTATCCTCCATACTGCAATGATGAATTGGAGATGATGATTTTCCAAATATTCTCCTGGCTGGCTTTTTAAATTCTTGAAAGTCTTAGGCTTTTAAGTGGAACATTGAAGACCTCTATTCCTTTTTTCAGGAGTAACATATGTTGAGAACTCTATTAAGCCATTTTATTAGTTAATCTAAAATATTGAACTACTTCCAGTTAATTCAAGATGGCTTCAAAAAGAATTGTTCAGGTAATTGGGAGACACGATTATGGGTGTGCATTGTATTCGAGTCCCTGGCCAGCTGAGTCTGGCACAGGGGTATTTCACTGCACTCTCCTGAGAGGGAAGGACCCAGCTGTACTGTTCCAATAATGCTTCCCGCCAGCTGTTACAAAAGAGTACCAATTCCAGAGAGACTAGTCAGTTGCCCTTTAGCTGGCGATCAAATATTGATGTTGTAACATGTCTGTTCCTGCACACGATGTACTCAATGTCATTTAGTTAATTATTTATTATTATGAACCAACTTGACATTAATTCTAAAAACAGTTATTTAAATTTCAAATAAAGCTTATTTATTTTGTTTTGGTTTCTCTATTATGTAAATAATTAGTTCTAATGACAGCATAAATCATGCATAGGAAACAAGTATTTTGGTTAGTCTCGTTGCTTTTAACCACAAAGACATAACCACTCAATCTAGGAACATGGTAACAGCTTCATATTTCATCCTTTGCTCTCCCTTCACAAAAGTGTTTTAAAGTATTAGACACACAGTAGTGTTTGCTTAACACTGACAACAATTTTGAAAGTTATTAGTGTAGACCGACTTTCTAAAAACTTCTTTGTCACTAAGCTCTATGGAACTGACTCTAAATACTCACAAACCTGCTGAAGAATATGGCCTTTAAAAATATCAGTCACTTTTCAGAACAGACCAGTACTTCCAGTAGATTTGGTGTTAGTCCCTCCAGAGCTGTCAAGCTTGTACAATCTTTAGACTAGGTACACAGAGAGCAGTGGAAGCTTATGCAGACAGTGCAGAAAAATATCGTGCTACCCCAGCCTCTGTACCCACTCAGTTCTTGGCCTAGCTAAAACAGCACTCATTGGCACACTTGTTGGCAAATACTATTGGTTGTACTTTTGGTAAGCGGACACCTTTTTGCTGGAACCTGGACTGATGCCCACGATATCAAACAGTTTCCAACAGTAGTGGCCTTTTGGTCACTACTTAGCTAGTATAGATTTGAAATTATGACCTTCAGATGAAAGGCCGTGAGCTATGCAGATACCCTTACAAGATTAACTTAACAGTCACCAATTAAAAAGGTAAGCAAGACAGAAGTCTCTTAAAGGGGAAGAAGTCCGTTTCTCTTTCACCAGTACCCTTTATTCTTCTTTCCATCCTTCCTTCTCCAACTCCCAACCCCCATGCAATTCACTTTGTGTTCATATTTTCTTCCCTACTAGAGCCTGTATCTTGCTTTAAGGTGCTTGCAAAACTACAATTGACTAAATTAGGAACAGCATGTGTAAAACAAAGACAGGATATAATCCTTATTTTTTCTCTCCTATGCAGCCCTACTCCCTTGCCATTTTTTTAAAAAAAAAAAAATCTCGTCTTCCTCCGGGACTGCAAAAAAAAAAAAAAAAAACATTGCCAGCATAAAATCTACATTTTTAGGTTTTCCAAGTTTTCTGCTGACATTTTCAGTATGTTTTTTTCTCCTCTCTGATTTGATCCCATTTATAAAAAAATAGACGTAAAAATGTCTGGATTTTTTTTTAAATTAAAATATACAAATGTTACTCCAAACTTTAGACAGTAAATCAAGTTGTGACACTTCTATTATTACAATTTCTATTATTACACATCAAACATTGGTACCAAACTGCTATCATGAAATAATTACCATTGTGAAAAAAACAACTCAGCATTATCTATTCCATAGAAGACAGTAGGAAAAAAAAACACAGATGGTTACATTGATAAAGCATTGAACTTTCAACTCAAAGTCCAAATTTCTAGTCTAAGCCCTGTTTCTGAGAAAAAAGAATAAACCTTTCAAACCTTTTCAGTGCAACACACCACACAATGTGCAAATGTGAGCCTTTGCTTCTGAGTATAAATACTAAAGAAACCAGTGCAGGCAGAGTATGGGTACTATTTCTTATGTCGCAGGTCACAACCAAGTTCACTGGTTTACTGTGTGTGTGGATTTGCATGCTATTTTGCCAATGGATAAAGGAACAAGTTTTCTTTCCACTGTCAACTCCAGAAACCACACATTTTCCTTCAAAATCCAATCCACTACTATCAACTCCAATATGTCTTTAAATGTACAGATGGAGTTTTGAGAACACATTTATATTTGTATGTATTTTGAAGTACAGTGACAGAGACACATAACTGGGTTAGTCCCATGAGAGCATGATGGTATAATGAAGGGAAAAGGGTCTTGTGAACTTGCTATCTGTGTGAAAGCAACACTAAAAGTAAAAATTAGCAGCACAAGCATCCTAATGTTAAGCTCTCCATCGCTGCAGCAGAATATTTAGATCAGTCCAGGATTAGGTCTTATCAATAGAAAGAAGAGGATCAACTGACACTAGAAAGATCTTTCCCCCAAAGATTCATTTTTCCTTGATTCCCTTCAGCTGTAAGATAAAGGTGAGGTATAACATATGCTGTGTGCATCATGTGTCTGCATACCCATGCTTACTGTCGCTTTGTATCATTCCAGGAGTCTCTTGAGCACGTGGGCAGTAGAGTTTCAGTGGATCAGAAGTTCATGCTTCATTGAATGCATTGGCAAGTTGGTGACCATCTGTAACATATTCCAGAATTTTGTTTTACACTGCAACACTGAATAAAATAAATTTCAGATTTCCAAACAGATAAAATGGTGTTCTGCAGAGTCCTTCATTAAATCAGACTCAATTAAAAAATATTTTAGTTCTCCATCAAACCACACTATTTACAACAAATTCTCTTGGCTTGGGGAAGCATTTCCCAGAACAAATTCTACAATAGAAGAATCAACATCTCCAGACCTGTGCAACTCCTTTCGCTGTGTAGGCCCCAAAGAAACAGCAAGCATCGAGTATTTCAGCCCAGTAGGAAAGTTTCAGAGAAATATTACTGTGACCAGTAGTGAGCTGGTTCACACCGGTTCGCTAGAACCGGTTGTTAAATTTAGAAGCCCTTTTAAAGCCAGTTGTTCCACGAGGGACAACCGGTTCTAAAAGGGCTTCTAAATTTAACTGGTCAAAAGTGGCGCCTTAGGCGCCGACTCCATGAGTGCTCCAGGGCTGGAGCACTCAAGGGGAAAATTTGGTGGGTGCAGAGCACCCACCGGCAGCTACCCACCCCACCCCCAGCTCACCTCCGCTCTGCCTCCTCCCCTGAACATGCCGCCCCGCTCTGCTTCTCTGCCCCCCAAGGCTTCCCACGAAACAGCTGTTTGCGTGGGAAGCTGGGGCAGGCTGAGAAGCAGGCCGCAACTTCCCACTCAGGCCCAGGGAGGCGGAGGTGAGCTGGGGGGGGGGGGCGCGTGCGAGGAGGGCCGCCTGCACTGCAGCAGATAAGCTGGGGGGAGTGGGGGTGGGCACGCAGGGGAACCGCTCCCCGCCCCAGCTCACCTCCGCCACCCTCGGCCTGAGTGTGAAGTTGCCGCCTGCTTCTCAGCCCTCCCTGGCTTCCCGCCAAACAGCTGATTCGTGGGAAGCAGGGGTGGGCGTGGAGAAGCAGAGCGGGGCAGTGTGTTCAGGGGAGGAGGCAGAGCTGGAGCGAAGGTGAGCTGGGGCCGGGCGCGGGGCAAGGAGCTGCCGGTGGCTGCTCTGGCTCTTAGGGGTGGGATAGGCACGCACTACAGTGGCCCACGAGACCCTCCTGCCCAGTTCTGGGGGCAGTCAGGGGACAGGGGTGGGGGGTGGATGGGGCAGGGGTCCTGGGGGGACATCAAGAAACGTGGCAGGGTTGGATGGGGCAGGAGTCCCGGGGGAGAGGGTGGGCGACAACCCCCTCGTGGGGTGAGGAGGGAACCCGTTGTTAAGTTTTTGGCAGCTCATCACTGACTGTGACCAGTTGGACACCCCCATCCAGGATGCCACCTGATATACTGGGGTTTCACTGAGCCTGCCTGCTCCACTAGCCTGGGCTCCCTCTCTCTCTGTTTTGCTGCATCAGGCTCTTCAGCCTCTGGCAGCACACACCACACACAGAGAGGTAGGGACGCACCAGCTGTAGAATCGCACAAAGTCTGCAAGCATCTCTCTATGGGAAGATTCAGATAGGAAATTTCAGAGCACTCAAGTGCAGCTCCCTTCTGGAAAGTACACCCAAAATAATATTGTCTTGTGCGGTAGAGAAATCTATACAATGAAAGCTCATAAATTTGCCCACTCCCTCAACGTGGAAGAAGATATGCACAACTTCTTCCCACCCCCTCCCCAGTTTTAAATTGCACAAATGAGTTTTATAACAAATAAAAACAATTAACTATAAAAGGTAAATTTTAAATGATTATAAGGGGTAGCAAACAAAACAAAGATTACTAAGCAAATAAAACAAAACACGTATATTAAGCTTAAGATCTTAAAGAGACTGGTTTCAAGAAGTAATTTCTCACTCTAAATGATGTTTTAGGCAAGTTGCAGAGTTTCTGAAGCTTAGAGGTCCAGGTATGTCTCTTTACAGTCTAGACTCCTGTCTTAGGGCTTGTCTACACTGGCAATTTACAGCGCTGCAACTTTCTCGCTCAGGGGTGTGAAAAAACATACTCCTGAGCACAGCAAGTTTCAGTGCTGTAAAGTGGCAGTGTAGACAGTGCCCCAGCACTGGGAGCTACACCCCTCGTCGAGGTTCTGCCGCAACCACAGAAGCGCTTTAGCATTGCCAGTATAGACTAGCCCTTAGTATGGACCCAGCCCTTGCCTTTCCATCAGCTCAGTTCCTTTGTCTCTTCAGGTACTTTCAGCAGTCTTTCTTCTTGGGCAGGAAGGCAATGGAGAAGGGTGCTCTTTGCCTTACTCCCCAGCCTCAAATAGCTTTTACATAAGGTGGGAAGTCTTTGTTTCCATTGGATAGTATCAGCAATGTCCAAGGTGGTACTTTTTACCAGGCGACATTATCACCTGACCTTGCAGTGTCAAAGCAACCATGAAAACAGGTTTATTTGCAATCTCCACAGGAAGGAACTCCTGGAAGATGGGGGATCCACATCTTCAAAGACTCAATGTCTTTCTCCTAAAGGTCCACTAAGCTGATTGCTTACCATCTAGTGGGCGTTTCCAAGTATAACCACAGTTGTAACTGTTACATAGTCAATATTCCTAACTAGAGATACAAGAAATGATATATGAATACAAATTGGATAATCACATTCAGTAAATCACAATCTTTCCAATATCTTACATGAGTAATCTTGCATAAAATATATCTTAGTTATGCCATATTCATATCACAAGCATATTTCTATAAAGAATATGGAGCATCATGTCACAATTAAAATATGAGCAAAAACAGGAGGTAAGCAAAGAAACGCTTTTGCAGCCTTCTTTACAGTTGTTAGTGTCTAATCCCTAGTGTAAGAAATGCCTGTATGTGAAGCAGTAGGACTCCCTTACAGCCAGAAACCTGATTGCCTTCACTAGCATAGCTACTGTGCTTGATTGACTTTGTCCATGATTAGGTAGGTAGGGCTAGCTTAGTCTGGGATAATTAAATTCTGACTAGTTTAGGATAGCAAGTTTTTGTTTGCTTGCTTGCTTGGGGTTTTGTTTGTTTTTAAAGCCTATCTTATTGGCATGGAGGGATTTACCAGTAAAATAAATAAAGGATGAAGTCTTCTGGCCCACCCTAAAGAAGTTCAATTTTGGTTTCCCTCCCCCCTTCCTCATCATTGTCCTCTGTGATAATGAGACACAAAATAGTAAACTACATCTATTTTAGCCACTCTGGGAACTACATAACCCTCTTAAGAAATGCTTTACTTTAGGGGCAGTCTGTACTGGTTTTTGTTCTCTTTTCTCTGATACTATGGTACATGTATGTTCCCTGACATATTTCCTGGAAAGCATTAGCAAAAATTCCATTAATTAGTTAGGTTGCTTATTTGTTCTTCTATATGCAGGATTTGAGCACTAGCATTGGAAAGGGACTAATGGATTTCCAGATAACCTTGGCTCCATTTTAATGTAGTTTTTGTTGATTGCACATCAGTCAACTTAGACCTGCTCTAGACTTAAAACTGTCACTGGTGTAACTATGCTGGTTAAGGGCGAGATTTTTTTTTTAAACTGATATAGTTCTAGTGGTAAAAACCCTGATGTGGGTGCAGTTAGATCAAATATCAAGATGACTTATATCAATCTAATTATTCCCTTTCCCATATGGGAATTGCTATACCTAATAAGCACCTTTATACCAATGTAAGGGCATGTCTACACTTGCCATTTAAAGCGCAAAAAGTCCCTTTTTTGTGCAAAAACTGTGGGACTGTCTACACTTGCAAATAACTTTTCGTGGTAAAACTCAGAAGTTCCATTGCAAACAGAAAAGCACCTCCGCGAGAGGCCTACAGTTCTTACCGGTGATACTTTTGCGGTGATGTGCAAGTGAAGATGCGTTCTTCCTGTTTATAGAACTTTTAGCCTCTGGAGGATATCACACAGTGCCTAAGTGACCACTCTGGCCAGCAGTGCTGCTACTCTTATGCCAGGTAAACAGACATCCACTCCTCCCCCTGGAAAGCCCTGGGAACTTTGAAACTCCCCTTCCTGTTTTCTTGGCAAGTGCTCCCTTATCTTCTGGCCAGGTGACAATGGCTGCTCCAAGGAGCAAAGTATCCCCGGCTTGGAGCAATGCTGAGCTACCGGCTCTGATCAGCGTCTGGGGAGAGGAGGCTGTGCAAGGACTCAGGATGCCCCGCGATCACCCCAACCCCCTCTTCCCACAAGACCTATGCTCAAAATGGGGAGAGCTGCACTGTGCAATAGCTGCCCTCAGTGCGCTGCTCTCATGACGATGGAAGTGCTGCAAATGTGAATACGATCTGACGCCTGTGAAAGTAAGTGAGAACACAAACCAGTGCTCTTCTTTTACCAGTTCTGTACCACCAGTTAAAGGGACAGGGCAAACACTCTGCAAGTGTAGACATAGTCTTACTATGTGCCGACTAGAGGGCTGTGCCACTTTAACTATTCGAGTATAGCTAAAGCAGTATAACTTTCTAGTGTTGACAAGCCCTTAGGAAGATTCAAAGCACTAAAATGAAGAGATGGAGCACTGAATCTTTAACAGAAAAGCTTTTCTTGTAACTGTCTAAATGAAGCAGGTAAAGCAGTATTAGTCAAAACAAAGAAGTTTTAGACTATCTGAATACAAATCACTTTATCAATTAACCATGTGTCAGTTCCATTGTATCGGATATCCTACTAATTCTCTGGTCAGCATTTGCAGAAAAGACCTGAACTTCCGATTTAAAAAACAAGCAGAACAAAAGGCACAATAGGGCACCAACCACTCTTTTTGTTTTGCAGGTCTCCATTAACAACTGGGATTCTCAAAAAGTCACCTAAATTCTATGCATCAGTTTACCCAACTCTAAAATGAAATATCATTACGTACCCCATGTAGGTGCTGTGAGGGTTAACGCAACTTCTACTTTAAGAGTAACTTATGTCATCCTATTGTGAGAGAGGGATTTCTAGATTCACTTTTCTCCTCAAACCCTGCCTCTTTACTTTTTAGCTAAGTTTCCCTGTATTTCTCCCATTAGAAAAAGACAGTTATAATTTGGTAAGGTAGCTTCTAACAGCTCCTTATTTTATCACTGTGTGGGCAGAGGAGGAGACCATTCAAAAAGGTGAAGAAGAAATGGTACTCTGTCAGTGGAAAGCATGCTATATTGTTTCCTGCTTAGCTAAGAACAGAGTAGAACAGTAAATCAGAATTTTCCTCCCTCACTCCAGAAGCAGCACATAATTTTAAACAGAATGTCAAACTGTTAAAAGTAACATGGATGAAGTATAGTCAGGAGCACTTTGGAAAGAGTCATGATGGTCTAATTAATCCAATTTATTTTTAAATAAAAAATGTGCCTGTAATTGTTTTGATTAAAAAATTTCTTGGGAAACTATGCATCCTTTTGTTTTAGGACAATCTAATAATCCCTATCACTTTGTAGGTTTAGTCTCAGAGAAAGGCTGGCATGTTTTCTGCTATACATGAATTGTAGAAGAATTCTGTCTCAACAAGGGACTGGTTTTGAAGAAGTGGGGGTAGAGCTTTATGATTCAGGGAGCTATGTGAAAAATTATTTATTTGTAGAAGTGACAATGGATTTAACAGACAATTATTAGATAAAGATATGGTAGTGCCAATATTCCAGGAATATTAGTCTGACCTAGTGGTGGGTCAGCCATAGAGAGTTTTGTTTTGTGACGATGGATTTAAACTTGACAATGCCTTCCCTCTGAATTTTAGTCTATTCAGAATTTTCTCCAGCCTGTTCCTTGTGCTCGTCCAAAGATTTGAACAGCCAAATTCCCCTTTGAACAAGTCCCCTAAATACTTCTCCTCATGTAAAAACACAGTCACCCTGCAACAGAGCCTACAGGGCAGAAGAGCAAGCAAGTGGGCAGAATGGGAAACAGAGACACCTCCCACTGTAGCATCTACTTGAAATGTGTTTTTTTAAGAGGCTTCTCTTAGGAGTTGAATAGTACATTTAACATTAGTAACTAATGCCATGGGAATCTTTAGAAGTTTCAGAGGATTTGCTTGGACAAATATCCAATAGGTCAGATGACTTAACTCTTAAGATCTGCAGAAGTGGAATTGCTAATGAAAGACTAAATCATAATATCTACTACTCACTAATGTGTTGCCTAGGAAGACTGCAAGAACAGCCTCTCTGGTGTCAGCTCATAACTACTCTGTCTAGCCCCATCCACATCCAGGAAATTTGGAAACCTATTTTTGGTTACTCTTTAAACTTCTTGTTGTTTTTAAACACAAACAACCAACAACAACTTCTTGAAAGTTTTAGTTTAGTTTCATTGAGTTCCAGGAGGACACTTGGTTCAGTTCTTGTTTAAACTGGACAGTTTTACAAGTTCAGTGGACCTTCTCCCTCAATCCAACAAAGACCATACTACTACTCTTCCACTTAAACATATAAGCACACATGTAAATGATTTACTGGATCAGGACCTTAACATTAAGTAGTTAACTTAATGTAGTTAACATTGTAGTAGTAATTTGTTAGCAGGACAGCTTTGTTGCTTGGCATTTAGCAATATGATTAACATTTTGTAAATATATATTACTATTCTTATACATATAGATTACATAAAAGGCCTTATGTTAAAATAATGGTAAGGTCACAAAGTCAAGTACTCAAAAGTTAGGAAGTGCCATAAATTACCGTTGCCTGTACAACCTTCATTTCACTCCCTTATGCATATGTGTTATGATCACATACTATTTCTTCCACAAAACCCCTGCTTCATTCAGTGAATAGTTAGTCATTCAATATTCATTTTTATCCACTACATTCAATATGTGGTCACAGGCATTATTTAAAACACATCATTCAAACCCTGCACTGACTACAAAATTATTCAGTTTTCTCATAGGAATTTTTATGGTGCTCTCACCATCATATGTGAATGCTTCACACATTAATGAATTTCTCTTCACAACACCTCAGTTAAAACACACCACCCAAATCTAGCCCTCCTTGTACATGGGAGCAGTGCCATTTAAGTGAATAAGGCTACTCGTGCTAATAAGGAGGGCTAGATTTGGCCCTCCAAGTGTCAAAACTGACTGGTCACTGAAAAAGTTAAAACCATTTTTGTTCACAGTGTGACTACAGATCATGTAGAAAGTGTAGGCATGTGATGTTAATGTGTATGAACATGTATGCAGAAGACTCTGACTATGGAATGAAATCTAAAGAGATTTGTAGTAGTTAATGAGAAACCAAAGAATTCCTTAGATGTCACCACACAAGGATTTCTGAATTTCTTAAGTAGCAGAGAATAGTACTTCCTACTCTTTTGCTTTCATTGTATGCTGTCTCCCAGACCTTAATTCCCAAATCCCTTCCAAAAATTCCCTAACTAGTAGTTCTCTAGATATGTCTCAAATTAAAGCAGGCAAAACTAATGGACTGAAAATAAGAGAAATGCATTATGCCAGTTTGCATATGTCACAAGGTAAGTTAAAGTACAATGTATAATAGCAGAAAAGGGATGGGTTACCTCAGTACAGCAGTATAAGGAGCACACCATAAAAACACAACTGTGAAACTAACCATAAGTTAACAGTAGCACGTGAATTTTACATTACCATACACTTTATATTGTTAATGTAAACATACATAACAGTAAAGTAGGGGTGGAAGCACAGGCACGGGAAGAAGAGGTAAGCAACCAAATTATAATGTGCCATTATCTGCAAAATTAATGTCTACAATAATAAACTTACTATAAAGCCTAAAGTATAATCCTATATTAAATGATTGTATTAACAATTAAGACTAAGAAAAGATTCCCCTCTATTTTGAGAAGCAACTTTAAAATAATTACTATAAAGAGAAATTAATAATTTTGTTAAAGTGTATTTCTCTTTTGAACTGCTGTCTCACCAATTTGTAAAATCCCTCTGAAAACAAGGATCCACTTGCATTTTAACCTTCAAAATAAAATTATGCAGGTCAGGGCACACTATTGCACAACACCAAAAATTGACAGTATTTTTCATTACATTTATTTTAATAATGATAAATACTGCTGTTCTATCCCAAATACAAACTTTAAGAAGAAGGTGACAACATGAGGCAGGTTTTTGGTAATACCTGCTAAAGCAGAAGAAACCTCTGAAATAATTGTGACACTTAAAACTAATGACAGCAATGTGTTAAACTCACCAAAGGAAATCAATATGTTATTTGGTTGTTATCAGCTTTAATGAGCAAGGCCTGAGTCTGATAGTGACAAAAGTGAGATCCTTCCTTGATCAGTGTCAGCTAGTAAAAAAAAAAATATATACCTATCAGACTAAATATTTCTGTATTAGAAATAGACAAGGAGCTAAAAACCTTACCAATGTGAGCAACACTGCCAAGTCTGCTAGCCTATCAAGAGCAACGTACCCAGCATTCCAAACTGCTAGAAATTCCTGTGCTAATGTTTTTAAATTCTCATTTTATACAGAAACATTCAAACCACACTTTTGACAATTCCATTAGAACAAGGTAAGAAGAGGACCTTCTGTAAAGTGCCTCAAGCTGATCAACAATGATTAGCCCAGTTTATTTCAGAAGTACTGAGTATGGCTTTATAGCCAAACAGAGATTTTCAAGAGTTCAGATCTCATAGCTGCGGCCAGATTTTCAAAAGAGCTCAGCTCCCAACATGCTCAGTGACTGCTATTTCCATGTCCATGAACCATTGAACTTTGCTCTCATCTTTGACTTCTCTCCCCTTCAGCTCTGAGACTAGCCACCACAATACCCTAGGCATGCGCACTCTCTCTCTCTCTCACACACACACACACAAAATCAATAGGAAACATTTATCATTTTTTATTTTTATTTCAAAAGAAAAGGAAAGAAGAACGATGGACTTTGGCCAGCTTTACCCAGTATTTTCACTCCCTTCATTTCCTCACTTTCATCCATACCGGGACTGTCCCCCAAGCTACCAAGTTCTCCTCAGTATCAATGTGATTGCTAATGAGATAGAAATGATAATGCCCATCACCATTGTATGCCACAGTTAAAGAATTCTTAATTACCACTCTTCTCTGGAGACAATTATTTTAGATCAAAACAGCTCTGAAAAGATTATTTAAAGTTTCTGTGGTGCACTCATTTGGGTCAATTGGGTATTTAAAAAATAGGAAACTGACTCGGGGACAGATATTGACAGTGAGATATGGGAGCAGATAATGGAGCGGATTCATACAATTTCAGTAATTCTAGGTACAAATTATTCGGTTTAATTATTTGCAAAGAAACCACATCTCTCCTTGGAAAAATTATACGGAATAAACCCTGACTGTTCTTCCAGTTAGTGTATTCTATTATACTTTTATGTAAATTATTTGGATTAGCAGGTAACATTAAATTATGAGTTGCAGGCTGTACTTTTATATTTATATCCTGCGCTCTCCACTGGTTTAAGAATCAGAATGAGAGTTGCTTATTACAATGCATAATGCAGAGATGATTCTACCAACAGAGCTCATGTTTGAACTCTACTTTACAGTAACCATGGTAGAGAAAAACTGAGGAGAGAGAATTGAAAACTAGACAAATGTGCTTGGAGTAGAATGAGAGAGGTGCAACATTTCAGTATTGTGTTTTATTTGTAGACAGAAAATCCCCATAGTGCTTTCCATTCAACATCTGCAAAGCACTGTGCCGAAAATTATATGGGATTTTCTTTTCAAGTAAAATAATTTAGATTTACTGTACCCCTATATCATATGCACTTGTGAATATGTACAAGCTTTTACACCGTACCTATTACGTGCATGGGTAATGTGGGCAGGGGATAGAATTAAGGATATCCTAGTTTATCAAATTGATACATAAAAATGATTAAGTTTGGGTATAGTCAATATATTTGGGAGGGGGAGGAGTGTGCTGGGGTCAGAGGAACAACTTTTGTTATGTCTCATTCATATATGTAAATGATCTTAAAAGGAGGAGTGTGCAAGTTTAATGGTAATTTTTAGTTTAATTCTGATTCAAATGTAAGTTGAAATTTTATGTACTGCTTTCACTGCATAATGCATTATGTATTCACTTTCCTTAGAGGGATGAATGGGCCCAGAGAAGCTTCTAAATTACATCCCTCACAATGCCTACCTACTAGAAGAAGAAAATTCATGGAATTTAGTAATCTAGACAAGTTATTACGTCTCAGCCATTTAGGCCTCTCCTGCTTTCTTGTTATAATATGCATCTCCTTTGTGATAATCAAAAATTGCCCAAGTTGCAAGGCAGTTTGGAGCAGCAGAATACTGAATACTGATACTGATACAGAATACTGATCCTGTGTCATTTGAATGAGGGAGAAGGAGAGGGACTGTTGTAACACAGCTGTCTTGCTCAAATTACGCCACAAGAGGAGATGCACGGGATTTAAGTGACAGGAGAAAAGACTCCCAAAGCAACCACTATCACAATCAATTTTTTTGTTTTTTAAACAAAACCTCTATGCAAACCTTAAACGAATCCTTACTTTTACTTCAAGACACTATGTATCAAGACTAAATGCGTATTAGATGTAGAATGGAAAAGCAACACACTGTAACTGCTGCTAGCAGCACCAAAAGGACTTTTAAAAAACAAAAAAACTGCAACATCATAAGCCAAGTTGGTGCAAGTAGATGGAACTTCCCCTTGTTCAATGGAGTTGAACCAGTTATGCCTTCACAAGTGTATTACACTGTGAGTTAATGCTAAGGGAACCTAGAGGTTAGCAAAATGCACCGAATATTTGACAGGTGGACCCTGTGAAGGACACTTCCTCCAACTGCTATTTATAAAGTCCCATAATGTCAAGATCTCAATTATTTCAGTGACAACTGTTTGCACAAAGCATATCTGAAAAGCTGGCCCGTTATTTAAGTAACTCAATATAATCCGGCTGGCTAACTTTAGGCATGTACACTTAAAAGTTTTGGCTTTACCCCATATCTTTCTGAATCCTAAACAATCTAATACCAATATCACCTTTACACAAATCACCATTCTAAAAGAAAGGTGCAAAGAGGTTTTGGTTATATTAGGGACAGCAGAATCTTTTGGGCTATTACTTTTTTTCTGGATGAAATTATTCCTTTCAAAATTTTCAACTAACATAATGAAGTGTACATATACAATAACTGAATTGGTCACATAGAAGCATTATGTATCAGAAAATAAAAAGTTATAAACTACTTCGAATTTGTTTCTATGAATTGATTCTATTTCATTAGATAGCAAGCAAAGAATATTTAATTAGAATAGGAAACATTTAAACACAGAAAGAGAAGCCAAGTATATGTCTACACAGAAAAACTATTTTTAGACAAATATTAAAGCACCTAAAAGCCAGGCAATGCAAAAGCTAACATGATTGTGACACGTTTCAATTGGTCTGGTGAGCCACTGGTGGGGCGGTGGGGAGCTACTGCCTCACTGGCAGGCCTTGGTCACATCTTTCTGTCACTAGGGAATTAGCCAAGGGAGGTGTGCCAGCAGGCGTCAGCGGCGCACCCCGCAGGCAGGGGGAGCGCCGGCAGGCGTCAGCAGCGTTGTCGGTATTCTGCTACCTAAGGCGGGTCGGCTGGGGTAGGGGAACGCAGGCCAACTCCAACTGTGTTCCAGCCCTAGGCCCTGACAGTGGCGGGAGGAGAGGGCCCCGCCACTGGGTCAGCGGGGAGCCATCCGCAGCACACTGACCAAACAGACCCACCACACTGTGCAGTTCTGCCCCTGGGCTACTTCCTACCCGGTCTCTTGAGTGGGTCCCTCTGGTCCCTCCAGCTCATCAGGGTATTCAGCTGCGGGCAGCTCCAGCTCCCCTTCCGCATCAGGCTCATGCTGGCCTGGGTTACTGCCTGGCTCCTCCAGTTCCTCCGGGTACTCGGCAGCTGGCAATCCTGGTAGCCCCAGTCCTTCCTCCATATCATTCCCTGGCTCAGCATCAGGGTCTGAAGGGAGCAGCCTGTGTCTGCCTCCCTTCCTGGTGCTGCCCTGACTGGGCTAAGGGCCCCACCCTTTGTACTTCCTGTTCCACCCTGCCCCTTCCGGGGGTTGGAGTAAGCTTGGTGTGGCCCCGCCCACAGAGGCTGAGAGAGTGGCTCTTTACACTCTGGTTCGGAGGGAAGCCACCCTGGCTCCCTACAGTGATGCTTTGGGGAAACCAGGAAGGAGATGTAGTGCAAAGGCCGCAGCTGTGGGATCAATTAAAAATTCATAGAAAGTAGCTGTACAATATGGACAGGAGAATCCTGCATGGGTTTCCCAGCTAGTGAAGATGTTTTTGGAGATAGAGGCCAAACTGGAATGTGGTCAATGAACTCCCACATTTTCCTTGAAGGAGAAGCAGTGGCAATATCTGGTACCTAAAACATCCATAAGTCCAATTCAGAAGGTAGCGGAGGCATTGTTGGGGCAAGATCTGATAAAGCCAATGTCCTTGATGTGTAATTCCACAATGTGGGCATTGCAGAAGCCAGGAGAGGGGTGAAGATTGGCCATAGATGACAGAAGCATAAATGATGCAACAAAATCTATGGCTCCTATAGTAGCAGCCTATCCAAAAATAATTGAAAAAAATCTCTCCTAAAATAAAGTGGGTTTCGGTGCTGGATGGTGCTCATGGGTTCTGGTCCCTCCCCCTAGGACCAGGGTGTCAATCCAGAATGGCTCTCATGCCAGGGATGTACAATATGCATAGACCATACACCCCAGAAGAACAAAAATAGCCCCACCATTTTCCATGCCCACATGAAGCAGTGTCTCAGGGACTTTCCTCAGCCAAATAGGCTTATCCACTATATAAATAACATATTAAACAATCTTTACAAATAAGAAACAAACATGATTTGTTTAAGCCTTTGCAGTGTCTGCAGCAAGCTGAATTAAAAATAAATAGTAAAAAAGCAGTTAGTTAAAAGAGAGAGAGAGAGAGAGAGTTACCTTCTTTGGGTTGCCCACAAGGTAAGAATGGCAAAGTATCAATCACAAGAGAGTAGAATTAATTTTCAAACTGCCTATCCTTATAATGCTCATTTGTTTATGATCTTTTCTGGGAATAAAAGGGTTTTGCAAAAAATTCTCTCCCCGCATTCTAAAACAGTAAGCATGTTGTATGAATTGGTAAGGGCATCTCACTAGGATTGGCAGTGGTTAAATTGAAAAGGCTTTTGGAGAGCGCTCCAGTATTGGCTCATCCGAATAAAAGTAAACCTTTTTCTGTGTATCCTGTGATAACTCTAAATATTTTAGGTGTAGTGTTCACACAAAAATATGAAAATCAAGATCTACCAGTGCCATTTGCCTCCTCACTGACACAGAGTGCAGAACTAAAGTATAACTGGTCTTAAAAAATCATGTTGGCAGTATACTAGGCCAATATCAATCACAAATACTTAGTCAGAGGCCAAAAAATGTTTATTGTTAGTCACCATATCCCACTTAAGGTACTGCTAGAGAGGAAAGGATCAGCTGGTCAAGTAAGCAACAAGAGAATTCAGAAACAGATTCTGGCTTTGCAAGGAGAAAATGCAGAGGCTGAAAAAGCCAACGACAAACTGCAAAAAAATGCATAAAAATGCCACATAAATGTAAAGGTAGCTCCTCTAGCACCCAGCATCCAATCTTTAAACGACTACATGCCAACATGAGCAGATTTGGTATACAAATGGCAGTAGTCTCTATGTACAAGGATAAAGGAAAGGAAGTCTGACAGCAGTAAAACTAAGGGACAGAATAGTCAAATACTTTACAGTATAAGTGTGGAAGTAAGTCAGCTCAGTATGCAAAATTGGAAGCAGTTATCAGTGTGCTAATAAAATAAATCTCATTCTAAGTTTACCATAGTTCTAGACTCAGGCCAGGTCTACCCTACAGATTGAAATTGGTATAAATATGTCACTCAGGGGTTTGAAAAATCCATACCCCTGACTGATGTAGTTATACCAACCTAGCCCCCTGTGTGGACAGCACTATGTTGACTGGAGAGCTTCTCCTGTCGACATAGTTACCACCTCTCAGGGAGGTGGATTAACTATGATGATGGGAGAAGCTCTCCCATCAGCATAGTAGCGTCTTCACTAAAGCACTACAGCAGTGCAGCTGCACTGCTAATGTGAAGACAAGCCCTCAAATTGAGTAGTTAGGGAAGCCGGGTTAATGCTAGTCTGCTAGTATTGAGCTACTAATGGAGAAGAGATCAAATTCAGTACTATGTGGCAGATGCTGGATGATATTGCCAGTTTGACAAAATAAACAAAATTATACTTGGGCACACCGAAAAAAAGGGTCCCTAGTAAAAGAAAATCAGTCAAAAATGCAGCAGTTACTGGACTGTTCTAGCCATAGAAAACTGCTTTAAAAGCTATCCCAGTTGCAATTCTCACTCAAAGTCAGAAACAATCACAATAAGCTGGAGCAGAGTGGATGCAAAGCATTCAAAAAACAGCATTTGGAGTTAAAAGTGCTTTAAAAGCAAGCCTGTAACCAGGAAGTAAATGTAAATAATCAAAACTCACTTAGTAATAAAGCAAAAACTCTTATGTGTAAAATCAGAAGATGGTGTGGCATGGGTATTATCACAACATATGAGGGGGAAAAACTGCTATTATGGGTGCATGGGTCCACTGTGGGTGGCCACCTCAAGCAGGCAGAGGCCAAAAAGAGGTTGGCATAAATGGGGTAGTGGCACAACTGGGAAAGAGACCTAAACAAGCATCTTAATGCTTGCTTAATCTGAGCCAGACACAATCCAGCTAACAGAAAACAGAGGAGCTCTGATAAAACAGAAACTCAAAGGTCCACAGAAACAAATTCAAATCAGCTATACTGGGGAGTTGCCCTTAACACCAAGAGGTAACAAATATATGCTGGTTGTTATAAATGCTTTTTCACATTGGGTGAAGGCCTTCCCCATTAAAATATGACTGTCCTAACTACAGGAAAACAATTGGTGTACATTCTGTTCCGCAGATGGGGAGTGCCTAAAATTATTGACTCAGACAACAAGAGAAAATTTTTTTGGGTGGGGACAGTTGTCAAAAGCATGCACCTTGCTTGGACATCAATCAGAAGTTTCACATTCCCCATCATCCAGTGGCAGTAGGACAGGTTGAGAAAATAAACAGCACCATCAAATACTACCTAAAAAGGGGTGAATGATTTAGTACAAAGGAAAATAAAGCGATTGGTGCCCATAGCCACACTAATAGCTGAGCAGCAGAAAATTGGGGACCATACTGTACAGGCAATGAAAACACCCTGGTGGCCTGTACCAGAGGAGATGAGCTTGCACCCCCGGGGTCACATTTTAAGCTTAAATTAATGGTGGTTCAAATGTCTGCAACTACTGTAGTCTTGGGAATGTGGTGCTGAGTAATAAAGTTAAAAAAGAAAGCACAGAAAGATAGGAATATGGTGCAAATGAAACAAATGCTAATATTAAAAAGAAAAACAAAGGCAATGGGCTATGGGCCTAGTTTGACATGAGTAATTTAAATGACATGGGAGGCTTCATTTCTTGGCAGACAGGAATAGAGAGGCAAATAGATCAGCAGGCTAAAAACAGGAGGTTTGTGTTAACTAAGATATGTAAATGGGTCAGTGAGCTAAAAGACAGAATGTCTGAACTAGCTAAGATTAGGGGAGGGAACCCCCTGGGAAACATTTACAAAGAAGAAGATAACAATGGACAAGATAAGACGGGAATGTAAAGATGAGGGAAAAAAGTAGGTCGAACATGGACAGTGCATGGACAGAGGATTGGTTCCTACGAAGTAACCAAGCCAATCCCAAAATGTGTTATCCAATGTGTAGTAAATGCAATGAGATGTGTAAATGTATATATAGGGTGAGGGTTTCTGTTTAACTTTGAATCTGTGATGTATCCTGCACCCACCCCCTGTGTTTGAGTCTGGTCAACTAAATGTAGCATTGCTGTATGCCAGATAAAGATATCTGCGTGACAATGTCTGGAGATGAACTGAGTTCTTGGGAAGCCAAGTGGAAAGAGGTCTCAGAGGGAATCCCAACATTTAGAAGTCAGAGCTTTCCCATCTGCAGATTAATCCTGTTTTATTCCTAGCCATCCCATCTAATTCTGCCTCTCAGATTAATATTAAACTCTTCTGCCAAAGCTATAAATCCTCCAATTACTCTTGTGGTAATATTGTTCAGAGGAACTCCTTTCTTCTTGGGTAGAATTAGCAGACAATAATTTATCTGCTCGTATTATAAACTTAAAACTTTTGCCACACAAATTCTTATTAGGTTAAAAAATAAACCATCATTAAATTATGCAGAATCCCTGACTTTTTCTGAGATAGTTCTTAATCTAGGTATAAACTATAGCTAGAAAGTTAAAGTTGCTACTTGGCATCAGCCATATTAAACACTATGCCACATAATACAGATCAGGAGGAGATAAGCAACACTTGGGTTCTTGTCCACGGGCAGTAAAGAAGCAATGCTTTCACTTTCTAGTCAGACACTGAGGGCATGGCTACACTTGCAGATGTAGAGCGCTGTGAGTTAAACCAGCCCTTGGAGACCACAGTAGGGAAAGAGCAGCAGTGCGTTCACACTGTCAGCTGCAAGTGCACCGGCGTGGCCACATTTGTAGCACTTGCAGCGGCATTGGGAGCGGTGCATTATGGGCAGCTATCCCACAAAGCAGCTCTTCCTATTCTCGCGCTGTGGCTTGTGGGAAGGGGGTGAGGGGGTGTGGGGCATTCTGGGTCCTGTCCCAACACCCCGTGATGCATCGCTTCGCATATGTCAGGGTTTCGTCCCCACTCTGAACTCTGGGGTATAGATGTGGGGATCCGCATGAAAGACCCCCTAAGCTTATTTCTATAAGCTTAGGTTAAAAACTTTCCCAAGGCACAAATCCTTCCCTGTCTTTGGATGAGTACTGCTGCCACCACCAAGTGAGTTACACAAAGATTCAGGAGAAGGACCACTTGGGGTTCCTGTTTCCCCAAAATATTCCCCCAAGCTCCCTTTCCTGGGGAGGCTTGAGAATAGTCTACCAACCAGATAGATAAACAAGGTGAGCACAGACCAGACCCTTGGGTTTTTAGGACACTAAAAACCAATCAGATTCTTAAAAAACAGAACTTTATTATAAAGAAAAAAAAGTCAAAGAAACTCCTCTGTAAAATCAGGATGGAAGGTAATTTTACAGGGTAATAAGATTTAAAACATAGAGGACTCCCCTCTAGGCAAAACTTCAAAGTTACAAAAAACAGGGACAAACCTCCCTCTTAGCACAGGGAAAATTCACAAGCTAAAACAAAAGATACTCTAACGTATTTCCTTGCTATTATCTACTATTCCTGTAAATTTAGATGTATCATTCAGTAGGAGCTGGATTACTTGCTTGGTCTTGCTCTGTCTTCAGAGAGAACACAAAAAACCCAAAACAAAAACCTTCCCCCACAGATGTGAAAGTATCTTCTCCCCTTCTTGGTCCTTTTGGTCAGGTGCCAACCAGGTTATCTGAGCTTCTTAACCCTTCACAGGTAAAGAAGGGATTTTATGCTACCCTTAGCTGTATGTTTATGACAGCATGCCAGCAATTCCTGTGCTTCCATCCACATTTGGTGCCATCTTTCAACATTTTTTGTACTTCATGCTCTGTCTTCCCTTTTGGTGTGTGGAATGGATCCCGAAGTGCTGAGGAATATGCTGATGGGTCTCGCCAGCACATCACAAATGGCAGTCGAGTTACTCCTTAAGCTACAAACTGACAGTGAGGAGTCCGACGATGATGTCAACTCGCATAACACATATGACACGAGATTGCTTGTGGCATTCACGGACATGCTCACCACAGTGGAACGCTGCTTTTGGGCTCAGGAAACAAGCACTGAGTTGTGGGATCATACGTGTCTGGGATGACGAGCCGTGGCTGCAGAACCTTTGGATGAGAAAAGCCACTTTCATGGGACTGTGTGATGAGCTTGCCCCCACCCTGTGGTGCAAGGACATGAGATTGAGAGCTGCCCTGCCAGTGGAGAAATGGGTGGCTATTGCAATCTGGAAGCTGGCAACTTCAGACAGCTACCCATCGGTCGCTAACCAGTTTGGAGTGGGGAAGTCGACTGCTGGAATCATGTTGATGCAAGTTTGCAGGGCCATTAATCGCGAGTCTACTCGGAAGAACCGTGACTCTGAATAACATGCATGACATTGTGGCTGGCTTTGCATAAATGAGTTTCCCTAACTGCGGAGGGGCGATAGATGGTATGCATATTCCAATTCTGGCACCAGTCCACCTAGCCTCTGAGTACATTAATCAGAAGGGGTATTTCTCTAAGGTTCTCCAGGCACTTGTGGATCACCGTGGGCATTTCATTGACATTAACGCAGGCTGGTCTGGAAAGGTGCATGATGCATGCATCTTTTGGAACTCAGGCCTGTTCAGGAAGCTGCAAGCTGGGACTTTCTTCCCAGACCATAAGATCACTGTAGGGGAAGTCAAAATGTCCATTGTGATCCTTAGAGACCCCGCTTACCCTTTAATGCTGTGGCTCATGAAACCCTACACAGCGAGCCTTGCCAGCAGCAAGGAGCAGTTCAACAACAGGCTGAGCCAGTGAAGAATGACTGTGGAGTGTGCTTTTAGTCGTTTAAAGGGCCGCTAGCACTGTCTGTATAGGAAGCTGGACCTGGCCGATGAGAACATCCTCACGGTTATATACACCTACTGTACCCTCCACAACACTTGTGAAGGGAAGGGTGAAAGATTCACTCAGGCATGGACCTCAGAGTTTCAACACCTGGAGGCTGAATCTGAACAGCCAGAGAGCAGGGCTATTAGAGGGGCCCAGCGTGGGGCTGCAAGGATTAGGGATGCCTTGAGGGAGCAATCTGAGGCTGAAAGCCACCAGTAATGTTTGGTGCCCTGCACGAGAGTGAAGTGCAGTGGTTCTAATGTTAGTAGAAAACCGTTTGCGCTACACTGACTTGCAGTGCCTGTTGCTTTCTTTGGCTAAGGTATCTTTTACTTAATGCAATAATAAAGAATATTTTCAAAGCCAAAAAATCCATTTATTGAAAAGAAAATTCGTTTATTGAAAAGAAACACAACTGCTTGGAAAACAGAAAGGGCAAGGGGGTGGAGTGGGGAATGGTACAATCACAGATTTGTGTATGTCCTGTTATCATACTCAGCCTTCCTGTCTGTAGTGCTGTGCAATGAGTGCTGCACTTCTGGCTGGCTAAAATGCATGGTCATGGGGGTTGAGTGCAGTGGGTAAGGGTCGTAGTTTGCAGGGCTAGGTGGGAAAGCTACAGGTGTTGGAGGCAGCTGGTGGTGATAAGAACCCAGATGTTGGAGGTGACATGGGGGCACAAGGGAAAAAGTTTTGGGACAAGGGCTGTGGGGGGGAGGGTGGGCGCAAAAGTTCTCTGCCTGCCTTGCTATGAGCGCCTGTATCGAATCCACTTGGCGCTCCATAATGCTTAGCAGCCACTCTGTGCTTTAGTGCCAGCGATCTGTATTCTGCTGGCAGACCCTCCTTTCACTTTCCCGCCACTTCTGCACTTTTTGATTTTCATTAAGGGACTGCTGCTTCCTAATTCTTTGGAGTCTTTCAGCCGGTGAGAACAAGGACGGCTGAGATCTCAAGGTTCCACCTGTAAAGCCAAAATGCAACACTTACAGAGGCAGCATTGTCCACACCAGACAGAGCACTGATTCAGCCATACTTAAAGTAGACACGCACAGTCTTCACAAAAGCAGAAATTGCCCATCCCAAAGCGAGCACACATAACCCACAGGAGCCCCAAAATGATGAGTAAACACAGAGGCAAGGGGGACTGATTGTTTCACGGCAGTACTGCCGTCTGGGTTTCTGTGCCTTGGGGAGAGCCAACAGCTGCAGGGAGCCCCTATACTGAACACTGTCCCCACATTTTCAACCGGAGTTTGTCCTAGAAGATATCTTGCTGCTGAGGGTGACCTGGGAAGCAAGGGAGGGTCTTCTACTTCAATGCTGCTTCCGCTCTGGCCCATATGCAGCTTGCCTGTGTGCAGCAATGGTCCCCCCACCCCTCACGGCACAGTGGCACGGACATGTTAGCCTTACTGGGACAAGGAGCACAGTAGCTCTGTCAAGGAACCTGTGCAAGTGGATTGCCCAGCTTCTGCATGAGACCTTTGAAGAGATCACTGAGGCCGATTCCCGCAAAGTGAGAGAGCACATCAACGCCCTATTCCGCATCTAGGCATGCATGCGGCCCTAGCCCTCCTCACCTCAAGAGCCTGCACTGAACAACTTCCTTCCCAAAATAAAAACCGCCTACCAGCCACCTCCTCTGGTGTTTGTTCTTCCCAAGCACCAGCCGCTGCGACTGGCTACCTTCCTCCTGGCTTGAAAACAGCTCCTGGCTCATGCATCTAAGGATGCTGGGCTGTCCCCCTCCCCCTCAGCACCCTCGCTCCCACTTTCCTCCTCCTCCTGCCTTGTTGAACTGGGCTCTGAAGTGTCCATGGTGGTCTTCGGGGTAGAGGTGGGGTCGCACTCAAGTATCATGTCCGGCTCTTTGTAGAAATGGCAGGTTGCGGGGGCAGCACCGGAGCAGCGGTTTGCCTTGCAGGCTTTATGGTAGGCATTTCACAGCTCCTTCACTTTAACCCTGCACTGCAGTGCGTCCCGGTCATGGCCCCTTTCCATCACGTCCCTTGGTACCTGCCCAAAGGTATCATAATTCCTATGGCTGGAGCACAGCTGGGACTGGACAGCTTCCTCCCCCCAAACACTGAACAGGTCCAGCACCTCACCATAGCTCCATACTGGGGATTGCCTGGCGCATGGAGGCATGGTCACCTGGAAAGATTCTCTGAGAGCACTCCACACCTTGCTGATCAAACAGGAAGGGGATTTTCAAAATTCCCAGAGAATTCAAAGGGCGGGTCTGACGGTTGGTCACCTGAGGGCAGGGCAGTAGAGTTCAAAGTGATGACCAGAGTGGCTAGAACAGGCATTGTGGGACACTTCTGGAGGCCAAACAGAGCACATTAATAGACCAAGGCGTCCACACTGGCACCACGGTGCTCCACTTCTCGTCAAGGTCGATTACCAGGAGTGCTCCAGCTGCGGAGTCCGGGCGCTCTACATGCCTTGCCAGTGTGGATGCTTCATGAGTTAGGGCGGCTGGGTATGCTTTAATGCACTCTAACTCGCAAGTGTAGCCATGCCCTGAGACTCACCCAACATAAGACTGAGAAACATCCACTTAAAATTGCCTGTGAATGTGAGCTACACTGAAAAACTTAGAGAGGTGAAAGGTAATTCTACAAGGTTAGTGGCATTTGGGTGGTTGGGGGATAAGATGTACTTCATCATGAAACAGAGGATTCAATACTCTAAATTCCTGGAACTGAGCATGGAAAATATTCCAGAATAAAGGCCCTACACATATCCTCCTGACCCTACCCATCATCTCCTTGGCAATGTCTGGCTCAATTAGTTATATATGGTTAAAATACAGCTGGGTTGCCAGGGATTCACCAGCGGTTGTTGCCCACAGAACCCATTCTTGTTGAGTCCACATTGCAGAAGGAGGGTGTAAGTTAATGTTGACTAAGATCTTTGTTTTTGCCTTTTAATGCTTACATATTGACTACACCTGTTCCTTCAGGAGTAATGGTCTTTAGGTGAGGAATTCTATTGTGGACCTTCCAATGAAGATCTAGTTTACTTATGCAGCACTTAGATATTACAGTGGTGTGGAATATAAAAAATTCCCTTGGCTAGGTAACCAGAAATGATCATGGAAATATGGGTTTTGCAACAAGCTAACAGTGTAGACTGACTCCAAAGGTGGCTCACTATTAGAGCTGGTCAGAAAAAACTTTGATGGAACAACTTTCTAACGGAGAATGGAGTTGCATCAAAATCAAATGCTTTGTGAAATCATGTCAATTTGCCAAAATGATCAGAGGAAAAAAAAGACAAACAGTTCTAATAATGTTGAAAAGCATGTTTGACATTTTCTAAAGGACACATTTTAATTTTCTGTTTATAACAACTTTATTTCAAAATTATAATATAAAACTTAAATTTTAACCAAATATTGAAACCAAATATTTCAACTGAGCTGAATTTTCTTTAATTCCTAATTGCTAATTTCATTACAAAACTTTCACTCCTAATTGAAATTAAAGCACAATTTCTCAGTTTCAAAACCTCCATGAAATGGAATGAAATGAAACAGAATTTCCATTTTCTGTACAACTCTAATCACTGTGGACATTCATTCACAAGTTCATGCTTTTTAATACTTTCAACAAATACATTTCAAAACTTTTGCAGGTTACATCTCTATCCCAACCACCAAGAACGAACATTCCCCTTATAGCGGGTCACAGATTTACAGAATCTGTGCTATGCCCCAGCCTACAGATAGTCTCCTGGGAGCACCCTTTTAATGTGCCAGATGCCCCAAGAGGTCAAACTTTTCCTCAAGGGTTGGCCACATGGCTTCAATGCCTCCAAGACTGCATTCCTGTTTCTCACTGTTAGCTTTGCCCAGTGGAGTCCAGCTAAGGAAAACTACTGTTCAGAGACTTTTACCCCTTTCAGGGATCAACACTTGGGCAAGTTCAGGCAGCAACTCCATGCACCCTTTTCAAAATAGAGTAGGGTTTATTAGTCCTTAGGTTATCAAAGAGAAGCTAAAGTTAAGAGAGAGTTCAGACTGGCAGCAGCTAAATCCCCAACCAAGCCGCACTGCTGTAGAATCCATTTTGGCTCTGTCTCCCTCTCACTCTGTACATTTGTCAGTCCCAACTGAGAGTTGTTGTGCCTCTGTGAGGCCAGTTTTTACTACAGTCTCTTGTCACCTCCAATCTATCATCCTCCTGCTCCAAGGCCATGCTGAGTGCACATGTCCTGCCTGCCAGGAGCCACCCATTGTTAAGTGTCAATTGTTCAGTCACTGGGGTCCCATTGTCTTTCTAGATCCTCCACTGAGAAGTTTTATGACCCATTCATACCATCCTAGACACTTAGGGGGCACAGACAACTCATGTCTCCTGCTCCAGAAGCAGCATTTTAACCCTTCTGCACCCACTCAATAGTGATAGGGTTACCAGGCATCTGATTTTTGACTGGAACGCCTGTTCAAAAAGGGACCCTGGCGGCTCCAGTCAGCACCACTGACCGGGCCATTAAAAGTGTGGTCGACAGTGCTGTGCGGCTAAGACAGGCTCGCTGACTACTCTGGCTCTGAGCGACTCCCAGAAGTGACCGGCATGTCCCTGCAGACCATAAGAGCATGGGTGATCATGAAAGCTCTGCACACTGCTCCCGCCTCGAGCACTGGTTCCACAGCTCCCATTGGCCGGGAACCACGGCCAATGGGAGTGGCGGGAGCAGTGCCTGTAGATGAGGACAGTGCATGGAGCCACCTGGCCACACCTGCACCTAGGGAGACGGACATGCCGCCACTTCCGGGATCCACGCAGAACCAGGGCATGCTGGGAGCCTGCCTTAGCCCCACTGTGCTGTTGACCAGGACCTACCTGATATAAGCACTGCCAGGCTGGAGCCTGCATCCCAAACCCCCTCCTGCACCCCAACCCCCTGCCCTAGGTCAGAACCCCCTCCCACATGCAAACTTTCTCCTGGAACCTGCACTCAAACCCCTCCCATACCCCAACCACCTGCCCCAGACCTGAGCCTGCTCCCTCACTCTGAACCTCTTGGCTCCAGCCCAGAGCCCCTCCTGCATCCAAAACCCCTCATTCCCAACCCCACCCCAGAGCCCACACCCCAACCGAAGCCCTCACTCTCTCCCGCACTCCAGCCCCCTGCCCAAGCCTGCTCCCGCACTCTGAACCCCTCATTTCTGGCCCCACCCCAAAGCCCATACCCCCTTCCACAGCCCGACCCCCTGCCCCAGTGAAAACGAGTGAGGGTGGGAGAGAGCGAGTGAGGGAGGGAGGGGGGATGGAGTCAGTGGGGTGCGGGGTCTTGGGAAGGGGTGGGGCTGGGCAAGGGTGTTCAGTTTGTGCAACTGGAAAGTTGGCAACCCTAGATAGCAATTCCAAGTCATATGAATCACTCCCACGCATATCTTTCATAATAATAATATAGACAATTCCCAATTCTGTCACACAGGATCTGCCTTTAAAATTGTCTTGCATTACTCAGATGTGTGTACTGGGCCCAGGCACTTATGCATATGGTTGTGATGTGATCTGTTGTGCAGTGCAGTGTTGAGTGTTTCTATGCCAGAAATGAAAGTACAGACATTTGTGGCGGGGGAGGAGGGAGGAAAGACAGAAGTAGGAGAGAAGCCTGATAAAATGAGTCCAGCAAGGAACGGGTTTAAAGGAAGGTTGTAAGGAAGAAGCTGGTTAAGATGGACAGAGGTGATGTAGGGATGGTGCACGGTTAATTAACCTAGAAAAGTCAGGCCCAGGAAAGGAGATTATGTATTAACTATACTTAATTGAAAGTAACTTCAAGATAGGTCTGGAGATCTGAATCAGGCCCGTAATCCTTCTAGTTTTAGTTTAAATATCAAATGTGTAAATTCAGTTATATTTTTTCCTTTCTCATGCAATTCCTTTTTCACTTATTTCTTTCGCATATCTATGGCTATGGGAGCTCCCCTGAAAATAATAAGTAACAGAGTTTTGATATCTCCCGGTAAGAGATTACCTGCTTTATTCTTTACAGCAAACATTTTCTGAAGTTCTCTCCCCTTTCCTTAAGTCTCTCCCCTGGATGATTGCCTCTGTTATGAACAGGCTTGCCAATTAATATGAACATTCTTAGTGCTAGGTGAGGACCTCAGTGGTACTCACTAAATAGTTAAATACTCCAGACATTACTGGCAGTCACCTAGCATAATTCATTGGCAGATAGTAGATGCACTATATATTTCAGCAAGGTATTAGACTACACCATGGTAATGCCAGAATACAGAATACAGAGTAGAAAAGCACACAATGCTTAAGCCGCATTCCACAGCCACTGAGAAAGATGACTACTGTCCTCAAGAGGACTACTGAATCCTTCTATCTCAGTATGCATGGAGTACAGTGAAAACAGACATTAACAGCTGTACTGTAGGCTCCCCTTTTAGTAACCTGAAACATAAATAGTACTAAAATCCTTGTGTGGCAATGAGTCAAGCCACATGCTCCCTGCACTTATACACTGTACATAGATGGTAGTGCAGTAAAGCCACACAAATCCCCAACAGGATGCTTGGCAATGCTCAATCTGGGAGTCAGGTCACTGTGTGATCCCTCCAGAAACAAAGGAGAAGCTACAATGGATTTCCTATTCTAATGGGGACATTACTTGAACGTTAACCTCCCCTTGGTATGCATTTCAAACCCAACAGAGGAAGTCAATAATATAGAACGTCAGCGCTCACGGAAGTAACTGAGAGGCCAAAAGAAGAGTTGAGAGCAACACTGAGGAATGCAACACATACGCCCTGAGCTCCTCAGAGGTTTGGAAATCTTTACCCCTCAATCTGTGGCTTTATGCACAGCCTCGGAGCATATCCATGATTCCGTCAGACAAGTCATCTATACTATAAAATCACTGTGGCAATGTGCATGTGACCATCAAAAGCTTCAGAAAAGTTTCTCTTTTTTCTCCATAAGGCAGAAGCATTCAGCCAAAAGTGACTGCACAGTACTTTATGCACAAGTATAAATGATTTCATGCACTTCATAAGCAATATCTCTATTTAGAATTTTTAATATACAGTATTTCAAAACAACCTGAGAGTTGGTTGTAGGCTAAGAAGAAAATGAAGAGCTTGGTATAAGTTTTATGGAGGAAAAGTGGCCGTTTGTTACGAGGATGGGTTGAGATAGAGAGGATAGATATGGCAGCAGAGCAAAAGAGTAGCTCCCCCAATCATGGAGACATGGACATAAGCATACTTCCAGCATAATGAAAGCTGTATAACAACTTCCCATACAAAAAATTAAAACATTACAATTTAAGAAAGAAATCAGATTACTGGAGGGGAGTGGGGGGGAGACTATAGTAGCTACAACACCCAAAGAGAGAACAAAACAACTGAGAAAGTCCAAACTAAATCTTTGCTCCTTTAGTGTCCAGACTGTTAATAATCACAGCCACATAGTAATAAGCTATATTCTGTTTCCACTCCTGTTTTGATTCCCTGATTCAGATGTTGCAATTGCAGGAACTTCTTCATTTTGTGAAGTATGGTAGCACGACAAACTCTCTAAACACAGAAAATAAACAAAGATCAAGGTGGTATTAAACTCCAGGGTTTTTTGGATGAATTATTATTCATAGAACAGAACACACTAACAACAAATATATTCTTATAAATAATAGCAGAATTTAAGGAGTTTAATACCACCTTGATCTGTATTTAGAGAGGTTTCAGAGTAACAGCCGTGTTAGTCTGTATTCGCAAAAAGAAAAGGAGTACTTGTGGCACCTTAGAGACTATTATGCTCTAATAAATTGGTTAGTCTCTAAGGTGCCACAAGTACTCCTTTTCTTTTTGTATTTAGAGAGTTTGTCGTGCTACCATACTTCACAAAATGAAGAAGTTCCTGCAATTTCAACACCTGAATCAGGGAATCAAAACAGTAGTGGAAACAGAAAATTAAAGCCCACTCTTGCATAGTGATGAGTGAACTATGCTCACAGATAGAATGAAGGGCACTCAGTATTTGAAAAGATGTTTCTTTCTTGATGGAAGATTTGTGCTCCAGGGGACATATTAACAATTCTGATACATCTTTGTCATGAACTCAAGATAATGAAAAGAGGAAATGGCATAATACTAATTCATTCTGATTAAGATTACAAAAGCAACACAGAAAAGACACTATGTAGTGGCACAATGTGAATCCTTTCTTCATGACAGTGATTATTACCAGGATGAGAAATAATACACTCAGTCTTCATCTAGACTTGTGGTGAATCCCACAGTTAATTCACAATCATTTAGCCTATTTAATAGAATTCTTACACATTAATTCAGAGAAAGTATTGCTCATGCTTTTCCACACAAAAACATGTTATTCTGATTCATTAAACTCCTCGCCTCACCCAAGTGTGTACACCCACACGCACCCTTTAACTGTGCACAAATGTTGCGTGAAATGTTTCTTGAGACCAACCACCTAGATTTCTTAGAATCATCAGCATCAGATAACTTGACTTGAACTAGAAATCACTAAGTGACAGTATATTCCTGAAGAAACAGGACAGAAATATCTTTAACCAAAATGTTCAGCAACACTATGAAAATATGCAACACTAGAATTGTTTAAATAGTTTTTATGAGTAAATCTGGCAGTTTCATTCTGCTATTATTTATAAGGATATATTTGTTATTAGTTTCAGAGTAACAGCCGTGTTAGTCTGTACTCCTTTTCTATTTGTTATTAGTGGGTTCTGTTCTATGAATAATAATTCATCCAAAAAATCATTTTCAGCAATTTTCTATTCTTCATTTGCTATTCCCCTGTTCAGCTACCCTATGAGACAGCAGAAACAATGCAAGAGTTAAATTTAGAAGACCATTCATATATTACAAGTAACAAAATGGACAGTCTGAAACTAGACTCAGAGGTGAAATGTGATTGCACAAGCCATATGGTAAATACCAATTAATAGTCAATACATTAGTAGAATTCAGGGTTGATTTGTGAATGATTCACAAACAGAAAGAAGGTCTAAAGCTGTCAAATAATTTGTTTGAAATGAATAATTCAACAACTCTATAAAATATTTATTTTAAACATATTATACCACTAGAGACAATGTGTTCCGCATATCATAACATTCAAAGACAGGGTCCTTCAGAAGCAGACAATATCAGAATATCTCTTGCTGGATATAATGCTGCCTTTACATCACTGAGTCATGGTCTGGTTGTTGAGATAAATGGATAAACTGCATCTCTTCACCTTTAAAGCAACGCATGGGGGGAAAAATCTCTGCCACTATGCTACGGTTCAAATCTTTGGGGAGTTCCTAAGAACTGGGAAGTAATGGACTGTTTCTGAATCCAATAAACTTGCCATATAGCTGTTGGCTGTTTTCAGCTCATCAATAAAAAGATGAAACCATTAATCATTTTCCTTAATTTCTAAGATATTAAGGGCCAAATTCTAAGTGCATGTAAATCAGCCTAGCTTTGTTGAAGGCAGAAGAACTAGGTTAATTTACTCCTAAATATTTATACCAAAATGATAACCAAAGTTGCACCCAAAAAGTCTTCTTTCCAGCAAAGGTCATCAGAAATATTTAACCTTTCAAAACCAGCACACATTCCAGATTACCTCCACAATATCAAATAAACCATTTTTACTACTCAGAAATACAGCATTGTCTTACTTTTACCAATACCACCTTAAATGGGAGGAGAAAGAAGTGTTTGTGCACCATATGCGTGTAGAAAACATGCACTATCATTTTTATTCATATAGTATGAAATTCATTAATAGTGTTATCGCAGGCATCACCAGATGGTGCTGTTACACATAGCCTTCCAAAGTTCTTTTTCTTAGCGCACAACCAAGGTTTCAGTCTTGGAAGAAATACTTGTGGTGTTAGCTCTTGGTTATACAAGATTCTGGGTAGAGGAAGCTGTGTGAAAGATTCCTGACAAAAGGGGAGATGGTTATGAGCAACAACCATTTCAGGACTGATGTATAAAGTGTAAATAAAGTAATTTATGCTTAGACTGTCCCCACCCACTCCACATCACTGATGTTTCCTCCATTGGGAAGTGAACTTGTAAGGTCCCCAAGACATCTGCTACTGCTCCGTAGAGGGGGAAGAATGGGGCACTGGTGTATGAAGCTGTACAAGGTGCAAGGACACAAAATGTTGAGCCCTTAGCCTAAGTTTTCCAAATGAGTGAAACTGAATGCCCAACTTGAATATTTAAAAGGTCCAGTTTTCAGATGGGTTCTTTGCTGAATTGGAACAACAACATTTTTTTCAGTTTGCAGGCACTGTAAAAAAATTGTTCTGATGAAACCAAATCTGAAAATTCCAAATAATTTTGGTGATTCAAAAAAGTTTGTTTCTGGTCAAACAAAACATGCTATTCAACCCAGAGAAGAGGAGGTGCTACTTCTGCTGCCACCACTACTGCCCACCTTATAACTTTTACCCAGTGATTAGAGCACTCACCTGGTATGTGGCAGACCCAAGTTTGAATTCCCACTCTGGAAAAAGGATTTGAACCCATGTCTCCCCACTCCCAGGTGAATGACCTAACCATTAGGCTATAGCAGAGATCAGCAAGCTGTGGTACACAGCCCGTCAGGGAAATCCGCTGGTGGACCAGGGTGGTTTGTTTATCTGCAGCATCCGCAGGTTTGGCCGATTGCAGCTCCCACTGGCTGCAGTTTGCTGTTCCAGGCCAATGAGGGCTGCGGGAAGCAGTGGCCAGCACATCCCTCGGCCCGCGCCACTTCCCGCAGCCCCCATTGGCCTTGAATGGCGAACTGTGGCCAGTGGGAGCTGCAATCATCCGAACCTGTGGATGCTGCAGGTAAACAAACTGTTCCGGCCCGCCAGCGGATCTCCCTGAAGGGCCGCATGCCAAAGGTTGACGATCCCTGGGCTATAGGTTATTTTGGAATGGGTTTTAATTTCTCTTATTGAAGCTGCTCCACTTTGTATCAAATACTTGATTAGTCACTGGAGCAGGGATTTTTGGGTTCTTTCGTTCCCATGTGAGTGTCCTAACCACCACACTATAGAGTCAGTCTCACTTTCTCAAGCCCAATGACTGTTCAAGGATTTGAAGCTGTTCCATGGTGCATAAAATACTGGAATAGTCTTTAGGCCAGAGAGATTGTAAATGACTTTATAGCCTGACGGTTAAGGCACTCACATGGGAGAGGAGAGACCCAAATTCAAATCCCTGCTCCAATGACTCATCAAATATTTTACAAAAAATTAAACAGCTTCAAAAGGAAAGCTTGAGAGAGACTCACCCCAACAGCTTGGTAGTTAGGGCACGCAAGTAGGAGGGGGGAGACTGGTTCACATCCCTGCTCCAAACCTTGGACTGAAGGCACTCGATAGCCATAAGACTAAAACAAGATCAGAAGAGTTGTACAATAAGAACTGAATCTATCAGCATAGGAGTTTGTAGAGTAATAAGAAATACAGGAAGGTAACGTAAGTGACTCAATCTTGGAGGCTACTTTATGATTGTCAGTGCTAATTTTCAGAAATGTTGAGCGCCCACAACTCCAATTGAAGTTGCAGTGCTTGCCTCTTCTGAAAGGAGGCCTATTAATCTTATGGCTGACTTAAATGCAAAGGCACATACTTGTACTCCACTCCACAAAGAGACACATTTGTTTTGTTAATCTCTGCTCGGTGTAACAGTAAACCTCTTGTTCGTGCATTTGTTTCTGAGACTTTCCCTCTCAATGGAAGAGCAGTGTGCTCTCATCATTAACTTGGAGCATTCAGAGTTTACTGCCTCAGACTTCACTCCTTCCTCTCATCCCTTATGCTGCCACATGTTCCATGACAATTCATCTGGGCCCATGCATCACTATCATGATTCCTAATGCTACAAGGGCAGCAAGCCCAAATCATTACAGTGTGCATCATGTAAAGCTCCTCTCCTTTGTTATTAGTTTTTCAGTCTGAGATTGAAAGTATAGGAGCACAATCAAATTCCACAGTAAAGCCAGTGCTTAGAGATTTACTGTATACTCAACTAGGAAAATGTTGAAAAAGGTTAAAGGGAAAACTGTGTTCTTACCTCAGCTGTCTTTGAAGAATACCTTAAGCAGTAAATAAAGGCGACAAGTCTGAAAATGAATGATAAAAGTCCCAAGAAGAATTTCCAGGTGGATGTTCATATATGAAGAGTAAGCAATTTACTCTTTTCAGCTGCAATGTATCTAATAGCCTATGTGATTTGAATCCCTGCATTGAATAAATATGCACTCACTCTTTAGGGGTGTTTGATTCATAGCATTTATATTTTCATTGGGGTTCATTAAACACATAATTTATTGGTTATTAAAATGCCCTGCAGTATTTTTTCCATTATAGACGATATTAAAGTAATTTATGCAGCTCATGTGTAAATTGACACATTTTATAAAGACAAAACTTGTCATTTGTTTTAGAACAATACATCTTTACCATCAGAAGTAACTGAGAAATAGTCTCAGCTATCTGAAGCATAATCACAGCTAAAACTGAGTATTACAATGGATTGCTCTAGACACCAAGGACTCCCTTCTCAAACTATACTGATCTGGAAAAAAATACCTATTAATCTTTTAGCCTTTGCTCAGTGTCCATACCTATTCAGATTGATACACAGAAAATAGACGGCAACCTTTTGTTGATCTGTCTATGTGATGCCACCTATTTCACGCTTTATTTCCCAATAGCCATTTCAAGTAGCACTTACGACAAGACTTCACTTTTATCTGAGGAGTGGTCAAAGATGAAGGACAAAATTAAATGAAAATAAAGGACAAACATGACACTATATTTAAGAGGAAACTCTTCTATATTTTAGGTATTGATCATGAACAAATTCAAAGCCCACTCCAAATAGTCATACTATAGTCTTGAATCCTTGGATTTGACTTGTTCTACATTACAGAAACACACTGAACTGTACTGCCAAACATTGTATTTTAACAGTCATTTTACTAGTTCTTCCTCATTTTAAAATCTTCCACTCTGGAATCAGTAAAAAGGTCAAGTATTGTTACAAGTTCCATTAACTATTAATGACTTTTTGAATCGTATTACCCCATTTCCCCAGAACATCCCTGGTTTTAGCATTTTCCTTCCCTGCTATGTTGAGATTAGTGATACACAGTGATTACAAGATAAGTATGGAAATTGTAATTTCAAACAAGTGACGAAGATGGTTTTATGCATTCAGCTATACAATCCAGTAATTTGTTGTGCTTTTGCCGTAGAGAAGCTTTGTAGGGATAATTTAATATGGTTTGTTCCATTATCACCAAGAAACACTAACAATGTTACAGATACTACAAATTCAGCTACTTCTGAATGGATTCATCAAACTATTCACTTTGCTCATGTTAACTGGGTTGAATTAATGAAGCTCAGTAAAAATATGGCACTCAGTAAAAATGTGGCACTCAGTAAAAATATGAAAGTATACAGAGTCAGGAATCCAAAAATTTAATAGCAAATTATTTCGGCTGACCAGTATCTGTATCAAACTTTGCACATTTCAAAAACTTTTTATTTTCAAAAGAATGTCACTCTCAAGCACCATTTTATGCAGACAAGAAATCTCAATATCTATTTCTTGGGGAATCTTCAAAGATTTGCAGTAGGCAGCTGTTCTCAGTTTTTTATATCAAAGTAAATTGCTTTTCTCTGAATTCCCTCTTACTATTGTTTTTCAGCATACCTTTACTGTATTATTCAGGTAATAAAATGAATCATCCAAAATATAAGAAAAAACCACAGCAAATATGAACAATTAAAATCTGGGTTAAGAGACTCTAAGGGAAGTTAGGCAAGAGGCAAACATTTTAACTTTGTTTATGGTCATTAAGCATTTCCCATGAATACTTAGGATTTATACCAAGAGACGTACCCTATGGGAGAGGTCCACTTAGTCCATATTCTTTTTTACTGAAAGTCCCAAGAGGGTTAGAATCCAGATACCTTTCTTCACTACATTTCCTTAGAGGTAGATTGTTTCAAAAAGGCAAAACAACTTGTGTAAACTTCCAAGACAAGGCGTCAAATTACAAAGAAACAAACAAATAAAAAAGACTAAATTATGTCTAGTCTTAAACTTCTCAAAGACTAGGTGGAGCAGTACTATTTGTATTATTACTCAGAACAAATATTTTAAATTTCTCAAGTGCCCAGCCCCACCCTTTACTGTTCCCTTGTTCTTCCTCTGACTTCAGCTTCGTAGCCTCTCAGACACAGGCCAAAACACTCAGACTTGGTGGCTAAATCCTTATGTAGACTTCTAAATTTAAGTAGCCTACTACTCAGCAGCACTAAGCATCTGCAGTTTCAATTCAATAGGATGGCACAGCAGCTATGAAAATGAGGCCACTTAAACTGGGTGCCAAAAATGGCTTTAGAAATCTTAATCTAGGCACCCATGTTTGATAATTTCAGTTTCAAGACTGATTATCTCCTCACCCTTTCATGTCCCTAGAATCCCTGTTATCTCTCAAATACAAAGGTATTCCCACAGTCTGGGGAGGATATCAATCTTCTTCCGACCCCCAATCTCCACATCCCTTTCTGCATAGTGGGGTGAGTGGAACTGAAGAAAGAAGGTCAAGTTTCAGGAGGGACCTAGACTGTTGAAGTATTAGAGGCTCAGGAATGAAAGCCTGTGGCTGGCTCCTGGGAGACAAACAGAAAGTAAGCATGTAATATTAGCTTCTTAGCATGTTTAATAAAGCTCTGTTTCTTACATCTGTGCCTGTTTTCCACATCTTTTTCTGCTTATGAAACATTCAGTATTGTATTCACTGCTTTGGACAAACAGCTTAGGTTCCTGTCTTTCTTGTATCACTTTTACAATTTAGAGCTTTTTATAACGTGAACACATACGCAAATAGTCATCTCATTTCCTCTTTCAAGGGCCATCTGCTCTGTTCTACTCCACAAATCTTGCTTTAGAATTTTAATTGTCCAAGTTGGAGGCAACCACCTGAATTCAGCTCACTGTCTTTTAGGCGACAGAGCTCCTATTTTCTTATTAATTCTCTTTAACTTTCTGTTGGCTGGGGAGGGGAGAGCTCATTCAGACCCTGCTTAAATAAGTTTTTAATCTTGCTTCCCTGACAAGTTTCAGGGATCACAACCATTCTCCCTTTCTCAATGGCTAGATGGGACAGGGTCCCAAAACTGTTCTCTGTTGCACAGTGGGATCATTATATGGAAAAGGTTGAGAATCATTGTTCTACTGTCATACCAACACCAGTCTGTTACTTCTGAATAGAACTAACCATGTATTTTACTGAGAAATGATGGGTGCAAATGATGCTGTGGAGATCTCACACTTAGATGAAGTGAGCTGTAGCTCACGAAAGCTTATACTCAAATAAATTGGTTAGTCTAAGGTGCCACTAGTACTCCTTTTCTTTTTGCGAATACAGACTAACACGGCTGCTACTCTGAAACCACACTTACATAATAATTTCTATATCAGATGTGCTTGTGAAGCAGTTTTGTTTTCTAACTGCCATTCTTGCAAATTCAACCAGGAAACTGGAAGTTGAGCTGGGCTCTTTCCATTTTGTGCTTTGTCACTAGTAAGCTTAGTATATGCTTAATTATGCCCTCAGTGAAACCTTTGCAACCCCACTGCCTTCCTTGGGCTTACCCAAGAGAAGCTGAATAGCATTTAGGGTCTGTCTACACTACAAAATTAGGTTGAATTTATAGAAGTTGATTTTTAGGAAGCAATTTTATACAGTTGATTGTGTGTGTCCCCATGAAGTCAGCAGAGTGCGTCCACAGTACCATGGCTACTGTTGACTTTCAGAGCGTTGCACTGTGGGTAGCTATCCCACAGTTCCCGCAGTCTCCGCTGCCCATTGGAATTCTGAGTTGAGCTCCCAATGCCTGATGGGGCAAAAACATTGTCGCGGGTGGTTTTGGGTACATGTCATCAGTCGCCTCTCCCTCCATGAAAGCAACGGCAGACAATCAGTTCACGCCTTTTTTCCATGCAGACGCCATACTGCTGTCAGCGGACGGTGCAGTAGGACTGCTAACCGTCATCGTCATCCACTGCAACTGTGCTCACCTGGTGTCATGAATCCACCTTGCAGGTCCTCTCGTCGTTCTGTATAAATATCTCTTCTTGTGGCATCCGTCGTCATCCACTGCTTCCGCTGCAACTCTGTTCTCCTGCTCTCCTGCAGATGACATACCATGGCAAGCATGGAACCCACTCAGCTCAACACTGCTGTTATGAGCCTTGTATATACCTTGTGCATTATCCTGCAGTATGTGCAGAACCTGCAAAAGCAGGTGAGGAGGTGACAACAGCGCAATCACGATAGTGATGAGGACATGGACACAGATCTCTCTCAAAGCACGAGTCCCTATCTTGGGACTGGACCACCTTGGCAGCCAGTACATAAACCACAAGGGGTACTTTTCAATGGTGCTTCAAGCACTGGTGGATCACAAGTGACGTTTCACTGACATCAAAGTGGGATGGCCGGGAAAGGTGCATGACGCTTGCATCTTCAGGAACTCTGGTCTGTTTGAACAGCTGCAGGAAGGAACTTAATTCCCAGACCAGAAAATTACCACTGAGGATGTTGAAATGCCTATAGTTATCCTTGGGGACTCAGCCTACCCCTTAATGCCATGGCTCATGAAGCCATACACAGCCACCCTGGACAGTAGTAAGGAGCAATTCAACTATAGGCTAAGCAAGTGCAGAATGGTGGTAGAATGTGCATTTGGATGTTTAAAAGCTCTCTGGCACTGTTTGCTGACTATGTTAGACCTCAGTGCAACCAACATTCCCATTGTTATTGCTGCTTCCTGTGTGGTCCACAATATCTGTGAGAGTAAGGAGGAGACGTTTATGGCGGGGTGGGAGGTTGAGGTAAATCACCTGGTGGCTGATTACATGCAGCCAGACATCAGGGCGATTAGAAGAGCACAGCTGGGTGCCGGGCACATCAGAGAAGCTTTGATAACCAGTTTCATGAGTGGCCGGGCTACGGTCTGACAGTTCTGTTTGTTTCTCCTTCATGAAAACCCGCCCCCTTGGTTGACTCTACTTCCCTGTAAGCCAACTGACCTCCCACCTTCGATCACCACTTTCAGAGGCAATAAAGTCATTGTTGTTTCAAAACCATGCATTCTTTATTAATTCATCACACAAATAGGGGGGAAACTCGCAAGGTAGCCCGGGAGGGCTGGGTGAGGAGGGAAGTACCGGGTGGGGTGGTGGATGAGGGGACGAGGGAAGGACAAGGCCACACTACAGTTCAAAACTTATTGAATGCCAGCCTTCTCTTGCTTGGGCAATCCTCTGGGGTGGAGTGGCTGGGTGCCCGTAGCCTCCCCTGCCGCATTCTTGGGCGTCTGGGTGAGGAGGAGATGGAACTTGGGGAGGAGAGCAGGCGCTTATACAGGGGCTGCAGCGGCGGTCTGTGTTCCTGCTGCCTTTCCTGCAGCTCCACCAGATGCCTGAGCATGTCAGTTTGCTCCCACATTAGCCTCAGTATTGCATCCTGCCTCCTCTCATTGCACTCCTCCCCTCGTCTCATCACGTTCATTTAACGCTTTCCCGGACACTGCCATTATTTGCCTCCGCAAATTCTGCTGAGCTCTTTCAGTGTGGGAGGACTGCATGAGTTCTGAGAACTTGTCATCGCGAGGGCATTTTTTTTGCCTTCTAATCTGCGCTAGCCTCTGGGACGGAGATGATAGGGGGAGCGTAGAAACATTTGCAGCTTGCGCTAGCCTCTGGGACGGAGATGATAGGGGGAGTGTAGAAACATTTGCAGCTGTGGGAGGAAAAAAGGGAAAGTGGTATTTAAGAAGATAGATTTTAGAGAACAAAGGGAAGACTATTTCACACTGAATCAAGCAATTCACATTACATAGCACATGTGCTTTTGGTACAAGGTGGCATTTTGCCTCTTATATTGAGTGCCTGCTCATACAAGACATCACAGACACTCAACTGGACAACAGAATTTGGCTTGCAGGCAGCCATGGTAAGGCAAAGGGTTTTGGCTTCTTCAACCTTCATAACATGTGGGAATGGTTTCAAACAGCAGCACTCTCCTTTCCCATACCAAGCAAAGCCCGTTGGCCATTTAAAAGGAGGGGCTGCAGTTTTAGAGTGAATGTGCAGCACAGCCCAATTCTCTGGGATGATCGCTTCACCCCCCCCACACATACTCTGCATGGCTAGTATCGGGGAAGATCCCTGTCAGCCAAACGCGAACAGGTCAGCATGAACAGGCCTCCCCACACTGCATGGCTAACAGTGGGGATGATTTCTTTTCAGCCAAAGGCGAACAGCCCAGAAGGAACGGGCACCTCTGAATGTCCCCTTGGCGTGGTAAAGTGTGCTACCATGAAGGACAGAATAAGGCTGCCCTCCCCAGAAACCTTCTGCAAAGGCTTTTAGAGTACCTCCAGGAGAGCTTCATGGAGATGTCCCTGGAGGATTTCCGCTCAATCCCCAGACACGTTAACAGACTTTTCCAGTAGCTGTACTGGCCGCGAATGTATCCCAAGTCTTCAGGGCAAATTACTCGTTAAACACGCTTGCTTTTAAACCCTATATTATACTTACATAGGTACACTCACCAGAGCTGCCTTCTCTGGCTTCATGGTCCGGGAGCCCGCCTTGGGAGGGTTGGGAGGGTGATGAACAGTTCCTGGCTGCCGAGGAGAAGAGATTGTCCACTTGCCTGCTGTGCACTTTCTCCTCATCCACAAAATCCTCATCCCTGTTGTGTGAGACTCCACCCTTGCAGGTGTCCACGGACAGTGGTGGGGTAGTAGTAGGGTCCTCCCCTAGAATTGCATGTAGCTCATCATAGAAGCAGCATGTATGGGGCTTTGACCCCGAGTGACCGTTTGCCTCCTTTGTTTTTTGACAGGCTTGCCTGAGCTCCTTAATTTTCAGTTGGCACTGCTGTGTGTCCCTGTTGTAGCCTCTGTTCATCATGCCCTTGGAGATTTTGGCATATATATTGGCATTTCCTCTTTTGGAACGGAGTTCTGCCTGCATGTATTCTTCTCCCCATACAGCGATCAGATCCAGTACCTCCTGTTCGGTCCATGCTGGAGCTCTTTTGCTATTCTGGGACTGCATGGTCACCTGTGCTGATCAGCTCACCATGCTTGCCAAACAGGAAATGAAATTCAAAAGTTCCTGGGGCTTTTCCTGTCTACCTGGCCAGTGCATCTGAGTTGAGAGTGCTGTCCAGAGTGGTCAGAATGGAGCACTCTGGGATAGCTCCCGGAGGCCAATACCATCAAATTGCCTCCACACTACACCAAATTCAACCCAGCGAGGTCGATTTTAGCACTAAACACCTCGCCGAGGGGGAGTACAGAAATCGATTTTAAGAACCCTTTAAGTCAACAAAATAGGCTTGGTTGTGTGGACGGGTGCAGGGTTAAATCGACCTAACACTGCTAAATTCGACCTAAACTCGTAGCGTAGACCAGGGCTAAGTAACCAATTATTTTGATGCAAAAGGAGGAACAAATTCCTCAGCTCTCTCAGTTCAGATGTTTTGGCTTCCCAGTGCCAATGGAACAAAAAACAAGCTGATGGTCTGCAAATTAACAGGAGTCATTTTTACAGTCACTTTCCAGATTAGAACTGTACTTTAAATATATTTTATCTAGTATCAAGTATCTACTATTTAATGTCATACAAATAATCAGTTTCCTTTAAGTATGTATAAGTAATATTGCCATAATCAATGATCCAGAGTATGGCATTCTAATCGCCAACTCATTTAATTTAAAAGGAAATGAATGATTATCCTATCCTGACTTGTTTATCAGTTTGTTGAAGCTGACTCACACAAATGTGGATTCACTCTACCACCAGTAAGTGATAGAATATTATTGACTGTGATGAAAATCTTCCATGGTTTGTTCATACAGCTGTATACCAACACAAAAAATATAGGGTCTGGTTTTGCTTAGGTTATTCTCCATGAGCTGATATTGTGTTCAATGAACCCATTGTCTAACAGCTTATAAATTACAAGATTTTTGCCATTATACATAATAAAACTCTGCATGTACTTCACTTATCAAAATCTTCTCAGAGATTAAAAAGTGATTTGTTTGTCACACATTTATCTCAAACTTTTTCTCCTGCAGGGACTGACGTGAAACTATTGTTTGTAAATGTGTCACTTTGCTCCTGCCTGCACCTTGAATGTTTCTTTAATTCTATACCCACAGGAATAATTTAGCAGCTAATATGACTAATTACATGTATTCCAGAGGTGAAAGTAGGCTGTACTGTGGCAGCAGCCAGAGCCCTGGGTCCTTTTAAATTGCCGCTGGAGCCCAAGGTGGCAAGGGCCAGGCAGTGCAGATGGGCTGGCTGTGGGAGGCTGACCTCCAGCCGGTCCCTTCCACCTGATACCCTGGCCCTTCCAGGACCCAAAGCCAGGCCCCCATACTGGTAAGTCTTCTGTGATACTTTCACCCCTGATGTATTCATAAAAGAAATTTTAAGTCTCATTAGTTGTGGGTTTCAGACACATACAGTGATCCAGTTGCCGCTGACTGCAAGATTTTGGGCCGTATTCAGGCCGAGGCAAGTCTGGCTACAGGCAGGATGATCCAAGAAGCAGAATTGCTAGTGTCAACAAGTCCATGTGGAGGATGAATTACAGTCATACAAGACACGTAGAAACCACCCCTTAGCCAGGAGATCTGCAGCCCATTCACTAGTACTAAGCAGGAAATCGTTTTTCCATCCCGCAAAACACTGAGATGTCCCCAATTTCCCCAAGATCTTTTTCACTGAAAAACTTCTAAACAAGAGACACATGCACAGAATAGTCAACAGCCTGGTGGTTTGGCCCTCACCTAAGATGTGGGAGATCTAAGTTGAAGTGGCTGTTCTGTCTGATTCAGATCAAGGATTTGAAGCTGGGTATCTCACATTGCAGGTGAATGCCCTAAATCACCAAGCCATTGGATATTCTGGGAGAGGAGGGGTTGGTTGGTGTCTCTTTCTCCCCTGCTTCCTCCCCCCTCCCAAATCCATCCTGGACCCAAGAAACATTTTCTGAACAAATTGTGATCAAAACCAACCCTTGTACAGGAAAAGTTTTTGCAACAAAAAAGGTAGTCAAATTTCCTGACCAGCTCATGCAAGAAATTGATGCACCAAATGAAGTGGGTTCTAGCCCATGAAATCTTATGCCCAGATGAATCTGTTAGTCTTTAAGGTGCCACCGGACTCCTTGTTGTTTTTGTGTAAATACTGTCTGCCCTCTCCTGCTGCTGAATCCCTTCTAGCTCAGAGAAAGCCCTGTTGGCTCAGTAAGGTAATCCCCATTCCCAAATCCCAAAATATGAATAAGGTCTTTGTTTACATACTTAAATTAGTCACTTCACTTTTATCATTTGTTGGAAGCCCACTCTACCCAGCAGTGCAAGTAGAAATAATTTCTTGCTGGTATGCTGCATGCACAGGAGGGACTCAAAAGGGGGTGGCCCGTGACCTCCATACGTGACCCCCATGCCCCCAGCCCAGGGCCCCCACGCTCTCCCCATTCCCTCCCCATGATCCACATCCATCCCACATTACCTGGGGGAGGCTCTGTCCTCCTCCCTCTGCACCAGCGACTTCTGCTGTACAGACTCCAGGCAGGAGAACTCAGGAGATGCAATTGAGTAGAAGGGCTGGGGGCGGAGGAGTTGCTGGCGCTGAAGGAGTTGCTGGCATAGGGCCGCTAAACCACAGAGCTCTCTCGGGAACTGCAGCAGTTAAAGGAGCAGAACATGGGGCCACCAGGCTCCCCACACTGGCAGCTCCTTGGTGCAGCAGCTGTACTGTCCCCAGCCCTGCCCTGTCCTCCAGCGGTGCTGCTGTACAGACCCCAGGCAGGAGGACTCAGGAGACAGCTGCGTGGCAGGCTGGGGGCGGAGCTGGAGGTGGGATCCTCTGGTGTCTTTCCAGAATGCCGTACTAGCTACAAATATCTTACTGTTATGGTGTACCCTACCATAGCACCGTACTTGCACAACTGACTCTACCCAAATTTGCTCTGCACCAACTCCGTGCCAGTTACCCCATCAATCCTGCTCACTGATACTGGAACCAAGTCAGGGATCCACAAGCTGGTGCTCATTTCTGAGCTCATATCATCATCATCCTCAAAGGGACTGTATAGCAAGGAAGGGAGAAGCACAAATTTAACACTGAATATTAGCTTGTGTATGGCTTCCTAATGGGGGTGTGTAGGAAAAAGATATGCATCCTGGCCAGCACTCTTCTCAGGCAAAGTAAAAAAAAAAACATTTTAAAAAATCAAAATGTGGGGGTTTTGGTACACTTATCTTCTGGATAAGCACTTTCACCTGTATGACTTCCATGGCACCTCAGAGAAGTCTGCCCCAGGGACAAAAAGCTTGATCGTACAATGAGCTGTGCACAGGTGGACCCCTGCAGCCACCCAGATCCAATTGTAGAAAAGGGTCTTAATTACAGCCCCAACAAAAACAAAGCTACAATACTATACATGTTAACTTATTAGGGAAAAAAGACTAAGGCAACTATCCAAATAAGAACAAACAAACAAAGGCTAAAAAGTGGTCTGCACACTCCGAGAAGGAGTTATTACTGCACTCTCAATCTCAACTTCAGACCTTGAAACTCTATTAGCCATTTTCACTAGGAAAATTATCATATTTGTCTGTGTAGCACAAAATACAGATTAAATGCATTAAAGCAATTTTCAGAATGTTATATTGATGGGAAAATAAAGTTGAACCTAATCACCTCTCATGTACTTTATTGAACTATATTGCAGCAGGTAATATACAAGGGAAAAAATGTGCTGAATAGACCAAGTGTTAATTTCAGTCTCCCAAACAAAATCAGCAGGTAAGTAAATGCTACCACAATGAAACAATTCCACAGCAGGAAAATTTGGTGGTAGGGTGGCAATCACCTATTATTTTAAGCACAGAGACAAAGACTTTAAGGATACTCATTAATATGACTTTTTTTAGTGCCATCATTTTATTATATTCACACACACAATGAAATGTTAGCTGCAGCTTTGGTATACAGTCACTAAAGGTGGGAGCTAGTTAGATGAACCACATTACTCAGTAATTGGCACAAGCTGTTCTGTTTAAGGGAGATTTAGCACCTGTGTTAAGTAATCATTTACCATTCACTGAAGAATGCTGGTCTAGTCTAAACACTTTTTTTGAAGCAGGGAGAAACCAAGATTTTGATATAATCAAATTAAACATTAAGACTGTATTCTATAATTGTATCCCTTCATGAACCAAGCCTAAATTGGTCAGTCTTTTCATATTTATGCTGTGGATTCAAAAATCCCAGTTAAACATTGTCTACTTTTAGAGGTATTTGAAACAAGACAGCTATTTCTTTTCCTGTGGAGCTTAAAGCCAAGAGACCAACATTCCTATTGGAGCTATATGACATTTGTTAACCAACAGTTATACTTTTAAGGATTACTGCATAACTTGTGCCAAAGAACAAGAAACCAAGATTCATTAGGATTTTAAGGGTGAGTGAACTCCTCAAAACTATTGCTAGAGCACTGAGTACTTGACTATGCACACTAACTGCCAATTTGTCTTGAATTTTGTATTTGGGGACACTTTATTATTTGTGTCATATTTCAGACCAGCTTCTTAAAGCAGGTTTAATGAGTTTACATACAGACTGACAAAGATAATTGTATGTAAACTGGTTTATATGTAACTGAAAGAAAGAAATGTCACCAAATCCACTAGTCATCCAATGTTTTCAATAGCTTTAATTTATGCTTTAGATGGTCTAAACTCATGATGAGACTGGTTGGGTAATGCTACTGGGACATGCTAGCAATATTGATATTTTATTCACACACACAACTGGATATTAGATACAAGCTGCTATGATATAAAAGGTTAATAGTTAAGGTAATTTATCTCCCTTTTATTTTTGCTGATAAAATAAGCAACATATTGTAATGCATTTGTGTGTTTAAAAAAAAAAAAAGGGAAACGGCAGACTGCTTGTGCTGCTCTGTGAGAGATGTGATTAAGGCCATCTGAGAACTTTCTCTCAGCAAGATGGTAGAGACAAGTAATACCAAGTTTGGAGCCAACTCAGCTCCTAGAGGAAAAGGAGGTCTTTGTAATGATTAAGTTAGGAAAGACACAAAATAAATATTCTTTCCTTTTAAATGAAATGGTTTGGTAATTGGAAGTGCCCTTCTCTGGATCACTACTTACAGCAATATTGCTCTCGCATATCCAAGGGAGTTAGGAGCGGGCAGTGTGAAGCGGCAGAGAAAGATATTCAGAAAAGTCTGTTTCTGCAGAGGATTTTCCAGAACTAATACCTTACAGATGCTATTAGTGTTAAGCATATCTGTGAATCCTAGAGCTGGAAGATTTAAAAGGAAGAGAAGTTTTGTGCTCCTCTGTAAGAGAAAAGAATAGCTAGCTAGCTCTGGAGGCTTAATTTACATGAGTTATAGCTCTGCCCCAAAGCATTTCTGTACAGGGTTTTGCCATGTTGTTGTTTGGGTTTTCTTTTTGGAAGTTATATGGTACATGTACTTATGAAAGGGTGGAGAAAATGTGAAACATTATAACTGGGGAAAATGTATCACTCCAAGCTGACATATTGTGGATGCTGATTGGACAGGAAATTCAAAACAAGGAGATTTGAAGGTCACTGTCTGAGTGGCCAGGGTCTCTGACCTATTATGCTAAATTTCTCTGGGTTTCCCACCCAGAGATTCTGAATCTCTTATAGAGCAAACTTTGTGAACTGGACTGCTAGCGGTGCTATAGCTGACCTTCAGAGAGAGGCCAGGGAGTACCAATGCACCCTGGTCCCACCTATTCTCTGCCTGTGGCATATAATAGTCATGTATAAGATATTATTACTTTCCTCTATTAAGGGCTTGTCCACATCATGCATAAGTCCACGCAGCGGGGCGTAAAGTCTAACTCGCACCAGCATATTGTGCGCCAACTGTCTGGTGTGAATAGCGCTGCGGCACACAAAGTTTTCTAGTGCAAGTTACTCCTGGTTCAAACAGTACTACACTAACACGTAAAAGGGAACTTTTAGAACTTGTCAGTGGGGCCCACATGGGCCAGTTGGTGAGCAGCATGCTGGTATACATTAGAATTTATACCTCATTGGTACAGACTAACACGCTGTGTGGAGAAACCGGTGTGTGTTTTGGCCACTGTTAATATTCACAATGTGCCTTTGCAAATAGAGAGTATTATCACAGTATTCCTTCAATTTAGAACCTAGGCATTATCACATACCTCAGTAAAGTCAGTGTCTTGCAAAGGCATTATTTTTAATGGTATGTAAGGTGTGAAAACCTGTGAGAAAACCCTATTCAATTTAGGTTTTAATGGTGACCAATTATCACCACAACCACAGATGTAATCTTATATTATCCATTTAATCCAGATTTTATTCATAATTTTGGCATTGAATATCCTAGAGTTCTAGCAGAGTATAGGATATCGCGTTTAAAATTGGGGGCCAAAATTTTCCAAGTTTGGTTGCCTAAAACTAGGAGCTTAAACAGATTTAAGTACCTAAGTGCTTCTATTTTCCCAAGGCACTGAGCACCTACACCTTCAGATTAATTTCAGTAGGGGCTTTGGAAGGTCAGTACATCTGAAAAATAAAGGCACAGTTAGGTGTCTAGCATTTGCACCCAAGTTGGAAAACTTGGGTCAAGGTGCCTGAGCTGTGAGTTTTGCAAGTACCCTATCTTAGAAGACTGTAGTATGTGAGAACTTCACTGAAAGTAAAGTATTTACACTATTCTTTAGGCCCTGGTAAACAACAGTTATAAATACAAGGTCCAACACTGCTGGAGTAATCTTTTTGGTTTCCCTGCTGATATTATCAGACTACCCTTGTAGAATGTCAATGGCTAAACATATTCCATCTCCTGGCCAGTATAGAGCTGAGAAATTGACTTTGCCATCTGGCTTTCTCGCATTATCATCAGGTCTTTTTAATTAGGTTCAAATTGGTAATCTCCACCTTTCCTCAGCTTCTACCTTTTTCAGTAACATTAAGACTGAACTCATTTCCAGTGCACTGCAGGGTGCTCAAGTGGAACCTAAATTGAATAGGATTTTCCCACAGGTTTTCACACCGTACATATGCTAGCAAAAGTCATGTCATGCTTGCCCAGTAGTGCATATAATTCAATTTTTGTTTTATTAAGGTATGAAGATGACCATTATATTAAATAGCCAAGCAACCTTAAAAACCCTAAATGGAAAAAATGGACCCATAGTTGAAGAAGTTAAAGACCTCTGGCAAGGGAGGTGGAAGGTTAAGGCACTGCGATTGTTTTTCGATATTTTATTTCCAAAAGCAGTACAGCCTTATTTGTAAGTTTGCTTTTTCACTTTTGCAGCAATGTTTAAGGAAATCTTGTAGGGCTCTAGGTCTAGAACAGGTTAAAAATATCTAAACACTGCTGAATGGTTATATAAAGGCTTAAGGGCGGCAGAGTCAATAAATTTCGGTCTCCTTAAAGCAGAAGCCCCTGCAAGACCACATAAACAATGCATACTTTTCTCCCCAGCTTGTACAGCCTGGCAATGAAACTGTATAGTAACTCTGAATCTGATCATGTGTTTAAAAAAAATTGTATAAAATAAGCACTTAACAGAATAAGTCCATAGGGATTTTTTTTCATAGGAAAAAATCTGACCTCATTTAAAACATTAAGGAAAAACCCTACACAGATTGAAATCATCTTTAATTGGGACTTCCCAGAGAGTTTAGTTCCAGATTTGAACTTCCCAGCAGTTTAAGGGGGTTTAGAGATGATTAAGGCCTTCTCTAGTCCTGGTAAAAGAAAATACTGATTTTATAAATTGGAGATATTTAACTCCAATGTTTTCAATTTTCATTTCAATTCACAAGAAATAGTATATAAATCCCTACCCACTGAAATGAGCAAACCATTCAAAATCCTTAAAAAGAGGAGGGTCTGGGGGAGATTTAAACTGAGTCCTTTTGTGCTTATGCAAGTTCTTAACAAACAGGAGTTAAACTGGTAGAAAGGGCACAAGCAACATACTTTTTCAAGCTGCACACACACGAGACAATACCCAGGGTACACTGTGTAATCATTCAAGAAATATTCACATGCTACTGTGCTCATGAGGGTCGTTTGCCTGCTGCACTGCAGTGCATCAAAATTTAGAGAACCTTGACACAGAAGTTAGGTCAGCTTTCTGCAGAGCACACAGGAACTCAACTATAGAGCTAAGCAAGAAACTTTTCCATTCAGTGGCTGAAAAATGAAGCTGGCGGGGGGATTTCAAATTTCAGGTCCATTTGAAATAAAAACTTTTTTTTTTAAACTGGCAAAACAAAAGAGCATCCCCAAATTGCTTTTGATCCAACAACAAACAAACAAACATTTTCATTGACCAGAAACTAACTGTTTTGTTTTGGGTTTTCCAGTGATTTAAACTTTTTCAATGTTTGTTCAATAAAATTGAAGTAAATTCCAAAACCAAACATCTTTCTGAAACAAACAACTTAGACATTTCTGAATTTTTTCAACTGGAAAAATTCACCATAATCAACTCAAATCTGCTTTTTTCAGTAAATAAGTTATTCCAATAAAAAAATTTCACCCAGCTCTACTCAACTATTGTCACTGTTCAAACCACTTTGGAATCAGTTTAAGTGGTCCTAAAACAATGTGTGAATACACTTTCAGACTCTCCTCTGAAGGTGGTTGAGCGAACAGTAAATGAAGTTTTATCCTATTTCTCCTTTTTTAACACGCTTTTTTTTTTTTTTGCTGTAATTGTGCTTAAACCCTTCACCAATGGATGTAGGTTCCCACAGTATAAGATGGGAGTTGCAGAGCTTTTAGATTAGAATAAAGAGGTAAAATAATACTTAGATTCTGTGTGTTTAAAGAAACAAGTTCTTCTCGCCTAATTCCTAGTGAAACAAAATTGGCAAATTGACATAGGATAGAATTCATTCTAAAATACCACTTTTACCCAGACATCTCAGTGTGCTTTACAAAAGACAGGAATAATCACTTAGTTTTTTACAGTGGTGAGAAAATGAGGTACAGAAAGGTTAAGTAACTTGTCCAAATTGGCAAGTCACTGGAACAGCCATGACTAGAACCTGGCTTAGAGTTCCTATTCTGTGCCCTACCGTTAATTAATTCTGCAACTCATAAGCTCTTAATGCATCTTCCTCCTTTCCTTACAGTCTTTCCTTGTCTATGTATTATAGTATAAACAAGACAGAAAAGTTAACTTTAGTATAATCCAATACCACTTATGTTCTGGATCTGAGCCCCCAAGAATTGGGTTTTTTCTAAACCTCCTCTGTTATAAATATTCTTCCTGAAAGAAACTGTATCTTTGTGTATGTGATTAACTAGTAATTTAGACTTAGAAATCTGTGACAGTGAAGGGTGTATTCCTGTCTGGATATATAAGGAAATACCAAGCATGTTAGGACAGAAAAACCAGACATCATTGTCTGTGTCAGCACTTCCCATTACACTATTTTCAACTCACTTAACCACAGTGTGAAAATACATGATGGCCACAACCCGTGCCACATCACAATTTCACACAGGGATTCACTTTTCCCTTATTCCTTTTAAAGTAAGTTTAGCACTGGTGAAAAATGAAAATTTGACAGCTGTTGGGACTGAAATCCATAATTTATCCACAGAACAGTTGCAACTAACATACCTGAATGCTGTTCTTGACCAAGCAAACCTCGGGTAGTTACACCTGCCTATTCGGTGCTTGGTTTCCCTGCTGAAACTTCCAGCAATATTGCCAGTGGTACCAGCTCTGTCAATGAAGAACTTCAGTCTCCAAAGCTGTCAGGCTAATACCTTTCACGCAAAGAAAAACGAAACTCCCACATAAAGCGGCAAGTTGTTGCAAACTGTATCAGTCTTTGTTGTCATACTGTGGCCAAATGAGGCAAGTAAAGTGCTTAAAACGGTCTTATATTTGTCCATCAGAGGTGTGCAGCCATGTTCATGCCCCAAATACAGGCATAAGCAGCAAGTTCCTGCTTTCACTTTCACAATTTGCAGAGTCAATGCTTCAATGTGAAACTGGATTCAAATTCTGCAACCTCTAATATATCAAAACACAGTAGTAGTCATCCTCAACTGTTTTAATTCCCCAGTAATTCCAATTCCTGCTACATATATCCTAACATTCCCCTTTGCAGTCTTCAGAAGAACCATTTGCTTTTTTATACAATATGCCCTCTTTCTTCAAAAACACTCTAAATTACCTGCTTTCTTATCCCTCCCCACATCCAGCACTTTGGAAGGCTTCCCATTATGTCCCAGTTCTAATAGCAATAGTACTTGACACCTGACCAGTAACTACCTCCACTGAAGCCCTCCCAGTTAAATATTTATTTCCAAATTACAGCTGGAGAAATTGAGGCACAGGAAGGTCAAGGCCAACGTTTTCAAACTCATCCTTATAACGTCATACCAATAATCTTCATATTTTTTCTCCATTTTCTTTGTCAGAACTTCGATAAGATTTAAATGAAACTTCAGTGTTTTGACCAGCTGTAGAAAAGACATTGCATACCGTGACAGATTCAGAGGAAAAGTTTGCTTTCTATGGTTGTATGAGTGACTTGTTTGGAGAACTGTACGAAGGGAAGAAAAATTGAGAAATGTATAGTGGTTGTGGAGGGTATGGACCTTTTTCCTTATGTAGGGGCTCTGGTTTAGGAATACTTCTCCTAAATAGTTATACTTAGCCTCTTTGTTCCCTGTAGATCTTAAAGCACTCTACAAACACTGAGAGCTAAGCATTAGTAGAACTGTGTGAGATGGTAGAGTATGGCATCTAGCCCATCCTTATTTGTTTTCCTGTTTTCAGACCCTAATAGATTGCTTCCTGCTTGTGAGGTTTGCCAGACTGCACAGAAATACTTCATCTAGCTGAATGACCTCATGGCAATCGATCAGGGATTTTACCATTGATTTGTGGTTATGGCGGACTATTTTCCTCCACTTCACTCTATGGCAATAAAACTGAAATAGACACTGGCTATCCAAACTTCAAGCAGTAGTCTAGGAATTTCTATCACAGGAAATAGCTATACTTACAAGTTAGAATGATGCTACTGGTACAGAGTCAGAGGCCAACAATTTTTCCCGATTAGTTGGCTCCTCAAACTGAAAAGGGATAGTTGTAAGCCATCTCACATAGATATATGAGGTGAGACAGGGTTCAGTGCAGAGGAAACTGCTTCTCAAGGAAAAAGACTGATGATCATGGGCCAACTACATTTATTCGACTAACCTTTGGAAATGCTTTATACACAGCTCTCAAGCTAGACTTATGGCTATACAGATGTACAGCCCTGCAAAGAGATAGGAGAGGGCTTCTGTCAGTCATTTCCTGGGGCTATGGGCCTGGTGGAGTCCAGGGAATAGCCAAGACAAGATGCTGTCTCAGACACATACCTAACAGATCCAGAATGTCTCAGAACACTGCCAGAAGCAGGGGCTCTTCTGGAAGGCAGGCGGATGCAGAGCTAGGTCTGCATTTATTCGGGGCCCTCAGCACTGAGGTATTCCCTAGGGTGGCATGATGGAGCTTGCTTTCCAGCTGTTTTAGGACAACTTCTGCTTTTCCTATGCTGTAGTCTAATTGGCTCTTGTCTACTATACCATGTTTAACTCCCCCACTCTGTCCTCATTTCCTCTGCAGGCTTCTTTACATGTGAGATGCAACCTCATTCCTCTACTTCCCCAAACTCCTCTGATACGGCCTCTTCCTCAAACCCCAGCCTTTTATCTCCACAGACCACACCCGCTCTTTCCCATCCCTTTCTCTAAACTCATCTCATTCTGTCCTTCATCCTCTCACACAAACTGCCTCTCAACCGAGTCTTTTTTCTCTCCCCACATAGCAATCAGGGGTTCCCCTTGTACCTGTCTTCTCCAGCTGTCTACCAGCATTAACAATGCATGGGGAAATGTGCTGCCCCAGCAATATGTCTCCAGCTCTGCAGATCCACAGAACCAGCAAGAGAACCCATGCAAGGAAACCTCTATGGATTCCCTAGGTAACCCATTCCAGTGCTTCACCACCCTCTTAGTGAAATAGTGTTTCCTAATATCCAACCTAGACCTCCCACACTGCAACTTGAGACCATTGCTCCTTGTTCTGTCATCTGCCACCACTGAGAACAGCCTAGCTCCATCCTCTTTGGAACCCCGTCCTTCAGGTAGTTGAAGGCTGCTATCAAATCCCCCCTCGCTCTTCTCTTCTTCAGACTAAATAAGCCCCGGTCCCTCAGCGTCTCCTCATAAATCATGTGCCCCAGCCCCTAATCACTTTTGTTTCCCTCCACTGGACTCTCTCTCATTTGTCCATATCCTTTCTGTAGTGAGAGGCCGAAAACTGGATGCAATACTCCAGATGTGGCCTCACCAGTGCCGAATAGAGGGGAATAGTCACTTCCCTCAATCTTCTGGCAATACTCCTACTAATGCAGCCCAATATGCTGTTAGCCTTCTTGGCAACAAGGGCACACTTTTGATGAGAAGCTGGATATGAATCCACTGTAATCCCCAGGTCCTTTTCTGCAGAACTGCCATTTAGCCAGTCGGTCCCCAGCCTGTAGCAGTGTATGGGATTCTTCCGACTGTGCACTTCTTGTTGAACCTCATCAGATTTCTTTTGGCCCAATCCTCCAATTTGTCTAGGTCAGTCTGGACCCTATCCCTACCCTCCAGCGAATCTGCCTCTTCCCCCCAGCTTAGTGATATCCACAAACTTGCTGAGGGTGCAATCCACCCCATCATCCAGATCATTAATGCCAGTAAGGAGGGAGGACCAGACGGCTCTATGCTGCTGCAAAAAGTACCCTCTGTTGCCTTCTCACAAGCAGCCTAAAGCTGGAGGATGAGGAATCATGGTTGCATCCCAGGCTGAGCATGTTGAGTGGGGTGTGCCATTCCCCCTTCTTCCTATTATCATGCTGGCAATGGAGGGAAGGAACAGCTGAAGTTAATATGCATATCCATGCCTCCCTGAAATGTGTTAGGCATCAACTATTTGGTCTGTCTCCACCTTCATTTCGTATTAATTGTATCACAGAAATATCTAATTAGAATCAAACCCTATTGTGCTAGGCTGTGTACAAAGACACCAAAATAGACTCTGCCCCTAAAGTGTTTACAATCCAACTTTAAGACAACTTATTGCAAAGGCTCTGACCAAAACAATCCCTCAGTCAGGCTACTCAGGGAGGGAAAGATTATGGGACTTAACAATTTACAGAATATGCAAAGAATAGCCCAGGCTAAACAGGGATGGTGGAGCTTTGCACTAGCTCTAAGTGATGTTTAATGGTGAGGGAAATCAAATTCCACACTACAACAAAAAAGAGGGACCAAATAAAAGTCTTGCTGAGATAATTATGTAATTGCATAGGCCAGCTAGTACACAGCTTGGTCAGTCAATTTCAGCCTGGTTTATTTTTAAGATAAACTCTTTAAAAAAAAATTGACAGGTTTCAGAGCAGCAGCTGTATTAGTCTGTACCCGCAAAAAGAAAAGGAGTACTTGTGGCACCTTAGAGACTAACAAATTTAGGCAGTCTCAAAGGTGCCACAAGTACTCCTGTTCTTTTTTCTAAAACAAATTGTAGTTCAACACTCTACCCTTGCCAGTTTTTTTTAAAATAAGAGCATAAGACTACCGCATCTCTTACCTGTTTTTTATCCCTGCCTAAATCCATTTGCTGCTTTACCGCCTCAGTCGAGCGCCCATTGCCAGAAAACGTAACCACAAGCAGTTGCTGACACTGATGGAGATGTGCACCCTGCTGTTCCTCCCTGGGAGACCTAGTGCAATGCATGGGCATTCCTTGTGAGCATGGGTAGTGCTCCAGTCCCATATAGTTGGCCATATTGTCAAGCCACATTCCTTCCTAGAGGTGGTTGGGAAGCTTATAATAAAAGTCCTGGAAAATGCCGATTTGTCAAAAGCTAAACTTTTTGTGGGACCGTATGAGTTTTGATGAAATTTTAGTCCGGAAAAGTGTCTCAGATCCAGGACGGAACTGTTTGTCAAAGAGAGAGAAAGATCCACCATACCCCTGAGTAGCCAATAGCCCAGTGACAAGGACATTCCCTGAGGATGAGACACAGATTCAAGTCCCTGCTCCACCTGATTCAGACCAGGAATTTAAACCTGAATCTCCCACACCCCAGAGGAGTGCCCTAACCACCGGGCTATTGGCTGTTCTGGATGGGGGTCAGGATGTGTGTCTGGTTTTTTTTATTGGGGGTGGGGGAAGGATCTAAAAGGTCTGCTTCATCCCAATCAGGAATGGGACATTTTTCAAAATCTCAAAAGTTTTCACAGAATAGGAAAGCCATTTCCTGGCCAGCTCTATGCCTTTCCCAGACAGTCTGTATTTGGATATGTGGTGAGGTGTGGTGTCCATATGCTGTTCACCTTTTCAGGCCATTGAGGAAAAGATGGTCTCCGATTAGCTAGTGATGAGATGCTAACATAACTGACCTGTCACTTAAATTTCTATTTTTTCCTTTGTTATTGCAAACAGCTTGTATTAGAAATAGTGTAAGAGAAAAATCCGGTACTTTCCAACAGAGTAAGAGTTTTTGTTACCTCTAACTGAGGCAAATACAAATAGGCCTGGACAGCATGCTCCCTTACTCACATCTGGGAGACACCATGTGAATATTTGGCTTTATGCAAATAGGATAAAGCCATTGCAAGGACAGCCTGCACACCTCTGGATCAGATGTTGAAGAGGAGTGAATAGATGATCATAATGATCCTTCCTGCCAAGAGCTTCCTTAACCTTTAAGCCAGCTGTTAATCACAATATAATTTACATTATCTGTTCTCTGAATCTACAGATTCTTCACTACGTACAAATTTCTATTACAAAAGGCTTCCTTCCTGTTAGAAAATGTAATAAAGAGATTGATCTTTTTCTGCTTTGGGAAAGAAGAGACATTTGCATAACTACGTTATTGGATACAAAATTACCTCAGTCTTCAGATAGGCCTTGATAAACTCTCTTAGAGTATTGTGAAAGCTATTTCATTTTTATTTTAATTACAATGAAGTACCTGTTAAATGAAAAAAATCTCACACTAGGAGACTCGCAGACCAAGCTCTTTCCCTTCAGGAACCAGTTTATAGCCAATCCAATTTTATACAGCCCAAGCCCATTTTATTAGCATATTATCTGTGCAGGTTATTCAGTCAGTCAGCTGTGTATTTTTCAGAGATAAAGTGACATCATTTCTCCTGTTGTGGATGCTACACTGCTTCCATTTTTTGTATAGATAAAAGCAGGTCGGAGGGGAGGGATCATGAAGCTGTATTTTCATCTTTGACTATATTAATGTCACAAATTTAGATTCTTAAGATCTTTTATGGGATTTTCTGACAGTCTGGAATACGTTCTACATAAAGGCATAGAGCTGAGTTACCAAAAATGCATAAGTATTTGAAAAGATTTAGATACATGAATAAACTAACTGAACTAGAACTGCCGAGCATTTTATTACTACTTACAAAGAAAGCTTATGTTTATTATAAGGACTTCCTTTAATGTATGGCAGTTTAACTGTTTCATAAGATTTTCTAATTTAAAGCAAGCAAGACCAAAGTAACTTGTTGCCACAAATCTGAGTAAGCCACAGTATGCTGGAACCTATCAGACTTTGACAGGTGCACAAGAACATATTGCTGTGAAGCAGAGAATCCGAAAAAGTAAGTTGGCGTCACTGTTGTTCCCCTTCCTTTCACACACTGAAATAAAAAACTTAAATTTTAAGTTCTACCCTCTCACCCAAGGTCCTGAGGCATGAAACATGGTAAATATTGGATAGAATGATGCACAAACAAAAAATGCTTTTTAATCTTTTATATCCAAAATTACAGACTGTTGGAGACAATCTTGTTAAATGCTGGATGAGCGCGATTTCCCAATTTCAGCATTGCTTAGGACCACCTGTCACTGAACTGAAAACCAAGAACTAAAAATAGTAGCCAAACTAAAAGCTATTGGTCATACTCTTCTCCCTGCTGTGACCTCCCCTGAAAGTTGGTGTCCTAAATTGCTAGACATTTTTTTAAGACAAAATTACAACCCTTCCTTTGATAATGGCGTATGCTGCATCTAGCTCTGAAAACATCTTGCAATTGGCTATGTATTGTGTAACTTTTCTCCAACCATTCTTGTCAACGGGAAGTCAGTAATAAGGTGGATTGCTGTTGGAGATTGGCAAAGCCACTTGAATATCATCAGCATGGTCCAGACCTCTGGCTTAAACTCTAACTCTAAGCTAAAATTGTTATTCTATATGAAATTCACATTAGTTTTATTTTTGCACATCTTTCCACCCCCTTGTTTGGAAATAGAAATGCAAAATATACCATGAAAGGTTTCAGGAAGATTCAATACAATATTGTAGAGTTTGGAAGCTCAGATACTTCAATTTAGCGGTTTGCTGCTGCTTAATTGTGAAGCTCTGGAGGCTCACCCATCGATCAGTAGTGAGTAAACAAGTCTCAGCTACTCTGAGTTCTGAAGTTCTCTCTGTCCTTTGAGTTCTGAGGTTAGGTGGGATTTCTTGTACTGTGTTCAAACACACAGTTCTGATGTGTCCTCTCCAGCACCAGGTACTGGATATCTAACTAATCTGCTTCCCAACTCCTGCTAACTGCAGGTATTTGGTTCCCCTTTAATGACTGAGTTATTGGCAGCAATTATTTTACTACCTACTTAAAACATTTCTGATTCACCCAAAAAATACCACCGCTATTTTATCTATAAATACTATAAATGGCAGCCATGTTGAGATAGACTAGAGGTATTAATCCTTAGGCTGTCACGAATGTCTACAAAGTGCTTTCAATAATATTGATTTGGCTGTCAAAATGGGAAAAATGTCAACATCTCAAACTATCCAATTATAGTCTAGAAACCACACTACTTCTTGCAGGGGAAACAAAAGGTCTGTTTCTTACCAACTCTAACATAACTCACTGTTGTGTGCTGAAGTGAATACATTAGATAGAGATGCAGCTCAATCCAATGTCACCTGATTCAGGCAGGAAAAAAGTTCCTGGGGTAAGAAAATGCCAGTGTTGTTAAACACAACAGAAGGAATCCTCTCTGGCATCTTTGAAGTACATTCAAGCATTGCAACAGATTTTCCTTCAGAACAGTCTTTGAGAATATGTCTACACTGCATCTGGGAGGGAGCAGGAGCAGGGGTGAAAGTAATGGGGTACGGGCTGGTACGGTGTACCAGTAAAAAGTAGCGGCCAGGACCAGCCCATACCACTGAATTTAAAGCTGCCACTGATGGTGGGGGGGCAAAAGAAGTAGCTGCCCTGGGGCCACGATTTAAAAGGGCCCGGGGCTCTGGTCGCCTCTGCCGCTATCAAGGCTGTGCCGGCCAGAGCCCTGGGCCCTTTTAGTCACCGCTGGAGCCACGGGCGGCGTGGACCAGGGAGCACAGATAGACTGGCTGGGGGATGCTGACCCCCCCCCCCCCCCAGTCCCACCCCTTCTGTCTGAGGCCATGCCCCTTTGGGGGGGCCAGTGCGGCCCCATACTGGTAAAATCTGCGTTTTACTTTCACCCCTGAGCAGGAGGCTTGTGTTAGCAGGGCTCGCACTAGTGTGCTAAAAATAACTGTGTAGGTGCTATTTTGACATTGCATCTCCGGTTGGAGCTCAGGCTCCCAGGCATCCGGGAAGAGGAGGGGTGGGAAGTGAGCTAGCTCTACAACAATAGGCATTATGTTGCACTGCTAACAGTGACTGAAGTTTGAGTCTCAAGGTGAATCCTGAGCTTACAGTACTAAGAATGTAAATAGTATCTATGGTGGAGGACTGCTTAGCACTGATCTCTGATTGTCTGTCTGTTAAGGAAAGACAAAGCAGTATGACTAAGGTCCAGAGAAACTGCATACAGACCTCCATCATTAGGAAAGACCCTGTGATGGAAGAAAGGAGGATGGGGTGGTGGCAGTGGGGAAATGAGTTCTTTGCCTCTAATTTCCCCCACTACAAATGTGTTTTCATATATACATTTTTGTATTCCTTCTGACCTTCTCGGTCTATTGTATGGACAGGCAAACCTGAAGATATTTTGCTTCAGACTTTGCTGTTGACAAAAATGTTGTAAATGATGTCTACAATTTACAAAAAATTCAGCCAATGGAATATTAACATATCAAAGAAATGCATCCAAATCTCTCAAACCATGTTAGCCTCTGCCAAGCATGGCATAACCACTTAAATCACTTTAAATGAGGGCTATAAAAATTAGTCAATGCTTAATAAGTGTATTCAACCCATGTTAAGAAAAATAGCTACTTGAGTCTATTTACAAATATAATCCCATTTCAAGGTCTCTGTCATGGCCCTTGGATTTCTCCTTTAAAAGAGTCTACTCAAACCTATTTTGGTAACTAACTTGCCCCATATTTTCAGTCACTAACATTCTTTGGTCAGTTACTATGATGCATCTCCAGCAGTGTTCTAAATGACCACTTACTGTGATGGCTCTAGGGTGACCAGGCAGCAAATGTGAAAAATCGGGACAAGGGAGAGGGGCAATAGGAGCCTATATAAGAAAAAGATCCCAAAATTGGGACTGTCCCTATAAAATCAGGACATCTGGTCACCCTAGAGGGCTCAGGCAGGTGATAGTGCCTTTCATGTAAAGATCACTAGCTCACTTCTGCCCCTTCAGTAAAGGCTGAAAGTCATGGCTACCCAATAGCTGCTTCGTACTCTGTGAAATGAATTGATGGTTTCAATCCAGTTCCTAGTGGTTATATCCACATCACAAACCTTCAACAAAATTGGCATTGTTAAAGGCATTCTCAGAAGATGATTAAGGAATGAATTGGCACACCTAGAAATCAAGAGTGAGACTCGGTAGCAGGCTGATATGGAAAAACCTTGTCCTGATGTCCCTTTCCTGTATATGCTCTAAGAATACACTAGGAACAGTTTTCCAGGCCCATCAAACCAACACTTCTCAGCAGCACTACATTCTCTTCATTAATTTTAAAAATCCCATCTTTGTGAGATCTTCCTCCAGTAAGTAAAGATTCATCACTGGCACCTACAGGAGTTCCATAAAGAGGGGTGGGCGTGGGGGGGGATGCCTACCAGAATAGACAGCACTATTGATCATGCATCAGGAGTCTATCCGTGAACTGCCTGGCTTGCAATGAAAGTGTGTGACTGATTTGAATGGAGACTTATGCCAGAAAAACCTATAGTTGTGTCCCACAGGCTCGTCCACTGTGAGCTGCAGGGGGCCGGGCCGTGCCTGCGGACGGTCAACATAAACAAAATGTCTTGCAGCCCACAAGGATTACCCTGATGGGCCGCATGCTGAAGGTTGCTAACCCCTGCTCCAGCTGATGACACAATGCCTCTGCAGCAAAAAAAAATCTTTTTTCCTACTTCCACACCACACTAGAGAACTTTGTTCTCCATTGCCACTCCTCAGGTCTGAATCAGCATAACTCCTTTCTAAGAATCTGCCTCTCATTAACAGTCTGTGTTCTGAATTATTTTCTCCCTCAGTATCTGAGCTTATTTTCCCAAGCGGAATCTTTTATTACCTGACCATTTTTCTAAATCTTTTCTATTATTTCTGTGTATTCACTTGTATCTGCCACACTGTGAATTTAATTAATGTGCTGTTTACCTCTTCTTCCAGATCATTAATAAAGATGTTAAATAAGACTGGGGCTACTCTGATGTATCATGGAAGAAGGGGTGGACAACTTCCCCTTTTCAGCTTAATACATTGCCATTTATCATTACTTTGTTTATAGCTCTTCAGCCTGTTTTCTTTCCATGTGACAGTGTCTGCAAGAACTGCCCTCCTTGTCATGGTCACTAACAGATGATTCCTGAGTACTTGTTTCTTTGTCAGATTCTACAGCACTGTCACTGTGGCAAATGTAGCAGTCTCCCCTACAGGCAGCATTTACTGCAGCTCTTGCTTTTTTCTGCTACATGATGCTAGTTTGGAAGGCAGTTCCCTGACCAACTCCCTTCCCCCTCCTCCCCTCAATTATTTCTTTATTTCCTATGCTGAATATGGAATCTTCCACAAAGTCTTTTTATCTGGTCTCTCTCTGTCTAATACACAGAGCTTTGTGCATCTCCAGGAGATACTTCCACTTGGGAGGAAGCTAAACTGATTCTCCACACCACTTGCTAATGCCAAATTGAAACCCAAGTCAATTCCTTACAAAATTATAGCTGATTAAGAAAAAAAAGCCACAGAGTCCTCTATCCTCACTGAAGTGAGGGTAGTACCCTTTCACTACCACTTCTGGCATATCCTCTCATGAAGGCTACTTTCTATGTTGTTGTAGCTGTGTCAGATATTGGGAAGGGAAGTAATATCTTTTATTGGACAAACTTCTGTTGGTGAGAGAGACAAACTTTTAAGCTTTTCCTCAGATCTGGGAAAAGTACTTACTGTCACAACTAAATACTAAAGAAAACCCAAACAAAAAGTTTAGCATGACTACTTCCCAGGAAGCGTAAACCATTGAAAACCTAGGTTTCGTTGAGATGGGCTTGAATTTTCATCCAGCTCTCATCAGTTAAATTAAAAATGTAGTCCTATTAAAGTTGAGAAGACTATGTTGTAGGATGGAAAAGGGCCTGGTGACACCAACTCAGCGATCCATGATGGAATGTCTTTGGGAGCCTTTGCAGGTACCAGAGTCTTGTGTTGGCAGCTCCTCCAGGGTGGCAGATTTCAGAGTTAAGATATAGGGGATCGGTTCAAACCTCTTAAGATATTGTTTCAGGCTTGTGCACACAGGCAGTTGTACTCCGGTCACATTTTCAAACTTCCTTCTCAGCCATAAAGGATACAAACCATTTAAAAAAATAAAAGTTGAGATTGATTTAATAGAAGTTTGTCAATTTTGAGACGGTCTGAATTAATGATAGCCTTTGAGTGCTTTTAATATATCTTTATAAGTTTGTGCTAATGTATTTGTAGCAGACATAGTAGTCTTTTTATATTCAAATACTTACAGGCTCTGCAACAAGAACAGGATTAGTCTTCCATCTTTGCTCATAAAATGCCATCTACCTAGTGTAATATGTGAGTGAAGGTTTGAAGCCATTAGAAGGAAGTAATCTCAGAGGAGATCCCTAGTTTCTGCACTATACCCTTTTGGGAAAGATTGTCCATCTTTCTGCCTTGACAGTAGCACTAATTAAAGCATCATGGAAGTGAACTTTATGTTTAAGAAGGCATTTTTATTCTAACTTCCAGATTTACATGTTCAGTTTTTAAGAAGAATGAGCTCTTGGTTTGCAACATCTCTTACTGTGCTCTTTCAAAAATGTTGCAGCTGAAGTCCAGGGACTTAGAATACATAAGTCTCTCCAGCTGTTTTGTGTGAATAAAAAATAGTGTTTGCACGTTTAGAACCAAATGATGGTCCTATTTAAAAGCAGTGAACAGTTGATGACGGTGGGACTAGATATGTCCTGAGAAAGCTGTTCCTTTGCTTGTTTGTGCTCTAACTCAGATGTTCTTGTTCCGGAAGTTCTCACTGAGGACCATATGTTTTGCACATGTGTGAAAAGGATTGAGAAAGTTGATGGAAAGTGAATACAATTTAGGGATAAACTGGCTCTGCCACAATTCATGCATTTGAAGTGGCATAAAACTGTGCTTCCCCAGGAACAGCTCATATGTGGAATGTGTGCCTCTAAGCATATGTCTGTATAGCAGTCACAGGATGTGATTGCAGTTCAAGAAGAAGTATCTGAGCAAGCTATATCAAATCTAGCTGCAGTACCGGAGCAGTGAAGCCACAATAGTGCATGTTTCAAGGCAGGCAAGTCCACCTGGGACCCTCGGTACAGTCCATACTGAAGGCCGTGCTGCCACAGCTGCACTGCTCTTGTACCTGAGCTAGCAAGAGTAAAGCTAGCTCAGGTCTGTCTCCTCGAGCTGCAAATCACACCACATGACAGAAGTCTAGATATTCCCTTAGAGGTACTTAGAGGACCCTCTGATTCTCTCTTGCTCTTGGAGGGGATGCCTACACTCCCAGCAAATTATGCCCCCACCACCTCAGCTTCTTGCTCACCTGCTGTTTCCAGCATGATGATGGTGGCTAAGCCATGATCCTGTTCTCTGGGTAAAGGGTTAGCAATTCAATAGTGGGTGCACATGGCTCTCTTACTGCTATGGAACCAGCCACGAGTCCAAGTAGCCCATGCACAGGCACTGGTAGTTCTTACCCCACCTTATGCCCATTGTACAAACAATACAACAGTGATGCAGAATGCTGCCCACATCTCCATCAAGTTCAGGCCGTAACTGAGCTAGCTAGTACCTCAGCTGTGCAGCAAATCCTTCCAAACCTCTGGCTAATAAAAAATTAACCAAAATACAAACTACTTTATAAAAAAAAAAAACCAACCCACCCTCAAATGAGAGATTGTTTAAAGACACCCATATGACATTTAACACGTTCCCGCTATGAACTCGGAGTCCACCAAGAAAACACAATATCATCCAGAAAAGCCAACTCACCCCAACCCTACTCTTCCTCAGTCCTTGTGACGGTCTATGGGAATGAGGAGCTCTCCAGTCTTCCTAATTACCATCCGTCATGGGACAAATCAAGAGCAATCATGGACAGTGACTGGAGCCAGGCAGCAGGTCACAAGATGTCCACTAAAACCCTGTTTTCTCAGAGCCATTGTTAGCAGAGACCCTCCCCTCAGATGCTGGTCTCCAGCCCCCTTCCCCCCCACACACACACACACACACCAGTTTTCTCCAACTGCCATGGAATCTTGACTCCACACAACTGAGCATGCTTTCTGTATTGTGCAAGTTCATTCTGTCCCACTGTCTGTCCCTTTCCCTACAGCTCAGCAGGGGAAGGGGGTTTCGCAGATGTAAATCCAAGTTACAATCTAGTCATTACTCTGTGTATGTGTGGTATATTTTTCCTTCTCCAGTTAGGAGACATACTGTGATTTGTGGGAAGCAGGAGGAAACCAGGCACTGTCCCTTCCACCACTTTTTTTTTTTCCCTCCCCAGAGAGGCCTGCCACAGTTATCTCATACTAGTGCCCTCCAAGGTAGCTGAGGGAAAAAAGAAGTGCAGGATGTCCCTAGTCGCAGCAAAGTTAGACGGCAGAAGGAAGCTCATGCTGCATGTCTAATCTGCCACCAATTTAGGCCATAGATTGGGCCCCGAGTGATAGCTGTAAGTGTGCTGGGACTTGTGTAGCTTTAAGGCTATAGTGCTGTCGGGTTTATGCTGCATTCTACATTTTCTTACAGCAATCAGTCAACTTTGGTGCTGCCTTTACTGCTGCATAACTATCTAAAATGTATTAACATTTCAATCAGATTAATAAAAAATATTGTAGAGCTCTTCCCCACAGCTTACTGTAACCTATATGAAAGAGTTATTTAAATTGTTCATTGGTAATGGCAGAAATATTAAGATAAATGGACATACTAAAATGTCTAATCATGCTCTCTTTTATGGGCACTATGTTGATCTTGACAGTATCAATAAATGTCTCAATGGGTACAGTTGTTCCTAATGTTCAGCAGATACTTTTTTGGAAACAACTGGGAAAAAATCAAATCTACGAGCACAAAGAGGATGATTAAATGTAAGCGAAAACTAAGTTTTAGAAAATAGCATTGAATGTCTATAATTGAATGATTGATTGTAAACCACTAGTTTCTCAGTTCCTTCAGAGCCGGGATGGAATTGCACCTTTCAGAAATATTAGGAAGTTAACCAATCTGTTTGTTTGAAAAAAATACGGGATACATGAAAGCATTACTACATTATTTAAAATCTAATTTTAAAAGATAATTTATATGACAAGACCTGCTATTTGTTAATCAGATTCATTGTTGTGGAACTGCTTTAACACACTATATTTTTATATAATTTAGTTTTTTGTCTTAGAAGAATTCATTTCCTATCTCCAGATTACAAGTTTTTTTATTCGAGAGAGAAAGCTAGCTTTCTCCCTTTCAGAGGCTACCCAGAAATCTCTTGTAGAGGGAGGGTAGAAGGCAATTCTCCACATTGCCTTCTATTTGCATTTCCACTTCACGTATTCTTCTTCTCTGCATTATTCCAGTACCTGTTTTTGACACCTTTACAATGCAGTGAGATAAGTGCCAAAAGAAAAGAGGTGGAATGGAAAGTTTTTCCAGGCTGCTACCCATCCAATGTCTGTTTGTCAGAAAATTCTGCCAACCTACCCCAGTTTCCTACAAAGCAAATTCCCTTCTCATCACCAAGGAGAACTTAGGGCAGCACAAACAAGATATGCAACCGGGGCAGGGGGAGGGGATGATAGAGGGGAGACTGTGCAAACTAAACAATCATTTGTTGGTATCAATGCTTGACAGAATGAAATTGGGTGGATTAGCCAAGTCAAAGTTTATAGTTTTATGAATCAATTTAGGTGAAGATGAATGAGCCAGACCGCTTCATTGCAATCATTTCTTCTTAACGGGGATATTTTTCCTTCAGTCATCATAAAAATTCAGTCTTAATACTTATACCCAATCTTCTTCTTTGTGAAATTGTAGCAAGCAGGATTTTCAGTTGAGGAAAGGCTGAAAAAGTATGTAATTTAAATCCAGTAGCACTGTTCTCTTGCTATCACTGGCTATTTAGTCTCTAAATAAGAAAGACTGGGTATATTCCATTCTGCCAAACCAAATTATTTGACCCTGTATTTGTTTAGAATAGATTGTCTGTCTGTACAGATATTTACTGAACTGGGACAATTCAGTGTCATAATAAAATATTACTGCTAAGTGTCAGCCATTAGAGTGACAGAAAGGACACTGTTTAAATGAATTACTGCATTGTGTTTTTGTTTTATTTAAAAATACTATGTAAAGCTAGACGGGGGGCAAGCATTTTAAGAATAGGATTATGGATGCTACAGAATTGAAGCTATTTAATCATGTCATTCTAACATCTGGTAGCTGACATGGAGAGTGTTTGAAAAATCAGTGAGCTTGATATTAATTGATATGGATATTAGCAAAAACTTGGAGGATAACACTCTAGGCACTGACTTGATTTTATGTTCATGAATAGGTAAAGGGACTTACAGCTTTTGGTTCCATTCAGGTTTTCATTTAGATATTTTAACTGAAAAAGAATGCAAAAATCCAATAGCACATGTATATTGCAGATAGGGAAAAAATATCTTAGAGTTTAATACAGTTGCCCATCACTAATTATCTGAATGACTTCCACATAAAATCAGTGGTAGCAGGGAAGTCCCTCGTGGACTTATTGAAGTCTCTAGCACTTTTCCCCATTTTCAGAGTCAAGTCTCTGAGTGAAAGGATGAAACAGCCAGGAAAGGATTGAGAATTGCCCACCTATTCCAAGATTCACATGGGGACTTGAAAGGGGCTAGCCTTCTTAGCAGGATCTGAGAGAAGCAAGGGGCAAGGTGTCTGAGGATTGCAAACCAGTGTTGGTCAGGGAATTGCTTTGTTCTTGTGTAACTGAGTGTCTGAACAATAACGGATGCTGAGCATACACTTGATGTACACACTGGTGTGGTGCTGTCTCTTTCCTGGTCCGATGAGAGACGACACCACCACCCCCAGCTTACGCAGTCTGGTAGGTTTTTTAGGTGTTTTTTTAAATAAGAATCTTAAATTTCTGTTTCTGAGAGGGGCAGAAGGAGATGTTTGTGTGAAAAGTGTTGTTATGACAAGGCTTTGTTACAGTAGACAACCATCCTATACATTGGGAAACAAGGAACTTAAGCACTTCGTGAATGAAGAGTTCTATTAGAGGAGAGTTCCTGTGGAAAGTTTTGCCATTTTTCCTAAAGACAGTAAGACTCTGGATTCACCCAGTCTCTAGAAGTTTGTTTCATAGCCACATCTTCTCAACCGAGATGATATTAAAGCCCCTACTTCTGCCCCTCTGCATGTGCCCAGACTGCACAATTTGACCCAGAATGAATAGTATGAAAGTCATACCAAAATCAATATGCACAAGGTTCCAAAGACTAAAATCTGCTCAAATATTGTAAAATGACTAAGTTGAAGAAAGTAGCAATCTCTACAGAAAAGCCAAGATTGAATAGGCCATGATGACCCTTATGGAGACAGTCCTAAGGCAGTGGGAAGAAGTCTTCTTTGATAGCCAAAGCTTGGAACCAGAAGCAGCACTAATAATGTTTTGAGTGTATGATAGGAATGTCTGATAGCAGCAAGAGTCATTGGATAGGGGCAAAGGAAAGTGAAGGGCTGAAGAAACTGGCACCTTCCAAGGCAATTCTCACACTTGAAAATATTTTGAACACCAGCATTCCTCTCTCTCTCTCCACGTGAATGTGGCGTTCCTCCAGAGCTCCTCTAGATCAGTGTTCAAGTAAATCATGTTGTGGTTTTCCTCCGACACAAGGCATATCTTAATCACATAACTGATATCAATCCACATTAATAATTTCAGGATTCAGCAACATAAAGAAGGGAAGAAGCTCCATGAGAGAAAAGATAACCATTCAGGGACTCTCTCTAACATTCTGTATCTAAACTGGTTTCAGAGTAACAGCCGTGTTAGTCTGTATTCGCAAAAAGAAAAGGAGTACTTGTGGCACCTTAGAGACTAACCAATTTATTTGAGCATAAGCTTTCATGAGCAACAGCTCACTTCATCAGATGCATAAAGTAGAAAATAGTGAGGATGTTTTTATACACACAAACCATGAAAAAATGGGTGTTTATCACTACAAAAGGTTTTCTCTCCCTCCACCCCACTCTCCTGCTGGTACTAGCTTATCTAAAGTGATCACTCTCCTTACAATGCATAATGCATAATGATAATCAAGGTGATGGTGTCCCCGGAATAGATATCACAGTTGGCAACAGGCTTTGTTGCAAGGATAGGTTCCTGGGTTAGTGGTTCTGTTGTGTGGTATGTGGTTGCTGGTGAGTATTTGCTTCAGGTTGGGGGGCTGTCTGTAGGCAAGGACTGGCCTGTCTCCCAAGATTTGTGAGAGTGATGGGTCGTCCTTCAGGATAGGTTGTAGATCCTTGATGATGCGTTGGAGGGGTTTTAGTTGGGGGCTGAAGGTGACGGCTAGTGGCGTTCTGTTATTTTCTTTGTTAGGCCTGTCCTGTAGTAGGTGACTTCTGGGTACTCTTCTGGCACAGATTGACAGCATCACTTTTTGTAGTTACGCAGCAAAATACAGCACAACTGACAGGATGGTGTGGGACGTTTAAATTACCACAGCATAGACTACACCAATTTTTATGGATAACGAGAGGATTTCCACTCTCCAAAGCTGTCAGTCTTATACTTCAAGTGTTACATTCTCACACAATCTGCTATTGTCATTTAAATTTGTTGATCTGAAAATATAAAAAAGTAAAACATGTTAATGCAGATGTAGTAATGTAAACAGATGTAAACATTTTAATTGTTCCCATGTGTAAAAACAATCTACAGAAAATACAATTTTTAAGAAACTTTGGGATGCCTTACGCTATATAGTTTAAAGCCCGGACTGTGTTAGATGAGCAGGGATACCATCAAACCAGTATTATGTTCACAGCATATATACAGAAAAGGTAGAGCGTTTATCGTTTTTAAATCTTTCTGGAGGATTGTATATAACACTACTTTATTTCTTAGAATCTAGAACCCTTCCTAGTACACAAGAACCAAAACCAGAGAGACACAAAGCAGGCCACTTCCTAATGCAGACAGGCACTACTCATCCCAGCATACTCTACTCAGACATCTTGAAGACTGGCTCTTTGCAGACTGAGGACACAGATTGCACACTTTCCTCGGAGTCTACTAGCCTGCAACCAGGAAACCCCTAGGATTTTAAAGGGATAGCTGCTTGTTGTTTTAAACATGGGCTTCAGTAAACCACACAACTAGCAACAAATTCCAGATGAGGGGGAAATGGACTTTTCTGTTGATTAGCTAGTATAATACATGGAGAGGCAAAGTAGGCAATTTGAGATAACTAGGATCCAGTCTTTGTACAGCTTCAGATATCCAAGTCAAAGCCTTGCCTCGCATTCAGCAAGTCACCCTTTTGGCTAACCTTGCTCAACAGATGAGAAGCCACATTCTGCAACCTATACTGCATGTGATTATGCAGAATTAAAGAGATTTATTATCCATGATTCGGTTTTACACATTTATTTCCAGCACAGCCAATTCAATATGTCTATTGCTAGGTTACTGAGCTAGAACACAAATAATTGCATAGAGGTGAAAATATATATTTCTTGTCTCTATTTTCTGCTGCCCCACCTTCTCCCATGCAAATCAGGACTGATCGCTCTTGTTGGTTAGAGGATTTTAAGCATACGTGGCCTGTGACAACTGTGGAAGAGGCCCTGATCGGACTGCAGAGAACCAGTCATAATATTCCATCTCCCTTTCTGACAGCATCTCAGATCACCAGTGATTTTGATCTTGCCTCCCCTTGTTACCAGGTGCAAGTGTTTGCTGCTTCATGCAGAGCAACAGCAGCTAGGGCTGTAGTCTTACTAGCCGAGAGCCCAGAACTGGTTCCATGAAGTGAGGCAAGCTAGTACAGACATGTGTGATGCTCTCAGCTGAGAGGAGATGGGCCACAGAGGATGGATAGGGAACAGTTCTCATTCTGCACAACAGATTGTGTAGAGGAGGGAAGGACCTTTGATGGTTGGTAGGGGAGTGGGTGTTTGTACCAGGTACAGGAGGTACTGTTTCACATTGAGATGTATACAGAACAAGAGTTTATTCTTTTCACTCTTTAGAATTCCAAGAATTGATGTAACTGGAAAGTATATAACAGAACATGACATTACATGACCTTAGCACCCAGTATGCTATATTTGGATTGGAAATATGTGAAAGTACACATGATAGTTAGACTCTCTGGAGAAGAGTTTTTGGTAGATGCAGCAGTATTTGCCTATTTGTTATAAATATCCCCTGAGAATTGAATCTTATGCTTTCTAAGTTCATATCCTCATGGGCTATTGTCTCCAACAGATCTTGGATTTGGTGCTTAACGATGTAGGAAAAACATGATCCAGTTGTTCATACCTCATTATCTGCCACAAGGACCCCAGGAGGTCATCATACCAACAATGACAATATTTAAAATTTCACTGTTCTTGTCTTACACTGTCTCCATGTCATTTAGTTTCCTCCTAGAAGTTGAACAAAACAACAAATGCTTTTAAATACACATGTGTTAACATTTAGAAAGGAACTTGGGACCAAAAAAAAAAACCTTTAAAAACTAGAACTGTCCAAGCTACTTATGAAACTAGCCTGGGCAGAGGCTCAGAGCAGCACTGGGAACATAGCACCTATCCTTAACAGTTAAATGGGTTTTAATTGTACATTATTTAGGACACACTCATGATCGAGTTTCTGGTGATGTCATGATTTAGTATATTAAGCGTTCTCATCTATTTTTTTTTTTTTTGCATACTATCTCACACACTTTTTACTACTGCTATATTTTAGGATTCTATTCTGCGAGGAAGAAAGAGTCAGAGTTCAATAGTTTTTGGCTGTGGACTCTGGACAAGCTCCTATAGCTCACCTGACGTAAAGCCACACCCTAATTCAGGAGGAGTGGATAGCCCTTCCACACTATTCCTGTGGCACAGAGACTTTAGCTTTTGATAGAACCACGTAGACTAGTACAAAGTTGTACCTCTTCCACTCTATGCCTTTATACAGACAGCAGCCAACTTCTCAAATCAAGGGCACAACCTCAGTCTTGGGTGGTTTAGTTTCTCTGTTGCTGCAGTAGAAACAGTATTTTCCTACTGAATATATTGTAAGTTGTCCAAATTGCCAGCTGCACTACAACCAGCCTTTTTTGGCAGCCAAAAATTCTCTTGTTTTCCATGTCTTCCTTTTATCCACCATGAAGGGGCTCTTTTTGCTTTTTGGGCACACAAACAGGGGTACTCAATTGTTAAGAGGCATGAGTCACCAATGCTTCAAGTATGTCACTGAGAAGAGCATTCCAGCTGCAAATGATGCCACTTGCCTGATTATGCAGAGTGCCCATATAAAGCAGTTAGTGCTTGGCATCTTGACCAAAGTGAGATGATCCAACCAACTAATACACACAGTGCCAAACTAAGATGGACATGAGTGCAGGAAACCAGAGGGGCATGCATGAACATCAAGTATTTTTCTCATTTAAAGTCAGGTTTCCCAGCGAGAAGCAATCAACTTTTTGCCCTAAGCTGATGCACCTAGTAGTAAGGCATAGTGCTACTCTTGTATCTGTTTTCATAACTGGATGATGAAGCACAGTCACTTTCCAGAATGTCAAGATAAACAGTTGCAGAAAGCTTCACAGGATAAAGAGACATCATAAGAGCTTATTTCTATCTCCATTAACTTCCGTAAAACTAGGTAAAATAAGTTGGTCATGTTTCAGAATAACAGACTGTCAAGGTTCAGATCCAAAAGCCTAGTGGGCACTTTTAGTTGTGTGTGAGAAACATAAGGAGACTTGGGGGCGGGGTGGTGTAGTGAGATATGTTTGCCTTTTATTTCCTAGCTCAGGTCACAAATGGCAAGGTTTCAGTCACCTTCTCTAATACCCCATTTTGTGCTGTTAATAGTTTGCTTTTTAAGAACAGTAAATTTCATTCCAAATGTTTTAAAGGAAAATTCCATACAAATTGAATCTGCACAAAGATTTTTTTTTTCCAACCTCTTTTTTTTTTTGAGGGGAAAAGGGATCAGGAGAGCAAGTGGAGAAATCATTCCATTGCTACTAGTAAAACGGGCCAGACACACAGGAGGCCTATTTCTACTCTGTTACATTGATGTAAGAATAATTCCACTGAAGCCCAATACCTCTATCAGGATAAAGCCACTTCAGTGAGTTTTAACCCAGTAACCTAACTAGAGTTAATTAAAAATGCAAATTTGGAGGGGGGGGCAAAAATCCCTAGCTTTCTGCAAATGTTTTTGGTATGGTCAGTAAAGCTTTTTCACTGAAAAACAAAAACCAAAAAATGTACTTGCTTTTCTAGAACTGCCTTGGAAGAATTTTTAGTTTTTTGAAAACTAAAAAGGTAACCAAAGATGTCCAGTTTTCATTAGCAAAATAAAAAATTGATTTTTTCATTGTCAAAAAGCCAGTTTTAATTTAAGAGGCTTTCAATGAAAGATTCACCGGCTCAAACCATAGCACTCACTTGAAATGGTAAGTAGATACAGTAGCGTGCCCAAAACATGATAGGTGCTTGACACACAGGTATGAAGAGATGGTCCTGCTTCAAAGAACTTGCTCTCCAAGGGCTTCCTCACACAGACTTAATGCTCAGCAAGCTAGTATGTGAATGTACAGCACTCTAGCTTATTGCATGCTAAATTTGCCATGTGGACCATCCTCACTGCACATTAAGAGCTTCATATACACTGATATATTGCAGTTTGAAATAGCAATAAATCAAAGCATGCTACTGTAAGCAGAGTCCACATGATCAGTTAATGCATAGGAGGCAAGTGCCCTGTACATTCACACCACAGCTTGCTGAGCTAATCAGCAGTGTAGACAAGCTTAGTCCTGCTCCTGCAAAAACTTAAGGGACAATCCTTAGGTAGTGGAAATTGTCATTGGGCCATTTAATTCAGTGGGCCTATAACAATTTACACCAACTGAGGATCTTTCCCTTAAGCTTAAAGACATGCTTACAACCTGTAAGTAGCCCCATTGACTTCATTAGACCAGACTTTAGCATGTAGTTAAGTCCTTGCAGGATCTAGAACTAAATGCTGTAATATCTAGTTATAGCATGAAATAAACATGAAGATAAATATCAAATTCAAACACTCGTTAGCTACTGAAGGACACTTGCTTTTGAAAAGCAAACCTCAATAAACACAAAAAGAAAAGGAGGACTTGTGGCACCTTAGAGACTAACCAATTTATTTGAGCATAAGCTTTCGTGAGCTACAGCTCACTTCTTCTATACTTTCCACAGTATGCATCCGATGATCTTTTTATACACACAAAGCATGAAAAAATGGGTGTTTACCACTACAAAAGGTTTTCTCTCCCCCCACCCCACTCTGCTGCTGGTAATAGCTTATCTAAAGTGATCACTCTCCTTACAATGTGTATGATAATCAAGGTGGGCCATTTCCCGCACAAATCCAGGGTTTAAACACATTCTTTCTTCCTAACTCTGCTTGGTGGGTGGGTGGGTGTGTGTGTGAGAGAATTAAGAGAGTGAGAGAATTAAGATGACACTTTTCACTAGAAAAACAAGCAAACCATGTGTTGCTTCATGAAGTCTCCTGTGTTTTTGTACAGATGGGAGGCAGAATCTATTGTGTGTGAAGAGGCAACTGTTCAACTGGGGGGTGATAAAGTTCCCCAAAAAAAGGCTATATGCATGGAGTTGAGGCAAAATAACTTTTAATTCTGAAAGTGGTATCTAATTAAAGGTTATGGTGGCTGGGGGTGGTTGTTTGTTTTTTGTAATTACCTGTGAATACATCCAAGCAAGCTATTTAAATACTAATCTGTGGCAAGTACAAAGTTTATTCTATTCTACAGCACCATTAAAAAGCTGTCTTCCCAATCACAACACCTCTTGATGTGTGTTTCTTTTTAAAGGGGAAATTACATATGTTGTTTCAGTGAAGAAATTGGTTGCAGAGAGTCTGCTCTGGAAAACCAGATTATAGTCTAAACAAAAAAAAGTCAGGATTTATACCATTTTCTATCCTTGAAGATAGAGCGTTTTCAAATAGATTTTTCTCAGCATGTGAAAGATTGTTAGACACACGGTCTATGGGATACCAAATACAGACATGACAATACACTGAGTTACGAAAAAGTATTTTCATCTGTACTGTATTCTAGTATATACAAAGGTTTGTCAGTTATCAGTGGTATCACAAGTGGAAAACACCAATGCATTTTGCACTAATTGGCTGGCTGTCACAGCAGAAAAGCTAACAACTGAACAGGCATGGAAACTGACCTGCACTCTCCCACCTAGTAGTGACCCCTGTAAGACAAGACTAAGGCACATTTTCTTGTTCCTCACACTGTAGAGAGACTTCCAAACAACAGGTTTAGCACAGTCTTGTAAGTTTAATTGTACTCTGGTAGCATCTAGGGGCTGTAACCAAGGAACATGATGTCCTTTGTTCTATGCACTGTAAAAACATGTTGCAGGCAGACTGTCCGTGCCCCTAAAGAGCTCACAACTTCAGCTTAAGACAAGATCCAACTGTGGATGCCGTTGTGAGGAGTTAGGAGGAATTAGTGAGGAAAAATATAGCTTTGGTGCAATGTCACAGCTGATATTAAGCATGGCGAGCCCCTTCAACGCTCTTGTCCCATATTTGAACAGTGATAGTTCTTTACCTGCTTAAACATGTTTAAGGTCCATTCACCTGAAGCCACTGATGCAGGCAAACTGACAAAAATACACAATGCAATTGTGATATTAGGAAACACTCCAGAGAGTCCAAGTTCAAGTATTTCTTGAAGCAATTCCTTTGGCTTGCAATCCAATTTAAAGTTCATGGAATACATTTGTTTGAGGAAGATGACCTCATCATTGAGATCTTTTGAGATTTCTTTGTTGTACTGTTGCTGAAACTTTTCAGCTGCAGAAAGTAGATCTTCATTACTCAGTCTGTTGAACTGCCAAAGAAACCCAAAAAGGGTACAAATTAGTTGCAAGTGACTCAGATCAATGTGTAAGACCTGACTGAATAGAGTCAATGATGACAAGAAAAGGAGGACTTGTGGCACCTTAGAGACTAACCAATTTATTTGAGCATAAGCTTTCGTGAGCTACAGCTCACATCCGATGAAGTGAGCTGTAGCTCACGAAAGCTTATGCTCAAATAAATTGGTTAGTCTCTAAGGTGCTACAAGTCCTCCTTTTCTTTTTGTGGATACAGACTAACACGGCTGCTACTCTGAAACCTGTCATTATGCAATGATGACAAGGAAGACATTGACCCTATAATGCTGCTCGGCATTGGATTCAGTAGGTAAGTTGTGATTGGTGGAGAACTCAGATGAAATGCCAATATTCTGTGCTACTAATTTGGACTCAGTCAGGATCGCATCCCATTGTTCACAAATCTGTTGAATGTCATTGATAAAACTTTCAATGTTGTCCCTCTCTACATCAAGTGTAGAATTGTTGCTTCAATTACCAGATTAGTTTGGTGGATCATTGTAAGCAGCTTCATCCACAAAGATGACATCAGAATGCATTCAAATTTGGACATGTGCTTCTGAATAGACTGAACTCAGTTCGATCCTGTGCAGTGAGATTGAGAGATTAAAGCTCATTTAAAGCCTTTCTCACTGAATTCAAATGCTGAGCAACTGGTTGAACACCATCAATCCATGCAGACCATCTAGTTTTGGACATCCCATGCAGTGAAACAGGAAGATATTGCTTTAGAATTTCCCATCTTTGTGGACTGCTCCTGAAGAGATTGTACATTTGCTCAACAGCTCCAAAGTAAGTAGTTGCCTCCTTGCATGATTCAGCACAGTCAACACTTACAAGGTTTAGTGTGTGGTTTCCAAAGCTGGAGAAAATACAGTCTGAATTATGCTCAAGCAGAACTGCTTGTACACCTTTTGTACTTCCCAGCCATATTAGATCCATTGTCATAGGCTTGATCAATGCAGACTTGAAAATCTAACTTAAAACCTTCTAGAATTGCTAGTACTTGATCAGCAATTTCTTTTCCAGTTTTTCTCATGAAATTATCAAACAAAATAAACCTTTCTTCAATTGAAAATTTTGAGCTGCCTACAATCTTAACATATCAAATAACCATAGTAGTCTGTTCCTTGTGAGAACAATCTGGAATGGCATCAACAATTATTGAAAAATACTTGGCATTTCAAATCTCTTCAAGAATTGTTTGTACAAATGACCCACATAGCTCAATAAACTTGTTTTGTATGCGTGTGGAGAGATAATGGACTTGCATGCACTTTTGACTCTCTTGCAATTCTCAAACACATTTAACATGCTCCAATAAAAATGGGTCATATTTGCTGAGGAGCTCAGCTATGTCTAGAAAATTTCCATTTGCACGATCACCACTACATTGACTAGAACCAAAGAAAGCCAATCCTCACTCAGAAAGAAAAAGGATGACCGTAAGGCTGCGCTCAAGAAGTTTTTTCCAGTTAGTTCCTGTAGAGAGTTCAGTTAAGAGTAAATTCTCAGCTGAACTTTCAGCTGATGCTGCCCTACTGGCTGATTTTCCATGCAACATAGTTTTCTTTGTGTGATGCTGAGCTCTCGTGATGGCATTCAGTCTTTCAACTTCCTCCAACCTCTGTTGATACTCCATCCTGATTGATCAGAGAGAACTGATGCATTTTCAGCACTTTTTTGTTCAAAATGAAGCAGTGTGCACAGTACAGAGATTGTTTTTCCGTACTCCAGCTGTACGGGGAGACTTTGGCAAACCAGTAAAGTGCCTGAAACCACTATGGCTTATTGCAAAAAGCAGCCAAGTCAGCAGGCTTAACTTAACCAAGGCAGAAGGGGGTTCTGGGTGCCACAGAGAGGGCAGCTTAACCCCGCGTCCTTCCTGATAAGAATTGTGTTGAAGTTGCTGATATATGCATCTTAAAGAGCAGGATGTGCCCCAGGAATGTCTATTGGGGCCTCAAGGCTGCAAACTCTGGGAAAAACCCATACCTGGTTAATCAATCAGAAGGAACCTCTCACTTGACCATTGAAACTGCTTACTTAACAAGTTTGCTTTAAGGGACGTCATTCTGTTACTAATGTATAAATAAGGGGGAAAAGTTTGAGGTAGGGGGACTCTTCAGGACTGGACTCTCCCTCTGGATGCATCTTGGTTCCCCACTAGCAGACAGGCTGCCATTGTGCCACTCAAGAGCCACACTCAGCTTTGGTAATTCTCAAGGGTTGAGGGTGTCTTACTAACCTGTTGCAGACCTGTATATAAGTGCTTGAGACTAAGTAAAGTTTAGCTTTAAGTGAAAGCACTCTTGTGTTGTCCTGTTTGTGCCAGCCATCTATCTGTTGGATAGCCATGTCTACCCTGATTTATTTCCTGACACTGCCTTGCACAGAGTAAAAGTTACAAAGAGCTTTGGGTTGAAAGAACCACAGGTAACGCAGCATAACCAGTCTCTTGTGCAGGTCTCACGATTTGGAAGAGTTGTGTTTTTTTGTTTTTTGTCAGCAGACGAGTAGGGAAGGCATGATTATCAGCATCTCATGGAATGTTACTTGGAATTTCAAAACAACTAATTTGAAGAAAAGATTGCATTTGGGAAGCATTGCTCTTGTCAATAATTCCAATGTCCGTCACAGTCAAACCTGTAATATTCATGAATTGCTCTTGCTGTGTAAGATCTACATCTTCCTGTTGCTGTTGAGTTTCTTGATCATACACAGGATCTTCTGCTGCATCTAGAAAAGGAGGACTTGTGGCACCTTAGAGACTAACCAATTTATTAGAGCATAAGCTTTCGTGAGCTACAGCTCACTTCCTCAGATGCATATCGTGGAAACTGCAGCAGGCTTTATATATACACAGAGAATATGAAACAATACCTATTCCCACCCCACTGTCCTGCTGGTAATAGCTTATCTAAAGTGATTTCCAGCACAAATCCAGGTTTTCTCACCCTCCACCCCCCCACACAAATTCACTCTCCTGCTGGTGATAGCCCATCCAAAGTGACAACTCTTTACACAATGTGCATGACAATCAAGCTGGGCTATTTCCTGCACAAATCCAGGTTCTCACATCCCCCCCACCCCCATACACACACAAACTCACTCTCCTGCTGGTAATAGCTCATCCAAACTGACCACTCTTCAAGTTAAAATCCAAGTTAAACCAGAACATCTGGGGGGGGGGGTAGGAAAAAACAAGAGGAAACAGGCTACCTTGCATAATGACTTAGCCACTCCAAGTCTCTATTTAAGCCTAAATTAATAGTATCCAATTTGCAAATGAATTCCAATTCAGCAGTTTCTCGCTGGAGTCTGGATTTGAAGTTTTTTTGTTTTAAGATAGCGACCTTCATGTCTGTGATCGCGTGACCAGAGAGATTGAAGTGTTCTCCGACTGGTTTATGAATGTTATAATTCTTGACATCTGATTTGTGTCCATTTATTCTTTTACGTAGAGACTGTCCAGTTTGACCAATGTACATGGCAGAGGGGCATTGCTGGCACATGATGGCATATATCACATTGGTGGATGTGCAGGTGAACAAGCCTCTGATAGTGTGGCTGATGTTATTAGGCCCTGTGATGGTGTCCCCTGAATAGATATGTGGGCACAGTTGGCAACGGGCTTTGTTGCAAGGATAAGTTCCTGGGTTAGTGGTTCTGTTGTGTGGTATGTGGTTGTTGGTGAGTATTTGCTTCAGGTTGCGGGGCTGTCTGTAGGCAGATGTCTGCTGCATCTGTTACTGTTGGCACATCTCCTTCTTGACTACTATTCTCATGTTCAGGTATTGCCATTGAAATATCACCTGTTGTAGTTGCAGAGTTTTATCATTTATCTGTAGCATTGTTTGTTGGGTAAGGTATGTTTTCCAGTGTTTGAGAAATGAAGTTATTGGCTTTGAGCTCTTAGCTGCTGCTTCACTCAGTTTTTTTCGCTGTCTCTTGCTTGCACCACTTTCAAATCTCCCCTTCATAGTGATCTATCTGGTTAATATGTAGCCTACCCACACTTGAAATATTCTGCTGTAAATAAGTAGTTTATCTACACTTGAAATCTTCTACTGTAAACAGGTACACAAATGCTGAAAAGACTTAAAATGAAGGAATACTAAAGAACATAAAATGAAACAGTCAGACAGGTTATTTTCCTTATCACTGAATCAAAACTCAAGCCCACAAGGTATAATACAACTGGCTGAGCTGAAGACAAAGGAATTTGAGAGAGAGGGAAAGGGAGGGAAGATTAGAATGTATGAGTAAAAACACGGATACAGACCGAGGGATAATGTCCAAATATGCCAAATGTGTGTCCTCACAAAACTCACTGTACAAGATTATCCTCACAAATTTTCACCTTGAATCTGGGCCTATAGACTACTAAAGCCTGTGACAATGGCCAAGCTAGGGCCCAACCAACCAACGAACCAGTCACCTCTTTTAGCAACCATATGAAGATGATAATGAGGAATTCTCACACACAAATAATTCCTTAGTCAACTAGATGTAAAACGATAAAGACACTAAAATGTAACAATTCTCTATCTTTCAACACGCACTTGATCCAGCACCAGCCACTAGTAGTGGTTTGTTTATATAATCAGCCGATCTGAGAGGACATGTTCATCATGGTCTAAACTTGTGTCTTCAGAACAGATATATTTTTAGTAGTATGCATGAAAATTTTTAACTCTTTAATATGACAAAATCTATATCAGTTAACAAAAAAATTATCTTTTACCAAATCACATCTCTTATTTGCTGATAGGGATGTGCATAAAACCAAGTTGCAAAACTTATCAAATGCCAAAAAATTAACACGTGTCTAAATTTGAGGCCCCCTTTGAGCTTGATGCCCACACCAAATGGCTCTCCTGCCCTCCTCCTCCCCCAATTGGCCCTGCTAGGCAGTGGGGTTCAGGCTTGGGCTTCAGCCCTGGGCCCCAGAAAGTCTAACCCAGCCCAGGCGACCCCATTAAAATGGGGTTGTGACCAGTGGTGTAGCCAGGTGGAGAAAACGGGGAGCGGAGATTTAAAAAAAAAAAAAAAAAAAGGCGCCACTCACTAGTACTTACCTGGCAGTGCTCCAGGTCTTGGGCAGTAGGGCAGGCGGCGCTCTGGGTCTTCAGCAGTGCTTCGGCGTCGGGTCCTTCACTCGCTCCGGTCTTCGGCGGCACTGAAGGACCCGGCGCGCCACCGCCCCGGACCCAGCGTGCCACCAGGTGAGCAAAAATTTAAAAGGCACCAAAGAATTAAAAAGGTGCTACTTCTGCTCAGTGGAGGGGCGGCCGCTGCCCTGCTCACCCCTGTAGCTACGCTACTGGTTGTGATCCACTTTGGGGTCCCGACCCACAGTTTGAGAACTGCTGGATTAGAGCATTCACTCAGGATGTAAGAGACAAGGTTCAAATCCCTCCTCTCTATCCGATGCAAAGCAAGGAGTTGAAACCAGGTCTTCCACCTCCTAGGGGTGTGCCCTAACCACTGGGCTATGCAAGGGTATTTTAGGATGGCTCTCACACTCTCCTGCCAAAACTGTTTCACTTCATAGGAAATACTTCCATAATCACTGGCTCTGAGAGAGAATCACCCCATAATGCCGTGGCTAGGCTACTCACCTGGGAAGTCCCTGCTACAAAGTGGGCAGCAGAGGGATTTGGACCAAAAATGGGAGAAGCAGCACCTCCCTGCCCCCCCCTTTTTTTCTTGAGAAAGGGCTGACCTGGCTTCAGTGCCCAAGTTCAGGAGAAGATCCATAGCTGTGAATCTTGAGCAAGGATTGGGATCTGCCTCTAGTCCAGAGTTAGGCACCTAGCTTCCTTTTGAGGGGTAGTGCTAAGGTCACTTCCCTCTCAGCTGCAGTTCCAACTGACTAGCTTAAGTGATTCCCCTCTCACCATGCAGGCTCCTGTGAATCCCATCTTTAGGCATCTAACTCTCCCTATGCATTGTATAGGGACCTTGGATGCCTAGTGGAATTCACAATCCCAAGTTAGGCAGCATGCATCCAAAAGTTACACTTGGGTACCCTTTATGAATCTAGTATGGTGTGTCTGTGTATATTTACTCCTCCTCTGGGTCACTTGTATGCTGAAAATAACATTAAATATTAAACATTTCTAACAGAAATAAGTGGATTTTTTTTACTAGAATCAAATTCAAATGGCTTTGTGCCATATGATTTATTTTTTGATTAGTTTATTTAATGTTCTCTCTTCCTTGATGAATTATATAAAGAATTCCTCTTTTTGATTAGTTCTTGTCTCTTGTATTTGTGATGGTATCAAAGGAAAATTTGTGGGCTCGTACATAACAAAATGTTGTTAACAATAAAATAGCAGCAATTTACTGATCTTCTGTAAAACACTTTCAGAATGTTCTGATCATTTGATTGGCAGAAGATTTAAGTAACACTCAAATATGCTGGTCACACACACACATCCATGAATGAGCTAGCAATAGGGATTCTGTAGTCAGCCTGCTTCCAAACAAATAGGCATGAGCATCTAGTGCTTGTTAGGGATGACTACACAAGCAATTGTCTACAGCAGCAAAACATTTAGTGACTGTAGATTATCAGAAGGAGGACACTTTACTCTTTTGCTTAGGGCACGGGAAACCCGAGAGACAACTCTTGGTGGGCAACAGACTGCTTTCCCTTACAGGGACACTTACTAAATATGTGCAAATCTAGAGATCAACACACATGCAATCCCTACAGTCCACATCAGAAAGATTCACTTCCTGCTTATCAGTGCAGATCCTCTGTGTTTTAGGCCACAGGCCTCTTGCTATGGGAAGGTACTGCCATGCCATCCATTTCCCACCGCCTCCTCTCAGCTTGCTGATTAGGCAATACTCTTCTGAGCCCTCTAGCAGCACTTATGGAAAGCTCTACCAGCTCCTGGTAAACTCTCTTCTTCTACAGAGAGGAAAACATGACTCTTTCTTTCCACTGCCAATGATGTCCTCCAATAACACACTCTCTTCTTCTCCATCTTCTTCCCTTCAGATGTCCCCACCCCCCGCCTCTCTAACATACAGCTCCCGCCCCGCACCCAAAACCAGTTCACTCACGTTCTCACCTTTCTTCAGTGACTGCCACTGTAATTATTCTTCCCCAGTCCATGCATCATAGATGTGGTCAAGCTGCCCCCACTGAATTTTGTGTGGTTCTATACAGTCCGAACAGAATCCAGCCATCCTCTCTGGTCTCGCAGGCTCACTCCTGGGATACAGACTCCCTGTCTAGTACCTTTCGCAGAAGTGGGACCCCACTGTCTAGCTGCCTTGGTCCCTAAGATCAGGGATGAACTCCCCACCCTCCAGCTCTCTCCCCAGTAGCTTATCCAGAGCTCCACTCTCCTAGATACTGCAATTTACAGTGTTATGCTTTGGGGACACACAATACTTACTGTAAAGAACTCAAGAGACTTTTCAAAATAGCTTATTAATCACACAGTACACACTTCATTCACACACAAAGCCTAGACAATTGTGGATCCATGCAAAATAACAAAACCTGCATGCTACCTCCCTCCTACATCCCTGCTACTCCAAGAGCTCTTTGGATTGTTGGTCAGTCATTTCACGGTCCCAAGACTCTCTCCTCTTACTCAGCCTCAGGTTTTCTCTCCCTGCCCCTGCAATAAGATCCCTCTGGCTTGTTCAGGTCCAGTAGTGAAATGGTTCCTCTAGCTCAGAGACCATGGGTCTTTTTAATAGCAGCTTCTGATGCTGATTTCTCTGCTCTCCTTTTCTGATGAACTTCCATTTCTCCAAGCCCACATTCCTCCTCCCCTGCCACCTGCAAACAACCTTGGATAACCATCTTCCTTTAGCTTGGCCAATCTCTTTTTAGCATATTCATTTTCCCACTGAACAAAGTCATTCCATGTTAATGACTTCTTTGGTTGTCCTTTAGCTGCTTCCAGATGGGGCACAATTTGTGACATAGACCCTGAAACAATGCACAGAGTTAAACATAGAGTTAATAAAATTAATCAGAATTCATAAGTGGTACATGGACAGACTTCCCAAGCTATCAAGTTCTCCAACCCATCTCTGCCATTTGTCATCCTTCCTTCCACCAGTCACAGTCCCAGCATTGTTTCTCCCTGCCTTTTCATAATAAGGCACACATTCTTAACAGTGAGCTTTGGAGCAAACTACCAAGCGAAGTGGTGGATTCTCTACCTCTTGATGTCTGGATGCTTTTCTGGAAGATGCACTTTAGCCAAACACAAGGTACTGTGCTCAACTGGGTGAAATTATATGGCCTGTGATACCCAGGACATAAAAATAAATGACCTAATGGTTCCTTTTGCCCTTAAACACCCTGTATCTGTGTATTGGTTAATGCCCCAAATCCTGCCTGAAGCTCTTTCCTCCTACAAGGTGGTGTCTTCCACATGTGCCCAGAGACGATGAATATATAGAGAAAAATGAAGGGACCAGGCTATGAGAGAATGCATGATTTTGTGCGTGTGTGTGTGTGAGAGAGAGCTGCTATACGAGCTACTGGTTTGGGAGGATTGAGGCTGAGGGGCATAAAGAATTCACACAGTCATATTGGTCTTTGATAGTTGGTATTGGAGTACTGCACCAAGTGCACCTTGGCTAGAACTCAGAATAGGGCCTGTTATGTCTACATTGATGTAAAGTGCCAATTGTGCTATTTACCATATCCTTAGCTCAATGCAGGTATTCATTCGAATACAGTGAGACATTCCTATTCTTGAGCAAAGCAGGGGTCTGAATGTCCTCAAGTGCTGACCCTTCTTTGAAGGATGACTTCAACTATTGATATATTTGTTACACTAGGGGCACTGTGGCTCAACTGAATGTCTGGATATGAGAGGCCCTGTGTCAGATCCATTTCCCTAGAGGGTTGTCAAAGCAAAGACAACTGCTACCATCTCTTTGATTCATAGATTTTTAAGGCCAAGAGGGACTGTTGTGATTGTCTTGTCTGACCTTCTGCATAACACAGGCCATAAGAGTATGCTGTATTAATTCCTGCTTCAAGTCATAGCTGTACTTGAACTAGAGCCTATCTTTTATAAAAACACCCAATCTTGATTTTAAAATGTCCAGTGATAGAGAATCCACCACAACTCTTGGCAAATTGTTCCAATTGTTAGTTAACATTACTGTTAAAAATTTGCACCTTATTTCTAGTCTGAATTTGTTGAGTTTTAATTTCCAGACATTCCAGTTTTGACCAGATGGGAGAACAGATAACTTTCCCCAAACATGATGCACCACTTTTTACCAGTCATGCTTCCTGCCAGTCATAGAAAGTGAATTAGAAATACTCAAGGAAGGAGAGCTTTGAGAATGAAGAAGTATTGAAGCGCTCTCAAAGACTATCAAAATAGCCTTCTCCCAACCACTGGATTGCAGATGCAGCATCACAAAATGTCAAGGTGGACCTGGGCCTTAAAAGGAGAGACACATTTAGTATGTCATGCTAATTAATATTTACTTTTTGTAATCAGAGAATTTCCTATACATAGATTAGGAAATACAGCAGTACAGGAAGTGCTTTTAAAAACAAATTGATTAATGTAAATAGAACAGCACAAAGTGGGACTGACCTCTAGACCACAGGAATTTGGCTGCAAGACCGTCATTCTCCTTGCCAGTGTCATGTGACCCCTCTTCTATATTTTCTTTTGCTACATTTTTTTATGGAAAAACATTTTTACTGCATGAACTTTTGTCTCTTTATGGTGAAGGAGGGGGTGTTCAGAACTTTTCTAGCTTGTTCCAAAGTAGAAATGCTAATGTGCTGCTATGGTTTTGCATTACAATTTAAACTCTTTAGGTTAGGAAAAAATCTGCAATTTACTTTCTCTTTTAGTTTAAAAAAAAACAAACAAAAAAACCCCTGAAATTTAGGTCATAGCTTTCCAGACCTAAGTGGCTGCTATGTAGCTTTAGGAAGACCATTAAACTATTCAAGTATAAATAAAACACCAAACTTCAAGAGCTGGAAGGTGCAAAAACAGGTAGCGGTGGTCATAGTTTCTCCTAGTGGTGTTAGGTCTCCAGTAATTGCTGTTCTATTATGATCATTACACTTTGGAGAAACGCTACCGTCATATAGGCTATGTGCATTCCATGCTGTATCCCTAAACTTAATAAGCAGATTGACTCATTCGGGATACTGGCTTACAGAACTGAAGTGTGTTTGTTAGTTACTCTTCTCTCTGTGTTTATCAAGATGAGATTACTCTAGTTTCATCTTTAAGCTCTCACTATCCAGCAATTGCTTTATCGCATGTGGCATATTCTGCAGCATGGATCAGCAAACAATAAACAGCTGTACGTCACTGGCATGCAGCTGTTTTGATTTTCTATTGGCCAAGAGACACCAGATTTTGGGAGGAGGCCCAGGCTTGATGCTAGCAAATGGTCCATTATCACTAATCTCCAATCCCTGCTTTTGAGCAGAGCCAATATTCTCGATTTATATCTCACAGTCAAAGCTGTTGTCTGATTTTTCTATGGTTCTCTGCAACGATGTGCCTAGAATTAGATGAGTGCAGATGGTATCATAACATTTAGTCTCTACATGCACCTGCTGCAAGTTCTCTTCTTCTTATCAGATTCCTGGTCTCACCATTTTGTTCAGATGAGAAGGAAGTTGTAGCCCTTGTGTTTTTCTATCCAATTACTTGTTTCACACATTTGCAGCCTGCACTAGTGCTAATCCATACTTTAGAAGGTGTGTAGGTTTATTTTTTATGGTGTGAACTCTGACACTGGAAAGATTCCCAGCAGCTAATGCTGCTCTGATGTTTGACTGATAAGCCATAACCGCCTCTGAGAAATGGAATCATGAGTAGCTACAGCAACCGTCTTGAGACTTCCCCTCTTTCACTATGCAGTAGTTGTTGCTTTGTGTTTTTTTACACTTGAGCATTTTTTATGGAACTTAAGCCTATAGCACTGGGGTGGGGACATCAGATTCAAGTGAGATACACAATATATAAAACAAAATGTGTAGGAAACATTAAAATGACATAGTTGAGTAACTTGCCTATATAGTCAGGCCAGCTTGGTGGTTCAAGTATTGTAGCTCACTCTGTTTGTCCTATAGTCAAATGAAATCTGTAAGTATAACTAGACCGTACTCAAACAATAGAATAAATTGTATTTTCTTTAGTTTGAGTTATGGCTTCTTTGCTGGCAGTAAAGCTTGTCATGCTGTAGTAAAATGAACATGGATATATTCCCAGTGTTGCTAAAACATGAGGGTTAGGGTATTTCATTGGTAGGCATCAAACTTTGAACTACTTTAGTGTCTTTCATCAGGGACTATCAAAAGCATTTTTATGAACAAATCCAAGCTTCTCTATACCTCTTGGAGATAGTTAAGTATTATCTTCATATTCTAATCAGTAAAAAGACACAGAAGAAAAGGATCCTGACCAAAGCTAGTAAACAAGTCATTGGTTGATGTGGGGATAGAACATGAGCTCTGTTTTTCCAGGCCTGTAACTGTAGGACATAATCTTTTCTCCTAGGCAGACATGGTTAGTGGAAGCCCTTTGAGGTATCTAGTCAGAAACCTCAGTTACCCACTTGATAAGAGTATGTTTCAAATACTGGAAATGTGCATAGAATATGGGCTGATTGATACTTTTTGCATACGTTAAAATGAAATATGCTTAAAGGGCCAAGCCAAAACAAATTGCAATCTATATTCCTACATGAAGAAAACCCATAGCTTGTACAGATCTCTATCATATATTAAGGATATGATTTTTTCAAAGAGCAGTTGTGGCATGAGAACCAGCCTGCAGTCTTGTAGAACTCTCTGAAAAGTAAAAGGGTATTTGTGGCACCATGTCAAGGTTCTGTCCCCACTCTGAACTCTAGGGTACAGATGTGGGGACCTTCATGAAAGACCCCCTAAGCTTATTTTTACCAGCTTAGGTTAAAAACTTCCCTAAGGTACAAACTTTGCCTTGCCCTTGAACCATATGCTGCCACCACCAAGCGTGTTAAATAAAGAACAGGGAAAGAGCCCACTTGGAGAAGTCTTCCCCCAAGCCCTACACCCCCTTTTCTGGGGAAGGCTTTATAAAAGTCCTCACCAATTTGTACAGGTGAACACAGGCCCAAAGCCTTGGATCTTAACAACAGTGAAAAATCAATCAGGATCTTAGAAGAAGAATTTTAATTAAAGAAAAGGTAAAAGAATCACCTCTGTAAAATCAGGATGGTAAATACCTTACAGGGTAATCAGAGTCAAAACATAGAGAATCCCTCTAGGCAAAACCTAGAAAAGTGCTAGTCTGAAAAGTGTTAGTGCTTGCCAACAAGGAGAACTTCTGTAGGGGCCTACGGAGGGTGCTGTTTTCCTGAAGCCAGCAGAGCAATGCCAAGAGAGCCTCAGTCCCAGCTTAGTTGACAAAACTGGGAGGCAATAAAAAAGCTTGTGCTGGAAACCTGGAGGCGGCTCCCAGTTGTCCAAAGCATAGTAGTATAGATACAACAAATGATCCACATTCCTCTAATGGTTTAGAATTTCCCAATGTCTCCCTTAAATTAAGTATCCTAAAAGAAGAAAGGAAGCTTCTCATAAGGAAAAGACCTTTACAATTTAATAGTGATAAGCCCTCTAGATTTATATAGAAATTATTCTAGACACTTATAGAATTTGAAAAGGATCATCTTCTAATAAGGATTTTTTTTTTAAAATGTATCCTATATGGAAGATAAACTTTCAATAAGGAGAGCAATTACTTTATCTGTGCATTTAGCACTGGTACGACCATTCTGGAATACTGTGTCCAGTTCTAGTGTCAACAATTCCAGAAGGATGTTGAATGAATAAATCCCCTAATGAATCATGTGTCAGGCAGGTAGTCCTTTACCCTGTACTGGCAGTTTTATCTTCTCGCATTGGCCTTAGCAGGGGTTTCTCTTCTGCTTGTAAATTAAGTTTAATAAAGTTAGAAGAAAATAGGACAGTGGGAGAAGTTGTATAACTATTGAACCATAGACCCACACCAATCAAGTTTCTGAATGAAAGTGTTAAACTTTTTGGAGAAAGTTACTTTCATCTAACTAGTAGAAAGTCTGCTTTGCAGTGCTTTTTAGATCATTGTTTCAGAAAACTAACAAAAGATCTCACTAAGAGAAGAATATTAAATATTACTTCCACACATTGCTTGCAACACCACACACATATATTTTTGAAACTCAATAATAGCTCTGAGTGTTTATTACAATTTCAAATATAGCTGTTATGGCTAAGTCCATATTTCCTTATATGCCTTTTCCTGTAGAATGTTTCAGACTTCTTGTAACTAGGAGGTGAAAACAAAACCATTTAGTGTGAAACACAAATGAGTATTATGTTAAGTAAAGGGATATGGTGGGAGTAGCAAAAACATGTATAGCTTTAGATGTACCATACTGCTGTAAGAAAAGGAAAAGAAAATGTGCAAAAGAAATGTCAAAACAAACAAATGAAGGAAGCTGGGAAGGCCATAAGTGAGAGAGAAATCTGGGTTGCCTTGTTGTGCAATTCTAACACTTCATCACCCAACTAAATTATTGTTAGGGAAAAGATCCAAATCCCAACACATTCGTCTCACAGGAGGACAGGCCAGATTTCCAGGCAGGGACAAAGACTGTGTAAGTATGTCTGCATTTCGTGTCCCTTGTAGGAGCAGCAATAACCTCCAGGACAATTCAGGCACCCTACAATACGTATCCCAGCACAAGTCAACTTTGAATTTGGGGAACTGGAAAAGATGCTGGAGTAAAGCAGGAGAGTAACAACATACTGGACCCCACGAAGGGGAAGAGATTGAAAGTACAATAAAGGGATAGAGCGTTTTGGAACCCAAATTTATGATGTTTAACAAATGTTATAAAATATAGTATTTTGCATAGAGGATTACCAAAGAACTAATAAAGGTATCACAAGATCTTCTGTCTGGCTTTTAATAACCAGCAATGGATGAAAATTAGACTGAGTTAAGAAGTAGGAAATATGCTATACAGGACAATCTAACACTGGCAAAGAACTAAGGATTTCTATCATAGTCTGAATGTTATACTAGTTGAAGTGCATAGCGAAAGGTTTTCTTTAAAATAAATACCCATTTTGAAGTCAATGTATTGCTTCTGAAAGTTGCTGCACTGGCACCTTCTAGGTATGCACAGACCAGAGTAAGGGCAGTACACGTTTCCCAAAAGATTTCCTTAAGAAAACTGACAGGATTGAAGTATCTTCTCTCTGGCTTGCCTAATGTGCAGGCATTTTAGTCCTTCAATAAAGACTAGCACAAATCGCACGGGAAAGTACTCTAGACATGGACAGCCAAAAAAAGGAATAAGTGCCAACTAGTTTATGCTAAAATGGCTGTCAGACCAACAAAAACAGGACATGAGTGCACAAGGGCACTGACAATGGGCATGAGAACATGTTTTAACCTTCTGGGCAGTGGAGGTTTATGGAATACTCATGTCAGATCTTGAAACATCTAGGGGAAGTCACTCAGGGTGTAAGTAAAGAGTGAATAAATAGGTTCATATCTATCAAGTAACCGATTCACGAGACTCTTAAGAAATGTACTGTAAGTTGTAAACTGTAACTCATAAAAAATGCAGAGAATAAATCTAAGTCTGCTGTGGAGTGGAGGGGATTTTTAAAATGCACGGTAAGGCAATTTCAGTGCTTCTGAAAGTGAGGTACTAATAGCAAAAGTTTGGATTACCACTAGACGCCAGGACACTGAAGATCTTTAATCACTTCAAATCACTGTGTTGCCTTTCAAAAACAAGCCACCCTGTCACAGTTCCTCCCCCACTCTGAACTCTAGGGTACAGATGTGGGGACCTGCATGAAAACCCTCCTAAGCTTATCTTTACCAGCTTAGGTCAAAACTTCCCCAAGGTACAAAATATTACCCCCATTATCCTTGGACTGGCCGCTACCACCACCAAACTAATACTGGTTACTGGGGAAGAGCTGTTTGGACGCGTAGTTCCCCCCAAAATACTTCCCAAAACCTTGCACCCCACTTCCTGGACAAGGTTTGGTAAAAAGCCTCACCAATTTGCTTAGGTGACTACAGACCCAGACCCTTGGATCTTAAGAACAATGAACAATCCTCCCAACACTTGCACCCCCCCTTTCCTGGGAAATGTTGGATAAAAAGCCTCACCAATTTGCATAGGTGACCACAGACCCAAACCCTTGGATCTGAGAACAATGAAAAAGCATTCAGTGTTTTACAAGAAGACTTTTAATAAAAAATAGAAGTAAATAGAAATAAAGAAATCCCCCCTGTAAAATCAGGATGGTAGATATCTTACAGGGTAATTAGATTTAAAAACATAGAGAACCCCTCTAGGCAAAACCTTAAGTTACAAAAAAGATACACAGACAGAAATAGTTATTCTATTCAGCACAATTCTTTTCTCAGCCATTTAAAGAAATCATAATCTAACACATACCTAGCTAGATTACTTACTAAAAGTTCTAAGACTCCATTCCTGTTCTGTCCCCGGCCAAGACGACTACAGACAGACACAGACCCTTTGTTTCTCTCCCTCCTCCCAGCTTTTGAAAGTATCTTGTCTCCTCATTGGTCATTTTGGTCAGGTGCCAGCGAGGTTACCTTTAGCTTCTTAACCCTTTACAGGTGAGAGGAGCTTTCCCCTGGCCAGGAGGGATTTCAAAGGGGTTTACCCTTCCCTTTATATTTATGACACACCCCAATGTTGCTTTTGGATTTGTGACCCATAGGAATATAGAGATTTTACAATTTACAAAGTTCACCTGAAGCCCTTTGTCATTGCAAAGCTAAATGAATCCTTAGATAAATAAGTCTCTGACAGTTAATACCTACCAAGGTCAACCTTACCTTCTAGACGTGCAGCTACAGTGGATGTCAGACTCAAGGGGGCAGCAACATTTTGGAAAATAACTTTTCCAAAAACAAAAAAAAAAAATTTCTGGAGAGAAAGTGTAAATGCCAAAATGTTAAGTTAAATGCATAATAAAAATGTAAAGTGAATAAGGTAGAAGGGCAGGGGTACACAAACTGTAAGTCGCCTACGGCAAAAAAAATGCCAAGGCGTGGCCCTGAATGCCATGACACCAAAACACCACTTAGATCCCTGATTTCCTCCTTGTACAAAAGCCCAAGTCTGGCTTGTATTTTCTGACAAACTCTTATTTTTAATCCTTGACATATATCCCATCCCACAAATTGATGATGAGTGGCATTAAGCCCCTCTGGCTTCCCAGGGACTGGTTTTATTATGATTTCTTGTTGCCCTATATTTTTCTCACTTCTAAATTCTCCATTGACTTTAATTATTTTTTTCCTCAGGCACTCAAACCGGACAAGTGATTTTTATTTTAAAGTGACCTTGCTCATCTGGTGGGTTTTCTCAAGCTCTCGTGGCTTTCTTCTTTCTTAGTTTGCTTAAGAAAAGAATAGGGGTTAGAATGGACATTGAGTTTAGGTAGGAGAGCTGGCTGCTTGTCCTTTACTACTTTTTTAAATAGAGATTACAGAGAAATTAAAACAAGAATAAAAAACAGATACTACCCAGAGAGAGAGTGAGAGAGAGAGAGCATTCTTTCTTCTACTTTGACATGATATGTTCAAATACCTTAAGGATAAAGTATGTCAGTTTGCATTTCATAATGCAATGTGATGTGATGCAACATGACACACCAATTGTTTTATGACAGAAATACAAAGAAAAAAAATCCTTTTCTTTCTGCTGGTAAAGAAAGCATTTTAAGTAGCAAAACACCCAGACATAAGACCATAAGAATGGCCATACTGGGTCTGGCCAAAGGTCCATCTGTGCCAGTATCCTGTCTTCCAACAGTGGGCAATGTCAGGTGCCCAGAAGGAATGAACAGAACAGGTAATCATCAAGTGATCCATCCCCTGTCAGCCATTCTCAGCTTCTGGCAAACAGAGACTAGGGGCCCCATTCCTGCCCATCCTAGCTAATAGCCATTGATGGGCCTGTCCTCCATGAACTTATCTAGTTCTTTTTTGAACCCTGTTATAGTCCTGGCCTTCACAACATTTTCTGGCCAGGAGTTCCACAGGTTGACTGTGCACTGTGTGGGAAAAAAAATGCTTCCTTTTGTTTGTTTTAAACCTGCTGCCTATTAATTTCATTTGATGACCCCTAGTTCTTGTGTTATGAAAAGGAGTAAATAACACTTCCTTATTTACTTTCTCCACACCAGTCATGATTTTATAGACCTCTATGATATCCCTCTTTAGTTGTCTCTCTTCCGAGCTGAAAAGTCCCATTCTTATTAATCACTCCTCATACAGAAGCTGTTCCATACCCCTAATCATTTCTGTTGCCCTTTTCTGAACCTTTTCCAATTCCAATACATCTTCTTTGAGATGAGGCGACCACATCTGCACACAGTATTCAAGATGTGGGCGTACCATGGATTTATATAGAAGCAATATGATATTTTCTGTCATCTTATCTATCTTATCTATCTGTCATCTTATCTATCCCTTTCTTAATGATTCCCAACATTCTGGTCACTCTTTTGACTGCTGCTGCACAGTGAGTGGATGTTTTCAGAGAACTATCCACAATGACTCCAAGATCTCTTTCTTGAGTGGTAACAGCTAATTTAGACCCCACCATTTTATATGTATAGCTGGGATTAACTTTTCCAGTGTGCATTATTTCTAAATATTTGTGCGGCAAATTGAAAAGTATTCAATATTACAGGGAGTAATGCTATTTTGATTAACCTCTTCAGTACCACTGATTCTGTGCACTCAGGGAGTCATGCAGTTTTCCATGCTGTATTCTGTAGTATACAACATTTCTGAAGAATGTTGAACCATGTTTGTAGGGTCTTGGGGTGGGAGGATGGATTTTAATTCTAGGCATGCACTGTATGGGCAGACCAATTAAATAGCCATAAACATTCAAATTAGACTTCTAACAAATGGAAGCTTTCAATCTAATCATCTTGAATATTATAAAATAGTCTGCAAGGAACCTGATTTGATTGCAGTGGGGGGACAGGGGGAGGGAGAATGTAAGGTGGGGTTAATCCAATAGTTGAGTATTTTTAGGTAAGGGTTTATAAAAACTTACTATGAATAGGCATGTTTCAATAATTTATATATCTGTGTAAAGTGGGATTTTGCTATTGAACTGTGTGCAGAAACAAACCCCAAAACATTGTATAAGAAGAAGTGAATGAAGGAGACTAAACACAAACAAAACCAACCAGTCTACGTGGTCAAGATGAGTGAAAGGCAAAGAGTTAAAAAACAATTCTGCATCCCCAATTCAAAATTCACTTTACACTCTGGGCTACACTATTTGGTTGAGTGAAGTGAAGTCTTACACGCAACTTAATGGCATTTCTTTGTGGGCATGTGTAACCCACGTATCTTCTGGGTGTGGTGGTGTATCCCATCTAGGGGCACTGTCACGGTTCCTCCCCCACTCTGAACTCTAGGGTACAGATGTGGGGACCTGCATGAAAAACCTCCTAAGCTTATCTTTACCAGCTTAGGTCAAAACTTCCCCAAGGTACAAAATATTACCCCCGTTATCCTTGGACTGGCCGCTACCACCACCAAACTAATACTGGTTACTGGGGAAGAGTTGTTTGGACGCGTCCTTCCCCCCAAAATACTTCCCAAAACCTTGCACCCCACTTCCTGGACAAGGTTTGGTAAAAAGCCTCACCAATTTGCTTAGGTGACTACAGACCCAGACCCTTGGATCTTAAGAACAATGAACAATCCTCCCAACACTTGCACCCCCCCTTTCCTGGGAAATGTTGGATAAAAAGCCTCACCAATTTGCATAGGTGACCACAGACCCAAACCCTTGGATCTGAGAACAATGAAAAAGCATTCAGTGTTTTACAAGAAGACTTTTAATAAAAAATAGAAGTAAATAGAAATAAAGAAATCCCCCCTGTAAAATCAGGATGGTAGATATCTTACAGGGTAATTAGATTTAAAAACATAGAGAACCCCTCTAGGCAAAACCTTAAGTTACAAAAAAGATACACAGACAGAAATAGTTATTCTATTCAGCACAATTCTTTTCTCAGCCATTTAAAGAAATCATAATCTAACACATACCTAGCTAGATTACTTACTAAAAGTTCTAAGACTCCATTCCTGTTCTGTCCCCGGCCAAGACGACTACAGACAGACACAGACCTTTTGTTTCTCTCCCTCCTCCCAGCTTTTGAAAGTATCTTGTCTCCTCATTGGTCATTTTGGTCAGGTGCCAGCGAGGTTACCTTTAGCTTCTTAACCCTTTACAGGTGAGAGGAGCTTTCCCCTGGCCAGGAGGGATTTCAAAGGGGTTTACCCTTCCCTTTATATTTATGACAGGCACCAAGACCACTTAGAGAGAGATTAATGAGTCTGCTCTACAGCCTTCGCTAACAGCCATATGGCTTTTGGCTCATGCATTTAGCTCCAGAGGTCCTAGGTTCGATCCCGCCCACCAGGGTCTGTCAGTGTTACAAGAAGGGGCTTGTCCAGGATTTCAACTGGTAAGTCTTTGAAGCTCAGGACATGCTTCCTCAGCTAGGGGAGGTGTGTAACCTACACATTTTCTGGGTGTGGTGTTCTGTGCCATCTAGTGGCACGAGACCACTTAGAGATTAATGAGTTTGCTCTACAGCCTTAGCTAACAGCTGTATGGCATTTAGCTCATGCATTTATCTCCAGAGTTCCCAGGTTCGATCTCGCCAACCGGGGTCTGTCGGTGTTACACATGTCTTCACTGCAGAGTTAAACCAGGTTTTCCTACTATCCACACACACAAACCTTTTACCTGGGGTTTACATACGCTTTCAACCCAGACTTGCTTACCTGGCTGGATGAATAGGTTAGAGCCCAGGTTTTTCTTCAACACAAGCTCTAGCCCACCTACTTTGCAGTATGGATGTAGGCTCTGAGCCAGATTACAGAACATGAGTGCTGATAGTCCTCCAGTGATTTCCCACAGTCTCCTAAAGCCTGTATTTTTCTGCTTTTCTAACTACTCCCTTCTTCTGCACTGGAAATCACCTACCAGATTATCAAAAAGAAAAGGAGTACTTGTGGCACCTTAGAGACTAACCAATTTATTTGAGCATGAGCTTTCGTGAGCTACAGCTCACTTCATCGGATGCATACCGTGGAAACTGCAGAAGACATTATATACACAGACTAACACGGCTGGTACTCTGAAACCTACCAGATTATATAGATCTGGTCAATATTTAAACCCCACATTCCACATGATCTGCTCCATTTCTACATAGCACTCAGAGAGATGCCAACTAGAAGATCCTCATCTCAGTATGCTACTAGCTGATCAGAGGCTCACACCGGGGTCCTGGTGGATGTCTGGTGTGTGGTCAGTAAAGTCTACAATTTGGAAATCTATCACCGATAATCATCACTTGTATAAGGATCTATGATTCTAACTCTCCAAATGGCAGGCTGGCGGATAATTGGAATAAGTCGATGGTGATTCAGTATAGAAAAAGGAGGAAAAAAAAAAGAAGGCCATAAGCTGCAAGGCAGAAGACACCAAACAGCAAATTTTTAACTTACTGTGAACCTGATAAATTTGAGTAGGTGCTCAGCACTGTCCAAAGCACAGAGCCTAATGCCATGCATTCCCCACCCCATCACCTGCATTTGTTAAACTTTTGAATAACTTATTTGTAGCCCATTTCATGACTTTGCATGATTTACATACATGATATATCCCTGTCATATAATATGATAAATTTGCACGCTAGGATCTGTAAATCTGTGAGCCCAGCATGCCCCAAGCCTAGCAGCCCAGGTGGTTGCCTGGTCACCTACCCTTAAATTCAGCCCTAGATAAAGAGAGAGAATTAAGGCACACCCAGGAGATAAAAGTTACAACTTGTAGCCTTGCTGTGATGTAGAATATTAAAGGAGATACAATTTTCTTTTTCTCCCTAAACAACAAAGTAAGTATTTTTATTGCTTGTGCCAGGCTTTTCTACCTCATTTGGAGCAAGGCATCCACCCAGGCCTCTTGAGGAGAGGACTGTGAATCAGGGAAAAGGGACAGCAACAACTTGCTGTGGGACCTGTAAAAGGACTCTGGCCAGAAGTTGGACCAGCATGTAGAAATACAGAGGGAAATGCTGGAACAGGACAGAGAGAGGGAGGAGAGAATGGTGGTGGACTACACTGAGCACAGCAGGGCAACAAGGAACCAGGACTAAAAGCAGCAGAGTGAACTATTCGAGTGGCTACTTAGCCTGGTAACTAGGAGATAGCAGGCCCCTGCCCCTTCTCAGGCCACCCTGATGCAGCAATTTTCAATGAACATTGTTCCACGCTACCACATCCTGAAACAAGTGGACAGTTCTGGGTAGGAAATGGAAGTATGCATAGGAAGATGTACCTTGTTCACACTACCTCCATGGGGGCAGAACAGTACAGTGGCAATGTGCAATTCCATTACCAGTGCTATAACACTGATTAGCCTTGTTTTTTATTTCTGCAATGCACTTTTTCTTAACACTTGCACTGGGCTGCCTGTGGTGGTGATTTTGTTTAATTGTTGTTTTTTAAAAAAATTAAGTATTTGGTTGCACAATCCACTGGCATGTGAATGTTTGGGAAACAAAGGCAGGAAGTGTAAACAGAAGCTTTTAATAAAATCTCCCAATAACAGTAGATATCTATAGCACAGATAAATAACTACTCCACATCACACTTTCCTCTACAAACCAAGGATTTGGGCTCAACTGTTATTTAATAGTATGGACACTCATACCTGAGCTTGGCTAACCTGAGTTCCCATACCCAGGCAAACTCTGCAGTGAAAACATACCCTGTCAAGTTTCAGAGTAGCAGCCGTGCTAGTCTGTATTCACAAAAAGAAAAGGAGTACTTGTGGCACCTTAGAGACTAACAAATTTTTTTTAGCATAAGCTTTTGTGAGCTATGAAGTGAGCTGTAGCTCATGAAAGCTTATGCTCAGATAAATTTGTTAGTCTGTAAGGTGCCACAAATACCCTGTCAAGGTTCCTTCCCCACTCTGAACTCTAGGATACAGATGTGGGGACCTGCATGAAAAACCCCCTAAGCTTATTTTTACCAGCTTAGGTTAAAACTTCCCCACGGTACAAACTGTTATCTTTTGTCCCTGGACTTTATTGCTGCCACCACCAAGCTTCTAACAAATATAACAGGGAAAGAACACGCTTGGAAACGTCTTTCCCCCCAAAATCCCTTCAAGCCCTACACCCCCTTTCTTGGGGAAGGCTTTGCATATGAGCTATGTCATTTGCATATGAGCTATGTCATTCAGGGCTGTGAAAAATCCACACTCCTAAGCAACATAGTTAAGCTAACCTAACCCCCAGTTGACAGCGCTAGTTCAATGGAGGAGTTCTTCTGTCCACCTACCTACTGCCGCTTGGGGAAGTGGACTACCTACTCTGATGGGAGAACCTCCTGTCCGCATAGGTAGTATCTACACGGATGCACTACAGTTGCACAGCTGCCGTAGTATTTCAAATGAAGACAAGCTCTTCCCTTATGCAGCCATGCAGCGCAAGCCATGCTCTGGCCCTATGTTGACAACACAGGTAATGACTTTTTTCTTTAATTGACTATCTGGACAATGTCTCTTGACAGTCTCTCAGTGAGAAAACTGTAATGGTGCTATTCAAAAAAAAAATTGCATTGACTTGACACTTTTCTTTGGTGAGGCCATTAATCATTGTGGGTTAATACTGTGCTTATTATTCAAAATTCAGGGGAAAGGCTGATGCCACAATTATCAAGGGAAGAAACAACTCTTCTATGGATGCTGAATCTGGTTAAATGAAGCTTTAGGTGTGATCAAAGAGCATTACAAAATTGGTGCCCAGCTAGTGTCATTCTGCTGGTTAGTGTGTGTTTTTATTCTTTAAGATATTGTTTAAAATAATCAGAGGTCAAAATGGCATTCTTATAATCTGCCAACCTATTCAGCAAAGAGCTGCCTGGATACAAAATCTTGCCTATATTATGTTCTGTGGTCTCTTCCTCAAAGATGCATAAACATACACTGGGACGCCATGTTAGGTATGTGACTTACTCCATACCAACAACAAAAATAACTTCAGCTGACATGCTTTTATAGCAGTTTCACTGCACTGTTTGAAATAAACTGAGTGAGAGGTTACATTTTCTCTTATAATATACAGAAGTTTTAAGCCTTCAGTACCGACATTCATTATTATATTATCAGTGATTAACAAAATTTATATCCACAATTTTTGGTGACCCTGATTGTTCTCCCACCAGTGCTCCTTGCTATGTGGCTGTAAACAAAATTAATTAGGCATGCTGAAAAGCAGGAGGGGAGAACAGCATAACCTTACATGCGAGTGGAGGTTCAGGGTTAAATAAGGGATTTTTTTTGTGTACAATAATTGTAGGGGGAAAAAAATCACACACATTTTGCAACGTTGTGTCAACGACTTTGTTTTTGTCTCTTTCTCTGCCCTCCCTCCGTCCCTTTCAAGATTGCATAAAATTAGATTTAGATACACAGAATATGAAAGGTTTGCATGTTCCATTATGAACATTGATCTCTGTCCAAACATTAACTTGGAATATGGACATGTAAAGTATGAAAATTTATAAATCTACATTTATGCTTTAAAATAGAAAAACTAATTTTCACAGACCACACCATTTTCTCAAATAAGCAAAATGTGAGGTTTGAGGATTGGAATTGTATTGTAAGTATGTCAGAGTTTATGTGACACTTTTGCCTTGGACACACCCAGACTGTTGGAGGTATTATGCTCATTCTACCCTAACCCAATGCAGGAATTAAACTTTGGACTGAACAGAGTCATATAAACAAGGACACTAGAAAACAAAGGGGGAGGGAGACAAAAAGGGGGTGTTCATGGGGGTTAGGAGTGTTAGGTGAAAAGGAAAAATAGAACCAAAAAACATGCACTGTATTAAAATGCATCTTTTTCCCACCGAATAAGTGTGAATGACCACTGCATTGTCTTTTCTTATATGCTTAGTTTAAAAATAAATTAGTTCATCACACTTCTTTCAAGTTCAATGGTCTAAAAAGATACCAACTCAAAAGAGTAATACTCAGCTTTGTTGTCTCTGTAACAGACTGATGGCCTGACCTTGCCAAAATGAAATTGAATACGGATTAAACTCCAGTTGTTTGCAAACTAACTACTAAAACACAGGGTACATGCATTTGAAAGGGAATTTTGTTCCAGCACTATTGTTTTTCTTAATGTCATAAAAACACTTTACTAGAAATAGAGGAAAAAATAGGAGGTTATTACTGGAAAAAAACAGCAAGACCGGAGCAAAATATACAGCCTGTGTGCCTTTGGAGGTTTGTATGAAGCCTAACAGAGGTTTCCAAGTTCAAGTAATTAATTTGTCTTTGTTTATCCTTCTGCTACATTGTCATGCTTATGTATCAAGCTGATTTTATTAGACCACTCAGCAAATAATTTTAACGTATTTTTGCCAATTTGTCACGACATTTCATGTGAAGGTAAGATGTTTGATTTTAGACTCACTCCCAAATAGGTTTACTGTATTAAAAGGAACAGATTTTTTGTTCTATTAAGTGTAGTGCTAAACTCCAGTGAAACAACTTTAAGTTCATATAACGGGCTTGTCTAACGTCCTATGAACTATTAGCTTTTTAGTCCATATTTTAAAATATTACAGGACTAAGATGTTCAGATGAGGGTAAATACCTTTATCCCGGGATTTAGGAAAAGAAACAAAGTTTAGGGCTCTAGACTATACAGCTGCTGACTGTGGAAAGAGCCATAAGCATGAAAGTACATGTATAAGTCCTTTTTGAATATGGGCTGTAAGACAAAACACTGAGTTTGTTTTCAGTTTCAAAATGAGATGTACCAGAATCAAAATGGAACCACATTGGGCAGCTCAAGTCAATGAAGCAGTTTTACTCAGCTAATGAATGAGTTCATAGTTTCTTTGTACCTGTGGGCTGCATGCAGTAATCTTTTTGTAAAGATGTTACATAATAAACTAATAGAAGGGGTGATTAGTTGAGATATGCAAGGCTTTAGCGCTGGAAAACTAGAGGAGATTTTTTATTATTATTTCACTGTTACATTTCCTTCCCATAAACAAAAAATTCTAACTTACAGAGATTCATTCAAGTTTTCTTCCCATAGTAAATTTAATATACATCTCTTATAATTCAAAGCACAGAGATTTTAGTTTTGGCATAATAAAGATAATTTTAAAAAGTCAAATGATGAAAAGGAACAGGACAAGTGATCCATCTGCCGAGTTCAGAAATGAGCAAAGAACCAGGATGAGATGGATATTTTTCCTAAGGAGGATCCTGCCAGTTACTGAGACTAGTTAAATCCTCAGTTATAACACAATTTGCAGTAATGCTAATGAATAGAAACAGAATAGCAGCAGCATCTGCAATATATTGATAAAGATGGAAAATAAATTGGGGACAAGATATTTTTTTCCTCCAGTTCCATTTCGGTCAAAATAATGGCTAGACACAGGAATCTCCAGAATGAATATTGACCCCCATCTCCTTTAATGAAGACTGTGGAGACAATGTGAATACACTTCAATCTCATCAACTGATTCAGCTGTTCCTGTGAAATGAACTTTTAAACATATGGTCACACAAACCAATCTATATGCAGAACAATCCCTTGAACAGCATGAGAACAGTTTGGGATTACATGCTAGGGCTCACACAAGTGGATTTCTACAGATATAATACAAATGAATAAATTCTGTAGCCTGACACTTGCAGTAACAATAGTGAGGATGCCCAGCAAAAGTTTAAACTGTTCCACATAGTTCTGAATGTTATGATTATTCTTTTTCTAATGGAAGAGTAGGAACCTCTCTCTCAACTTCTTCGTGTCTTAAACAAACACAAACAAAGCCCAACATCATTGTTACCACATTGATTGTAAAACAACATTATAAAAAGCAAGCAACATTCAAAGTCCATCAATGCCTGCCCACATAACTACAGGCAATACCAGACAAACTTTAACCCATCATCCTTACCCTGAAATCTAGTTATTTTCTAGCCTTTTCCAAAATTGTACCCCAGTGATCCAATTTATGCTAGTGATTTCTGTTATTGGATTTGCCAGCTTGCGCCATAAGACAACCTGCTCTTAGATTGCCTAAATTTCTTAACGTCTTCCAAATACTGTAGTCAGTATGTCAAACAGCTTGTTGATAATCCCTTTTTAATAAAGGGGTGGGGGGGGAAGAGGAGTAATCGCTAATGCTCTACAACAGAGGAATTGCTTTTCAGAATCTTGTTCCCTTGCTCTGAAAAGTGATGGATGGATGCAGGTCCTTTCAACTATATAGAATGTTTGTACCTTAGTAGAATCTACTTTGACAAGAGGGTAGGCACTCTAGCCCTACTTCTTCTACCTGACAGCATTCTGAAGCTACTAAGTGTGTGTATGGAGGAAGGGTGGGTGGCTGTGTTCTGCTTACTTTTATAGTTAGTTTGAAACCATGGTCTCCTAGACCAGAAACCATATTAAAATGTCTGCTAAAGCAAAAGGTCAAGAAACTGTCTTGCCCTTATGGGAAGATATTAATAATGATTCTCTGTTTGCTTAGGCCCAGATCCTCAAAGGTAATTAGGCACCTAAATCCTCTTGAAATCAATTATCTGGGCCTTAGTTACTGATCCTGGAAGAAACTCTGGGCAGATGAACCCCACACCCACTCATAACCCCACTGAATTCAGTAGGGTTGTGTACACCACAGGGATATGCCCACATAGTCTCTTGCAGGATCAGGTGCTGCATGAGTAACATCCACCCGTTGGAAAGTTAGATGGTTGTTGGCAGGCTGAAGGTACAGGGTCATGGTAAGGAAATATGAATGGTTCAGTAACCCAAGTATCACAGAATTAGGAATACCACAAAATTCATTATTTGAGTTAAGAGGTCTTTTCTAAGAACATTAATATACATGTTAGAAACAAATGTAAATTGTTCCACCTTGGTTACTTCACTTCTTGCTCTCACCTTCGTGAGAAGCACTTGCATTTGTAGCCTGTGGTTTGAGGTTTTATTATTTTGCTGCAAAAGCATGAAGGACTATAAAAACCATGTTTCTTCAGCAACTCAAAGTCAAAAGAGTAGAAACCTGCTGAAATTAGACTAGGCTGTGAAGATAATTGTAGGTTAACAGTTGTGCCTATCTTTATTGCTTCCATTAGCATACACAATAAGGCCATCGTGGCACTTTCTGCTCACAGCACATAAATAAGCCATGTTGTATACTTGCTTTTAACAAATACTGTCTATGAAAAACATGGGTAGGAATGACCAGATGCTTCAACCATATGATACCAGTGTGGCAGGGTACAAAAAGAAACTGGGTATTTGTATAGTACACCTGGTGTTTAGGATGCCTTTGCAAATGTCATAGCTACAGCATCTGGTTTTGTGCTGGTATTTTTTCCTTTTTGGAAAACCACAATGCCAAGTCCTTTTTTTTTTTTTTTTTTTGACAGTGTAGACATACCCAAAGGAAGAAAAAGCAAAGATGTTGTCCCTGAGAGAATTTTCCTATAGGAACAAAGGGAAAAAAATAATGTAAAATATATTACAGAGAACAGAAAAGGAGAAAGGAGGACATTAAAGTTCACAAAGCCTTTGCCAGTAGGCAATCTCTGAAAAGGCATTTTCACAGTGGCATTCAGACAAAGAACATAAGGAGGATCTTATGACAATTTATTAAGAATCTTTTTTTTTACACAGCATTTCTTAGAGGCTCTGATTAAGATTTTGAATTCAGTGCTGTAGACCAATTAGTCAGCTATGCGCTGTGTTTGATCCAGCTTTTATTGCATTCAGTGATTTTAATCAACTTTTAAAGGGCAGACTCTGACTAACAGATTCTGTAGCAATTAGATCAGTCAATAGACATCTTTTCAAAGTTTTTATGGATTATCATCATTGGACACTGCAACACAGGCAAGTCAAGAGCAATTTACACATGGATCCTGCTCCCCTGCGCAAAATACTTACTTGGATCAGGCCACAGAAACAGGTTGTGATTTGGACTCAGAATTCTGATATGATTTGTTAGGGGAGTGGAGCTAGCATGGAGCAGTTTGTTTCAGTTAGCCAACTTTTATTCTGTAACACACACAGATTCATCTTATCGGATCAAGTCCCAGCAGATGGAGGAAAGAAAAATTGACCATTGGAGAAATTTGTGTTTTAGATTGGGCCGCATTTTAGTAATTAGTTTTTTTATTTTTTAGGAGTCCCTGACATAAGAATCTCAGATGAAAGGTGATATTTGTTGATTATATTTTTTTGTTTAGATAAAGCAAGGAAGTAGAGGAGCATACAGTTGATTAATGACAGCAAAAGGGATAACTGCTCTAGGACTGCCTCCCACAGAATAACTAAAAGTAGTGAAGATATCTGATCTCATGCTACTTGATTTCCCTACTTTGGTCTGTTTCTGAGGCTGGCCAGCTATTATGTACCTCTGCCATAAATATAAAGGGAAGGGTAACCACCTTTCTGTATACAGTGCTATAAAATCCCTCCTGGCCAGAGGCAAAATCCTTTCTCCTGTAAAGGGTTAAGAAGCTAAGGTAACCTCGCTGGCACCTGACCCAAAATGACCAATGAGGGGACAAGATACTTTCAAATCTGGATGAGGGGAAAAAAGCTTTTATCTGTCTGTGTGATACCTTTGCCAGGAACAGATCAAGGATGCAAGCCCTTCAACTCCTGTAAAGTTAGAAAGCAATCTAGCTAGAAAATGCATTGTGTTTTCTTTGTTTTGGCTTGTAAATTCGCTGTGCTGGAAGAAATTTGTATTCCTGTTTTTGTGTCTTTTTGTAACTTAAGGTTTTGCCTAGAGGGATTCTCTGTGTTTTGAATCTGACTGCCTGTAAGATTATCTTCCATTCTGATCTTACAGAGTTGTTCTCTTATCTTTTTTGTTTGTTTGTTTGTTTGTTTTTTTCTAATAAAGTTCTGATTTTTAAGAATCTGATTGGGTTTTTGGGGTCTTAATAATCCAAGGGGTTTGTGCTCATCTTGTTTATTCTCAAGCCTCCCCAGGAATGGGGGTGTAAGGGGTTGGGGAGATATTTTGGGAAAATAGGAACTCCAAGTGGTCCTTTCCCTGTTTTTTTGTCTAAAACACTTGGTGGTGGCAGTGTTTTACCTAATCCAAGGGCAAAGACTTTGTGCCTTGGGGAAGTTTTAACCTAAACTGGTAGAAATAAGCTTAGGGGGTCTTTCATGCGGGTCCCCACATCTGTACCCTAGAGTTCAGAGTGGGGAGGGAACCTTGACAACCTCTTTTTCTCTTTTGCCGATTTGTTTCCTCAGTTAAACTTAGGCTGGGTCTTCACAACCAACGTATGTTGGTATAACTACATGACTCAGTGGTGTGGACCTTTGAGCCAACTGGTCGGTCCTTTTAGTACTGGAAAGGGAGGATCTGAGTGTTGTGCCTGCTGTCACTCTGAAGTTCCAAGTGGCTCTGTTGTGCACCACAGCAACAACTATTCCAAAGATGGCTTCAGATTTGTTACACTATTGCTTTATTGACTTCCATGTATGTCTACACAGCAAAGAAAACCCCACAGCTGGCCCATGCCAGTCAACTTGGGCTCACGGGATTTGGGCTGTGGGGCTGTTTCATTCTGTGTAGGCTTCTGGGCTCAGGTGGAGCTCGGACTCTAGGACCCTGAGATCTACACAGCGATGAAACAGTCCCACAGCCCAAGCCCGACAAGCTCAAGTTGGCTGGCATGGGCCAGCTGCAGGTTTGTCTTTACTGTGTAGATACCCCCAGTTGCCCGTATAAGCTACAATGATGGCAGTGATATTCCATAATTTGCATCTGAATGAAAAACTGCTGAAATGTATCACTTATACCACACAGAAGCTGAGAACCAGGAGAGATGGTTCTTATATTTAGCACCGCAATTAGCAAGGCATCTTACACAATTTAAACTTACTGGGCTTAACACCCCCCACCCCCATATACTTGCCCTAAGTGAGAAACAGCTAATGATTTCAGTCATAGATACTCTGATTTATGATGAACCAAAGAAAAAGGATGCAAGATTTAAAAATGTAGGGGTAACTGTTACCTACAGAATGAGCTATTCACAGAATACAAAAGCAAACTGGTCATCTTTGCTTTTCTATAAAGGACATACAGGTATATAAATCTGGGCCTGTAGATATCCCCAAAGCACCAACTCTTCTAACTTGTCCAGAGACATCCATTTCCATAATATGGCTTGGATCCTGCAATAAGCTCTGCACAGGCAGACTCTGATATCCTCTTGGAGCCACATTGAAGCTAAAGGCATCCAGGGTCTGCCTGTGCAGAGCTCATTGCAAAATCAGGGGCCAAGGCAGTTTCCAGGAATTATGATGTGGAAAAGTAACACTGTAGTCCTGAGTATATAAAGAACTGGATAAAATGTGGGATCCAGAGTGCTGATCCTAGCTATGTGACAGTGTGTACTATACATTTGTAGAGATTGCACCTGAAATTTATAAAGGTATTAATGGCTTGTCATCTCAGACTCAGACTTTGTGGCCTTATAGGGTCTGTGAGGGCTTTATCTCCATTACAAAAGACCCAATTTGTTTTCTTGCTGTATATTTTGAAAGTTAATCCTTTTGAAATGTTTGACCTTCTTTGAAAGCATTAGCTGCTAAAGCTCTAAAAGTATGTATGCAGACTAATTGTTTAATTTAGTAGTTCATTATGTAAATAGTGCCAAAGGTTAAATAATGAATGTTTGTTTTGTCCATATATCATTATAAATAATGGTGTGCATTAAGGAAAACCTATAATTGTTTAGATCACCACTTTTTAAAAAAGAACAAAAATCCAAAGTGTATCTTTTTTCCCACAAGCAAACAGTTCAAAACTACTGTTGTATTTCCATCTTTCAGTAAAAGTCAGGTTTACGAAAGACCTGTTACTTCTATACTAGGATTTTCTTACATCAGCTTTGCTTTATATTTGATTTCTTTTCCCCAGCCAGTTGAGCAAAATTGATATTCAGAAAAGAGTTTTTAGCATGTGACAAGATACTTGGCTGCCTTTTTCTTTCCAAACACAGCAGACAGGAAACTGACATGACTAAGCAAGTTTTGTCTGTTCCTCCACAAATCTCTAATACTCAATATGTGAAGAATGTGAAAGGGATGAAAATCATTCCTGCAAAACTTTATAGAATTTGCTGAAAGCTTGAATGCATGAGTAAAATAAGCCCCTGGACAAGTATAGCTTTCTGACTCTCCCATTCTCTCTTTTCCTGGCTCAGGCCATGATCTTGCAAAGAGTTCTCTGTGCATTGTTTCCAGTAGGGATCTCTGTGGGCACAAGGGTCTGTCCATGTGCTGCTCCTTGCAAGATCCAAGGCCTTTTTGCATTTGGTGAATAAAATAACTTGAAATTTCCATCCCCCACCCTGCTTGTTTGATTTAGAAATTGAACTCTGTCTCCGTTTGTCTAACTGCATGGCTAGAGAAATGGCTTATGACATCAGAGAAGCCCTGTAAATTAATTCTGATGAACCATGTGAGAAGCAGTGGGCGGGGTTTATGCAGACAATTAACATTTCAATCGTTTTGTTGTTTTTTTTTATTCAAGCACTTGATAGAAAAGTTCTCTTTGTAAATGACTCAGCCTTCCCCCGCCCCCCTTCAAATAATGGCTAAGAAAACTCAAAATCTGCATCTCTAGGTCATCCAAAGAGCTCTCCAGCAAAAACATGAAAAATAAGAACAGTCATTACTCATACTTTTAAATGTATGTGAGATATATAATGAAATGAGGATTTTTAAAGAAGACGCCCTTTTGTGTTTACTTCTTCAGGTTCTGTAAACATATATAACTTTTATAGGGGTAAAAGAATTAAGAAGCAATAAAACAAAGTTATATTTCTTTCTACATGATCTCTACTTAGATAAGTGACAACCAAAATATTTTTTACAGGTGAATTTCTCTTAATCTCAGCAATACTTTAGACACACACTGGCTTTCCTCCAACATCACGCCTGATGTTTTTACCTCTCCCTTTCTTAGTGTACCTACAGCTTTTATTGTGTTTATAATATAACCGTTCTAATTTATAGTTAGTATTATAACATATAGTATTTAATGTGACTAATGTAAAAGGGCATTAGTATTTACTGCAGTTAAAGCAATGAATATTTTTCTCTTCCTTTAGAGTGTTTTGATTTTCTTAAAGTATTCCTAGCATTAGAATAGAGAATTTTGTTCCATACCTATGTCCTGTTTTGTTGAATCCCCATTAAGACTTCAGTGCCCTAGAGCACTTGGAAGTACGCACTGATCTTCTGCAACACTAGTTTCATCTCTTCAAGAGTGAAATTGATTTTCCTCATCTTGGCATGCAAAGGTACAGAGTGTACCCACTGATCCATAGCTCAAGTGTGTACAGTGGGTATCAGCAGCGGTGGATGAGGAGACAGTAACTTTGAAGGTTTTGCAAGCGACAATGCAAAAAGAAACAGACTATGGTGAGGAATTTATCTTGCAAAATGCCATGCAGTCAACTTATTCCGCTGCTACTGGAACCTATTGTCTATGTTGCTAAGTAAAGGGTAAAAATGGTTTTCTTTACTTGGAAAGAACATAGACACCATGGTAATAGATTCTTATAGTGCACTAACATAAATGGATAGATAAAACAGACTACTGAACTCAGTAGTGAGCACTGGCATAATTTGCTTCGTGCTACAGCCCACTACAAAAGCACTAAATCCTCCCTTTGCACACTAAAATCCTCCCTTTGAACAAGAGGGGAGAAAGGAACATATCTGTAGCTCCTTTCCACTATTGCATCATCACATCATCCCCTCTGTGGATCTGGGAGGGGAGAGTAGCTTAAGTCAAACTTTCAAACTCTCCCAACCTAACACCGTTTTACCACAGCTCTTGCTTCTGACTTCCTTTGCACATGCCCCATGCAATGTATATAAGCTGCAGAAGGACAACCCGGGGAATTACAGACCAGTCAGCTTAACTTCAGTACCCAGACAGATAATGGAGCAAATAATGAAGCAATCCATTCCCAAACACCTAGAAGATATGACGAGATAACTGGCTCTGTGGATGAGGGGAAAGCAGTGGATGTGTTATTCCTTGACTTTAACAAAGCTTTTGATACGGTCTCCCACAGTATTCTTGCCAGCAAGTTAAAGAAGTATGGGCTGGGTGAATGGACTATAAGGTGGATAGAAAGCTGGCTAGATCATCGGGCTCAACAGGTAGTGATCAATGGCTCCATGTCTAGTTGGCAGCGGTATCAAGCGGAGTACCCCAAGGGTCGGTCCTGGGGCCGGTTTTGTTCAATATCTTAATGATCTGGAGGATGGTGTGGATTGCACCCTCAGCAAGTTTGCAGATGACACTAAACTGGGAGGAGTGGTAGATAGGATACAGAGGGACCTAGACAAATTAGAGGATTGGGCCAAAAGAAATCTGATGAGATTCAACAAGGACAAGTGCGGAGTCCTGCACTTAGGACGGAAGAATCCCATGCACTGCTACAGACTAGGGACCAAGTGGCTAGGCAACAGTTCTGCAGAAAAGGATCTAGGGATTACAGTGGATGACAAGCTGGATATGAATCAAGAGTGTTTTGTTGCCAAGAAGGCTAACGGCATTTTGGGCTGTATAAGTAGGAGCATCGCCAGCAGATCCAGGGACGTGATCATTCCCCTCTATTTGGCATTGGTGAGGCCTCATCTGGAGTACTGTGTCCGGTTTTGGGCCCCACACTATAAGAAGGATGTGGAAAAATTGGAAAGCATCCAGCAGAGGGCAACAAAAAAATGATTAGGGGGCTGGAGCACATAACTTATGAGGAGAGGCAGAGGGAACTGGTCTGCAGAAGAGAAGAACGAGGGGGGATTTGATAGCTGCTTTCAACTACCTGAAAGGGGGTTCCAAAGAGGATGGATCTAGACTGTTCTCAGTGGTACCAGTTGACAGAATGAGGAGTAATGGTCTCAAACGGCAGTGGGGGAGGTTTAGGTTGGATATTAGGAAAAACTTTTTCACTAGGAGGGTGGTGAAGCCCTGGTATGGGTTATCTAGGGAGGTGGTGGAATCTCCTTCCTTAGAGGTTTTTAAGGTCAGGCTTGACAAGGCCCTGGCTGGGATGATTTAGTTGGGGATTGGTCCTGCTTTGAGCAGGGGGTTGGACTAGATGACCTCCTGAGGTCCCATCCAGCCCTGATATTCTATGATCCTAAGATAATAAGGTGATAAGTAACAGCATGGATTTGTCAAGAACAAATCATGTCAAACCAGCCTGATAGCTTTCTTTCACGGGGTAACAAGCCTTGTGGATAGAGGGCAGGTGGTAGATGTGGTATATCTTGTCTTTAGTAAGACTTTTGATACTCTCTTTCATGACTGTCTGTCTCATAAACAAACTAAGGTAATACAACTAGATGGAACTACTATAACATGGATGCATAACTGGTTGGAAACCTTTCCCAGAGAGTAGTTATCAGTAGTTCACAGCCAAGCTGGAAGGGTATAGTGAGTGGGGTCCCACAGGGATCAGGGTCTGGTACTGTTCAATATATTCAGCAATAATTTAGATAATGGCATAAAGAGTACACTTATAAATAGGGCCCTACCAAATTCATGGCCATGGAAAATGCATCATGGACCATGAAATATGATCTCCCTCCCTCCCCCCCGTGAAATATGACACCCTGACGGGGGCGCCTACCCTGCATACGGCTCCAGATGCTAGTCCCAGCTAGGGATTAAGACTTCCTCTTCCCCTGCAGGGCCCGCTCCCAGGGTGGGTCACACCCACCTCTAGGATATCCCCCAGCTACAGGAAGCTCGGCAGCTTGAGCTGTCACCACTACCACCTCGTGCAGAGAGGCTGCAGCTCAAGCTGTCACACACCCACCCCCACTGGGGCAGGAGACTGCTGAGCAAAACCAGACCTATGGGAACCCATCCCCACCCCATACCCTGTGACTCACATTGCTGAGCTGCTGCTAGTGGTGGTGCTGGCTTTAGAGCTGGATGCCCAGCAGCCTTCCTCTCTGGCTGGCCAGATCTGAAGGCAGTGCCCCTGACAGCAGCAGGACAGAAGCAAGGGTGGCAATCCCATGATCCCTGTACAATATCCTTGCAATCCCCCCAACCCTGACCGCATTTTGGATCAAGAACCCCATGGTTACAACACCCTGAAATTTCAGATGTAAACTTCTGAAAAGTGAAATTGATTGATTTTAAAATCCCCTGGCTGTGAAATTGACCAAAATGGACTGTGAATTTGGTAAAGCCCTACTTATAAAGTTTGTGGACGACACCAAGCTGGGAGAGGTTGCAAGTGCTTTGGAGGATAGGATTTAGATTAAAAATGATCTGGAGAAACTGGAGTAATGATCAGAAGCAAATAAAATGAAATTCAATGAAGACAAATGCATAATACTCTACTTAGGAAGGAACAATCAGTTGCACACCTACAAAATGGAAAATGATTGCCTAAGAAAGAGTACTGCAAAGAGGGATCTGAGGGTCATAATGGATTATAAACTAAATATGAGTCAACAGTGTAACACTGTTGCAAAAAAAGCAAACATTATTCTGAGATGTATTAGCAGGAGTGTTGTAAGCAAGACATGAAAAGTAATTCTTCTGCTCTACTCCACACTGATTAGACCTCAACTGGAATACTGTGTCCAGTTCTGGGTGCCATATTTCAGGAAAGATATGGACAAATTGGAGAAAGTCCAGAGAAGAGCAAGAAAAACTATTAAAGGTCAGAACATATGACCTATGAGGGAAGATTGAAAAAACTGGGTTTGTTTAGACTGGAGAAGAGAAGACTAAGACGGGAGATAACAGTTTTCAAGTACATAAAAGGTTATTACAAGTAGGAAGGAGAAAAAATGTTCTTGTTAACCTCTAAGGATAGGACAGGAAGCAATGGGCTTAAATTTCATTAAGGGCGGTTTAGGTTGAACATAATGAAAAACTTCCTGTCAAGGTAGTTAAGCACTGGAATAAATTGCCTAGGGAGGTTGTGGAATCTCTATCACTGGAGATTTTTAAGAGCGGGTTAGACAAATACCGGTCAGGGATGGTCTAGATAATTCTTAGTCTTGCTTTGAGTGCAGGGGCCTGGACTAGATGATCTCTCGAGGCCCCTTCCAGTCCTCTGATTCTATGATTCTATTCTGCTGAAATAAATACATATATTTATTCTCTCTATTTATTTATGTAACCCCTGAAATAAATATGTCTGTATTCTCTTTCTACTTGAAATCCACAATCGAGTATTATGGATGATTAAAACTGGTGCACATATTAGTATGTGAAGCATCCATGTGTTTAAGAGGTTCGCCTCTTATTTTGATAAGTGTGTCATGAACACACTTTTCTACACTGGCAAAGAACTTTCATAATAATACAGGTAAACAGATGAAATCTCGATGAATAATGCTTTTTGACTTTACAGTGGCTTGAATATGAAAGTATAGCCCCTGCAGCTGTGACTGAAAAGTCACCTCTCTACATTTTAAGTCACTACCTTGCTGAAGTGGATGTGAACTAACTTTCTAAAAGGTAAATGTGTGTTTTGTTGTTTTTTCCAATTGATGCATAAGAAATGTAAAATTTGTAAAGATGCTAACAAACACCTAGAACTCTAGTTGATGTCAACGGAACATTTGGGCGTTCAGCACCTCTGAAAATCAGGCTCATAAAGGTTAATATGTTTGAGATTTGTCTGTTACTGAATGAGTTCCCAGCATGCTTTGTATCAACAGGACACATATAAAATATTACTGTGGAGTTTATGCAGACACACTTATCTTATGAAAACCTAATGCTAGTTACGGATCATGTTTTCCAAAGTCATTAGCTACAAAGTTGTTGGCATCATGCTCTCTTGATTTTAATCAGTGTTCTTTCTAGCCCCAACTCTGTCATTTTAAAAACTTAGCTTCTTTCTTCATACTCAATAATGTACTGGTACTTAGCTATAGGATTTGACAAAACTGGTAAAGAACTTATTAGAGGAAATAGACGTCATGAAATGAGGAAGAATTGCCTATTCCAGCATGTATTCCCACTAGAATATAGGTGTAACCCTTATGCCGGGTATTGGGAGCAAAAAGAGTTGGTTCAGTTTTCTAGGGGTTTAAAGACTTAAACGAACACCTGCTTGAGCTTCACCTAGAAATCTAGGGAACTATATACACCACTCTGATGGGTAAGGAGAGCGGAAGGTGGGGTGGGAGCTAAGGGGAAGAAGCAGAATGAGGGCAGGGCCTTGGGGCAAAGTGTGAGCAGGGCCGTGGTGCCGATGCTGGTGCCCCCCCCCCACTTCTAGGGAGCTTCACTTCTAGCACTCGAAAGGCTGTGGGCTGGAATTGGCCCTCCTGCATGTCCAGCTCTTTTGGGGCAGGCTTAGCCTTCCCAAGCCTCTTATATGCACTGCCCATTCTCTAAGGCTTCAGACCAAAGGGCTTACATAAGAGTCAAGAACAAAGTTTGGATTAGTCAATTCCACAGCACAGTAGGTACCATTAAGCCAGTGAGGAGGAAGATGAGGGAGACAGTGAATAGATAATACAAGCTGTTAAATGGCATCTCTCAAGTGTTGACAGAGTTGCTCTAGACTGTACCCCTTGTTCCTAGATGAGCTGTTCTGAGGGTTAGCTCAGGAGACTTCATCCTTTAGGCATATCAAGGGCTCCAAAATCATGTGGCTAAGAATCCTTTAATGTGTTCAGAGGAGTTACACATGGAGTTCCAGATTGTTCCTACAGATCTGCTGATAGAGGAGACCTTCAATGCTCAAATATCCTCCACTCCTCACAGAGGGATGGTGGTCAGTAGGGCTGGACAGAAAACAAGAATTCTGTTTCACAGAAAAATCAAGGTTTTGACATGTGTTTCTGTTCTGCATCAAGATGAAACCAGGACCTTTGAGATTTTTCATGAAAAACACAGTGAGAACTAACAGGCTAGTGGTTAGGGAACTCACCTGGGATGTCGAGACACAAGTTCAAGTCCCTGCTAACAGATTCAGCTCTAGTCATTGGTCACTACCCCACCTTCACAAGATCTGCTAGATGCCTTTTGGGGATCTACTATCCACACGTGGAGGCGAGTACCCAGCAGGGACATACCTCCCTCCAGACCTCTGGTAGATTCTACAAAGTAGGTAATATTGTTGGCTGGTAGGCTGCTACAACTTTCTATGCAGAGATTCTATACTGGAGGACCCAGTCATTTTAAACTGGTGTGGAGCAGTGGCTGTCCTGAAGTCTCTAGCAATATGGGTATGTTGAGGATATGCTACCTGAAAGTCAATGGAAAAAGGGATCCTCAGAGATGGAACGGATGCAAATGGCCTCTGCAGAGAAGGTCCAGTACCTTCAAGATAATATTGAAGGGTTTGTGGTTTGTTTGCTCCTTTACTCAATAGGAAGGGCATTCAGATCCTGCCTTCTCAAAGAGAATAATTCTGAGGAAGGACAATGAGAGGAACCTTCAGAGTTTTCCTTCCCTGAGAGGGTGGGTGTGGCTTCAGTGAACTGGAACTGAACATTAGAAAAAAAGAGACGTCTCACCTGTGCTCAGTGAACCCAAGGAGTGTCCAAGCATGCATGGTGAAAGTTTTAAAAGTTAGTCTCCATTAGCAATTGTGAATTATACTGCCTGCTGTTAAAATACATAAGTCATTGGACTCTTATATTTATAAATAGTTAAGTGGGATTGATCTGAGCAAATCTTATGTCTGTTGTCCTCACATTTCCATTTCTATGAGGAATCTCTCACATCCAAGTGCACCAACTACTCCACACGCTGGTAATATGTTATAGTCATTAACCAAAGTTAACCAGATAGGCGTTTTGGTCATGTAATTATGTGGTTTGATACAGTGCAAATGTAAAATCACTGTGAACTGTGATGAAGTCAGTATGATTCCAAAGGGCATATGAAAACCATAAAAATCTAATACAACTTTGAAGATTGGGACTACTCAAGGAGCAATTATGTGCTGTCCTGGAAAAATAGTATAGAAAGGAAATGAATTTCAGTAAAACATGTGAGTGATTTTTCTCAGCATTTCTTCCTTTATAACCAAGATGCAGTTTTAACAAAACATAGCTTTTGGAGAAAAGACTGTGCCAATTATTTGTCTTGCTTGCAGTAACTTAGATACATTTTAAAATAATGTAGTTTTTGATAAACACAACTTCAACTTGACTCTTGGGGAAATAATCTTGATTGCTGATCCTGCTCTCCTAGTGCTTCAGGCTATAATGACCGGACAAAACAGTTTTTCCATTCCATGCATGAAGTGCGTGAGAGGACTAGATTTCAATGACTGGCAGATGCTTTGGCAGTAGTTAGTGTGTTAGAACAAATGCAACATGGAGTCAGACTAAGGTGTTAAGACAAAACAGTGATGAGGCTTGTTCAAGTACCTGGATAAACTTAAGAATGGGCTTTGTCACAGTTTCCTTGCAGAGGCAAACAGTTGTTTCATTGGGCCATCCTGACAGAATATGAGATGTCCCTTAAAGACAAAGGGCCTGTCACAACAGAAACATTTCTATGTGCTCTTTTGTAATGAAATTAATAGACTATTTCAGCTTTAATAAATACAGAGCTAGTAAAACAGACTTACTTTGAATTTATAACTTGTTAGACCTATTGCTTATAATGATTAATGACAAATCACTATCTAAGGCTTGGGTTATTCATCAGCAAAACAGTGTGCCCTTAAAACAGGTGCTGGGGGAATTTGAGAACTACATAATACAAACTTGTAAATTACCCATAATAGAGCTAACTGTGGGAATTCCCAAACCAACTGGAAATATTAAGACCTTGAAAATAGGAGTTAACTTTCCATACGCATATTTTTCCATACATATATTTCTCCATTCTTTCTTTTCTCCCAACCACCGTGGTGTTGTCTTTTATAAGATTCAAGTCTCAAATAAATGTAGACAACACAGAGAATCCCATCCTCAGGGAAAAAAAAAACGGGGATATTATCTGAAAAGCTAGAACATGAGAGTTCTTCTTCCAAAGTTTTGCCTTGGCTGTGGTTGAGAATGTCAGCTAGCAGAATAATGGAAGCCTGTCTTAAAGCCAGAAATTGGAAACTCTCTCTGGCAAAAAGACGTAAGACTAGAGGAGCAAAATGGTATATTAATCATAAAACTCATTAGCTGGTGGCCAACCAGGAGTCCACCAATGGCAGGTTTAGTACTGTAACAGTATAGCTAGCACGGCATCTATAATCTGACTAAGAGGTAGTCGTAATGCTCTCTCAGAAACAAAAAATAGCCTTAAAAGTGAAGATAGGAAGACGCCATAGAGACACTGTAAAGAGTATCTCTGGGGCGTCTCCAGTGCCGGGCTGGGACCCCTCACCACACCCAGCTTCCACCACAGGTTTGGCCTACTACAGGTCACAGAATCTTAGTCCTGGTAGCAGCCCCACTATCATGTACTGCTTATTTTGCTTCGGGGTGTGGGGGAGCAAAAGTTCAGGTCAGCACAAACCTAGTCCTTCCTGGGGTCAAGAGAAAGCTAAAAAAATCCAAGGCTCCACGTTACTTCAGGGATGCCTGTGTAACAGCTTTGTTGGAGTCCTTATGGCTGGGTAGCCAAGTCAGTCCCCCTATCAGGTCTTGCCCTGGGGTTCACGGACACCTTGCAGAGGTTTGTGGGGAGAGGATTCTGATGTGGCGGGCTACTCCTGCTATTTCAGGAGCCAATCTTCTCAGAGCTTCACCCCTTGCATACTCCAGCTTCCTCCTTTTAAAGTCCTCCTTCCTATAGCTATAGTGCATGATTAGCAAGGCCAGCGGGGCGGGCTACCTTACCACACACAACCCCCCAAACCCTTTCCTTGGCAGTGCAGGTTTTATAATACACCTCGTCACAGTTTTTCACTTTCTATAATGGTGGTAATAACATAAAGGGTGAAGGTAAAACTGTCACAAAGAGACAGTTACAGTTCAGCACCTGACAGGATTTGCCCTGCTCAACCCTCATTAAAGACAAATCAATTAATGTGTGCTCATCCCAGGTTACTAATGGTAGCACTCTCTGACCTGTGGTTGTCCACTAAATGAGATACAAATATTTCATTCCTTCCCCCCCTCCCATTAAAGCTTCCAGTCTTGTTTATAGATAAAACAAACACAATGTAACAAACCTGAAGTCAATGAAGGAGGTAAGCAGAATTTAGTCCAACAATAGCTTAAAATCATGCAAGAATACACAAGAATCTTTAGCATTTACAACTTCCATTAACATATTAGCCAAAGCACATTGCAGAGGTGACGCGTGGGAGTAGGGTTGCACAAAAGAGTGCAGGGGGGGAGGGATAGCTCAGTGGTTTGAGCATTGGCCTGCTAAACCCAGGGTTGTGAGTTCAATCCTTGAGGGGGCCATTTAGGGATCTGGGGCAAAAATTGGGGATTGGTCCTGCTTTGAGCAGGGGATTGGACTAGATGACCTCCTGAGGTCCCTTCCAACCCTGATAGTCTATGATTCTATGAAAATGGAACACCTTTGCCCCACCGCTCTCCAAGGCCCCACCCCCTGCTCACTCCATCTGCCCTCCCTCTGTTGCTCACTCTCCCCACCCTCACTCACTTGCTCATTTGCACCAGGCTGGAGTAGGGGGTTGGGTTCCAGTTGTTGGTGTGGAACTGGGACTGAGGGATTTGGGGTGCAGGATGGGGCTTCAGGCTGGGGCTGAGGGGTTCAGAGTGCGGGAGTGGGCTCTGGACTGTGGGTTGGGTTGTGTTGCAGGCTCTGGTTGGGGTACAGACCCTGGGGATCAGACTTTGGGGTGAAGGAAGGGTATCAGGGCTCAGGCAGGGGGTTGGGGTGTGGGAGGAGGTTGGGGTGCAGGCTCCAGGTGGCGCTTACCTCCAGCAGCTCCCGGATGCAGCAGGATGTCCCTGCTCTGGCCCCTGCACAGATGCCATCCCCGCAGCTCCCATTGGCTGTGGTTCCCAGCCAATGGGAGATGCAGAGCCAGCGCTTGAGCAGGGGCAGCATGCAGAGCCTACACATAAGCTGTTGTCCTCACACATAGGCTACCCCTACATGTAGGAGCCAGAGGAGGGACATGCCGATGCTTCCGGGAGCCACGCGGAGCCACGGCAGGCAGCGAACCTGCCTCAGCCCCACTGCGCGCCGACAGGACTTTTAACGGCCCAATCTGCAGTGCTGACTAGAGCCACCAGTGTTCCTTTTTGACTGGGCATTCCGGTTAAAAACCGGACACCTGACTAGTCTACATGGAAGGGGGCACACAGAGTCATATGCCCCCAAAGAGGTGCTGCTTGGCTTGGACTGAGCATGTTCACATGGACTGAGCATACTCAGTTACATCTGCTGAAGCTGCTGCTCTCACTCTGCCCCCTCCCCCCTTGCCCATCAGCTGGTACTGGTTTTCTCTGCTGCATTACTTTATTTGATAGCAGCAAATGATTAATGCCATCAGCCTATCATGTAAATGAATAAATTTCTATATAAATTGTGTTATGAGAGATGCAAAAAAGTGTCTCCTAAGGTTTCATAAATGAAGTGAGCTGGTGCAGGGAAATTCAACTTGTACTCCTTTCTGTACCCCCAGAGGGATTTCACCCTTGGGGAAAGCCAGGCAGTGCTTGTACTACTGCCACTTCCAGGGGATCTGTTAAAGAAAGGGGACTTTAAGACCCCTCAGTAGAACCTATCCTGGTCACACTCATACTCCTAAGAGAGAACCACCTATTTCTGGGCTGCACTGGGTGCAGCCCTGTGGCAAAGGCAGCATCGCGAACATCAACCTACAGGCAATAAGCCTATCAGTGCAAACCCTGCACGGAAGAAGTTGGGTACAAGGCACTCAATATTACTCTAGCTGGAATGAATTCTGATAATTGTATATTTCCATTTACAAGTTCTTAAACGTTTACTTTCTTAGATGTCATTAAAGACATGTAAAAACTGCCAATTCCTTCCCCTCCTCCCCCCACATTTTGAATTTTTTTGCCTTTTTGCAATTTTTTAGTTTTTTCACAATAAAACAATACCAAAATATTTTAGCTTTTAAGAACTGTTTTTAATAACAATTCAGCTTTTTGTTTAAAAAAAAAATTAAGACCATCCCCAGGCCTCCAACTCTTCCCAAGGAGCAGCCCTGGATCTTCCACCAGAATTCTGAATAATTTTCAAAAGATTCAGATATAGAACATAGCATTTCAGCTTTATGTGAAACAAAAAAAACCAACCCCTCTCTCTCATCAAATATGTAAGCAACCTGAATATTTAGAAGAAATTTCAAACCTCTTTCAATTGACACCATCTGTAGAGGAAAGGTCATGACCTTAAGTATATAATTTCAGACAATGAAAATAAATATTACTTTAAAATATTTTGTTTTCTTAAGTGGGCACATAATTTCTTTTGGATTTATGTTGATAATACTTAATGCCTCTCTTAAATGCCATATCTAATACATTGTCATTGCTTTAGGCAAATGAAGAGCTGCAACTTCTGCTTTTCTGCTTGATTCTATTCATTTTGTTACATCGCCCATCTCAAGCCACATGTTCTCTGTTGTCCTGCTCCTGCACCCTGACTCTCCTGTAGATTGTAAAGACTCTGGGGCAGAGACTGTTACATGTCTGTATAGTGCCTACAATGATGGGACCCTGATCCACAACTAGGGTTCCTAGGTGCTATGGGTTAGATAAATAATACTCCTACTTTGCAGTGATGGCTGATGACTTTTTTGACAGGTGAGGCACAAATCACAAAATAGTTATTTCCACGCCCATCCAACGTATGATGTAATAGCTATTAAAATCTTACCTTCTTTATAGTGAAGAAGCAGCAGGCAGACGTGGGAGCTGGAGCCACCACTGTTGGCTCCTCATGCGTACACACACAGCCCGCCCCATTAGGGAGGGGACCAGCGAGGCACAGGCCTTATCCTCTGCAAAACACCTGGAGCCAGGGCTTAACTGCTACAGTCCTGCTGTGGGCACACCAAGCTGTGGTTACCACAGAAAGGCCCTTGTAAAGTGACTCCTGGACGTGGTAAATTACCATGGTAACAAGGCAGCTTTGTGAGGCACTATTAACTATACCAAGATTTGAGCCTCACACTGCACTACATTCTTTGAACTTTCTGGTGTTGCAGTTCACTTCCTGAGAGAGTGGGTTGAGATATTTAAATCAAATCACAATTTATTCTTAAATCTATATATATTTATCAGTTTAAAAAGAATATGCACAATTTATTGTGTAGCTTTTGGGAATTCTTGGCTAGGCTGTGCCTTGCTTGCCTGGGCTGACAAGCCATCACTGCTACCTTGTTTATTTAAATGTATACTCCTTATCACCGAAGTGGAAGATAAATTGATAATTAAACACTATGTCAAGTTAGGGAAATGTCAGAGTGAAATTCTTGTTGGAAAAGTTATCTTCATTTCTTTTTTCTTAATTCTTTTCATTCAAAGCACTCTCTTCAGCTATCATCAGAGCAGCTTCCTGGCTTTTCCCTCAGAATCTGAGCATGTTTTTAAAAAACATCAGAAATGAGCTGGACTGGCTGTCGATGACAGGGCTGTGAATTATGCATTGCCTTGCAATCTAGGCCACAGTGGAAAAAAGGGCTGAATCTCGGGATTTAAAATCAGAGATATTACAAAATGTGGCCAAATGTGAATGATTTTCAGGGTGCCAGACCTGTCGGAACAGGGAATTACTGAGGAGTGTCTTCAGACCAGACAGCAATCTTCTCTCATATATACAAAAAGAAAAGGAGTACTTGTGGCACCTTAGAGACTAACCAATTTATTTGAGCATGAGCTTTCATGAGCTACAGCTCACTTCATCTGATGAAGTGAGCTGTAGCTCACGAAAGCTCATGCTCAAATAAATTGGTTAGTCTCTAAGGTGCCACAAGTACTCCTTTTCTTTTTGCGAATACAGACTAACACGGCTGTTACTCTGAAACCTCTCATATATGCAGGGACTGATGCAGTTGAACAAACTGTTCATGAGTCCTGTCTCACTATTGCATGAGAAACTGAAGAATATTATTAGGAGACGACTGTGCTGCAGATTCTTACCAGCGCAGTGGCTCCTAGTGATTATTACAAGCGATGCAAGTTAAAAGGGCTACTTTAACTTATGTCAAGACCCAATCTGGCCTCCAAACAGCTGCAGGATTGGAAGCAGGGGAAAGAAAGGTGACTTTGGACTTGCCCCACTCCTCACCCACACCAAGATATGCCCTGGTGCAGCTGAGGATCGAGCTCTAAGGGTTTAGCTCAGTCCAACCTGTAACATGAAGATATTTACCAGGAATATGTGTTTGAGTCTTAATTTATTAATACTTACAAAGTGCTTTGAGATCCTTGATGGAAGAACTTATAGCTGTAATAAGTGTAATCATGAATATTGTCTGCTATTTCTTCTCCTTCATTTCCATGCAAGGATATTTTGACTGCCAAGCTTTCTGACACAATAATCTCAGATAAGGAGAGTCCAAGGTCACAAATAATCAGATACTTAAATGACTAGAAATCACAGAATGAATAATATAGAAGTCTGGATCATGTGCTATATTTTACCAAATGAATTTCCTTAGATTTGGAGAGTTTCAAGATAGAGTCCCAAATGCTACAAAAGATTTGTGTTTAAAACATTTCACACAGAATTTTTTAAGTAATCTGGATGGATATGAAATTATTCATTGTATTTGGATCAGGGTTTCATTAGCCCACCAATAATCTTTAGTGCCACACATGGCTGGTCTAAGCTGTCATACTGAGCATAGTGGTTTAAAGTGGTATGAAGAAAGCATGTGACTACTAGAGAAGGGTGAAATTTTTCATGTAAAACCTTTTTTTAATAAAAGTTGTATATTTAAATCAGCTAGAACAATTTGCAAGTTCGGGTCTGAATGTTTTCATTTAAAAAAATGGGGGGAAATCCCTAAGAATCTAAACTTTTTTTTAAAAAATATTTTTACATAAAATGTTTGGGTTTTTTATTCAAAACTTTTTTCAAATTTTACTTTATTAACCTTCTAAAACATAAATTAAAGTTTTAAATTGTGTTGAACAAAATGTTTTGTTTAACCAGAAATACTAATTTTCAGCATTTTTGGTTCACAAAAAATGTTGCCAAAGTTTAGTTTTGGATAACCCTGAAACAATTTTTTAAAATTTTCTTATTTTAGCCACTGAACCAAAAAATTAGTTATTCAGACAACTGTGGTGACTATACCTGCACATAACCAAGATAACTCTCAAAATAGCAATCAGCTTTTTTTCCTCTTATTTTTCACATCTTTTTTTCCTTAAATTATTTCCAAACTATATTTCTCCCTAGATCTCTATCTTGCCCCATTTTTTCCTATGGAGCAGAAAATAACTCTTTTAAAAAAAATCTCTAGTTTAGAAATTTGCAACTTGTCCATTCTTTCTAATAGAAAATGCTGGCACATGCTTTCTGTATGTTGCTTTTACCCCTTTAAGAAATGCACCTATAGACATGAACATTTATCTTTGTATACACATTTGCCTTTGGATATTTTTCTCTTCTTTACAAGCCTACTGCAGTTTTCGAATAGATATTTTGCATAAGATGCAGAAAGTAGCCATGTATAACTGATGTCATACAACAATGGGACACTGATAATGTTCATGTTCCAGTCAGCTGAAGCAGTTGCTACTGGAATGGAAAGAGGATAGATTCTATTTTGAATGCCTCTTAGGTGAGCTCTAAGTACTAGGCTGTTTGGTTTGTTATACCCTTTTTTCAGTCAACTGAATCTTCCAATATTGACACTGCCAGTAATCTTCTAGGAATGAGAAGGGACTGGAGCTGTTTCAGAGGCAACTAGGATTCTAATGGAACCAAAGAGAAGTGGAATCAGAGTAAATAAACGTTAATTGAGTGGGCCAACTCCTTAGTTACACAATTCCTACCAATAAATGGTCACATGTGAAGCTGCATCATTCTTTCAGTGAAGTCCTGTTACTTGCTCAGTTTTGCAGGTTTATTGGCTGAGTGAACTCCAAGAAAACAGGAGCACAGAAGCTTCTTGCAGGTTCCCAGAGCCTTGTCATAATTTCTAGACCACAGAAACCAGAATCAGCACATTCTTGGTGCATATGATTGAAAAATAAATCACATCCAGTCAGTCCAAGTAACATTCGCACAATTCAGTATAAATAGCAAGAGTACCAAAAACAAACTCCAACAATAACATTGACAAACGGGTCACTGAGTTGCTAAAAATAAATAAATATAATAAAAGATCCTTTTCCCACTAGTAGTGGGTAGCATGTATTTTTCCACCTGCCTATTAGTAGCCATCCATCACTGTTTCTAGGTTATTGATATTATGTCCACCACAACATGGAACTGACTCAGACCCCTGTGATTGCTCATATGGAAGAACATACTTTAGAAATCAGTTTAATACAGAAGAAACTATTGTTAAACTGAACGTTCACAAAAATTTAGGACCTGACTTTCAAATACCTGGGCACACAGTCATGCATGCAAAACTTCAAGAGTAATTACCAAGAATGAGTTTGGGATTTTGCACATGAAAATGGCTACTTAGATTCATAACTGGGAATGGGCACTCCTAGCAGGAAAATGTGTTTTTCTCCCATTGTAGTTAAGGGCTGGCCGCTGTGTACTTTCCCTCACATTATTTGCACTGGTCCATTTATTATTACCATTTTAGATGTACTCAGGGATTTTGGATTTTTTCAAACCAAATACCTGTCCAGATTTTCATCCTATTTTATATTTCTGACTTATTGATTACAGTCTGCCTGTTCCTTTGACACTGCACAGGAAGTGTTGTGTAGAGAGCATTGCTTCTACATAATGTACATTGGTACTATGAAAGATATTCTTTGGGAAATAAAGTGGGCATGAATCATTTTTATGTCCCTATTTAAACCAAAAAAATAAGTAAATCAATTATTTTTAATGTACTTAATTATCTTTTAATGTGTCTCAAGTCACACAGCATATGTAATATAAAAAGGCACTTGGTATGGCCCTTTGAACATGTCATGTACATGCTAATGATGAGAGATGAGACCACTTGCTCTTGCCAAATTTAGAACCGGCTAGCAAAACACGTGCTAAATCGGAGTTTTACTGTCATTGTTAGAGGGTCGGGTTTTTTGGCTCTGGTAAAAAGTGAGTTTCTGAGCGGCCACATGGAGGCAGGAAACAAGAAGTGCACAGTATTTCCAGAATCAGGACAATTCCTTTCAAACAAGAATACTTATGTTTACAATTTGATTTTATTAATGGTTTATGGGGAAGATACATGTAAAAACCAAACTTTAAAAAAATTGTTAAACCCCAGAAGGTTTCTCATTGCTACCAATTATGCAAAAGAGTAAGACTATTTACTCCATGGTTTACTCCATGGATCCTACGGTTTGGTGGGTGTTGCATTCACTAAAGAAGATACAATTCCCTTTGGTAAGACGCTCACTAAATGAGTTTGAAAACCAACTGCACTATGATTAGCATTCTGTAAATCTGTTCATTTACACATACTAAAGGATTTGGGCCAGATTACCTCATGGCATAACTCTACTGACTTCAATGGATTTTCACCAGAAGGGAATTTGACCCCATATATTCATTAAAGCCTAGACTCTGTGCATGAGTAATTGTATATAGTTTTGCTTCTACATTAGTTGAGGTCTTTATTCTGAAAAGTTTGATGTAAGGATTTGTCAATTTTCTGTACTATGTACCTTTGACAGTGCATAAAAAAATCAAAGAAATGCTTAGAGCTACCAAATTGCTACAAAGGTATCAAAGAAATGAGCCCTTTAAAAGAGTGAATTCATCTACAGGTGGTGGTTGAAAGTGTTTGCACAGCTCAGCAAAGGAGCGTGTTAACGTTACTTGTCACATACATTCTGTCAGGCCCTCAAGAGTTCCAGAAAACAATGTTGGTAAAACTTCCTCAACCATCAGGGTGCACTTTTGCTACTGGTTCTGCAATAAAATTATAAGAATGCATTATACTCACAGGTTACTGTATTCAAATGATAATTTTTGCTTGCTTCTTGCTATTTACAAGGCAATAATCAGCTTCATGTGACTCATCACTTTGTGGGAGTTTAGTGCCAAGGCTGCTTGCACACAAAGGGAAATTACCTAATTATACTAAATTTTACAAATCAAAAAGTGTTCTTTTTAACTGTATACGTTTATTTTATATTCCATTAGCAGGGGATGTTTTCCTCTGTAGCCACTTAGCAGGAACATTTATGTAAAACCATTCATTTTAATTTCTGAAGGAATCAAAACTTAAACAGTTTGTTTCCAAATAAAATCTCTGTTTTTCCCCGCTCCCTACAATCTGATTAAGGAAACTGTCATTTACTTATCTAGTGTAAGCAGTGGTTCTGCGTTGCATCTTTTATTGAACAGCAGTGCTAATGGGCAAAAAAACCGTCAGGCACTGACTTATGTACTTAGACTTACACTGGACTACATTCAACTGAAGAAAAATATTTTAAAATTAATGAGAAGTAAAAGAACTTACTGAAACAAATTTAAATAGGATTAATTCCAACAGATTGATGGAAACAGACAGGGCTTTAAAATCAGCACTTCTTTGAGGAAAGGAGGGCCAGTGGCAAAACTTTGATAAAAATTAAAGTTTCTCTCTCTCCAACATTAATTTTTCAGGACCTTGTTGCAATCCAATGCAGACAATTCTGCACTAGGCAGATATTTCTGATGTAGTCCCTTCTAGCTGAACTGTAAACTGTCACCTTAATCTCTGGAGAATGTCATGCACAATAAAACTGAAGGACGGAAAGAAATCAAGAAAATCACTTCTAATTTCTGTGGTATCAATTCTGAACCTGATCAGAAGCACCACAAATTCACCCTTACTTCTGATAATGGCAGCAGACCCACAAGGTTGCCTGGCTTCTTGATCGACAGCACTGTCTGATTCTTGAAAATTCCATGGTTTCACTAAACAGGATTTCTAGATTGTGTGTAAGTGGGAGGAGATGATAAAGGTCTTTTCATAACTTAATAACCAGTCACAGAGTTCTGTTTAGTCAGCTTGAATGCTTCATAAAATTGGATTTTTATTAATTTTTTCATCTAAATTTCCTCTCTATGCATTTTTACAAAAGATTATGACATAAAACACTGGTTGAAAGCTAACACACACCTAGAGAAAGGCAGTCTGCATACTTTAAGATGATTTATGGGCTCTTGTGAACATTAGAGACAGTGTTTATACTAACCACCTACTAACAAAACAAGACAAAATAAATATATATTGTGAAACTCACTGATATTATTCACTCTGTATACCACTTTTCTCTGTATTTGTTTGAATATCCTGCAAAGCCACTGTGGTTTTTTTTAGGCCAAAAGCAGAATTTTTCTTTCCCTGTTTGCCTTGATACTGTGGGACCACGAGTAAGGAATTTAATTGTTGGCCTATCCAACATTGTGTCAGTGGAAAGACTGTCCTTTCCCCACTACTTTAGGGAAAACTATGAGGCAGGTTGTTTCATGACTGCTTGGCAGGTTCATAACTCCTTCGATGGTGTCCTGGCCAAATTCCAATCTCATAATTACATTCCACCTACCTAAAATTCCCCCAGCAGTTTAATTTGGACACTATATTATTCCCCTCCCCATTTCCTGAACTGTTGTGCAGCACTGCTGCTCTGTTCTGACTCAGACATGGGTGAAGTAACTTCTGTGAGTGTCTAAATTCTGTTCTATTTTCTTGCTTTTAAGCTCCCATTGACACTGCTTGTGTTAGAAAGGCAAGCAGGACTCAGCCCACTGGGCTAAGAGTGGTATACATCATTTGAAAGTTGTTCAGCAGAGCTGGTTGGAACTTTTGCTGAAACTGAATCAGTTTCTATTAAACTAGGGAGGGAAGGGGAGAAAGAGAGACTCTGTTGCTCGGTGGTTATGGAACTGACCTGGGATGTGGGAGAGACAGATTTGGAGTGATCTGAGATAAAAAACTCTGTTCTAGATCAGGCAGAGCAAGTACTTAAATTTGGATCTCTCCCATCTCTGGCCAGCACCCTGACACATACACACCACCCATGATATAAACACAAAGACACATACACACTTTCTTCTATTTTTGTGAAAATGTTTGACAGGTTTTGGTTTTGTTCCAATACTGATCAAAAACAAATTTGAAACCTCAAAAGTTGCCATGAAACAGCATTGTTATCCTCCGATCAGCTCGATTATTCAATTCTGTGTTCAGGAAGTTCACACTTGATGAGAGGTGACTTAAGTAGCTGCTCCAGTTTCTGTCTCCTTGAGTAGGACCTTCTATTCATTCAAATTTTAAAATGTACATGGAAATTGATACTAAGCAGTTGCAAAATAATAATTCTTGAGGGCTGAACCAGCGGGTAGACACAAAGAAAGAGTAATTTTTGTTTTGAGATTCTCATTTCAGACTGTGGAAGAGCTGTCATTTTCAAAGTTCCTTTTTGGAAGGTAAGAGTAGTTTACTACTAACTTCCACAAATATTGCAAACACCTATTTTCAAAAATCCCTTAGGGAATTAGGTGACCAATTCTCACCAAAATTCAATGGGAGTTGGTCACCAAACCACCTCAGGTGCTTAGAATGACCCTCCTAAAGCCATGGGGAAAAAGGCAATGAGGAAATGGACAAAACAAGACACCCTGGTATATTTAAGAGGAATGGATAACATCTACAAGCATGAGTTTGGAGAAATGGAGAATCAGAGAAGTGTGAAGGAGACAGAAAAATGATAAAAGGTAGAGAACAAAGCAGGAAAGGCAGGGAGAAGACAAGAAAAGAGGAAGAGAGGCTTAGGCACTGGAACTAGGGATTCTGGGCATGCTGCTGCACCCCCTGACTTGAAGTGGTTTTAATTATTTACAGTTTGGTTCAACAAAATCAGCACCCCCATAATAAAAATTGTTCCAGCACCCTGAAGAGGGGGTGAAAAATGGACTTTATGTCTTATTTAGAACTTCACTGACTCATTATTCTGGCCTTGTCTTGTGGTGACATCATTTATTCAGCAATTTCTATGTATTTCATTCCCTGAAGCAAAGCATGTGGTGGTGGTTGGATACATTGTAATAAGCTGAATGATAGATTTTGTGGATAAATAGTTTGGGTTGCTCAGTGATTGTCAGTCTGTTGTGATGTATATTCATAGAGAACATGTTTGTTTGCCTACTGAGGAGAGAGAATGGAAAGAATAGAGAAAATCAATTTGGGCTCAATGACCTGCATTGGTTATTTTAGTAAGTGACTTAATAGTTACTGTAAATTCTTGTGACACTCTCATGCCCCATTCAAAAGCATTTGATTGGCTTGATGGCAGTACACACCATACAGCCAAATTACACATTTTCCCTCTTCTGTTAGTGGCATCCTCCCAAGAAAGCAGTGTGACATGTGATGGGTGTTCATAGGGGCTAATAGCATGGGACTGGGAGACGAGAACTCCTGAGTCCTAATCCTGGTTCTACTCCATTGACTCATTTACCCTTGGAGATTGTCACCCAGCCTTTCTCAGGCTCTAATTCAACTCCAATATAAATCATTTGGAGTCTTTCCAAATCAGACACAATTACTTTATAGATCAAATAGGGACAATGTAGTGTGGATTAGTTAGTTTACCAATGCACTAAATGTGTAAACTGTCATATGTGCTAAATACTGTGTTGACTAATACATGCTAGCTAGCATGCATATATATATATATATATATATACACACACATATATATATATATAATGTGTATTATCCACACCATATATATTTATATAAATATTAGTGTACATTAAGCACCCCTAAAATTAAGAACAAATATTGTAACAGTAATAGAGCCTAAACTGGCCTATAGTGTACAATAATCCTGTTCATTTATGCTAAGTATCCCATAATTCCTTGCATTTGCTGAAGAAAGCATTTTGTATACACAGATAGGAAACTTGGCAAAATGAAGATATATTTCGTTCTATGTCTTCGTGTAACCTAGGGAAGTACTTTCATGGACCAATACCTAGAATACTAGTATCCAAAACTAAGATAAGGAAGAAAAGGAACAATGTGTTAGGGAACTGGGACAAACTAATGGGTTGGATTTTAGTGAAGTGTTGAGATCTGTAATTTGTAAAATCATCATATAAATACCAGCTGAAATGTAAAAAGAAAAGGAGTACTTGTGGCACCTTAGAGACTAACCAATTTATTTGAGCATGAGCTTTCGTGAGCTACAGCTCACTTCATCGGATGCATGCCCTGCTTCATCGATGAAGTGAGCTGTAGCTCACGAAAGCTCATGCTCAAATAAATTGGTTAGTCTCTAAGGTGCCACAAGTACTCCTTTTCTTTTTGCGAATACAGACTAACACAGCTGTTACAGCTGAAATGTGTAACTTTGGAGCACACCTGCATAAAGTGAATGTAACATCACTGCATAAGATGGTTTCCTGGAACCTGCTATTGCATAGAACTTTTTTTCCTGTACTATATTTTTATTGGCTTAGAGCAATAAACCTGACTGACACTGGTTATTTGGCTTCTTGAATATATTTCATAACAGCCCAATGTGTGCTCAAGCAATTGATTATACAATTTATCAATAAATTGGTGAGTTAGCCAGGAGCTATCTAGCCAAAAGATCAGTCCAAACAAGCAGTACAAGGTTGCTACCTTTGGTGGGGAATAATGGTCATTAAGTAGTGGGACACTAGTTTTTGTTAATTTAACTTACACTCGTGCAGATGGCCAGGCCAGGCTGTGGGGTCGGGGGTGAAGTTCTATAATAAGCAATACTATGGCAAAATGCCTTTTTTAAGTAACTCATTTTATAGATAGTGCATGATAAAGCACTTTAGGCAAAATGCCAATATGTTAGGAATTCCTAGGCAAAAAGCCACATTTTAAGTATACATAAGATTAAAGCACTTACTTTGGCTAAATGCCAGACATAAAATAAAAAGAGAGGAAAAGAATTCTATCTCGTGTAATCCATTTGGCATGCAGGCAAAAGGAAAAGGCACTGGGGGAACACATTCAGGTTTTGCAGGAGCGCTGCCCTCCCAGAGCCACACATCCTGATTTCCAGCTGCCTCCACCCCCAATGCTCTAACCCAAGGAACCCCACTCCCCTCTCAGAGCTAATAACATAACCTTCTTTCACAGATATTTTTCCATACATGTCAAGCATCTTATGCCCCTTTCACAAGCAGTATGATTGACTTGATGGCAGTTCATACCAGTTGGCAGTTTTTCAAAGAGACATTATTAAGGGCACAAGAGCAAACTATCCCACTGTGTAAGAAAGATAGGAAGTATGGCAAGAGACCACCCTGGCTTAACCAGGAGATCTTCAATGAGCTAAAACTCAAAAAAGAGTCCTACAAAAAGTGGAAACTCAGTCAATATAAAAAAATAACACCAGTATGTAGGGAGAAAATTAGAAAAGTCAAGGCACAAAACGAGATCAATCTAGCTAGGGACATAAAGGGAAACAAGAAAACATTCTACAAATACCTTAGAAGCAAGAGGAAGACCAAGGACAGAGTAGGCCCATTACTCAATGATGGGGGGGAAGACAATAACAGAAAATGTGGAAATGGCGGAGGTGCTTACTGACTTATTTGTTTTGGTTTTCACCAAGAAGGTTGGCCGCAATTGAACATCTAACAGTGAATGCCAGTGAAAATGAGGTAGGATCAGAGTCTAAAATACGGAAAGAACAAGTCAAAAATTACTTAGACAAGTTAGATGTCTTCAAATCACCAGGGCCTGATGAAATGCATGCTAGAATACTCCAGGAGCAGACTGAGCCGTTAGCAATTATCTTTGAAAAGTCATGGAAGACATTCCAGAAGACTGGAAAGGGGCAAATATAGTGCCCATCTATAAAACGGGAAATAAGGACAACCCAGGGCATTACAGACCAGTCAGCTTAACTTCTATACCCAGAAAGATAATGGAGCAAATAATTAGACAATCAATTTGCAAACACCTAGAAGATAATAAGGCGATAAATCACAGTCAGCATGAATTTGTCAAGAACAAATCATGTCAAACCAACCTGATAGCTTTCTTTGACAGGGTAACAAGCCTTGTGGATAGGGGAGACATGGTAGATGTGCTATATCTTGACTTTAGTAAGGCTTTTGATACAGTCTCGCATAACCTTCTCATAAACAAACTAGGGAAATACAACCTAGATGGAGATACTATAAGGTGGGTGCATAACTGGTTGGAAAATCCGTCCCAGAGAGTAGTTATCAGTGGTTCACAGTCATGTTGGAAAGGCATAACGTGTGGGGTCCCGCAGGGATCGGTTCTGGGTCTGGTTCTGTTCAATATCTTCATCAATGATTTAGATAATGGCATAGAGAGTACACTTATAAAGTTTGCGGATGATACCAAGCTGGGAGGGGTTGCAAGTGCTTTGGAGCATAGGATTAAAATTCAAAAGGATCTGGACAAACTGGAGAAATGGTCTGAAGTAAATAGGATGAAATTCAATGAGGACAAATGCAAAGTACTCCACTTAGAAAGGAACAATCAGTTGCACACATACAAACTGAGAAATGATTGCCTAGGAAGGAGTACTGCAGAAAGGGATCTGGGAGATCATAGTGGATCTCAAGCTAAATATGAGTATACAGTGTAACGCTGTTGCAAAAAAAGCAAACATCATTCTGGGATGTATTAGCAGGAGTATTGTAAGCAAGACAGGAGAAGTAATTCTTCTGCTCTACTCTGCACTGATTAGGCCTCAACTGGATTATTGTGTCCAGTTCTGGGTGCCACATTTCAGGAAATTGGAGAAAGTCCAGAAAAGAACTACAAAAATTATTAAAGGTCTAGAAAACATGACCTATGAGGGAAGATTGAAAAAATTGGGTTTGTTTAGTCTGGAGAAGAGAAGACTGAGAGGGGACATGATAATAGTTGTCAAGTACATAAAAGGTTGTTACATGGAGGAGGGAGAAAAATTGTTCTTCTTAACCTCTGAGGATAGGATAAGAAGCAATGGGCTTAAATTGCAGCCAGGGCGATTTAGGTTGGACATTAGGAAAAACTTGCTAACTGTCAGAGTGGTTAAGCACTAGAATAAATTGCCTAGGGAGGTTGTGGAATCTCCATCATTGGGGATTTTTAAGAGCAGGTTGGACAAACACCTGTCAGGGATGGCATAGATAATACTTAGTCCTGCCTTGAGTGCAAGGGACTGGACTAGATGACCTCTCGATATCTCTTCCAGTTCTATAATTCTATGATACAGACAAATTATATGTTTTCCCTCGTCTATTAGTGGTGTCCTCCCAAGTAAGGAGTGTGAAATGTGCTGAATGTTCATTAAATGAGACTTAGTGGCTAATAGCATAGGATTGGGAGCCAATAATTCCTGTGTCCTCATCCTGGTTCTTCTCCACTGATTCATGAGCCTTGGGGATAGTTAGCCTCTCTCAGGGTGTAATCCAACTCCAATGTAAGTCATTTGGAGTCCTTCCAAATCAGACACATTTAATTGATTGATCTCTATAAATATATCAGAGGGATAAATACCAAGGAGGGAGAGGAATTATTTAAGCTCAGTACCAATGTGGACACAAGAACAAATGGAAACAAACTGGCTATCAGGAAGTTTACACTTGAAATTAAATGAAGGTTTCTAACTATCGGAGGAGTGAAGTTCTGAACAGCCTTCCAAGGGAAGCAGTGGAGACAAAAGACCTATCTGGCTTCAAGACTAAGCTTGATAAGTTTATGGAGGGGATGGGATAGCCTAATTTTGGCAATTAATTGATCTTTGACTATTAGCGGTAAATATGCCCAATGGCCTGTGATGGGACGCTAGATAGGGTGGGATCTGAGTTACTTCAAAAAATTCATTCCTGGATTTCTGGCTGGTGAGTCTTTCCTACATGCTCAGGGTTTGGCTGATTGCCATATTTGGGGTTGAGAAGGAATTTTCCTCCAGGGCAGATTGGCAGAGGCCCTGGGGGGGTTTCGCTTTCCTCTGCAGCATGGGGCATGGGTCACTTGCTGGAGGATTCTTTGCACCTTGAAATCTTTAAACCACGATTTGAGGACTTCAGTAACTCAGACATAGGTCAGGGGTTTGTTACAGGAGTGGGTGGGTGAGATTCTGTGGCCTGCGTTGTGCAGGAGGTCAGATTAGATGATCATAATGGTCCCTTCTGACCTTAAAGTCTGTGATTCTACTTTATAGATCAAATAGGGATAATGTAGTGAGGATTAGTTAGTTTACCAATGTGCTAAAAGTGTAAACTGTCATATGTGCTAAATACTGTGTTGGCTAATATATGCTGGCTAGCATATTTATAGCTATATTAATAACTTTAACAAAGCCCTGGCTACCTAGGTTTTCACATACATCAGTACAATGAACATCCTGGCCATTTGACAGCCAGTGGGGAAACAGAAGTACTATTCTTCTCCAAAAGCGCAGGCCCCTCTAAAACCTGAGCTAAATCAATACAGGATTTGTGATACACTATTCAGATAATTACAGGAGTATTTAAATATTCAATTCTAGAACTCCCATCATTCATGGTATCTAGGCACAGTAGTTCACATGATTGAGTACTTAACATTAAATGTAAGAGGAACAAAACACAATGCTTCCCTGCTGCTTGCTGCATTTAGACACTGTGAATAAATTGAGTAACTGTCTTGTCAAGCTTGAACAAAATAGAAGTATTGCAAACGTTAGGCCTCAAACTTCCGTATGCTTTAAAATGCAAGCCTTGCAAAAGCAAAACTTAAGCTTGTGGCTTGTTGTCAGGACGCGCTGCAGCCAGACAATAATTTATGCTGACTCCTATGTATTTATCAACCCCAGATTACCCACATTCAAAATCTAATTGGCTACCGAAAATAAATAGGCCTCAATTATACGAACAACTAACAATTGGACATAAAAATTAAATATGCATCAATTATACAACTAGGGCAACCACATAAACAATGTGGCCCACCCTGATTGGTTGGTCTGTTCTAAAACACGGCCATCAGATCAGATAAAAAGAATGAAGGCACAGGTGTTTTCGGTACCCACACCCCCTGAACTGAAGGGACGTGCACTTCTCGACTGTCTGTACCTGGCCGGTGTGGAAAGCAGCTGATTGAAGGGTAACGTATTTTTGGACAAATGCAGGGTAAGTCTATGGAGTAAAGAAGTCTGGTCGCTCGAGCCAAATCGATCATAGCTTTATCGATACTGTAGTATAAAATCAATAGTAGCTGGCTGATGCATAATAGCTTTGCATGTATTAGTGCTTGTCTTTTAAGTAGTCCGAGCAAATGCATGTAGCGCTGTCGTTCATCAGCTTTATGTTGCCTTTGAAATAGTTTGTCACCAGGAATATAGAGCTGGTGAATAATAGCTTTACTTATGCTTGTCTTCAGGTCTTTTATTATGACCTGCCAGGACCAGCATATGTAGAGTCACTGTTCAGAAACTCGCAAATGGTCCACAATATTACATGTACTTGCACTTGTCTTCAATATAATCTGCCTTTTGTATTAATTCTTATTCAGTGCTCGTGTTTGGTTTTCCTTTTCTTGTTTTGTTTATGCTGTTACTATAGTCGAAAATCATTAAAAGCCTTTCTTGAGGAATAATTAGTAGTTCTTACTTATTTTATACGGACACCACTTAACCTCATTACATCTGTGTTGGGTGGTGGGAAGTAGCGAACACCCCGGGGTGAAATAGGACCCCGAGGCATGCCTCTTTCTTCCTTTATCTCCACAGATATATGACATATCTAGTCAGTTAGTGAAGGATAAAGGATTTCATAGCTTTAATCAGTTTGAAAAGCCAGGCAGAGAGATGGCCACGCTTTGAAAGATCCAAGTTTACCCAAGCATACTTAGAGTGGGAACAAGTTACTGAGATATGGAAATGCCCTGCCTTCAACTCCCACAAACTTCACACAAACAATGGAGTTGCAGTGTCCTGGATGAGCATAGATGGCACAGTGGGCTAGAGGTGGAGAGGACTTTTTTATCCTTGGTCTGTTCCATTTAGGATTTTCCATGTAGTTATCAGCACCAATAATTTCCCCTGGCAGCCAAGTAGCAGCCTGTGCAGAGAATAAAACACAGGTGTAATGTGTTTTCCTTGAAGAATAACCATTATCACCCACAACCAGGTTCTCAGCTGATGCTGTTAGTGAATGTCCTAAGACTCTGTTTGAGTTTCAAGTATGATATTCCAGTTGGCTTTGCTTGATCCTACTTTGAAATTCTCAGATGGAGAGCATTCTAGAAGTACAATGTATTCTTTACAAGCACCAGTGACTTAAGTCTGACATACCTCCTTTTGAGATAGGAATGTATTTTATGCTTACAGTTGAAAACTGAAGCACAGTGAGGTTAAGCACTTCCATAAAGTTACACAGGATGTCTGCAGGGAAAAGCAAGACTAGAACCCAGAACATTTAAGTCTCAGTTCTGTGTTCTTTAGATCACTCTTCCTGTCTAATATATCATCTCTAGCATTATCACACATAAGGATGGCTCTTCCAAAAAATAGCAACAATTCAAGGTAGATGGAATATATTGCCTAACAGTAGGCCTCAGGGTTTGTTCAGAGACATCTCTTCTTTACCAAACCAGTTTGGCCCATCACTTCTATTCATCCCTTCTGGCATACTGACAACCTGTTTATTGACCGTCCACTAAGTCTCCTGTTGTATATCTAGCACATATAAAATGAGCAAAGGCTTGTTGTTTGCAGTGTTGTTGTAGCCATGGTGGTCCCTGGATATTAGAGAGATGAGAAGGGTGACGTAATATCCTTTATTGGATCAACTTCTGTTGGTGAAAGAGACCAGCTTTAGAGCTTACACAGAGCTCTTCCTCAGGTCACATATTCTTCAGAGGCATATTATCTTTCTACATGTCCTTTATAAACCCTGTGCTAATCTGTCAAGATTCTTTTTCATTTACACAAGTAACTATAGAGATTAGGAGGTATTGGATTATTTTCTAGCAGTAGACAAACCTAAAAAAAAATATGGTTTTGACCAGATAGCTGCTCTCAAAACTCAGATGTATATCCAAACTATAGTGGTTACTTTGCAAGAATGGTTCTTTGGGGGAGATTTTCAGTACATCCAGCTTCTGGGTAGGCTGGAATGACTGCCAGTAGAACCTCCCTTGCTGTATTTTGGCACTTTCTCCACCAACCATTCCAGCAGGTGGAAAGGCAGAGACAAGTGAAAAATATTATTATTAGTTTAACTGAACTTTATTGAACTTCCTAAAATCTTTTGGTTCAGTTTCTCTTTGACTTACGCATTACATTTGGATCTGTTTTTATTTATCCAAATCTATTTGCCCAGCACTAACATTGCCTCTTTCCTTTTTGAATTATTGCAGATGCTTGCTAGTTACATCCACCCCACAGCTGCCTTTTATAACTAAGGATCTGTTTGAAAAGGCCTTGGGCATCACAAGGAAGTTTCACTAGCAGCAGATTTTCCTGGTCGTGATGAACACAAAACAGTAAGAAAACCTAATTTATTTTTTGTGAAAGTTGGGGAGTATGAGGAAGAAATATACCACTGAACCACTATTCCTATGCATTCAACTTTCCAAGTAAAACACACCACATGCAGTACTGTATAAAGAAAAACAACATAAATACTTAGTCCTGACTTGCATGAAAATTTAAAATGCATTGGTTCTAGTTAAAATTGATCTTTGAGAAAATAGATATTGGTTCCACCCAAAAGAAAATATTTAATAAATAAAATGCACTTCTCTGACCACTGTATATTAAGTGATAAATATACTGATGTAGGTGAGTGATCCAAGTGGTGGTTTCAATAAAATTGTTTATCATTGTTTCACTTAAAATGGGCACAGGCTGTAGAACAAATTGGCTGGCATTCATATGGATTGATTCTGAAAATATGTGATTCCTGCTTTTTCCAAGCTAACAACCTGTCTGGTCCCCAGAATTTTAGATTCACAGGTCCTATGGAGTGAGTACTAGGGAGAGAGGAGGGGGAAGATGTGGTCCCCCTATGGGGCCCCAGAAAAGGTTTAAGGTGGAACTGATCTTAATTTTTCCCTCTCAAAGTGAATTTTAGAGGGTTTGAAGAAAAGTGTTGGACTGATAACCTTGGAGACTGAAGTAAGTAATATATTCATGTAACAGGCATAGCACAGGCTATGGTGCTGCATATGTCCCCACCAACATGCACAAAGATCAAACAATCACCTACACTAAGATTCTCAAAAGTGAGTAGTGATTTTGAGTGCCCATTTTTAGACACCTCAGGGTGGCCTGATTTTCAAAAACTATATGGTGCCTGAATTTGGGAGACCAAAATCACTCGTCACTTTTGAAAATCTTATCCCTAGTCTAGATTCTTAACTGGTATTTTCATCAAGGGTTTCAGTGCCAGTGCATCCATTCCAATATTTGTAATGCTAGAAAGTCAAGCAACGTTAATAATTGTGGCTGGTTATCAGGGTATTTAAAGGGACCTCTCTGCAATATGTAGCAAGTAAATCCTGCATCTAATTATAATCTACGGCCAGTGTCTATGCCTATGTCTATTAAAGCATTTATTTATACTTAAAGAGGAGGAGCTGATTGTATTGATCTCTCTTACTTAAAATGGCTTGGGATGATCAATTTTGGGCTGTAAACCTTTGATGTTTTAAATGCATTAACTTAATACCCCCTTTAAGTATTACCAGTTGTCAACTTTGTTAACCTATGGTGTGAAGCTATTTCCACAAAATAAAATGGCAATGGATAGCACAAAGATGAGGAGGAGGATTTAATAATGTTAAGCAAAACAAATCTTCATCTTAGCCTGTAACCTCTTTCTCCAGGGCAATCTTGTGTATAAAGTAAAACTTCTGACTATGCATTTTTGTACATCATATAGCAGCAGAAGCCAAGTAAAAAACCTCTACCTTGACATAGCTCCCTCTGTTGTTTTATTTTCTAAAGCATCCATTGCCCAAAAAATGAGCTTCAGTACAAAATTAAAATAGTAGACTCAATAGACAAGAAATATAAGTCATTCAAGCAACATGGGCAGAGAAAATAATCTAAAACAACTAATGAACAGCAGAGGAGAAAAGGACAGAAATGAACTGATATGAACTGAAATGCCTTACTTGCAGAAAGCTTTGAATACAGCTGCAGACTTATTCATCAGACATGCATAGGAAGGGAGTTCCACAGAGATGGTTCCTGAACTGAAAAAACCCTGCCCTCAGGCAGCTTCAGATGGAGAAACAGAATCTCTGGTCAGAGGGCAAGGATATAGCCATACAATCACATCTGTCTTGGACCAGCATAAGGGGAGAGATGGGCACTCCAGTACCTTGGGTTTGGGTTATTTAACGTTAAAACAGTGACAGAACTGGTTGAAGGTTTGCTTTCAAAGTACTTTTAGTAGAAGATGTGAAGTATTGATGGTGCATCTGTGTGCTAAAATAGCAATGGTGAGGGATCAACACAAAAATGTGAGGCAATGGAAAGTGGAAAAAATTAAACTTACAGGGTTTGAATTAAAACAATGTCATGTGAAAGTTGGACACAATGTGGGGAAGGCGCATACTCTAGTCAAACATTAACCACTTGACTGCTGCAAACTTGCAGATAAGGTGCATCTGCTGTATTGCTGAACATACTGCACCATGTATGTCTGGAACCTGAACATTGCATTGATTGCAGCTGAATGCATCAACACAGCAGATGCAGTGCAGCAAAGGAGTTAAATATTGTAAGAGTCTTCACTCAAGAAAACCTATTGCTTATCCAGCTCCCATTTGAGTGTTTTTTTTCCTTCTTTGTATATCATGGAAGAGAGTGTATACTCTGGTGGTTAAGGCAGAGGGATGAAGGTCAGGATCCTTGTATTCTAATCCTGTCTCAGACACTAGCTCACTGTAGCTTTGGCCAAGTCACTCAAAATTCCTCTACCTTGATTTGTCTATCTTGGGTGTAGGAATAGTTAATGCTTTTAAAAAGCCTTATGAATTTTGGATGAAAATTATGTGCAAATTGTATTATGATCTGCTAGAAAACTGCATTTGCTTTAACCTAAAATCTTATATATTGCTTACTAATGTATGTATCTGCATATTGTTGAGTTATACCTTTTTTAGAATCTCTGTAGAGCTTCATTAACCAATCAAAATGACAGACATGACATATAATGAAATATTTATACATTCCATGTTTTGGGGGCCCTCTGGAGTCCAACTGTAAGATCCAGGATTCCCCATTTTCTTACCAAACTCTCCCACAAAGTCTCAGCAAGGGATCAAACATCCTTTGGCAGAGTTTGGATTTTTTCTTCCAACCTCCAAAACAGCTGCTTTTTTCACTGAAAAAATATCAAAACATTTCTGTAAGTTATTCACTTCATAATCATATGTATTCTTTAAACATGTAAAGGCACACATTGTCCAAAATGAAAATATGCTGTCCATAATAAGTCTGACTTGCACTTACACACATGCACAGGTACTCACCCTCCTAAATTTCTCAAAAGTGAATGAATTTGCCTACCATTCCACATTTCAGATCCTTGGTATACAAGGATAACATTTTCCTACAAAGTCTGGGGAAAATCGGACAAGAGGTATAGGAGGTATGGCCATCAAAGTTAAGTTAACAAGGAGTCCGGTGGCATGCATCTGAAGAAGTGGGTTTTTTATCCATGAAAGCTTATGCCCAAATAAACCTGTTAGTCTTTAAGCTGCCACCGGATTCCTTGTTGTTTTTGTGGATACAGACTAACACGGCTACCCCCTGAAAGTTAAGATAGGGTTTTATTTTGGGCAGAGTTTTCTGACTTCAAAATGACTTGGCCTAGATATGCCCAATTTACTTTACTCTAGCTGGAGTTGGTGAGTAGTGTCTCTTACTAATTTTAGAGAGGTATTGAGATAATTAGCTGTACTCCTATACATAAAGCACACCTGGCTAATGTGCACATAAAGCATGCATAGAATTCTGCATGTTCTGGTGTAGATTTCTTTTTTTAATTTCGGCCCCATGGTCTCATAAAGCAATATTGATCTGGAGATAGGAAGAGAGAAGCCACATGTGGAGGTGGGAGCCAAAATGAAAAAAAGAATGGGGTTCCTCTCTGCGCAGTTTGGGAGCTCTGCCTGAGTCCTTGTATGCATTTCACTTCTAAGGCCCGTCATTTCAACGTCCCAGGACCAGATCCTCAAAAGTATTTAGACGTCTAACTTCCATTGACTTCAGTGGCAATTAAGCACTTAAATACCTTTGAGTATCTGGATCCCAGTGCCTTGAAATTGCCGCTGGAGCATTTTTTAGAACCTATGTCTTTAAACCGCAGTTAAAGTTGAGTAGATGTAGCAGCAATATTTTGGGGAAAAGAAAAATGATCTTTTAAGAAATCACAGCTCAGGGTTTTGGGGACAGGTTTGTGATTTTTTTCTGTTTTAGAAATATGGAAATTCACTTTGGATCCACTAAATTAATTATATATATTTCCAAATACTCTATTTAGATATTACTTATTCATTTTCCTTTATATTGTAAAAGATAAGAGTCCTGATCAGTAGCTGTACACGTATTTGCAATATTTAAACATACAATGATTTATAACATCAATTACTACTACAGCTCCATCTTTGCCATGTGACATCCCTAATTAATGATGGCCAGGGAAAGAAAAAACATAAGAATTTGTCATCCCCAGTCCCCCAACCACTCACCAACGTCAAAATGCCACCCTCTCCTTCTAAAAGACAAAGAGAGAGGATGGATTTTGCCATGTGAAAATATACGATTAAGGTCATGCAAACAACCTTAGCATTGCCCCCATACAACTGCCAGTCTGCCATATTACACCTACCTTCCTTATTTTGTAAGATGTGGTCTTATGAGTACTTTCCTTGAATTAGTTCAGTTACATTTCCATAGGACTTTAAACTTCCATAGCTATGAAGGCGACATTTTACATTCAGAAAAAGCATGTATTTGTTCTATCGTGTATAGAAATAGTAAATCTGAACTACAAAACATTTTTGTACATCCCTTTGTCTCATATGGCATACGATCCTTAGTCACCACACTAACCTGTGCTTTTACCATATATATCCCTTAATTTAAGGATTTCAGACTTGGAGATTTGCATCTGTCGATGGACTAGCTATGGTGACATGTACTGTACCTTTTAGGGAGAGTGGGGACTGGCTTTCCTTAACATGCTTGATTTCATTGAGGAGATAAAATGCATTCATCTCTTTGGGGCTGTTGATAAATTATGTAACACATTGTGGGGGGTGGTCATTTTACATGACAGAGTGTTGGTTGGAGTATTATAAAGTGCTACAAGTGGGTGGGTGGGTCTTGAAAATCACCAAAAAGTGTGTTATGTAATTTATGGACAACCCTTTTCTGCGATCTGTGTATGCTCATAAAAAGGCAGGCAGAAGTCCTGGGAGTTGGTAATATATGCATGAATCAAATTTAGTTTAATAATATTATAGTGTGGAATTGTTATAAGATTCAGAGAGAGAGAGATGATAATTCTTGAGAATACTGATCATTTAATGCTGCATGACCTTGGTAATAAGGCTAATACAGAGAGGTTATTATTGGGGTAGGGGTACAGTTATAGGTATTTGGGTAAAAGTAATTGTGCATTTCCAACTTAAGGCTTCTGTGACCTTGGAATAATATATAGACATCTATTCATTTTGTAATTGGCCTATTACGATAGTACATAGGCACCATGAACACCCTAGCAGATGGAGCCCATAGGCCCATGCTTCCTCATTTGGGTGATGAGACAAAGACTGGGTCAGGTTTGTGTTCATTTTGGAAACATTTCACACTGCCTAAATCATTTCAGAGTCAAATGCTTGTGTTCTCTTAGGTTGCACTAATTGGTTCACCCTTGTTTGTAGCCAAAGCTCAAAGGTACACTCTTCAGGTCATCAATCTACTGGAGAACTGTGTCTGATCTACAGACATGAACAGAAATCTTTGTATTAAGCATTTTAATCTAGAGAGAGAACACAGGGTGTTGTAGCAAGCTTCGGATGTAGTACTGTGCATTATGGGACCAGTAGCGATGTACTGTGTTAAAACTGGAAACGAAAATACTGTAGTATGCCTTCAGCTGGAGTTCTCAACAATTTCTGGCTATAACAAGTGAGGAGAACTCCCCTCATCCCACCTCACTTTTGCTTTGCATCAATCTGATTTTAGATTGATATGTTCTCATGGCAAGAAAGTGTGTTGCTTTGATAAGGTGAGTAAACTGCCATCGTAAAAGTGCTATGCAAAATTACTTAGTGGCTCTTTAAAATACGAGCTTGAATTTAAGGGGGCCACTGCTTCTTACCTCACTTGGCATTAGAGACAATGGCATTGTTCTAGTTAATTACTTATGGCAGGGTTGGTTGGACTCATGTGATGGTGTTACGGGAAATATAAAATGGAAAATGACTTAGGGGACTTAAATAAGATGCTTTAAAGTACATAGCAGATCCCCTTATTCTGGGTGCCTTCTAAATTCGATCAGTGGTACATAATCTGCGATTGTGTAAAATTACATACAACCCTGTAACAAGTAAAGTAAAATTGTCTTTATGAAGTTTGCTTAGACTTCCTTGATTGTGATTATACAGCAGTATACTGTGATAGATTTTTGTTACCAATTTGCCTGAGGCATTAGTTGATCAGGCTGAGGCCACAGGATTGTTAAGGGAGGAGATGAAGTAACACACCAAGTGTTTAAATTTTAAAGCTTTATTGATAAAATAATAAAATAACAGCGAAGAGTGATGGGTGCTCCCCATGTCATTTAGAAGAAGGAAGAAAGCGTTAGTGTCCCCAGCCCTAACTCACTTTTATACTTACACACACTCTACCCGAGGCTGGCCAAGCCTGGGTGTAACATAAGAAGAAGAGGGGGAAGGGTGGATGGGAGTTCTGTTCTGGGCCCAGGTCGTCCGGGGTTTGCTGTGATTTCTGAATTGCTCCAGCTTTTAGAAGGGTTTTAAGTTCTGGTCTCCGTTGTGGGTATTTCATTCCATGACCTCTGTTCCTGGTGCTCTTTGTGCTAGTCTACACCAGTTTTCTGTGGTCTCCTTGACTTTTCCAAAACACACCAGTTAGACTTTGTTGTCCTCTTTGTTTTTCTCCATGTTGGCCTTCATTTTCCTCTCTTGTTATGGGCTGGCTCTGCGGGTTTGTTCAGTTGATCTCCCTTTCTCACAGCTTGCCGGTGGATTCTGGGGCCCCCTCTTTCTTGCAGGCAGCTGAGAATTAGATGTGTTGTGTGCCTTGAGCTGTCTGGAGTCAGCGTCTTATCTTTGGGCCTAGCAGAAGCGTGGAGTTAACCCATGTTTTGCTCTTTTCCGTCTCCCCCTCCAGCCCCCCCCCCCGCCCTCCCGCCTCTCGCGACCTGCAAAGGAATCCTCCATTTCACACTTACTTACACCTTTGACCCTTCCCAAAATATCCTGCAATGCTTGCAACAGTGTTAGCAATATACAATGCTAATCTGCCTTCCCCAGGGGATTCCTTGAGGGAGGGGGCCACTGGGGTGTGACAATATGCCTCAATGAATGGGGTGCTGGTGAATTAGAAAGATTGAACAGTTACTGATAAGATTCTTTCATCTTTGAAAGCACTAAACCCTTTCATGTTCATTACATTACCATACACATACAGACATGATATAGCAATGTTACAGATGTTCTTTTATTTTTTTTTAAAAATCCAACTTTTGAGCACCACAGAGCTCTTCTTTGGGACAGATCTGTGGAGCTCAAAAGCTTGTCTCTTTCATCAATGGAAGTTGGTCCAATTACTTCACTCACCTTGTCTCTCTCAGGGTTTCACTTTGTCAGGGGTAGATTTCACACATACCACACATAACAGCAAGAGGTGTCCTTTCTCTATAGAGGTTAGGGAAAGCTATGCCAGAAATTTTTTGCTGTATGGTTTCTTTTTCCTTTTGCCATTCCCTTTAATAGCCTCAGAAATAAGTTCCTGGCTGTACAGCAGGCCTGAGAAGCTAGATAGCTGAAAGGGGCTATTTCCCCCCCATTCTCATCTCTGCTCTGCTTTCACTCTTTGTCACTTGTTAATGCTTCTTACTGTTAAGGTACATTTTAGAAGTATGAGATTGCACTAGGGCAATAACAATGTAAAAGAAAGGCACTAAACAATGTTTTCCTTGAATGTTCACTATATTAGAATTAGGGTTTCTGTTTAGCTGTTGATGGATGCATGTCAGGAAGTCTTATAGTTCAGTTTTGATAAGAACCGAAAAGTGTGGATGCTTATTTGATCTGTAATAACTTGTAAAACTGATATAAGTTTCTTATGAGAGAATCTTGTGAGATTTCCAATACTCCTTTCTACTTGGGCCAGCAAACATGATTAACCCTCCTAGTGACGCATGGATCTCTCTGATTCTTGACCAAACTCAAGACAGCAGAGGAACAGAAGAAAAAAAGATATACATCTATATAGATATATTTAATTTTGTATCTCAAAGAAGACTTGCTGTGGTTCAGTTTGAGTTTTTAGTGAAGGTTTGGATCAATTTTTATTTTGTGCATACCTCCTATTCTTAGTTTATTTTGTCCTAAAAGTGATGAAGAAAAGAGGGGAAAGAAAACAAAAGGAAGATGGTGCATATTCAGATGAACTGGCTGCTACAATAGCTTGACACACAACTGCACAAGAACAGCTCATGTCGTTCTAATATGGGATTCATAACTAACTCTCAGATTTAAAAGAGGTCACATACCACATGGCAGATTTCTTGTAGAACAATCTTGATAATTTATTCATCAAGATGGTATCTATGAGGATCTGACAATGGGGAGGAGAAGTGGAGATGTACAGAGCAGAATGTGCAAAGGTGTAGTAGAATTATAATGTGTTGTACAGTACTTAGCGCAGAAAGTGTTAGAAAATGTAATTAGGAGACAGCTGAAGCTGAAAAAATGACACTCCAGAGAACATGTGAAATAGATTAACAGGGGAAAGCAATAGAATAATGTCATCTCTAGCGAAAGACAGTATTGTGGGTAAGTGTGGAGAGCAAAGAGGGGCCAAAAAGCATCAATCTATGGAGCCTGGAAAAGACAATTTTCAGAAAAGGAGCTAGAACATTATTATTGAGGGACCATACAGCAGTGTAACACAGGAAGGTGGGGAGAGGGTAATGTGCAGTTCAGGTGAAAAGTCAGGGGGCAAATATGTGTGGAGAAATTTGATAGTATAGATGCTGGAAGAGAAAGGACACTGTGACACACAAGTTTTATTGTAGAGTGAAAATACAGGAGGAGACAAACGGTGTGATCAAAAATAGAAATAAGATGGCAGGGGATGTTTGAAAATGGATTGAAGAATGCATAACCCTGTCGCACTGTCTGGACTGGCTCAGAACCAAGACTTCCAACCTCAGAGCAGCCACTCCAACTGGTGGTATGTTCTATAATTAGGTTTCACCAATCCACTAACAGATGTGGACTACCAAAGTACTACAATAGCCTTATAATGGAGTCACAGACAGTCCCCTTAGACACTCCAGTCTATCTTGCCACCCAGGCAAGCTGGACTATGTGATAAGTGGCCACTTACACCAAAAATCACAAAATATTCAGGTTACACCCAGTCCCAAGAGACCAGTCACACATCAGGTGGATTTGCAACCTACCTGTCTCACCAAAGACAATGCTGGTAGTGAATTCCATAGTAAACTAACTAAAGGTTTATTAGCTAAGAAAAAGAAATGAGAGCTATTGAGAGGTTAAAGCAGGTAAAAATATATGTACAGGTGAGTCACAGTCTATAATTTCAAAAGGTAGCAGAGGTGAAGTTATCTGGGAGTCTTCCAAAAAGTCTTTTAGGGCCATCCAGAGTAAATTTGGGGATCTCCATTTTCTTTTTTGGTTATTCTGCTCAGCTAGGCTCCACACAGTCCACAGATTAAGCATTTTTCCTTGTGTCTGTATTTATAGCTTCTTCTCACAGAAACTAAGCTGACCAGACAGTCCTCACGTCCTTTCTTTTATGGTGGGGAGAGAGGAATGCACTTGCAGACTTTGAACTTTGATCTCTTACACAACGACCATTAGCTTTCCATGTGCAGAAATCAGCACTTTCCTGTTAAAATTCTTCATTTGCATTACAAAAGGCTTCTTTCTTGTTTGATGGGTTACTTAGTTACAGGGGTATATACAATGCAAATGTTTGCTTTTACATTATAACAGGGTACAGATAAGTGAAAACAATGCCTCCAACATCCCACCAGTTTTTCATGGAGTTTAAACACTAAATACATTCTTATACATTTTAACATCTACTTTGAACTACACTAACACAAGTGAGCAGGTCTGGCTTCCACCTCTGTGTTTGTCAGCTCTTAGCTGATGCCTGTGGCCTTGACCAGAGCTGGCACTTGGCTTACCAGCATCACAAACCCGATTATTGCATTAGGGCCACAGGAAGATGGGCAATGAAATTCTGAGAGAAATGAGGATACAGATAGAAAGGAGGATGAGTTACAGGATATTGAAAAAAGCTGGTAAAATATTGGAGGAGACAATGTAGGAAGCACAACTGCTGAAAGAGGCACTGAAAATAACATGCTACTGCAGAAGCACTATAGGAAAATATCATAAGAGCCGGATAATGGTATTTTGGCTTTGTTGTACTTCTTTCAGTTTTAGAGGCGTAGCCGTGTTAGTCTGTATTCAGAAAAACAATGAGGAGTCCGGTGGCACCTTAAAGACTAACAGATTTATTTGGGCATAAGTTTTTGTGGGTAAAAAACCCACTTCTTCAGATGAGTGGAGTGAAAATTACAGATACAGGCATAAATAACTTAAATTTATTTTTTTATTTTTATTTTATTTTTATCTTTAACTTTCACTCCATGCATCTGAAGAAGTGGGTTTTTACCCATGAAAGCTTATGCCCAAATAAATCTATTCGTCTTTAAGGTGCCACCAGACTCTTCATTGTTTTTCTTCAGTTTGTATTTGTTTTTTACATTGTTCTAAAGACAAGGGGACTTCTTAAAAACAGGGCATGGGGGAAGAGGAAAAAGTGGCATGACAATAACAGCCAAGGGGTCAATCCTGCAACCCTTATGTGACAGGGGCTTGATCTCCTGTTGAAGTCTACAGGGATCTTTCATTGACTTTGATGAGAGCTGGATTAGATCATTCATCCTGACTCACCCAAGTAATTCCACTGCTGTTGGTGGGAGTATTGCATGCAGGATGAGGCATTCGTAGCTGGATTTTTCCCTCTGCAAAAACCAGGGACACTCAGTCTACAGGACCTTGAGGGGCAACTTATTTACTCACTCATTCTTTAGTCATTCATCAAACACAATACCCTCTGTTGGCAATTAGCTTGCAGGATGAGTGATTTTGGCAATACAGAACTGCACAGCTTACTCTCAAAGGAAACAGCAACAGATGTATTGTTAGAAAGTGCTCTCATGCCCACGTGTTGTGTGAGGTTTTTTAAATGAAACTGAAAACACTAGAAATGTATCCACTTTTCATTTTCAACTCAAAAATTGTTCTAGATTTTTCAAAAATGTACAAAATGCACAAAGTATTCCCTCAAAAGTGCGCTGTTTTCAATGAAGAACTATGCACTTTTAAGCCCAATAGTGGAAACTAGCCCCTTTCCATTAAACAGGATTTGTAACAAAAGTTGCAAAATTGTTTCCTATTTGATTTTCTTGGACCCAGGCTCAAGAGGGTGCAAACGGAAATAAGTCAGGGAAGTTCTTAGAGGAAATCCAAATGTCCAGTCAAGCAAGGATAATTTAAACATATCCTGGGTCCCTATGGCCCAAGTTGATTGTCCTCCTCCCACCTGTGAGGTAATGCTGGACTGGACTATGGAGTGCAGAAACTGACACAAGCATAGACATATTAATGAACAGCAGCATCCCCCATTTCTCGGGAGCACATTGCATCAAGGCTTCAGACTGCAGCGGCCAGGTATTGTTGGAGATACCAGCAGGGGGAGCAGTAGAATCCAGGCTACTGGTAAATCCAGATGAGGACAGTGATACTTCTGCAGGCTGATCCAAACATCATACCACACCAAGGAGGGAGATCCCTCAGCAGGCTATATGTCTAAATGCGAGCCGGTGGCCAGCTCCAGCTAATTCTTGCTGCCTAAAATAGTGGAAGTCAAGAGTCTCTTCAGTCCACAGCACAGTTATTTGCTTCCTACATGGTCCTTGATTATTTGCTCCTTACATGGTCTGGAGGAGGAGTGAGAAGCAAGCATGCTCATAATTATGCCTCCTGGTGGGGACCTCTCATCTCAAACTAGGAACCCTAACTCACAGTTTGTCAGGACCTACAGGGCTTTCCATCATTCAGCCTCTGCAGCAGCAGCAGTCTGCACAGATCCAGGTGACTTTTGTATAGGAACCGGGGAAAACACTATCAGGATTCCCAGTACTTCACACACCTGCATGGCTGCAGGCAGGCATAGAAATAGCCTCAGGTGTCAAACACAGAATGGGAAATCTTACAGCAGGAAGCTAAAAGAACTTTAGTGCCATGACAGCGGTGTCCAGGAATTGTGACACTTACCAGGGGCATCCAGAGTTACCACCTGCCCTTAGCATGGGGAAGCCTTATCTGTGCCTGCATAGGTCAGCTCCTGACTCCGCCAGCCACAGGCAACTGAAGCACTCTGCTCCTAGCCTATGCAGGGTCCACTCTCCCTCTGCAGGTTAGTGATAGGCATACTCCAACCCCAGAGCCCTATCATGTCCCCCTATAGTGTCCAGCCCCTCGTTTACTGGACAGTCACAGAATTCACAGATTTTAAGCTCCCAAAGCAACAGTACCCCACCCCAGCTTACCAATCACACCTTAGATCATAGCTACTCTTAACACATAGCACTTATATATGTTTATAGTGAAAACAAGAAAAGTTTATTTAGGAAAGCATAGAAATTCAAATGATAGCAAGTAGAAATATTGGAAACAAATGGTTATATATAAAATACAATCATAACTTGCATTCTAGATCCTAGACTTATTTAACTAGTTACTTTCATCTCTTGTATAGCAAAGCACACCCCGCAGTCCTTTCTGTGTTTTTCAGCCAGGCTTTGCTGTGATCTTCAATTCATGTGACAAGTCATGCTGTCATCTTGCCTCCTTGGTGAAAGATTCAGGGTGTCTCCCGGTACCCAAGTTATATCCCCAAAAATCATAGCTTTCACTCGTAAACAGGACACATACCCCACTTGTTACTTTTTCCTGGATGCCTCTTTCTTGTTGAGTTTACAATCTCTTGATTAGCATTTGGCTCAGACTGTAGGTAGGCCTCCACTGTGAAGGACTACAGTACACATAAGACCAGCCAAAGCAAGATAAGCATCTCTTCCCTACTGCCTGACAGGACCATGTTTATCAATTTCTGGTGACCTGCCTTAATTCACATACCTTAAGAACATAATGTTCAGTGAAGATACAAAATTCCTTCAGTATTATCCATCCATACATTCTGCAGTGATTTTGATGACCAGTGGGCTACTGGCTTTCTAGAGACCTCACGTACCACCTTTTGGTAAACTTAATATGCATACATCTGAATCAAAGGATCCCTCTAAAACTCTATGCACCCCTTGTGCCCTCTGCTGGTTCAGCTGGCAGCAAGAGTTTTCAGTGACATAGAGACAAACCAAGGTGAGCAAACACTCCCATTCCCCTAAATATTTTACTGCTTGGTGAGATAGATAGAGCAAGAGAGCAGGTTTGGGAGGAGCTCTCTGTAAATATCTGCAAAACTAACTTATTATCCGCCTTTACATCACTCAGTAAAGCTCTCCTTTGCTGTGATGCCTACAAACTTTGACAGGCTACTGGTGTGCTGAGATCACTGTCCATTATACTGACCAATATTGTCCTCTCCCATTGGTCTGTGTGAATCCCTCTGCTTTCTTTGTCTTATGCTTAGATTGTAAGCTCTTTGGGGCAAGGGCTGTCTTTTTGTTCTGTGTTTGTAAAGCGCCTAGCACAATTGGATCCTGATCCATGACTCTGTCTCCTAAGTGCTCCAGTAATAGTAGAAGAGTAATGAAACATGGTGGAGGCCACAAAAAAGCTTGGTCTATTCACTTGCTGAGCAAAGTTTATGAGCAATGTGCCCACTTGTGGACATGTACATCCAATTAGTATACAGAATATTCTGAAAGAACTATGGGCTAAATTCTGCTCAGTTATATTTGTATGCCAGAAGCAACTACAGTGTGATAGGTACTGTCCACACACACTCTCTCTCTCTCTGTCTGTCTGTCTGTCCTAGAAGAGATTATCTTGATGTAAAGACAAAGAAATTCCATTAACTTAACTTCAGTGGATTTCCCCAAGTTTTACACATAAATGTCCCATTGTTATGGGCAAGGCACTGAGCTTTAAAGCTTCTTGATCAAATGACAGGTACCTGTACAGTAGAACCTCAGAGTTACAAATAACTCTGGAATGGAGGTTGTTCATAACTCTGAAATGTTTGTAACTCTGAACAAAATGTTATGGTTGTTCTTTCAAAGGTTTACAACTGAATTGACATAATACAACTTTGAAACTTAACTATTGTGATAGACCCAGGCCAGTTGGGTACAACAGAGTAGTCCTATTGGGATCCAGGAAGTGGGCAGGTGAAGCCCGTCCACTGCTAAAGGATCCCCCCAGCCTAAGAGGGGGATCCACGGGACCTGGATACCAAATAAATCTGGGGGACAACTAATGATATAACAGGGACAGGAGTGCAGTCAAAGGGTCATACGAAGGGAACCGGAAGGGGAGACCAAGCAGAGAACCCCAGACAGTGCCCACTGCTCCTCAAAGGCGTCAAGGGAGTCAGTGGATACCACCCAGAGGAACTCTGCCCGGATACGTGAACGGACCGAGGATCGGAAATAGGCCCCACAGTCACAGGAGACTCCATCGGCCAACCTCCTCACTCTGATTTTATAGATGGCCATTTTAGCTAGGACCAGGAGGAGGTTTACCAGGAGATCCCGTGACTTTGTGGGGCTACAGATAGGAAGTGCATAAATAAGAAGGTGAGGGGAAAAGTGCAACCAAAAACATAATAAAATATTTGCGAGGAGCTGGAATAGGGGCTGCAGTCTGGCACACTCGAGATATATGTGTGCCAGGGTTTCCCTCACGCCGCAAAAGGGGCAGGTGTCTGGGATAGGGGTGAACCACGCCAAGAACATGCCCGTGCTCACGGCTCCGTGAAGGAGCCGCCAACTGATATCCCCGGCAGGCCTTGGGACCAAGGTGGAATATAGGCTGGCCCACCGGGGCTCCTCACCCTCCAAAGGTGGCAGGAGGTCCCACCATTTTGTATCGGGGTGGGACACAAGGGTGAGGGCGTGAAGGGTGTGGAGCACGAGCGTGTACAACAGAGTAGTCTTATTGGGATCCAGAAAGTGGGCAGGGGAAGCCCGTCCACTGCTAAAGGATCCCTCCCAGCCTAAGGGGGGGGTCCACAGGACCTGGAAAACCAAATAATTACGGGGGACAACTAATGAACAACAGGGACGGGAGTGCGGTCAGAGGGTCAAACGAAGGGAACCGGACGGGGACACCGAGCAGAGAACCCCGGACTACAACAGAGTAGTCCTATTGGGAATCCAGGACGTGGGCGGGCAGAGCTCGTCCACTACAAAAGGATCCCCCCACAGCCTAAGGGGGGGATCCACAGGGCCTGGAGAACCAACTAATTACGGGGGACAACTAATGAAAAACAGGGACGGGAGTGCGGTCAGAGGGTCAAACGAAGGGAACCGGACGGGGACACCGAGCAGAGAACCCCGGACTACAACAGAGTAGTAGAAGGCAGATATACTGGCCCCTGGATAAGCAGTTTTCTGTTCCCTGACTGACCAGAGCAGGCTTCCCTAGTCCAGGCTAGAGTGGACACATGACTCCAATTAGCCTGTAAAGAGTCAGTTGAAGCCATTAGGCTAATGAAAACACCTGGCTCCAATTAACTTGAAAAGAGTCAGGTGAGGCCATTAAGCTAATGTGAATACCTGACTCTAATTAAGGGCCCCTGATACTATAAAAGGTATATAGTCAGATCAAGGAGAGCCCGGGGAGAGAAAGTGTGGCTGAAGGGCTGAGTAATGAAGACATCCTCAAGCTACTGGAAAGGGAGCCCTAAGGTAAGGGGTGAGAGAAGAAGGTGTTGAGAGAGAGCTGTGGGGAAGTGGCACAGGGAAATGTAGCAACTCTGGCAGTGAAAGGTCGGTTGCCAACAGCTGATGGGCCAGAACCCAGAGTAGAGGGTGTGCCTGGGTTCCCCCCAACCTGCCACTACAGAAACACCTCCTGGGAGGGGAAGACAGGCCCCTGTCAGGACAGGAGGCTAAACTGTTCTGGAATAAGCCCATAGAGACTGAGGGAGTTCTCTCCCCAACCTCCTTGCTGGCTTATGATGAAAATGGCTCAATAGACTGTGACCCTTGACTCTAGAGGGAGAAGGGCTACATAGAGGGTCACAGTGAGCCTCTGAGGCTAGCGTAATCCGCCAGGAAGCGTGGGAGGCACTGAGACAAGGTCGAACCTCTGCCACACTATGCAGAAGAAAAATGCTGCTTTTAACCATCTTAATTTAAATTAAACAAGCACATAAAGTGTCCTTACCTTATCAAATCTTTTTTTTTGAAACTTTCCCTTTTTTTTTTTTCAGTAGTTTACATATGCATGCTTTTATTTATTTATGTATTTTTTGGTCTCCGCTTCTGCCTGATTGTGTACTTCCAGTTCCAAATGAGCTGTGTCGTTGACTGGTAAGTTCATAACTCTGGTATTTGTAACTCTGAGGTGCAAATGTACTTTGAAGTTGCAGCTCAGGCTGGAGCCCATCCCTGCCCTAGGCTTCTGGGCTAGTGCCCATTAACAACCGATAATACCCCATGGCTAATCCCATTAAAAACATTGTTTGGGGATGGGATAGATTCTGGATTTGAATCAATGTCAGATTCTTAAAGGAAATGTGAGAGTTACATTTTTTTATCATTCCGTCACCTCTTTCTAATGGAATCCACCAAAAACATGTAGTGAATTCCAGCAAGCTGTTCCTCTGCACACCCTGCTACTAAAACTCCACAAATCAGGTTTTTTATTATGAATAAACCCGGAGATGCTTGACTAATTTAAGTGCACCAGCCTTATAGAAACTCAGAGTTCATCAAATCCTGCTTTGTGTGTGTTGTTGCAGTATTGCCTGCAGTAAATATTTAGGAAAGTCAGTCAGGGTTCCCAGGCAAAACTGTAGGCGAAATCCAGTTCTGGGTCCACATGGTGTTCAATGTGCAGAGACACTTGATATAAAGCCATAGAGGCCCACAGCACAAAGGCTGCCAAGAGTAAATTCCAGGGGATCATCACAGCTCAAAAATTGATTGATGCCAAACCAGTAGGGGGCATGACTAAGACAGTTAAAGGGATGTGTTGATTCAACAAATCACTTTAGCAAGCTGCAACATCCATGATGATGGAAATTGAAAACTCTGAGAGAAGGGAGGCAACAACACTGATTGCCTCCCACAGAGTGAAATCCTCCCCTCTCCCACAACCCTGCCAACAATACAAGGGGAGACTGGCGCAAGGAAATGTAAAATAATCCTTTCTACACTAGTTTCAGTTAATCTGGGTGTGGAGCTGTAAGCAAGATGTGAAAATGAAGCTTGCAACATTCAAAATAACAGTCGACTTGGCCACTGTAAAATCATACTATCAGAAAAGTTTAAGGCAGACGCACTGTCAAGGTGTTTTCACAGTTCAAAAATTATTTTGGTTAATTTATTTTAAACTAAATATAACTACTCGGAATCTGGAATGAACTTCCTTTTCAAGGGAAATTTTAGGTTGCTGAATCATAATGAATCCACATCACTGCAAAATTTTCAGTGAAATAAAGCAATCCAATTTGATGCCCTCTGGCCAGACAGCCGGGCAGGCTGCCTGACCATCAGATAGCTGGACAACTGGGAAGCTGGTCAGCTGGTCAGCAGCAAGATAGCTAGGCAGCCAGGTGACCAGGCAGCAGGGTAACCTGCCTGCCAGCCAGCAAGCTGTTCAGGGAGCTGTCCAATGGCAAGCTAGCATCTTGCTATGTAGCCAGTGACCCAACAAGGAGGGCGGGAGGGAGCTGGAAAGCAGCAAACCAGTCAGGCAAGAGAGGAGAGGGCAGCAGGCCAGCTAGGTTACCTGCCTGTCCATCTGCAGGTGGGCAGCCTGGCAGATAAGCTGGCAGGAAACTAGGCAGACAGACCAGCCTTCTATGATTACACTGAAAGTGTTGACGGAATCCATATATTCCCTTTGCATCCATGCAATTCTGTCTACTCAGCATTTTCCAATGGAAAACTGTTCAACTGAAATTATTTACTAGCTCCAAATGTAAATGTCACTCCCTTGTTCCACCTACGTACCCTTGATCATGTCACCATTGTAAGCCTCCAAGTCTTGTATGAACACCACTGCATGTGAGATCATATCTTGACCAAAGATGCAAGTATATTTAGCATCCACACAGAGAACACAAAAATGGCTGGAGAGATTTTTCTGAAACACTGCAAAATTTCCCACCCCTGGACTAAGACCTAGCATACACAATTTCAACTAAAAAGGAATTTGTTACAAGCAATTAAAAAAAGGCATTTAAAATAGATACTGCATTTCAACTTAGCTGTAAATCAGTTGCTTCTGTTAAAATATTGGACTAGTTTTCAGTGGTATTTTTAACAGAAACTTGCCATTTTGTACGTACTTGTGTAGGATTCTTGACAGGAGTTCCATCTTTCCCTCGGAAAAGTTGGAAGATTTTTCTTGTATCTGATTTCTGAGGCCTCACAAATAGCCTTTAGAGTAGCAGCCGTGTTAGTCTGTATTCGCAAAAAGAAAAGGAGTACTTGTGGCACCTGAGAGACTAACCAATTTATTTGAGCATAAATTGGTTAGTCTCTAAGGTGCAACAAGTACTCCTTTTCTTTTTACAAATAGCCTTGTAAACTTTACTGGTGCCTTTTGATTCTCCATTAATTAGCCAGTATGTCTGTGGCAGATCCCTGAACTTACTTGCTATTTCCTCTAGTCATGAGGGGGTCTAATACACTGTTGAAGATGATGATGATGATGATGATTATAATAATATAATAAAGAAGTCAAAGCCAGTCATATGAATAATCAAGTGTCTAGCTTGTAACTTTGATGAGATGGTGATTTGTATTCTGTCTTTAAGCCCATCTTTTTACACATAGATCCAAAACAGCTTCTCCTTTTCTGTGCAGTAACTCTGTACTAATGGCCCCCTTTGGGGCTGTCTTAGTATAAAGAGGTTGATTTTACTCTATCAGTAATAATGTGGGATTCAGGAATGAAGCAGATGTAGTGATTAGAATTCACTACATGAGAATACACAAGTGATTGGAGGAGGGGGAAAGCATCTTAAGTGATTAAGCTCTGGACACCGGCATGTTTGCTACACATTTGGCTGCTCTCTCCTAAACCTGACCAATCAGATTATCTGGCTTCACTCTGTGTTCTGTGAGGTGTGTTCTTCACTGCAGCAAAGAGTCCAGCATCTTGCATTCCTTATCAGACTACTTATATTTCCAGGCATTCGTCTTTACAGTGTCTTCTCCATCATTAAATCTGAGGAACAAAGAAAATTGATCCAAAGATAATTCCTTTTCTATTCTACCAGATAGAATCTGTCACCCTACCCCCTGAATTGCTGATATTTAGCCACTGATATATTCTGCCTTTCTTTAGAAAAAAACAACAAACAACTGCAACCTGTGAGAAATCTGTCTTATATCTTTTAAAATTGTATACTCTTTATAGATAAACCAGTCCCTGACTTGACACAGCACCCAACAGCTTTCCGGTCTAAAGAACTCAAAATGCAGTGTGCTGTGAGATCAGTTGTCACTTCATGGTAACAACATTGATTATATGGAAAGGAATAAATCTACATCCTTCATTTGCTATAAAAATAAAAACCTCCCCTTGCTTTATAGAGAAATGTTTAGCTTTGCCTAGGAACTTCAGGTGTTTTGCGTTAGTGTCCAGTGACACATGAGAGGGCAATAGGTCATGGACCTATAAAACTCAAACAACTAAAGAGTTTATGTACTTTATGAGCTATCAGCTAGTTCCTATACTACCCACACACCCTTATTGTTGGTGTCAGGGTGCACAAGCACTAAGTGCACATTGTTAATAGCCTGCATGGAAAATGTTTCCATTTCTCATTAGGAGAAGTAAACTAGCTTATTTCAACTAAAATGAAGCTGAATGTTTAACTCTTCCACTAATACTTGTCAGCTCACAAGTATGATTTTTTTCCCCCCTAGCAAATACATAGCATTCAATAAATATTGATTCAGTTTTAACTTATTTGCCAGGCAGCATAAGCACCACCAGGGTCATAGAGTTCCCAAAGCTGTGTTTTCCACTTCAGATGTCAAATTATATGTTTTTCTTAAATCTTCACTTATTATTGATAGTGAATATTTTAAACTACAGAGGGTAGTAAAGGCTTAAATTCCAAACTCTGCTCCATATTTCTTCCTTCCAAAAATCTGTCAGTTTTAAAGCATGAGTGAGGGATCTGCTTGTCAATAGAAAAGCCAGACAAATTCTGGCCTGAGATATACAAATCTGCAAGCCTCGCTGTGAATGACACCCACTTAATGACACCTTATTAGCCCCTGTCAAGTGCACAAGAGGTTATGCCAAACTGACAGATCATACAGACTTATTCTAGAATGGGTGTAAATATAAATAGCCGTTGATCACACCTGTAATGTAATTAAACCACCAGATATTCTGGAAGCAAATAAAACAATATTGCCCAGTAAAACCATGTCACTCTTTTGAACTTGATAATGGCTATTCCTTCACAAAGCATTTATTGACGAGGATGCTATTAGGCTCAAATTATTATTATTTCAGCAATCTTCAATCTCCAGCAAAGGAAGAAAATGGAGAAAAGGATAAGTATCAGGGCTGACAAACTTGTGCCTTTTCAGTTGATTACTTTTCATCATAAACTGAAAGGATTACAGGGACCAACCATTTGAGAGTCTGTCCTGCTTCATTCCCCATGCCAGTTAAAATTAAACAAACCAGGTATTCAGCATTATTCTTTAGGGTTTCACTAGTTGGCAATGGGGAGAGGTAAAATGGGATTTTCAAAAGCACTCACCCTTAGCCTAACTCTGTTAACTGACTTCAGTCAGAGCAGAGCTAGGTTAATGGTGAAGGGTTTTGATCACCCCATCCATACTGTATATAATTCCTAGGGTTCTGCAGTGCAGACAAACATGGAATCAGTTATGATTATTGCCCACACCTAGGCTGATCGACAATTAACTAAGGAACCATAAAATGTAGAGCAGCCTGATCCAGACCAATGGAGTTTAATGCAAGTTTTGGGGGTTCAGCAGCTCTCAGGATCAGGTCCTTTGTGTACTACTTTTAATTTACATCATGAAAGTTGCAAATTTAAAAAAAAATGTAAATAGTGAATTTTCCCCCATTACTTTTTTCTCATTCCTGGGAACTGCTTCGGCAATACACTTCTCACCATGCCAGTTTCATATTGTGACTTGCTGTGCTACACATGAACATTTTGATTTGCAGTACTGCAGGTGAATCTGTTAGCAGCAGAAAGTAAAGTGTCTCTTGATACCATTACCTTTTACACCCAGACTATTCAATAACTGCGTGCTGCTTCTGCAAATCTAAGTAGTGTCCTTGCTACTCTAGTACAGCCAGATTCTTTTGTTCAGGTGCAAAGGGTGAAATAAACCCAAAATCTCATCTACTTCATGGCTTTAAACTACTGTAATTAAGTAAAAATATTCCTCCAGTCACTAGAACATGATGGGTCTCTGGCAACCTTCTAAAAATCTCAGTAAGAAACAAAGGTTTTTCTAGCAAGTGGGATTCTTGTGCCATTATTAACATTCTACAGCAGGTTCTATTTCTACTGCACCCATTGAAGCAAAAGAAAATGAACCATCTCTGTTTGCTTTTTTTCTCTTCCATGAAACAAAAACTAACTGAAAATATGTTGTCCATAATAAAGATCTAAGTAAAACACAATATTTTATTGATTATGTGAGTGACACCACAGTAACTAAATTGAAAAGTTTTGTTCATATTCTCTGACTTGTCAAAATACAAAAACTGATTAAAAAATCAATCACTCATATTTGTACCATCTAATAAAGCAAAATCTAATTTCAGTATTTCTCACATCTATACAAACTATTTTTATGGGCTACAATTTATATTGTAGTACAAACATTGATAAAGTAGGTAATAAATTTGCCTTACAAATATAAAATTACAAATCTCAAGTTAGTTTGTTTAAATCTGATTTTTTTTCTGTAATATTTTAATTTTGGACTTTTTTAAAGCAGCAAAATTACTAGCACTTCCCAGAAAACCACCGTAAAAGTCACACATCTTGTCAAATGACTTTGAGGTCTGTCATCCTTTCTCTTTTTTGCTGTGGATGAAAAGAGTGTCGAAAATCCACTCGGCCAAAGTTCTAGCAGCGGGAGCAACTGTGACTCCCCTCTAACTCCATACGATGTGTTTTCAGGCTTGTGGCTGGTCAAGGAGTGAGGAGAAGTTGGAGAAGAGCCATTCTCCACAGTAACAATCCAGGAGAATTTTCTCACTAGCCCTGCCACCCACTATGACTGTAAAAAAAATTCCCTCTCCATGCTGTAAAACCCCCACCTCTGGCAAAGGGGTTTTGGCCTAGAAGCCATTGGGAAGCTATGCCATTTTGGTATAGTCATGTCTCAAAAGAATGTTCAAAGATATATATTTTAAAATATTGTAGAATTTGGAACATCTGTGAAGTTCATAGATTCCAAGGTCAGAAGGGACCACTGTGATCATTTAGTCTGACTTTCTGTATATCACAGGCCATAGAATTTCCCCAAAATAATTCCTGTTTGAACTTGAGCATATCTTTTAGAAAAACAACCATTTTTTATTTTAAAATTTCCAGTCATGGAAAATCCTCCACCACCACCCTTGATAAATTGTTCCAGTTGTTGATTATCCTCATTGTTAGCAATCCGTGTCTTCAGTCTGAAAAGGGAAAGCCTGCCCTGACCAAGCTGGAATTGGAGGCTCATGCCCTGTGGCCAGTAGAAAGGAATGTCAACCTCCCTTCTGATGGGAGAATTCAGCAGAAAAGTTACTTTACTCAATCCCTCTTGCAGATTTTTTACAGGCAGATGTGATTTATTCCCTAGTCTCTGTGGCCACTTGATACTTTGTCAACAGGGAGAACTTTTTGGAATGCTACTTTTCCTTTTGCCAACAAAGTTAACTTTGGAAGTTGTCAGATAACTATACTTACTCTTTCAAAGTGATTTGATGATTTCTTCTTGAAGTAGTTTACTAATTATGCCTTTTAACTTTGCTCACTGAAGAGAAGATACTTAGCCAGTCAAAGAACTTACGTTGTGTCAAAAAGTACCTGCTTAGGTACCATTAGTAGGATTATATGGTAATTAGTTTCTATTGTTGATTGTCCAACAGTCTTGTCAGCTACCAATTCTTCAACCATCTGTTTGGAGATTTTTGTTTTTAGGAGAAGCTGAGTTAAGGATCTTACACATTTTCTGAACATCTTGGAGAAAGGTTCATCTTCTCTGTACTCTCCTCTCTTCCAAGGCTTGTGTGCTGCAGATCGTACTTTTTAAATTCCATCATGAATCAATAAGTAAAAGAGAACCAAGATTGGATTTGAGTGGTAGCAGGTACTATAATAAGCATAAAATGTGTTCAACATAGCAAAGGTTTAGGCAATTTTTTAAATTAACTGCTATGCTAAAACTTTCTCACAAGATTTACTCACTTCGGTGACTCACTGTCTCATGTTTTCTTCTCCTTTTATGTTTGCTTTCTGCATCAAACTGGTCATCCACTCTGTGCCATAATAAATCAGGCTGTGAAATAAGCTTGGTTGAGTAGCAAGAACATTATGATTTCTCATTTTGCAGCAGACAAATTGCCTTATGTTCAAATTCATGCCTCCCAGTAAGGCTCCCAAATACTTTCCAGACGGTGGTTTTTAATATCTGATCAGGAAAATGTGTCCTAGTGCTTAGTTCAGACTTGCCATCTCAAGCCATGAAAAGGATGTATTTACAATAGGCTGGATCCTGAAGATATATATTTTAGTGTTAAATCACTTTGTATTCTGGTAAAATTAATTGCAATCAACGGTAGTTTTATATGATTTGGCCCAATCATACCACTTGGCAGATCAATTTTCCAATCTCTATTTATACTTAGGCTATCTACAGTGACCAAATTCTCATCTCATTTACACTAACGAATCCTGAGTAACTCCACTGATTGCAGTGGGCTTGCTGGGAATGAATCTGATCATGTGTGAGATATAGAATGTCAGTGACATTGTCTGCTTACAATGGAATTTCCATACAAAACCAATGTCCTCACAAAGCTGCAACTTTAACAATATTCTATTCACCTTGACAAAATCCATGTCTTATCTTGATCTTAGAGTATTTTTTATCAAGTTGATTAAATGTATTTTAATTAGAAAGAGAAAGGGGAAAACCTGTTGGATTTAATGGCCTTTTTTGCTCCCATCAAAAGTCAGTTTCATTTTCAAGCTTGAAATCTGTCATGTTTTTATTCTGTGAGCAAGAGACATTTTGTCTAAAAAGAAAAACAAACTGCATACTGATAGATAAACCACCCTATCCACTAATAAAAAAAAAAATGAAACAACAAGCACAAGCAGGCTGATTGCAGAACAAAATTTCTGTTCCATGGGAAATTCTGACATTTTGAAATGATTCCATTCTGAATTGGAAAATAAAGTTGAAATGGCAAATTTTTTCGGTGAAATGGAAATTCTCAAATATTTTTATTCAGAAACTTTGTAATATTTTGTTTTGATAATGTCAAAATGGTTCATTTTGATAAGAGAAATGTTTTGTTTCAATAATGTAAAATATTGCTTAAAAATATTGTAAAATGAGAAACAATTTTTTACTTTAGTAAAATGAAATCTTACGACATTGAAAGAAAACAAGAAAGCTGAAACAATTCATTTTAACATTCTCCCATTGAAAATTTAGTAAAAATTGACATATTCCTGCAAAACATTTCAGTGAAATTATATATTCCAATAAAAAGCGGTTTCATCCAAAAATAAAAAAAGACCAGCTCTAGTCAACAGTTTTATAATAAATAATGCCTGATCATTATCCCATCGAAGTCAATGACAAAATTCCTATGGGAATAGGTTTGGGTCTCTAAAGTGTCTTTAAAATCTAGTTTCCATACCAATGTGCGCTTCCGTAACTAACATTCTCATAGTGGCTATTTTAATAACATTTAGACACTGTAGATCAAATCTGGTTCTTGCAAAGGGCATCAAACTACTTCTCTGGCACTGTATATGTATGTGAATGGAGGGAAACTGTGTACTCTGTACACATAAATGAATACTGAAAAGTGACTTTACACTTGATGAAAGGAGAAACCTTTAAACCATTCCAAAAGAATATACGCAATTCATAGTTTGGAAATCTTATTGGCAAACACTGTTCACCTTCATGCCCTGTTGCAATAATATCCTTAACTTTTCTGTCTCAAATTCTACTTCCACTGCCTTCACAGGGAGCAGGAATGGATTCTTCAACTGAGAACCCAAGCATAAAGTTAGTATTAAATAAACAGTGCATATATGCATTCTGGAAGTAACAAGTTTAAAAAACACCGCCATGATTGGCATGCATTTCATTCATAGCACTGAATAAGGAACATGAGCACTTAGAAATACCAAACTTCTGGAGACTTGAAAATAGCACATTGAGCATGTCTAAGACCTTAGTCTCTTTCCTCTAGAGACATATGGATGAGCATTTATTTTGACACCTTTGTGTGTTTGAACAACCAGTCATTCAAAAACAGAAGGGATGGAGGAGATGCAGAACTCTTAAGGCCATCAAAAAAGAAAATTTTGAACCACCTCAACAGTTCTGAACTTCCACTCAGGACTTCATGGGGCTTTGGATCAATCCCAGGGTGACAGTTTGGAGAACAAATAGTAAAATCAATTCAGCTAATGGTATAGCAGAGGAGTAAGGGTTCATTAGGATGAAGAAGCTACGGGAGCTGCATGCTATAATTTCAAGGACAATGACTGGATGCTTGGAGGAGGAAATCAGTAGTATTTAACTGGCAGTTAAAGCAAATTCTCCTTTAGCTCAGTAAGTTGCCTTAAATTTTTGGATGCAAGTGTCACTCATTAGGTTTCTTTATTAACAGGATTCTCATAAATAAGGATAATTTTTCAATCAATGTTTACTCACTCGGTTGCTTTCCTGTGTGTGCCCTGTTAACATTTGACATTACAATGTTGATGTATTCTTGCCAGAATGAGTTTGTGCATTAGTTTGTATTTATTTTTTAATTTAACCTTTATACATTAATAAACTCTTGTGTTGGTGTCAAGATGAACATTTAAGGCATTCCATTTAACTTTTAAAAAAAATGCTGCTTAACAACATGCCATGGGGAAAAATATACATATCAAGCCCCCTTTGTTTAGCTGTCATATTTTTCTATTTCCACAGAGTGAGGGGGGGTTCAATTACATCTGTCCTTTGTTTTTTACAATTTTTCTTTTAATACAATAAAATAACCTGACTGTTTGGTGCAAAAATTAACCTTAATGGAATGGGAAATGTGATACTGTAATTGCACTCCATTCTATCTATCCTACTTTATTCAGGTTCTTTATACAATGCCAATAACTATAGCATGTGAGCATCTTCCCGAGAGAGAGCATGCATGTGCGCATGAAGCAGTCAGGAGAATGACATTCAATAAATTATAGTTTTTAAAAACCACACATATGCACACAGACATCAGGACACTGTAGAGCAAGTTCCCACAGTATCTGTATCTCTACCTGCTATATGTATTGCAATTGGGTCTTGAATTAAAGAACACACACATCTATGCAGCAAAGAATAATGCTACATACATGTAGTTTCATCACTTATATAGTGCTGTATACTGCACATGCAACATGGGCAAGGGCTGAAGTTTATCACCTGGAACATAACATTGAAGGTCATGGCCATGGAGCAGCCCACATGCGCAAACTGCGGAAGAAAGAAAATAGCCAGTCCCTACAAGGAAGCAGTCAAGGGCAGAGCCACACATTACACTGCCATGTCTATTTGACTGTGAAGGAATAGGCTAAAATCAGGCGGCTAGTTGCATGAATAAAGCCACAACACATGGCATCAGTTAGATGGCCAGCTACCTGTAAGCAAGGAAGTGGCATCAGAGTCCAGGCATGTTTGGCAAATTCAAGAGAGTGCGCTCATCTGATGGTATTGCAGATATAGACTGTTTCTTTAAATTGTGTGGTACTGCATGCATTCTGCTGTCTCTATGAAACTCCTGTATTAACAGTCTTCCCTTTCAACCTTGCTAGCTAGCCACACACACCCCCAGTGGAAACTACTGTACTTCAAATATAAATTACACTTGTAGAACCACTGGATTCTACTTCTAATTTAAACACTCTAGAGTTCCTACTTTACAAGCTTCATCTTAAAACATTTGCTCACTCAGTTTTCAAGATTTTGCCCTAAAACTCAGTTTAGCTATCTGCAAAATGAAATCAGTTTTGAGTTAACTCGTAGCTCTTATAGCACAAGTTATTAATGCTTGTGAAGTGCTTTGAGATCCTCATATAAAAACGGCTGTAGAGTTACCAAAGTGTGTACAACCATGTTTCTATACAATCAGTAATTAACTATATTTGGTCGATGTAGCAAAATTTTATTAACTAGTACATAAAATACCTACTTAAATACTAATGTTATCTCCACACAGCCATAATGGAAAGGGGGAAAATATATCTGCTTTATTTTAAATATAAAATATTCACAATGTTTATAACAATATCTAACAAATAATTAAGATAAATACATTACCTTATCAGGATGAAAGAGATGAGAGAGTTTGTGAATTTTTAATCTGAAAAAAAAAATGACATAATGGCATATTAAATATTTAAATGTGTCCATTAAAATATTTCTATTTAATATTTATATACTTAAGTATCTTTATTCATAAAGCAGCAACAACAATTAGAATTTTGGTTTGTGTTAATTAACTTGCTCAAAATGAACTTTTCTGTGCTATCTTAAAGTTTGTATTTTCTCTGCAGGTAAATATTGCCACCACGGACACATTAGGGAAAAAATGACACAACTGTCCATTTCAGAGATGTACAATTAGACCCAGTTGGTGTTCATGGACTGTCACACAAAACAGGCATATGAAATTGTAACCAACCAGTTGTGTGCTAAGTAGCTAGCCTATATACTGATGAATTATTATTGATGTTACTCTTTTCCTTCTTTTTCTCTCCTACTTTTTGCTATTTTATTATACCTTAAATTAGATAGCAATCCCTTCAGGGTTTGGACATTGCCTCAACATATGGTTCTGATCCTGACTGGGGCTTCTTGGCCCTATTGTAATACAAATGTTTAACAAAAATAACTGCACACCCTGTTGCTTATTGGAGCACACACTGTTTTCGGCTAGTGAACCCTGGGGTGCTAGCCACCACAAATACAGTAGGCCAGTGGTTCTCAAACTTTTTTTTCCGCAGACCACTTAAATTGCTGAGGGGCTTGGCGGACCACTTAATGATCCTTCCAAATGTTGTTTGTACCATTAGCTAACTGTTGTAAAGCACTATATAAAAAAACCCTTAATTATTAACATTTTTTGTTCTACAAATAAAAGCACACAACTCATATTTTTAATATCAGTAGTCTTACCTTTCTAAAGCAATGGATGTGCCCTCTCTCCTTCGCCACAGCAGCCCCCCGAACTGAGGCTGGGAAGGAGGGGGGGTCTCACCGCAGCCCTGGAGCTGGGGAACGTTCTTTCTCTGGCCGTCGCAGCCCAGCATGTCCCAAATTCCCCCCCCATCCCCTCTTCTCACCCCACTACCCCCTCCCACCTACCCCCATTCCCCCCAAGGCCACCACCTCACCTTACATGTACATCTTCTCCAGGATTCAGGCACCTAATTAGTGAAGCCACACCTGTGCAGCTCCACTAATAAGGTGGGTGGCCCTTCATTCTTTTCGTGTGCAGCTGCCCAGGTGCACACCTTTAGAGGGAACTATCCATGGACCACCTGAAAGGAGCTTGCGGACCACTGGTAGGCCATGGACCACACTTTGAGAACCTCTGGGGTAGGCTGTATTGAAGAGGAGGTGGGACTATATTCTTGCCCACCTTCTGGATAGGCTAGGTGAACTGGCCAGCTACATAGGGGAGCATAACTTGTACCCCATTAAGAGTGAGAGGCATACACTTCCTAATAAGCTCTTGAGGTACAATGCTTTCTGTATGGGTAATGCACATAATCCAGGGCTATATATGGCCCACTGTATTCTTAAACTACATGTCTATCAAGTATTATGTCATGTTTCCAAATGTTATGCACTTATTTATATGAAAGATCATAAAACAGGATGCAATAAAAGGAGCTGAGGGTGCTCACTTCCTCATGGGATCAAGCCTATAACGCATAAGCACAAAGCAGTCCTATTAATTACCATGGGAACCTAAGATCTCTAACTCCTTGCTTTGTTTGGTATTTCAAGCCTGTAGTTACAGCAATGAGAAGACTTTTCCTACTTCTCTGAAATCATTGTCTTGATATCTAGCTCGATCTCTTAGATCAGCTAGCACTATGGGATCTCACAGGTGACTGTTGTGCTGGGTTTCTTCAGCTTCATTATAAAAAAGTCTGTTCACAAATATACATACTGACAAAAACATATGGAAACAGCAGCCCCCTTCTGTAAATTTGCATGTCTCTGATTCAGCAGGCTTTCATAAAATTCAGTACATTTGTTTCACTTAACTTGGTTAAGATAATTTTTAAGGAATCAGTTCTACCTGACCTTTAGCCTCAGCTTTTTAAGATTCAGCTGAAAATGGGAGCAGCTTGAACCCTTTTGTAGTCTCTGAACTGCTGACCAAACCTTAAAGCTCCTTGATCAGTTCAATACAGGGATGGATATCATACTCCTATTTCCTGAGAATGTGTTGGCAAAGGTCAATTTGCTGAAGTTCTTCATAAAAAAAAACCTTACAGTTGCAAGTGAAGACCTCTGCTCCTGTAGCAGTCCTCACTGATCATTGCAAAGAGAGGCACAGGATGAGCTTGGCAACTGCTGCTGAAAACCCCTAGATATGCTCAGTCTAACACAACCAGAAGATTTCTACTCTGTTTCACCAACTGTTCTCACTGGTACTTTATTCTTCAAGAAATCTATAGTGTCAGGAGCAGTCTTGGGCTGCAGGTTGTACACCACTAATCTAACAGCTCTCTTCCATCTCCAATTTCACTGATGCCCAGTCATGCTGGGTAAGCCCATTAGCTGGACATATCTGCCAAAATAACGCAGGTGGGCGATTTCATGTCTGATTTTGATGTCAATTCCTTGACTTTTGTAACTGAGTATAGAATCTTTCCCAATTATGTGTCGCTTGATGTCATTAGGCTTCAGAGGTAACATTCTGGTAAGATAATGGATCAGTTCACACCTTAGAAATATCATTTCAGACTGCCTTCTTCTATAAATTAAAGAAAATGCTGTACTGGGCCACATTCTGAAGAGTTTCTTCACATCAGGAGGGCTAGAAACATCACATGTTTAAAACGAAACCTTTTCTTCTGCAGAAACTTAAAGGGCCACTAGACAGCTGCAAGAGATACTGATGTTCTTATGTCTGGGGAGAGTGTTTTTTCATTTCCTGTTCTAAGATGTTGTGTATTTTCAAACAGCTGCTTTGTTCCCTCTCACAGGTAGCTGCATTTCAGTAGTGAGAAAGTAATTCCTATATATAATGGCCCATACGCTCCCTTTCCTTTAAAGTAACAGTGGAAATCAGACAAAAATCATGTGGAACTGTACTTCAAACTTCTACACATCTGCCATCAACCCTTTGGTATAATTCATGCAGCAAAGCCCCTATGCTGATAAAGAGGGTGGCATGGAGGAGGGAGGGGGAAAAGTTGAAAGACAGCTACTATATGTAATAAGTTCTACCCGGGGTAGCTAATTTTAATTTATTGCTGCTATTTGGTGTCAAACTCAATGGAGCTAGTCATGTGCTTCAAGTTAGGCACATAGTTAAATATCTTATTGAATCAGGGCCATAGTTAGGATGAGTGCATATGTCCAGATTTTCAATATGTTTTCAGATAAAGAGTGACAGAAAGCGAGAGCTTGGAATGAGAAATGGCTTTTTTCCTGTTTACATTTGGAATGCATTAAAAAACAGTAGCCCTAAGACTGAGAACAGCAAGCACGTCAGGAAATGGAGTCAGTAATCTTATCATTCTAAATTAAAAATCACCTTTTCAATCTGTTTTTCACTTGTGCTCTGCCACAAACACGGCAAGGCCATATTTATTTTTTCTGTGGACAAGTTAACCTAATAAGAAGTGAGAGCATTTTGTATCTGATCCCCCGGAGTTTCATCTCCTGCAGTGATTTGATCGGGTTTCTTGTATGACTCTTTTAACTCTTTGCCTGATTTGATTCCCTATTCAGAGGTCTGTCACTGTACAAAAAAGCAGGCTTTTCAGAGTGTGAGGATGCTGTATCAGACATGAGATCTGCTCAGTTTATGATGTGGGCAAAGGACATTTGTGCTTCAGAAATGATAGAGTTCAATCCTGTAGTAATAAATTAGGAGGTTTTATCTTAGTGCCCACTTGTACATGTCTCAAAACCAAATCACACTCTGGCATGAATGACAACCTCTGCTCAGCAAAGCTCCAGGACTGAAATCCTGGGAGCTGATACAGGTCAGGAGTGGGAGATGCTGACAGGGGGAAGTTTACATGCCCCTTGGCATTGGTGGAAACATTCACACATTAGGTATCACCTCTGGGATTATAACCGTCCCAAAGAGGGAGATTCTTATGGTCAGCTAAATGGCAACCTTTTTACTGCAGCCCATGCTCTGGAGATGAGGATCTCCACACTACTTCAAATCACTTCTCAGATGTATGATTTAATGCAGCAGACTCCCATTGTGGGCAGAAAGGTTGACAAGCCAGGGGCTGAGAATTCAGTGTAATTCCTAGTTTTACATGCAGTTGCTTTTCCAACAGACAGGTGGCTGCCTGTCCACAGAGCTCTTGTAAGGCCAGCAGTCTGCACGCACAGCATACCTGCCTGCTCCAATCTCCGCTCATACTATGGATAGTAGTCTCACAGATTCATGATCACAACATTCACTTATCTTTTCAAAACAAACCTCAGATTATAGGGAAAGGGAGAATGGAAGACCCAAAATTATAGACTGGTGGAAAGACGGTTCCAAAACTTAGTGAACTAACTCCTAACAGTGTGAGGGGCAGGAAGACATGAAGCACAGCTGACATTGCTTTCACTGAGAGATATACATTAATATTGAACATAAACCTGAATAATGCACACAAAGCAGCATGACTCTCCTACTTCCATAGTGTTTGTTGTCACTGGTAGCAGCAGACATCCGTACATATCTGCAGAGAACTCTATCCAACATATATGAAATCACACTTGAGGAATCTTTGTTTAGTTCTAACCATACTAAAATCTCACCATCAGACTCTCTATTCTCCTCTCCTCCATCATGTCAGATTTCTCCACCCCCCCTAAAAGCTCCTCCCATCTGCAAATACTGTTCTTCCCTCATAATATCCCTACCGTAATCCTCAGCAACTTCCAATTCCTTATTGATATGCAATCTGGCCCCTTCGCCTCCCAACTCCTTCAGTTCTTCATTTGACCACACCAGCTTCCCCACTCACAAAATTGGCCATCCACTCAACTTTGCTTTCACTAAACAATGCTCCTTCTTTGATCTCTCAATAGTGGAGTTCCATCTCTCAATCATCAACTCATCCCTTCAACCTCACTCGCCTGCTAGCCAATCCCTTCCTCTTTCTCCTCTGCTGACTTTCTCTTGTTGAAATCTTCTCCACTCTCTTCCTTCAGTTCCTATAGGCCAGGAATCCACCAAGGTCATTAAGAGAACCCTTGTTGATAGGTGAACTGAAGACTTTAGTTTCCACTTCTGTTAACCCCATACTTGCAATAACTTTTAAAAATACACGTTCCAGTAAATACAGGGAAGGAAATATTTGATCCAGTGTTTGTTTCAGCTCTGTCTTAACAACCTCACTTCAAAAGAAAGTGGAAAAAATAGGAAACTCAGGTTTACAGTGAAATGCCATTGTCACAGCCCCAATATTATGCTACTTTAACATGATCAGATAGGATGAGTAATTGGGCTATGTGCAGTTAAACCTTTTATCTAAACACATGTAGCTTTGGTAATTAGCAAATATGAAAATTAGTAATGGAAAACAAACAAAAAGTAAATGGATTTAATTTCTGAGTCTATGTTCTCCCAGGATAAAAATTTCTCCTTTAAAACTTGACAGCAGTTAAAGTCACGGTGGATCTTTAGATTTTTGTCTCTGAATTTACTAGGAGGTCTTCTCCTATTGTTAATGTTATAGTCACTTAAGTAGACTTTCACTATAGAAGAAGTTGCATTGGTCCTTTCTCCTGCTGGGTAGTTGTAAGAACAAGAGTTTTGTACTTCTCAGCTCTGATCAAGCCACAATTTAAAGGCAGAATTGCTGGAATAGAGGAAGTAGAAAATATAATACGATAGACCAGAATAAAACAGAATGTGATCATATAAAAACCCTTTCATACTCCAGATACTTCATCTGAAAGCCTTTGCACAAGTAATGAAGAGGTGTAGTATCATGAGTATAAAGAAAGCATGGACTTATGATTACTAGGCCAGATCCTGTACTCCACTGCTCAGTACTCAGATTCCCTTTTGTGTGAGTCCAGTTTAGCCAGTTCTGTGTCATCCCTGGTGAAAGGATGTAGTGGGAAGGAGGCATACAGAGAGCGCTATTGTACTCTGCTGATTTTGGCTGTTCTGATAGCCCTTTGGTGGCTGTTGCAGCCAGGTGTAAATTAGAATAGCCTTGAGGCTGCTCTAATTTGGGCTAGGGATGAAGTGGCTCAAGGTTCTGAGAAGAGATGCACAATGATATAGTCCACCCATCTCTGCTCCAGTCCTGCGCCAAGCACAGCTTGATCTGAACCAAAAATTGAGCTCAGTGTGTCTCTTGTTTGCCTCAGAGGTTGACCTTTCATATTGAAGCTATGAATTATATTTCTATCCATTTCCTTTGCAAAGACTGTAGCCAATGAAAACTAATGTGGTTTTCCCCTCTTTGCCTAACCTTGCAGAAAACTGTGTTCAGCAAAAGCAGGAGCATCAGGAAAAGTGTGAATTCTGTTCTTCACTATCTTAGCAACTGTTCTGTGAGATAAACAAGTAGAGCCAAGACACCTGACAAACAAGTAAGGCTCATCTCTACTGGCCAGGGACAAGGTATTAGCATCTTTCCATCAAGAACCATGATAAAGATCAGCTTGCTAGAAAGGTGCAAACACGTTTCCCTGGCCAGTGGAGGCAGAGCCTGACTTTATAGTCTCATTCTCCCTTCTCTCCTGTCAAATTGCCTGGCCTCTCTCTGAGCTGCATCTACCCTTTCCTGTTAGTACTCTGCTGTAGCAGAGCTTATGGTTCATCTTTAGTTGGAAATGTTCGTCATATAGGCCTTGTCCCCAGTACAGAATTTTGAACTGGTGGGATATTCTCAGTGTGAAGTATCAGCAATGCAGTGTCCACACTGGGCATACCATTTTTGCCGGAGGTTAGTTGTAGTTTACCCTGCATCCATGCTAGCACTGAACTACATTCTGTGACCATGTTACAGTCACTCTGGATATCTCTCCAACAGTTCCTGGGACAGATCCCTGAGGCAGTTTTTTTTTCTGGGATATTTTGGGAAGTTGTTGAAGTAGTTAAACAACCATGAGCCCCTGAGGCTTTTGACATTTCCTCATCCTTTCCTCAGAATGGAGACCAGGCTCTTGCTCCTTGCTTGGCCAAAAAGGTTTCTATTAGAGCTCTTGAAAAGTCACTGGGAGGCATAGCTATGTGGTATTCCAGCAGTATTTTCAGAGAGACATAGACCAAGAACAGCAACAAATGGGGGGTTTGCTGCAATGATTGTGCACCCCTATGCTCAGCTCAGAGTAGTCAGTTCCATGCAGTGCTTGAGGACGATGCTTATGAGGTACAGCATTGTCGGGAGGTCTAGATCATGACTTCACATTGGTAAGACCAAGTTGTTCTTCAGATCTTTGATAAGCAGCACATCAGCATATGGAAGGAGACCTTTCTCTACCTTCTTGATGAGCTAGCCCAAGCAATGTAATGCCAGGGTATTGAAATGAGAGCACCATTCCCCATGGAACAGAAGGTAATGACTGCCCTAAGGAAGCTGGCCACTTGGATAGTTCTTTGTCAGTTGGATACTTTAGCTGCCTTCAAAAGTTCTTCAGCACTTCTGGAGAACACAAGTGTCAACCAGTGCTTAATCCAGACAGTTTCTTTGTAATATGAAGTCATTGGGAGAAAAAAGAAAGTTTATTCAGGGCTTTAGCATCCTCTTTCACAAAGTAACCCATGAGGATCACTGAGTTTCCAGGAAACCACCCCTACCGAGTGGACGGCAGGGTGGGCAAGGAGTTCAAGAGGTTACAAAGTGGATAGGGTTTGGGGTTTTCCACCACTGCAGATCATGGGGATCCATGGGAAAGGCAATCCCCAGATAGGCAGGAGTAGGAGAGATGGCCACTTAGCGGGCCGATTGCTCCATGCTACTCGGCTAGTCTCCCTACTCATGGCAGCATGGCTTCTTACAGATGTACTGATACAACCTTTGGTTGAACTAATTGATTGTCAGATAATTCAAATTAGCTACCACAATTGTAAATTCTAGTGTAGACAATCACAGACATTTGTAAAAGCTAAGGGAGACACTTTAAAACCTCCTTGAACACATGTCTGTGGAGCATCAATGCTAGAATTTACAATTGTATTAGCGGTCTATTAGCTTGAGTTTCAACAGGACCAAAAGCTTGAGTGTATTTGTCTGAGAGTTGCTTGGAGTAGCATTAACGCCTGATTCCTTTGCGGATATCTGCAGGTTCAGCCAATGAGAGTTCAGCCATGAGAGCAGCAGCTCCTCTTCCTAACCATCCTGACCCTCAAACTTAGTAGAACCTGGTCCTTGCAAGGATGCAGCATGGGGCCTCTGTAGGTTCTCAGTGGGGGATGGGATGATTCCACAGAGATGACATATCTTATCAGTGCCCCCAGATCCATTCAACACACTCTCAATCCCCAATGCTCATAGAAGAGGAGGGTGATTTCTGAACTTGAGTCTTGTTGTTTTGTGCATAAATATTTGCATTTGTTCTTAAAACACAGTAGTTTGCAATAAATATTTTTAGATTTTAAATAAAATAGGAAACACGAGTAAATATGTTTTGATGGAGGTTCCTTAGCAATGCTTAATTACCAATAACAAGTAAAAATTAAGTAAGCAAATAATTTTTAATGATTGAAAAAATAGGCAATTTTTTCCTTATGAGTGATTAACTTTAAGAGGAGGAGTGGTACCCATCCGGTCTTGGTTTGACCCTGCATTAGCCAATGGGGGCAACATCTTTAACTCCCTTAGGCAGTAGTTACTTTACATGCCAGTGTATCAGATAGAGAGGACTCTGGTTTGTATTGCAGGTGATGAATGGTGATTATCAGCACTTTTTTATTCTGATATGAAACATTGTCTCAGAGTTGGGGACTAAATCTCTTTATACTTCAATGACAGCAGATTAGAGAGTGTAACCAAATCCCTCTCTGGTACACTAAACAGGGCAGAGACTTAGAGGTCATGCATTCAATTTTGGGCAATTACTGTCAGTTTAACTTTGAAGATGAAGGAAGATAGTGTATAATTAATCAAGCAGATAGGCATGCATAGCTTTAGCACAAAAGATTTAATGGAACAATAAACATGGAATTGGAAAACAGGAAGGGGGCAAAAGTTGTCATTTTGGAAGCGACAAATTATAAAGGGCTGTATCCTCTCCCTCACCCACCAACCCTCCCCATCCTTTTTCTAAATATGTCGTAATGAAAACCAGAAATGCAGAGGGGATAAGGAGCCAAAGAAAAGACTATGTCAGTTTCTACTATCCAGTTAGAAACTATAACTAGATTTCAGGTTTTATTCTCTCTAGTCAGCACTGAAAGGTGCCAGGTTGAAAGATCTAGAGCTAGAGCTTGATGTCATCCACAGAACCGGAGTAGCACTGGAATAAACAATGCAAGCTTCCTCCACACTAACCCTAACAAGGTATCACAACCATGATCGAAATCTATTTTAGGAACCCATATGCCCCCTGTCACCACTGTAACTGAATGGCTCAAAATCTCTAATGTATTTCTCCTTATAACATCCCCGTGGGCTAGAGCAGTTCTGTTGTCCCCATTTTACAGATGGGGAATTGAGGCCTACAGAGGCTGAGCCCTGGTCTACACTATGAGGTTAGGCTGAATTTAGCTGAGTTAGGTCAATTTTATAAGCAATGTGGCTACACAACCAACCCCGTTCCGTTGACCTAAAGGGCTCTTAACATCAACTGCTGTACTCCTCCTTGGTAAGGGGAGTAGCCCTAAAATCAACCTTGCTGGTTCAAATTTGGGGTAGTGCAGATTCAGCATTGTGCAATTCGACAGAATTGGCCTCCAGGAGCTATCCCAGAGCGCTCAATGTGACCGCTCTGGACAGATCATTCAACTCTGATGCACTAGCCAGGTACACAGGAAAAGCCCTGGGAACTTTTGAATTTCATTTCCTGTTTGGTCAGCATGGCGAGCTCAGCAGCACGGGTGACCATGCAGTCCCAGAATCGCAAACGAGCTCCAGCATGGATCGAATGGGAGACACTGGATCTGATTCCTGTATGGGGAGAAAAATCTGTGCAGGCAGAACTCTGATTAAAAAGAAGAAATGCTAAGATATATGCCAAAATCGCACAGGGCATGGTGGAGAGAGGCTACACCAGGGACACACAGCAGTGCCACCTGAAAGTTAAGGAGCTCAGGCAAGCCTACCAAAAGACAAAGGAGGCAAATGGTCAGAGCCCCAGTAATGCCACTTCTGTGATCAGCTGCATGCCATTTTTTTTGGGGGGGGGACCCTACCACTACCCCACCACTGTCTGTGGACACCTGCAAGGGGGGAGTCTCATACAACATGGAGGAGGATTTTGTGGATGAGGAAGAGGAGAAAGAGGAGGAGAATGCGCAGCAGGCAAGCAGAGAATCCGGCAGCCAGGAACTTTTCATCACCCTGGAGCAAATACCCTCCCAGGGCCTATTGTTCCCGGACCCTGAAGGCAGAGAAGGCACCTCTGGTGAGTGCACATTTGTAACTACACTACTGGGGTTAAAAGCAATTGTGTTTAATGTTTGATTTGCCCTGAAGAATTGGGATGCATTCACGGCCAGAGCAGCTACTGGAAAAGTCTCTTATTTGTCTGGGGGTGGAGCGGGAATCTCCATGAAGCTCTCCTAGAGGTACTCTGAAAGCCTTTGCCGAAGGTTTCTGGGGAGGGCTGCCTTATTTCGTCCACTATGGTAGGACACTACCATGCCAAGCCAATAGCAAGTAGTCTGGAATCATTGTAGCACAAAGCATGGCAGCAAATGGTCCTGGGTTGTGGTCATATTCATGCAACATTCAGTCTTTATCTTTCTGTGTTAGCCTCAGGAGAGTGATATCATTCATGGTCACCTGGTTGAAATAGGGGAATTTTTGTAAGGGAACAGCAAAAGGATCCCATTCATTCTGGGCTGTTTGCACTTGGCTAAAAGGTATCATCCCTGAGAATAGCCATGGAGTGTGGGGAGGGGTGAAGGGATCATCCCAGAGAATAGCCATGTGGTGGGGAGGGGTGTGCTGCAGGTCCACCCCAAAATTTTTAAATGGCAAACCCAACCGGCATTGTTTGCTATGGGGAAGGAGGGCGCTGAAGTTTGAAACCATTCCTACATATTATGAAGGCGGAAGAAGCCAACCCCATGTACCAAAAGGTTTACCATGGCTGCCTGGAAACCGAATTCTGTTGCCCAGACGTGTGTGTGATGTGTCACCATACCGGCAGGCACTCAATATAAAAGGCAAAATGAGACCTTGTACCTAAAGCACATGTGCTGTCTGCTGTGAATTGCTTGATTCACTGTGAAAGAGTCTCTCTCTTTTTTGTTCTCAGGAATGTATCTTCTTAAATTTTACTCTCCCTTTTTATCCCCCTTGCAGGTGCAAATGTTTCTATGCTCTCCCTAACATCTCTGTCCATGAGGTTATCACAGATTAGAAGGTGAAAAAAATGCACTCGCAATGCCATTTTTTTTTCAAGCTCATGCAATCCTCCCGCACTGATCGGGCACAGCTGAATGCATGGAGGCATTCAGTGGCAGAGGCCAGGAAAGCAGTCAGTGAACGTGATCAGAACACGCAGGAGGCTATGCTGAGGCTAATGGGGGAGCAAAAGGACAAGATCAGGTGTCTGGTGGAGCTGCAACAAGAGCACAGACCGCCGTTGTATCCACTGTATAACCGCCTGCCCTCCTCCCAGGTTCCATATCCTCCTCACCCAGACGCCCAAGAATGCAAAGGGGGAGGCTCCAGGAACCCAGCCACTCCACTCCAGAAGATGGCCCAAGCAACAGAAGACTGTCATTCAAACAGCTTTGATTTGTAGTGTGGCTATAATAAGCAATGTGGCCTTGTCCTTCCCACCTCCCCCACCCCACCTGAGCTACCTTGTCAGTGATCTCCCTTTATAAAAAAATAAATAAAGAATGCATGGATTCAAAACAATAGGGACTTTATTTCCTTTGCCAACTGTGGTCTAAGGGGAGGGGGAGACTGGCTTCCAGGGAAGTAAATTCAACAAAGGGAGCAACCGGTTCTTCATCAAGGAGAAACACACACAACTGTCACACCGTAGCCTGGCCAGTCATGAAACTGGGTTTCAAAGCCTCTCTGGTGTGCAGCACACCTACCTGTGTTCTTCTAATCGCCCTGGTGTCTGACTGCTCAAAATCGGCTGCCAGGCGATTTGCCTCAACCTCCCACCCTACCATAAACGTCTCCCGCTTACTCTCACAGATATTATGGAGCACACAGCAAGCAGCAATAACAATGGGAATGTTGGTTGAACTGAGGTCTAACCTAGTCAGCAAACACTGCCAGCGAGCTTTTAAATGACCAAAGGCCCATTATGCACTTGCTCAGCCTATAGTTGAACTGCTCCTTACTACTGTTCATGAAGCCGTACACAGGCAGCCTGGGCCATGGGAGCAACGGGTAGGCTGGGTCCCCAAGGATAACTATTGGCATTTCAACATTCCCAATGGTAATTTTCTGGTCTGGAAAGTAAGTCCTTTCTTGCAGCTGTTCGAACAGCCCAGAGTTCCTACAGATGCGAGCGTCATGTGCCTTTCTGGGCCATGCCACGCTGATGTTGGTGAAACGTCCCTTGTGATCCACCAGTTCTTGCAGCACCATTGAGAAATACCCCTTGCAGTTTATGTATTGGTGGCAAGGTGGTCTGGTGCCAAGATGGGGATATGGGTTCCATCTATCGCCCCACCACAGTCAGGGAACCCCATTGCAGCAAAGCCCTCTATTATGACCTGCACATTTCCCAGAGTCACTACCCTTGTTAGCAGAAAGTCAGTGATTGCACTGGCTACTTGGATCACAGCAGCCCTCACAGTAGATTTGCCCACTCCAAATTGATTCCCCACTGACCGGTAGCAGTCAGGTGTTGCAAGCTTCCACAGGGCTATCGCCACTCGCTTCTCAACTGTCAGGGCAGTGCTCATCTTGGTATTCCTGCACTTCAGGGCAGGGGAAAGCAACTCAAAAGTTCCAGGAAAGTGGCCTTAGGCATGCAAAATTTTTGCAGCCACTGGGAATCATCCCAGAGCCACAACAGTATGCAGTTGCACCAGTCTGTGCTTGTTTGCTGGGCCCAGAATCGGCGTTCCACTGTATCAACCAGCCCCACTGCCACCATGATGTCACAACTGACACTTCCTGTGCTTTCAGGAACGTCTGTGGCCATGTCCATCTCAAAATCGTCCTCATGCTGGTGTCTCCTAGCCAGGTTCTGCACATACTGTAGAATAATGCATGAGATGTTAACAATGCTCTCAGCAGCAGTGCTGAGCTGAGCAGTCTCCATGCTTGCCGTGCTATGGTGTCTGCATGGGTGACTCAGGAAAAAAGGCACAAAACGATCATTTACCATTGCTTTCATGGAGGGAGGGAGGCAGGCAGGGGAGACTGACGACATGTACAAAACCACCTGTGACAGTGTATTTGCCCCATCAGGCATTGGAAGCTTAACCCAGAATTCCAATGGGCTGCAGGGACTGTGGGATAGCTACCCACAGTGCACCACTCTGTGAGTTGATGCTAGCCACGGTATTGAGGACTTACTCCACCAACTTAATGCGCTTAGTGGGGACATACAATCGACTGTATAAAATCCCTTTCTAAAATTTGACTTCTATAAAATCGACCTAATTTCATAGTGTAAATATACCCTAAGTAACGTGCCCAAAGTCACAGGGGCAGAGGAGGTAAATGAACTCCTGAATGCCAGGCTGGTGCCCTAACTACTGGATCAGCCTTCCATCCAGCAACAGCCTGTGGGGAGCAGAAGCCAGTTAGGTACTCAGCTGAGCAACAGTAGTATTCAGGACAGAGTTGGGCTGCGACTACCCCTTCTATAGAATCTAGACCACTAACATGGCAATGACAAGTCTGAATTAGATTTGAATCCATGCCCTGGAAACATAAAGGACTCTGTCACTCTTTGCATAATCTCCTGAAATTTCAAGGGGATAGTCTTCTAATTACTTCTCACATCCAATTTGCCAAGGTAAGTAATAATTTCCCCTCTTCTATGAAATGTAGATGTAAGGAGCATGTCAAACAGCTTGCAGTAACTCAAGAGTATAGTGCTCCCCAGATGCTACACCTGTTTCTCATCTATCATTTTCTTTTTTAACATTTGTGTTTACTCTCCAGAAGCTTATGAATAACTAAGTTTTGCCATCAGGGAAAGTCAACGCTGAATGCTCCTTATTACTTTTTAAGATGTTTCTTTGTATTGTGTTAGTGCCCATAGGCTTCAGTGAGGATCCTACTGTGGTGGGTGCTGAAGAAATATGTATGTGGAACAGCCTTTGCCGTGCAATCTAAAAAAGGCAAACAGCTGAGGAGTGGGAGAAAGTGATACAAAACACAAGCACAGGGCCAGCTTAGTGGTGATGATGACAGCTGGCAACCATCACTCCGAGCTGAAGTGGGGAGAGGAATGTGGAAATAGGAGGCGAATGGGTGAAATAAGAGGGAGGAGGAAAAAAGGACGCCAAGTAAAAAGTTTGGGATGTGAGGGGTAGAAATTGTAGGAGAGGGGTGTGATGATGGGGGAACACAACCATTAGTAACACAGCAGATAAGATTCCAAACTGTCACTTTCACAGCTCTCTTGATGTCTGGGAGCCGTAAAGGCCTCTCCCAGATGCTGCAGTTTCTAATGAAGAAAAAGAGGAGGAGACTATTAGGCTCAGTGGCATTGGTTTGTATGAGGATGGAAGGTCATGGCTTACCCCGGGAACCCTCAGCTATAGTTCATGCTGGCTGTTTTGAAGAAGGAGCGCCCATCATTGTTTTAGCTGAAGTGCACTAATGGCTTTATATTTATGTATGTAGAAACAATGGGCTTGTTGTCAAAGTTAGTTTGCAAAAGTCTATATCAGAGATGGCTTGAGCCATGAATTATGGTTTTGGATTCAGACTTCCCCCCAAAAAAATTCAAAGGGCTTTAGATCTGGTGCTGACGTATGGAATCCCCTTCTACAGATGGAGTCAAGCCTCATGGTTCAGGAGCAGTATGGATTTGAAATCCCCCAAACTTCAAAGGTTTTTGGAGCCAATGTTCTAGTTCAAACCCGTTCAGAGCCTTATATACAAACACACCTATTGAAGTAGATATTTACTGTTGGATGCAGAATTCCAGGCATTTGGATCAATATTAGGCATCTGCTGCATCTGGACAGTACCTCCAAGAAGCACTGGGATTGAAATCCCATGTGAAACAGAGATAACTGAAGGCAAAAGATGAAGCGTTACAATGTAGTTTTTCTAAATGTCAAATAATTGTAAGATAAGTCTTAGCAAAATGTCTTACCATAGCCTTTCTATTTCTGAATGCAGTTCTTCACCTTCTGCCACAATGGCTCTGTTTACAAATGCAACACTAGTGGTTAAATATCTCTTGTCTGCAACATCTGTGTTAAGAACTGGTGGGGTTTCAAACTGTGAACTGTGAAACTCTGATAACAAGAGAGCATGCCTGGCCCAGTGACCCAAAACAAAGAAAGCAATGGAGGTAAAAGGGTAGAGCTGGGAGGAAGAGGGAAAGTTCAGAATTAACCTAGGATGATTATATGTTCTGACAGAATGAAGTAGCTGTTACACACTACACTGAAGATACATGGCGGGGGGTGGAGGGGGGTGAACCAAAAACAGATGTAGACTTTGTATGCAGTAGATAATATAATTTATGTTTTAATACTTGAATCAGTAGAGCTGCTGCAGTAGACTTTCTGTCAGCAGTGGCTAAACAATATGCAGACAGTTAGACATGTATGTTTAATTATGCCAAGATTTAAACAGCTCCTTATGGAGTCCCATGTGGTTTAACAGAAAATGATAAAGAATCATCTGTAAATTCTATAGAATGGGTATCTGCTATAGATTGCTCCAGAATGGTTGAAAGGGCCTCATTCTCTATTACATTTGATAGGTTTTCAGAATAATCTCTTTGGATCCCTGTTGGTGCCATAATTATTGAAATCCATGCAATGGCTCCATAAGAGATCCTTTGTCTTCTTGTGCCTCCATTTGCCCATCATGGTGAGACACCCTGACATACACAATTAAAGTACCATGTATTACCAAGTTTTGCTGGACCCAGAGCTCTGATTTTTCCCAGTTGGATGTCTGCTTTAAGACATTCTCTTCTGTTGCACTCCTCTGAGACCTGCTGACAGTAGAATAGGGTTATACAATATTAGTGACAGTAGTCGTAGCTCTACACTGTGCAAATAGCATGCAACTGTGCTCCAAGGTGTATGCAGCATGACTTGTGCAGTTAGGTGGATTGTGACCGACTTGACCGCTGTGCATTGGAGTACAAATGGAAACCCAATCAGGCCAGCTGAATAGTGCCCAGTGTGGGGTGGCAGTGCAAGAACAATCTGCACCCTTAGGGCTATTTCACCAGGCACTTATGTCCACATGAATACATCTCTGATGGAGAGTAGCATGTGGGAGGACCGTATTGTGGTCAGCCTTGCTTGATGCAAATCTAATACGGAAAGGATTGTAACACCTTAGCACTGTTAAGAGTACCCAGATGTGGAGTCAGATATGTGTTTCAGCATGCCAGGTGGACTGCATAGTGGTTGGTATGCCAAATATGCATCGTGTAGACAAGGTTCAGCTGGAGCCAACAAACTGTTTAAAATAGGTGTAATTTTAAACAACGCTTGGCTGACCCTATGTCCATTTAGTGGGACAACAGAGTTTAAGGCCAATTGAGACAAGTCTGGAGGAGCAGTATTATCAACAGGTGTCAAACACAACTAAGAAGTCTAGTAAAGACACAGCCAATAGGACTTGCAAATTCAAGCCTTGATCCTGCATTTTGTTCCACACAGGCAGACCTCTGCACCTGCACATGGCTTTGTGAGAACATAGTGTCTTGTCATGTGGAACAAATTGCAGCATCAGGGCCTTATTGCTAACACTAGGTGCTGAAAAATGGATACTATTGTAAACCTTGTGTATGCAGTGCTGAGACAAAACCTCTGTGCTCTCTCTACACTATCACTTACACCATTGCTAGCTCTCTGTAGCTTCATTTGTGCTGAAAAATAGGTACTAAATTTGCTGTTGTAGATTCATCGTGAGAGGGTGTGAATGTGTATGTATTTTCACACTAGTTTGCTGGTTAATGGCTCCAGCTTGCTGCTGCTGTCTGGTCTTTAAGGCTGGATTAACAGGCTAGCAGTTCATTTGGAGGGCCAAATGAAGACTAGAGCTTGATGTAGTTATTGTTTTCAAATGAAGGAATGGGAGGCTGTAGAAAATAGCAGACAAATTACAGGGAGAAACTAAACTTGTGGGATCTCTGCTTTTTTCCCTGACTAGATTTGCAATTTTCCACTGTCCATAGCAATTTGTTGTATATTGTGTTGTTTTTAAATAAAAGGACTTGTTCAAATCAGACAAGTAGGGTGGTGAGGAATGTTCATCATGCATAAAAGCACAGTGACCTGTACAAAGATTTATAAACATGATGCATGGTCTCTAAGGTTGTGCTCTCTCTTTCTCACAGGCAGACACTTTTGAAAACTAATATTGACCCATCAAAACCTATTCTGGGTTCTAATTTGAACTGAATCTTCTACAGAGTCAGTGTCCCTAGTCCTTATTGAAGCTCAGTCTAAATTGTAGATCAGCCTGTATATTTGAGAAAAGATTCATGATGCTCCTCTAGATGTAAATATTTGTAATGCTTTCTAGAATTATGTGGTTGCAATTTTGATCTCCAATATACATCCAGAAGAAAAGACAACTGAGGGTCTGATTCTGGTGGCTCAGAGCATGCCCACTAATGAGAACCTTGCAAGATCAGGCTCCAAGAGAGGATTTGGTAACTGTAGACAAACTACACTGGGAGAAAATAATGTAACAGGAAATATTTATTCAATGTGAACTACATCTATCATCTCAAAACTCCCTTATGTGCTGAAGTCTCCCTTCCAGCTAAAGGGGCATTCAATACGTTACTACCTTAAAAATATCCTCATTATTTTTCACAGTGATGCCCTAGAATGTTTCCTGCTGCCATGGAATTCCACAGAGCCTCTTGGCTTGTTGGAATTTGCCACCATGACTGTAGGGGGACCTGAAGGAAGTTGTAAAAAGGATTATCCTGATTCTGCTGTCATGTACACATATGTAAATCAGGAATAATTCCACTGTCAATAGAGTTATACAGCTTCAATACCTATGTGAGGAAAAGAACCAGCCTTTGGCTGGAGTGTGATTGACCCCCTCCAGCCCAAAAGGAACATCCCGCACATATTACTGATGTCAATGGAATCTTGAGGCTGACTTTGCAGCTCACCTTGCACCTTAAGCTAAATATGAAGAAATGTATCTTAGGGGAGTCTAGCGCTCATGGAAGGTGTCAGATTGACAGCTGCAGAAACAGAAGTCTGTTTTATATATAAAACAAGTTCAGAATGGGCTGCCCACCCCACCCCCACTGCAGCCCTGCTAATATGTCTGATCCTTAATCTGGAGGGACCACATCAGATGGTGATATGACAAATCAGACTTAAGGGCACACCTGATCCTTAAGCTCTCTACTGAAACTGACAACATCCTGAGGGTAATTTGGATTGCGGACATCTGTCTGCTAAGACCTGGAATCTGCCCACCCGTTCATGGCATATAAGCCACCAAAGGTATATTTGCTGTTGTTGAATTGCCCCAGTATCGAGCAGTATTTGCTGTTGTTGAATTGCCCCAGTCAGCTAAAGATAAAAGCTTGATAAGCCATTTGGGAGCGGATTAAGGTTAAATAAGACCTGAATCCATCAAATATTAGGATCCCCTTCTGTAGCTTCCCCCATAAGCAGAAAAAAGGCTCAGCAGCTGCAACATCATCTATGGGCTGAGCCTGCTGATCTAGTGTTCCATCCCCTAAGCCAGCTCTCTAATAGAGGTAGTGAGTTTAGCACTTAAGCAGACAGACTCATGTAATCAGATATTGCTCCCCCACTATGGATGAATGATCATTCAAACTATTTGCTTCATGTTGACAAATTTAGAAGCCATTTCCAAATTTGGGAGCTAGACCCTAGAACTCAAGGTATCCTGTCTTAATTTGCAAATAATGTTTTAACAATTTTCTAAGCAACCTATTTACCTTGGAAAACAATTTATAATTGTATGATAAGAATGGACAAACTTGCCTGGGGAGATTGAGAAGTCATCATCACTAGGGATCCTGAAGAGTGAAACAGTAAAGAGTTTCAAATCCCTGAGTCCTGTCTACCCTACAGCTTCCACTGTTGCTGTAACTGAACTTGAGAATTACAGCTCTGAATTCTTCCAGTGTAGATATATCTCATATAACTTAGGAGGTCCATTTAGATCAGTAGCTTTAGCAACATCTGCAATGGTTATGTGAAGCACAGCGTTCCTGTGTCTCTTGTAGTAATTGTGCAGCACGAGCTTTGTCTGAGCTTCACTATTTACACGTATTACACTGTTTAGAAAGGTAGTTCCTAGATTCATGAGTTTTGTGCACAAATGCTATTAGCATAATTAAAATAATTACAAAATGCCTTAAACCTTATATTTAAGAAGCTTATTAAAAGCAGGACCTAGGAGGAGAGAGATTCTTCCCTGATCCATTTATCGAGCTTGCTCCATTTCTCATTGTATCAGTGCTAAAGAAAAATAACACCCACACCTCAGTGTTTTCAGAATAAACTTCTATTTTTTCAGCTACTGCAATTTTGTCCTCATTGCCATCTTAAATTTGGCAATGCACATTTTCAGTCCAGAAGAGATGTTTTGCTTAACAAATTTAAAGGGAAAATCTGTTATGGTGTATTCCCGCTGGTGTAAATTTTGGACAAGTGGAAGGAGTCAGACAACATTGGATAGTCACGACTTCTGTTTATCCATAGAATTATTTCAACATAGGAAGTAGTAGTGCAAATTATCCCGCAACTGTAATTCACTCCTGAGCTAGAGATGTGATATGAAAGGACTGGTCAGTCTACCGCCTTAATATTTAGACTACTAATAAGAGGGTGAAGTAATGCCAATTCTGGTGGTAGTTTTTGCATTGTAGACAGATGTCCACTAAGAACTGGACCAACAACCCAAACCAATTGTACATACAATACATTGCCAAATTATCATCCAATAGAAATAACTTTTGGTCACTACCATCCTGGGCTAGATTAGAACCAGCAGCTTTGAGATGAAGGTCTCTGTGATTTCCAGGTATTTGTCCAGCTCTGGGAAAATTAGTCACAATAACTCTCAAATGTCAGAGAATGTAACCCCTTCACATGTTGCTGAATGGAAAGGAGTATTTCATAGACTTCTAGGCCAGAATGCATCACTGTGATCATCTAGTCTGACCTCTAGTATAGTACAGGTCCTCAAGTGGTTAGAGCACTTGATGTAGAGAACTCTGGGTTCAGTTTCTAACCCTAGTACTGTCTCTGTAAAACTTTGGGCAAGTAAGAAAGGCCGAAAATTTGAAAAAGTCCTCTAATTTATGTGCCTTCATGTTTGAGTGCCAAACGTGAAACACCTTGGACCTGATTTCCATAGGTGTGTGCTGCCTATGGCCCCCATGGACTTCAGTGGGAATTGTGTGTGCTGAGCTCCTCCAAAAATTGGGTCTTAAGTTCCTAAAATTGGGCACCAAAAATGTAGATGCCTAAAATTAAGTCACTTGGGAAAACTAAGGCAAAGAGGTGAAGGCCCACATTTTTCAATTTATGAAAGGGGAATAAATACTCACCTAAGCATTGTGAGGCTTTATTCATTAACATCCAGGAAATCCTATGTTGATATATTTCAGGTTTCAGAGTAGCAGCCGTGTTAGTCTGTATCCGCAAAAAGAAAAGGAGGACTTGTGGCAACTTAGAGACTAACAAATTTATTTGAGCATAAGCAACCGATGAAGTGAGCTGTAGCTCATGAAAGCTTATGGTCAGATAAATTTGTTAGTCTTTAAGGTGCCACACGTCCTCCTTTTCTTTATGTTGATGTAGAAGTAGAAAGCACTATTCATAGTAGCAATAATGCTTCCTCTGTACAGTTCGTTTGTGGTTAAATTGGTTTAGTTGCAACTAGAGAAATGCAAAAATTTTTCTTTGTTTTTCAGAATTTCATAGGGAAAGTTTTACAGTTTCATTGGATTTTCTCCTCCCTCCCCCCCTTTGTTTGGGCTTTATTTGCAGTTTTGATTAAATCAAATCAAAATACACATTTTTACATATTTTGGATGCAAAATCCTCTTTGCTTAAATGCTGTTGTTTGCTGTGATATGGGCCTGCTTTTGCTCAAGGAATTTGCCTATATTAGTGAAACTTCACAGTGTGTTACAAACTCAAAACACGTACGTTTGGAGATAAAAGCATAAGGCTTAAAAATACCAGTTTTAAAATAAAATACTGTTTTCAAATACAGCTCACATTGGTACGTTCAGGATGAGATTTGCTTCCTACTGTGAAGGCTTTCAGTGTAGGGAACTGAGCCAAAGAGGGACAGCCTTCTTCGAAGGGGAAAGAAAACCAGATTAATCACTGTTCTAATTCCACTGAAGTTGATGAAGTTATATCCGCTATTAATTCAGGCCAAAACATTTATTCATATAACACGCTATTGGATTGGTACATTTACATTGTGCCTGAGTAAGCAGCCCTTATGAGAAATATAAACACTTTGCTTCTTTAACCCTTTCATCATTCTCCACTGAGATACTACATACATATATACACTTACCCAATCCAGCTGTAGCTCTCTCCCTCCCGCAAAATGCAGTGAAAGTCCTCATTGTCTAGCACCCTGTCACCAAAACTCTCCACCAATGAACTGAGTACCTCACTTTCCCTGTTTTCACATGCTGATCCTCCTTACAGATGGTCATGGCCCCATGTTCATTCTTCCCAGCTATAGCTATGTCCCACCTCTGTCTTGCTGACTCCCAGCTTGACAATGTGGTTGAGAACCGGGGAAGGAAATACTCCAGGTCGGAGAAGCGTGGAGGCTCATGGTAAGGGAGGTACATGTAAGATGGGATTTCCATCACCCTAAACTCACCTACTCCCATGTTCCAGTGGCTGATCATAGAATCATATAATCATAGAATATCAGGGTTGGAAGGGACCCCAGAAGGTCATCTAGTCCAACCCCCTGCTCGAAGCAGGACCAATTCCCAGTTAAATCATCCCAGCCAGGGCTTTGTCAAGCCTGACCTTAAAAACCTCTAAGGAAGGAGATTCTACCACCTCCCTAGGTAACGCATTCCAGTGTTTCACCACCCTCTTAGTGAAAAAGTTTTTCCTAATATCCAATCTAAACCTCCCCCACTGGCCACCCAAATCTTGAAATCCGCCAGTAACCAGGTAACATCCACCTGAAAATCAGCTTGCTTCCAAAGCATCAGAGGGGCATGAAGTATGGTTGAAATGTTCATTTTCATCTAATTGGCTCTCTGGATGAGATCTTGTCTACATCTACTGTTAAAGACGGCACTTTTCTCTTAAGTTTTCTTCCGTAAATTCCTCCACAGTTACTGTTAGATATTGTGGTAGTCTTCGTTTCCTAGACTAAAATTTGTCTAGTGTTGCTGTGCACTGATAAACAGGGTCTATGTTCCACAGTTCTCAGGGCTGCGTGTTGGTTGAAATTATTCTGAGGTAGATACATTAGCACTTTTGTATAATATATTTCATGCAAGTTGACACCAATGTAAGTTGACACGAATGTAACATAAGATTCATTCTGAGTATGTTAAATTCATTTTGCATATCTTACAATTATCTGAGAATCAGAAAAATTGTCATAAATTCAACAAAATATTCCAGTGTTTGAATCAGGCAAAGCAGATCCTACCTGATCTTTTACTCCAGTATCTGTTTAGGCTTATTCACCTGTATCTGATTCTTGTTGATAGTAAATCAGTCAATGAAAACTCCCTCACAACAAATGAAAGAAGTTGTGACATGGCCTAACACAGTATCTCAGTTTCTGATAAAATCATGTAACTAGGTATAGTTCAATCAATTATACACCTCTAAACTGAAAATCATTAAATACTGAAAGAAGCTGACAAAAGGATAGGCCTGGTTTGGTGAAGTTTTACTTTTTTTTTTTTTTTTTTTTGGTTGTGTGGAACAATCCATTTTGTAATATCTGAGAAAAGTCTTGCTAGAAGACTTTTACCAGGTACTTTAATCATTTACATTAATGTGTCTTTACTTTGATGCAAAGAAAAAGCATCCCCTTAATACATGCTTTAACAGGTCAGCCTCACTCAACTCCATATTAAATTGTGTCAAAGCAGGATGCCTATGATTCCATATTTTACTTTTCTTTTTCTTTTTTAAGTCCTATATTATACTTTTTCCTCCACAGGAAATTAATTTTGGCCTATGAGTTAGATCCTATATAGTTCATAAATAAAGGACAACGAGTCTCAATCACTCGTTATCACCGGGATTGGTAAGGTTGAGAAAGATAGACTTGCTGGCAGTGTTATGTCCTTGCAAACAGAGCAGTTAAGGGCACTTGATATTTTGCAGGACAGAGATCTTTGGGTATGTCTAGGAGCAAGCCTCCCAGCCCAGATAGACAGACTAAAAATAGCAGTGTGGCGGTTGCGACTTGGGCTCTGAAGCCCACCCCACCTAGGCTTGAGTTGAGAGCCTGAGCACCAGCCAAAGCCACAACGTTCACATTTCTGTTTTTTGTGTACTAGCTAGAGTAACATTAGCACAAATCTGTCTACCTGGGCTGAGGGGCTTGTTTCCAGCTGCAGTGTTGACATACCCTTAGTGATGTCAGGCTAAATGAACAGGAAAAGAAGAAAACTGAAGAGGCTTTTGTCATAAATATAAAGGGAAGGGTAAACCCCTTTAAAATCCCTCCTGGCCAGAGGAAAAATCCTCTCACCTGTAAATGGTTAAGAAGCTAAAGGTAACCTGACCAAAATGACCAATGAGGAGACAAGATACTTTCAAAAGCTGGGAGGAGGGAGAGAAACAAAGGGTCTGTGTCTGTCGGTATGCTGCTTTTGCCGGGAATAGACCAGGAATGGAGTCTTAGAACTTTAGTAAGTAATCTAGCTAGGTATGTGTTAGATTATGATTTCTTTAAATGGATGAGAAAAGAACTGTGCTGAATAGAATGACTATTCCTGTCTGTGTGTCTTTTTTGTAATTTAAGGTTTTGCCTAGAGGGATTGTCTATGTTTTGAATCTAATTACCCTGTAAGGTATCTACCATCCTGATTTTACAGAGGTGATTTCTTTACTTCAATTAAAAGTCTTCTTGTAAGAAAACTGAATGCTTTTTCATTGTTCTCAGATCCAAGGGTTTGGGTCTGTGGTCACCTGTGGTCACAAGCAAATTGGTGAGGATTTTTACCAAACCTTCCCCAGGAAGTGAGGTGCAAGGGTTGGGAGGATTTTTGGGGGAAAGACGTGTCCAAACTACGTTTCCCAGTAAACCCAGTTAGAGTTTGGTGGTGGCAGTGGAGATCCAGGGACAAAGGATAAAATTAATTTGTACCTTGGGGAAGTTTTAACCTAAGCTGGTGAAAGTAAGTTTAGGAGGTTTTCATGCAGGTCCCCACATCTGTACCCTAGAGTTCAGGGTAGGGGAGGAACCTTGACAGCTTTCCTCACAAAGTTGGCTGAAAACCACTGAAATGGGGAATTTTATCCTTCTGAGTTCTTTTGTTATGTAACAGGGATTATACTTCCTATGATCTGGTATTCCTTTAGGTGGCGGCTGCTGTATAAATAATGCCTTAGAGGAGCGATGATGTGGGCAGGATGCGTGAGGGCAGACTCAAAGAGGTTGGAAAGCACCTGCATTTTTTTCAGATTCACTGAAGCACATCTCTTCTCTGACCCTTTCTGTAACTTGTGTCTACGCAAGTGTATGATTAATATTAGGGTTATGATATTTTGGAAGAATTCCAGTTTAAGAAAGGACTAAGTATTCCAATTAATTTTACCAGCTATCTCATTTCAACATGTCTAATACAACCATGATTTCAGATGCCTGACTTTAATCTATTCTAGGGTGGCAAAGTGGTTTCTTTTTTGCACCCTATTTTAAAAAAATGAGATCTTTATACACAATTAATATGTTAAAAAGATATTTCCTACTGAATGTATTTTAACATCGTTCTAATGGCATTGGCAAAAACCTTTTTCTAATCAGTCTTCGATGACAACATGCTCATGGCATTCTGATAGTATCTTCTGATGAATGTAACTCCCTCCTAGCAGGCATGGAGATAACTTTACATAGCTGGAGGCTTGCTCTCTCCATTGTTTGCATTTTCCCTCAGAAGTTTCTCTTTTTACTCCAAGACCAATTATTCTTTTCCAAACCCTTCATTCCCCTGGAGTCTGCCTTTCTTTTGGGCTTCTTCTCCCTTCACTAATTCCCCTCCTGCTCTCTTTCCGATATACTTTGTGCCAAATTTTGCTGTCACACCACTCTAAATCTGAAGTAACTCCTTAGGGGATTTATACTGGAATGACTGAAAGCAAAGATGGTCATATCACACTTCCACTTTTCTGTTTTATCTGTCCCTCATCATTAATATGGTTAGATAGAGATCTCCCAACTACTCCTCTTCTAAAATCTGCCTCTCTCTTCCCTCTACCACCTTCCCTCTCTGTCTTGCTCCTACATTGTCTTCTCTTTTCTCCCTCCTCCTCCTCTATATTTCTAATCCCTGCCCCTCCACTCTTCATTTTTCTTCAATAGCCTCCTTTTTCCTTCCTTGTCACTCAGCCAGCTATGGATATTACCTGCACTTCCAAATGACCTCCATTGTGGTGTGATGGACCTGGCACTCCAATCTGTGCTGTAGCTGGAAGTGATTCTGAACAGTACCGCTATACACAGATGTGGTCTAAATAGCAGCACTATACTTCTCCATATTGCCTTCAAAGTCCCTCCAACTTTCCCAAACCCATTAGCAGAGAGCATTGTTCCTGCCCATTTCTGTATACTGATGCCTTCTGTGATCCATAGAAAGGCCCATCAGCTACTGATGCCTTTGAAAGTGATAAATCAATGCTTTTTGTAGGAAAAATGGTTTAAATACTGTATGGAACTTTAACCAAACATTGAATTGCCTTAAAAGACCCATACAATTGCAATATTTGGGTTGTTGATTCTGCAGGGGAATATGTACATCTGAACAAAAACATTTTTATTGACATTTTAAAAAGAAAAAACACTTATTTCTATTATTATTAGGTATGCAAATTTTTAATTGATTTTTGTGCGAACCTAAATCAGACCTAAAGTATTGTCAGTGACTGTTCAATTTCTTGGTACTTGGTATTGATAAGAAAGATAATCAGGGTTCTTATACACGTATGAACCGCAAGAAAGATGCTGCTGGAATAGCTTCTGCATTCCAAATTGTTTAGAAAATACCCAGGTGGGGTAAGTATTCTGTAAGGCAGCACTTACAAAGTACAGTTAATAGCTGAGTACTACATAATGGGGCCATATGTTATCAAGAATAAGGTCAGCATTATTTTTTGCAAAGTGACTGTACTGAGCAAACTGTGTATGATTAAACTTCCGTCATCCCATGTGTTTGTACATTAGCTCATAGTACAAAAAAGGAAATTTGATAAGATGTATTAGATCATTGAATTCTTTTCCCTTTAAGGACTGGGTGAGTTCTGTGGTAGAGTATGAATCAAATATTACTAAACTGACAACATTTGAGTTTAGAAAAAAAATCCCAGAGCAGGGATATATAGATTTATCTGGACAGATTAATCACTAATGTGGTTTAATATTTCATTTAATAAAACCACTTAAATTCTAGGCTTTCACAGAAAAAAACCTCAGACAGTGATAAAAATGGCATTCTATAATTCAAATGTTTTAAAAAATAAAAAAATGCTCCAAGACTGAAAATCTAGTAAGAATTAGCATTTATATAAAACTTTTAATCTTCACAGACTGTCCAAACACAATGTAATTTATAGGGCTAGCAAAAAAAAAGATATTTTTTCTGCAGGAAAATTTTTAAAAAATCTTTCCCCCCCACATAATGTTCTGGGGTTTTTTTGTTTTTTTTTTTGTTAGCGGAAGGGGGTGGAGGGTGTCAGGGAATTTGATGAAAAAGCAAAACCTGAACTTTTTTGTTTGTTTTCTCAAGTTGACCCAAAACAAAAATTTTTATTTAAAATTAAACAAATAGTAATTTTGGTTTTGTTTCCTGGTGTTTAAAAACATATTTTTAAAAAAACAGAAACAAAAATTTGACAATTTTTTTTTTTAAAAAAACCTCTTTTGGTCAAAAATAATTTTCAGTGAAAAAACTGAACCAGCCCTGCTAATGAAATTTCATCACACTCCTGTGAAATAAGATGGAAAGTGCACAGAATGGCACAGTAGCCTTATTTATTCTAGCTTTTCTCTCCTAAGATTTTCCACTGTGGCAACTGCACTGGTGGGAGCACTGGTGTAGAGAAAACTCCGTAGATTTAGACACCTTTGTGGCTAAAACAATGATGGCACTGTCCCAGGAGTAGCAATGATAGACTACTTTAGGGTGGAAACAACTAGTTCAGACAGAGTCAGAGGTTAAATAACTTGATCAAGGCACTACAGTGGGTGGAACTGGCATCAGGACATAAGAATTCCTGATTCCCAGCCCCATAAGTTATTCCTTTAGCCCTTCAGCTGCTACACAAGTCTCTTATATCCACAAACATGACCACATAAATGCAGAGTAACCTGTTGAAAACAGCTACTCATAAGACCAATAAAAACCAGTTGCTTACCAGAGGTGACTTTCTAATAAAGCTGGAACAGAACTGCTCATCAGGATACTTTAGGGCAGTAAGTTGTCTAATAAAGTTGGGCACTAGTTAGGTTTTGTTGCTGTTGAAGAACTTGATTTATACTACAAGTGAGAGCTGTAACAAAGGTTATATAATATGCTGTTGTGGCATTATCCAAAGACCATTGAAGTCCATGGCATTGCTCCTGTTGACTTCAGTGAGCTTTGAATCAGGCACTGAGGAGATATTTAGTTTAAAAACATTAAAGTTGGGTTGTAATCTTGAAAATTTGAATATTTACCGGCTACACAGCAGCATCCAAGTGAACAATTGCAATAAGTATAGATCTTTCATTAGATAATTTGTCCAATAATTCTAAAATCAAGAGCCTTTTAGATGTCTGGCTTGGAATATTAACCAGACATTTAAGCCCCAGCTATAAACTAATTAAAGCTTTCCTATAAATTATATATCATCTACAGGATTTCCTTGCTTGTCAGTACCTAACAGAATTGGTGTGGTTTAGTGTCCACAAGTCTTTTAGCAGGCTATTGTTTCCCTTAACATCAGTTCTGTGTTTTGGCCTGAGGTATTGCTAAGACATAAGAGGCTATAAATTACCCTTATTACCTTAATCATTACAAGATTGCTGAATAAGCTTCATTCCATCATATAGGAATCACATTCCAGCAGCTGCTCCAGGCCTTTAAGATTTGCTGCTGCTTAGAAGGAATAAGGGTCTGAGTCAATCGATATACAAAGCATTATGATTGCACAGAGTATCATATGTGCAACAAAGACCCTTGCATATAATTAAGGCTGTGATTGTGTCTCTGAGGAATTTACACATCTAAAAAGTGAATTAATACAGTAATGGGATCCTTCAATGTATTTTTATTTCAAATAGCACATGGAAATCACAGCAATAAAGCATTTTTTTATATATTTCACCTGAATATATTTCTGTTTCCAGTATTTCACTCTCCATTTTACTTGAGCGTTTGGAATTGTGCTCAAATTGACAGTGTTGGAAAACTTGAAATAGTTTTGCAGACTGCCTAACTATGGAACTCTGCCAATATGTTACTTATGAGAGTGAGAACAAAAAGACCTTGGACTGCTACAACCAACCAGTCCAAAGAACAGTCTCTTTGCCAACCTCTTTGAACATGGAAACAAGCTGGTAATTATTGAGGTTGCAATTTTCAAGCTGATAGGCAGTTTTAACATGTTAGATTAATAGTTAATTTTGGTATGTTATACTCACCCCAGGACACTGCTGTCAATTAGTAATATAACTCAGTTAATCATAGCAGCATTCTGCGCACACACACATACAAAGCATGGATTTGGAAAGTGGAATCTGCTGGGATTGAGCAATTTCGGTGATAATGGTGATGCCATCTCTTCTTAGAAAGCAATCGGATACAATTTGAAATGACTCTCAGTTTGAGTTATGTTCTTTTAATTTTTTTAAAGATACAATTATTGAAGCAAGCATTTTGCCTTCAGGTCTGTCCTTGTGAGGCAGAAAATCCAATCAGCAATGCAGACATTCAACTACAATAGTTGATAAACACTAATTGTACAGTAACATTGGGTTGAGTGAAGGAGGACGTGTTACAGGGAGAACAGTGTATACATCACAGCACACTGGGACCAAATTCTTCAGCAATGATCCTTATATTGTACAGCAACATTAATCCATTCTGTCACAATTAAATATCCCTCGCCCCACACCAACCCAACTATGGTTCCTAGATGCAAATCACAGACAATTCATCATTGATTATTTTCAATATATATATATTTTTTTTGTTATGCTCTTCAGGCTGCCTAGTTCCAGCCCCCAGACCTTGATTCCCATAGTGTTGTTCAGGTGGCCCAGTTCAGAACCACCTTTCTCCAGTGTGTGGAAAAAAAGGGAGAGCTTGTAAGTGGCCACAGCCGCTAATATCCCAGGACCTCTGCTGCTACACTGTATGTCCCTGCAGCCCTACTCATCAGTCTATACTTCTGGGACCTGCGGCTGCCTGGCATGTGTTATAATCTGACCGATACCCTCTTGAAGGGAAAGTCAGAGAACAAGTGGCAGCTGTAGGCAGGTTCCCAGTAGGGCAGGGAGACAGGGGGTGGGAGAAAAGTAAATTCCCATGGCTTCCTGAAAAAATAAAGGCCAAACTCTGTGGCTGGGGAATCAGAGGGCCCTGACTGAGATGCATGGGGCTCTTCATCCCTCTGAGCTACTGTTTCAGGCTCTGCAGACTCAGACTCACTGCATCAGTTTACCCTCAGTTCAAATTTATGTTCTCTCTGCAACCATAAGAGCTACAACCAATTTTTAAAAAAACGTAAAAGAAAGAAAGCTAAGATTTTGGACTGAAGCTGTGCAGCAAGAGGCAAATTCTGATTGTAGGATATACATACACATAGTTACAGCACATGACTGGAACTGGTGATCTACAGGGTCTATTCCTAGTTCAGGCACTAACTTGGCTTGTGACCTCAGGCAAGTAATTTAAACTTTTTGCCTCAGTTTCCCCATTTGCAAAAAAAGGATTAATTATCCTAACTCATATGGGGCTGTTAGACTAATGTCATTAATGGTTGTAAAGTGCTTTCTGTTCTTTAGAGGAAGGGCACTATGCCTGTCTTTCTATTGCTAATGGACCCCTGATCACAGAATTATGTACAGAGCATCTGAGTTATGTAATGCAAATTATTTTGCTATTTTCACTACTTTCAAACCCGGCTGAGATTCATTCAGTCTTTCGCGCACAAGTGTCAAAGAGAAACATCCTAAATCTATAGACTTATTTCAGTTTCAAGTAATTTATAAAAATCTTTACATGCAAATGTCTGGATTTAAATTTCATTTTCTCTGGCATAATAGAATTTTGAAGCATTGCTGCAGGCAGGATTTTGCCCTGGCTATTCTACCTCATCAGCGATTTTCAAAATCCCAAACACAATCCTCACAGGTATATGGACAGCATTAAATTAATAAATTCAGATTCCAAGGACTATTGCTTAAGTGTATCACCAATATGTTGTTGGCAGATGTACCTCCCTGTAGGTTTGAATTAGTTTTAGGAATATTCCTTTACACATAATACAAGGTTTCTTTCCAGGTTCACAGTTCTTTTCCATCTTTCCGCCCACTCCCACTGAAGTCCGTGGTTAAATTCTCATTGACTTCCATGAGATCTGGATTGGGTCTGTCCATTTAGCTAAGAACGCTGCTACTCTTTGGGGAACTGATCGTGCACCATTTAGATCAAAGGCAGCTTTGCCATTCACTTCAATGGGTGCAGAATCAAGCCCTAGTACAGAATAATTGTATTTCTTCAATTTAAAACTTTCATTTTATCTTATTTACAATTATTTCTCCCCACACATCAGTTCTCCTGGGAAATTCTGCCTATTGCACTTAGTCGCATGTTGTTCTGGTCATCTTCTGGGTGCAGAGGGTGGAACACAGCTTACTTTAGACCACACCAACAGTGTCCCTGAGTTACTTGGAAATAGGATTGTGTTTCTTGCTGTGGTTGTAGGCATATCTGTTCAGTTTAATTTGTAGTATAACTATCTCCTCTTTTGTAATATGCTGAGCCAAATTCTTCCCTTATGTAACTGTTTTGAAGTCAAACAACTTAGAGCAGGACTAAGTTTGCCCATTTATTTTAAACACAGCCATAATACAAACCCACTAAACTCTGGATCTTTCAGCATGTTAAAGGATTTTCCACGTTCCTCGAAACTGCACCACATGATGAGAACTATGGCGCATATTAATTTCTTTAAGCTATTAGGAATATACTTACGATTCCTTATTACTATGAACTATGCATATAAATTATGTTTGAACTGCAGTAAGCATCTGGCTTAATGCTATGTATTGATCGAAACACTGATTTAGTGCACAGGCATGGAAATTGTTTCTGCCCATCATTGATTATGGGAATATTACATACCGTATCATATGGTGCCATCTTCTGTGCAGCAGAAACTATACTGTATATGTAAAATTATGTTGGAATTGTTTTATCTGGGTGGTTTTTCCATTCATTGCACAATCCAGCTAATTGGTTGACTGATCAGTTTCTTTCTTTTTTTTGCAATACAGTATATACTACACTAAGGGCAGTATTTGTTTAGCGTGTAGTACCAGATTACCCTCTGTTTTATATCAGTCCAAAGTAGCAATTCTCTTCCCATTTCAATATTACAACAGTTAAAGAATTTCTGAAATGTTTTGTCTGGTATTGTTTATTATAATCTTCTCCAGATAAAGTCTACTTTGCTTTATCAAGTACTTTTGAGGCCAATGAACTGAGCAAATTTTAAATTAAATTAGAGAGCCAACATAGTGACTCCATAGTTAAATTGTGCAAAGGGTACTTGAGGAGCAGTTTTGGGGAAGAGTGAAGGGAAAGAGGGCAAATTAAAGGCTACACAAAGGAAATGCACATGTAAGCTAATATCTGTAGGTGGAGGTAAAAAACCAAAACTGGTTGTGACACTACAGTTCTCACAGTGAGCTTCTTAACTGAGTACAGAGGAAAGTAACTGGAGTTGAGGAAGACAGTGTGGGGCTAGCGGTCTGAGACACAGATAGGCGCAGCCTCATTCTGAGACCAAGGCCAAAATATCTGCGAGTGACTGCAATTCGGACTTGTCTTGTGCTAGGAAGCGAAGAACCAATAGTGCAAAACTGAAACAACCCTAGACTTTAGACTTACAACAGGCATTGAGTTGTTTTCATTTAATGTGGTAAATCTCTAACCCAGTAAACTTGGGTAGTTTTTTCTCTTTTACAATAATTACAATTGCACTATAATAAAATAAAAGCCGGCAATTTATGCCATCAAATAAACCAGTGGCTTTAACCAGTGATAAGCTGCCAAAATCTTAACAACAGGTTCCCTCCTCACCCCATGAGGGGGTCACTGCCCACCCCTGCCCCCCAGGATTCCTGCCGCATCCAACCCCCACGCGTTTCTTGATCCCCCCACCCCCAAGGACCCCTGCCCCATCCACTCCCCTCTCCTGTCACCTGACTGCCCCCAGAACCGGGCAGGAGGGTCTTGTGGGCCACCGTAGTGGGTGCCCACCCCACCCTTAAGAGCCAGAGGCACCTGCCGGGGGGGCGAGGTGGGGAGTCCCGGCGGTGCTTACCTGGGGCAGCTCCCAGGAAGCATCCGGCAGGTCCCTCTGGCTCCTAGGAGTGGGGGAGCATAGCTGGGGGGGGAACAGGGGGAGCAGCCGCTCCCCCACTGATCATATCAAAAGTGGTGCCTTAGGCACCGACTCCCTGGGTGCTCCAGGGCTGGTACACCCACGGGGAAAATTGGTAGGTGCAGAGCACCCACCGGCAGCTCCCGTCCCACGCCCAGCTCCAGCTCGCGTCCACCTCCTCCCCTGAACACACCGCGCCCCTCCCGGCTTCCTGCGAATCAGCTGTTCGGCGGGAAGCCGGGGAGGGCTGAGAAGCAGGCGGCGGCTTCCCACTCAGGCCTAGGGTGGCGGAGATGAGCTGGGGTGAAGAACGGTTCCCCTGCGTGCGTCCCCCTGCCCCGGGTTACCTGCTGCGGCGTGGGCAGCCCTCCTGGCACCCCACCCTGCCCCAGCTCACCTCTGCCTCCCTGGACCTGAGCGGGAAGCCACCGCTTGCTTCTCAGCCTGCCCCGGCTTGCTGTGTAAACAGCTGATTTGCGGGAAGCCTGGGGGAAGGGGGAGGGCGGAGAAGCAGGGCAGGGTGGCGCATTCAGGGGAGGAGGCGGAGGTGAGCTGGGGCCGGGGATGGGGCGGGGAGCTGCCGGCGGGTGCTCTGCACCCACCTTGGGTGCTCCTCACAGAACAACCAGTTCTAAAACAGCTTCTACATTTAACAACCGGTTCTAGCAAACCAGTGCGAACCAGCTCCAGCTCACCACTGGCTTTAACTACCCCTCAGTATTTCTTTTCCCTACTATGGATGCAAAATTTACTAGGTTATTTTATGACTTATGTGAAATATCAGCAGGGCTGATCCTATTCATTCCTGCATATTTAGAAGCTGCAGCGAGATACTTGAGAAATTCAGGGCAATCTCCTCTCTTTAAGTCATTTCAGTCCACTATGGCAGTATAATTAAGTTGCATAATGCACAATAGACTATTTTTAATGTGAAAATCCTGTCAAGCTTCTATTCCAATATGGCCATTTTGTGATAGAGTGAAGTAAACGACTTGGAAAATACCAGCCATGGCTGGCTAGCTGATTTATAATATCTGTATCATGAAATGTCTCTGGTTGACTCAAGATATTTAATCTGTTTAATATGGACCCATTGTAATGTGTTCAATGATTGCATTTTATTGTTACTTTTTAACTAAAATGGCATCACCAATAAACAGTATACAATCTTTTTCAGCTGTATTTTTGAAGTCATCCATAAAAGAAGACATCATTCCCCATAATTCAAACAAACATACTTGACACCTCAGAGTAAAAAAAAACCCTTAAATAGGAAATAACTTTCATACCCCGTTATGTCACGTAATATAGATATGCTTCAGCTTGACATTGGTCAATTGGATTAAACAGGTAAACACTAGAGAATTTAACAAAATCATCTTAAACATATAAGTTTGCTACAGTGTTCAGAATGTATTCATTAAAAACCAGGCTCTGATTTCACCAAAAATATTTTAAAGATAATATACAAACACATAGTTGGGCATTATTCACTTAAAAAATACAAGTGCATGAGTTTTGGTTTATTTCTCATTTGTATTGTTTTGGCATCTGGAGAGACATTACCCTACATGTCTGACTCCAAACAGAAATCACACAGAGTGGTACATGGTAAGTGTGTGGAATTAAGGTAAATTGTAAAAGAATATGTTCATATTTTGTGCCCTATGTATAAAAGGGTACTAATGGAAGTTATGTGTATTGAGGGCCTGATCTCACTCCAATGAAGTCTTTCCATTGACTTCAGTGAGGACTGAGTTGCACCCAGAGAGACTCACTCTCTCAGTAGAATTTACCAGCAAGTATGTATAACACCGCTTTCTGTGCACAGAAGAATACAAGTTTTTGAGTATACAAACACAAAGCATTTTGGAGAAATTTGTTTTTTCATCTCACAGCAGAAGGAATGTGTGTGTAGTAGAAGAGATGTGGCTCAGAAACACTCATTTGAGTATGTAAGATGCACAAAAGCAATATGGCACACAAAAGGTGGGATTATATGTCTACTGCTTCCTTTCTTCAACAGTGATCCGATTTACTAACAGGTGATAGAATGCCTGAACTTTCAGAGGTTTAAACATGGAGAGAGCTAAGCACAATTCAAGCAAGTCCTTGTTTAATGTGCAAGATGCAGTGTCAAGTACGGTATTCCTTTCTCAAGAATAGAGTGAACAGCACAACATGTGCAAGTTCTGCCAGACTGTGGCCCTTAAAAGTTACACAGATCTGCATTTAGCAATTTAGGGTAAGGACAACTTTTGACCCTATTGTACCTACCACAGTTTTTTAAACGAGCAATTCTATTGGGGAAGTACCCAGTATAAGCTTGGTCCTTTGTGGCTGACAGCTGTACAAGTAGAGCTATACAAAACTTCCTTATGAAATTTGCAGCCAATCAAACCTTTGGATATCAACCTGAAATTTTGCAGCTTCTCTTCAAGTTTTGCAATCCTTCTTCAACTGTGGGATGAGTTTTAAGTAAGCCTGTGCTAAACAGTGGTCTGGATGGAAACCATGAAAAACTCAGTGGTTTCAGTGGATTTCACACATAGTACATATTAACATATACAGTGTGTGTATATCATATCAGGTGTGTGTCTGATAAAAGGGAACATATGGTAAAGTTTGCATTTTTAATTAAGAACAGGCAAATGTATGTAGATTGCTGCCATATGGGCCATTAATGTCCAAAACCAGACCAAACTTGTGCAACAGTATTTTTGGGAATGCTTCTTAATGACCTAGGAGCCATTATATTTGTTTTGGCTTGAGCACTAGTCAAAGGTGTGGTTAACATTCAAAACAAATGTCACTTATGTGCAGGAAAAGGACATTTGCAGAATCACAGACTTGATACATTACATGGTGTGTTGCACTTTTTTCTGACCTAACAGCGTAAACCTTGCGTAAATAATGCCGAGTGCTTTTATGAGTCTGACCCATACTGTCAGTAGTTTTAAGTAATAGATATGTGCATATATAAATTTTACTTTAATATTAAATTTCCATATCAACTTACAAATGTAGTTTCATTCATTTTAAAGTCACAAATAATTTCCTCTTTAAAAAAACCTCTAAGAAATGTAAACAGAATAATATCATAAAATGTTTTTTTCCTTTGTTACTTTTAAATTTTAAAATGTGAATGCAAACCAATGTGCTGTGATAGGTGTAATGTAATATCTTAAGGGACTTATAATAAAATATAATTAGTAGGAATTTTATGTCGTATTCCCTAAATGGTTTGTAATGTGTGCAAAAAGCTCTGGTGATTTATTTTCTGGGATTACTCTGAGTGCAAATATAATTTAACTGAAATATTTTTTTATTTTTATTTTTTAATATTAGAAAATAAGGCAAGTCCATTTCTGAAAAAGGTGCTGCACTTCTGGGCTAAACATACCTTCTAGGTCACTACATAAATGTGACAACTATGAAAATTATCAATAATAAAAACATTAAAAATAGCTGCAATTTCATATCGACTGAAAAGCTATCAAAAGACAAAGTGACCCAGCATTCATTTCAGAAAATATTTTTAGACTTCATAAATACAAGCACCCGGTATTTACATAAATTATCTTTTCAACTAGTTTTCCTTTGAAACACACTTTTGTTTCTAACAGATATGTCCGTTAAATTATAGAAATGTTTCAAACATGAAAAAAGGACTGTGTAGCAAAATAGAAATATCAGATCATGTTACTTTTTTGGATTTGCTTTTTGCTAGGATTTGGTTTTTAAATATCTGCAATCTGCTACTACAGAGCTTTTTCAAAAACACAATGCCAGGAAATGAAGAACTCTGTACTTGTAACAATTAGTGCTACAGTATAACGAATCCATTGTGGGTTTTAGGTTAAGTTCACATGTGTTCTAATGATTATTTTCAACATTTCTGCCTTTAAATCCTAGTAAATTGTTTATCTTACGTTTGAGCTTCAGTACATTGTTTCACGATGGTATAAATCAGAAATATAGCCATTACAGACCTAATTTCTTTACATTTTGACTATTTTACATTGAGCACCTTTTTACAACTGTGAATTTACTACTTTAAAATTTTAAAAAATTTAGACTCATCAATACAAAGCCAGTGTTTGCTTATGCAAAATGGAATGTAATTCTTACTGCCTCTTACTGAAACAGTGGAGACAATTATGTTTTATATTTTTTTCTAAAATACACACACAACTCTTTACTTTGTTACCAGAAGGAAACTAGACACAGTCGTATTATTTTTACAGCATACATTTCACTAGGTTTGCGTCATGTTTGTGTTGAGAAATGTAATGATGTGTAAAAATCCTGCTCCCTTTTAATTCTATGGGAATTTTCCCATTTGACTTCAATGAGAACCTAAAATAAAAGCCTGCAATTTATGCCATCAAATAAACCAGTGGCTTTAACTACCCCTCGGTATTTCTTTTCCCTACTATGGATGCAAAATTTACTAGGTTATTTTATGACTTATGTGAAATATCAGCAGGGCTGATCCTATTCATTCCTGCATATTTAGAAGCTCAATGCCTTTTCTTGTAATGAAATTCAATACTGTAAGAATTTAGCCCAGACCAGTCAGTAATCTTGAAAGTCTTTAAGCCAGCAAAGCATAAAGAAGCTACTGTATAAAGACTTTTGGTTCAAAAGAGTAGTGCAAAGTTATACTGCTTCCAAATATGACTGCTCCACTTTTTCTGTGATTAACAACTGGTGCACAGAAAATAGAGTGCCTACCCTACTTTTCAAACACTGTTTATAACATAGAAAAAAGGTGTCCAATATCCTCAGGGAATAATAATGTCCATAAAAATATAACCCACGTGGTGGCAAAACTGAATCAATTGCAGAGCATATCTCTACTTTTTTATACCATTTCCTGTTATGTGGAATGTCCACATTCCATGCTCACTTCCATTCATGATGACATAAAAACAATAACCCTTGAGTCCTTGGTAGAGGTTAAAGTCAACGCCCAGCAAGGCCGCATGTTCAGGTTCAGGCTGGGGAGGTAAGGGTAGTTGGACTGTAGTTTCCCATTAAATGGTAGAATGTAAGCAGTCTCAGCTACTAAGCTCACCTGAGGTGCTAAGTGTAGGGGCTTGTATTTAAATTAGAATGGGAGGCACCTCCTTGGAAGGTCAGGCTGCTACAATGATTGTGGTCACTGCTGCTTAGTGTTGAAGGGTAAAAAACAAAATTTTTTATCTGCTTACTCTCCAGCACGAAGATCCAACTGTAAAGGAGGGTATTTTACCTGAGAAACAAAGGGAAAACTTAGAAAGAGGCAGTCCTGAACAGCTGCATAATGTAGTTTGTCTCTAAAAGCTAAACAAAGGCATTTTAGAATAATTACAATATGATAATTATTTTTCCTTAAAAATATGTGCATAAAGTATATATTTTATAAGTGCATAATTAGAAAATACTTCTTTTAAATATAGTTAAAAACATATTATGCAATTGATACGGTTTAACATTGGTACAATCCCATGTTTTTATCAATAAGTAGTTTTATATCATCAAACCATGGAAACCTTAGATTTATGGTAAGTTTAACTGCAACCAAAGTAGCTAAATCCATCAAGCTTTAACTTGAGATAAGATTGTAAGTAACTTGATTGGGGCTATACACTGCTTTCTCATGCTTACAAAATAGGTCTCCTATGATGTGTGCAATATCAGCTCATATCTGAATTCATTAATATGCAAATTTTTGTTCATTTTTCCTTTAATGTCCAAATTGGAATCATGCCTCCCTTCTGTGACCTGATCTTGTTCGTTGCTGCATTTTTTCAGCAAGTTTCTATTTTCTAATTCTGCTCCTTATAGAATATTTTCCTAGAAGTCTCAACTCTCTTCAAGATAGTTGCTACCTTAAAAATGGCAAGTAACACATCAGATAACAAGATAACATAGATCCTTATAGTTTAACACTGTTTACAAATCCTGATAATTGTGTTACTAAAGTACAGTAAGTGGATTTTTTTTTTTTAGCTCTTAAAAGTACATAATGTGTATTTATCTTCTGGTCTGTTCTTCACTAGAATTCATTTAAATTTCATTTCTGATCATTGCCGGTGTCTGTATGTATAACTTTTTTCAATAGATCTGCATTTTAAAGTAAGTAAAACAATTCTCCAATTCTTTGGCTTCAGAGGAATCATATAGCTGTGATAGTTCCATTGTGGCGAGAACGTGACCTTTCCAAAGTTACTCGTCTGTTATCTGTAATAAAAAGAGAGAAAAAACAACACACCATAAGATTTGAAACATGGATATTGCAATGTCAAGAGGTTTTCAAACAGTCCTGAAAACTATTTCAAATAAATATGTAAATAAGTAACTAGAAAACTGGATCAGAGAGGTTTTACACTGCAGCTGCCAGGCTGAGTTCAAGAGTTCTGCAATCAGCAATAAATTACTTACTTGATCAGAGAAGCAGGGTGATAAAAGCATTGGAAGAATCCTGAAGCATACTCCCCTTGGAAATAGCAGATGACAACTAAAATGCTGGGTAAAAGTGTTATTCTACAAAGTGTCTATGTACAGTGACTTTGGAGGAAAGGCAATTCAAATTTCCACTGAGTGTTCAGTACAAATGTGGTGAAAATACACCTCTCGGACAGAACAAGATACACAAAAAATGTAAGGGTTGGAAGATGGTTCACTTGAATTGGGTACACATACTTATATAAATAGAACAGTTAAATCAGCCACTTCCTAAACATTTCCTGATTGTGTGGTGTTAACAACTTTCAGTATGAAATATTACAGAGTAATTATTGCAATGAATATATCCCCGTCACAGGAAGAAATAATCATGGGCTAAAGACAAATGCTTTCAAAGTTGTTTTAAAAGCCAGGAATGTGGCAGAAAACAGACTTTTCTTTTTCGAAACAAGAATGGATTTGTTTCTGTGGATTTCAGAGGCAGCTAGTCTGCTGCACAAAATGCAACTGATATGGATAAAATTCTTGTTTGACAAAGGTGTTCTATTGATTACTTAAGTCCTCAACCAACAAAGCCAGAAATTGGCTGACTGCCTAGATGAGGGAAAGTGTATGGTGTAGATCCCTTGTCCAATCCAATGGAAACTCCTCCACAGTATTTTTGTAGCTCTTGTTGGTGTTTTCGCAGCCTTCCCTTTCCCCGCTTCCATCCTTGCATGGTTAAGATAATGCATCTACACTACCCCTCTTGTGAGGGAATATACCTCACCTGCCAATGATAAGGTCAGCAGTTACTGGAAATTAAAGCTCAGTGCACTGCTGCCTAAGCAGGAAAAATCCAGGAAGGGGAGTATCGACTCAAACATGTGATGTGCTTCTAATACAACAGTAGCAGTAGGGAGAGGTGCCCAAGTACTGTCATCTGCTGAGCTATTTAGTTGATAGATTTTCCATATTACTAACTCTAAATGTGCAAAAAATCATGCGATTTACGAACGATAGTAAATGTTGGTTTCTTTTTATTTGCTTTATGGTTTTTGTCTCTTTAGAGTTCATGTTTTCTCAACAGTGAAGGTGGCAGGAAACTTTTTTTTCTCAAATGAAAGTTAAGATTCTCGTCTAATTATGTGAGTCCAGGAGCCGAGGCCTTAAGAAAAACATCAAACTTCCAGCAGTTGGCAACACTGGACTTTCCTTCCCAAGATGACCTCAAATCAAGCTAATTTAATTTCTAATCATTAGCAGTAACCTGAATTGGTTTTCTAAATTATTTGCAACTGTTAAGAAAGGATTTACATTTACTAAGGATGGCAAGCACACAGATCATAAGCTAGAGAGGTAGCTGGTGGCGGCGGCAGGGAGAAAGTTCTGGACAACTCCATCGGAGAGGGCAATGATCCAGTTATTCTCACTAAGACATGATATTAGCACTTAAAGAGATTTTTCTGCAGTAAATATGTAAATAAGTAACTAGAAAACTGGATCAGAGAGGTCGACAGTGCTCGACAAGAGAACTTTCTTGCAACTTTTACTGTTGGGAAGGGAAGCAGAATGCAAATTATATTCTGGTCTTACCTTTGTGCCACACTAAAAATAGCGATGGATTAGATTTAGCTGTTAGTAGCTATGTAAAACTGTTACTGTATTTTGAGATTGTATTAGTGTAGTCACCTGTTCCGCTGTGATCAAAATTTCCATTTGTGTTCGTAGGGTTTACAGAGGAAATGAAGTATTAGTGTATATATACACACCTTAATCTAAAACAAAGAGTTTCATATTAAGATCTTTATGGGGATAGACTTCATCTGAGAACCTCTTTTAGTGCAAATTAAAACTGGTTTATGCACTGTAATAATCAGACCTGCTGAAAATGTGATTAGGCCTTACCAATGATTCATAGTATGTCTATAGCTCTTTTTTATCCATAGATCTCACAGCCGTTGTAAAGGAAATGTTACATCCACTGAGCCAATTTTTAATCTCAATGATATTTATTTTGTAATTCTGTCTGTCAATTTGATTATCATTGTATGTTTTAGAACATATATGTTTCTGAAGAACATAAAATGTAGTGGTAGGAAAAGGCAAATAAGAGATACAAACACTGGATATAAGAATGAGGGTAACAAAAACAAGTTCACAGTTAATTGTTATGAAAACCTTGTATTACAAGAAGTTCCATAATATATACTAAGTTCAACCTCATCCTATTCTCGCACACAGCCAGATATATAGTCATCTGTGTGCAAATGTTTTATGGAAAAAAGGCTGCACAGTTCAGTACTAAAGTGGAGATTTGCACATGCAGTGTGAAAGTCTTTAGTTATCTAAGTAGGGTTGCCAATTTTGATTGGACATATTCCTGGAGCTTTCATCACATGACAATTATTAATTAAAGATTAATTTTTAATTCCTGGAGACTCCAGGAGAATCCTGGAGGGTTGGCAACCCTGTATCTAAGACACTATTTCTCAAATACAGTATCCTACAATTCCTTCTAAAACGTTTGTGAAACATGTTGTAGTACAGTGTATACCAGAATCAGTTACAGCCATTTATGACAGAATGTACACAGTAGATTTTACTGAGACAGTGAAGTACATAGTGTGGGACTTTTGCACCACAGGTGCTTTTGAAAACACAATCCATTTAGTTTTAAACAGGTTTCAGAGTAGCAGCCGTGTTAGTCTGTATTCGCAAAAAGAAAAGGAGAACTTGTGGCACCTTAGAGACTAACAAATTTATTTGAGCATAAGCTTTCGTGAGCTACAGCATCACTTCTCACTGTAGCTCACGAAAGCTTATGCTCAAATAAATTTGTTCGTCTCTAGGGTGCCACAAGTACTCCTTTTCTTTTTAGTTTTAAACAGTTTATGTTAAAATTTGCTGTCATATACAATACCATAGAAATGTAGGGCTGGAGGGGACTGCAAGAAGTAGGATTAAGTATACCTAAACCACCCCTGACAGGTGTCTGTCTAACCTGTTCTTAAAAACCTCCAGTCATGGAAAACAACTTCCCTCCAGTGCTTAACTATCCTTATAATTAGAAAGTTTTTCCTAATATTCAACCTAACTCTCCCTTGGCGCAAACTAAGCACATTACTTCTTGTCCTCCCCGTGGGTGATATAGAGAACAACTAATCACCATCTGTCAAGGTTCCTTCCCCACTGTCAGCTCTAGGGTACAGATGTGGGGACCTGCATGAAAACCTCCTAAGTTTACTTTTCCCAGCTTAGGTTAAAACTTCCCCAAGGTACAAACTATTTTACCTTTTGCCCTTGGACTTTCGCTGCCACCACCAAACATCTAACCGGTATTATTATTAGGAAAGAGTCTGTTTGGAAAAGTCTTTCCCCCACCCAAATCCTCCCAAACATTACCCCCCCCCCCCGCCTTTCTGGGGAAGGTTTAATAAAAATCCTCATCAATTTGCATAGGTGACCACAGACCCAAACCCTTGGATCTTAAGAACAATGAAAAAGCATTCAGTTTCTTAAAAGAAGAATTTTAATAGAAGAAAAAGTAAAAAGAATCACCTCTGTAAAATCAGGATGGTAAATACCTTACAGGGTAATTAGATTCAAAACATAGAGAATCCCTCTAGGCAAAACCTTAAGTTACAAAAAGACACAAAAACAGAATCTACACTCCATTCAGCACATCACACAGACTGAGAGAGCCTTTGTTTCTCCCCCCCTCCCACTTTTGAAAGTATCTTGTCTCCTCATTGGTCATTTTGGTCAGGTGCCAGCGAGATTATCCTAGCTTCTTAACCATTTCCAGGTGAAAGGGTTTTTCCTCTGGCCAGGAGGGATTTTAAAGGTGTTTACCCTTCCCTTTATATTTATGACACCATCCTTTTACATATCTGAAGACTTATGTCCCCCTTCAAGTTCTCTTCTCTGAACATGTCCAATCTTTCAACCTTTCCTCATAGGTCATGTTTCCGACATCTTATCAATTTTGTTGCTCTTTTCTGCACTTTGTTTGAAGCCTTCCCAGGGCTGAGTAACGTGAAACAGTTACACCTAACAAACTATTCTTTGACTACTATCTTTCAACCAGTTGTGCACCAACTTTATAGTAATTTAATCTAGACATTATTACCGTAATTTGCTTATGAGAATGTGAGACTGTGTCAAATGCCTTACTAAAGTCCAGTATGATCCACTTAATGACTGCCTCCCATCTTGATCAGCAGGGATAGGAAACAAGGGCATCATTGTCTCCTTGCTTCTGCAAACCTTAGAAAGGGGCAAATTGAAAGATAACCACACAGCCTTGCCTCAGTCCATGGACATAAGAAAATGTACCATATCCTCTCTACAATGCACACTGAATGACTTTAGTGAGAGCAGGCATTCAAAATTTAGTGTGAATTAACAGTATATGATTTTCAAAAGCCAATCAAAAGTTCTCTCTCACGCTTGGTACTCTCAAAGAAGTTAAGCATTTTTGCTCAATTTTTTAAGTGAATAAATAAGGGGCCGACACATCAAGAGAAGGAAGTTTTAGCTCTCTTCTCTCCAAAAAGTGACTGAAAATGGTAGTGGGGATGAGAATGGAACCATTCTGCAACCTTAAGTATTGTTGCTTCCATTCCCACAACAATGCTGGGAGATTAGGGGCAGAATGCATATAAAATTCTCCAGGGCAAAGAAATTCTCTTGATGGTTCTGCTAATTTGTACTGTCTTTAGGTCATATACCATGGGTACACAGCAGAACACTCACTGTCAGTAAACAAATATAGAACAAGCTCCTTAGAACAGACCTATCCAACAAATATAGTTTTATTTGTTTTAGCCAACAGCTGTTCAGAGTGGCTAAGCAGGGAAAAAGAGACAAGAAGCAAGCAGAAGGAGCAGAGTTTTTGTTTTTCTGTATATAGATTACAAGACCAGAAGGGAACACAGTGATCATCTAGTTTGACCTCCTATATAACAATGACCAGAGAACTTCCCCAAAATAATTCCTAATGCAGATCTTTTAGAAAAACATCTAATCTTGATTTAAAAATGGCCAGTGATGGAGAATTTACCACAATCCATGGTAAATTGTTCCAGTGGTTATTAACTCTGTTAAATATTTATGCCCTAGTTCCAGTCTGAATTTTTCTAGCTTCAACTTTCAGCCACTGGGTTGTGTTATAACTTTCTCTGCTAGATTGAAGAGCCAATTGTTCTCCAGTTAGGTACTATTAAACTGTAACACACCACAGATTGAGCTCATTGGAGTCTTTAACAATAAGGATTCTAAAGCATGTTTTCTAATCCTTTAATCATTGCTGTGGCTCTTCTCTGAAACCTCTCCAATTGCTTCTTGAACTGTTGACACTAGAACTGGACACAGTATTCCAGCAGCAGCTGCATCGGTACCAAATACAATAGTAAAATAACCTGACTCAAGATTCACCTGTTTATGCATCTAAGGATCACATTAACCTTTTTGGCCACAATGTCACACTGAGAACTCATGTAAAGGTGATTATCCACCAGGACCCCCAGATCTTTTTCAGGATCAGTGCTTCTCAGAGTCCCTCAGCCCGTATGCATGTCTTGCATTCTTTGTTCCTAGATGTACACATTTAAATGTAGCCATATTAAAATGCATATTTTTTGCTTGCACCCAGCTTATCAAATGATGTAAATCAGTGCTACTCAAAGTGGTGGTCCGCGGACCGGTGCCGGTCTGTGCACATATTGGAAAAAAAAATTGCTGGTCCCCCACATCAGATGGCTTGAGAAGCACTGATCTAGATCACTCTGAATCAGTGATCCGTCCTCTTCATTATTTTCCACTCCTCCAATTTTTGAGCCATCTGCAAACAGTGATGATTTTATTTTCTTCTATGTCATTGATAAAAATGTTAAACAGCATAGGGCCAAGAACCGATCTTTGAGGGACCACACTAGAAACGACCCCACTGGAAACATACCTGCTCAATGAGATTCCTCATTTACAATTATATACTAAGTTCTATCAGTTAGTCAGCTTCTAAATCCATTTAAGGTATGCCATGTTAATTTTATATAATTCGAGTTTTTTAATGAAAATGTGTGCGATATCAAGTCTAATGCCTTGCAGAAGTTTTACGTATATTACATCAACACTGTTACCTTTATCAATCAAAACTGTAATCTTGTCAAACCTATCAAGTTAGTTTGTCACAATGTATTTTCCATAAACCCATGCTGATTAACATTAATTATCTTACCTGCCTATAATTCTTTAGTAATCGAGTTCTGGACCAGCCACTCCATTATTTTGCCCAGTATTGATGACAGACTGACATGCCTGTGTAACCCAGGAAATCCCATGTATCCTTTTTGAATATTGGCACAACAACTGTTTTCTGGAACTTCCCCAGAGTTCCAAGACTTCTTGAAAATCAGCATTAGTGGTCCAGTAAGCTCCTCAGCCACCTCTTTTAAAACTCATAGACACAAATTATCTGGACCTGCTGATTTCAAAATGCCTCACTTTAATAGCTGCTGGTTAGCATCTTCCTGAGATACTAGTAGAGTAGAAATAGTGTTATATGATACAACTACCTCATCTGTTTTTTTCCCATATAAAGAAAAAAATACTTATTGAACACTTCTTTTTTGTGCATTATTATTGATAATTCTAGCACTTCCATCTACTAATGGACCAATACTATTGTTGGGGTTCTTTTTATTACTAATAGACTTAAACTCCTTATTGTCCTTAACATTGCTGACCAAAGATTTCCTTCTGTCCTTTCGATTCCCTTATCAATTTTCTGCAATTCCTAGATTTTGATTTATATTCATTACTATCAACTTCCTCTTTCTTTCATTTGTTATATATTTTTATGGCTATCTTCACTTTCCTTGTAAACCAGATCTGTGTTATGACCAATATGGTCTTATTCCTCAATTGTGGCTTTTGGTACATCTGGTATAGTTTTCTTAATGATTTGCAATTATCATTCACATTTTTCTGATTAAATTCTTCTTCCCCACTAATTTGGCTCATAATTGTTTTTAGTAATGTGACATTTTAAAGCACCAAATATATATATTACTGGTCTAGACGTTATCCTGTTTGCACATTATAAATGTGATCAAGTCATGACCACTTGTACCTAAGCTACCATTAATTTTTATTTCTGTGCTCCTCTTTATCTGTTAAGATGAGGTCTAAATAAATAATTCCACTGTATTGGCTTCAACACTTCTTGAGTTAGGAAATTGTCACTGTAATATTTAGAAATTCCAAGGATGTTTTATTATTAGCAGCACAAGATCTCCAGCAGATGTCACTGAAACTGAAGTCCCCCATGATCACCCAGCATTTTTCCTACACATTATATAGATAGGTGTGTAAGGAGCTGGTCATCCTGTTCCCTAGTGTGATTTGATGGTCTATAGCAGACAGCACCTCATCTTGTGCTTTATCTGTTAGTACATTGATCTATAAGCATTCAAGACCATTTCTTCCAAGTCATCAGTGACTTGAAAACAGGTAGTGCCATTTTTTGGCATAGAGTGCCACTCCCTCTCCCCTTTTGCCCATTCAATCCTTCCTAAATAGGTTGTAACATTCCAATCATGTGAATCATCCCACCAGATTTCAGGAACACCAACTAGATTGAGATTATGATCATAAGTAAGCAATTCTAATTCCTCTTGTTTGTTACCCAGGCTCCTAGCATTGGTGTATTAAGCAAATAAATATTTTCTTCTCTTCACATTTTTTGGTTCCTTGATTAATTTGGTTTTCAACACCTCAATTTTTGTGTTAACTGAATGCTCATATCTTTCCTCTTTTGTTATTAGTTTAATGCTCTCCTGACTACTCTGGTCTGCTAGTCCCTGAGAAGATTGGTTTCTTTTCTCCTGAGGTGCAGGCCCTCCAAACTATACAGTCTCCTCTCCCCATAGAAGGTGGATGAATGTTCCACAAAACCAGAATCATCCACTTATTGAGCCACTTCCAGAATCTACTGCATTCCATCTTCCTTCACCTGTGGGACAGGAAGGATCAGAAAAGATCACTTGGACATTCTGCTTCTTCCGCATGCTTCCGAGTTCCCTGAAGTGATCCATTATATGTGAGAGAGCCCACAAAACACTATCATTGGTGGCAATAAGAATCATCACCAATTGATCCTTTCACATTCACTTCAGAAACCTATCCAATTTTAGAGTGATGTCTTGTGTCTTGACTCTGGGATGGCAGCACATCATTCTGTTGTCTGCCTGCCACATGCAGAATGTCCTTTCAATTCTTCTGGTTATTTAATTCTCAACAAGGATCGTCTGTCTTCCTTGGATGGTTGAAGAACACTTTGTGGGCAATCCTGTCTTACAGGTTGGGCCAAGCTGCCATTGACAGGTGTGTCCTGTACAACTCTCTGTTCCTTTGGACTAGCTGGATCTTGACAATTATATTCCACAGTTCCCATGCTGAGGACGTGGTATCAACTGGAAACTTCTAGCTGTGTGGAATTTCTCCTGGTACTCTTCTCTCTGGTGGCCACAGCCTGCCCATTCTTGTCTATCTTGAGCTGTGTAGAACGTTGCCATGACTGCTTGTTTCTGGTGGTTACAAACTGCCATCCTTCTCTCTGGAGTCCTCTCTCTCTGTGTCTTCTTGGTGGCCAGCTCCTTTCTTTCTTGAATGTGGGGGACTGAAGTTTCCTGAACCTGGCTATCTAGGAACTCCACAGCTTCTCTAATTCTCAGTAACAGTTCTACTTGCCTTTCCAATCCAAGAATCTTTTCTTCCAGCAGTAATCAACTTGCACTTTATGCACAAGAAGCACCTTCTGGCTTCAGGCAGGAAAGCAAACATAGCACAGTTACTGTAGGTCATCACCACTGTTCTACTGCTGGCCATCTTGAAATCACATATAGAGCAGAACCAGGAATGAAAGCCATTCATGGTCCCTCTGAAACTTTCCTGTTAGCTGCCTCTGTTTGCAGTTCCTGAGTTTGTGTGGCAAGCAACTTTTTATTCCAAGTCTTGCTGCTTAGCTCAGGTCACCTCCACACCTCACCACCAGCCTCTAAGCAATTAACCACTCAGACTTCAAAAATGGGGCTGATCAATGCTCCTAGAATCAGAACCATGAGGCCCTTACTATGGCACTAACAAAGTCCTGTCTCAGGTGTTTACTCAGGGGCCCAGGGCCCAGCTACATAGTCCATACAAAAAGAACAAACAAAGTCCAACAATGAAACCATGGACCCCTCACCACTAGTCCCACTACCTCTGAGCTCTCCTATTAGCAGCCTCTGATCTCAGCTCACATAGAAATGGTAAGGCCAAAAACAAAGTTAATGCAATGATCTGCAGACAAAGAAACTTCCTCCAAAAGCCAGAAAACCAAATTATATATGAACCCCTAGTGGTATTTGGGCTGGAAGGGTGGATGGGCTTATAGATCAAGCAAGCAGTAAATAACCAAAACTCAATACAAACCCGCCATAGCCACAAATTCAAGTATTAAGAAATTTAAATGAAGGATACAGAATAGCTATTGCTATAGCGTAGAGTGATAAGCTTTATACAAAAGTATTCACTCCACATCCAGTCAGCAGACAAACGTGTCAAAGCTGGTTCAGCAGAGCATAAGCTTGAAGCTTTACAGCTCATCCAACATTGACTGACACAGCGCTAAAACAGGAGATTTCACAACGGAGGCTGCAATGTGGACCAAATCGATTAAATAAAGTGTGAGTAGCTCTAAAATGTCAAGTAAAATAATTACCTGAATGAAATAACTCCAGAGAAGTGTACCTTCAGCTATCCACAGTGGCTGTATTTTCTCTTTTGCTTTATCGGAGCCACATTGGGTAAAACAAGTTTTTTGTGTGTATGTAAAGCTATTATTGCAAAGAAATCCCACTCTCACCATTTAAATGAAGGGCAAATGTCCACAAAAAGCATGGGGAAAAAACAAAGATACAAGACTTTAGCTTTAACTTGATAGCATCCAACATTACAGTTGAAAGCAAATATCAAGAAGGCATAGATGTACACTGCAGGAGCAGGTAAAAATCATGGTGAATGATAAAATTTCTGTGGCCATTATTCATCCATCCCAGCATACATATCTAGCTGATGGACAAGATTTGTTTATATATGTGTAGTTTAGGTCTGCAGAAGGTGGTCAGTAATTACAACAAAATGTCTGTATTGTCAGGAGAACTACTGTAAAAATAAGCCACCCAGGAAGAGTGACAAGCTGTAATCACTTAGTGCAGAAGTGATGATCACTCTTGGACGTGTATATGTGAATTTTAAAATAGTCCCAAAGAACTTACTAGCTGCTTGTGGATTCCGTGTAGTAGTTCTTGATCCCACAACCAAGCTTGTCCTGTATCTGCTTAATTACTATAAGACTGACCATTAAATGCAGAACACAAGATGTTATTTGTTCGGTCTTTAGAAATAGCTAGACTTCACATACTTAATCAGTGCCTCAGTGTATCAGGCACAGTGTATCAGTGCCTCATGGCCAGATTTAGGAGCAGGTGACCCATGTGACGGTCTGGGGTGCCATTTTTGTTGTTAGTGACAAAAGGGAAAATAGAATGTTTGAAGTAAAATGTTTCCAGTATTTTGTATGTGGATTCATTTTCACTAACCTCCTAGAACGTTCTGGAGAATCTAGCGGAACCTTTCTGAGAACTACATTTTCCTTGAACCACCTAGAATCTTGTCAGCCATGCCCTCGCAGGTATATAAGGTGCGGGGCATCGACAGTGAGATATAAGAACCAAGTGAAGCGAGAGTCCAGCTGCGATATTGTGAACCTTGTTTTATTGTGTAATTTTGAAAGTGTACAATGCGCTTTAAGACTTGAAGTGTGTAAGTACCATGGAAACACAGCACTGGAGGAATGTGCTCAAGCATCTTATCTCAATTACCCTCTTTCTTGCAAAGAATAATTTGGCTTCCCGGGGCTTGTTGGATACGACGTTCACTGAACATAATGGTAATTTCCTGGGTTGGTAGAGCTCCTTGGGAAATATGGCAACGTCATGCATGAGCACCTACATGGAATAGTTTGTAAAGCAGCTATGAGCCATTACTGCAGCAAAACAATTCAAAATTAATTTATTGACCTTATGGAAAGGAAGGTGCTTCATAACACTGATGCGGTTCATCACAGCAAAGTAGTATGTTGTAATAATGGACTGCACTCCCTACATTAGTCACAGTGAAAAGATGTCATTTACAGTAAGACTTGTTGACAACGAGGATGGCTGTATCCAAGTAAAGGAACACTTTATCTGTTTCCAGTCTGTGGATGACTCTACTGGAAAAGGCTTAACACAACTGTTTATAAAAGATTTGAATGAGAATAAAATAAAGCTTCAGAACGGCCAAGGTTATAACAATGGCATGAACATGAAGGGAAGAAACGGTGACATCTAGGCAAGGATCCTTATGCTGAATCCAAGAGCTTCCTTCATGCCTTGTGGCTGCCATTCCCTCAACCTGATTGTGTCAGATGCAGCATCATCTTCTTTAGATTTAATATCTCTCTTTGGAGTACTGCAAATGATATATGTCCTGTTTTCAGCATCAACTATCAGGTGGAAGATCCTCATGGACAATGTTACAGATCTGACCGTGAAGGCAGTAAGTGATGTTCACTGGGAGAGCTGCATTGATAGCGAAAGGCCAGCAAGGTACCAAGTGACTGTGGTTTACAACTCCCTGATGGAACTGGCACAGTTGAGTAATGCCAAGGTCGGAATATGACATGAGGCAAAAAGCCTGGCAAACCAGATCACTGAATTCAAATTTCTGGTCTCAGTTGTGGTTTGGCACGATATCCTGTTCAAACTGAACTTTGTAAGCAAGGTATTGCAAACTCAATCGATGGACAGCATGACCACTACTACTTTGATGAGAAGCTGCCTTGATTTTGTTGTGGCCTGCAGACATAATGAATTTGAAGATGCCATCACTGCTGCCAAAGAAATGGAAAAATTTAGGAGTAAAGCCTGTATTAATCAGAAGAAGAGACAGTTTCTTTATGAGGGCAGAGATGAAGTGATGGGGAAGTTTGGAAGAAAAATTCAAGAGGGAGTTTTTTGCTCACTCATTAACTCTGCTTCAGTGTCTGTCGAAGAAAGGTTCAGACAAATGAAGCACCACGAAAAGACCTACCATACTGCTTCTTTATCATCTCAGTTTAGTTTTGTGATGGAAATAAATAATATTCAGTCAACTCTGCTGTGGATACATGCACCTATCTCTCGTTAACTGTAATGCAAAATTACCCACGTGTAAAGATGAAAAGAGATGCCCACCTGCCTGTCAGTTTTGTGCCATGAGATGAATGGGGGGAAAAGTTCTGAACAATTATTTCTTAGGCAAAATATTCTAATTATATCCTTTGACTTGATATGAAATTTCAAATGTATAATTTCGCCCTACATTCTTTATGTATGAGGAATTACAGATCCGGTAGGGGAAAAAACATCTGTGAAAGGTAGTCTCCTTTTCTTAGTGCTCAACAGTACTTATGTTATTAAAAAAAACCTCTCAATAGTTGCAATGGATTTATTAATTCAGTAGCTTGTTATCAGCATGAAACTCTGCTGTGTTAGAGGAAAAAACAAATGATATTTTACAGAACTGTAATCACTACTAAGATTAAATCACTTTTCTGTATTTCACTTTCTTACCCCCCCCCTTCCAGGTATTAAAAATCGGTGCTCTCTCTCTTATTACGAACCTCCCTTTTTGGAAACTATCATCTCTAGTAGCAATATAGAGGTTACATGATCAAATAAATTCAATTATAGCAACTTTGGTGAAACTGAAATACTTGATAGCAGAAAAATCCACAGTGTACTAACTATAGCTTCAAGGAACACAAAACTAAATCTGTATTATGCTATAATGGGTACAGAAGTGTTTACTTTGACATGTCTACCATTAAAACTACAAGTGTATAAAACCATTCTCTTAGGCTCTTAATGACTAATATTTACATACTTACTAAGCTGACTAATTCACTGGAGTAAAGTCAAATCTTATGAATCAGTCCAAGTATCAGTCAAAAAACAGTTATTCAGCTTAACATTGGAACTGCATAGAAACAGCACCAGTGATCTTCTGTGGGCAAAATGTCAAAGCTCATTAAAAAGACCTTTTTTGAAAAGGGTTACTGGGTGTGTGCATTTCAGTTTTTGTATAAGGCTTTCATTTGCTAATTGAGCTTCGATCTTAGTTATGTTCTATGACAAATATGGTATGCACTTACAAAGCTAAATTCAGATGCTGAGAGCCTATGTGAGACTAGACAATAAATTGAATGCACAAAAGCATCAATGAAAAAATGAATTCTATAAAGTGATAGCCCTTAAACAAACCAATTTAAGCTTACTGAAGATTATTCAATATCTACAGTATTCCTTTGTGCTTTCTTATACGTATCATAGGAAACAACCTCTATTTGCACATTCAAGGTATCCAATAAAAAAAATATAGTTAAGGCTATTGGCAAGTTAAGGTGCACATCTGTGATAGTATTTTTTATATTAAATTCTGTTAAATAACTCTACAGTTAAAAATATGGATAAGGCTCCAAAGTGTAAAGAACTCAAAAGTTAGGAAATGCTAAAATTATGGTTGTGCAGATAACCTTAGTTTGCATTGTAACTGGAACTGGGCAAAATGTTTAGACCAAATATATTTCAGCAAATATTGTAGACTCAAATCAACCAAACCATTTAGCAAATTCATATTGAATTTGCTGAATTGTCAAAGTTGAAAAAACAAAAATTGCCAAAATGTTCCATTTGAAAATCAAGGTTTTATTTTTAGGTTTCAAAACTACTTTTCATTTTGAAACTTTCTTTAATTTTCTGTAAAAATATTAAAACTAAACGCTTTGATCAATTTTTTTTTAAATTGGTTTGCCACATTTTTTTAAAAACAACACAAAACATTTTTTTTATTTCTCAAATCTGCCAGCAAATTGGAAAAAATCAATTTTTCGCATAGCTCTAACTGTGATACAGTCTTTAACATGACCATACATAGAATCATAGAATATCAGGGTTGGAAGGGACCCCAGAAGGTCATCTAGTCCAACCCCCTGCTCGAAGCAGGACCAATTCCCAGTTAAATCATCCCAGCCAGGGCTTTGTCAAGCCTGACCTTAAAAACCTCTAAGGAAGGAGATTCTACCACCTCCCTAGGTAACGCATTCCAGTGTTTCACCACCCTCTTAGTGAAAAAGTTTTTCCTAATATCCAATCTAAACCTCCCCCACTGCAACTTGAGACCATTACTCCTCGTTCTGTCATCTGCTACCATTGAGAACAGTCTAGAGCCATCCTCTTTGGAACCCCCTTTCAGGTAGTTGAAAGCAGCTATCAAATCCCCCCTCATTCTTCTCTTCTGCAGGCTAAACAATCCCAGCTCCCTCAGCCTCTCCTCATAACTCATGTGTTCCAGTCCCCTAATCATTTTTGTTGCCCTTCGCTGGACTCTCTCCAATTTATCCACATCCTTCTTGAAGTGTGGGGCCCAAAACTGGACACAGTACTCCAGATGAGGCCTCACCAATGTCGAATAGAGGGGAACGATCACGTCCCTCGATCTGCTCGCTATGCCCCTACTTATACATCCCAAAATGCCATTGGCCTTCTTGGCAACAAGGGCACACTGCTGACTCATATCCAGCTTCTCGTCCACTGTCACCCCTAGGTCCTTTTCCGCAGAACTGCTGCCTAGCCATTCGGTCCCTAGTTTGTAGCTGTGCATTGGGTTCTTCCGTCCTAAGTGCAGGACCCTGCACTTATCCTTATTGAACCTCATCAGATTTCTTTTGGCCCAATCCTCCAATTTGTCTAGGTCCTTCTGTATCCTATCCCTCCCCTCCAGCGTATCTACCACTCCTCCCAGTTTAGTATCATCCGCAAATTTGCTGAGAGTGCAATCCACACCATCCTCCAGATCATTTATGAAGATATTGAACAAAACCGGCCCCAGGACCGACCCTTGGGGTACTCCACTTGATACCGGCTGCCAACTAGACATGGAGCCATTGATCACTACCCGTTGAGCCCGACAATCTAGCCAGCTTTCTACCCACCTTATAGTGCATTTATCCAGCCCATACTTCCTTAACTTGCTGACAAGAATACTGTGGGAGACCGTGTCAAAAGCTTTGCTAAAGTCAAGAAACAATACATCCACTGCTTTCCCTTCATCCACAGAACCAGTAATCTCATCATAAAAGGCGATTAGATTAGTCAGGCATGACCTTCCCTTGGTGAATCAATGCTGGCTGTTCCTGATCACTTTCCTCTCATGCAAGTGCTTCAGGATTGATTCTTTGAGGACCTGCTCCATGATTTTTCCAGGGACTGAGGTGAGGCTGACTGGCCTGTAGTTCCCAGGATCCTCCTTCTTCCCTTTTTTAAAGATTGGCACTACATTAGCCTTTTTCCAGTCATCCGGGACTTCCCCGGTTCGCCACGAGTTTTCAAAGATAATGGCCAATGGCTCTGCAATCACAGCCGCCAATTCCTTCAGCACTCTCGGATGCAACTCTCGGATGCATACATATTTTTTTCCTCAGGACAGAGGCCACATTCCATGTACAGGATAGACAATGCTCAGTAAAATGAGACCCATTCAATATTTCTTAATCCTCCCCACAAACTGTGTGGCTCCAAGCCTTGTTTACTGTCCACCCTCCAGACACTTTACTAAGTGTGTGAAATCTTATTTCCTCATGAACTTTTCTACAGTGCTTATCAGCATAATAGCCAAATACCTCACAAACATGAATTAATTTATCTTCAAAACACCCCTGTGAGTCAGAAAAGCACTACTGCCTCCATTTTACAGATGAGGAACAGAGAAAAATTGAGTCTAAAGTGTCCACTAAATTGGATGCTTCAGTGATTGTCTATACTTACAAGTTTACAGCAGCACAGCTGCACTGATACAACTGTGTCACTGGAAGAACGCTGGTGTAGCCGCGTTATGCCGATGGGAGAGAGCTCTCCCGTTTTTGTTGAGCTGGTTTTATTACAAGCTGCGGTAGGTATGTCTGCGGGAGAGTGTCTCCTGCCAACACAGCGCTGGCAAAACTTATGTCACTCAGGGAGGTGTTTTTTCACAACCCTGAGTGACAAAAGTTTTGCTGACATAAGTGCTAGTGTAAAGTGCTAGCCTGAGTGCTCACCTTGAGATAATTAATTTTTCAGAGGTAGTGAGCACCTGCAGCTTCACTGAGTTCAGAGTTATGAATACTCAGTACTTCTGAAAATCAGGTCCACGTTATCTCATGCTGGTCACAGAGAAAGGGAAGAGCTCACATGCAGTCACCACTTGGAACGTTTTGATCTAACTTACATCACACAGAAAGTTTGTGGCTGAGACAAGGCTGGGTCCCAGTCCAGTACCTTAACTACAAGATCAAACTTTCTCTTCCTGCAACCCAATGCCTCATTCACTACACTCCTTCCACTATTTGTAATGAATGAGGAAGGAGTCATACAGATAAGCTCAGTGGTTTCACAACCTCTGTCATTTAACACCCACCCTTTGTACACAAATGCCTTTCTGCCCATCATTTTGCCAATAGCTTTGAATAAGATCCATGAGCACACGAGTATTTAATAGCATATGTATGGCTGACAGGAGCAGTAAAACCTTGTCTATAGCACGGGTGGGCAAACTATGGCCTGCGGGTCGGATCTGGCTCGTGAGCCATTTTAAGCTGGCAATATGAGCTCCAGCTGGGGAGCTGGGCTGGGGACTGCACCACATGGCTCGGCCCTGCTCCAGCACTCTGGCCGGGGCACTGGGTTGGGGGCCGTAGCAGCGGCTTGGCCCTGCTCTGGCCGGGGTGCTGGGTTGGGGGCTGCTCTAGCCAGGGCACAGGGTCGGGGGCTGCTCCACGCAGCTCCCAGAATCCGTAGCATGATCCCGCTCCAGCTCCTACACGCTCCAATGGGAGCTGCAAGGTTGGTGCCTGCAGATGGGGCAGTGTGCAGAGCCACCAGGCCTCACCTCCCCGTAGGAGCCGGAGAAGGGACCTGTCACTGCTTCCAGGAGCCGCTTGAGGTAAGCGCCGCTTGGAGCCTGCACCCCGAGCCTCTCCCCATGCCCCAGTACTGATCCCCCTTCCGCTCTCCAACCCCCTCAATCCCAGCCTGGAGCACCCTCCTGCACCCCAAACTCCTCATCCCTAGCCCCTCCCCAGAGCCTGCGCCCCCAGCCGGAACCTGCATCCCTTCCCCCACTCCTGCCCTAGCCGTGATCCTCCTCCTGCCCTCCGAACCCCTCGGTCCCAGCCCAGAGCACCCTGCTACACCCCAAACTCCTCATCCCCAACTCCACCCCAGAGCTCACACCCTCTCCCGCACCCCAACACCAATTTTGTGAGCATGTATGGCCTGCCATACAATTTCTATTCCCCGATGTGGCCCTTGGGCCAAAAAGTTTGCGCACCCCTGCTCTATAGTTACATGTGCATTCTAAAAACTTCTAGTTACTACAGTTATACCTTATGAATAAAAAATGATAACCTAACTTTACCTCTTTCACAGTAAAGAAACTTGTCTGATTTTAAATCCCAAGAGTTCAAAAGTGACAACTTTGTGTGACAAGGTAAAGAAATAATGAATGCTCAGAAAGAGGAAATTATTACCACTTGTACCTCGCAAAAAGAAAAGGAGTACTTGTGGCACCTTAGAGACTAACCAATTTATTTGAGCATGAGCTTTCGTGAGCTACAGCTCACTTCATCAGATGTTTACCGTGGAAACTGCAGCAGACTTTATATACACACAGAAGTCTGCTGCAGTTTCCACGGTAAACATCTGATGAAGTGAGCTGTAGCTCACGAAAGCTCATGCTCAAATAAATTGGTTAGTCTCTAAGGTGCCACAAGTACTCCTTTTCTTTTTGCGAATACAGACTAACACGGCTGTTCCTCTGACACTTGTACCTCGTTATTCAAACATAGAACAATTCCTCCAAGGAGAAATGGGGAAACAGTAGCTTCTAACATCTAGACAACAGGTTAAATATGACAATTGAAATTAAATCGTTGCAAATTTTGTTGTTCAACTAAACTAGTAACATGAGTTGCATATATCCCAGGTGTAGTTCTTGTGGTTTATAAACATTACTGTCTCCTTAATTTTCAGAACTGAATAGTTTAAAAAAATCCAATAATTCTCAAGTGGAAAATTATTCAGTTATTCAAATATGAAAATAGTGTCCTCGCTCTTCCCCCTGAAAAGAATTGTAGCTTAAACTTTCAGAAAAATGAGCAAACAACTGTGCAGTCAACTATGGCCACTGCATGTGTAATTACTTCAATTGTATTCATGCATAATTTGCAACATATTTCTGAAACCTGAGGTTTTTAAAGTCTCCAGAAAAGAGCACACAGCAGCAGATATGACAAATAGAATCTGGAATTTCATTTTAATTGTAAAATCAACTTAAAGCTCATTTCTATATTGTAATAAAATATAATGTAACTGCCTTCATTCATTTGCAAGATATGTCAGTGATGATTGTAGTTTTTCTTATAGTAGCCAACAGTCATCAAGACTAAAGGGTTCATCTCTATGTACTGGGTTTTATGCCTGTAAGGGAAAATTACTTACCTTGTAATTATACTTCTTTGAAGACATCATTCCCTCTCTTGGGTATCAAGCCTGCCACATGAATCTGGATTGAAATCCCAAAGCTACAGAGTTTTGGATGGCTACAGAATCCCTACATAGGAGTAGCTAGAAACATTCTGACCCAGTGCCCTGAACCTTCTGATCCTTTTTCAGGCAAAAGGATGAAATATTCACTTATAAGCAGCAGTAAAAGCAAAACCCTCAAATGCTATGGGGAAGTTGGTCGTGGGAGATGATATCTTCAGAGAAGCAACAGTACAAGGGGAATTATTTCCCCCTTGCCCCTGAAAAGTAATCCTGTGACCGTGCTTTCACAACTGAAGAGTAAAAGACCCATCTAATAAATGTTATGGCTGACAGGTCACAGTAGTATACTCGAGAACCAGTGTCAGCATGTTGCTGGTATGTAGGGCGAGGAGTGGTATTTGTGCTAAATGCTCTGGCTTGAGGAATTTGTAGCCAGGAAGTTTTGTGCAGGAGGCATGAGACCTAAGAGTGAGACGATGATGCTGGTATATTTAAAAAAATTAACATTATTAAGTTAAGTGTCCAAAGTCAATATGTCTTTTATTTTAAACTTCCCAAAAGTGAAAGAATGACCTTTTCCAGAGCAATCAAAATAAAACAGAGCAGTACTTCATGTTAAAAATATATCCTGGCTGAGTAAATTTGAAAATGACCACTCAAAAAAGGAACTAAGAGAACAATTTAGCAGTGGAAAGAACAAGAAAAGTTCCATTTTATCAGAGTAATTTTGGTTGAAGCATCACAGAAGATGGGGAAATGCACCCTCTATGGGCATTTGTAAGGCCTATGCCTTTGGAACGCAATGAAAGCATTTGCATCAAATATTCATTCATTCATTCATTCATTCATTTTCAATTTTTCTCCCTGGGAAAGCCATCTCATTTTCATAAGAGACCCAGGGGACAATATTCATATAATTCTAGTGTACTTTACTATAACATAAACAATAAACAATATAAAATGGCAGACTATAGTGAATTTCATTTGAAAATAATTCTTAAAACCAAAAATCTTGGATGTCTCTTTCTGTGGAAAACGTACAAATGCCTGCCAATAAAAAAAAGTCAACATTTGCCAGGTCTAAGTATAAAGGAAAACTTTTTAATGGCAACCATTGTAACGGTTTTCCACTGTTTGGGTCAGCAATTCCCAGTTAGTTTGGTCTCTGGGGACATTACAATCAATATTTGTTAAAACAAAACAAGCTCCTGTCCAGTAAACTACTACACAATCCTTCTAGCACTGTAAGGAATTAAACATTGAACTCTGCTTAGTATGACAGAGCTGATGAATTGTGAAGTGGTCTATCCTTTCAACCTCTTAATTACAATAAGTATTTAGAGTGATTGCACTAAAAATTAGTAAGCAGGCCACCACACTGTCTGCAGATGAAGAACCCTAAACCACTGCCACAATACTTAATTCCAATGAGCAAGTTGTGCAGCTGTGATGTTCATGTTAAGATTGAACATACCACCTGACCTCAATGAAAGAATGGAAGTTCCAGTAACTGCTTAGAACTGTTTTTTCTTTCACTGAAGCTGGATCATGGTGAATTTGGCTTGCTACATCCTGCACAGTCTCTGTCTGTAATGTTATCATGTCTTCAACAGACTGCATTGGGCCACCCATAGATAGGGAACATTAAAGCTAAGTTTCAATGCAGTTTGCTGTAACACAGCATATTGTCAGTAGCTGTAAACAGCAACTAAGGGTGACTATTAACCCACTTATTACTTTTCCCCATAGAACACTTGAACCTTCTTCCTTGGTAGGTTAAATTCCCTTGGTAATTGTTGGTGACATTGGAGAATGCAAAAGGCAGCCAGGAAGCCCATCATTGTCCAATCTTTTCTAAGTGCTAGTGGCTGGACACGATATTCTCTTTCAGGTATTGCCTACAGTTGTTCCTATGAGTGATTATGACAATTTATTCTAGTCAATAATGAGAACTAATTAAGAGCCTGACAACTCTTTCTAGTTTATAGAAACAAATCTTTCTAAGGAACAAAGTAAAATATATATTAAGGAAAGGGCAGTACTAGGAAAAATGGTGATATATTTGGGTTTGAATACATGGCCATCCTAACCCCACTGTTGTTACGACTCTGTGTTGAAACAAACAAATTAATCTTTCAAGGTGTGGGTGCATGTAAAAGCACAGCAAGGTGAGGATGTAGGTGTGTATGGTGGGATTGAATACTAACAGAATGGTGTATCCAACAGCTTACTTGGCACAGGGCTAGAATTGGCCTGAAATAAAGATCTTTCAGGAGATGGTACCACTACAGATAAATAAAGCAAGCTAACGAAACACAGACAGGGGTCTGCCATATCGTAATAGGTTGCACTAGTCCATCTACACGTTTGTGATAGCCACTGGTATTTAATTGTATTTTAGGTACTTAATAAATTAATCATGTCACACCCTTTGTTCTGTCAATGTTTTCTCTTGACTTCTTTTCACCCGCACTTCACAAACAAGGCAAGTCTGAAAAAAATTTCTGAACATCTTTTTGATTTTATCACCAAATATACTTTAAGATCTCACCTTCATATTCCAGCTTTTAAAATAACTACCCTTTGAGAAAGTCAGCAACAGATGCTTCTCTAAATTGGGGTCTAGTCAACTGGACTCATTGGCTAGTCTTAAAACAACCCATGTGTAAATTGAGCTCAGAAAGTACTCCACAACAGTGGTTTTCAACTTTTTTCATTTGCAAACCCCTAAAAAATTTCAAATGGAGGTGCAGACCCCTTTGGAAATCTTGGACAGGTTGAAAACCACTGCTCTAGGTCAAGTAATCCTTACTCCATCATTCGGATTAGCAACCACTTTTTTCTTTATCTCCTCTGATGTTGCAGATCAATACAACAGAACCCAGAGTTTAACCTGGCAGATTTATTAAATTTCTAACATCCTTTGATTCCGAAAACAGATTTTTGAATGCAGTTACCTTCTGTGTTATTGGAGGCTGAGTAGTTGGTATGTTTCATTTTGGTTAATTAATATTTTAAACTCAAACTTTTTAAAAGAGCGCTTCAATAGGCATCTTAAACATGCGTGGTGAAATAAATCTGAACTTGACCTTTCAGAACTAACTTAAGGTGACATTTTAAATGTATTGGGATTAGTCTTTTTTGTAACCTGAAACCAGAAAAGATAAAATGATACAGTGTCCCTGTATTCATTTGACTTCCAAGCCTCTGAGTCAAATCTTTGTCACTCAGCAAATCTAACTGACAATTAAAATGGCTATACTATGATCTATTTCAACTAGGGATGTCAATTAATTGCAGTTAACTCACAGAATTAACACAAAAAATTAATCATGATTAATCACACTGTTAAACAATAGAATACCAATTGAAATTTATTAAATATTTTGGATATTTTTCTACATTTTCAAATATATTGATTTCTATTACAACACAGAATACAAAGCGTACAGTGCTCACTTTATATTATTATTTTTATTACAAATATGTGCACTGTAAAAATTATAAACAAAAGAAATAGTATTTTTCAATTAATCTCATCCAAGCACTGTAGTGCAATTCCTTTATCATGACAGTGCAACTTACAAATGTGGATTTTTTTTTACATAACTGCTCTCAAAAACAAAACAATGTAAAACCATAGAGCCTACAAGTCCACTCAGTCCTACTTCTTGTTCAGTCAATCACTAAGACAAACAAGTTTGTTTACATTTACAGGAGATGCTGCTGCCTGCTTCTTATTTACAATGTCATCTGAAAGTGAGAACAGGCATTCACATAGCACTTTTTTAGCTGGTGTTGCAAGATATTTATGTGCCAGATACGTTGAACATTTGTATGCCCCTTCATGCTTTGGCCACCATTCCAGAGGACATGCTTCTATGCTGATGATGCTTGTTAAAAAATAATGTGTTAATTAAATTTGTGACTGAACTCCTTGGGGAGAACTGTATGTTTCCGGCTCTATTTTACCTGCATTCTTCCATATATTTCATGTTATAGCAGGCTCGGATGATGACCCAGCACATTTGTTTTAAGAACACTTTCACAGCAGATTTGACAAAACACAAAGAAGGTACCAATGACAGATTTCTAAAAATAGCTACAACACTCAACACAAGGTTTAAGAATCTGAAGTGTCTTCCAAAAACTGAGAGGGAGGAGGTGTGGAGCATGCTTTCAGAAGTCTTAAAAGAGCAACACTCAGATGCGGAAACTACAGAACCCAAACCACCAAAAAAGAAAATCAACCTTCTGCTGGTGGCATCTGACTCGAATGATGGAAAAGAACATGCATCGGTCCGCTCTGCTTTGGATCGTTATCGAGCAGAACCCATCACAAGCATGATTGCATATCCTCCGGAATGGTGGTTGAAGATGAAGGAACATAAGAGTTTTTAGTGCATCTGGCACGCACATATCTTGCGATGCCGGCTACAACAGTGCCATGCAAACACCTGTTCTCACTTTCAGGTGACACTGTAAACAAGAAGCGGGCAGCATTATCTCCTGCAAATTGTAACCAAGTTTGTTTGTCTGAGCAATTGGTTGAAGTAGGACAGAGTGGACTTGTAGGCTCCAAAGATTTACATTGTTTTATTTTTCAATGCAGTTATTTTTTGTACATAATTCTACATTTGTAAGTTCAACTTTCATGGTAAAGAGCTTGCACTAGGGCACTTATATTAAGTGAATTGAAAAATACTATTTCTTTTTTTACAGTGCAAATATTTGTAATAAAAATAAATATAAAGCGAGCACTGTACACTATGTATTCTGTGTTGTAATTGAAATTAATATATTTGAAAATGTAGAAAACATCCAAAATATTTAAATAAATGGCATCCCATTATTGTTTAACAATGCAATTCATCGTGATTAATTTTTTTAATCGCTTGACAGCCCTAATTTCAACCCTTTAGGAAAAGTGTGAGTTTTCAAGCAATTGACACAGCAGTAGATTCAAAAGTCATGTTTGGGGAAGTCACTTACTTATTTTACTGAAATCCTGAACCCCAGTGCACAAAATGCGTGAGGCCCAGCACTGTATAGAGGATATATGGGATATGGAGCAGAGGAGAAAAGAATCCTTTTCCCAGGCTGCAGAGCTCCTGCAGAGGAGAAAATGGCTAGTGCATGTCAATAGTTCTGGATTTCCCAGCTCAATCTTCTCCAGGGGACTGAAGCTCAGGGGTCACCTTTGGAACAGAGCCCTACTGAGCACCAGACAAAAACTGTCTGGGTGGGGTCCCCGCATTTTCCCCTCTTCTTTACTCTGCAACTAGGTTCTGAGTTGAGGGCCAAGCGTCCTACAGACTGAAGAGACAGGAGCACAATTTGGCCCACAGGAAGCACCGATAAATTATAGAAAACTTTGAAAAACCAAATAAGGATCAAACATAAGCTAAATAAATGAATCCTTTTGTAATTGTTGGATTGCAAAGTTTCTCTGAGTAAGTATGTATCTTTTAATGGGGCACACTTTTTAATTTTGACAGGTACAGGGACTGTCTCTTAGATCCTTGTGACAGTTTGCATTCCTATGTTCACCTTTTTTTTACAAGGCTGTGATGGATTTTGTATAAAGTATAGCTTGTGAGATATCATTTGTAAACTCAATTTGCTGATCATTACTGTCCTGGTAAAATATGTGTGGCAATATTGTACGGAAAGTCATAATATTCTACTCTATAATGCCACTGAGACATGCTCCAAGTTAGAAAAGCAGGCACAAACCAGTTCCTCACAGACAAAAGGCACACTGATGCCACAGCCAGGTGTCAACAAAATCAAAATCAAATAAACTATAATCTAGTTAAGCGGCCACTTTTTGGCAGGAAAAAAGGTGTGAGCGAGAAATCTACATTTTGGCAAGGAACCGCTGGAGTTTCCTGTCCCCATAGACCTTCTGTCTCCTGAACTCCAGCTGGAGATGGTTTTCAAAGAAAAAAGAGAACTATAGGAAAACAGGAACAGATGCCCCCAAATACTCCACTCTTTCTCTCTGCTCACCGCTTCAACAACACCTGAAAGACAAGGAAGTAACACTGAACTGGGGGAAGGGTCCTGGTTGAAAGGAATCCAGGCAGACTGCTCTAAGCATGTGGTGAAAGAAACCTTTGCTTTGAATTAATTTAGCTTCTTAAGCTAGATATTAGTGCGTTTTACTTTTTATTCTTTGTAACCAATTCTGACTTTTATGCCTCATTACTTGTAATCACTTAAAATCTTTCTGGAGTTAAAAAACTTGTTTTATTGTTTTATCTAAACTAGTATGCTTGGACTGAAGTGTTTGGGAAACTCCATTTGAGATAACAAGATTTGTGCATATCATTTTCTATTAATGAAATTATGGACTTTATATGCGCTTGTATTGTCCAGGAGAGTGCTGGGCAGTACAAGATGCACATTTCTAGGGGAAAATCTGGGACTGGGAATTTGCTGGTGTCACCCTACAATGTAATTCATGTGTGGCTGGCAATAGCACTCATACAATATAGCTGGGAGTGATTTACATGCTGAAGCAGACCAGGATTGGTGACTCTCAGTGATGCAGTGTAAGAGGTACTCCAGATTGGAGAATTGAGGGGACACAGCTGTCCATCTGTCCAGATTGTACGTTGGGCAATGTCACAATGCTGTTACACCATAACAGAGTTGGGTACATTACCCTGGGTCTCCTGAAAGTTATACAAAGACTGAACTGAGTAACTTGTGTGACTACTAATTGACCCACTGCATGTACTCCCTGTTCCCATCCCTTTTATAGGTTCATTATGTAATGGATTTGGATCTGTTCTGTAACATTGTACGATACTGTATGCTGACCTGGCTACTAGTAAGTTTACTGTATGACCATACTGGTTTAGTTTAATAGGGCCTGTCAGGAAGAACAAACTGGAAAGGAAAAAATGGCTCAACATAAGCTGCTTCTCAGCAACGACTTGAGAGTTGTTAAGAAAAAATGTCAGGACAGGGAAAGGCATGTGAACACAGGAGAGCAAAAGAACTGTGGCAGATTTCAAAACAAATACTCTCTCAAGAGACAGGGGTAGTTGATTGGTGGAACCAGACTGAGAGACAGGCACACACTGGGGTGTTTGAAGACATTAGGTTGCCATTAAGGCCTTTAGGTAAGACAGACATGTGAGTAGACTATTGGTTTTTAATCCCTTTTCTCTAAAAGCTTTGTTCCTACTGTTAGAATAAACAATTCATGGTTTTTAAGAAGGCTGACTTGACCACTATCTACCGTTGGTCACAGACTCCCTAAAGGAAGAACCCACTTGCATTTGATGGGTAAGAATGGTTGATATATAGGGTACTGCTGGGCCCGATCTAAGAATGTGGGAATTGTGGAATTCCACCCCCAAGATAAGTAAAGACAAAAGGCCTAAAACCTGACTGGAGAGGGGGGCATTCAGAGAGACCAGAAAGGGACAGAGGTGCAGCTAGCCCTGTAATTGTGACACATGATATTTTATGTTCTGTTAATTGCAGTCTTTGTCTGATTCATGAAAAAATGTGGCTCATAGTGACTGTTTATACTCTGTGTCTTATACACAAAAATGCTTTAAAAATGGATAATGTGCAAGTTAGAATGTTTAATGGTATGCGGGATGACATTTACTAGTGCACTGCAATCCAGCTGTGACCACATTCAATTCATGAGGAAAACATAAGTGTGTTTTTGTCACCAAAATCTGAGAGTCTATTTGTATCTTGATCCCATCCAGTAAAGAAATATTTTTCCTATCCTGAGCTCACAAAATCCAATCAATTTAAACAACATATAATATTAATTCAGGAAAAAGATAGGATTATTCTCAAGCCTTACATTCAATTTATTTAATTCAGACAGCTTTTTAGTAGTAAAAACAACAAGGAGTCCAGTGGCACCTTAAAGACTAACAGATTTATTTGGGCATGCTTTTTATTAGTAGTGACTCCAGTGATGTATACTGCCTCACATCTCTATGAAAGGAAAGTATCCATCAAGTTAAAATTCCTTTAACCTTTGAAATTTCTATTTAATATTTAAATTCCATTTTGCTTCCTTTGGTAACGCCAGCATCTGGGGAACACCTCAGTGAAAGAACTGAAAGCTCTTCCATGACTGGTGACTATAGAAAGCCTTATTTTGAAACAACACATGCCTGCCTCAAGGGTTACAAGACAAATCAATCTATTTTCTCCTTCCCTCCAAGGGTAACTGGCCTTTAAAAAACACACACGAAAATAGGCCTCTGTGCCAGTGCATGCAGAGCCATATACATCCATTCTGTCTCATTTGGAGATGGAATTCCCGGCTGAGGGGAGAGTGGAAAGAATAAAAGAAGGGTGAAGAAGAACTACTGCATCGGGTTGGAAAAAGAAGTACTCTGGGCATTATTTGGCTTTGGCGTTTAATAACAGCTACCTCCATTAGCTTTCATTTTCATACCCGTGGGAAGGAGGGAGCAGCGGGGGGAGGGAGAGTGTGTGTGTGCGTGTGAGAGAAAATAAAAAAAAAATCAATAATGTCATAACACTGCAGGGGTAAACTTTCACCCCATGAAGACCATGGAAGTTTTGCAACTGACTTCAGTGTTAGCAGGTTCAGGAACTACAAGTGGCCTTAGTAAAAGTTCACTAATCTATGCTGACTCCTTACTACCTCATCTATGTGCAGTTTCCTCTTCCAAACAGCGGTTGTGCCAGTGGGTAAGCTATCTCCCCCCTTCTACCATGTTGTATAAAATGGAGACAAACTGCTTTCAAATGCCCCACTTGAGTACAATAATCTCTGCTACTCACCACGCTAGTGCTTTGGGCCAAAACAACTGGTCTCCAGAAAGTGAAAACCTTGAAAACCACATGATATTCTTCACCTTTTTCTTAGCTCTTTATCTGGTCTGATATACAGATACTCCGAGCAACAAAGTCATCATGAAAATATTTTCCAAGCCGATAAATGAAGGCTGCATATTCAGCTAAAATACAACTGGCCATACAAAGGAAGTTGTTGAAAAATAACACTGTCTTTTAAAAACAGTATCAAGTCCCCTTGGAGCACAGTATTGAAACTGTTCTACTAAACCTTGAATGTGAATTTGCTCAATGGGACTGTGTATACAGGTGTAGAGCAATTATTAGATTTGATATCTGAATGAATTCAGGTTCCCATTAGAGCTTGAATGCTTCAATGACCCCATTATTTTCCTTCCACTGCTCCCAGACCTGATCAACTTAATTATTCTGACTAGTGAAACATTTAGGACATGAATTTCTGATTTGTTTTAAACCAAATGGGACAACTGAAAGTGCTTCATTAAAAAAAAATTACACAAAAGAAGGATGAATTCTATTATGTGTCAGAGCTTGGAAGCAGGTCAGATCCAAGATATATGCCTTATAGTATCATACAGATTCCATACTATACTGTATTTATATTCCTCTTCTGTTTACACTGGAACTTGCTCCAAAGCAAACCCCTAATGTGCAACCTTTCTGCTGGATCGTTGGGACTGAACTGCAGGGCTACCATTAGTGTTACTAGAAATCCCATGGCTGAATCCCATGCATAGTGCTAAACATTTATCCCTACATCTTCAGTTTCTTAACATGTCAAATATTCAAAAGTGCAAAAAGCATTTCAAAGAGCAAACAAATTACATGTCTGCTTTGGCAATGAAAAAAACAACAACACAGGGACAGAACTGTCTAGTAAACATCTTACCTTGTCCCTTCAGGGCTAACATGCAAAGCAAATACCCTTTTAGTGGCTGTACTAAAGTAAAATTATATTCACTAATAAAAAAGGTATCTTATGTCAGCTAGAACAAATGTGCTGATATAAAAATGTGTTTCACTAGTTTAACTGGCACCGAGACTTATTATTAAGGAAAACAGTACAGAATGTGGCGAAAAAAACAGAATGTGCACATTTTGAACAGACTTGATCTGATGCTAATAAATGACAATTCATAAACAATATAACTTAAAATGGCTTCCAATTTCTATTACTACTCCCAGCTCCCCATTCTCTCTCTCTTACTCTTTCAATTTGCATTAGCACTGAAAGTAAGTTTGACTTAAAGGCCAGAAAATAGGAAGAAAAAATAAAGGCAGTAATGGGTTCTGAACTTTAAGTAAACAAGTAGTCATAAAGTTAGTATCTTCCCATCTGAACGCATTTGTCCTTAAAAAGAATGAAGCTGACATCAAAGTGGTCCCCTTGCCCCTTGCCTCCTTTCACTAATGATATGTAACGGCTGCTGAGCCTGCAATAAACGTGTTTATGTCCAGTCAGATTGCCATCATTTTACAATCCAATCTGATTCTTTAAAAAAAGTAAGTCGCGGGAGACCAGCACCAGCTCACGCTTTGAGGCATTTCCTGACATCAGCCTTCACTTTGCACTTCAACTGAAAGCACTAGACTTGACAAAACACACAGAAAATCATGAGAGAAGGCTCTTCACCTCCTCTCCAAAACTGCCTGACAGGAGTCAATAGTGATTCCTTCACAAGGCTACAATCAAAAACTGCCAGATGAAAGTTCAAGGGGACGCTTTCTAGCTATTCCTTACAATATTTTATTAAAGAGGGGTGTAAGAATGCATTTGCCTCAGCGGGACATTTTTTCCCTCTTCTGGTTCAACTTAATCAGTTTTAGCAGTTGGCAGTTTAAATACCAGAAGTTACAGTCTTCCATGCACAGATGCTTTATTCTTTGCATACAATATGAAAGCAATGAATTCAAAGATGGGAAAGAAAGTGGAAAACTCTCTCTTTTCTGAAAAGAAATTCTTTTATAATGGGAGCTGGATAACATTCTTCTGAGCACTGAGACTTTCCTAGTGTTTCATATAAACTGGCTACCATAGTTTTCTTCCTAGCCCACAATTAGTGACAGTGCCTGTCAAAGGCAAACCACTTTCCCCCAAATCCTACAGTAGTCCTCCTCCTGTATTTTTAATGCAACAGCAACAAATTCGCTTTATAAAAAAAATAGTGACAACTCTGCAATAGCTTGTAGTCCACATGTAAAATGAGATATTTTAAATAATACAATAAAGGCAGCCTATCCAGAATTATTATTTTTAGATTAAATAAAATATCAACATTTTTAATTTATGCCTATGTTAACATTTGCAATTCACTAGTTTGCAATATTTAAATGGAATTGAATATGCTATGAAAAAAACTTAAAACTGCATCTTTCCTGTCTGAGTGGCTGGTGCAAGCAGTAATCATTAATGCTTGTCCACTGTCTTCATTATATAGCATTAAAGAAAAGCTCCTGTTCGAGCTTGGCAAGATGATCTCATTACTACCTGTTACTTCTCTAAGCCCACCCACTGTGAATTACTAAATATTTTATGTGTCTTTAACTATAAATTATTTGCAACAAAGGCATGTACGTGTTATGAAATGTGAAGCTACTCCTTATTAAAAGGATTTATACAAAAGGCAATTTAGAGCTCAAGAGAAACACATTTCAAATTGTGAGATGAAATATAAAAACAACCCTTATAGCCAAATTTCCCTCTTGGCTGAGCCCAAGCAGCTCCCATTGAATTCACAGGAGACCAAGTGTGTATTCAAGGGCAGAATTTAGCCCTTAATGCTGGTTCCTTTATGTATTATAGCTATATCTGATGGTGCACCCAGCAGCAGAATGACAGCTGTGTCAACGATATAGAATACCTTTGCCACTAAAATTCTCTACAGGTTTATAAAGCATCTGATCTTATTCCCACTGAAATCAATGAGAATTTTGCCAACAACTTCTGTGGGAGCAGGGTCAAACCGCTAAAGTGTAGCACAAATTGCACAGTTTTTGCTAGTAAAAATAAAAATTAAAAAAATCACTTTCGCCATTTAAAAATTATAAGAACAGTTAATGTTCTGAACATAGTCAATGTTCTGTTGTGTGTGTGTTTTGGAGTTCAGAACAGCTATAATTTAATGGTATTTGTGTGTAATGACAACATCCTTGAAGCCTAATGTGATACTAGGGTGACCAGATTTTTGGGTCTTTTTCTTATATAGGCTCCTACTACCTCCTACCTCCTGTCCCGATTTTTCACACTTGCTGTCTGGTCACCCTATGTGATACTCTTATGTGGATGATGCAGTACCAAAAATCAAATGTACTGGATTATTTGGAAACCAAATTTAGCAGATAATTAGTCCATAATTCACCTCTGCCATGTAAAAAATATAAATAAATGTAGGTCCAGATTCTCCACTCCAATAGAGGAATGGAGGGCAAAAGTGGCTTCTAAGCCAGCTTTGCACATTTCCTATTTTCTATCCTGGAAAGGGCCTGCCTGACTTCCAGAGTATAAATATCCAGCTGTAGCAACCCTTCCCACACCATCCTAAGCTAAAGCCCTGGGTGGGGGAAGAGAGGAGAGCAGCTCTATGCCATCTGAGGAACTCCTGTTTGGAGGGAGTATCAATTGCTGGCTGATTCCAGTGACTGTACAGCAGCATTGCACCACCAGAGTGGCAAAAAGAGCAGGGACAGAGGAGATAATAAGGATAACAATATTTAAACAAACCACAGGTTTATTTAAACTGAGCATTTTTGAGACATTTCACAAGTGATTTCCTCTTATATATACCAGCACATATACATTAGTTCCAAAAGAGCCAGTGTACGCTTTTGGGTGAATTATATGCATTTTGGACATTTTTAATATACCTATTTAGACAACTGTTCCAATTGTTCCAGAAACTTTTCTTTTTAGTCTTGTTTACATTATATATTACAATGAACTCTGTGCAGGGTCAGCCTTTTCTAAACTTCCCAAATGAATATTAGAACAATAAACCCTTATTGCTCTATGTAATGTATTGTGAATGCTGGGAGCCTATAGTCTGCATTATTAAAAGGCCTTATTTTTTAAATCTATCACCTGCACTAAATAAAAATCAAGAACAGATTTCAATAATAGACAGATGCCATAAAGACGTGCCATTTGGCAGAAAGACATACAGCCATAGAATCTGTCATGTCAATCTCACAGACTTTAATAAAGGACTTCTTTTTTCTCTTTGAAGCAAAAACAATCTACAGTTAAAATAAAAGAAAATAAATTACTTCCCAACTCCCTATATCTGAATACAACTATGACTGACAAAAAGTGACTGGAGCTAGGACATACTGTCCTTTGCTTGTCCCATGGTTCCTACCAAAGATATTGCTGGGGTTTCCAACTAATGCATGATACTGTATTACAAGCCATAAGTGTTGCAATGCCTAGGCAAAATGAGATGAACTGAGAACTCAGTGGCAGCCTTAAACCCCTTGATACCACAACTCCAGATTTCTGACACCGTAAACTCTTATAAAATGCATTACCTCTAATGGAAGGAGGGTCAGTGACAAGGTTAACTTTGACTGTCATAACCTGACAAAGGCAATGTCACAACTCTAACGTTATTTAAACATAGTTTTTGTTTTTTAATATTCTAGTGGATGCTTGCAATTTTTTTCACCCATCAACCTTGAATTTTAATTTAAGTTGATTTACAGTATAATACAATTCACAGCCAGGTGACAGATGAATGAGTTAAATGAGTTAAATTCACAATTTTTCATTTATTCTTTGACTCCGAATTAACTATGTATGCATGTCAACAGAGGCATTCAGAACATGAATAAAAAATACCTTCACCATATGCATGCTAATAAGGCTTAATATTGCTAACTATGCCATAAGATGTTAGCCATTCCTCCTTAACTTCAGTCCGTGATCTCTTTGCTTTTGAATTATGTACTCTCCCAAACAGTTTATTGGCATCTATGAGGTCCTTTCTCCTCAAAATCTCGTACGTCTCAGATCTCTCAGTTTTTTTTCCTCCATGCTAAACAGGCTAGTCTAGCTAGCTAATCTTGCTTTATGATTCATACCCTCAAAAACGTAACTTACCCTCCACTGCACCTTTTCAAACTCAACAATATTTTGCTATAGTACATTTGGGTGACCAGAGCTGTGCACTGTATTCCAAATGTGCTCTTAATAATGCTGAGTAAGTGCTAGAAACCATGTGCCAGTATTGACTACAGACCTTTCTATATGCTCTATACAATTATTGTCTTTTTTGTGTGTGTGGCTACTGCTGTTATATTGTTACCATTCTCACTCCCGTGCCTGTTTCCTTGTCTACATTTTACACTGTGCTATCTTGTAAACAATAGATTTCTTTGATAATTTTTGATCCTACGTTCATTATCATGCACATCTATCTCTACATTAAACAGCATGAAATAGTTATCAACTGAGAAGCTTAATTTTATCTAAATCAAATTAAAATGCAGACTAGATGGATTTTTCTTGAGCTTTGTATTGAATGAACAAACAAAAAAACACCATAAAACAAAACCCACACACAAATGCCCATACAAGCTACAGTAAAAATAGTGGAATCTAATCAGTCATAGTGGTGACACAAACTAATAGAAGCAAGAAGCTTCACAGTTAAAGCTGAAACCAAGGGATGAATCATTCTTCCAATATGGAGGCTCCTCAAAATCTAGTGGAGTGGGCATCCTTACCCCTCTGAGGTCAAGGATCTCTGGTGAAAACAAGCCCTACTCCCATGAATTCATGGCATCTTCATGGAGTGCCTCACCTTCTGTGTTTATCATCACACCATGTTAATTTGCCAGGACAGTTTGTCATGCAGTATGGCTGCTACACAACTTCACTCCCCTCCAGCCCATTGCAGGACCCAGGAACTTCCAACCATACTGTGCTCATAAAGGGCTCTTCACAAGGTTCATGTCACAGGGAAAACCTACTGCTCCCACCCTCCCAGGACTTCCACCACTTTTAATTCTCATGGGCTTGCTTTCACACTGCAGGGAGAAGAGCATTGCATAATTGTTTCCATGTATTGCAGTAGCTCACACCCTCTGTGCTCCTGGTCCCTATGTCAGTTTTTAATTTCTTTAATAACTTATCTTTCTACTCTTCTTCCCTGACACACTAACCCTATTTCATTTCAGGATAAAATTCTCCCCTCAGGTCACAACTGAGATATTGTGCTCCAGCTCCTCCAGTGACATCCATGGGTGAGCTGCATGTATACTGAAGAATAAGATCCACAATGTGGATTTGGGAAGAGAAAATTTTCTCAAATGTTGTTAATGCTTACATAAACAAGCCACTGAATACATCTGATGAAGTGAGCTGTAGCTCATGAAAGCTTATACTCAAATAAATTTGTTAGTCTCTAAGGTGCCACAAGTACTGCTTTTCTTTTTTCATAAACAAGAGACTACAGCACTGGGTAGTAGGGATAGCCAAAGAGAATCTTACATTTATAGATAGCACAGATATTTGTGCTAGTTGGCAAGATAACATTTGAGTAATATTCGTTGGCCTGATATTTGGGTCACCTGTCTCCACTGCCATTAGCAGTAGCCAGTGCAACGGAGATGGCAACAGCTAAACACATCCTTCCATCTGAGGACACATGGAGAGAAGAATCATCCTATGCTGGCCTCTTTAGAGATAAGGGAGGAGGGAGGCAGAGAGGAGATAGAGTACCTCAATCTCAGCCTGCTCCCCTGGGCTCCTCAATAGGGAATATTTAAAAAAAAAAAAAACCAATCTCATTTCCCCTCCTTCTAGTCACTACAGTGAGGCAGGGAAATAAAATACCTGAACCTCACCTCCCATTTCCTGGCCTTCTTACCACAGATGGGAAATGAAATACATCCACTATTCAGACTGCTCAGATTCTTTTGCAGGTCTCTTGGAAAGTCCTCTCCCACAAATGAGCCACCCCACTCCTGTCTTTAGCTTTTCTTTTTGCTGATGACCAATGACATTTTAACTCCATTCCTCTGTTGGTGTCTTCAGAGTGTGGCGAAATGGCTGGCCCCATGCATGCCACATCCTTCTGTGAAAAGCCAGGGCGAACTGTCCCCAAATCACCTGGGTATCTTGAGAGGAGTGGACAGTCGCTCTGCTCCTTTCATCTCCCCTGCAGCAGTGGGACCATCCAGCTCTCTCATCCAGCTTCACTGGTCCTTTAATTCAAAACTGAGAGATACTGCATAGTGCTTCAATGCCAATGTAGTAGAAACAGGTGTAGGCTGGGGAGCAGCAATGTCATCCCCAAACCCAAAGATACCTAGGAAGATTTTTGGGAAGATGAAGTCTTCTCTTCACAACTTCCCTCATGGCTGAAAATAAGGTAAGGGAGGGGAATGACAGGGCAAGAGCAAGCTGGCCACATGCTCCGAGCAGCAAGAAGGAAAAGGGTGTGGAACAGGCCACTGGTGAGAATACAAAAATAAGGAAACAATTCAGGGCTGGCAAGAGACCAGGGGTTGGGCTCTGCAGGTCGGGGAGAATCTAACTAGCAAAGAGGCTAGAGGAAGAGAACATGGAGAGTCTGAGACACCGTGTGATTTATAGTCACAGATCTAAAAATAAATGTAGAACATTCAGATTCAATTTCCCAGGCACAGCTGATATCCAAATATCAGCTGACGCACCCCAAAATAAAAGGGGATATATAAACTTTACCATGCGCTTTTGCTAGTGACATTACAGTCCTGATCCTCAGGTTCTCCTGAACACAGATATCTTGAGTTGGTAATGTGGTTCTCAGAGAACAGTCTGAGACCATTTCACTAAACAAAACTTCAGCCTAGAACTTCCAAGTCTAAGACTATGATGTTAACCACCTACCACTGACAACTCCTATAACATGCTTTCTACCCTTGTAAAATCAATTTGTTATATGCCACAGAACAACATACATTTTCCTGCAATTTAGATAAATGTCAGCTGTTCACTCACATTGCCCTTCTAATTCTCATTTTATGGATCTAGTTGTTTGAAAAATGTCTAAATTGACATTATAATCAAACCCTTCATCAGTTGTCTCCAGTGTCTTCCCAATTACCACAATGGAGATTAGGTTCTTGAATGTCTGAGTTTCCTGGAGTTCGTCTTTGATCCTGTTTTAAATCTGTGAACTACACTAGTCAGTCACCCTCTAAAACTGTCCTATTCCATCAGGATTCATATTTGCCCAAAGCTGCCTACTTCCTTTGGAATTTGAGGATGTGGTTAATCTCAGACTCCTGTTTTGTCAACTTTAAATATTTTTAACTGCATGATTCCTTAATCTTATTACGGAGAACGTTCTATATGAAAAAACGAATTCTGTCTTTTCAAGTATTAGGTCATAGCGACTAACAGTCTGTGCCTTTTTGAGACTGTCATAAGAGAGATTAGTTTCACGCTGATGACGTGTTGTTGCAATAGTAATCCTGCTCAGTATGAGATGAGCTACAGGTTCAGACTTTTGGGTGAGGAGCCAGTGGAATGAAGCTACCATCCATGGGATTATGACTGAATGCCTCTGTCAGGGTTCCTTTCCCACTCTGAACTCGAGGGTACAGATGTGGGGACCTGCATGAAAGACCCCCAAGCTTATTCTTACCAGCTTAGGTTAAAAACTTCCCCAAGTTACAAACTTTGCCTTGTCCTTGAACCCTATGCTGCCACCACCAAGTGTGTTAACAAAGAACAGAGAAAGAGCCCACTTGGAGATGTCTTCCCCCAAAATATCCCCCCAAGCCCTACACCCCCTTTCCTGGGGAAGGCTTGATAAAAATCCTCACCAATTTGTACAGGTGAACACAGACCTAAAGCCTTGGATCTTAAGAACAATGAAAAATCAATCAGGTTCTTAAAAGAAGAATTTTAATTAAAGAAAAGGTAAAAGAATCACCTCTGTAAAATCAGGATGGTAAATACCTTACAGGGTAATCAGATTCAAAACATAGAGTATTGCTCTAGGCAAAATCTTAAGTTACAAAAAGACACGAAAACAGGAATATACATTCCATTCAGCATAGCGTATTTTACCAGCCATTAAACAAAAGGAAATCTAACGCATTTCTAGCTAGATTACTTACTAACTTAACAGAGTTTCTGAGACTGTATTCCTGATCTGTTCCCGGCAAAAGCATCACAGAGACAGAGAGACCCTTTGTTCCCCCCCACCTCCAGCTTTGAAAATATCTTGTCTCCTCATTGGTCATTTTGGTCAGGTGTCAGCGAGGTTATCTTAACTTCTTAACCCTTTACAGGTGAAAGGGTTCTGCCTCTAGCAAGGAGGGATTTTATAGCATGGTATTCAGAAAGGTGGTTGCCCTTCCCTTTATTTTTATGACAGCCTCTAAATCAGAATCCCCCCTAAACATAACATTGTAGTGAGCTCTTGCTTGTCCTTGAGATGCTCTATGATCCTTAAACCACCATCCACGTGTGCATTTGGACATTCAGGCTAACTGCTAAATAAGGGCATCGTGCTTTGAACTCTTTTTTTGCTAAGACATCTGCCATAGAGTACTCTGTTGATGAACCTAAACCTCAGAAAATAGCTAATATCCTGCTTTCCCACTGTTCACCAGAATTACAATGTGTCAGGCTTAAGAGCACACAGTGCAAGGATTTTTTTATTCAGTCAGGCTTATGACTAAAAGAGATACTATTTTTGTTTCTATTCTGATTAATTGGATGTTTAAGGCCAGCAGTTTTCATGACAGGCAGGACTGTGAATTAGCGTTGATTGCTGAATGTTGTTAATAGTACTTGGTCAGTGTCTAGGTACTTCATTACATACACCAGGTCAGCCAGCAAATAGATAGATAGGTAATATACTCAAGAAAGCACATTTAATTTTCTTCTCTAGCACAGTGATAAAACATTTTCTACATCTCTTCCTCATTATTACAAAGAAAATGTAAACTGGGTTGCCACCTTTCATTTATTTGAAACACATATCCGTAAGGGACTAAGCAGCCCAGAGACCAGGGCCCAGAGTCAATTGTGATCACCACTAAGAATAATCACTTTAGATCATCTAACCCAGTGGTTCTCAAACTTTTTTTCCATGGACCACTTGAAAATTGCTGAGGGTCTCGGCAGACCACTTAATGATTTTTCCAAATGCTGTTTGTACTGTTAGCTAACTATTGTAAAGAGCTTTGGATAAAAGTACTATATATATAAAAATTAATATTTAACATTTTTTGTTCTACAAATAAAAGCACACAACTCATATTTTAATATCAGTAGTCTTACCTTACTAATGAGATGGATGTGCCCTCTCTCTCCCGTCACAGCAGCCACACAGCTGAGGCTGGGAAGGAGGGCTGTCTCTCCCCGGCAGCCGCAGCCCAGGAGCTGGGGAAAGTCACTTCTTTCTCTGGCCGCTGCAGCCCTGCGCAGCCCAAATTCCCCCATTCCCTCTTCTCACCCCACTGCCCCCCTCCCACCTACCCCCTATCCCCCCCAAGATCACTACCTCACCTTACATGTGCATCTTCTCCAGGGTCCAGGCACCTAATTAGTGGAGCTGTGGCTCCACTAATTAGGTGAGTGGCCCTTCATTTTTTCGTGTGTGGCAGCCCAGGCGTGCACCTTAGAGGGAACTATCCACGCACTATCTGAATGGAGCTCGCGGACCACAGTTTGAGAACCTCTGATCTAACCTAAATTTCCACTCCTGTCCCGCAGTGGCATATTTCTGCTATTTTGTTTGCTTCGTATTTCTTGCATGTTTAAATAATGTTAAAGTAAAAAACAGAAAGTGTTGGTAAATATTATCTGCTGCCTTATTAACTTTAATAATCTGTTATTTTTGTTTGTAAGGTAAATAAAATAGCTCTCTATTTCTTTCTAAGGCATTTCAATTATTTTGGGGGCTGCTTATTGGGGCTTATTTGGGGGCTTATTGGGGCTTATTTGGGGGCTGCTTACAAAAATCAATTAGCAGAATTATCATTTTCCCTCTGACCTAATATTTCAAAAGAAACCAACAACAAAAAACATCAACAAATAAAAATAATTAACTGTATTATCTGTAGAGAGGTTGAATTTTGGCACGATACACTTGACTTGCAACAGTAAACTATATTAACTTGACTTTGGTATGTTGCTTCTAAATGTAATACTTTTTTTGTCTGAAATTCAAGTCTATTACTTTAGCACGTCAGACTCAGTGAAAACAAAAAACAGTAAACTGCAGCTAAAGAATTTTCAAAAGTTGTCATACAGGATCTGTTACAGGACTTCTCTCATAAATTATGTAAATGACATCAGTTATATCCTATGTAGTCTACTGACTATGTAGCCTAAGAAATGATTTAAACTACAAGTTCGGAATATCAGTTATTTTCTTAGAAATGTAGAGTTGTAAAAGGATTGGAAATAGAATTTGCAGGACTATTAAAAAAGAGGAAAAAGCACACTCTAAAACCTCAAAAGCATTTCTCAACCTTTTATCATTTATTGCAATAAGAATATATTTAAACATTTCCCATATCTGCCTGCATACACACACAGTGCCAACAAAGAGTCAAAGTGCTAATTCTGACTTGATTCCTTTTGTTTGGTTTGAGTTATTCTATAAAAACAAGTCTCATGTACTTTAAATCTAACATATCAAATGACACTATCACGATTCAGAAGTGCCTGGAAAGTTCAATGGGGAGTCTTAGCAAATGTCATAGTACCTTCGAGGCACAGGAAATCCTTAAGACAGATAATGATTCAAGAGTTTAGTACCAAAGGTTCAGCAGGGTGCTTTGGAGAAAGCCTGCATGAGGGAGAAAGGTCAACTAACTTAAGTTTAATGATGAGAAACTAAAAGGTCACTTAGCATTGTATTCAGTTTACGTTCACTTGCAGCTGTTTGATGCAATGATACAATCATATAATAATCCAGCAAAGGAAATATGAAAATAGACTCTTTGAGCCATCCGTTGCTTCTCAAAAACAACTCTCTCTTTCTTTCTGTTTATACAAATATAAATATCTCTCTCATCTCCCTCCCTCTGTAGATTGTGTATTGACACAGGGCAACAGGAAGTAATTACTTTCACCAAGTGTGTTTATGGCTGGAATCCTCTAAACATCATCAAAGTTAAATAGAAAAAGTCATTCAGATTTAAAATACAAAGCGTATGTTGATATCCATGAAGGCTATTCCATCATGTAGTGGTGAAAATCAAAACAATGGGTTTAGATCCCTTTTGGTTCCAGTTATGTGGCAAAAGGAACATCTTGAAGGTGAAAGTATGAGACACAATAATTCACCATTTTCCCTGTCAGAAGTTGTATGAACATTATAGTGACTGCCAGAACAAAGGGGATAAAACTAACCGTATCTAACAGGGAAAGGCCTGCACAACTGAGGTTTCATGTTTTAAAAGTAATTGCTATATTATATAGCCACTGTCATCCCAAAGGTCTTTACAAGTACAAATCATACCATATGTAAAGACCACTCACCCACCACTGAAATGCAGCTACCGCTGGGGTGAAATATAAGTGGAGTACACAGTCAGCAGTTCAGGGGTCTAATTTTATAACACCAACTGCAGTCATAGAGAATCTTCCATTGAGTTCAGTGGGCTTCAGATCAGGCCCTAATGCAGAAAAGTGAAGAATACCAACTAAAACTACAGGGAGAATTTTAGGTAGATGTAATTTCCTGAGCTAGATGATGGCCAAGACTCAGGAGTTAAATCCCTTCTCTCACGCAAAGTACCATGGGAGGGAGTTTTCTAGTGATTAGTCCAAGACTCTGAGTCTCGGGTCTCCTAAATTTAATTTGCAATACTGATACCTACTATCTGTATAATCTCAGAAAATTCATTTAATTTTTCTATGCCTTAGGTTATCTGTCTATAAAATGGGTATTATTCTTATCACACCTAACAGATTTCACAGGTGGGTGCTGTTAGGATTAATTAATGTTTGTAAAGCACTGAGTTCCTCAGATGAAAGACTTAAGTGCAAATTATTATTGAACTGATATTGGTTTTATGCCTTCTCTGAAAGATGAAAACACTAGCAGTGCACTGTCCTCTTCAACAGCATGATGGGGCATGGTTCAATAGTAAAGCTGGGTGGGAAATGATTTTTCCATCCTATGAGAATTTGAGATTTTAAAAAATGATTGCTGTTCTGAATTGGGACAAAAAGTAGAAATCTCAAATTTTCACAAGCTGAAAATGAGAATTTTTTTTGTGTTGAGGTTAACTGAAATGTTTCATTTTGGTAATTTTGAAATATTTCATTTTTGTTGAAACTGACTCTTTCCTGCAAACAGTTTCAGTTTTTATTAATCAGAATTTTCTGACAAAAATGGTTAAAAAAAGCTTAGTTGAAAAATTCCCAACCAGTTCTATTCAGTATTAATGCTCCCACTTCAGATGTAAAAATGTTAATGAAACGCTGACGTCAGTGATTCACTAACACTTCTACCTCTGAAGTGAGAGAAATAACTTCTGAATAGTTATTATGTAATTTCTTGGATGTCCCTCACCCCAAGAACTGACTTTGCTCAAACACTAATTATGAGATCTGGCACAATCACAGTATAAGTTGCAATGGCAGAAGGGTTTTGAATGGATTTTTGTTTTCATTTGGCTTTGCTAGATCTCTCCTATACTTTTACAAGTGGTTACTAGCATTCTGAAATATTGTATAAATGCAACCAAAATTCTACCCAGACACTACTGATATTTTATTATGCTACTAGTTTCACTGTTAGGGTTGCCTCTGATCACATTATTATACTTTCATTTCCTGATTACAATACAATTGCCCACTTAGATAGTAAATTTCCAAAAGGTTAAATCTGTTCATAAGCTACAAATCCCCTTTCTTCTAAAGCAGAACAATGAGATGAGATTTGAAGCTTTAGAAATTTTACATAAGCAAAAATGTAATGACAGTTACCACCAGGGGGTTATCTGCTTATCAGGGGATACCTGATTGGATTTCAGTCTACAATTTTGCCAAGGGCCAATTGATAAAGCTAAATCTCAAATCTTGATAAAGCCAAACCTCAAAAAGACTTTTTCATAAGAAATTGTGTTATGCAAAAAACTTATTCCTGGGTAAGAATCCAATTCTCTGATGTCAGAGTACACTGCAAATTTTTGTTAGTTGGCAACATTTTCTGTTTGGTCACTCAAATTATATATTCAGTGGAATAACTTTACTTCATCAGAATGGAAGCCCTGTTACTACAAAGAAATGTATTATATTCAGCATTATGTGTCATATGAAACTATCTTCTCTAACAACAAAGTAAATTCCTCCAAAATGTAACATTTTGGATCACTGACAGATACATAAAAGTATTCTGCTTTTATAAATAAAGCTTTAGTTTATATGGGCATTAATTTAGAGAGGCGAAATAATATTTTGAAATCATCTGCACTCTACATTTCCAGCTATGCTATATATCAATACCATCTGTCCGTTCCAAACAAGGAAGGCAAACAGGTGTAAATTCATGTAAAAAAAATGGATGGGTGAAACATGCTGAGCTACAAGTGATCCCCAAAGCAGTGAGTATGAAGCACACTGATAATAAAGTAGAAAATTTCAGTTTATTTATCATGCCACCAAGACAAACAAAATAAGCAACACGACATAATGCACTATTTTGGGGGAAGAAAAGGGAGCTATATTGGTTTGTTTTCAGAAGTTGTTTTCAGAAGTTGGGGTGCATAGGGAAGCATCCTTTTGCCTCCTTGGTAAAGTACAGTGGTTGCCATTAAAAAGTCAATATTAACCAGCTGTTATAGTACCATAGTATCTGAGGAGCCACAGGTGAGAGTTTTCCTTATATAAGCACAGGAAAAAGTCTGTAGCATTTCTGATGCCACTGTGTGGTAAACTATTAGTACATGCTGATTTTTTTTAATGGTGACCGATGTACAATTGGGCAGCTGTGGTCTAGTGCCAGGAATTCAGGGCTGACAGTCAAGTGACCTGAGCTGTATTCCTGCTTTTTCCACTGGTTGGGATTCTGTCTATTGGGAGATCACTTTTGGTCTGATGTTTAGAAAGGCTAAGCACTAGAAACTCCCACTGGAATCAAGAGCAATTGCTGGTGCTCAGTGACGTTTCAAAATCAAACTATTATTTTCTCTGCACGTTAGTTTTCTCCTCAAATGAATAGAGCTCTCTAGCACTTGAAAAGTGCAAAATATTATAACAAACTTCTTTAATAACAAAACTGGTGCAGAATCTTTTTCAACAGCAGGAAGAGCCAACAACATCTAATTAAGCAAAAAGGCATGAGAGATGACATGCGTGATCAAAAGCCAGCAAAATACTTGTTTTTACTTCTTTTCTGTTTTGGTGGAAGGCGATGAATTAAAAAAAATAGTAGTATGGGGAGGAACATCAAGTGGTAAGGTAGTCCCTGAGCAGAAAGAGGAGGAGCAACAACAACATGGGGCCTAGTCAGCAGGAAAGTCAGGAATAACATGGGAGGGGAGTGATCTGCATCAAAATGGATCAAAAGCAAGAAGCTGGTAAGCATAATAGCAGTGTGGCAGAGGCAGGAGAAAATGCAGCCTGGAAAGCAAGGCAAAAAAGGAAGGAATAGGTGTGGCACACTTGACATGGGTTTGGAAGTCTATGCTCACTACTTTGGGGAAAGAATATTGTTTTATATCAGTCTGATTTTCCATAGCCAGCAATGCAACATCACGGAAAGAACGCAACACAGCAAACAGCAGCAGGTATATTAAGAACCTGATCTGGCACATACTTATGTGGGACTCCCAAATGGAGTTCTGTATATGCCGCCCCTGCAACCCTAAGTGCCAAGGGATTCAAAACATGCAGTGGGCAGAAAACCTGAACAAAGAGACCCTTGCTATAAAAATGCCTCTGATGTGTATCTGCCATGTCCATTTAGTGTGGTGCAATTTATGTACCATGCAGATATAGACAGTACTTGGTAAATTTGGAGCACTTTTCTGGTTTCTATATAATTACCATCCTGCACCTTTAAGTGGGGTGGGGGTGGGGGTGGGGTGGTGCTGGTGGTATTTGGCTGGCTGGCTGAATGAAGGGAACAGTGCTGGGGGTGGGGGAGGAAGAGAGGTGAAAACTGATGCAAAAGGGTCAGTGAGGTCGCTGACTCATCCCCTAGGAATGCAGGCTTTAAAGGGGGCAGCTCTGCGCCTGAAGCCTCAAGCAGGGCCCACCCTCCTTCCCCTTTAGTGGTAAAATACCAGGTTTGATCAAGGCCTGCTGTGGGCATTACGCTAGCCACCCCTTTTTGGGGGGGAGGTGCGGGGGTAGGAATTTTTCCCTTACCTCCATATAGGCTTGGGTGCAGTTGGGGTTTTTCCCGCCTTCCCCACAGCGGGTTCAGGAAGGGCTCTGTTCATGCATGGCATGAAGGGCGGTAGGTGAAATGTCGCAACTCATTATTTAAGTGTAGGGCGGATGTCCAGTGCAAGTACTCCACAGAAAAGGTATACAGTGACCCAGCAAATGGCTTGGAAAAGGACTTAAAAAGGTGTTTGTTAAAGGAATGAACTGGTTGGGCACTCCTATGATTGGTACGGCAGGGAGCCAACTCCCCATTCTTACAGCACACCTTAACCCTCCTACGGGGGTGTGTGGGGGGTGGATAGAAAGGTTCCAGCAATGGATTTGCTGCAGGGACCTGGATGGAAAAAGAGGGGGAGCTGGTAAAAGCACCCCAGGTAACCATGGAATAAACATGGGGTTACCTGCACTGTACACTTTTATCTGCCGGACAGTCCCAGACATCTGATAATAAGTTGCAGCCATCTCTCCTGTCCTTCTTTCGGTATAGCCAGGCATGCTGTGAACTCTTGTAGCATTGTAATATTTAACCTGTTTGAGAACGGCTTGAGATTGATGCTGCTGGCTGGTTGCTCAGGAGATATCTTGGCAGGATTATTTATGTCCTGAACCTCCAGCATGATTGGTCAAATTGGACTATGGTTTAATGGTTTATCTACAGGACAGCACCTTCTCCAGCTTTTTTCGTTCACCTGCACATCCACCAATGTGATATATGCCATCATGTGCCAGCAATGCCCCTCTGCCATTTACATTGGTCAGACTGGACAGTCTCTACGTAAAAGAATAAATGGACACAAATCAGATGTCAAGAATTATAACATTCATAAACCAGTCGGAGATCACTTCAGTCTCTCTGGTCACGCAATCACAGACATGAAGGTCGCAATATTACAACAAAAAAACTTCAAATCCAGACTCCAGCGAGAAACTGCTGAATTGGAATTCATTTGCAAATTGGATACTATTAATTTAGGCTTAAATAGAGACTGGGAGTGGCTAAGTCATTATGCAAGGTAGCCTATTTCCTCTTGTTTTTTTCTACCTCCCCACCCCACAGACGTTCTGGTTAAACTTGGATTTAAACTTGGAGAGTGGTCAGTTTGGATGAGCTATTGCCAGCAGGAGTGTGAGTTTGTGTCTGTGTGTGTGTGTCCCGGAAAAAAGGGGGGGGTGGGTGAGAAAGCCTGGATTTGTGCTGGACATGGCCCACCTTGATTACCATGCACATTGTAGGGAGAGTGGTCACTTTGGATGAGCTATTACCAGCAGGAGAGTGAGTTTGTATGTGTATGGGGGTTGGGGGGGGGTGAGAAAACCTGGATTTGTGCTGGAAATGGCCCACCTTGATTATCATGCACATTGTAGGGAGAGTGGTCGCTTTGGATAAGCTATTACCAGCAGGAGAGTGAGTTTTTGTGTGTGTGTTTTTTTGGGAAAAAAAAAAAGGGTGGGGGTGGGGGGGTGAGAAAACCTGGATTTGTGCTGGAAATGGCCCACCTTGATTATCATGCACATTGTAGGGAGAGTGGTCGCTTTGGATGAGCTATTACCAGCAGGATAGTGAGTTTGTGTGTGTGTGTGTGTTTTTGGAGGGGGATGAGGGGGTGAGAAAACCTGGATTTGTGGGAAATGGCTCACCTTGATTATCATGCACATTGTGTAGAGAGTTGTCACTTTGGATGGGCTATTACCAGCAGGAGAGTGAGTTTGTGTGTGAGGGGGTGAAGGGTGAGAAAACCTGGATTTGTGCTGGAAATGGCCCAACTTGATGATCACTTTAGATAAGCTATTACCAGCAGGACAGTGGGGTGGGAGGAGGTATTGTTTCATGATCTCTGTATGTATATAAAGTCTGCTGCAGTTTCCACGGTATGCATCCGATGAAGTGAGCTGTAGCTCACGAAAGCTCATGCTCAAATAAATTGGTTAGTCTCTAAGGTGCCACAAGTACTCCTTTTCTTTTTGCGCATACAGACTAACACGGCTGTTACTCTGAAATCTGTAAATACTGAAGTCTTTTATATAAATATGCACAAACACGGGTTCTATTGCTTAGAGTATTTCATTTTCTTGGGGATTTTTTGCTAATTCCTTCATTGTTTTTCCTAATCCTTATTGTTGTACCACAGATCTCTCCCCCACACTCTCCTGCTCTCAATTGTCTTAGTCTTTTTTCCACTTTCCTTATTTACCAGTGCATCCCATTAGACAACTGACTTGAGCAATGTCTTTCTTCTGAAATATCTCAACTCTCACCTTACCAGCTAACTGTATCTTTTTCTCTCTCCTCATCTCCATTTAAGAATTATAAAAACAAAAAACTTTTGAAAAAAGGAAGACTGGTTTTTCTAAAGGTTGCCATGACAGCTTCTTTTCTGATGAACGCAGCTCTCATTTGTAGCCAATGTGCATGTGACTATTTCTTTGTTGGTACTGAACTAATCCCCACAGAGAAGTAATAGCAGTCAGTGGCAACTGTTTGTCTTTCCCATAATGACAGGTTTGGGTCCAAAATGACACAGATGAGGGATGACAGGTTTAGATCCAAAGAGAGACAGAGATGAGATGAAGGCAAGAAATTGGGTGCATAGATTTGGCATAGGGAAAAGATTTGATTAATCATTTCTCTCTCTGGCCTGCTGCGTAGCTCATGTCATTTAACTTATATATATTATAAGAACAGAAAAGAGGAATAAGACTAAAACCACATATGTGTCTTGACTTGAATAGTATTTAAAGGATACACAATTTCAAAACATTTATTATTAGGCTTTGTATAAGTTTCAACATTTCTTACCTCATTTCTCAGAAATGTGCAGGTAGCTTTAGATTTTTGTGTGATCCTTATTTCATAATTAATATTAAAACTTTAAAATTCAAGAGGAGAAGAACAATGAAAGTTTGCTTAAATATCACAGTATGCTAACTTGTATCTAAACAATGGCAAATTCTATATATCAGGAGGCAGATTTCTGTCTTTAAACCAAAACATAAAAATTATATTATATATCTAATTGGCCAGATATGTAACATTATTGGAAGTCACCAGATGGTACTATTAGTGTTACAAATTTTGTTTACCTGAATGTATTGGAATTAGATTTTGGGAAAATGCTTATCGAGAGTTGTGATTCTTTTTTTCAGAGGATGACTATATCATCAGCATAAAACCCTCTATTCTGCCTTAGTTAGTCTCTGACTGAATTAGCTTTCCTTGGTGTACTGCTGCTGCCTACAAGTTATATACATACAAGCAAACAAAACATAAGTTCTGGTCTTAGTTACTACAATGCAAATATAACCAGGGTAACTTCATGCAAGCCTGACTAACATTTGGCTCAATATCCTCAGTTTAAAAAGGAAAGAATAACAATGGGGCCCTGGTTAATGACTAGAGTTCGTAGGTGTTATGGTAATACAAATAATAATGCCTGTTAGTAAAATTATTTTGTGCATAATTAATAATAAAAACTTCAAAGTTAACAGCAATAAATTGTACTTGCAGTGCATAAAAATCCTACTAGATTCATGTACTGTAAAAATCCTTGGCTTATTGGATGATGTGATATTTGAACAACATTAAGGATTCTTTGATACTTAACAATTAATAAAATTCGTATCTCTAAATTCTTATAACACTATGAAACTATTGTGAATACTTAATTATCTTAATTAAAATGTATTGTGAAGAAATACATTCCATATTCTTAATGCATTTTCATAAGCTCTTACATGCCTCTTCTAGGCAGGCATAAAACTTGGCTTTCTTTCAATCCACCCATTGTAATGTATGAAACCACCACAATACAGTAAGTAAAGATCTGTAAATACTACTTCTGATCATCTGACAGATGGATGCATAAAAGGCGTAACAAGAGGTTAATCCTCCATCCCCAAAACAAACATGCAGGAGCTGAGCAGAAGACTGGGTCTAGAATTTGAACCTGCCTGTATTTCTAGGCAAGTGTACTAGCTAAATGTATATATAAAATATTTGATTATAATATTATTTTACTTTTTGGCAAAACAGAAGTTTTTTTGTGATTTTATTTTCTTTGCTCCTTTATACACATATTATAAAAAGAGAATTAAAAAAAAAACAACCACCCTAACATCTTATGGACATGTGGAAGGTTTAATCAGCTGAACCATAATAGTCATGTGAGTATTACTTAGGACGACCTGTTGCACGACTGTATTTATAAAAATGAAACCTACAACCCACATATAGATATTGTTAGACATAATTTTTAAGAAAGTGGATCACACTGGTTCCTTGAAAGTCCCCAGACACTTTCTTCTGAAATAGTTTCATACTTCATATTACTCATTTTGTAGCACTTGTATAGTTTGAATGCAGAGATATGCGGCATGACTAGCCACCAACATTTTTCTTCTATTTCCTCCTTCCATCCCTGCCCAAAATACGCCCACATGCATACAACATCCACAAGCACCTGCAGAAGCTACTTAAATTAGTGGAATTTAGTGGAAGAAGGATCAAAGATTGCCGTGCTGTTTCAATCATAGGCCACTAAAGAAAAAAAAAAGAGCTATTGAATGGTTTTTTATTTTAAATATCAAAAGATCAAATCTATACCATGAACTAATAATTTATAGAACAACAGTGCTGATACTTAGGATACAAGAAATCCAAACAGAAGTATTTCATGTTAGCAAATAGCTGAAACAGGTCAATTGTAGATCTTAAAAATGGTGAAATATATTCTTGGTAAACATTTTAAGAAAATTTGCTACATAGTTTGTCTTGTGTGGGCCTCACTTTCTAATAGAGATTAGAAAAGATTAGACTCTTGCATGCTGGTACATAAGTGAACCTACTTTTGTGTGTGTACATGAAAATATCCATGCAAATCACCTCCTGATTTTTGCTTGTGCACGTGGTTGCATAGGTATCTTTCTAGGTAAGTGCAAAACTGGAGTTGTGATAGTGCACACACGTGAGTATGGACTGTGGTCCTCTAATATTTGAAATTGAGTCCTAGTTAAATTTTAGCCATGTTTTAGACAAGAGTATAACAACAACAACAACAGGAATGTAAATAATGGATAGAGTAGCAGAACTCAGACTATAGTACTAGGGACAATTTTAGGTTACTTTGCAACAGATTCAAATATGTGAATATATATCATGAGTGAAATCACACTTAACATTTTTATCTTGGATAATGAAGCATATGACTATACTGCATCACACCTCGTGCCCAGTCCTGTCACATATTTTTAATGCTTTATCTCCAAATTCTTACTGCATGCAGGGTGGACTTTTACAAGGCAGGTATAACAATACAAAGCTGCATCGCTACACTGAATCATGAAGTACAGAGAAAGTCTAAATTACATCTGACTGTCATAGATTTTTGGCTGGACAATAGAAACATTCATTTTTATATACACAAATGTATTTAAGAAAGTACACTAGTATGAAGAGGCCATTGCAGAATTGTAAGTATGTGCAAAGCAACCAGAAAGGAAGAATGAAAAAAATGTAAAAGCTCCTTTTTGTTCCAGGTTAAGTATCTGTTTTGATTCTGGAATTAGCAAAATAGTGACTAAGTCACTGTAACAACAATATAAAAAGACCATTTAAAACTAGGTCAAGTACATCAAATCTTTCTGTGTAATCTTCCTCTGTTTAAATATTGCTACTGAGGGGAAATACAACAATATGATTTTACAGTTGTCCATGTGCCTCTGTTGTATTTGGCTGTAAAAAAGTGTTGCTTTACAATGTAAATAAAAAATGTTGCAAAATTATTTTTATTCATCCTTTCTTTCTGAGTCAAAGGCCTCCAAATCATAAGTTCACCCTATCTTCAACATGCTCTGTCAGAAGACTTGCTAGATCGGGTCCTGAAGACTTCCAACCTCCTTTTTAGTAGTAACTACTTGTTTGGGTTTATTTCAGCTTCTAGCTCCCCCTTCTCTCCTTCCAACAGCTACAAACCTGGCACACATCAATATGAAGAACAACTTTGCCCCTTAAAATGAAAGCTATAACAATTTTGCACATCCAAATAATGTCAAATTAATACAAGTTATACTAAGGTATAAGGTAAATTGGTCATGAAACTGATGCCACTATTGGCATTGAAATCAATGGATTATAAGCAACGAGGTGCTTTTGAAAACCTCTGTCAGAAACTATCAGCTTCTTTAAGCACCTAAATATCTTCAAAAATTCGGTGCTATATGAACCTGGCCCAGGTTACAGAGGAAGTCTGCGGCAGCGCCAAAAATCAACCAGTAACTCCCAGTCCAGTACTTTAACCACAAGACCATCTTTTCTTGTTCTGTTCTGATACTGACTTCACAGTCAAGTCAGAGTCAAGTCAGTTTTGATCTATAAATATATCCATCTCTGCCTACTAGCTGACTGTGCAACTAAAATCAGGCTACATGCCCTATTCTGTTTATAGTAATAACCTATTTTGCTAGTATTGATCATACTCAAATTACAGCATATTCAAAATTGTTGAGACCCACAATTTATCTTCATTCAAATTCCTATGAAAATTAATTTCTTGCACAAATCCCACAAAATCTGATCCACGTTATATGCGCTCTACATCCTAACCGTACCTATTTCTGACAAAAAACAAAAAGAAATCTAACAAATGCCTCTGCTGTGTTCCCTAATGGGCCTGCCTGGTTTTTTCATTTAGACGTAAGCTATTTGGGGTAGGACCTGTCCTCAATTTCTGTCTCGTACAGTGGCAAATATATTGTCAATGCTTAACAACTACTTTTGGTTTGTCATTACTATCTGCATTCATACCATGTATGGTTCTAAATACTGGGATTTTTGGTCATGGTCTACTGTGGTGGGATTTTTTACTTTGCAAGATTTCTATTGTTGAGTCCTATATTCTATTCGCAGCTTAAAACTTAATTCTATAGTTACTGTTCTTAATTTACTTTGTTTCTGTAAGCCAGTGAAGATAAATTACCATTTATTTTTAACAAATAAGTTCTTTAGCTATTTATAATCGTGCGTCTTTACTCTGAAAGATTTATTAGAATAAAACAACAAAGGCAGTTTAGTTTCAGTGCTGCTACTGTGGATCTACATCATTATCGGAGAACTCAATGGCAGAAGAGATGTGTTAGAGCTAGGATTTCAGCAGTACTTTGGCAACTGGGCTCTTTACCCATAAAATAACAGTAAAAATAGGGAACAAAGTACCTGTAAAATGTTAATGTTCACATATTACAGACATAAATCTGCTTCAAGCTTTAGGACAGGCACTTAGGAGATGCTGCTATGGATATTGTGCAGGTATGATACATTAATGCAGTTTCCAACAGCCTTGTAGACGAAGAATAAACCCATTGGCTGATATTGAAGTAATGTTCAAAAGTTCTAGAGTAAATTGTCCTGCCATGTTTAGCTAAAAGGCGGATATGGAACCTCTGGGGAAGGGAGAGAGTAGGAAGTTGAGGGAAAGAGGAAGAACGCGGGAAACCGAGAAAGGTCAATTCTAACTGCTCTCTTATCTGACTATGCTAAGACTAGAACTAAGTTAAATTTTTCGGCCTAATTCCCCCCCCCCCCCCCCCCCGCCAAAATGCAGTTTCGGTAACACCAAATCAATTTACAAATTTGTGCCAGTTTTGCCAAATTGTTTTTGTAAAAAAGCAAAAAACCAAAAAGCTGCACTACCTTAAAAAAATTCTGAGAGTAACATTCAACATTTCAAAATGATATTTGGCTTAAAACAACTTTTTGTTTCAATGTTTCCTTCAATTTCATTTAAAAAATTAAAATAGTTTGTTGTAATTGAAACAAAAGCTTTTGATTTGTCAAAATGAAACAATTTGCTCAACCCAGATTGATTTTTTTTCAGCTTTTTGATGCATAAAAAATTTCAAACAATTTTAATTTGACCTGAAACAATTTTTATTTTTGATATATTAGGAATTGCTAGCAAACCGAAAAATCTGTTATTTGCACAGCTCTAGAAAACACACATGAAAAGACTACATCAAAAAGACACAGTAGTTGACTGACAGGTTTTGCTATATATGGTAAAGAATTAAACAAAATTAAGGAGGAAAACAAATACACAGTCATAGCATTGGCTGCCTAAAGGAACTAAGGAGAAAACGAGACTCTTGGCTTATTGTTGTGAATTTTGGAAGTACATCTTGGTATGGGCTTGGATAGTACAGTGATGGAGGGCATTATAAAGACCAGGATGGACAGAGAAACAGATACCCAAGGTGGCATGCTCAGAATTCAAGTATCATGTAGAAAACTTCAGGTTTATTTATGATCACTTTAGATAAGCTATTACCAGCAGGACAGTGGGGTGGGAGGAGGTATTGTTTCATGATCTCTGTGTGTATATAATGTCTGCTGCAGTTTCCCCGGTATGCATCCGATGAAGTGAGCTGTAGCTCACGAAAGCTCATGCTCAAATAAATTGGTTAGTCTCTAAGGTGCCACAAGTACTCCTTTTCTTTTTACTGGGGAATGTAATTGGTGACCATGTAAAAGACAACAGACCGTTGTAGCATTCATACAAGGTTCATACACTTGGCAACATTCAGGGCACACCCGGAGTGTTGTGTAGGAGCAGTGCACACACGGCTCCTCTCAAGGGCATGAGCCTTGGAATCTCGCCCAGATGACAGGAACCGTGGGAAGCCTCCCAGGACTGGGCTCAAGGCCCGAAAGCAAGGAATGTGGTAGATAGATATTGGTAAATAAGAATATTATACGAAGCCAGTGTATTCCTTTTATCTGTTGGAGTATGTAATGAGCGGGGGGAGAGAGAGAAATAAAAGAGAGGGTGAAAAGCTGACAGGCAGCAGCCCGTTGGCAGACCAGCCTGCTTGCTTGCTTAAAGCTTTGTGCTGTCTTTCATTTGGTCCGCAACAGACCGTGATTTTGAAGAGCTTTAGAGAAGGATCTACTTTAACCAAGCTACAATTGTCTTTGATATCTTTGGTGCCATTCATAATTGAGGTGTAACTGTTTGTGCTAGTTGCTGTATATATTTTTGCAAGGAAACAAATCTAAAGGAAATCCCTTTGATAAGGGAAGAGGACGTAATTAGATAGTGTTCATAGAAGGTGGGAGATTTCGCCAAATGAGAGAGCTGCAATTCAATTTCTAGTGCAGGATCCAGACATTTTTGCAAATTTCAAACCAGAGAAGGTGGCTATACAAGACTGAAAGAGGTGGGTGATGTTGTTTGTAAATCCTACAAACAATGGGCCAGTGCTGGTTACATCTGTTGAGTTTTTACACATCCAAACCTGGACTCTGGTAAAGAGAGACATTGCAGAGATGACAGAAGGAATATTATGGTGGCTTTAAATGTCAATCTGTGTATAATCATACAAATTAAACCTTAAATCATGGTGGCAAATAAAATTAATTGAAGCATGTGCAGAATGAAAGGAAAGGTTTTGATTAACAGCCCTGTGGGAGACCTGAGACAACCTGTTTAGTGGAGCAACCAATGGACAGGACATAAAGAGCGTCCGAGTGGACAGACTGGACCAAGAAAGAATTTTACTCAAGCTAACTAACAGGGCTTGAGAAAAGAGGTTTAGCTAAAATAAACTGTGCCAAAAGCAGTTCTTATGTCTCCTCGCACACATGCAAAATTTATGTAATCATATATGTACAGACACTTCTGAAGTTAAACAACAAAAACAGCTTGGTTTGCTGGTTTATTTGTCTGGCTCTATAGAGGTGATGTTATTATTAGTCACAATGCAATAGTGAATATCAGGTGGGGGCTATAGTTATTTGGAATTCATAGCCTCTTATTTAACACAAAGCCCATAAGACAGATGAGCTTTTGATGCCTCATCTGTTTTTGGTCTGATAAATGCTTTTTCTAGAATAGAAAATTAAACAATTCTCTTTAGTTTTTTTTCTAAATAAAGCAACTAATATGAATATGAAATTTATAAAAGAATAATCATGCAAACACAATGTGCAAAATGCTTTTTAAGGTACATTTAATGGTTTGGGATCAGTTGTATTTCAAGGGGCGTTTTTATGCCTCACAAAAACAATTCAAGAGGAAGCAAATATCAGACTGTGCCTTTGTGCAGAAAAAGATGGACGTTGCTCTTGCATGCACCATAAATCTTGTGAGATGAAGGAGCCATCCACATCTGGCTGGTTTTCCTAGTGGTAAATACTAAGTACTCAATCATAATTTTATCACTAAAAGATTATCCATGTGTTTTGCAAAAATTAAATAATGGAATTAATTTTGAATTAGTTTTACAATGCATGGTTAGGAATGTGGTGCAGTGCAATAATGCAATATATAAAGGGATAAAGTATGAGGCTCCATCTGAAGGGCAACAGCTTCCAGGACCTAAGAAAATCCTATGTCTTGTAAATAAACTTATACTATTACATGAATTATTTTAATTTGAATTTGGGATTTACTATCCTGGAATACAGTGTTCTTCATATAAAACATTTTAAAATAGGAAAAATCACTATAATACAGGAAAAATATCGCTTGATGAGCAACTTTTAGCAATAGAAATACTTCTACCTATATCATCCTTAAGATCTTTCCCCTACTACACAATACGTTCCCTGTTTGTTTTATATGCAGTCAAAATGAAGTGACTATGAACACACCTCAAATTTTAGGGCACTGGTAAAATCCTAAAAACATACTGCTTCCTTCACAAAAACTTTGCCATTTCTGTCTGCACTATGTCAACTTAGTATTCCCACTTCTGAAGCTGACACCACTTGGGATGCTTGCACCTTTCACAAATGCTGAAAATCTGGAAACATGGCATTTCCCCTCAACTGCATGCAGCTTTTAAAAAAAAAAAATTCCCCAAACTTGGCTAAGATGGAAAGCATTGCTATTCTGCAGCCCTGACATTGCTGAAAAGATCAGTGTTTCTTGGAGCATTTTCAAATTCCAGTGGTCTGCTGCTGAGACGGCACAGCTTATACTGAATTGCATGAAATCTTGTGAAAGTTTTATGTCCTTACAGAATTCTATTACCTGTAGAATATTATTATTCAAGTGAAGAAAAGTCAGAACTTGCCCTGCATCACTTTGAGTGGAGGAAGACAGCATTGCTAATGGATGCAAAGTAGCTGTGGAGCCTGGCTGCTACAGAGGTTAGGAGGGCTTCATGTTGAAGTAAAATGCCCAGATACATAGCTTATTGTACTCTCTGGTTTTACAAGCCACATATTTGCCCATTCTACTCCAATATGAAGCCTTCTTAACCTCCACCATGGCCAGATTTACTCATTTTGAAGATCCCTGTTGCAAAGGAAAGAGAACAGAAGGAGTATTGCTGCCTCCACATTATCATGCCTTGACCTTAAGTGGTCTGGAGTATGTGTTGAGGGAGGGGTGGAACAATGCTGGTGGGATTGTTCTCTTACCAATCTCAAGATTTGTGAAAAAAAATATTAATGCTGAGTTTATCATACTACCCATTTCCCCCCTCTGCCCTGTGGAACCCCGCCTTGCAGTAGGTTCTGGGTCCAACTGGAGCTGAGGAGGGCAGAGAGCCAACAAGGCTGCAAAGAGCCTATGTGTGTGGCTGGCCCTGTACCTTCATAAATCTTAGGTTTAGGGGGTAGAACCATCATTGGTTCCATTGGGAATGGGACAAACTCTGTTTCTCTGATGGAGGAATTCCAGGGAAGCTTCTCAAGTGGAAACTTGCTGAATTTTCCTGCCCTCACGGAGTAGCTGCCTGCCTACTGGGAAAATCTGTCACAGAAAATAGTACAAAATAAAGGAAAAGGACAAACCTCAAGGTTAAAAAATAGTTACCACAAAAAGCACTTCCCATAAGGGCAAAAAAGCCAGGCACTGTCAACGGGAAAGCAAACAAGCAATCAGATACATAAAGTAATTACTATAATAGGAAAAAATGTAACCGTTTAAGTCTTCTGACTGGATGCTATACAGTAACTCTGTACTGCTTCTTGAAAAAGATAATTCCCTACATCATCCATTGTCATTAGTTCTAGAATTTAAAGCATTTATTCTAACTGAACTGCAACAGTGTTTTGCCTGCAGCATATTGTTCTGCCTCAGAAATGAAAAAGTGATTTAGATTTCTTGAGCTGTGGGCCACTGAGAGCTGGATACTGTCCCCAAAGCTCAGCCTACCCATTGAAGGGCAAGATAAATGCCAACAAAATACAGGCAAGCAATTTTATTTATTTATTTATTTAAGGGACAGACGGGATGGCATATGGGTTCAAACTACTGTAGAGACTCCACGTCTAAAAATATCAAAAGAAGAAAATATGAACTTGGAGGAGGATTGGGAAACTGTGTCAATATACATGGGACTTGGGAAATCTGGTCAGAAATCTGTTACACAAGGAGGGGGAGAAATGAAGCTAAATAGTGAGGTCCTGAAAAGCACTGCAGCTCAGGATAGTGTAATATTTGCACAACTTCAGATTGGCCATGATATGGCAGCACATGTAAATAACATACACGAATTCATATAGCAAGGGAATAAAGCGAGGGGAAAATAAGCTCCATGACCCATATTTTGTTTCAGAAGTGCAGGCGAATGTAAACGTAATGCCACACTACATGGTGGATGAGCATACTGTGTCAACAAGAGCAGCCTGGCTTGTCACTGTTTGACAGCACAAGGTGTGGAGACATGATGGCTGTATCTTGGCTGATACAACACAGATTAGAAAAAGATAGATAGCATGTGAACCAGACTGTAAACATCTCCAAATCCTTAGCTGTTTTAATTGATTTTCTATCAAAGGACACTATAACTGAGATGAGCAAATGAAAATGAAGCAAACTAATAAAAACATAGCCGTTAAAAGTAAATATAATAAAGCAATAACAGGTAAAGACTTTAGAGCTTGTGTTCCTAGATATATAACTGGCAGTCTGCAGCGAAACAGTATTAGAAAATGAATAGTTTTTTAGCTTGATTTTGGAAGAAAGGTGATCAACTGTCCTACAAATCAATGTCTGTAGTATTCTGTTGAATTTACTTTGATTTCCTAAGGATCACATTATATACCATCTAGACATATAGTTCATCATTATTAGCTCTTATTCTTATTTGAGATGGTACTCTAAATGAATGAAAAGAGATTTTTTTGGTAAATTAAGAGAAGCTACTGTACATGTCCACTGTAACATAGTTATGGAAAAAGGCAAATATTAAAATGGAGATAAGGATATATGAACTTAATTTATTCCACACCCACCAGTTAAAACTAAGTTGAAAATTGAATAACCAATTTAACACTGAGATGGTATTCAAATATTTGAGCTCAATCCCTCATTGCTTCTAAATTCCCTCAAAAGCAAGATTATTAATTCCTCTTGATAGAAAATCAAGATTTAATGAACATCTGACAACCCTTAGGAATTACAAAGTAACTGTAGATGATAGTTCAGACAAAATAAAGTGCTTTTACATATATACGAAAAACATTATGAAGAATAATGAATGAATAGCAAATGTTAGTTTAGACATTTCCTTTGGCACGAGTGACAAATTTTTTTATCTGTAAATGCTGATGAAATGCAGGACAAAAAATGTGTTTCAAAATGTTCAGCAAAAAGAGGCTATAAACATGAAAGGGTTTATTCTGTTATTTGCTGAACCTTCTCCACTCCTTAGCAACCCCCCCAGAAAATAACAAAAAAACCCACCCCAAACAAACCACCTTTAAAGTGCTTCAGTAAGAAGAAAACATGAACATAATTTTTAACCCAATGAATCAGTCAAATGTATTAGAGCCCAGTTTAGGAGAACGTCACTGTTCAAGATCAGGCAGTCAGTCTGTACAGCAAGGTGCTCCTTGAACCAAAACAGTTAAAATAATGTCTTTTTGTAAATTTTACAGGAAAACTGACTTCTAGTCTGTAAAAGTGACATGGACTAAGTGATTTTTATATAAGTTTTTAGATAGGCTCCATAGGGAAATAACATAAAACTAAAATTGATGTGGAAAAATGAAGATGCAGAAACTCTACAAGTTGTGCACTGATTTATACCCCCCTTGCCTTCTCTCTGCTTGAAAAAATATTTTACAACGAACTAAGCAAGCCACTAGCAATGCATTTATATATTACATTGCTCATTTTGTTGCTTATAATACTATGTAATTTTAATACTGGCTATTTTATAAAACAGTTAAAAATAACAAGCATGTTCACAGCTGATTCTCTGGTTGTTGAAAATAGTATATATAACACAGTGATATTAGGGATGGAAACATTTCTCTGCTTCCCTCTCTGCTCCGCACCAGCACCTTGCACTTAGAATAGGAATTAACTTTGATATATCCGATACTGGGAAAAGCTGATTTTTGCAATGCAAACCACTGTATGGGATATTAATGTTGCTAGCTACGCTGCACAGTAAAGATAATAAGTGACAGAGACAGAGTGCAGCCTAGATATAACCCTAGCACTAGTAAGAGTATTTTTAAAGCCCCCATGTCAAAGACCCTCTACCCTTTCTTACAATCAGTTAAGTTGGACATTCCTTTAAGGAATCATGTTTCTGTCCCTTCCCAAAATCCCAAGGCCTGTTCTTGGTAGCATGAAGAAGACAGGAGTGAAACCTTTATACTTGCCTTAAAGTACCCTTTTCTTACTAGTGCTTTTGTGTCCTGTCACATATTTTATGTAAGTGGTAGTAATTTCCCATTTAAGTGAACGTTTGTTACTGACATTGACAAAGGGCCCATATATGTTACTATAATATTCTATGGTCACTTCTGTCAACTCCTATTTTCATTCATGCAGTTTATCGCTGCCTTTTCATTTTCTCTTGTAGTTCTCAGTTTGTGTGTTTCTCTGGTCTTAAGTGGATTGTGAAAGATGGATGGAAAGGGTTAAAGCTGGCTTTGTATCTCCTTCAGAGCTTCTTTGAGTTGTGCCCCTCCTCCCAGCTTTTTACAGTATTTCTCTGTGCGCCCTCATAACGATCCCACTAGCTTCTATAAAACCTATTTGATCACTATTTTAAATGTGTTAAATTTAAATGCCACAATGGAAAGTGCTGAGTATCCTAGGAAGTGTGTAAGCGGATTGGTACCCTCGTGGAAAGTAATTAACTCTCTTCCCTTTCTCTTGCCTTGATTCAGTATTTTTTCTTCTTTCTCCTGTTTCCAATGCAACATTACAAATTTGGCACTGAATACCTATCCTGAAGTGTCATGGACAATTAGGGAGTTATGTTAATAATAATTAAATATTAATCATATAATTTTACTTTTTGTATCAGTGACAAAAAAAAGGTGTTTTATTTTTCTCGTCTCAGCTGTTATAATTCCTGCAGCAACATTATGAGCTTGCTAGGTTTAGGGTATGTCTACACTATGAAATTAGGTCAAATTTATAGAAGTCGTTTTTTTAGAAATCGGTTTATATATTCGAGTGTGTGTGTCCCCACAGAAAATGCTCTAAGTGCATTAAGTGCATTAACTTGGCGGAGTGCTTCCACAGCGTCGACTTCCGGAGTGTTGCACTGTGGGTAGCTATCCCACAGTTCCCGCAGGCTCCGCTGCCCATTGGAATTCTGGGTTGAGATCCCAATGCCTGATGGGGCTAAAACATTGTCGCAGGTGGTTCTGGGTACATGTCGTCAGGCCACCCTCCCCTCCCTCCCTCCGTGAAAGCAAGGGCAGACAATCATTTTGCGCCTTTTTTCCTGGGTTACCTGTGCAGACGCCATACCACGGCAAGCATGAAGCCCGCTCAGCTCACCGTCACCGTATGTCTCCTGGGTGCTGGCAGACGTGGTACTGCATTGCTACACAGCAGCAGCAACCCATTGCCTTGTGGCAGCAGATGGTACAGTAGGACTGGTAGCCGTCATCGTCATGTCCGAGGTGCTCCTGGTTGCTTCTGTGAGGTCAATCAGGAGCGCCTGGGCAGACATGGGCGCAGGGACTAAATTTGGAGTGACTTGATCAGGTCATTCTCCTTAGTCCTGCAGCCAGTCCTATTGAACCTCTTATGGTGAGCAGGCAGGCGATACGGATTGCTAGCAGTCCTCTTGTAGCATTTTCTGCCGGGCAGGCAAGAGATGAGGATGGCTAGCAGTCCTATTGTACCATCTTCTGCCGAGCAGCCATGAGATGTGGATGGCATGCAGTCCTTCTGCACCGTCTGCTGCCATCCAAAGATGTAAAAGATAGATGGAGTGGATCAAAACAAGAAATAGACCAGATTTGTTTTGTACTTATTTGCAACCCACTGCCGCCGCCCCCCGTCTAAGGGACTCATTCCTCTAGGTCACACTGCAGTCACTCACAGAGAAGGTGCAGCGAGGTAAATCTAGCCATGTATCAATCAGAGTCCACACCAACCTACTTGTTCCAATAAGAACAATAACTTAGGTGCACCATTTCTTATTTCTTTCTCCGTGAAGTCCTGCCTGAAATACTCCTTGATGTAAAACCACCCCCTTTGTTGATTTTAACTCAGTGTAAGCCAACCCGGTAAGCCGTGTCGTCAGTCACCCCTCCCTGCGTCAGAGCAACGGCAGACAATCGTGCATCTGAGTTGAGAGTGCTGTCCAGAGCAGTCACAATGGAGCACTCTGGGATAGCTCCCGGAGGCCAATACTGTCGAATTGTGTCCACAGTACCCTAAATTCGACCTGGCAAGGCCGATTTAAGCACTAATCCACTTGTCGGGCTGGAGTAAGGAAATCGATTTTAAGAGCCCTTTAAGTCGAAATAAAGGGCTTCATCGTGTGGACGGGTGCAGGTTTACATCGATTTAACGCTGCTAAATTTGACCTAAAGTCCTAGTGTAGACCAGGTCTAAGAAAGAAACACTGACAGACATATTAACATAAGGTCAAAGTAATGATATGATCAGTTGGAAGAATTCATGAAAAAGGAAAAGAAAAGTTAAAACACCCCACGAAATTTAAAGGGTCTATAGCTGATGAATATCAAAGGCCCTATGAACAACACAACCTCTCCATTTCTGGAGGCAGTTCCCAATAAGGCTGTTAAAATCCATTGCATTGCTTATAGGCTGCCTTTATAGCTAACTATTATTAGTTAAGTACTTGCCTTTTGAGATGCTATTCTCAACTTTAAAGTTCTGTAATATGTGCAGTTTGAGACCCAGAGACATTGGTATTTTGTCCTTTCTTACACAGCTGTGTAATGGGGAATATTCCTATAGTTTTGTATTTCTTGCTGGTATTAAGTAGGTAAGAAGAATCTTTACTTTGTTTTTGACGTCCTTAAATGTAATGTGTTTATTCATTTGATTTTTATTCTAAAGAAAATACAGTTAAAAATTAGATAAACAAGCGGTCTAAAACTGTGATAAAGGCAACTGCTACCTCAGTTAACCTCAGCTGGGCATTAATTATCAGGGAATGTAACTGAAGATATTGTAAATCAACTAGAGCTATGGGTTAATCGCAGTTAACTCATGCGATTAACTCAAAAAAATTAATCACAGTTTTAATCACATTGTTAAACAATAGACCAATTGAAATGTATTAAATATTTTTGATGTTTTTCTACATTTTCAAATATATTGATTTCAATTACAACACAGAATACAAAGTATACACTACTTAATTTATATTATTTTTGATTAAATAATATAATCAATATCATTTTACACTGTAAAAATGATAAACAAAAGAAACAGTATTTTTCAATTCACCTTGTACAAGTACTATAGTGCAAGCTCTTTATCATAAAAGTGCAACTTACAAATGTAGACTTTTTTTTGTTATATAACTGCACTCAAAAACAAAACAATGCAAAACTTTAGAGCCTACAAGTCCACTCAGTTCTACTTCTTGTTCAGCCAATCGCTAAAACAAACAAATGTATTTACATTCATGGGAGATAATGCTGCCCACTTACTATTTACGTCACCAGAAAGTGAGAACAGGCGTTCACATGGGACATTTGTAGACAGCATTGCAAGGTATTTACGTGACAGATATGCTAAACATTCATATGCTCCTTCACACTTTGGCCACCATTCCAAAGGATATGCTTCCATGCTGATGATTCTTGTTAATTGAATTTGTTACTCAACTCCTTGGGGGGAGAATTGTATGTCTCCAGTTCTATTTTACTTGCATTCTACCATATATTTCATGTTATAATAGTCTCGATGATGACTCAGTACATGTTCATTTTAAGAGCACTTTTGCTGCAGATCTCACAAAATGCAAAGAAGGTACCAATGTGAGATTTCTAAAATAGCTTCAGCACTTGACCTAAGATTGAAGAATCTGAAGTGCCTTCCAAAATCTGAGAGGGACGAGGTGTGGAGCATGCTTTCAGAAGTCTTAAAAAAGCAACACTCCGATGTGGAAACTGTGGAACTCGAATCACCAAAAAAGAAAATCAACCTTCTGTTGATGGCATCTGACTCAGATGATGAAAATGAACATGCATCGGTCCTCTCTGCTTTGGACTTTTATCAAGCAGAACCTGTCATCTGTATGGATGCATGTCCTCTGGAATGGTGGCTGAAGCATAAAGGGACATATGAATCTTTAGCGCATCTGGCATGTAAATAACCTGCGATGCTGACGACAACTGTGCCATGAGAACACCTGTTCTCACTTTCAGGTGACATTGTAAAGAAGAAGTGGGCAGCAGTATCTCCTGCAAATGTAAACAAACTTGTTTGTCTGAGTGATTGGCTGACCAAGAAGTAGGACTGAGTGGACTTGTAGGCTCTCACGTTTTACATTGGTTTTTTTTTTAATGCAGTTATATTTTTGTACATAATTCTACATTTGTAAGTTCAACTTTCATGATAAAGAGATTATGCTACAGTACTTGTATTAGATTAATTGAAAAATACTATTTCTTTTGTTTTTTACAGTGCAAATATTTGTATACAAAAATAAATATAAAGTGAGCACTGTACACCTTGTATTCTGTGTTATAATTGAAATCAATGTATTTGAAAATGTAGAAAACATCCCAAAATATTAAATAAATGGTATTCTATTATTGTTTTACAATGTGATTAATTGCATGATTAATCACGATTAGTTTTTATAATTGCACAATTAATTTTTTTAATTGCTTGTCAGCCCTAAAATCAATACTAGGTAAAGGAAGAATATACAATTAAGAACCATTACAAATTTTCCAAGAATCGTGTAAAAGGATAAAGGATGTAGTTTTCTTGTCTCAGTGACTTGGTATTGGGAGGGGATTCTACTCCTGAACATTCCAACTTTGGTAGGACAGAAGGGAAAAAACTAAAACTGTCTTTAAAAAACAAAAAGCAAATAAATAACAAAGCAGCTACCTTACGAGATACTCTTAGCAATGTCTCAAAAGTGAATCATTATTGTAAAATCAGCCACACACTGGACAGATAACTCCTGGTTCTAGGAGTTAAGGAGTGACCTTGAAAATCCCAAACACATACCTGAAGTTCTAGAAAGCTCGTCAGATATGTAATTTCAACATGGTTGACCAAAATATCATTTATTTTAAGGTTCCAAAGAAACTGGTTAGAGTATCTCCCAGATACATATATCCAGTAGAAATCCCAGAATTTCTCAGTGATTGATTTAGTATTAACTTGTTAGACAAAAACACACTCTACATTAAAGCTGCAAAAGGTGACTATGTAATCCACAGTTACAGAGTGATTAATAACAAATGTATTGAAATTTCTTGCTTATTAAACAGGTAGAAATGGACGAACAGATGGCTCATCCTCTCTGGACCTTCACGAAGAATATGTGACCTGAAGTTCACTTGGCAAAATCCTAACCATGCAGCTCCACTGATGATAGTTTTGGAACAGGCTGCGAATTATACCACCCCAAGAGGAAGAAAAGTGCTGCTCTGGCAGCAATTTCCAGCAAGGGAAACTGAGGATAAAGGCAGTACAGGAGTAGAGTAACAGCCATAATCTACTAGAGAGGAGGTTGGGAGCTGTGATACTGTACACAAAGTATCAGTACAAAAGTTTACACTGAATATCAAATTAAACTCCTCCAAGAAAATATCTGAAACAGGATCTGCTATAAGATCAAACAGTAACCCAGTCTAGCTAAAGAAACGCATTATGTAAGAGTACAGATGTCCTAAACAGACATTCTTCTAAATTATGCTCTATCACTCTGAATTAAGGCCCCTGTGCAAGGGCATGTGCAGCTGGATTTATAAGAGCTGTAAAAGGGGTGTGTACCTCATTATGGTACCAAGCTCATCTTTATGGGGGCTCCCAGACTGTGGACAGGCTAAAGACAGGATCAGAAGAGCAAAAGGCGCACATGGCTTGAAAGCTTTTTGGGACAGAGATTTTGTCTCTTTGTTTGAAGACCAATTCATTTTTGGAATAACATACTACATATATTTAATAAGTCTAAACTGAAGCAACTCTACAGACCTAGGCATTGCGGGGGAGGGCATCTCCTCAGGATCCAGCCCAGCTTCTGTAGCTAGACAGTGGGATGAACATTTGGCCCTAAGAGAAATTAATGTTTCATTTAACAGGATGCCAAATTAAAGAATAAAAAAAAGAACAAAGAAAGAGAGCTCAATTACAAAGGGTTCCAAAAGGCAAAGTAGCCTACAGACTACACCTGAATAATGAACATTCTCCTAATGATCTCCTATAGAGTAGTTCTTCACTTAGGTTCATTTTGATTTGTGACTACTTCATGAATTTTTGCAGAGACCAAAATTGGTATATAATTTTTTATCTGAGTTGTCATTAATTGAGAACAGATCTTACATCATTTACACATCTCATATACTCAGATTAAACAACTAAATATTACTAAATTTAGTGGAATATAAATACTGTTCCTAAACAACCTGGACAGAGTATGGAACATTTGTTCCCTGTGAATTATGAACTTTAGCCTTATTAGTACAGATGAAGATGTCTCACTTGCCATCGATATGTAATGTCAGAATGAAACACCATAGCCCTCTGTGAAGTTAAAATTCTAATGAAATTTACAGGATTTTGGTTTTGTTCCTGTAGAAAATTGCAGAAAGTGTTCCTTTTTTTTTTATATTTGAAAGGCTTCTGATTTTTATATCATGCTAAAAAAAAAATATCTTTCAGAGAGTAGGCTTCTGTTAACACACCTATTGTATCAACTGTAGACCAAAATCCCACACCCCAAAGAAAAACACACAATGTATTAACACCATTCCTTTCTACAATTAAATCTGCACCAGGACGTGCATAAACAGTGGATTCTGAAACCTACGTAAATAGATTGAAAAGTGAGAAATCAAGCTGGACGATGCTTTAGGAAAAAAGTTGAAATATGAGCAACTTGTAATTTCATGTTTAGTTTTATGATTTTGCCTTGGAATGGTATAATCAGCGGTATAAGTTAGGGACTCTTTGGTTGCTTTGTATTTTTTGATATACACTCGAAGAAAAGTGTCTCAAAGGGGTGCTACTAAAAGGTAGTGCACATTAAGGGCAGGGTCAAAGCGTCCACCACTACATGGATCCTCCCAGCCACATGAGGCTGGGATGCTCATAGTTTACTTTGACCACAAGGCTGAAGTCGTCTCCACCAAGTGGCTCTGCTGCATCTCCATGAGCTTGTGGGGAGACAGCCCCAAACCCCATCACAGGCATTTACCTAGTTCTCACATTATCTATTCAGGCTGGGTGCTGGGTTGAGGATGTAAAGGAAGCTATGGCTGCATTGTTAGGAGGAGAAGACACTGAGAATGTTTGGAATTTATCCCACAGCCCTTTATCCACCACACCCTTATGTGCTGGGGAAACTGCACTTAAAGGATAACAACTGGAAAACCTTTGAGTTTCAGTCTGTCTCATATAAAGCAGCTGGGAGTGGACTTTATAACTGTCTGTTATAAATACTGCAGCTATTTAATTCTGTAATTGTTTTTTCTTTAACGCTATTACCCTTGTACAAAATACACCATGCAAAACTGTATGCAGTGTTGTTGGTCCCAAGATATTAAAGATAAAAGGTAGCGTTTTATTTGCATAGCGTGAGAAAGAGAAGCTTTCAAGCTTACACAGACCTGAAGAAGACTTGAAGAAGAGCTCTGTGTAAGCTTGAAAGCTTGTGTCTCTCACCAACGGAAGTTGGTCCAATAAATGATATTACATCATCCTCTTGTCATACTATGCAAAGTAAACTTGTATTGCATTACTGAGTATGTCTTGAATAAAATATGCCTCCCCATGGCACTCTGGGCACTGCTGAGTAAGATACAACTGTGTCTATAAACAGATTAAATGAAGGGAGGCTTTTATGACATGTTTTTATCTAACCAGGGGTTAACAACAGAACAAGAATGGAGGGAAGGAAGGAGAGGAGAAAAATACATAACTATGGCGCTAATATCTGAGAAAGATCATGTTTCACTTCTAATATAACTGGAATTCAGAAACCTTGCAACAGGGAGCACTTTTACTTCTTTTTCTCAGTGTACATTTGCTAAGTTACAGTGCAGTGATATGTGGGTTTCATTGAGAGAACAAAATTAAAGACTGGATGATTAAATGCAGCTTTTACAAGCAACAAGCAGATTTTAGGTGGTTATCAGGCAAATATCAAGGGAGGTTCAGGTCCAGCTTTCAAAACCAGCTCTGAATCAACTAATAGTGGGCAGCTTGCCTTGATAGATGGTTTATAGATGAATGCAGCGAGACAGAAATCAAACCACAAAGGGAAATTCAATTGTATTTATCTTTACTTTTGATTTTGAGAGAGGATTTCTGGCTATCACAGTGTCCTTCTCTATTTGTCTCTGTATAATGTACAGCAGATATACTTGATTAATGAACTGATTATCAAGTTCTTTAATTATTTTTCAGTAGTTTTGTTCATTATTGCAGCCACAAAGAATCCTTAAAGTAGTGATTCTCAACTCTGCGTCTTGGGAAGGAGACACACATTATGGAATTGATCTCTGCAATGAAGGGCTTAGATATTTAAAATAAAAATCTGACACAATGTAAGAGATATCCTAATCACCATATCTTCCAGCTCTACCTTTGGTAACTATATAAAGTTTCCTTACTATTAACAGTATTCATGAGTTATCAAAGGCAAAAAAACAAAAACAAACAAACAACACCCCCCCCAACAGTTTACGAGTAAACCACAGTAACCACAAAAAAGAGTCAATAACCAAAGTAATTAAGTTTTTTAGCTATAAATAACAATCCAAAATCACCAATAAGATTCCATCTTGGTATCCATTGATGCAAAAGTAGCAGTGAACTTGTTCTCCCTTTAGAAACCACCATTTGTCAAAGCTGTTTTTAATGTTGTAGAAGTATGGGGGTAACACTTGGGGGGAAAAAAGAGAAATACATTGTAACACATGTTCAGCAATTGCTGTTATGTCAAATGACACTAGGTTGGAGTGCAACGGGTGTAAGCAAAAGGAGAATCATGCCCTATGCGAATAGTGGAAAATATCATTAAATTCTAATATATATTTATTTACCTATTTGAGGTATAAGCACCAATCACTAGAGTTTTCCTTTAAGAAAAACTGAGCATCCTGAAATGGAGAATGGCATTTCAAGGGATACTGAAGAAAGAGGGAACCTCCCAAGGACACAGGTAAGATTTTTTCCATGGAATTCCTGCAAAAACTTTCATATCAAAGCACTAATCGCCAAACACAAAACATTTCAGTATGACAGTTTGACAAAGCCATTAAAAGAATATGCTGAAGGTAATCTTTTTAGAGGACTTTTGTGGGCATATGTATATGTACTCTAAAGATCAGTATCATCAATTGAGATAGCTGATTTCTTTCTTTTATCGTAACTTGGACACATCTGGGTCAGGGAAAATAAAGCTCACTTCTAAGTGAACTCTTGAAGAGAGTGCTTTTTCTTTCTCCACATAATACTAAAGTGTCAATGTTTGTGCCATATGATGGATTTTAGAAAAAGTAACTATAGTTTTTTTAGCCATGAAGTTGCTCGCTCAGATTGCCAAATATTTTAAGTTCTAGCTGCTCTTTCCTAAAATTTCTACAACTCTGGAATGTTTTGTTTGAACGTGATCTCCCATAGGTTGTTTGAGAGATTGGAATGCACATTCTACTAAGAGCTGTCTAGTACAGATCTCTTATCAGTTCCTGTTAAGGAAAATTTAACATTACATACAGAGGTTGAAATAACTGCTGGTTAAAGTTAACTTTTGTAATTCCACATTCAGGATGGGGAAAGGAAGAGGAAGGGGCATACAGATCCCCTGGCGAAATGTGGTTGCAGTCTCTTTGAAATTGAGGGAAATTGAGTTTGTGGGGCAGGAGTAAGGCAGAATGGAGGAACGCAGTGTGAAATGAGCTCAGCTTACAGAAGCAAGTAAGTGTGCAGCCTTTTTAAGTGTGGCTCATTGTTTTTTGTATCTTGAAACAGTGCTGTCAGATCTGGGTCACTGGAAAAACTACAGCAGATTTAAGATTCTGTTATTTTTTCATGTAATTTCTTACATTAACAGGACTGGCTTCTCTGATTTAAAAATATTTCTGCCTGATTTCAAATTCAATGCACACTTACGATACATTGTCCAACTCACCTAACTTCTCTTAAACTTGTCTGAAAGGTAATAGTAATAAGGTAGCTGGCACCTTAAATGTTCAGTCCAGGTGTGCCCTAGTTTAATGTAATTAGGACGGTGGGGCTGCCCCTGGGAATCATAAATGACAGACAGCCAAAGACAAGAGAAAGTTTAGAAATTAGAAGCCAGAGACAGAGAATCTAGAGGAAGCAGAGAGTTCACAACCCAGAGTTCAGGAGAAGAGCAAAGCTGGGCTGAAGGCTTCAGGAAGGGGATGCCCCTGAAGGAGGGAGCAGTGAGAGTTCCCTAGTTGAGCAACAAAGCCACATCAGGGTGGTGAAAGCAGAAGACAGTCAGAGGATCCTCTACAAACTTTTCCAGTCTAGAGAGGCGTAGCCAGACAGGTCTGAAGGCTGGCAGCAGCAGTGGGAGATGCCAACTGCTCTCTGAGCTGGAGAACTGAAGCCAGAGGGCTAGAAAAGACTGAGGAATGATAGAAGAGTAAGCCTGCTAATGTTTCTGGGTGATAGCTAGAACCAGACCTGAGGATGAAACGGGGCAGAGAAGTACTCCAGCTGGAGGGGCTGGAATGTGTGGAGAGAGATGCTGAAACTCCTCCAGAGAGCTGGGATGTGGTGACAGATGCTGGAGCCAAAAGGCGAAGCTGGGGTGTGGCAAGAGACCCTGGAGTGTACATGGTGAGCTGATGAACTGTTGGGACCTGAATGAGTGAAAGTATGGTTTGGACTGTGCTGGGAAACTCTAGATTTGGCACAAAAGGGAAAATTGAGGCAAATACACTGGTTGTTGCAGGCCTATCTCAGGAGGGCTCCCGATGCCCTGTCACAGTATAAAGAAACACATAGTGATGAATTTGCTCTGAGCCCTGCCTGCAACTCCATATCACTGAGCAGTAAGAGAAGATGATCGTTGTCAAGGCTTTTTTTCCTAAAAAATAAAACTTTTAATTTTTGATGGACGATACTGATGAGTAAGGATGCAGACAGCTGTTACTGTAAAAGGAGGTTTCCTTTTGTGAAATATTTTTCTAACAAAAAATAGATGTATTGAGCTTCTCTGCAAATAGTTTATAACAAAAAACTAAGTGTCTTGACATCTCTTACTGGGGAACATTAACTGGTCAAGTGGTACTTTTGAACACTCAAAATGAAGGACTAACTGTGACAAGGGAACAGGAAGTAAACAAGAGTTGAAAAATGAACAAGTAAAGAAAAAATAAGTATGCAGAGATGAAGAGAAGAAAGAAGCAAAGAAGAGAGTAGAAAAAGGGAGATAGCAAGTGAGAAATAGCGGGAAAGGATGAGAAAATATATAGGTCAGAAGGAGTAAAAGTGATGGGATAGAAAAATGTAAATATTTCCCTAAGAGGATGAAACATACTTTGTGATTCTATGGCAATGCTCAGGCATCACTTCTATGCACCAAGGACTCAAAATTTAGTATTCAGATATGGAAACAGAATTCTAATATTTCTTATTCAGTGATAGCAGGGCTTATTTTTCCTGTCGTGGATTAGACGGTAAAACACTAATTTAAATCTCTCTTGAAACACCAATCTTTCACTTTTAACTCTTTTAAAGTAAATATGACTGGACAGACTGTAAGGGGATGCACATTAAACTGAGTAAGCAGAGGAAAGAAAAATTCTTTTCAGCGTTTCTTTACAGTGGGAAGCAGTACTGGGTAAATAATATGTTAATCAACATAACGTTAAATGTGTTTTCTCTCTGCGCCGACAAAAACTATTGTATTTAAAGTTTTGTCATATAGTCATAGTCAGATGTTAAATGATTTCATAGATTCATAGACACTAAGGTCAGAAGGGACCATTATGATCATCTAGTCCGACCTCCTGCAAAACGCAGGCCACAGAAGCTCACCCACCCACTCCTGCGAAAAACCTCTCACCTATGTCTGAGCTATTGAAGTCCTCAAATCGTGGTTTAAAGAGACTCCTCCAGCAATTGATTTATTATAAAAAGCATTACATTTCAAGTTAGTATAGGTTAACCATGACCAATTGTCAGGATTTTAAACACAGCAGGTGATCTCTGGATCACCTGGTGGTCCCTTCTAGCTTCAAACTTTATGACAACAGTCCTTGTCTACAATGAGTGCTAATGTGTTTAATCTAATATTACTGAACACGTGACATTGTGTTAGAACACTTAGTGTAAAGAAGCCCTTATTGGTGAGTTCATATTAAAGGGTAAATTGGGAAAAGAAAGGGATTAATTAATTTTAGATTAAAAATATGTAGTTTTGGCTCAACAAGAAGCAACTTTGTCCTAACTGTTCTTGTGGAAATCCACACAATTTATGTGCATTGCTCCCACACTTTAATGATACCATTAAATTCTGATTGGCTGGGTAAGCATATAATTGGCTTGCTGGGTTTTTTTGGCTTTTTTTGTTTGACAACCATAGGACAGAAGATAAAATAAGGTTCTTTTAAGGATGAACCTTCAATAGGAAAAAGGTGTGTTCTTCTCTCAAAGCTAATTAACTCAAATTTACTAATGGAAGGTAAAATTCAAACACAGACACGGCAGTTCATAGTTTACATGTGAGTTAGTAGGTCAAGGTAAAATCTAGGGTCCCCCAAGTCTTTACCTTAACCTGCCAACTCATAAAACAAGGTCTAAACTAAGGGGTATGAGAACAGCCTATTCTATGTTGATTATCAATTCTAATCATAATCCCATTTTTGCACAAGTTATTCTCTATTTATTCATTTTACTATTCCAAATAGAAACCTGTGGTTTCACATAGTACATAGTGTGAGATGTCTAAACAATAAATTGTCAACCACCAAAAAGATATGCATTTACCAAATTCCTTTAAAAAAAAAAAGGAAAAATTAATACAAATTGAGAAAGAAAAAAAAAACTCAGACAAGTGGCTTTATGCATAAAGAAGTGCAATGTGCATATCTGGGACTTCAACTCAGTAGTTTTTCCAATGCTTAATGACATAGCTGTGCCATGCAGACATGCTATACTAAAACTGTTGGCTCTCATTAGCCTGTGTAATATGACTAAGTATATTTTTCTTTTAATTCTTAAAATGAATGTAGAAATAATCAAACCGACTAGGATGGAAAATAGTTAAGTCATAGAGATAACAGATCTCTCTCTACTTACTCATGAGAGCATATAACAGTTGTCAAATTCATGTACTTCCCACTCCCCCCCCCCAAAAAAAATACTTTGTTCACTGAAAGGTCAAGTTTCTGTAGTAAATTACCTAATCTTTATCTATCTGTCTTGTCCCCTATACCATAGTATTTGAATGCTTAACAATCTTTAATATATTTTTCCTCACAACACTTTTGTGGGGTAGGGAATTACTGCTATCCCCATTTTGGAGATGAGGGATTAAGGGATCAGACACATTATGGTAATTGCCCAGGGTTGCATAGGAAGTCTGTGGTAAGGCAAGGAATGGAACCCAGGACTCTAGAATCCCAGGATAGAACCCTAACCATTGAGCTATCCTTCCTCTCAAACAATAACAGTTACATAATTCAAATATTAAAACTATGAAAGTCACCATGTAAGGCAATTTACATAAGTATTCCTTTGTCTTATATCGCCTATGTTCAGTGATTTACAATATAAGCACACAAAACTTTGCTTGAAATGTATTCAGAAAAACTTATACTATGACCCAAAAAACATACTTTTGAACTACTTTAATATACAGAGAATTAATACGCATGTCTTCAACTATGGAAAATATGTTGTTAATATTTATGTTGAAAGACACATGGCTAAAATTTTGTTTCTTTAAACTGCTTGCATACGGTTTAATATTTACCATAACCATCTTAACTTTTAGCTAATGATTGTTTTTGCCCACAAATTGCCTATTTTAAAATGTGCAATATTATACAGTATTTGAAATGTAAAGAGACTTCATAAATATTGATGATATAAAATTTCATGTGGATAAAATGAACAATGTAAATACAGTTAATAAATATTGATATTATAAAACTTCATGTGAACTTCAGTGCATAAAGTATTCTGTGCACAGACCTATATGCTCTGGAAGGAAGCTAGATAGAAAACTTTATGTGAAAGGTGCCTAAAGTTTTCTATGGTTTTCCATCTTCTTAGGGTGTTTTCCATCTTCTTAGGCACAAGTCTTTATGCACTGTAACTTTTCTGTAGTGCCAAGCAGCTAGCATCTCATGTTCAGCCTATTAGAAGGTAAGCACACTCATTTTGTCTCTCAATTTTAATGCCAGAGTTATCACATGGAAAATTATAAACACTGGCATTTGATGAATTGTTTTATTTGCTGGCTTCGATGCGCCAGACAGAAGCATGAATAACAAATGATGCTAATAACTTTGTTCTTGTTTTTTTTAAAGACAGTGTATGCATGAGGTTTTCTTTAGCTCTACATCTACGTAAACTTTTTACACCAGAGTGGTCCAACCCCCCCCCCCGTCCCCGAATAACCCATGAGACACCAGTGCTAGGAATTTTTATTTAAAATGCTTAATTCCTTGCAACTCCAAAAGTATTTTAATGATTTACTTCTAACTTTCTAGAAATTAAATCTGTACCTCAAGGGTAGATGCTGTGATTCCGGTTAGCAAAACATATCTGTGTTCTTCTCTACCAAAAATCTTTATTTTTTTTGGGTTAACTAATCATGGGAAAGCATGGGTTGGCCCATGGATCTTTTGAAGAATTTCAGCTCTCATTGGGAGTCCATGGGTTTGATCCTTTATGTTACTCACAGCATTATCCCTGACCTCCTGCTCTCTATTAGCCTTCCATACTGCCTAGGGTTCAAATTGGTGCTCTCCGAGGCTTTCAGTTAAGTTTGTTCAGCTGTTTACTATTACAAAGCCAATCATACACCCACTCATGCACACACAAACATCCCAAAGTTTCAAATATCATAGCAAAAATCTCAATGTCAAAAGTCATTAATATTTAATAAAAATTAAAATTTTGGAATCTAATATTTCTCTGACAGCTATGACAAAACTTTAGCCTTAGGTACTGTTTATTCTTTCTATTTACAGCAGTGTAAGTATGCATGTATATGTAAAATTACATTTCACATTCTGCCAGACATGATCTAATTGGGTGGAAAGTTGATTTTATGTATATATCAATATTAAAGGTTGCTGAGCTGGCTTTTTCCCCTCAGAGTACAGTCATACACTTCATGTTTCCACTGACAAATTATATTTGACATTTAATTTAAAAACTAAGTTACCCTAATCTAAAGCTCTAGTACAACAACAGTGATAAAGCAATGAAGCTTTCTATGGGACAAAATGAATTTTTTTAGTTCAAGATAATTTTAGTAATTGAAAATGCAATTTAGAATTCATTACTTTGGATGGTTAATTACATCAGAACAGCCACAGTTTCAACGATGATGAACCAACAAAATATAATAATTTCCCCTCCAATAATTGTATTAGAATAAATAAAATGAAAAAAAAAAAAGTAAGGCAAGTGGAAATAAGTATTTGACCTACACTAAAAAGAACAAGTGTATATCAACATGTGATTCACTATCCACCCTAAGCTTTATATTTGCGTGTATGTTCTACCATTTCATAAATGATTGAACTCACCCAGGTACTGGAATTAAGATTTATGGAAGTTATAACAAGGCAACTCCTATATGACAAATATGTTTTCTTTCTTTATAATCTGTCATGATGGGGCAACAGGATTTCATTTAACCCTCACTGTACAGTGTGTCTATAACTCTTACTATAATACAGAGGGAAATTCAGTATTAAGAGCAAAATTCTTCTTTGAGAGCCTCATGATTAATTCCCCTGTTTCTTGCTTCCAATAGTATGAAATACATGGAAGCAGCACTGGGAGTTTCAGTGATGTAAGATTTCAAGCTCAATATCACCACTGTGCCCATCAGCTCAACCCATGTCTTCTCTTTGGGTCCTTAGACTTCTCCCATTTTGTATGCCAATTGTATCCTCATTGCCACAGAACTCACCAGGGGGAAAGAATCCTTGGTCTATGCCCTTGTGACCAAGACTAAGGGATTGCCTACAACAGGAAAGTTATACCAGCATAAGATAAGGTGGGGATAGAAACTGATATAGTTACACTGGCATTAAACCCCACGTGAACACACTCATTCTAATAAAATCCCCTCCCCTTTTTTATTTTCCTCAGTTTAACTTACGTTGCTTAGGAAAGGATTTAAGCCAAATTGGGGGGGAAAAACCCACTTTTACTGCAATAAGAATGTCCCCAGTGGGGTTTATATCAGTATAACTATATTAATTTACCTGTGCTCGTATATATGGTAAAAACAGAAACTGTGAGTGTTGTGTGCTAGGTTCATAACCTCTGATCACAAACAAGTAACCTTTTTAGCCTACAATGTCGCAAATAAGCAGAGATGGCCAACATTAGAAATACGAAAGATGTGCAAACCTGGGTTTATGAAAAATCCCTCACTCTCACAGATCTTGGGAGACAGACCAGTCCTTGCTTACAGACAGCCCCCCAACCTGGAGCAAATACTCACCAGCAACCACACAACAAAAACTCTAACCCAGGAACCTATCCTTGCAACAAAGCCCGATGCCAACTCTGTCCACATATTTATTCAAGTGACACCATCATAGGACTTAATCACATTAGCCACGCCATCAGGGGCTCGTTCACCTGCACATCTGCCAATGTGATATATGCCATCATGTACCAGTAATGCCCCTCTGCCATGTACATGGGCCAAACTGGACAGTCTCTATGCAAAAGAATAAATGGACACAAATCTGACATCAGGAATCATAACATTCAAAAACCGATAGGAGAACACTTCAACCTCTCTGGCCAATCAGTAAAAGACATAAAGGTGGCAATTCTGCAACAGAAAAGTTTCAAAAACAGACTCCAGTGAGAAACTGCTGAGCTTGAATTAATATGCAAACTAGATACTATTAACTTGGGTTTGAATAGAGACTGGGAGTGCCTGGGTCATTACACATATTGAATCTATTCACCCATGTTAAATATCCTCACACCTTCTTGTCAACTGTCTAAATGGGCCATCTTGATTATCACTACAAAAGTTTTTTAATAAATTAGCATTTTACAGTTTGTATGGCAACTTCCACCTTCTCTGTATGTATGTGTGTATATATATATCTTCTTACTATATGTTCCATTCTATGCATCCAATGAAGTGGGCTGTAGTATATGAAAGCTTATGCTCTAATAAATTTGTTAGACTCGAAGGTGCCACAAGTACTCCTGTTCTTTTTGTGGATTTATGCTGAAGACTCTTGAGAATAATTTGAATGCTTCAGCCAACAACAGAAGGAAATTTAAGGTACTTTTGGGAGATACACACATACGGATCATGTATTAGGAGCATACCTTTCTGAATCACAAATATTTTAAATTACTGGTTCCACAGCTAAAGATAAATTTCATCAGTTTTTGTTAATTCAAGGTGCCTCATTCCTATAATTTTCTTTCTTGATGGTACACTGATAATTCCTAACTAGGAATATCATTTTCTCAAGCACATTTATGTTTCTGCTAAAAGAGAAGAATCTCACCATATTTCTACTGTGGAGGAAAAATCCAGTAGGCCTAAACCTCCCAAGTAGGCCTAAAACTTTGGTCAAGCTAACTGTGTGTGTAAAAGCATAAGTAGAAGCTGACAAAAATTCCATTGTGGGGCAGTTGCAACAGAACAGCTTAAGAAATGTAACCCTAATAGTTAGAAATTAGGAAACACCTGTTAACCACAAAGAACAACCTGTCAACAGGAAAAGCTTGTTTTGCCATATCCAAAATAAGGAAAGCTACTGTTAGAACTTGCACTATATGCCAATTAAGGAAAAATGCTGTTAAAGGAAGTGTGCTGAACAAATTGTGGTTTTCAGCTATATAAACTCCTGTATTTTCTGCTTACACAGAACAGCTATGGCTGACTCTCCCTGCATACGTATGCTTGAATAAAGGCGGGTTCTGATTCAAACACAACACATGGTTAATTTTCCACCACACTACCTAGTCTGGATTGTAACATCACGCAGCAGGGGTTTCAGCAAGTGTTAGACACATATGTGGTTTTTGGCTATATGTGCTAAATTACCTACACCATATACCACCCTGATAGTTTATGGCAAGCAGCACTCACTATGTCACAATACCCTCCCCAAAAAATCTTGCATATAACATGTCTAATTTTCACTCACATGTGCTCCCCAAAATACTGTAATCCCTTACCAGATTCTGCATTCTGTAATCCCTTACCACATTCTGTAATTGGAATTTCCATTCCACTATGCTCACAACCATGGTACTTTAAAGCAACTAAAAGAAAAATGTAACGGTTTTGTTCATCCAATAAATCTGACAACAGTGATAAAATTAAATGAAATTAGATGTCAAGTGCGTCTTAATTTAGTCATACTTTGAGGTACTTCTTTCTTTAAGTTCTTAATAAATTCTAAGCAGCATTTTTCTTACTTTACCTGTCTGAACATTTCAGTTATTAGCAATGGAAATAGTTCGTCTGTTTTTGTGTGTACGGTGAAATCACATTTACCGTTTACCAATAAAAATCTAATTCTCCAAAGCATAATTATAACCAGACAACTCCCTTATCATACATTTGCAGATCTAGAAGTGCAAGGTAAGGCCAGTACTGCCTTAAAACAGAAATCCTCTTTTTCTCACAGTATAATCTAGTTTACTATTTTGGTTTGGATTTTAGGATTCTCCTATCACAAATGATGATGGGATTATCTGGAGATTCCTCACTTCTCTGCAGGCAGCCTCAGATCAGTCGTGCCTGAATTTTCACTACTGTTAAGCCTTTTAATGAAAGATTAATCACCAGTTATGGTAGTTCTTTGAGAGAATAGCCTCTGCATATTCACACTTGTGCAATGGGCACCCCGGCACAGCTGAGCTTTATGGAGTTTCTAGAAAGCAATATCCAATAGGCACTGTGTAAGCTCTTTCACAACACTGAGAATCAGGAGGTGAGGTTATAAAAAGGCTATGCTGTCCTCCTAAATGTGGCAGTTCCTTTCTGTAAACCCTAGAATTCTAAACGTAGAACCTGTAGTACGTAGAACTCTACATAGTTTCTGTTTGTGGAAATTGAGTAAGAAGCACAACCCTCATGTAAGGGAGCTGAGCAATTAGGATTACACATGGCTTGCAAGACAACCTTCACAGAGAGAGCATCAGATCTAGATGTTAAGGTCAAGAGACTAGTGTGTGAGAGTATAAACGAAGGACTTTAGATAGCCATCATAAAGATTTCTAGACTTATTTCCTGTAATAGTGATATTAGACAGCCAGTGGGTGGGAGTTGATATTCTCCTTACAAGAGCTACAAAAATTCTGCAGCCTGGACTACATTGAAAAGTTTTGCTAACATAGCTGTGTTGGTTAGGTGTATAAAAAACAAACAGTGATGCCACCACAACCTTCATGCCAGTGCAGCTTACTTTGTTCAAAGGTATAAATTATATTGTCAAAAGCACCCTTTTGCTGACATAAGGGGCAACTCCACTGGAAGAATTTGCTGCTATAGCTATACCATATACCTACTGAAGCTCTGGGAATGGGTGGGTGTAGGCCAACCCATTAATAAATGCCACCCACCCCTCAGCTTAAGTGGAGTCGTCACTGGACCCAGGCATCAACTGATCACGGGGGACAACAAATGAAAAAACAAGGATAGAAGTGACGGTCAGAGGGATGAAATCAGGGATCCAGTAGAGAACACCGAACAGAGGACCCCAGGGAGCCAGTGGATTCAGCCCAGGTGTGACTTCAGGAGGGATGGGAAATAGTCCCCTCAGTCGCAGAGCACCTGCCCCCTGTCCAGCTCCCTCCTCCTGGTATAGCTATACCATATAACTGAACTAGCAAACCCTTTTTAGTGTGGATAAAGCCTAAATAATTTTCTAAACATTTTCATCTTATGACATTATAAATTCTGGGCCTTTTGGCATCTAGGATATGGAATCTCTCTCCCTCTAGATTAAGGTTTCTGCTGTGCCAAAACAGGCAATGCTACATTCTGTCCAACAGCCGAGGTCTGGACATCAACTATTATATTAATACTATACTCCAGTAAAAGTTTGTTATCCACAATTTTGCTGTTTATCAGAAGTTAATATATTTGAATAACTAGTCAGCAAAATTTTGTGGAAATAAAATATTGAGGAAGGAGTATAAATCAGAAAAATATTAAAATATTGCAGGCTATTTTAATTGAATACACAGACCCTTCAGGTACTTAGAGAAAATAGGGTTTACCACCGTGAAAATCCATGCTATGCACAGATATGTGTTGCATGGTGACAACTCTTGTCTCTTTTATCTTGCCAATAATGGAATTGGAGCAGAAACTGAATTTTAAATGTTCTTCCATCCTTCAGTATGAAAGGTTCTATAGAAATATAAAATATTAGTATTAAACATCTTTATAAAGTTGTATGAAATTGAAACAAAATTATTTCCAAATGGTGATAAGAGCAATTTCTTTTAAAAGTGGTAAATTATTTTACAGGGGTAAAAATATACTTGTTCCCATGCATATTTACTGAATTCTTGTTAAGGATCCTGGTTGTGTGATAAAGATGTTTCCTATTGCTTGTAAAAAAAAAAAGGGGGGGGGAGGTGAACAATTGATATTAACTCACAGGGGGAAAGGCAAAGGTCTGATCACCTTGAAGGTGTTCCTTCAGCACATCCTCATCCAATCAGAGCAAATGTCTGATCCTCACTTATCACCTAGCACCTCACAAGAAAATTCAATCCTATCAACTAAAGTGCTGCTAACAGCAATCACTCAATATTATTGTTTTACCAGGCTGGCCTTAGAACATAGAGTAGAAGGGTCTGAGCCATTGCAGTTTCTACTTAACATCTGAATTGTTGTACACAGCAGTTCAGTTATGATTAGAACACAGTGGTTATGAACTGCAGGTAGACAGAGATACTTGGGGATGCGTTAGTCTTTGCTGTTGAAGGGCAGTGGGCAGTGAGACTAAGGCTATGTCTACACTACAAAGATAAGTTGACCTATGTTAGGTCGACTTACAGCTACTGCATTAATTACTGCGGTTGCTGATGTCCACACTACTCTCCTGTTGGTGGTGAGCATCCTCACCAGGAGCACTTCCACCAACTGAAGGTGGTCAGTATGGAGGACTGGGAGCCAGGGTTCACAGCTCCACACAGCTCCCTGGGGACTTCTCACCTCTGTGCTCCTAGCCAGGACGCAGGGGGAAGCCACCTGGGGCTTCTCACCTCCAGCTGGGTGATCCATGCCCGGAGTCTGGCTGGCTTCCATGTTCCTGGTGGGGAGCGGCAACCAGAACCCTGGGGGGGCAGCATCGTTCTCAGCGGGGCTCCTTGCTCGAGTGGAGCCGTGAAATTGACAAGAATGACAGTCAAAAGCAGACGTAAGGAACGCAGTGTCTACACCAACATAAGCTCTTTGCCTCTTCTTGAGGTGGTTTTATTATGTTGGCATAGCAGGGGAGTTACATCGGCAGGAGGAGCATTTCAGTATGTACACCCTCCACTGTTTTGTCGACAAAAGCTGACTTTTGTCAACAAAACTGCATAGTGTAGACAAGGCCTAAATAACAGTTCTTTTGTTCTGTGTACAATCCAATGATGTACAATGTTCAAAGGACAAAATGGGCTGAATCCAAATGCTTGCTGCCTAGAGATTCTGGGCATATTTCTTTTACTACAACCCTTGCAAAAGGCCTCTTAATCAACATATTGTGGCATCCAAGCTTCCTGTTCTCATGTATTTGATCATTTTTGACAATAAATAAAATTGCACATTTATTTTACCCTTTGTCAATCATTTTGAGTGCACACAGGGCTAGTGTATGTTGTACCTTTACAATGCTTCTCAATATGTGAACTTTCGAAACACTGCATTGGGTAAAAAGCGCACAGCTGTCTTAACCTCTTGCGTGCTAAGAATGTCCACTCAACCCAGAACCATTTGAATGAGGATGGGCATTTTATTTATTTATTTATTTTAAAGGAAAAGGAGAAGAAATAAGATGTGAAGTATGCATCCTCGGCCACTTTGCCGAGACTACACTGTAGGGGTCATTCAGAGAGTAAAAACATATTGCTGCTTTGACGGTGTTTAGAAGCAGGCTGCACAGCATTGAGAACTGAGTATTTACAAACACTTTGAAGTAATATCAAACTGTATTTTGATACCTTGGCGTGCTTAACTTAGGTAGAGTAACACATTTGATACCTATGTATTACAGGGGCTATTGAGCAAAAGAAGCTACTAAATACCAAAATAAACTTCAAAACAACATACATTCTATGTTTAAAACGACAAATGTGGATAAGGATTATGACACTGAACAATTTAAGTAAAAAAAAATCACAATTAAAGATGGAAAGAACCATGTGTATGACATCTAAAACAGGCCACTGAGAAACTTGTTAAGGGGAAAGAGAAGTAACTTTCGAGCTGCAGAAGGAAATCTACTGTAATTCACCATCTAACAAATCTGGCCCAAGGGACAAAATTTTACTGCAGTGATCCAACTATGGATTATAGTAACAGAGTTGCAAAATCCTGAAAACAAGGAGTTTATAGTGGAAATGTTGACAAAAACTACATTAGAGCACAGAAAACTCAAACCTGTAAATACCTCTGGGGGACTTCAGGCACAGCAGCTGAAATCTTGGAGCCATTTGAATTAATGGGAGTTTTGTGGTTCACTTTAAATGGGCCAGAATTTCACCCAGAATCATTAAGATACCACTAAGTTGGACAGAGCAACAAGGAAAGCAAGGAAAGACAGAAGCTTGGGAAAAGATACACATAAACAAAATGTCCTTGAAAATGCAACATCTGAGAAACACTTTGAAGCTGTAAAATTTTTACAGTTTCTGTTTTTTTAAGTCTCCAGATATATCAAAAATCCTTTTTATCTCAACAGCAAGGCTTTATATTTTTAATTCTTTTTTGAAAAGTCCAAGAATAGTAAAGATTAAAGTAATAAATTACATCACGCTGTCTTGACTGATTTCCACAGGCGGGGGGAGTTAAAGTTTCTGATTTAATGAATGAAATATGAACAGGCATAACATAGATTTTTTTAAAAATATTAAACAATTTGCAACAAAAAACTGTTTAAAATTAAAGCTGTAGGACAGAGACCAACAAAAAATGATATTGAACTATAAGCTGCCACTATTTCTTAAATCTTTCTACTGTGCTTAAGTATTGCAGATCATATAGGATGTAAGATCATGCTTCCTTCTATAGTACCTGCAATACCTATGCAGAATGGAATGAATTACAGATGAAACACCATTCTTAACAGTGAATTATCTTGCTCTTGTTGGTTTGCATCACAATCCTGACAGTACACACGTATTTTTGGTGTTCCTTTTCTAGTTTTCTTCATATGCAAAAATTCAACAGGACACGTTGATGGTGCTATGTCCATGGTGCCATAGAGGTACATACTGCTTTGCTAGATGTTCACTAAGCAACTATTGGGCAGTGAAGGGGTTAATTTTTTAAAAAGTTATAATACATTTTCTCTAACAAGTAAGAGTTGACATGAAAAACTGTCTAACTACCTCTAACATGCCATATTAATAAAAACTTTTAAAATGTAGATGACATAAATATGTATTTAGGGAGTTTTAAGAACCATTAGTCACTACTGTTTATTGGCACAATATTCATCTCCCCTCACAAAGGTGTTTTGGGGATAAATTATTTGTTAAAGTACTTCGAGATGCTCAGATGAAAACCATAATGGAACTGCAAGAGATAAGCCCTAACTAAATGTTCTTAACTTGGAAGTGGTTCAAATGTTCATCTCCCTCTCCAATTTTAAACATTAGTACTATTCTGCTCTATATTAGCCTGAGCTTTCTGGGCACTGCAGAGCTTAACTTCCTTCAAGGCTCTCAGTGAGGTTTGTTCAATGACTTATCCATCCACAATGACACATCCACCTACCTTTATAGCCATCTAAATTTCAAAAAGTCAGAAGTCTAAGGTAATTTTTAAAGTAATTAGAAATTAAGGAATCTGTGTGTGTTATGACAGAAGGCCAACTTTATCACAAGTGCATAAACTATAGGACTAGTTGTTATTATTGTTAAGTTATAAAATCCCTTGAAAAAAAAAATGTTGTTCACAACATCACTAGTGCAACCTTAACTATAGGGCCCAACATGTGTTTTCTACTTTAGTGTCCAAGCTTTGGTCTAGTAGAAGCAAAGAGCAGCAATGGACACCTGTTCCATTTACACTAATAATAACTTACATTTATATACAGTAAAAGCTGTTTTATCCAGCATGTTGGCAAAATGGGGGGTGCTGGTAAGTGAAAAATGCCGGTTAACTAAGAGGGAGGAAGTTTGGGTGTGGGAGGGGGTGAGGGCCACGGGCTCTGGGAGGGAGGTTGGATTGGGGCTGGATCCAGAGGGTACTCACCTTGGGTGGGTCCCTGCAAGTGGTGACATGTCCCGGCTTCTCCTAGGCAGAGGCGCGGTAAGTGGCTCTGCGCGCTGCCGCTGCCACTGCCCCTGCCCACCCTGAGGGCTGGCTCCTCAGCTCCCATTGGCCGGGAACAGCAGCTAATGGGACCTGTGAGGGCGGCTCCTGCGGGCGGAGGCAGTGTGTAGAGCCGCCTGTTACGTCTCTGCCTAGGACCAGCCGGGACAGGTTACGGCTTGCGGGGAACTGCCCAAGGTGAGAGCTGCCTGGATCCGGCACCCCACAACTCCTCTTGTGTCCCAAGCCCCGTCCCAAGCTCGTGCTCTTCACCCCCACCCCCCAATACCCTAACTCCCTGCCGGTCCTGCGTCAACTGGACTAGAAACTGGACTTAGATCCAGTTGTTCATGTGGGTAAATAATTAAATACAAGTCAAACCTGTGAACAATTTTATCCCTTCAAAAAATACTTACATATTAGGTTACACATTTTCATACATAAGTAAATTTAGCAGGGCACAAGAATCACAAGAGTTTAGAATGGAAAGTGAAGAATACATCATCTGACACCACAAGGGAATTCAGAAGGGCACCTAGGAGCAGTGACGGGATCTCCCACACATTTACCAAGACAGTCCTAACCGGCTAAACTTGTGAGATCTAACAACATGACAGCAAAAGTGCAGCAACTACAGTGAAGTGCATAGCAAAGTGGCAAACAAGATGCTCAACCCTGGAAGCTGCCTGCTTTTCACTCAATAAACTTTTTTTTTGTTATGAGTCTGAATATGCCCATTAAGACCAAAAGAAAGAGCATGTCTAAAGGATAAAGGAAATAGGGAGCTCAAAATTACAAAATCAAGCCAGCAGAAAATTGCTTCACAGCCAAATCTTAAAAAGTATCCCCCTGCCACCTGCATAACCAGCTATATTTAAGAATTTTTAGATATTAAAATGTGTCCAATAAGCAAACACAAATAAGAGAAACAGCCTTTCTTTGCATTTAAAAAGCTGACCAAAAGCACCGTTTCTTGAAGATTTATTTTGTTCTACTAAATATAAAATAGTCAGGGAAACAGCAGGGAAAAAAGGGTATCTGAACTGAAGTCAAATAATGATTGGTTGGGTGACTTTACTCAAAGAAATTTATCACTGATGTTGATTAGCTTGGAAAGTTCTAGAACACAAACCAGACTCTTTGCTAGGAAGAACCCATAAAAAAACCCCCAAAACCTTACTAAAAACTTCTTAAATAACAGACTAATAATAGCACAACTAAAAACCAACAACCAAACAAAAAAATCTATCATAAAGTGCTTGGTGCCTCTTCTCCCAGACAACATCTGATATGCAGATTTTTTCCCCATGTTGACACAGCTGCTGTATCCAAAGGTATTTGCTATCTTTGCAATATTAATAAGATTTGCAATATTTACACACACGCCCTCAGGTGTCGTCTAGAAACGGCATATCTGTAGTATATGCCCAGATCTGACTGACAATATGAGAAATTCAAGAGATACTACTAAATCATTATCCTTTCCCTTCTCCACTATATGAACAATTAAAAGACTCTTGCAGAACTACAAACTTCAGAACTTGTAGCCAAGTAGTAACTTCAGTGCCCACCTAAGTGTAGCCACAAATCTCTGCTCAATTCTCTGTTGTGGAAAAAGGCAAAAAACTTAAGAGTGAAGCCTGTCTTAAGCCAAAAGAATGACTATGGAAAATCAATTAGTAAATTAATTAAATTAGTTAAAAAAAAAAAAAGGAAAATTATTAAAGCCAGTGAACTACTTGCTCTTTCTAACCACCCTGAAAAATTTCTCATAAAAATCTATTGAGCAAGTAGACCGTCAAACACTAAAACATATGTATAGCAGGAGAATATATACAACTAGTCACTATTTTGTGAAAGCTCATAAAACTAAAAAAAATACCCTCTCCCCTTCAGAATAAAATAAACTGATAATTTTAATGAAGCCTATCTGGATGTAAAAACCTTAATTTGGAAAATTTCCCCTTTCCCACACGATCTTCTTCACCAGACTAGGCTCTCTCTAGTTTAATCTTTAAAGAAATAGATTGACAATGGAAGCAAACACACTTTAATCCTCAAGCACCTAACGAATGGAGTGAGTCTGGCAAGTAACTCAACACATTTGACCAGCCAGAAGTGCTGCAGGGACAGCATTGGGAAAAACGGAATTAGAATTAGCAATATAGGAAGGTGGGAAAGCAAAGTTCTGCATGCTGCCCCACTGAGACGGACAATAAATTAAAAGTAGACAGAAGATGGCTGTTATGCACAGCATTTGACTTTTGCTCACTCATTTATTTATACTCTCTAGCTTATTAAATATGGAATAGAGCACAGAGTTGCAACTCTGTTTTAGCATTAGCACTGAATACAGACACAAGTCAGTCTGAGCTGCTTTCTGTAACAGAGCAAGAGGTTGACTTCTTAAATGAAAAATACATTTTCTTTTTTGCTGTGTATAAATTTTATCTCCAATGTTCTGTGATACTGATGTGCAACACACAGTGATCCATAGATAAATGAGCCTCCCATCCCTAGCTGGAGTGAAATACACCCTGTTTGCTTTAGAGATAATTTACTGAAAAACAGAGGATAAAGAGTCATTTTAAAAACAGTATTGTGAAAAAAAAAAAGTCAACGTCTCCTGAGAAACCACCTTTTTTAGCAATGACAGGCTGGTGCTATAGAAGGTACTATAGACTGTACAGGAAAAAAGTTATAGTTTCACTTTTCTGTAGGCTGCTGCCTGACAAATGCACCATTACCAAAAGGAATGCAAGATGTCTGTACTAATGAATCAAACCTTAAAAGAAAAAACAATTTGCAGAATAAATTGATGTGTTTACTACATTTTATAACAAAAACAACAACAAGGCATTGTGTGTGCAGAAAATAAAGCAATCTGGGCAAGACAAATTGTATCAATGCTTGGAGTTAAGAAAATAATTATCCTGCAATTTAATTATTATTTTCTTCAAAACATCAGTAAATGGGAGATAAATGGGGACACAAACTCAAAATCATAACAAAAATGCGGATCATAACAGAAAAGAAAATGCACTGGCAAACCAGATCTATTGCAAGTCAAAATTGCATATCAGCATTTTCCCACAAATTATTTGACATTTGCAATATGTTGGTGTAGGTGTAAAGTCAGCTTTAAACTGCTGTTGGCTCAGGGTTCAGCAGATGTATCAAGTATAACATTTTGCAGCTTCTTGAATATATATGTTTGACTGTTCTGGGATAGAGCAGTTTAAAAAAATACCTCATTTACTGCATTATGCTTCAGTGATCACTATAGAAGAAATGACGTTTCTTTATTAAGTCCTGCATATGCTCATTCTTTGCATGACATCCAAATGTATTCAAAATGATACAGAGGTATTAGATTCTTTATTACAAAAACCCATGATGTTCTTTATAGAAAAGTGAAAAGAAAAGGAGGACTTGTGGCACCTTAGAGACTAACCAATTTATTAGAGCATAAGCTTTCGTGAGCTACAGCTCACTTCCTCAGATGCATATCGTGGAAACTGCAGCAGGCTTTATATATACACAGAGAATATGAAACAATACCTATTCCCACCCCACTGTCCTGCTGGTAATAGCTTATCTAAAGTGATTTCCAGCACAAATCCAGGTTTTCTCACCCTCCACCCCCCCACACAAATTCACTCTCCTGCTGGTGATAGCCCATCCAAAGTGACAACTCTTTACACAATGTGCATGACAATCAAGCTGGGCTATTTCCTGCACAAATCCAGGTTCTCACATCCCCCCCACCCCCATACACACACAAACTCACTCTCCTGCTGGTAATAGCTCATCCAAACTGACCACTCTTCAAGTTAAAATCCAAGTTAAACCAGAACATCTGGGGGGGGGGGTAGGAAAAAACAAGAGGAAACAGGCTACCTTGCATAATGACTTAGCCACTCCAAGTCTCTATTTAAGCCTAAATTAATAGTATCCAATTTGCAAATGAATTCCAATTCAGCAGTTTCTCGCTGGAGTCTGGATTTGAAGTTTTTTTGTTTTAAGATAGCGACCTTCATGTCTGTGATCGCGTGACCAGAGAGATTGAAGTGTTCTCCGACTGGTTTATGAATGTTATAATTCTGAGGAAGTGAGCTGTAGCTCACGAAAGCTTATGCTCTAATAAATTGGTTAGTCTCTAAGGTGCCACAAGTCCTCCTTTTCTTTTTGCGAATACAGACTAACACGGCTGTTACTCTGAAACCTATAGAAAAGTGGTTACTCAAGAGTTTTTAGACCCATTAGACTTTTATAATAGTTAGGCATACAGGCTGTATAAAATGTATGTTCCTAAATATCTGTGATTCTGCTCATAGAATATCCTACATGCAGGTTTCTCTGCTAAGTTGATTTATATGGTTTGAGATTCTTTTGTATATATTATATGAATTATGCCCATTTGCTGCTCCCTGTGGAAAGCCAGTGTTTTCAGCATCCTGGCACAATATGACTAGTGTCACCCCCCCAACCCCCATATCACCCCCAATAACGATTTTGAAGTAGATACAGCACAGAGAGAAAGCATAGCAGTAGCTCCTGAACAATGCAACTGGATTACAATACAGAAAAAACACCACATTCATTTCAGAGGCTTAGTAGTGAGGTTTTTTGCATTACTGTAGCATTTCACATTGTGTGAAACAAACAGTTGAACTGATTTGTTTACAGGTTTCCGGTTTATATTTGCCACTGTAGATTTCTCAGTTTGTATACAAAGTTCATTTCAATAAAATAATTTCCAAAAGACCTTCAGCACATCTATGGTTTTTGAGCTGAAATTCTGACTTATATTGATCACAGTGGTATGTTTTAACAGCTATAGTTTAAATAGTATTGGAGATCCAGTTGTCATGGTGGGTGAATATGCTTAGATTTTCATCTCTGAAGACATGTTCAAGTGTAGCTGAGATCACAAGAGAAAACGGATTTAATGATCACAACTATAATTCCTTGTATATGTTTGTAGTAATAAATCCACACATTCAGGCAACTGATTTGTAATACCAAAACAAAGCTTTTATCCCTTTTGACACTACTGTAAATGTGATTTATATGTACTTTATGAGACAGTTTTATAACACATTGCCAGGTTTACAGTTTCATGCTTCTGTTTAGTAAAGATTGCCAACTATCTGTTCTTTTTAGGAATAGAATATCTTACTTTTTAGCTAGTGCGTCATGTACAAAACTCCAGGGTTAATGGGACAGCATCTATTTTTAGAATGAGAAAGTATGTACTGATTCATAAGGGAATCAAGCATTATATTCTTAAATAATTCACTAGAGACCAATACTAAAACCTTATGTACCAACCTCCAATTACTGTCTGCCTATTGCCAGGGCTGCAATTCATGTTGGGAAATCCTGACTCTCAGTACCAAGAAGTGAAGTAGCATGGTAACTTTTTTGGAAACTTCAGATTTGGAAAATCAACGGCATAAGAAAATGATATTTATGCCATATTTCCAAATGTCTACTACTGAAATTCACCTAAAAAATAACTTGGAAAGAAGTTGAATGTGTCTATATCCCCATAAGAAATTTGGAATCTGCAAGGTTTTTGATCAGAACTTTTAACACCCACATTATGTACATCAAGAGTGAAATCCTCAAGGGTCATATATGGGCTATGTTGTTTGAGTGGAAGGCTTAAGTGGAAATGGAATACATATTTGTGGAACTTCAGCATCGCTTTCCTGAGGGTTCAGCAGTCTATGGGCTAATTAAGCAGCCACTGCTCCTTGACTACGACTAATTCAGGGATTTCCAAACACTGTCTGCAAAAGCAAAGCACCAGTACCCCCTTCATGCCCACATATTTGGAACTGCCATGGAGACTACCCCCCAGCACACATCAGGAAACCATCCAACTTTGCCTAGGACTTGTTTTGAAGTATAGGGATTTTGTGGCACAGAGGACCCGACCTGAGCATTTTGCAATAGGTGAATTTCATCCTGTAAGTAAATAATGAAGGTGCATTACAAGCTATGTATTTTAAATTAAATTAATGATGTTGGTTCATGTCACTGTTTAGAAAAAACATATATTGTGTGTATCTCAATTTGTATAATAATGCTAATATTTAATGGTGATGAATTGTAAGGGACATATGTAAAATGATAATGCAACTGATGCATTTGTAATTGATGTGAAACAACATAATTAATTGTCTCAGAGTTCATCAATATATTATTCTACTAAACAGAATACTTGAAGGTCCCACTTGAGTTTTAAATGTGATATGAAGTCTTTATTTAAAGCATGACTTCCTCTGTGTGATATTCTCAATTATTTTTCAGCAACAAGAAATATTATGTTTACTACTTTTATTCTTGTATTCCCAGGTGGCTCTCCATTAAAACAACTGAATTGATTCATTTATTTGTATACAAAGCTAAAGTCTGTTATGAGTTATTTTTAAAACAGGCATTTAAACAAACACAGTAAAGAGAAAACAAAAAATTTTTGAAGTGGCAAATTGAAATTATAAAAAAGCTTTAAAAAGTTGCTAGAGTTTTTAAAAGGTAGAAAAAGGAAATAAAACTCTCCAATGTATGCAAACAAAAAATGAAAACTGTGATATAGTACCCTAAGGTGCCACTCGAAGGTCCCATGTTTCAAACCCTTACTAAAACAACTGGTCTACTGCTATGAAGACAACAGGACAACTCATGTGACTGTCAGTGGACTGTGCTATAAGCATCAATTTATATATCTGGTATGAGTTTATATATATAAAATATACCAAATATAGTGTCAATTCTTGACTTTAGTAATTGCATTCACTTCCATGGAGTTTATCTGTAAAGAATTTGGTCCTCTGTTTTTATGTATAATAAGTTTAGACTTTACTCTCTAATTCAGATTAATTTACACTGCAAACTCTTTGGAGGAGGGGCCGTATTTTGTTCTATGTTTTTTAAAGCACTGAGCACATGCTTGACACTTAATAAACAGTAACTAAAAATGAAGAAGTTCTTTCTTCCCCACACTCCGAATTGCTTTCAATCAGAAAAAAAATGCACCATCTCCTAAACTTTTCCCATCTTCCAATACCCACTGAGAGAAAACTTATTCTTCAGCTATTTCGATACTCAATGTCAAAGTCAGAGCTCAAGAAGCATATAAAAGCTGGAGACAATGAACCCACCTGCTTCATGTCTTTTTCATTATTTAAGAGATGGGCTCCCAGTTTCAGTACAGTTAAAATTTAGTTTTATTTAAAGTTTTATTTCATAGCAAATGTACAAAAAATATCTAGATAAAACTTTAAGCAGACAGATTTATATACTTATTTTTCAGTATCAGTTGTACCAATGTATAAGGGTCTTTTTCTTGACAATCTCATCCAATGTTTTTTCAACAGTTCTAAACTATTTATAATCTATACAAGCATATTGTTTTCGAATAAACCTCCACCGTACTATAAAATATCAATAAATCTTTAGGAAGACAGAAATGATATAATCATTGAAAAAGAATGTTTGCTGATTTATACTTTTAGGTAGAAAGAAATAGAAGGGCTCAAAAGAACAATTCTGTCTGCATTAAAATGATCTATAAAAAGTTTTGGCTTAATTTATGCTGTGTGAAAGCCCTGAACTAGTTTTTAGTAACTTTATCCTTCAAAAGAGTTCCTAATGTTCAAAAAGACCTGCCTAACTAACTCCTAAAACTACCTCAAGTCCAACTTGCTTCTCCTAGTTCTTAGAAAAGTTTTAATGACTCAGATCAGGCATCTGAATACCATCTGTCACCTTCCAATATCTTTCTGGCTTTTTAAGCAAGGCGCTTTTGTGCTTCTCTCTTGTGCTTTGAGAAGGGCTTTATTTGTAACAATTTGGCATCTCCATATTACAGTGAGTTTTTCCTTGCCGTTTTTTAAAGAATGGAGTAGCAGTGTAAAATAAAATGTTACAACTTTAAATCCTGTTGCAAAATGTTTGGTTCTTTCCTAAAATATTATGGAGAATTTTATCATGTCTGAGCATCATAATGGCTCTTACTAACATAGGTAACAAAAAATAATTGAGTGTGTACTAGCTTGTGAATAAAAATTCTACATCCAATATTTCCAACACACTTAGGGTTACCAATTTGTGGTTAGATATATTCCTGAAGCTTTCATCACATGACATAATCTTTAATTAGAAATTTTTATTTTCTGGAGACTCCAGGACAATCCTGGAGGGTTGGCAACCCTAACACAGTGCACTCCTTTTTCTATTATCCATTGGAAGACAGCTCCGAGCCTTCTCAGATAAATTTTCAAAGGGTTGCCTGGGAATTTATCAGTGCAATTGCAATGAATATTAATGAGAGTATTGTGGATAAATTCCTGGGCAATGTAGTGGAAACATATTTCCACTTTTTGGGGGAAGCTACATTTTGGGGAGGTGACAGAGAACTTTAAAATCTGGTAATCAAATGGAAAACTTAGTACTAGGCCAAAATTAATTGTCTCATGCTCTCATTAAACAGTCTAGGCCAAAACTATGCAGGAAAACATGCATCCTATCTACTACATACTGACTGCAGAAACCACAGTATTAGAAAAAGAGTCACTTCAAATATGAAAATAGGCTAATCTCATTTTTAGCTTTTGTATGTCAACACTGTGTCTATAGTTATTTATCTAATCTTTTTAATTCTACATGGCACTCTTGCTACATCTTACATTAATTCCAGGTAAACGTCCTGGTCATTTCAAAGATAGTATAAGAAATGATAAAGATGAGATGCCCACAGATACTTGGCCTACACACCACAGTAAATAAGACTGCCCACAGAGAGCTTAGTTTCATAGATTCATCGATATTAAGGTCAGAAGGGACCATCACAATCATCTAGTCCGACCTCCTGCACAACGCAGGCCACAGAATCTCACCTACCGGAATGCAATAAACCTCTCACCTATCTCTGAGCTATTGAAGTCCTCAAATCATGGTTTAAAGACTTCAAGGTGAAGAGAATCCTCCAGCAAGTGACCCATGCCCCCTGCTACAGAGGAAGGTGAAAAACCCCCAGGGCCTCTTCCAATCTGCCCTGGAGGAAAATTCCTTCCCGACCCCAAATATGGCTGAACCCTGAGCATATGGGCAAGACTCACCAGCCAGATACCCAGGAAAGAATTCTCTGTAGTAACTCAGATACTACCACATCTAACATCCCATCACAGGCCACTGGGCCTATTTACCATGAATATTTAAAGATCAATTAATTGCCAAAATTATGTTATCCCATCATCCCATCTCCTCCATAAACTTATTGAGTTTAATCTTGAAACCAGATAGGTCTTTCCCCCACTGCTTCCCTTGGAAGGCTATTCCATAACTTCACTCCTCTGATGGTTAGAAACCTTTGTCTAATTTCAAGTCTAAACTTCCTGATGGCCAGTTTATATCCATTTGTTCTTGTGCCCACATTGGTACTGAGCTTAAATAATTCTTCTCCCTCTCCAGTATTTATCCCTCTGATATATTTATAGAGAGCAATCATATCTCCCCTCAACCTTCTTTTAGTTAGGCTAAACAAGCCAAGCTCCTTGAGTCTACCTTCATAAGACAGGCTTTCCATTTCTTGGACCATTCTAGTAGCCCTTCTCTGTACCTGTTCCAGTTTGAATTCATCCTTCTTAAACATGGGACACCAGAACTGCACACAGTAGTCCAGATGAGGTCTCACTAGTGCCTTGTATAACGGTACTAACACCTCCTTATCTCTACTAGAAATACCTCGCCTGATGCATCCCAAGACTGCATTAGCTTTTTTCACGGCCATATCACATAGCCGGCTCATAGTCGTCCTGGAACAACCAATACTCCAAGGTCCTTTTCCTCCTTCATTACTTCCAAGTAATCCGTCCCCAGTTTATAACAGAAATTCTTGTTATTAATCCCTAAATGTATGACCTTACACTTCTCACTATTAAATTTCATCCTATTACTCTTACTCCAGTTTACAAGGTCATCCAAATGGTTAAAACGAAATCCAGAGCTTTCGTTAGCTACAACATAACACAAGTAATGGGAGAATATCTGGGAAGCTCCTTCCCAGACTATTTACCCAATAGGATATGTTCAGTGTGGTTCATAAATAAGCTACTGTAAAGGCTGGACAATCCTTAAGAAGTTGTCACCATCAGTCCTTTTCCTATGAAATTCACCTTCATCAGAAAAGGCCTCAGATTTCCCCTTTCCTTCTTAGTATGGGGCACTGACCACAACCCAGAGCAGCAGAACAAAACAAAACAAAAATCTGAGGAAAGGGTGGGTGGGTTGGAAGAAAGTCCAAGAAGAGCAATGCAAGCTGACCCCTTCCCCTTAGGAGTGTGGGGATCCCATCAGACCAAAGAAGTGCCCATGCATGGACCAATCAAGACACAGAAACTGGAACTCAGTGCCCTACCCCAGCCTCATCTGGCCAATCCCTGCTCATGCACAAGGCTGTCAAGAAGGGGGCAATCCAACCAAGACCCTAGGGATGACTTTCCCCTGCCAGTCCATCCAAATCCAATCTTTATCAGCCCCTCAAGAAACTGGGGCAGCACTAATGATTTGACTTAATGTACAAATATGCTGAAGCCCACTGATTAAGGTGCAATGCTTAAGTGTTATGCTAAGGCTTTGATCAAGGGATTGCAGATCCAAAGCTGAAAGTTATTTGACAAGGGAGATAATACACTGGGCTGCATACAATCAGAGATATGAAAAGGTCCAGTAAGGGAGCACAGGTTTCAGAGTAACAGCCGTGTTAGTCTGTATTCGCAAAAAGAAAAGGAGGACTTGTGGCACCTTAGAGACTAACCAATTTATTAGAGCATAAGCTTTCGTGAGCTACAGGGAGCACAGTTATCTCAAACAGAAATACACCAGACATGCTTACTTCATGAATCCTCATCTCTAGCTTTCAATAGGGTTTCTCTGGAAACAACAGTAAAACTAAAAGTAATATTTTAAAATGAATTCAGTGAATACGTGCCAGAATACACAGAATGCAATTTCCATTTAATGACTACATATTGTACAGGATATGTGATGACTTAAATGTAAATATGTTATTTATCCTCATGAGTGCAACAGATAAGTCAGGTGTGATTATATGACTGTAAAGTTATCAATAGTTCTCAGCAGTGAATATAATGTAATTTTGAACTTAACTCATCACATATTATATACTATGTGTATAACATACTTTTTGTGTGTGTATGTGTGTATTTCTGTATTTTCTCACTTATTTTTTCTCTTAATCCAAAAATAATGAACTGCAAATACATTTTCTCCAAGGAATGTTGCAGAATAGCAACATAAAAATCCTAAACTGTCATATTTTCTTCACTCCTTGAACAAACCAACATGAAAACAGGGTGTGCTTATGTTACAATTGTTTGCATTTGGTAAAAAAAAATAATGCAGGAAAACAGCATTTATTTGTGCAAATATAATTCTCATTACTTTTTGTTTTCTTGAGGCCATGGAATCAGACTTCTGTGTATTATGCAGAACTCCTCCCAATTTTAAGCTGAAGAAATCAGATGTGAAAAAATACACCCTCTCCCTGGTCATCATTTAGGCAATATTCATGTCATAAATTAGACAAGCATGTGACAATTAAATGTATCACATCCCTATGGCTGTATCAGCTTCTCTCTACTCACAAATCTAGATCATCAGACTTACTCTAACATGTCAAAATCCTGAGCATCTTCAAAAAATATCATGGCTTTGAAATGCAATATTTTGCAACCCTTCAGACTAGAAATGGGAGTTTGTCCCACTGGGCAGAAGCATGTCACAGATTCTCGCACACTAACTAGTCCCCAGCATGTGCAGCTTCCCTGGGAAGTTCCTGAAATACTAGGCTTTGAATTAATGATTTTTAGGGTTCCAAATGCTATTTTAGATAATTTTACAAGACTATTACATTAATTATTTTGATTTTTTTTCTTTCCTTCACATTCCTGCACAGCTGGATTAATGGTAATAACTAAGTTGTGATGCTAGCAGACTAGGCGCCATCTCATGCCAAAGTCCCATGTCTCTCCTGAACACTGATAAATGCATAGCTAGAACCACTCTGGCTCACCTGTGTGTCAGCATTGTTGAAATAGATAATAGAATTATAAGAAGGTGTGTATGGAATGCTCATGAGTTGCTGCATGCATTAATTTCACTTTTAACATCCTATCCCATAATGTAAGGTAATACTTGAGCATTTATATTGTGAGCCTCTATGACTATGTAAATCACCACACGAGAGAGACATTAACTAGTGCTGCTCTCCAACAGAAGGTGTTACGTCCTGGCCAACAAGGAAGGTCCATCAATCCCAGACGGACTACTGTGGAACATTAAAGAGGACAAAAGATTCTGCTGCTCTGCTCTTCCTCACCCTTAAGATGAGTAATGCAAGTGGATTCCTCCCATCACCTGAGTTTGCAGCCATAGCACATGGGAGGAAGGGAAAAACTGTAACAAAAAGGAAAGGAATTTCTATGCTGCTTGGACTCTGGGGGTAAAGGTTTCTAGGCATAAGCAAGGGATCTTCAGCTATTTAGCCTGGGTTAACCCTGAAGAACATAAAAAGCTTACTTGCTATAGAAGCGTCTATTACCTTTTGCAACTTAAGCTTGTAATTTATATGTGTATATATGTTTACCTGCTTTTAACCTTGTAAATAACTCGTTTCCTTTTAATAAATCTTTAGATAGTTTATAATAGGATTGGCTACAAGCATTTTTTTAGGTGTGATCTAATGCAAATGACCTGGGGTAAGTGACTGGTTCTTTGGGACTGGGAGTAACCTGAATAATGCTGTGATTCTTGGTGTATCTATCTATTATAAAGGTAGGCTCACCTGCGTGGCAAGACAGATCAGAGTACCCAAGAGGACTGTCTTTGACTCCATGTTAATGCTGTTATAGTGCTTGAGGAGTTTAAACTTGATAATTGGTTGGTGAAGGCTAAGTATAGAACTCACAACCAGCTTGTGCCCTGGTTCTTAACAGTCTTCCCTGAGACTTGTACTCAGGCTCTTGAGGTACTGCAGGACAGTTTGCCTGAAGACAAGTACCTAAGGCACCTGGCTTTACAGAGGAAGAAATACTAGAAATAACCCAGAATTATTAAAGCCTCTCTAACATATTCCTAAAATAGTTTTTCTGTAACTTTCATGGTAGGTACAAAATGTGTGGCAGTGTGGGGTAGTATAAAGATGTTACTGGCATGAATTAATTGATATTTTGTGTAACTCACTCCTGGCTTTACCACTCATGAGTAATGTTTATAAAGCCTTTATGGCCACACCAAACCAACACATATTCTGTATGTGTGATTCTATATGTATGTATACACACAGTGTCTTGTGATGAGGATTCTTCTCCAAGATTGTGTCAAAGGGTAAGGCACTGGAATGTATCTATACTCTATTTAAATAAATACTTGCAGGGTGAAAACCACCAGGATATCTCAATAACAAATTTAATACATTAAAAAGACCCAGTAATTTAATATAAAAGAATACACAATGTCGTTAATAGAAAACTTGTTAAAATGCAGACATGTTGCAATTTGGAACCAGAACCGTCTCTTATTTAAATGAATGGGACTTGCAGGAAAACCTGAGACACACCATCATGTTGTAATATTACATAATGGGTATTGCCTTCAGTCTACAGTTAACCCAGGCTCTTATATGGCTTTTAGTCCAATTCGCTCACTATCCACACAGAAGCCTCTAATCTGGATTTGATTAGAACCCAGCATATAGATTAGAACCCAGATTCCACTTTAACTTTGCCGTGAGGATGTAGGTAAAAATCATTCGAGTGCTTATAGTTTTTCAATGTCTTTCCCACATCCCCTCCCCAAAGGGCAGACAAGTTCCCCATAATTAACAGGGAAAGAATTCTCAAGCATCTCTCAGCACAAAGAACTATGAAACATGCCCCTAGTCACATAGGGGCAAATGCAAAAACAGCGAGGACATTGTTACGTGGGTAGAGCTTTGTTGTGGGGGGACACACATGTCGGCTAGGCTAAAGTAGGTGCTCAGAATCAATTGCCAGTTGCCTGGGTTAACTGTGCAGTGAAGACATATCCAATGTCACAACATATACAACTGAGGGTTTCTGACCACTTATGGTCACTGAAAATCTATGACACATTTGAGCAGGGGTTAAATCCCAACGTCATAACCAGATTTGGTCTTTGCCTATCTAAATTACCTGGTAACTTCACTGCCCCCCTACCATCCCTATCTCAGTGGGGACACTATTTGAAATGACAAACAGAGGACGGACAATCCTGGGAATTCCGAGAGGAGTAGAGGAAAGCAAGGCCAGGCTTGGCTACTCTAGGGCCTCCTCTCCTCCCAAAATGAATGTGAAGATTATGCCTGTGTCTGTCTGTCTGTGGCCAGAGTGTGAGGGAAGGGAATGTAACTGAGGAATCTGAGAGTCAGGATTTAGCAGGAACTTGGATTGGATTACCTGGCTGTTGCTGGCACCGAATGTGGTTTGGTCTGAAATGCTTGATAGAGAAATGTCAACTGTGCTGATGTGGATCAGGCCTGAAGAAGTAGGAACTGAAAGGTCACTAGAGTCTTTTCTGGAGACACTGGTAGCCCGGTGATCAAACACAGGGAAATCAGATACAATGCTCTGGGACTTTACAGGGAAGGTGGGAATTATCAGACACAGTGACAGATATGTGGTTGGGAGGATTTAAGAGACTGGATTGATGGGAGGTAGATACCAGGCAGTGGGGAGGAGGCTGTAGCCAAGCTGTTGCTGGCACCCCCCATGGCCAATGTGCAGGAGACGCTCAAATGGGCCAGCTCACAGAAATAAAACATGAGCCCTGGGAGATAACAGGTGGACCCGATTACACTAGACGAAGAAGTCTTAAATCTTCATAGACTGAAGTATCCTTCGCAGGTATCCTCGTTCCTCTTCACACAGAGGGAGATGAGGGGAGAGGATTCAGAGAGATGTTGAATCCTAGGGGTTAGGCTTAAGAGACCCATCCCTGAATATTGTATGTTTGGCATGGAGGTGATTTAACAATGCACTGGAATAAAAAAAATGCATAGTCTTTTTTGGGGCAGGTTAGCCCTCTCCCCCAAATAAAGATAAAAGTGTAAAGCTAATAAAGTTGTAGTCTTCTGCCAGCCAACCCTGTATCTGTGTTGTGTTTTACTGAGTGTCTTGATAAGACAGTAAACATTTTTTTCACTTCCTCTCCTAAAAAACTTTTATTGTATTCACTGCATTCCACACCAGTGGTGATGAGTGAAAGGGTTTCTTGTTTATAATTCTGTCAAGTGCCTTGATCCTTGCAAAAAGGTATCATATACATTAGTGAAGATAATAAAGGAATATAATATGTGAGAGACTCTAGTTATCCCACTTTTGGATGTTTAACGTATTATCTTAAACTCTGAGTCTGTGCTTCCAACATACCAAAAGAAGCATTAAAAAATTATAATGGATAAAAAGAAAAATACCAAGTGTTTCCATAAGCAGTTAATACATGAGTCTTTTATAGAACTTCTTTTTTACAGTTGAGTTGTTTTTGTCTATTGTCAATGTATGTATTGAGTGGACAATAGGCTTACAATGCCTATTATCTTGTTGCAGCTGAGAAAATACTGATAAAAAATTGAAAATCAGAGGTGGCGAGATTTACTTTTGAACTAGGGCAGCATATTTATAAACTTGTTTCTGTCTAGTTCATCAGCTCTCCCCACCCCTTTTCTCTTTTTAAAACTCTCTGCTGTCAAACTTGAGCCATGCCTGCTTTCTTTACAGTTGCCAAAAACACACACACAAACCCACAATCCCAAACCCCAGACTATGAATACAAACAGTTCAGCAAAGTTAAAGTACTACACAGCTTCTGCAAGTAAGTAAGTACCTTTCTCTCAGAAGACAAACAGGTTCTGATTAAAATTTGTGTTTTGACAGCTCATGTTTTTTTTCTGGTTTTGTTTGGTTCTTTAAATTGATGACAGGGCACACAGTTGAGCTGGGAGTTGTGATTAAGAGGTCAGGTACTGAATTGAGTACCTTTTTTATCTATTTTTCTCAACCGGCACTTAGACTCCTAAGTTATTCATATCAGCAGGAGGCTATGGGTGAACACCACCCTCCAGACACAAATATAGAGACAAGCTTCATTATCACCTATTGGTTGAAGTAAATAAACTCAATAGGAGTTTGGATAATCCAGGCATATATATTGCCTTTGAAACTCAATTACTGTTTTCATTTTCTTCTTCTGAACCATCAATTCCACTTTGAACAGCTTAAAAAAATTAAAAGACTTTTTAGAAAGGGAACCACTTTTGTCCTTACACAAAAGAGCAGCGAAAAAGGTACTCCCATGGACAGAGTCCGTTAAAAATCAGATTATTTCCACAGTGCTCTCCTATTATTCACCTGCCAGTAAAATATGTATGCTCATTGTCTCTGTCTGAATGCCTATTTTTAATCTGACTGAGGCTATATGGTCATTTTTGTATTTATTACTGAGTTCTTAAGAGTTTTTTTTTTTCTAAAGCATGTTTTTCTGTTCTCAAAAACTGGGCCACATGCCTCTGAGGAGAAAGTAGTGCATTATTTCATTCCCACCTTTTCTTCTTTTTTGGCATCTCTGAGGCCTGCTATGCCCAGAAGTGCTTCCACTCAAGCTGGACCATCAAATCAATTATCACAGCAGTCTGCTTCCTAAATATGAATGGCAATGAATGACAACAGGCAAGGCGAACTTTCAGCTTTGATTTGTCATTGGTAATGTAAATTTTGTTTTGTTTTATAGATGTTCATTAGAGGCTGGCAATTTGGCCAAACTCTCCCCCTGCTGTTTGCAGCTGCATTGTGTCAGATCCTCTGACAAAAAGCTTTGCCTTTGCTGAGCCAAAGATACAAGAGAAAAACAGGGCAGGGAACCATTATTGCTATAAAATCTCTTCCTATTGACCTCTTATCCCAATCATTATTACATGTGCAGAAGCACTGCAGCACAGCAAACATTAATTTGCACTACTTAAAATTCTTAACTGCTTCAGTATTAGAAGCCTCAATTTTTTGGGCTTAATGTTGATCTTTTCACATCAAGTTCCTGGTTATGTGTAATAGTTTAATTTTAAAAATGTCCTAGGTGCTTGAATCAGATAGTGACTGACGTAATGAAACATGCCGCCTTGGGCAAACTGTATCTAGCTCTCATAATACTATTTATGTGCACTAATCAGTCTATTGTGTGTGGGAACTCCACAAGTATCAGTTTACATATGCTACCGTTAATGTTGCAATGGTGTCCTAATGGGGTTATTATTTGTAGGCACTTTATTGATAGAGATACAGTACTCTAATTGCTCAATAATCATTATCTGGGATAGGAGAGGGGAAACTCTGCAAAATCACAATCACAGTGTGCAAATAAAATCTTATTTCAATGTGCCTATCCATGGAGTTCTTTGAACATTTTTTTTTTCCTACAGGCAGATTACTTTAGTTCTTTACATTTGTTGTTTCTCATGTTCTAATAGTGCAAATTTAGTTGGAATAGGAAATGAGAACTGTCATGCTAGTTCCTACATTCTGTAAAAACTGAAGCAAGTGGCAGAGTTGCAGACTCTCATCATTCCTGTCTGCTGCCTATCGCACATAGGAATGCTTTTCTACTGCAGAGCTTGCTCAGTCAATATCTCAATCTAACTTCCTGTTTAAAAAAGTAATTTTACCATATAGGTATATAAAATAGAATATACGAATAAGCTGAATCTTACTTACATAAAATGTATCTTACATAGAAATGGATTTTTATATTTTATTTTCATTTGAATACCGGACCATATCCTGCAGTCTTTATCCAGGCAAAACTCACAAAAAAAGTAAAAAAGGTACTTTTGCTTAAGTAAGGAAAACAGGAGTTGGTCTATTGTGTTTAACAATATTTTAAAAAGCAAACTTCATTATTTGTACAAAGAGCGTTCACATTAATGAAAATAAGGACATACTGACGGCAGTTATAAATTCGCCATCTTAAATAAAGTGAAGCACAGTGTGGGGCTTTTTTTTTTTTTTTTTTTAAGAAGGATCTTAAACTTCTAGTCTCATGATTAGAGAGAAAGTCATGGGTAAATCTAATTATACGCATCCGATGAAGTGAGCTGTAGCTCACGAAAGCTTATGCTCCAATAAATTTGTTAGTCTCTAAGGTGCCACAAGTACTCCTTTTATTTTTTAGAGAATTAGTTTCTCATCAGAAATCTCACAGCAAGTTGTGAGAAATACTATCAAAATGAAAACAGTAGACTTCTTCACTCTGGCATACTTAAAATATGCATATTAATTTAAAGAGAATGAAATGGCTTAATGTTATGATGACAAACCACTACTTTGAAAGACTGTTACTTTTGGTTGCATTTGGAAATTAACTATGTTTCTACTCATTTATGCAATATTTTATTCAAAATACTCTTTACATAATTAGATTTCTTACTTCTTCAGTCTAAGAACTACAATTTCAAATTAGGTGATTTCAAGCATACCTATATTTCTGCTGTAAATTAACACAAGCTTTAGCGTCAGCTAGATAAAGGAAAGGGAGCTAATGCTAGGTAATGTATCGGAGATTAACATAAACAAATTTACATAATCACACATTCAAAGACATAGTGCAGTCTGTCATGTTTTATTTTCCTCTCTTTAAAAATGATACTGTTTGACAAACAGTGTTTGGACCTCATACAGTAAATGTACATGAACTGCTGGTTTAAAATATCAAATGTTGGCCAATACAAGCCACAGTGCAAACTGAATTTATTAAAATGAATGTGCTACATAATTTCAGTTGGAATTAGCATTGAGTTGTGACAATGCAAAAAGATTAATTCTGGTATAAAGTACGCATGTATTAGAACTCAAATGCAAGTCACTGCAAGCAAATCTGATAACTGAGCCAACTAAAATCAGTAAGAGATCTCGTCACTTTCCCATCTGCCATCAAATTATGTGCTGAAATCAAAATCGTGTCCACCAAAGATACATTGATTATTATAATCTTAGACAGAGTACCGTTTTGACTATATAGTGTAAGAGTAAAATTTGGAAAATTTCCTTCTAAAACATCTTTGGATGTTCTCCTTATTTTATACCATTATACAGCAATATGAATGGAGTGTTTCCAAATAATCAACAGGGAGACACATTCTGAAACTTTATGTTAATTGACTTAATCAAATTCTGTTTTATGATTGATGCCAAAATATGTAATCTGGTGACCATACAGGAAAGGTTGTGCTGCACTGAAATAATTCTAACTCTACAGTTAGTAATTTATTTCTGTGAGCATGGCTGAGAATACAAATTCTTTACGTATGTCATAGAACCATAGAATTTAAGGTCAGAAGGAACCATTATGATCATCTCTTCTGACCTCCTGCACAACGCAGGCCACAGAATCTCACCCACCCACTCCGGTAACAAACCCCAAACCTATGTCTGAGCTATTGAAGTCCTCAAATCGTGGTTTAAAGACTTCAAGGTGCAGAGAATCCTCCAGCAAGTGACCCGTGCTCCACGCTGTAGAGGAAGGTGAAAAAACTCCAGGGCCTCTGCCAATCTGCCCTGGAGGAAAATTCCTTCCCGACCCCAAATATGGTGATCAGCTAAACCCTGAGCACGTGGGCAAGACTCACCAGCCAGACACCCAGGAAAGAATTCTCTGTCTTAACTCAGATCCCACCCCATCTAACATCCCATCACAGGCCATTGGGCATATCTACTGCGAATAGATAAAGATCAATTAATTGCCAAAATTGGGCTATCCTATCACATCAGCCCTTCCATAAACTTATCAAGCTTAGTCTTGAAGCCAGATATGTCTTTTGCCCCCACTTCTTCCCTTGGAAGGCTGTTCTAGAACTTCACTCCTCTGATGGTTAGAAACCTTCGTCTAATTTCAAGTCTAAACTTCCTGATGGCCAGTTTATATCCATTTGTTCTTTTGTCCACACTGGTACTGAGCTTAAATAATTATTCTTTTTATCCCTTAAATAATTATTCTATTTATCCCTCTGATATATTTATAGAGAGCAATCACATCTCCTCTCAGCCTTCTTTTGGCTAGGCTAAACAAGCCAAGCTCCTTGAGTCTACCTTCATAAGACAGGCCTTCCATTCCTCGGACCATCCTAGTAGCCCTTCTCTGTACCTGTTCCAGTTTGAATTCATCCTTCTTAAACATGGGACACCAGAACTGCACACAGTAGTCCAGATGAGGTCTCACCGGTGCCTTGTATAACGGTACTAACACCTCCTTATCTCTACTGGAAATACCTCGCCTGATGCATCCCAAGACCTTATTAGCTTTTTTCATGGCCATATCACATTGGCACCTCATAATCATCCTGTGATCGACCAATACTCCGAGGTCCTTCTCCTCTGTTACTTCCAAGTGATGTGTCCTCAGTTTATTACAAAAATTCTTGTTATTAATCCCTAAATGCATGACTTTGCACTTTTCACTATTAAATTTCATCCTATTACTCTTACTCTAGTTTACAAGGTCATCCTGATCTTCCTGCATGATATCCCAGACCTTCTCTCTATTGGCAATACCTCTCAACTTTGTGTCATCCGCAAACTTGATTAGCACATTCCCACTTTTTGTGCCAAGGTCAGTAATAAAAAGATTAAATAAGATTGGTCCCAAAACTGATCCCTGAGGAACTCCACTTGCAACCTCCCTTCAGCCTGACAGTTCACCTTTCTGTGTGACCCGTTGTAGTCTCCCCTTTAACCATTCCTTATCCATCTTTCAATTTTCATATTGATCCCCATCTTTTCTAATTTAGCTAATGATTCCCCATATGGAACCATATCAAATGCCTCACTGAAATCAAAATAAATTAGACGCACTGCGTTTCCTTTGTCTAAAAAATCTTTTACCTTCTCAAAAAAGGAGATCAGGTTGGTTTGAGAGGATCTACCTTTTTTAAAACCATGTTGTATTTTGTCTCAATTACCACTGACATCAATGTCCTTAACTACTTTCTCCTTCAAATTTTTTTCCAAGACTTTGCATACTACAGATGTCAAATTACCAGGCCTGTAGTTACCCGGATCACTTTTTTTCCCCTTTCTTAAAAACAGGAACTATGTTAGCAGTTCTCCAGTCATACACTACAACCCCTGAATTTACAGATTCATTGAAGTTTTTTGCAAATGGGCTTGCAATTTCATGTGCCAGTTCCTTTAATATTCTTGGATGAAGATTATCTGGGCCCCCCGATTTAGTCCCATTAAGCTGTTCAAGTTTGGCTTCTACCTCGGATGTGGTAATATCTACCTCCATATCCTCATTTCCATTTGTCATCCTACCATTATCCCTGAGATCCTCATTAGCCTCATTAAAGATTGAGGCAAAGTATTTGTTTAGATATTGGGCCATACCTAGATTATCCTTAACCTCCACTCCATCCTCAGTGTTTAGTGGTCCCACTTCTTCTTTCTTTGTTTTCTTCTTATTTATATGGCTATAGAACCTTTTACTATTGGTTTTAATTCTCTTTGCAATGTCCAACTCTACGTGGCTTTTGGCCTTTCTCACTTTATCCCTACATGTTCTGATCTCAATAAGGTAGCCTTCCTTGCTAATCCCTCCCATCTTCTACTCCTTCTAGGCTTTCTGCTTTTTCTTAATCACCTCTCTGAGATGCTTGCTCATCCAGCTTGGTCTACAACTCCTGCCTATGAATTTTTTCCCCTTCTTGGGATGCAGGCTTCCAATAGCTTCTGCAGCTTTGACTTGAAGTAATCCCAGGCCTCCTCCGTCTTTAGATCCACAAGTTCTTCAGTCCAATCTACTTCCCTAACTAATTTCCTTAATTTTTTAAAGTTAGCGCTTTTCAAATCAAAAACCCTAGTCACAGATCTGTTTTTGTTTATCCTTCCGTTTAGTTTGAACTGAATTAGCTCATGATTGCGCGAACCAAGGTTGTCCCCTACAACCATTTCTTCTATGAGGTCCCCACTACTCACCAAAACCAAATCTTAAAATGGCATCCCCTCTTGTCAGTTCAGCAACTACTTGGTGAAGGAATCCATCAGCTATCGCATCCAGGAAAGTCTGAGCCCTATTATTATTACTAGCACTTGTCCTCCAGTCTGTATCTGGGAAGTTCAAGTCTCCCATGATCACACAACTCCCATTAGTATTTACTTCATTAAAAACATTAAAGAGATCTCTATCCATATCCAAATTGGATCCCGGCGGCCTACAGCACATCCCAAGCACTATCCCAGGGGAGGCTCTAGGAGCTTTCTTCTTCAATGTGATTTTTGCCCAGACAGACTCTGTCTTATCCATTCCATCACTTCTTATTTCTTCACAGTTTACCTCATCATTGATATACAATGCTACTCCACCACCTTTGCCTTTATTTCTGTCTTTCCTAAAGAGCACATACCCTTCAAGATCTGTAGTCCAGTCATGACTACTATTCCATCATGTTTCTGTTATTCCTATAAAATCTGGTTTCACTTCTTGCCCCAGTAGCTCTAGTTCCTCCATTTTGTTACCTAGGCTCCTGGCATTAGCGTACAAACATCTTAATTTTTGCTGTTTGGCCTCACTCACATTCTTTACCTGATTAGGCACAGACATTCTACCATCAGTATCACCTATTTGACTGGTATGTCACTACTGTTCCTACTGATGTCCATTCTCCTACCCACGGCTATATCCTCTCTTACTTCGTTTTCTTCCCTCTCAAAGAGAAAATTCGGCGTGGAGATTACCTGGACATCTCCCAACGATCTCCCCCAGATTCCTAGTTTAAAGCTCTCTTGATCGGTTGTGCCATCCTCCATCCTAGAAGTCTATTTCCTTCCTTACTAAGGTGAAGTCCATCCCGAGAGAGGTATGCAAATGCAGACTCCTCCATGCGGGAAAAAAATCCATGATGCAAGTAGAACTGGTAGCAAATAAAGTATCACAGTATTGTGGAATGGAGTACATTCTCCATGGCTAGCCAACGCAAGCATCAGGTGAAAAAAAAAATCCCTGAAGAGGGAAAGGTAATCTCCATTAATATAGTTCTCCAGTTGCTGTTTTGGTGTGTGTTTCTGTCCACTTGGTAGAGAGTAAGGTTATAACTCATGCACAAAACATAATGTGGCTTTATTCTCTAACTTTGACATTAATATCTACTGGACACTAGAATTGGACCAAGCTCATTTTCAATTCTGGTGCTTTTATTAAAGCACCATTTTACTTTACCATTATGTGTATGTATTAAAAATGGATCTCCTCATTTCTACACTGAATTTTAACATTAATCTTATGTCTATCCATAGAGCCCTGTAAATCCACAGATATCCGCTTTATATGCGGGGATCTTTTTTGTGGATCGGATGTGGATACAAATTTTGTGTCCAGGCAGGGCTCTATCTGTTCAAAGTGCTATTCAATGCAACCAATAATAATACTGATTATTTATGCTGTTCAGTTTCCCTCCATGAGTGATGAGTAATACCCCTCTCTGGCTGAGAATACCAGTATGGCTTGGGGGAAGAATGGCCTCAAACAGGGCACCTTGATACCCTCTTTCTTGGAGAAAGAGAGTTTCACCTGAGCAAGCGTGCTTCCCTTGTCAGCTCAGTGACCGAAGAGCACAAATCCTGGTTTCAACTCCTAACATCCATCAACTGGCACTGACACTAAGACAGTCTTTTTGTAAACAGCTGATTGATTGAAACTCATTCTTTCGCATGCCCGGAGCAACAACACACATTTAGAAACAACTCATCCCTTTCTTTTCAAATAAAAACAACATCCACAGATGCCTGGATTAAAACAGAACCAAAGAAACCATATTCAGTTAAAAAAGTGCAAATTCCTGTCTTATGAAGGCAGTTTCTAAGACTGTCCTTTGCATTATGCAGTATTATGAAAATGCAGTATGTTATATAGCAGGGTTTATTTGTCACAGAAGCTACTAGCAGTGAGTTACTTTTATGGAGCAAGGTTAAATTTACATATTCTTGAATATACAGCCAGAAGAGACATAATTTACATGAATTAAATTTGTTATGTTTGGGTGCTATTTTTTGCCATGGAAATAAAACCACACATGGAGATGCAGGTTGCAGCAGCATTTATAATTCACTGACAATTGCCTATTATATGAATGAAGGAAACAAATAAAAATAAAGGGAACCTTTTGGAATATTTTCTTCAGCCCTGCCCACTTTCGTTATGCCAGTTGTGAATTATGCTTCATAAAATAAATAACTAGTCATGAGTGAAAAGATGCGATGCTCCAGAGCACATCTTCAGGCCTGATGGAGTGACTACCGTCAGCTAATGTTGAAACTAGGATTATGCCTTGAAAAGCTGACAAACCACTGATTTGTATGTCTAAAATAAACCTACTATATTTAGCTCAACTCAGTCAACTATAATTAATTAGCCCACAATTAAAATAACTTCTTACTGAATGTTTTTAACAGATTAAATTACTGGAGAGTATATTATATATCCTAACTCTAAACTTTAAGGATTTACACAAAAAAAAAATAACAGCTTGCCTTTATTATTTCAAAGGTTTTCCCTCTTAGAAGCATGAAAACAGCCATTTATCACATGATATATTTTAGTGATTTAAAAACAAAAATAGAAAGACATATTTCATTTTTAAACATATCTTCAATTTAAAATAGTGGGTTTCTTCATTTAGATTGATATGTAGGGCCAGATGCTCCCACACACAGATCTCTTATTGATGCTAACAGGTAATGTGCGTGAGAAACAACTGGCATATAATGCCCCTTATTTCAGAGTGGTAGCCATGTTAGTCTGTATCAGCAAAAAGAACGAGGAGTACTTGTGGCACTTAGAGACTAACAAATGTTTTTGAGCATAAGCTTTCGTGGGGTAAAGCCCACTTCATCAGATGCATGCAGTGGAAAATACAGTAGGAAGATATATATGTATATCTACACACACACACACACACAGAGAGAACATGAAAAAATGGGGCTTGCCATTTTAGAGTTGGTATGGCAACCCCCATTTTTTCATGTTCTCTGTATATATATATATATCTTCCTACTGTATTTTCCATTGCATGCATCTGATGAAGTGGGCTTTAGCCCACGAAAGCTTATGCTCAAATGTATTTGTTAGTCTCTAAGTGCCACAAGTACTCCTCATTCTTTTTCCTTATTGACATAGTAAGACAAAAGGTGGGCACGTTTTCTCTCTCTCTCAAACACACAGAGTAAAGAGTTTTTAAGGGGAGCACAAATTCTCTTTCTTTGCTAAAACAGAGGGATAATTGTCCCTTTTTTCCCTATCATGAGCTTCCCCCAAAACACACCTCCTCTTTCCTGGCTTGTGAAAGAAGCACTCATCAGATAGAAGAATATGAAATAGAAGCAGCAAGAGGGGCTGGTTTCTGGCTGGGCAGATTAAGTTCCAAATCCCTTTCTGCCAATAGACTGAGCACAGAAGGAACCTGATAGATACGAGAAAAACAATTGTCTTATCTAGGTCCCCCCTCTGCCTCCTTTCCTCTATAGGAAGATTTTTTTCCCTTTCTCTCAAGGGCGCAAGGAGAAAATGAGAAAGAGCCTACTGCCTCCAGCTCCCCCTGCCCTTCAGAAGAAAAGGGAGTCTCTGCTAAAACCAAGGAGAAATAGAATGACTTTCAGTTCCTTCTCTCTTCTCCTGGCACTCCATAAGTGTGTGTGAGTGACATGGGATTGGGGGAGGTTGTTGGGAGCACAGGATTTACTCCACTATAGAGGACCACATTCTGCTTGCTTGCAGACATTTCCTCCTTTTAGACAGCTGTAGTCCCTTGTCCCCATTTTCCTCCTGTGCCATGTACCATCACTCAAGATGATGTCATGTCACTTTACCACACCATATTAGTGTATGCAGTGACATATATTCACTAAAGTTGATAAGCTCATTCTCTGATTTTGACTTAATTAAACCAGTGCTCTCAGTATTTCAGTTTCTGATGTCATCTTTGTGGAACACCATCTGTTAATTTTATTTGCAGCTAAGGAGACTGGAATTTTCTTAAAATAGAACCTCCATTGTTTAGCCTCATCTCAATGACAATTTGGGTTTGATAATTATTTCAAGTTTAATATCTTAGCTATTTCAAATCACTTCCACAAATTAAAAATCAAAATACTGACAACATATTTGTGATATACAAATAAAGTTTTTAATCTGCGTATTTTAAGCCGCGTATTCCAGGCACAGACTCTCCAGAGCACTACTAAATTGCCTTTCAGGCAAAGCCACAAGCAAGAGCAAAGGTCTTGTGTTTCAACAAGAAATTTCCAGAACTTTGTCATCATCTTATTTTATTGAATAGGATGATGGAACCCAGAAAACATTTCTGAAGCAGTAGCTGTATTTCTAAATAACAGCTAACTTCTGTCTTTCGATGCTGGCGTGGAGCTCTCAATGAAATTGATGACAGCTGTACACAGGCATCTGAAGACAGAATATGACCCAAGTCTATCGCTCTTTCATAGAAAGGTTTTGTAATTTCCTGATTAGGATCTATCATACCTGCTCTTCACACTGCTTAGTGAAGAACTATTTCTCTTAGTAAAAAAAAAATCTGTTTCTCTCAAACTTTGCTAGTACTCTCCCCCTGGCCACCACACCTTTTTTGAACTTCAGTTCTCCAAGTTCTGACAATCAGATTTTAGGAGTCAGTTGTGTTCTAATATGCAGTGAACTTTTCTGAGTCCCTTGTAGGCCATATATGCACCCTGTTTTCAGATGGTGGCATATAATTTATATTTTTTTTATACTGATATATTTAAAGCTTTACAAATAGTTGCAAATTTCTGCCAATAGCAAGAGAGTTCTTGTCACTGTGGCAATACCTTGGCTACCAGCATTCTGCAGAAACATACTTTTTCCCGAGAGAGTAACTTCTGCAGTGCATTGATAGTACTCTGATTGCACCCATATTATACTCCTCTTAACCAGTATTTGCAACTCTTTTGTGAACCTGCTGCATGGGATAATGTTTCTGGTTTATGTCAGTAGTACAGTGTATAATCAGTAATACAGTATTAAATAGGTGGTTATGGTTTGGGCATAGTCAGGTTTTGTATTGTATTTATTTACAGGAGTTTCTAGAGTGCTTTCTCCATAACATAGGTGCGCACTTCTGAAGGTTACTCTAATTTTTAGCACACAGACATAGAAAAACGGCTCATAGGTAGTTTAGTGCCTGCCTTCAAGTCAAAGGTACAGTGAAAGGCTATCTAATACACACATTTTCCTAAGGTAGGGCCACACTGAAAAAAAAAAATCTACATAAAAGATTCCTAAAAGATCTCATTAAAAAAGTGGGCACAGTCAGAAGTAACTTGGTGGGAGTCAGGACAAAGACAAAAATAACACATATGCTATCCTGAAGAACAAAGTAGGCTGCTACAGGAAATGAATTATAAAAGTAAAGTTGCTCAGAGTAGCTTTAACTTACTAGCAAAAAAATCTGCACACTCACATCATTCCACCCCCATATGGCAAAAGATAAATGTTTCAGTGTATATTTAAGTACACAGGTGCCATCTGAAAATGTGTGGCCTTAATATCAGATGACAAGGTTGGCTACACATTCCCATAGGCCTCTTACTACAGATTCAGCCATATGTGTGGTTGTACAGTGTACCACGTCTTCCCAGTATCAATGAGGTGTTTTTTTTTCTTCACTTTCCTTCAATAGATGTTTCAGTTCATGACCAGTGCTATTTGGTGTACCGCATTTTTTTTCTCATGACGGGACGCATTCTGCATTAGGCAGCTCAATATTGCAGCAATTTTTGCATATTTTTGTCTGTTGAGCATCTTTCTGTGAATTGGGGAACATAATTTCTGTGCAGGGCCTGCACTCCTTTACATTGCTCTGCCTTTGAATGTCCTATCCTTTCAGCTGCCTTTTCTAACAGCAGCAGTGTATAATATAGTTACAATAATATTACTGAAATTGCCTTTTAACAACAGTTTAAGATAAAATATTTCATCTAAAGGAGAAATTAGTACTAAAAACTGTTTCTCTTTATTGAAGGAAAATTTTCAACTAGACTGTAATGAATTTTTACTTTGAGAATAAGTTTAATACAAAATTTCTTTCTTAATTTATTTAGTCTCTGCCCGTTTGGCAGCTATATTACTTTTGCTGCTGTGATGCAAACATTGTTGCCCTCAATGAATAGGTGTTATTTCCTATGATATGGATGTCTGTTAGTATTAGGATCTATTTAATAAATATTCATAACATCCACTCTTCAAAAACAGGAATTTTAGATAATCTATTCCATTAAACATAAATTTATTTTATATCTACCCGTTAGGACAAGGAATGAAATTTCAGTCAGTGTCCTTTTCAAGATGTTTGTCCTAATGGATGACACTTAGAAATAAAATAGACTTATGTATAATGGAATAGGCTGTCCAAGTCACCCTTGCTTTGAAACATGTACATGCTCATAAGGAAAAGAATTTATGAAGTATCTTCAGAATATCTGACACAAACCAAAAGTTAGACACTAGTTATTTAACATCTTTAAAGGATAAAGCAGACACTGACTACTTTAATTTGTCTGTAAGAGAACAAAACTGAGAAACCGGTTTAATTTAAAATTGTTGTTTGTACATCATACTATTATAGTTTATATATCACTGGCATTAAAGAATAAGCATTTGGCTTCCTATTCAAACCTACATAAATCTCACCATACTTAATAAATAAAAATCTTCTAAATAATCTAGTTATGATTGAATCACATATCCAATTCTAGTTTACCTATTATCCTTTAATTCTTGCAGAATGTAAAGATGTACAACTTGATAGTATAGGAACTGTGATTGTAGGAAGTGAATGATGCAATTCCTAAAGTTGGATTATTTCCCCTCCTCCTTTTGTAGGAAGAAAAAAAAAATACATTCCTGTCTTCTTGGGCTAACTGACCGCTCATGTAGTCTGACCTAATGAACCTTTCAGCTCAAAAGCCTGCACACATCTCCTCGGAAGCAATGAACTGAAATTTTACCCTCGGCATTGTCTCTCAACCCCCCAGTGGTATGACTGTAGTGCCAAGGTACCAAAAACCACTGTAAACATTTGATGAAGGCCAATCCCCGCAGGAATGCTGTTGAGTTCATTTTGGGGGTTTTTTTGGATTTTTTTCCAAAGATTCATTTGGAAATCTGCTTGATCAATAGTTTCTTTACTTAAATATGCAACTAATTTAACAATCTGATATTTTACCCTATTTCAGTTGTGAAGTGTCTTTTCTTTACCTCCTCTATTATTACTTTGTAGGGAAAAAATCAAAAGCTTGGCAAACCATTCTCTTAATATCTTCACTGATTTACAAGCATACAGCCACTTCTGTACAATTTTATGTGAATAATTTGCAATTGCTTTAATCAAAAGGACAATTACGCACCTATAAGCAAATTTCTCTAAAAGCACTATTGACCTGTAGAATGGATTCACACTCCTGAATGTGAGGCATCTAGTGCATGGCATCCAAAGACATATTCAAAGACAGTTAATTTTTTTAAGTCATACAGTAAATTCTGACAAATTTCATATCTGATTTAAAGATAGCAATTTAAAATTATGATATAAAACTTCCCTGGGGGAGGTGGGAGAGGATGGGATAGTATGTATATTGATTATACTAGTCTCACAGAATCCTACCTACGGGTTAGTAATTCTTCTCTCACTAAAAGATACCGTCTATGAATATTGGAAATGCCAGGTAGAAAGAGCTCTTCATACAGATTAATTTAAATATAACAAAACATACCAGAGAACATCCTTCACAACATAATCTAAACAGCACTAAGCTTCATGTAAGCTCCTCAGAGGATAGACCATGTCCTCTTGTATATCTCTGTCAAATGCCATTTAAAACTCTGGCATTACAGAAATAATAAAAAACTATATTATGTTGCTATTAAGACTGCTACTATTATTAATAAATATATCAACATCCTACCTCTACCAATATCATAAAGAAAACTCATGTTATCTAAACCACCTGGGAAGACACAGGATTCTTTTAATTACATTTGTGTGTGTGTGTATGTGTGTGAGAGACAAAGAAAACAAAGTTGTTTTAAGTAGTTATACTAGATGTATACACAGAACACAAAAGGGACAAACGTACACAGCACAAACACCTTAACATCCAAGGTTGGTGGGAAGAAATGTGAACTCATTTTGGGAACAATTTCTGAACTGCATCTACTCCAAACTTTGAGCATCTCAGTGGCATTATGTTGAGACAATAACACATACAAATATGAGAATTCGGTGTTTCATCTTTGCAAATTTTCATGGAGATACTGATATGAAATTACACTATAGAAGCTCTGATGGCAGGGTCTTGACGTAGCCCTTTCAAGGGTTCAACAGTCCTAGTGCATAAAAGTGAGGGTCCAGGACACATTCAAACATAAAGATAACCATTCAAGTTCAGTCCAGTGGCCTTTCAAATCCAGTACCTGTGTCTGATGGTCAATAACAGATACTTAGAGGAAGGTGCAAACCTCCTCATGTTGGACAATTATGCAGTAATCTGCTAGTAGGCACAATTTCTGCCTAACCTGATCAATGTCTTATGCCCTGAAGCATGCAGATTTATGTCCCTTATACTTTTTATCCTGTGTAAGGCCCTAATTCAGGAGAGTACTTAAGCACGTTAATTCCAATTAACTTCAATGGGAGTGAAGTACATATGTAAGCAGCCCTCTGAAATAAGGATACTTTACTGAACTAGGACCTAATGTACTGTGAATGTGATTGGGATCTAATGTGACTGAGGATTTTAATAGTACATGTAAATGTCTAACCCTTTAAAAAAATCATCATACTAAACCCTTTGCTTCCATGATATTTTATGGCAGTGAGTTCCACAAGTTAATTATACATTGTGTAAAAATTATCTGTTTTACATTTATTGCCTTTCAATTTAATTAAATGTCAGCTTGTTTTTGTATCATGAGAAAGGGTAAAAACAAACATCCCTAGTCCTAGTCTATACAGAAAAGGTTTGCTGGTACAGCTATGTTGGCAAACCCTCCTTGCGTAGATGCAACTTATACAATAGGCAAAAGAGTTCTTTTGCTGGCATAGCTTATACCAGCTCTCCAAAACAAAATAAGTTATGCTGGGAAAAGCACTTTTTTGCCAGTATAACTGCATTTGCATTAGGGCCTTGCCTGTATAGAAATGTCCTAAAAAACCCCCATAAAATCACACACCTAACCAAGAATACTGCACTAAAGTTTGCACTGTAGACCTGGCCTTATTTACTTATACTATTTATAATTTTGTATCCCTTTAATGAAGGCCTCCGCTTATTTGTCCCCTCTCTAAACTAAACAGTGCTGATCTTTTCAACCTCTTCACATGAAAACTTTCCAGGCTTTTAATAATTTTGCTTGTTTAGTTCTGAACCTCTTCTATTGCGGCTATAAATATTTTTTGAAATACAACTAGTATTTTATTTGATTCTTTATACAACCCAGTTTATTTTTTGACTGCAGCTGCCCATCAAGAACAGATTCGCATTTAGTTCTCCACAATAATACTATTTGTCCTATGTAAAAAAAGTTAATTTCAAACCCAATAATACATATTATATATATACACACACACTTTTATCTACATATATGTAGATAAAAGAACATGTATATGTAGATAAAAGTATTCCTTTCAACATGCATTACTTTCCATTTGCCAGAGCTAATTTTATCTGCCACATATTGCCAATTTATCTAGCTTTATTAGTGTCCTCAGAAGTTAACCACAGTCTTCTCTACACTTACTTAAATTAAATAATTTTGAATTATCTGAACACTTATCACCTCCAGGTTTATCTCATTTTACAGATTATATATATTAAAATAGGTAAAGAACTGCAGAGAATCCCCTGTGACACATTTAGCCGTGATGAAAATTGACCATTTATTCCTACCCTTGCTTGCAGATTCATAGCCAGTTTTGAAGCTATTTCAATGCTTTACCTCTTGTTCATGACTATTTAGTGTGCATGCTTAAAAGTCTGTTTTGAAGGTAATAAATTACATCATTTGGTTCTCTTTTATGTACTGTTTTGCTGACACACTCAATAAATTCAACTACATTAGAGACGAATATCTTTTCTTTATAGAAGCCCTGCTTTGTTTGTCCCACCATGTTAATCTAGATGTTATATAATTAAGGCTAAAATGATCTTTAAGCTAATTTTCTTAGTGTGAAGTGTAAGGACAAGTTCCTTCCCTGACTGACCCCCATATAAGGCCCCAAAACAATATGGCCCAAAAAAGTGTGGGTTTTTTGTTTTGTTTTTTACATGAATAAATAAGCAAGATATTTCTGTTGTGTGGGTTGGTGCACACAACATTGGTGTTGGCATTGGTAAACATATTTTGAATTAGAACTCAGATAGAACTTCAGACAAAAGTGTCAGCAATTAACAGTTGAGATTTGTATCATCTATTTATTCTTTGACTAGTTATAGATAAGCATTATTCCTGTTCAATAAGCTGCTAACTCACCCCAGTAGGTTGACATCGTTAAAAATTGGAACATGAGCACAGAAAGCATAACGTATACATCCAACTTTCAAATTGTGAACGTCACATGATTTGCAGCCAAAAAATTCCACACATCACTCTTAGTGTATTGATATAAACAGTATCTTGCAAAATTTAAGTTAAATGATAATTACAAAGCTCATTGAACTGAATGAGAAGTTTGATAGTCAGACAAATGCTCTTAAAGGATCAATTAATTCATATGAACCACATAGCTCAGCTGAAAATTGATTCACTAGTCTAAACCACCAGCTTCATCTTCTTCCAGCCATTGGAACATGAGTATTGTCTCTCACAATAATTGTTTAGTGGGGATAGAAGTTGTGGGGGGAAGAAAGCTACTTCAGGAGGTGTGAGTAATCTCAGATACAATAATAACTCTGCGGGAACAGAAGCCCTAGAGTATATAATACAGTTCAAACATCACTTGTTTGCACTCTGTAGTTCATGATACCCCTACGGGTTTGATATTTCCATATATATCACCCTTGTAGAGGTTCAGTTATAATTATCATATTTATGTTCCTCATAACAGAATACCTTTAGTAAAAATATAATTTGAAATCCCTAGAAGCCAATAGCACAATTACAGTTAAAATATATCAACATTTATACAAACATTTTAAACAACAAGATGTTCAATGTGTACAATAAATAAAATATTATCAGGAAAAACTATAGGGAAAAGGCAATATCATAGACTGTAAAAAAAAAACAACCCAAAAACCCAAAAACCAAAACAACCCCAGCCCTTTAAGCTTATTAGATGGGTATAGGAGACTGTAATAGGATTATGAGTTTTGGTTTAGCCTGTCCATCATTCCAAAATCCCCATAACTAAAGGGAATATCTTCATAGGGGTCTGAGTTTAACACTGAAGCTGCTTTATTTAATTCTTCCTATTATATAATGCTGAGTGTTAATTAGTTCCATCCACTTTCTTCAGGCATGTCAATAAGGTAGCTTTGAAGCCAACCTTCTCTGAATTATGAATTAACCAGTTTTGTAACGGCATAATTCATGCCAGCCAGTTAGCCAATTTAGCACACTTGCCTGTAATACAGCTGCAGTGTTATTGTGGCATGGCTGCAAGGAATTTGCTTTCTGTAAATCTGTGTCTTCTGCTACTTAAAACTAGGAAAATACATAATCACTGCATTGTTATTATGTGCTTCTTGTTTTAATAGGACTAATGACAATTATTGAGATTAATGACGCTGTCACAGATCTTACAATTATTTTTATGATTTTATATACTTTAGAATGAGATGTCAAACACACACAGTCCCCTCAGGACAGTCTAAGAGAGGCCACAAAGCAAAAAATAAAAAAGTACCCTGGTCTACATTCATACCAAAGTTTTCCTGATGCCACCCAGTCCCAGATATTTTATCTCACTAATAAAAGCATTAAAATAAATATAATGGCATGACTTGTGTCTTTTGAAGGGAAGAGCAAAGCAACATTTGTAATTGATTCCTCCACACACTCGATGTACAGTAAGACATTTCTGCCTTAGAGCTTTTTAATTTTCAAAGACCATTATTATCCTTTTAGCTGCTATTGTAATAGCAAGTCATATCAGTTTTAACTGCTCTAGAGGAGCCAGTGTTTATGCATTTCTTGTCACAGCCTCTACCTCACCAGTCTCTTAACCCTCCCTAAAATATTGCCATGTCTTTTAACTACAGCAAAAGTGACGATATAGGGCATGATACTACAACCCTTACACACACAAGGAATATGAGTTCCATGAGAATACTTGTGTATATATAGACTGCAGGACCAGGTCCAAAAATGTTCATGAAACAACTGATACAGTATTTGCAGCACAGAATCATTAGTTCTCCCTCTGAGTTATTAAAAAGGTTAATAAGTTAGGAATAACAGCTATAATTGCCATAATCTCCCCCTTCCTGCCTCCCCCCAGCTCCCACCAAAAGAAAAATAAAATGTCTTTTTTTAAAATCCAGAATGTGTGAGTAATACTGAAAGCTACAAGCCTCAGAGTAAAAACCACCAAACAAACCAGACAACTTATAGGATCACACCTTTCCTGAGACAGATGCAAATGTACAGAAAAAATAATAATTACACATCATTACTTCCTTGCTGTCCACTGGATGGAAGGAGTATATATGCAATGTTCACTTTGCAGGATCTGGGACTAATGTAGGGAAGAACTGTCTGACTGTGGAATGAAGGGCAGGGTACTTTCATTGACACTGTTGTTGACATATGCTGGCAATAACAGAACTGCACATGCAATCTGGACAAGTCAAATATGAAAGTGAAGTACTACAGAGTGGTAAGAAGGAGAGAGAAAATTGAAGAACACTTGAGATTCATTTGTCTGTACACTGCCAAGATTGTTCACAAGTGTAATCACGAGCCTGGTCCTTTCCTGCAAGGGCCAAAAGGTATTCATATTTTGGGCACTGGGTGATCTGCTTGTTTAAAGCGTATATTTATATATATAACAAATGGCCAAATATCATATTCTGGTAAAACTCCTGCTGTCAGGAAGGGTTACAGAATTTGTGTTTACTGAACCAAAACTCCTACCAAGCAAGGGCTGTACGATTTGGCCTACTACATATTTTCACACAGGCGTAAGAGTGAATGCACACCTGTGTCAATGTTTCAAACTATAACAAAATCCAAAGGTTTAAAATAATAATGGGTGTTCCTGAACTGAACCCAGAGCCATTATTTCATACACAGGAAATATTTTTATAGAATCATAGAATATTAGGGTTGGAAGGGACCTCAGGAGGTCATCTAGTCCAACCCCCTGCTCAAAGCAGGGCCAATCCCAACTAAATCATCCCAGCCAGGGCTTTGTCAAGCCTGACCTTAGAAACCTCAAAGGAAGGAGATTCCACCACCTGCCTAGGTAACGCATTCCAGTGCTTCATCACCCTTCTAGTGAAAAAGTTTTTCCTAATATCCAACCTGAATCTCCCCCACTGCAACTTGAGACCATTACTCCTTGTTCTATCATCTGGTACCCCTGAGAACAGTCTAGATCCAACCTCTTTGGAACCCCCTTTCAGGCAGTTGAAAGCAGCTATCAAATCCCCCCTCATTCTTCTCTTCTGTAGACTAAACATCCCTAGTTCCCTCAGCCTCTCCTCATAACTCATGTGTTCCAGTCCCCTAATCATTTTTGTTGCTCTCCGCTGGATGCTTTCCAATTTTTCTACATCATTCTTATAGTGTGGGGCCAAAAACTGGACTCAGTGCTACAGATGAGGTCTCACCAATGTCGAATAGAGGGGAACGATCATGTCCCTCGATCTGCTGGCAATGCCTCTACTTATACAGCCCCAATTGCCGTTAGCCTTCTTGGCAACAAGGGCACACTGTTGACTCATATCCAGCTTCTTGTCCACTGTAACCCCTAGGTCCTTTTCTGCAGAACTGCTGCCTAGCCATTTGGTCCCTAGTCTGTAGCGGTGCATGGGATTCTTCCGTCCTAAGTGCAGGACTCTGCACTTATCCTTGTTGAACCTCATCAGATTTCTTTTGGCCCAATCCTCTAATTTGTCTAGGTCCTTCTGTATCCTATCCCTACCCTCCAGCATACCTACCACTCTTCCCAGTTTAGTGTCATCTAAAAACTTGCCCACGCCATCCTCCGGATCGTTAATGAAGATATTGAACAAAACCAACCCCATGACTGACCCTTGGGGCACTCAGCTTGATACCGGCTGCCAAATAGACATGGAGCCATTGATAACTACCCGTTGAGCCCAATGATCTAAGCAGCTTTCTATCCACTTTATAGTCCATTCATCCAGCCCATACTTTAACTTGCTGGCAAGAATACTGTGGGAGACCGTAACAAAAGCTTTGCTAAAGTCAAGGAATAACATGTCCACTGCTTTCCCCTCATCCACAGAGCGAGTTATCTAGTCATAGAAGGCAATTAGATTAGTCAGGCATGACTTGCCCTTGGTGAATCCATGCTGACTGTTCTTGATCACTTTCCTCTCCTCTAAGTGCTTCAGAATTGATTCCTTGCTGCATTTCTCCTAAATGTTCAAGGAAGTTTTCGTCCAGCTTCCAAACTGAATACAATTTTACAAGGCATTAGTAGGTGAGCGTGATAGATCACCTACCCCTACATCTGAGTAAGTGATAGCAAGTGATAGCAATGGGGTTTTTTTGCGTGTCCTTTTAAGTTTATTATACTCCATGACTGAACCTCCTTTTTTGGTGTGTCAGCCTCTAATGGCGCTACTAGCACCAATAACAAAGCCATAATGTAATCCTTAATACTTCTGTCACAGGGCAGGAATACCCTGTCACCTCTTTGGAGTGTTTTGACACTGTGACCAAGTCCAAACAACTGCACCTCTTCTCAGGAGGGTATGACCTAATGGTCTGAATCGGGGGGATGGAGGCTGCTCTTAAATTCAGGGCAGCCTGGCTGAGTGGCCTATGTCTGTTAGGGGAGCCCTATAGCTCAGGACAATATGGCACAATGGCCAGTGCCAGTGACCTGTCCTTAGAGTCTGGGCAGTATGGCGTAGAGGCCGGAGCCAATAGGACCACCCTTCAACGCAGGGAGGTACAGCTTAGAGGCCAGAGTGAATGGGGCTACCCTTCTACACAGGGCAGCATGGCCTAGTGTCCAGGGTCAATAGGGCTGCCCTTCTGTGCACTGTGCAGGGCAGCGTGACCTAGTTGCTGGAGTCAATAGGGCTGCCCTTCTGTGCCGTGCATCATGGACAAGTGTCCAGGGTCAACAGGGCTGCCCTTTTGCTCAGGGCAGCATGGCCTAAAGTCCAAAGTCAATAGGACTGTCCTTCTGTGCCAGGCAACATGGCTTAGTGGCCAAAAAGGGGGTAGGCCACCAACCAGGGTGGGTTGGCAGCCTGGGTAGGAAGACCCAGGACCTCCCTACTCCACTAGGTCCCAGCCCAGGGCCCTATCACTGACGAGTGTATCTGCCACTGAGTCAGCAGAGATCTCCCTGAAACACTAATTCCATTCCCAGTTCCACAACTGGATCAATGTCTGGTTCCCCTAGGCTACTTCCCACCTTATCTTCCTGCTCCATAATCCACAGGTCCTCTAGTTCTTCAGGGAGGTTGGCAGGTGAAGTTCCCTGCGACTCCTTTCCCTTGTGGGTGTCCACAGACAGCTGGGTATTGACCTGGGTCTTGGTGTGCCTGGCTTTTGCATTTTGGGGTTCTGATAGCTCCCAGGCAGGAGCCAGCAATGTATATCCTCTCTCCTCCGTGGTCAACCCTGACTATGCTGAGCTGCTCCCTTTTATACTGTGGTCTAGCTGGAGCATGCCGGGTGAGGGGGCGTGGGCTCCTTAGCCTACGGTATGGGGTTAACCTCTTCCTATCTATATCCTGTCACCACCTTTCTGAGTGGTACTTGACATAAGTATCAAGACACATTGAACTATTACCAACTGCAACAACGTACATCTCACTATATTTTAAAATTTCATTAAAGTTGGAAAGTAATGAAAGCCTCAAAGTCTTCATAATTAACTTTCTTCTGCAGTTTTTACACCAGACAAACGGAACATATATCAAATAGTCAACACTACTGTTCGCAGCTGAAGAAAAACTGAACTCTTATGTGAATGCGGTATTTATACAGAAAAAAATCCAGAGACATCCTCACTTAAAAATCAGCACATAGTTCTCATCTGAAATAATTTACATTTTTCCTGAAGAAAATGTATACAAATGTCAGTATTCAGTGTACATGCCAAAATTAACATAAATGTGTTTCCTTGTGAAATTAAATAACTATATGCAATGGTTGTGATGTTTCTTTCCATGCACTGCAAAACAGATGTTAGTGTTTGAAAAGCAGCAAACTTGGCTTCCATTCATTCTTACTAATAGTACTAATCTGGAGTCTGTGGTTTTCAGGAAGCAAGTGGCAAATTTCAAGGGATAATATTAAATTTACGTATCATATATACACTCAAACATTTCTATGACCATTTTCAACCAACAATGCGCTTTGCTAAGCTGCTAGAAGTTTTGACACCTCAAGAATGTAAAGACTTTCCATTCATTTTTCTGATTATTAGAATTTTCAAGATAAAGGTGCACAATCAAATGATAGCTTGTAGATAACTGGTTCAAAAATAACACTTCATAAAATCAACTGCAACAAAAGTTCTGGAACAGTCAGGGGTTCTCAGGACAAATTTTTGGTGGCTTCAGAGTGCGGCCACCAATTCTTGCTGGTGGCTGCTCTCACACTTTTTGCTACAATACTGCATTAGCTTTAGGAAAAACAAAGAAATATGCACATATACCTATCCAAATCATTGTAACTTATTTATTGCTAGCTACTAAGTCTGTTGTTAAAAGTGATATTAATAAACATACAAGTATCACTTTTCACAGCAGACTTATCCAGTCCTGCCTAGCCTGGGGACAAATTAAGCCCTGGATGGGGGGGTCAGAGGAGGCAGCAGGAAGCTGGAGCCCAAAGCCCTGGGGCCTGCCACAACACAGCTAGAGCCTGGGGCTGGAGTCCAAAGCCCCTCACCCTGCAATCTCATGGCTGAAGCCCAAAGCCTGAGCCCCACTGCCCCTGGGAAGGTGGGAATTCACTGGCCGCCTGTTATTCCAGGGTTGTGCCCCAGGTATCGTCAGAAGGTGGTAGGGCACAAACTTCTGCTGGCGGCGGCAGCAATCAACACCAAGGCAGTGCATTCAGGAGCAACAGGGAGGGGAGGGGCCAATATATTTCCCCCCATCCCAGCCCAGGAGGCTGTGGCCACAAGAAAAGCCCCCTGGTGGCCACATTTGAGAAACACTGGACCATAGTGACTTTAGCTTCCTCAGATGAGTTCATTCTGTGGCAACATGCTTGATACAAAGTCTCTTGTTTTGTGCTCCCATGTTTATAATTTAACAGTGCAAGATTACATGCAATGAATCTTCAATACTTTCACCCAGAGAAAAACAACTGCAAAATCTATCATATCTGAAAGATATTTTGCGCTAGACACCCAAAATAGAATGATGTTACTGCTTTCAGTCTATCAATCTCAATTTACTTAAGTTCTGGCATACTGCGTTTTACCCAAAAGGCTAGTATGCTGGAACAGATATGATCCTCTCTATGTACCAGTGTAGCATAAGAAGCCTTGAAGGGGGTTAAAAACTCGCATTGCTTCCAAGAACTTTTCAGTTGTCTGATCATAACAAACAATGTTCCATGTACTTAAATAACTTCTGAATGTAGCCAGATTTGATTATTTTTAAAGCTGTTTTGAAGTATTGTCACTATGTCTGCCTTTTACTTAAGCATTTGCACTAACGTAAGTCATGGTGTAAGAAACTGTCACAAGATGACTAGCCCTTACGTGTAACATAGGGCCCATCCATCTGTGCTTGATCAGCACACCCTTCAAGTTAATTAATTAATTAGGCCCTATAGATGGCATCTGGTTTGAGTGGGTTCCTAGCAAGGGAGTTTGTGGTGATTAATCTCAGGAGTGCAGGGGAAAATGCAGAAGAAAGAGAGAGAGCTAGGAGTTCACACCCAATTATTGTGAAGAACTCAAAAGTTGAGTGTAGGGTGTTTGCTTCCTTGCTTTGCTTCCTATTGGACGCAGTGGGTATATAAAATATTTTTCTCCTCAAAATGCACAGCTGATGCATTTGCAGTATCAAAGCACCTCTACCTTCACCACACCAGTCTTATGGAAGACTAATCCTCTGTCCTGTCATTCTGGAACTTTGCTTTGCACAAAATTTTATTGTACCAGCCTTTGACTCTTATGAGTTTGATTTAAGTACATGACAGTGGAATATCCACACAATTACTTGTTTCATTAAAAATACTGCCAGCCTCAACAAGAAAAGATAACAAATATGTTAAACAAATTTGGCCATCAACTAACAGTGATTTGCAACATGATTACATCTAGGTTCTCATCCCAGCCACCCACTGCCTGAGTCCTGCTCCCCTCTCCTCTGCTCTGGTCTAACCAACCTCAGCCACTCACCCATTCATTTCATTTAATTCACCTCCCCAGCCACTTATTCAAAGACCTACACTATGATGTAAGGTTCTGAGAGGGGAGGGGGGTTCAATAGGAGTGCTGGGATAGTGGGCTGTTGAGGCCCGTCATTCTGGTCTTAGATTGCCCAGCACCTTCACCATCTCAACCGTCTCAACCTCTTTGCAGGTCAACTTCCCTCTTACCAAGGAGAAAGGAATATCCCTCATAAAGATAGAGGTACATCAGAAAGATCAGTGTCCCTTATTTAGAAGGTTAGTTGATGTAAAGGGTCAGCAGCAGAGGTAATGAAATGTTTAGGATTAAAAGTTTTCTGCGGGAAACAAAAGTCAGATTTTTGGTATGTGTGTTGTAGTGCTCTCAAATTTCTCTACTTTACCATTATAGTTATAGTAGGTAATGTACACCAGATCAGATGTTATGTAGAGAAGTCCAAGGACATTACTCAGAGGGCTTATGAAATGTTTGTTGCAAGTTTAATTCTCAGAAATTCTATTCAGCCAAAGCTGTGGTTTTGAAACTAAAATGACTTAATAGTTCCAAGAACTCTACCCTTTAATAAGCAACACATGTCGTTTACAGTCAGTTGACTGGGGGAATAAGGGGGGTGAGTGGAGAAGGAGGTGGCACAGAAGAAAACATGATACCTTACATGTGATCTAGGCCATACCATCTGTTGTGGTGTCAAATATTTATACATAATTTGTGATTTCTAGACTGGCACATGCTACCAAATACTTCACCATTTAATTGACGGGAACTTTTGCCATACTCATGGAAAAGCAGTTGTCTGCCAGGCATCCAATGTTAATCACTATGGCAATGCATATTTGAGAAATTCTTATAATGGTTTCACTTTATTGTGCCATCAGATCTGGCATCAGGAAAAATGTCTTCCAGTTCCAATATAAGATAGTTTCTGTGGTTTTGGGGGGTAGGATTTGCACAGAAGAGTCTCTGCATTGGTAGATGAGTACTGAATATGAGGAGTAAAAAGAGAAAACTTTCACAGGAGAAAACTAACAACACTAACATCAAGAATAAAAATGAGTAGCTAATGTATGGCAAGTCATCATCATCACCTCAGCCATCATCAAAAGGTACTCACAGTTTTTAAAACCCCAGGACTAACAAACAATTATTATAACTGTCAAACAAAATGGACTACATGGTGAAAATAAATGTAGAAAAGAAAAATCTGTAATCTGACTTTCTATAGTTGCACCATCATAAATGGTAAATGTTTACTTTACTATCATACTATGTAGCAGCACTGCAGTTACCACAAAGAAGAAAAATTTTCAGGGAAACTGAGTCAGATTTCACAGAATCATTAGTCTCTTCATACTGAATACATCCTCTTCTGTATCTTCGCTTCTTTCAAATCGTGGTTTTATTAAAAAAAAACCTACAAATAACTACCAGTAGAAATAAGAATCCATCTAAAATCAGTTGTCATCATGAACAAAACTTCAGATCTCGGCATGAAAGCACAGAATCACACTTTTAAAGTATATTGAGAATTTGTCAATTCCAGACAGCTACAGGACACTGATACCTTGTGATTATGTTTTTCACGAACTCAAATGGAAACCTAAAATATTAATTTCATGTTGCTGCTCCTGACAGAGCTGAGATAGTTGTGGACACTCCAATTTTATGGCTCCCAAATACTATTTGTCAGCAGTAATGGGCACTTGCATTAGAATAACAGTATAAAAATCATTACGGAAATAGCATTAGTGCCACAATCAAGTCTCATTTCCTAGAAACACACTTGACTATTAGTTTATATTTTAACAAAAGAGATACTATTTTTTCAGTCCACTTATGACTTAGATATTTGAAGATTCAATCTATCAAAAAATGTAATGTTACCACTATGATTGTTTCCCAGGGTCTGCTTTCATATAGAAAAGTGACTGTTTGAAGCTCCTCAGCCAAAAGGAATTTCATCACTCCCATTATTTACTGTAGTAGTAAAGCTTAGCCACAAATCAAATACTAAGTCATTTTTTTTTATCTGATTTGTCTGGCTCAAGGTTGCACTGAAAAGCCAGAAAAGAACCCAAGGGAAAATTTCTATCCTGACCTACTCCTTGCGCAATCCAAACAAACTTATCCTGGAAGTGATATGTAATGTCATGATAAAACCATACAAAGAGGCCTCTTGACTTTTAGGGTATCGCAAGGGGTGAAAATCTTTGCAGAATTAGACCCACTGATTGTAATATTGGTTTGCATCCAGGCCTTAGTAGTAAATTGGGTAAACCTTTCGTAAACTGGTTTGATTGCAAAGGGTCATGAATGGAATGCAGTCCTCCCATGAAAAACTCAGAGAAGTATCTTAGTAACGTTTGATTGGTTTGTGGTTGTGTTGTTTTCATTTAAGCATATTATGGTGCAGATGCTGAGCATTATGTAAACATTTACATTGCCAATAATGGGCCTCTAACTGCAAAACACATTAACCAACAGCTGGGATGGGAGGGGGAGTGAACGATAACAAAAAAAGCAAGAAGATTGATAAACACTTCACAGTGTAAATCATGTTAGAAAAGGAAAATGTCATCTTGCCTATAAATCCCTGTCCTTTTGTTGGTTAAACTTAATGTTGCTATATTGCTCCTTCACCACATTCTTTTTACTTCAGGGGACAAAAAACGAGTTGACTTGAACTCACACGTGCACTACTTCCAACATCTGCCCGAATGCTCTCATCTTAAACTCTAAAATGGAGGCATGGGGTGAATGTTTACTTAACTACAGTAAAGTACCAGGCACACACAAAATAATTATAATTCGAAAAGCAGATTCGGTTATTTGTCAAGTACACTGCATATAGCTGCTTCAACAATTTTATTTAATATCTTAAAAAAAAAGAAAAGGAGTACTTGTGGCACCTTAGACACTAACCAATTTATTTGAGCATAAGCTTTCGTGAGCTACAGCTCACTTCATCGGATGCATACTGTGGAAAATACAGAAGATGCTCTTATATACACAAACCATGAAAAAATGGGTGTTTATCACTACAAAAGGTTTTCTCTCCCCCCACCCTGCTCTCCTGCTGGTAATAGCTTATCTAAAATGATCACTCTCCTTACAATGTGTATGATAATCAAGGTGGGCCATTTCCAGCACAAATCCAGGGTTTAACAAGAACATCTGAGGAAGGGGGGGGGGAGGAGGGATGATGATAATAAACAAGGGGAAATAGGTTACTTTTTATAATGAATCAACCATTCCCAGTCTCTATTCAAGCCTAAGTTAATTGTATCCAATTTGCAAATACAATTAACTTAGGCTTGAATAGAGACTGGGAATGGTTTGTTTGTTTGATTCGCTGACCAACTGTATGACCCTGGGTAGATTACAAAGCACTTGGATTTCCAGATAGGCTGGGAACATGCCGCTCCCTTTGATTTCAATGGGATCTGTAGGTACTAAGCTCTTCTGACGCCCAGGCCCTTAACTTCTCTGTACATTTGTTTCTTTATCTGTAAAACGGAGGCGGAATAAACAGTTCTGTAAAGCACTTTGAGATCTTTGGATAAAGAGACCTATGGTCTACACTTAAAATGCTGAACTGATGCAGTTGTGGCGCTACAGCTATGCTGATGTAGCACTTCAGTGTAGACACCCACTAGAGTGACAGATGGGGCTCTCCTATCACTATTGTAGTTAATCCACCCCCCTGAGAGATGGTAGCTAGGTCAATGGAATAATTCGTCCATTGACCAAGCACTGTCTACACCAGGTGGATAGGCTGACAAGCTACATCTCTCAAATGTGTGGATTTTTCACACCCCTAAGACACTTAGCTATGCTGATGTAAGTTTTCATTGTAGACTGGCCCATAAAAACAGACTAATAGCATCTTCACCCTTGCCCAATCTATCAGCTTCATCACTACTTGTCTTCACAAGATTATTCAGTGTTTTATTCTAAATTGCTGTCATCAACAATGTTACAGCATTCCCTCAGAAGTAAGAGGTTTAAAATGCATGAGACCTACTGTAATTTAAAAATAGGGGGTACTTGGGCAAAGGTTCTCCAGAAAAAAGGGTATAAAATATATGGAATAAGTTACTGTGGAAAGAGGTTGTAATAAAGACCATAAATGAGTTCAAGACATCTTGCTTTATTTTGAAAGAATTAGGGATTTTAAGAATAATGGTAAAAGAAAGAAAAAAGGCAGGAATGTTGGGGTGGATTGTTTAATCATATCCCTATAGTGGGTTTTTTCTGGTCCCTCTAGCCACAACTTTTGCATTTCTAACAGAGGCTTCACATCATCTTTTTCTCTTTCCAATGTGAAGTGCTCCAAAGTGTGTCTTTTATGTGCCTTCTTACTGTTGGATATCTTGAGTCAAATGCTCAACTTGCCTAAATTGTCATAGATCAACTGAATTCAATGGAGCTATGACAATTTCAATGCATGCAGCTAAGGATCTGTCCCCTCATGTGATGATATCACTTCAGACTTGACAATCACATATGCAGATGACACAATATACACTATACTCCTTTGTTTCACACTCTGAATTCTCTACCACCAGTTTCCTGATGCTCCTTGGTACAACCTAAATTTCTACCAAAATAATCTCTGTGCCAATGAAAAATCCTTCTTTTTTCATGTTCCTGACTCATTCTCTAACTCACTGTGCTTTAACACAATCATTCATCTGTAAATCCAACACCACAATTCATCCTTACCCTTAGACACCACTGGCTACAAAAGTACTTATTCACGCCTTAATTACTTCCCATCAGCTATTGCAAATCCCCTTTCTGATCTTCCTAAATCCCTTCTCTCTAAATCTCAGGTCCGTCAGACTTTGTGTCCACACTGTTCATTTGATCCAGGAAGCAGGACCAGAACACTCGTTTTCTATAACCTTTACTGACTTTCCATCAAGCTATGTATCTTGTGTTCCTGGTTTTTGAAACTTACATGGATTCTTGTTCTACTCTGACTCTCTTAAATTCACTGCCGTACCCAACTCACATACTCCTGGCTTTCGGACTCTTTTCATAGTGTGGATATTTGTGTTGTTTTCTCTCTTGAACTGCTTCCCATTTATTTATTTTTAATATTCCTTTCCTCAAATCAAATGAATAACTTTATCTTCTCCTCATGTTATTGCATCCTTACATTCTCCCTTCATTGTAGCTTCTGTAGTCTGTAATAATACTTGCATTTTTACCATTATTAAATTTCGTCTTTGGCTCTAGTCCACCTTCCTGCAGTTTTTCCTTTTCTACTTGTATGATAATCACTGCCCAGGATCTAATTTTGAAGACCCTCTCTGTCTGTTTCAGCCTCTTCTGTGAAGTGTTTTATGGACACTTCATAAGAAGAATTACATATAAAAATGTTATATCGTATCTATACTTCAGAAAATATTTTTCAAGTCATATGATCATTTGTGGAAGGAGTGAAACAGCCATTTATTCAGGTAATATAAAAGCAATAATAAATTTAACATTTCTACAAATTAACACCACTCAGGTTTATTATTGTAATCAAACTTAATAGACATGTGTCCAGCTGATTGCTAAACTTTTAGGATGACATTTATTGTCTTTATGCAATATGTTTAAATCTCACAAGATGACATTTGAACAGTGTGAATCAATCTATTTTATGGATGTTATTTTTTTCTATGACTTAAAAATATCTTTATCCTACCAATAATTTACTTGGAAGAAAATAAAAGGAGAATCATAACATATTGTTGCCCACTTAAACGTGAATGAAAGCGTTCTGAGACCTATTTTCTGAAACTGGCCATAAGGCCAAGCATCTTTTATTACAAACAAATCTAAAGCTGACCTGCTAATTTGGGAGACACCTGAGAAAATTATGTTTATATTGTGTTTATAATTCAGAGACAAGATCAGCTGCCCTTCCCTTAGCTCTACAAATAGATTCACAGGACAGTGGCATGGTAGCTAGCTGGTACTTTTTTGCCAGAGGTTTCTCTAGATGGATGCCAATGGATATTTCCCTCTCCTGACCAATCATAGCCTGGCTTTGCATTGGGCTGTGCCAATGGACATTCCCTTTGGCTCTAAGGAGCCTCTTCGGGAACTGCTCCCTGCCTAGGCTGAGCAGGGAAGGAACAATGGACCATTCACACTCTCTACCTGTAGCAAGGATTTTCCACACACCCATGCCGCTGGAGTGTGATTCAGGGCTATTATCTGTCCTTATCCTTAGGGTATCGTATTGGCATTCAGTTGCTAAATGTGTTGTTGTTGTTACATTGACTAAGCATTGCATTTTCTTTTCTGTTTGAGTCTAGGCAGAGTGTCATTCAGGTTTCCATGTCTCAGAATATTCTGTCAAAACTGTGCGGATAGACATTCTTTGCAGGGAATAAACACATTTGCCTGCTTAGGCTGACACGATAGGTAGGAAGAGGTTCGTATCTCCAAGAATTGTGAGATTCAGTGTGTGGCGGGGACAGACACACTTACTGGCAGAGACTGCCTGGAAGTCTCTCAGTGGTGCCCCTAACCCTCTCGAGAGGTGGTGGTGGTGGGGGATATAGTGTGGCTTGTAGTCTAATGTGCATGTCTAGGCCTGGATAGGCTGAACAGTATGATGGCTGTGTAGCAGTTTTAATCTTAGGATCTGCAAGTCAGGCTGCGCAGCTATGAGCACCACTTTGCTGGAAAGACTATGTTCATATTCCTCCTTCATTACTTTATGTTATGTTTATTAAAAAAGTCATGGCCATTGTGCCATAAACAGTTCCTTAGTTTATGCACAGGTTTTTTGGGATCCCCTGGGAAATGCATGCTGCCACTACAGAAATGCAAAAATATTGCAGAAACAGAATTTTTCAAGCAGCAAGTTGGTGGTGGGGGTTTAAACCCATTTCAAGATAACTCAGTTTTTATTAACAAAAACATGTCAGTTCCAAAATGTGATTTGATATCTATGCTAAACTTGTATATCCTTCATTTGTGCATATAAAAATCAGTATCTGAATGTATAAAAATAATTTCTGAATGGGTGTGTTTGCTGTTAACTCAATGGATGTGCATGCTAACTGTATATGCACAATTTAGACATCAAGCTTTCAAACTTTTGCCCTTAAAATCTAGTGAACATTCCTCATCAGAACAGCACAGCTTTAAGTTGAACTGAGATGCCAAAAATGTAAATGATGGTGTACTTGCCACTCATATAAAACCCAACCATACTAACTTGCAGCTAGTGTTTGGATTACTCTTTGTGAGAAACAGGTTGCCACATCCATTTCTGAGTCTCATAAAAGCTTATTTTTCAGTTCTCAAAGCTTACTTCCCCACACCTGACATTTAAATAGGCTTTTGGAATTGAAAACAAAGCTTTAGGAGCTTCATAATAGGCTGTGGCAACTCAGACCATGATAACAGCCGGATTGTGTAGCTTTCCTAGGACCTGCAAAATCATATGCTTAGTTCGAAAGGGCCTCTAAAAATAAGAGCAATAATAGTCAAATTTGATACCAGAAGTAATTAGCATGGTACCCTTGACTTACCCTATATGTATGAAGCATTGTAAGCAATTATGTTACATAAGATGTTTCGCAGATACCATGGTACCATACAGTTCTTTCATTACTCTTGTGTCATGTTTATCATTAATGGACATTATATATTTGCTTCAAAAGGACACATACTAATATATCTGTAGATTGTAACAGGAGAACTTATACCTTTGGTTCTTAAGGAAGTAAGAGAATAAATATAGTGCAGATATTTAAACTTTTTTTTATGCTTATAAATGTATTCAGATACTTTGCAGTATAACATTACAGATAATATTTGCAGGCTGTATTGTCTTATAATTTATACTAATAAAGGCAGGTAGCTCTTTTTCACTATTTATAAATCTGGTAATTAATACTTGAACTTTGGGTTACTTATGTAAACTCAGAAGTAATTTATAATAAACATTTATCCTTAGCACCATATTTTTGAATGACATTATTCAGAAAGGATATCAATCTCCATTGCATATTTTCATTTACACAGATTCAAGTATTACCCTTTAGCTTGAATTAAAAAAAATATGAAGGAAATTAACACAAATTTAATTTAAAGCAGTATACAAGTGTACAAGCAACACAACAATATATATAATGTTTGGAGTTAATAGTGCCATATATTGCTATGTCTGCCAATTACAACACACAAGCATTAGCATTTTTTATCAGAGAAAGATGATGATTTTACACACTTGGGAAAATACTTCTTGCACAGATATGGTCTATACGTATCTGGATTGTCTGGTATTTTGCGAATCAGTTGCAATAGGATCTGAGGTTAACATAAAAAACAACCCTTCACCAAGACATAGCATTCTTCAGTGGAAGATAATCAATACAGTTATGCCTAGATACAATGACACACAGGTAAGGACACTGTACTTATCCTAATTCACACACTTCTGCTTTTTGTATATTTGCCTGTATTCATATTCCTAAATACTCCAAGTTGTGAAATGTTTCATACCTATGTAACTCCCACAGTTTATAATGGAAGTTCTTGGCTAAAACCCAGGGCAGTCTGGTTTAGGAAGCTTAGGGGTTAACATTGCTTTAGTATTTTGCTTTTTTAATTCCCTTCTCTTTGCGAACGACATTCATCCCATATGCAAAGTAACACATGGACATGCTGTGACCGTAGTTTACATACTAGTCGACTAGGATATATTATTTAGTTGTATTACTTTAACTACCAAAATCATAAAATAAAATGCATACGTAGTAAAAACTGATTATACAACAAATACCTGTTTTTAAATTGCCTTGGGACTGTTTATGGAGCTCTCTGGACTAAAGCAATTACTAAAACTAGATCTGAATGCCATTATAGATGGTCTTTTCTTATATAACCCATATTTATATTTACCAATAAAAGCTGACTTAAAGCTTGCAATAATGTCTTGGTGGAGAAAGCCGGACAAATTTATTATTTGTGATCCCTTCTTTATCTTTTGCCATTACATTTGGGATAACTCTGAGGTACTTAAATGATATGAATAAGTCTCATTAGTCCACGACTCTTCTATTGTAAGCAAAAATCCTCCATCTAAAAATGAGATATGAAAAATGCTTCTACATATTGTGAAAAAATAAACAAATTACAGAGATATTGTCAGTGGAGTATAACAAAATCAAAGGATATTAGTGCCTCAGTACTATAGGATCTCTAAGATGAAGACCAGATATTTGGTGAAAGTAACATTGAGCCATTTATTTTCAAAGCATGGGAGACATTTAATTGTAGGTAGTCTGTTGCAATAATTTTTTTGTCTTGTATGCAAAGCACAGGTGATGCCATTCTGTTTGATTAACAAGGCAGCAAAATGACTCCACAACACTATTATGGATAGGTTTAGCTTCTGGTTTGTCAAAAAAGCATCTAGCACACTTTGCAAACTATATAAATAACGATAAACATTCTTACCAGCTCAGACAACAAACATGTATATCAGAAATCAATTTACTCATAAAAGTACCATTTGCAATACATTCTTTTAAATGGATTGGGTTCTAGCTGTGTGAAGTTTTATTTTAATGTGTTTTAACAAATAAGAGCAGCCATCAGGAAACCTAACTGTCTAACATGATTTTATTTGGTATAATAGAAGGATAAATGTGAAAGTCATGTGTTAATTCTAACCTTCAGGATGCTCATCATCAAAAGTTTCAAATTACAGTAAAATATAAGTTCTGTTCTTTTCTGGGTTGGAGAATTCTGATGGATTCAGACATAATACATAGATCTGGGTAATTTTTTAAAAGCGTGCACTGAATTTTTTTTTTAATTAAAAAGTGTCTTTATGTAATCTGAAAATTATCTAAAGCCATTAAAAAGCAGTAATGTTCTACTGTCTCAGTTTCATTTTATCCTATTGAAGTTTAACAAGTGGTGGCAGCTTTCCAGATAGCTCGCATAAAAGATTCAAATTAGGTGTCAAAGTTGAATAAGGCAGGTTTGTTTTAATTTTTTCTCTCTCATGCATACTGCTAAAATGGAAATGGTAATGACAATATAACAAGTTTCCTCAAATAAATCAAGTTCACAAGACAATTCTTAAATTATGCCCAGTGTGCATCTCATTGATGTGCTGCAAGCTGACATGATATTGATGTATGGTATTCAAAAATGATCCAAAAGTTGCATTTCAGCACAGACTGCAGTACATATTCTATTAATATATTCCACACTCAGATCTAAAGCACAAAGAGCATACATGTACCTTAAAGCTGTAACTCCCCTGCAGTGAGAAAGTGGAAAAGTGATGGCACATAATGCCATTGCAGCTGCAATATTTCTGAACTAGGACACTCAAAAAAGGGCATTAGCTATTAACATTTCTGGAAACTTTAAGTTTAATTCCACAGAAAACATTTAGCTGTTTAGTGGTAAGAAAAAAACCAGAAAGAACAGTTAGGTCTGCATAGAAATTTGCTTAAACAAATATTAGAAGGAAAATATTTCAGAATCAGATTTCTCTAATAATCTCGTACCCTGAGGCTATTTCCTTTTTCAGTTTTAGCATGTCAGGACATTGGCAAAGTTGTAAAAGAGCAAGAATATTTTTCTAAAAGGAAACAATACTACATTGAAAATATGCAATTTTTAATGTTTAGAGTATAGCCTCTAAAGACAAGAAACCTAGTGAAGGTACAAGATTTGCAGTTAAATCCTGTAGTCATGTACAATAATAAAACAAGCTTAAGAAGATAGAGCATGCAGTGTGTGTCTCATTAATTATCGTGCATTTGAAAAATCAATGTATCAATTAATATGTAGGACTGCAATGAAATGTAGTCTTTTTTATTTTCACAGCCTGATGAGGAAGAGATTTTATTGAAACAGTGTTTAATTAATTATAATGTATTATATTAAAATCTACCTGTTCATTTGCAAGATTTGCAAAACAGGAGACAGGAAAAAACAACAGTTTCATACACAAAACTAGATGTACTTTTCCAAACCCATAATTTATTTGCCTATGGATTTTACCCAGACACATTTATCTAGGTGTTTATAAATGCACAGAGAAAAAGAGATAAATATTTCTATATCAAATATATCTCCACTCAGGGTTGCTATCATAGAGAAAATAAACAGTGTTACTTTTCAAGTTTTAAAATAAATGCTTCTACAGTGAATTTCTTTCACAATAGAATAAAATTAATTATTTTAAGGCTGCATACACTAATGTTTAAAAGGATCATTAAGAAAATGATTCCCATACTGGGCTAAATCCTGAAGTCTTCCTTCAGGCAAAACTCCAACATGAGATTTTGCTGTTGTCAAAACTCCTGGTAACAACTTTGTTAAAAAACAATATTTCGTCCCAAAGCAAAAAAAAAAAAGCCTTGGAGTTTTTCACTATGGCTATCTGAATGGGCAAAAGTCTGAATGAATTATCTCAAAGGAAGGTGCTATTTCTTTTCAGTCACTTTTGAACTATTACTGCCCTGTTTGGTATATTCTTCCAGAAAAGTTACAATACTAAGTGGCACTGTGCACAAGATTTTACACCACCAACAAACCCAGTCAACTGTTCTGCTTTGCCATACTTGCCATTTGTTCAAAATACGACACACACACAGATTAAAAATACCATCAGGCAAGAAAAAAAACCATTTCTGTCTAGTAGAAAATATACGATATGTTACATCTGTACTTCACAGGCCTTATAGCTTTGGGTCCAAGAAAAAGTAAAATAAAAACTTCGTAGGCACCAAAGGCCTTTGCATCTTTCAAGGGCAAGATTTCTAGTCTGTTGAATCTTGCAGTGCTGAACATTTGTAATACGCCCTTAAGTCTTCTGACTTAGAAATGGATGACAACTAAGTCTGGAGCCACAAAAGCTACAGAGACCCCCTAACATATTTTCCATCTACCATAAGCAAAACATCAACATCAAAATCCATTCATCCTTCTTAGCATCCATATCTGGGGTGTCTGGGCTGTAGCAATTGCACAATTGTTAAAAAAATAAAAGATAAATCTTTCATTTTCATCAACACTGCCATTTCTTACCCAAATCTATACTCTAGGGTAGCCAGGAGGCCTTGGGAAGTCCCTGGGCGAAGATGCTAGATGGCATAAGGTGTGATTAGTTAGTGGAGTCTTGTTTGTGATTTGTAGCAGCAATGAAGAATCTTCTTTTTACCCATGACAGTCAAAACTCCTACTTCTCTACCATGAAGGACATTACATAAAGTCATTGTAGCCCACTCTTAAAATGCCCCACTTCCCTTACTAAAGCAGTTTATTCTATGCATCACAAACAGGTACACTGGGTCTTGTATTGTATCCCAAGCGCCCTCCCCCCCGGCCTGTCAATATAACCAAACTTCCTGATCCTTGAAAGCAAACACATTTATACTTATATTGTAACATTTTCATATCAAAACTATAAATTTATTTTAAAACATACATTTTTGGGTTACATTTTCGGGAACTTCCTAAATTGCACCACCATTAGTTGCATGTGTAAACCCCTTCCTTGACATGATCAAGAAGGATAACTTCTTTCTCTTTCCACTTTCTCTTCTTTGATGCCGCACTTGTGGTATGTATCAAATGTTTATAATGATAATTCCATCTGCGGCCCAAATACAGATGCAATACCCCTTTCTGCATTACCAGATATTAACATAGCACAAACAATAAGGGCCCTTTTCTATAAACCAGAAAAAAACACTTTCGCTTTCCTTTACCATTGTAAAGCTTACTTTTAAAACTCAGTCATGCACTCTTTCCTCTTTTATTAACAATTAAAACTTTCATCATCAGTATCTCCAATTCCAGATTGTACATCTCAGATTTAAGGTCAGATATTAGCCAGCCAAGATGTGGTTATGCAAGGTGGAAAGACGGAACAAAGAGCCTCTTTGCCCTTTTCCCACACTCCCCAAAGCACAAGGACCAGAATACCTTAAAGGGAAAGAGGAAGGGATATATCCTCTCCTTCAACCCCAGCTAAGTCCAGTGAGCTCCAACAAACCAAGAACTGTGGGAGTCATTGTATCCCCATGGAACATAATGCCGTTAGGAGTAACCCCTGAGATGGGGTGGGTCCACATTGGTCTGTGTGTCTTAACTTAAGTTTCTTTGGAATTTACAGTACACTTTAGTACTCAACTCTGCTACCAGGACAGCTCCTGTTATTTGTTAGCGGTACTTCCCCGTTCCTGTTATGAAAGTTATTTGCTCTTGTTAGGGAGCCCATCTTGGTCCTTTCAGAGTTCTTTCAAAGATCAAAAAGAAGGAAAACATTACAATTGGTGGTTTTAGTAGTAAAATTGTCTTTTACATATTAGCAGCCACCACTGACAATTTGCCTCTTTTGCTAAATGATATTTTTATCAGTCAAGCTGATCAGAATATCATACCATCACGTTCAGGTTTGTGCCTCTATCTTAGATCTTCTTGATAAAACCATAAGAAGCAAATACACCAAAAGAAAGATCTACTTTTTATGTTAAGACTAGCGGTTTCAGCTATTATCTCTCTTTCTCATGTTGTTGTTGTTTTCATTTTCATTATGCATTGGTTTTGGCAACAGGTTTATGATATGAAACTTCATTGAGATAGAGAACACATGCATGAAAAAGAAACTGTGTGAAATGACCATATTGCTGGGGTATTTTTATCATGTGGTTGAGTTTGCTTGTTATCATGTACTTAAGGGAAATATACCACAATTGCAACAGTAACAACCTACAAAATATCTCTCTTTCACTTGGTTTTTGTTAAGAATTATGTTATTTGCAGTCAGAATAGCTCAAGATGCAGCAGTGAAATGAAACCTATGTCCAACGTTGCCAGAGAACAGAAAGAAATATAACATTAATGTTTCTCTCTCTTATTTGCTTTTGATTAAGGATGGATGACTGCTACCAAGACCACTTGAAGATGAAATCTTTGCCCTAACTTTCAAAACAACAGCAAAAATATATTTCCCTCTTTCTTCTTTTGTGTGTGTGAAGGATAGATGCTGACTTTCTGGAAGCACTGCAGCAAGTTATGAATAATGTATGAAATGAAAAATTCTTGCTTACTGCACAGAGAAAGTACAGACAGCTAGCTATATGCTACATGCTAGCCAAACACAACCAAACAGCCCAGCAAGCTAAGAAATCCCAAGACCTACCCTACTTCTCCCACAGGAAATTAAAACAAAATAAAATATTTTTTTTGTTTCCTCCTGCTAAAACCCCAGAGGCACTCACTTAGCTCCTGTCTAAAGAAGATCCTCACTCATGAAAACTCCAAGCCCCCATCATCAGAATCCATCCAGAATACTAAAAAGGAAACTAAATAACATTCTCTTTAGAAGTTTATAGTGAGTTTTAAAAGTTGGTAAAATTTTCCCATCTAGCTCCCATTTAGATATTGGTTGTAAGTCTCAAAATCTCATCTACAAGCGTCTTCCAGCTGTTTGAATATTTTGGAGAGTTACATAACAGAGAGGGAGTGGCTTCCAAGGCAAATGAGAGAGTGTTTACTTTTAAATTGCTGTTTCAATTAGGTACTCAAATATTAGGTGGTGCTAGAGTTTGTCATCTACGATCTGAACTAATTTAAGGGGTAGTCCACATTTTGACATGTCAATCTTACTTGTTCAAACATATTTGTGGTTTGATGGTACTGTGATACAACATGATGATACAATGCAAAGATGTTGTGATGCAACATGTTTGTTTTTATATTCTTCCAGTAAAAGTGCTTATTATTAAACTATTTGTTGAGTTACTGCCCAAATACCCAAATAATGACAAGGGTCCCATTGTGCTAGGTGCTGGAAAACAAAGACGACGACATTATTCCTTGCCCCAACAAGCTTACAAACAAATGAAAACACAGACAAGTGATGGACAAAAAGGATACAATGTACTAGCCAAGGGTACAGAACAAAAGAGTCCTCCAATAATTTTATTATTATTTCATTTGTAAAATAGTTTCTCCTTATTTGGTGGCATTGTACTTACTCAAAGGCTCCCCATGAGAATGCTTACGCCCATCTTTAGTTTTAACTAAAATTGACACACAGATCAGTGTTACTGTAAAGACAGAAGCACAGCAGTTCCACATAACTCTCAAGGAACTAATCTGTACTGGAGCAATTAAAAAAACTAGTTTGTGAATCTCATAAGGTCCTTAGCAATATCCGATTATTGATACCTCCAAGCCTAATATAGTTCAGCTTTTTGTTGATTACACTTTAGAGACCCCTTTCTTCTCATACTACAAATGAACAACTAGATCTAAATGTTAAAAAGGGACTAATGATTTAGGGTGCCTTCATTTTTGGATGCCAATTTTACACACCTTCATACGTCCTGATTTTTAGAGGGTCTGTACTGCTCAACACTTCCTGAGAAACCACGTCCCTGTAAGGAATTTCAAATTGGGTGCTCCCTAAAAAATAGAGTCATGCAAAATCACTAATCATCTTCTAAAATTTAGGTCTTAAAGCCTATTATTGAAAGACTCATAAAGTCCAAGGCCAGAAAGAACCATTGTGATAATCTAGTCTGACCTCCGGTATACCACAGGCCATAGAATTTACCTAAAATAATACCCAGAGTACATTTTTTAATTTTTCAAGGCTGGCTCAGTTTAACACAGCATGAAATTAAAGGTGGCAATAGCTCAACAATAAATGGATTTAAAAGCAAGAGAATTTTAAAGACAGAGTTGATTTGAACAAATAGCTATTTGTGGATATGGGCTGTATCCATTCAGCCTACGTTACTCACACCCACAAGATGAAATGACATATTCCAGGATAGTTATATCCTGCTATATTCCTTATATATGCAAATGATGTATGTATAAAAATGAATGTAAAATGTCATAACTAATTATTTTCTAATGAAGCTGAAATTTTTTTTGACTCACAAGAGACTAAGATAAAAATGGATTATAAAATTCTGTTGAACCCTCTATTGATTCTGGGCAGAAGAACCATCAAATGTTCTAAGAATGTCAGTCACATGTGGTTATTCATCATATTTCTGGAATATATGCAAGGATTGGTACATCTACGCCATCACTGTTAAACTGTAGGTTTGTCAAAGGGGAATACTGGCTTGTGGCCAAATAGTAGTCTGAATTTCTGTCATGAAAATAGGCATCACAAGAGGAAGTTTCTTGCAGAATATTCTTTCTTTATGCTAACCTTTACACCATTTCCTATATCAAAAATCAGCCTGCTAAATTCATGCTTTCACAACAGTCAAATGGAATTGACCCTATATCTCGCTGTCCTGCAGAGATCATCGCTGACGAAATATGCATGAGAGCTGATTATATTCTGTTGGAAAAGGGACAAGAAGAAGTGATTGAAATTTCTATAGAGAACATCAGTTCTTGCTTAGAACAATTTTGCATATAAATAGGGCATAAAACAGTCTGTACTCAATTTGTTCTCCAGTTGTTGACAAAAAATGTCATCAACTCCACTGTATATTGCACTCCTAAACTTCTATCTTCTGGTAATGCAAACCTAGATCTGATTAATCAATCAGTGAATCACTATGCTTATGTAGAGTCACCCAAAATGAGAATCTCATTGCCCTTAATAAATGAAATAAGAAAGCAAATTAAAAATCAGTATCAAGCAAATAAGTTCTGAGATTAGTTTTGAAAAGATCCAGGAGCTAATATAGAAATAGGAAAGCAGTTCTTCAAGGAGCTGCAAAATGAGTCAGAGGCCAAGGACCATTGTCAATGGTCCTGACATGAGAAACTATTAATGTCTGGGAAGTAATCCATGCAGAAGCAGAACACAGAATTTATAATGAAAAACCTTCACTCGTAAGTGGGTAAAATCTCTAGTCTGATGTGCTGCATCTGAACAATACTTGAACATAGATTGAAATTATTTTTATGTAAGATCTATGGGATAATTTGAAGATCAGAAGGAAATGAATATAAAGAAGTGATCTGCTGCTATAAAGAAGTGATCTGGAGGTCAAAGAAATTGCTAGAATTGGTCTGGTGTGAGTTTAAGAACAGTGAAACAAATGCATTAGCTTTAAGAGGGTTACACTGGAATCTAAACATGCTATTTTGTCTTAGAAATATCTCAAAGTGAGTACTGAATGGCCAATGTAATTACTTTATGTATGAAAATAAATTGTGCTGTATCTTTCCCATCTGCTATTTATTCTTTTATATTAATTCAAGAACCTGATGATTTAGGTTAATTTAATCATTCCTTTCTGTCTCTCTCTTTTTCTAGAAGTGAATTTAGTGGCCATGAAAGGTCCTAGCTTAAAAACTTTGATAAATAAAGGACTTTCTTTATCAATACAGAAAGTACAGTATGGACAGTTCCAGTGCATACACCTTCACACTGCTGTGCTCTTGTGCCTGAAAACTGTTACGGAAAGACTTACTCTAGGGAAAAAGGATAATTCAGTTCTTGGCCTTTCTGCACAGAGTGACAAGGGTGCCAAACAGTGAGTTGATTTTGTGATATAATGTTTATTAGGGACTGAAATAAGACCAGCTCGTCCTTTTACATAGGCTATTGAACTGTTATTAGCTGGCAACCACTTCTGATGACTACCAACATATGCAGAAAGAAAAGGAGGACTTGTGGTACCTTAGAGACTAACCCATTTATTTGAGCATGAGCTTTCGTGAGCTGCAGCTCACTTCATCGGATGCATGCCGTGGAAACTGCAGCAGACTTTATATACACACAGAGAATATGAAACAATACCTCCTCCCACCCCACTGTCCTGCTGGTAATAGCTTATCTAAAGTGATCATCAGGTTGGGCCATTTCCAGCACAAATATGAGTAAATAGTTTGTTAAACTCCTAATATAACCATGGAAAGTAGATGCCAGAAAAGAAGACTTGATTCATTCAGTTTCATTCTTTGCATTTTGCTGGACTGCTTGAAACATCAATTCCACTAACATTTTATTCTGAATCTATTCTTGAATACTTGTTCCATTGACCAATTGCTCTTGCTGTTGAGAACTATTCCCCACTACCCTCACTTCCTTCCTTTCAGGTCATTGCTCAATGTCCTATCAACTCTGAGTCTATGAGTAATTCCCTTCCTTCATTTATACTCCTTGAAGATGTCCCCGTGTACCTATCTTCATATATTCTCCTTTTTAAACTATATACATTTAGCTCCCTTTGTCTCTTTTAACATTTCTTCCAGATTTGGTTCCCTTTTTTGTATTTTCCCTATTTTTTCTACATCCTTTCTGAACCCACAATATTCCATCCACAGTGGCACTACAGCTACTTAATGATAAACAGCCGATAGACTAAAGACAAGATTGGAGTTGGTGCTAAGCAGACTAAGCAATTGCTTCGGGCCCTGAGCAGCTCAATGGGGCCCCCTACTTGCTTTTTAGTGTGTGTGTGTAAAATACTCCTTCTTAGGGCCCCCAATTGGCTAGCAGCACCTCTAAGATTATGTTTACTCGTGGAGTGAGCCGTAACTACACAGAAGAGTCTCTGTTAAGGGAAGTGAGCTGGGTAAATTCTGCTCTCATCTCTCTGCACCAGTGCTACATCCTTCTCTCACACCTCTCCATAATTGGGAGTCTTTATATCTCCCTAGCTTTCACTTCTCTTCTCCACTCAAATAGGGCTCCCTATCTTTTTAAAATAAATGTGTGCTGCCATTGTGTCACAAGTTACAGTCCTAGTCACATATGTGTCTCCAGGATGAAGGGTCAAACCCTTGCTTACTTCCTCAAACAAGGCAGAGGAATTGGCCTAATAGTGGGAAAGTACAGGATAGGTTGTGAATAGCAGGAGCGGGATTGATTGAAAAACAGTGGCGGAAGCAATTTTGTACAAACTTCCCCAGTTATTGGGCTAACTGAATCTCTAATCCCCCTCCTGTTCTCTCCACATGCACCCCCCTTTAGGTCTCAAGCTGTCACCTGTCTCTCAGAGTGGAATCATGCAATTCTCACACTCTCAGACTGGGCCCTGAGTTGCAGTCCCCTCCCTGTGCATCAACCATGATTTACCTCAGTAGGTCTCACATATTCTAACCCTGCAATTCTGTTCTCTCTGGGGCAGTGACACAGTAATCAAACAGCCTCCTTAAAGCAAAGTATTATTTATTTGGAACAAAAGTGTTTCAGAGAAAACAACTTCAAAACGACAACAGACTGTATGCATATTTAGCTTTTCCTTCAGGCTTACCATTTCATGGCTCTGGGATAGCCCAAATCATTAGACATGCTCCACAGAGTATCTCTCTTTGTGTTAGCCTGTCTCCCTAAACAGTTTTTGGCAAGTGACACCCCTCCTCCCTTTTCCCTTGAGAAGGGCTCTAACACTTTAGCATTCTTTTCATTTCCAAGTGCCAAGCTTTGCCAAAATAAGTCCTGCAACTTATTAGAGTGAAGACAGCATTACTGAAACTAGTCATTTCTATGATTTTATAAGCGTACTCTTCAGTGTTCTTATCTGAGAAGCCAGTGTGTCACCTTCATATACACAAGCAGTTGAATTCAGCCATCATAAGTATACAATAAACATTCCACTACCCTCAATATACAATAACTTGACCTCACTGACCAGGTCACATACCATGTTCATAAAACTATTACGTAGCAGTACTCATAACATTATTACATGTCTACTTCATATCTGACACACAGACTTTCTAAGAAAGAAAAAGAATAATGAGGCATCATAAATTTCAGCCACAGGCGAATATTTTGGAGGAAGTTCTGAGCTATTGAACAGAGGAGTTTATGCAGACCCTTAACTAAAAGTACTGTTGCGTCACTGTGCCATTAGAAAATACAGTATGCACTTATGAAAATTCGGTGTTCATTTATGTAGCCGGGTTGTAAGACAAAAGGTTCAATAAAAGGTAAAATGAATGATCCCCTGATTGTTCAACAGACTTTACGGGGAGTGGGGGTAGGACTTAATATATTAATTTTCACCACTGATGACAGAATCAATCAAGATTTCTACATCTAGTCTTATGACTATCACAGACGAAAGCAAAGCCAATGTTAGCAAAAAAGAAAAAAATCTGACAGACTACATTAAGATTGCCTACTCTGACCAAGTTTACTGCAGACATGCACCACATTGTATTTATAAGCTTTCAGATCAAGGACAACAGAAAACATACTTTGTCCTGTTTCCATTTTAAAAATAACAAATTAATTACTCAGGCATGCTCATATTATTTCTTTTAATTGGGAGAACAGAAATATTGCTCAGATGGAAGGATGATTTTGAAAATGTAGCACAGTTTGCGAATAGTGTGTGCATCGAGTATTTCACTCTTGTTCTTTTTTTTAAGATCAGGTTTATGACAAATTATAAACAATAATAAATCACTATTATATTCCTTTACTTTTACTGCTACCAGATAGAAGGTAGCACATTGTGCCTTATTAACTCAGCTGCATGGAGACTATGCTGAGTCTAAAATGACAATGAATGGTTTTGCACTGATAGTTCAGAGCAAAATTGAACAGTAGTGGTAATTCGAAGTCCTAAGCCCTACGTGGCAGTCAGGGATAGGGTGTGAAGAAAACAGTGGTAATATTCCTGGCTACCTCTCCCTTTGAGATAAAATGTATTCTTGCAGTCAGATAGCTCCAAGACTTATATATTACATATGGATGTAAAGGTAAGTCGCAAGAAGTCTGTCTACATGGCTCTAACTGCAGGATCAGAACTAATGGGGTGAGCGGGGACTCACTTTACTCTTTTATGGAGTGGTAAGATGTACTTCCCAATTTGCCACCAATACCACTTTTCCAAACCCTCCGCATGGATCTGACTCATAAGGGCTTGATTTTGCCCTGCGTAAAGAAGTCATTTTAAACAATCTGATTTATTAAAATACTATTTTTGCTATAAGACAAGTTAAAACTAGAAAATTACAAAATACAACGTATGTTGCCATACACTTTAATAAGAGATAGATTCAAAGTAACAATAATTTATATATTTTATGTGTTTGAAAGTTATGTGTGTGTGAGTATTTGCTCCACTCTTCCTTGAGTCACTTCAAAACCAATACCTGTACAGAGGACAATAATTCAAGAACATCCCTACAGAATGTTAGTAAAACAACAGAATGAAGCTGCTTTAATAATGAATTGAGTTTTACTCCCCATAAAGGTTACAGCTTCTAGCCCAATGAGCATGAACCTGAGCATGGCCCTTGAGAAAAGCTAGCGGCCATATGCATCACTCCATTAGTGTAAGAAGTTACTATGACTTTCTTAGGGCCAATTACAACAAATAATTTAATTATACTGATGGGTTTAAATGATATAAAATACACACATGCTCTTTTAAAAAAACAATGATTTTTTAAAATGTGAAATTAAACACAGTGGGAACCCTTGTTCTAGTTTTCTGCAGAGTCTACAATTATCTGAAGATAATTAGTTACCAAGTTTAAAATTGTGATCACACAGCTATAACCTGCTGAGATTTCATACCAGAAGTGAAAGACCAACTTTCAGTGAAAGCTCTTAAAAGCCTGGGCAAGACTCTTCCCCTCATCCCCATATTTGGAACACTAGATTCCCCTCCCTCCATAACCACAAATCTAGTAGAAAATGTCTTACTCACCCTGAATTCTTGGTGTTCGTTTCCTGCGATCCCGGAAGGCTGCTCCTGACTGCAGGGCCTCGAGCAGATTATCCATCACTCCTGTCTCATCACCCTCTATGAATAGGGGAAAAAGTAAAATTAATCTCAGTGCAATTAAAGTGAGATTGCATGAAAAAAAGAAAGCAAAACTGACATCAGATTTACATAAAACCTCTAAATTAAATTCATATATAGTATAACATAATGAACGCTTCATACAGACTCCTGACTAGTTTGCTTATGATGGTCTATTAAGCAATACTGATGACAACCTCACTGTTCTTTCAATTTAAAGATCTTGTCCTGTGTATTATTGATGACATGTGCAGTATGCAAATAAATAACTGCTGATCTGTGACTGCTACTTGATGGTTAAGAACCTTATAAGATATTCCTGAGCAAGAATCTAGTGACCCTATTTAATGGAATAAATGCACGTGGAGTGATTTGATAAAACACAAAAAGAAAAGGAGTACTTGTGGCACCTTAGAGACTAACCAATTTATTTGAGCATGAGCTTTCGTGAGCTACAGCTCACTTCATCAGATGTTTACCGTGGAAACTGCAGCAGACTTTATATACACACAGAAATCATGAAACAATACCTCCTCCCACCCCACTGTCCTGCTGGTAATAGCTTATCTAAAGTGATCAACAGGTGGGCCATTTCCAGCACAAATCCAGGTTTTCTCACCCTCCACCCCCCCACACAAATTCACTCTCCTGCTGGTGCTAGCCCATCCAAAGTGACAACTCTTTACATAATCAAGTCGGGCTATTTCCTGCATAGATCAAGGTTTTCTCACATCCCCCCCACCCCCATACACACACAAACTCACTCTCCTGCTGGTAATAGCTCATCTAAACTGACCATTCTCCAGGTTTAAATCCAAGTTAAACCAGAACATCTGGGGGGGGGGGGGGTAGGAAAAAACAAGAGGAAACAGGCTACCTTGCATAATGACTTAGCCACTCCCAGTCTCTATTTAAGCCTAAATTAATAGTATCCAATTTGCAAATGAATTCCAATTCAGCAGTTTCTCGCTGGAGTCTGGATTTGAAGTTTTTTTGTTTTAAGATAGCGACCTTCATGTCTGTGATTGCGTGACCAGAGAGATTGAAGTGTTCTCCGACTGGTTTATGAATGTTATAATTCTTGACATCTGATTTGTGTCCATTTATTCTTTTACGTAGAGACTGTCCAGTTTGACCAATGTACATGGCAGAGGGGCATTGCTGGCACATGATGGCATAGATCACATTGGTGGATGTGCAGGTGAACGAGCCTCTGATAGTGTGGCTGATGTTATTAGGCCCTGTGATGGTGTCCCCTGAATAGATATGTGGGCACAATTGGCAACGGGCTTTGTTGCAAGGATAAGTTCCTGGGTTAGTGGTTCTGTTGTGTGGTATGTGGTTGTTGGTGAGTATTTGCTTCAGGTTGCGGGGCTGTCTGTAGGCAAGGACTGGCCTGTCTCCCAAGACTTGTGAGACAAGTGTTCAGACTCTCTCACAAGTCTTGGGAGACAGGCCAGTCCTTGCCTACAGACAGCCCCGCAACCTGAAGCAAATACTCACCAACAACCACATACCACACAACAGAACCACTAACCCAGGAACTTATCCTTGCAACAAAGCCCGTTGCCAATTGTGCCCACATATCTATTCAGGGGACACCATCACAGGGCCTAATAACATCAGCCACACTATCAGAGGCTCGTTCACCTGCACATCCACCAATGTGATCTATGCCATCATGTGCCAGCAATGCCCCTCTGCCATGTACATTGGTCAAACTGGACAGTCTCTACGTAAAAGAATAAATGGACACAAATCAGATGTCAAGAATTATAACATTCATAAACCAGTCGGAGAACACTTCAATCTCTCTGGTCACGCAATCACAGACATGAAGGTCGCTATCTTAAAACAAAAAAACTTCAAATCCAGACTCCAGCGAGAAACTGCTGAATTGGAATTCATTTGCAAATTGGATACTATTAATTTAGGCTTAAATAGAGACTGGGAGTGGCTAAGTCATTATGCAAGGTAGCCTGTTTCCTCTTGTTTTTTCCTACCCCCCCCCCCCCCAGATGTTCTGGTTTAACTTGGATTTAAACCTGGAGAATGGTCAGTTTAGATGAGCTATTACCAGCAGGAGAGTGAGTTTGTGTGTGTATGGGGGTGGGGGGGATGTGAGAAAACCTTGATCTATGCAGGAAATAGCCCGACTTGATTATGTAAAGAGTTGTCACTTTGGATGGGCTAGCACCAGCAGGAGAGTGAATTTGTGTGGGGGGGTGGAGGGTGAGAAAACCTGGATTTGTGCTGGAAATGGCCCACCTGTTGATCACTTTAGATAAGCTATTACCAGCAGGACAGTGGGGTGGGAGGAGGTATTGTTTCATGATTTCTGTGTGTATATAAAGTCTGCTGCAGTTTCCACGGTAAACATCTGATGAAGTGAGCTGTAGCTCACGAAAGCTCATGCTCAAATAAATTGGTTAGTCTCTAAGGTGCCACAAGTACTCCTTTTCTTTTTGCGAATACAGACTAACACGGCTGTTCCTCTGAAACTTGATAAAACACAGTGACTTGAGGTTAAGTACCAATTGTGTTAATATTGCAAACATTTAAAACAGTCTGCTTCTATCTCAGAGATCTATAAAATAAACACACTTCTTACCATTTATTTATTTATTCATTCTATTTATACTGTATCCCCACTAATTTCACAGGGGTTCTCCTTGGTCTTTCAAGCAGGTAGCTTTGAGAAGGAATAAAAAAAAACGCCTTCATTGCTAGACATATATCTGAACTCAGTACACAGAATGCCATTTCTTTCTTGCTCCCATTTGTTCGTATTCAGGGAGGCAAGCCATTAGGCCTTAAATTGCCTGGTTCCCTGGAGCATTATGGGAGATTGGCTAAAAATGATTAATTTTTTTTATGTTATTCATCTGAGTGTTTAACTTTCTTCATGTTTCAATTTGTTCTGTTATTAAGGGCTCATGGTGGCATGTAATAAATGCAAGAAATACAGGTCAAGGATTGCCATAAGTTGTAACTGCATCAATGAACCATGTCTCTTGTTCTGTTCATGTGAATATGTTAAGATCTAAATCTCAAAAGCTGACTAGACTGAGTGAACAGGTAGAGTAATGCGATGTTGAATTTTTATTAGCATCTCTGGGACTTTTTGTTGTCAACTGAATATTAAGTACCTCACTGGACTGTAGGAAGACAATTAGTTTACATGAAAGATTTGTGTCTTTGTAAATATTTCTAGTCTGTGAATCATGTAGAAACGATAGGATGCTGAAAGACACATTCAGAAGATACATTATCTCTGTCTCTCCCACCCCTCATTAGTTTTATAGCATTCTTCCGTTGCTTATGGTTCTTCAATTTGGTTCACTACTACATATAGATTAATTGGGCCACATTCAGACCCCATGTAAGAATATGCCAATCCCATAACAGTCCTTTGTTCATATTTGTAGACAACAAACATTAGTGCAAGTTAAATGGTATACTGAAATTGTAAATCAAAGTGAGAGAAAACATTTAGCATTCAGTAGGTGTGGAAAACTTGTAAGTTATGTGGGGCGGGAGGCAGAAGGCAACATAGCCAGAAAAGCAACAACAGAAGCCTCTAAAAGAGCAGGCCAGATTCTGATCTTGTTTTATCCTTGTGAATCTTTAACCCTTGATGTCAATGGAACTACTCCTTGTGCCACTTAGATCAGAAGTGTGTGTGTGGAGGGGAAGCGGTTGTTTTTGCTTACATGATTTTGTTAGTAGTTTTTCCTGCATTGAATTTATGTTCAAAAGATAAAGATTTAAGAGAAATTAAAATGAGAATGAACTATTACAGCAAACATTTAGCCTCACATGCTTATCAAAGCATGGAACCAAAAATATACAGTACAAGTTTCAAACACAGACTGAATATGGTCACTTCATATGTAAATTTAGCTGTTCTATTATAGACCTTATGTTGAAAAATTAATAAACACAGTGGTTACCAATATGCATTTTAGAAAAAAATCTACTGTGTTTCCAACTAAAAAAAAAAATAAATAAAGAAGTACAGAAACAATCTACTAACTCCTTTAACACCTCACATACCTTTATACAAACTTCCACTACTTTACAGTGGATGTCACTGTCCTACCTTTAGTTACCGTGGCAGCTAAAACAACAAATTTTTATGGAATATCAAAGTAAACAACTGTGTAACACTAGACATTGACTACAGAGGCTGTGTCTTTCAGAATTTTGTCAATCAGATTTTAGTTTTGGGTTGGGTTCAGATCTTAATTAAATTTTATCTGAACCAGAAGTTCTCAAGTGACTAACAGGGAATTGAATAGGAAGCTCCACTTCAGGTTGATCTTCATCTAAAAGTGATGAGTATGGTTAGAATGGAATTTCAGACTCCCTAGCAGCTTTTGCTTATGTACCAGGTAAAAAAAATAAAAAGATCTTTGGTAATACATTTAATTTGTTCTACACCACCTGCAAAGGCACAGAAACTTGTAAAACGAAAATCTCAAGTTTAATGAAGTTGAGAAACCACTATCTAGCGCAGGTATTTTATATGAAACAAAAATAATTATTTCATTTCTTTCTTCCCAAATGGCAAGAACATTAATGGGGTGAGAGTTGGACCTGGCCTCAAGGAATGAGGCAGCAGCTTCTCAGTTCACCCTTTCTTTCTTGGTGGAGTCCTGGAACCAGAAGGGAAGGGGGTATTAGAGAATGTGTGTGAAACTTCTCTCCCTGCAACATCATGCTGGGAAGAGCTAGAATCTGAGGGGTCCCTGTTTTCTGGCCCTCTTGACCCCTTGATTACTTGCTGTGAGGATCCTGATTGGCCCTGGGCAATGAAGATAGAAAGCAGGTCTATACTGCCCTGCAATTGCCTAATTGTTGCAGGGAGTGTAAGGAGTTGGTATAATTAGAGCAGGGAAATGGTTCACACCTGAAAGCCACATTTTGTCTGTTCCCCTAACAGCCGAATGATTGCTTTGTGGATCCAATACTGGAAAACTGAACTGGATAGGACTTGCACCTGCTGGGTAGCTTAGGAGTGATCTGTCCCATTCTGATGCTAATTGGTTATTTAAAGCTAATAAAGTTGCAGCCTTATTTAAACCACATGTCGCTGTCCTGTGTCTTATTCCACAAGTGTTAAGGACAAAATCACTTTGCAAATGTCATTGTTTACAGACATGCTGAACTAGCACAGAGGTTGGTCTGCTAAGTTTAGATATACACCACAAGTTCTAGAGTAGCAGCCGTGTTAGTCTGTATCCGCAAAAAGAACAGGAGTACTTGTGGCACCTTAGAGACTAAAGCTTGGGGCTGTTCAGAACAGGAGTTTTGATTCACGCCCACCTCTACTCTTAGCAGATTTTACATTCAGGTTTTTTTTTAAGCCACACTTTAATAAAAATGATGTATTTCAAAACTTGGCTGCAGTTATTTTTAAGTGTAACCCAACTTCAAGAATACAAATAAAAGGTTTACTGCAGAAGACCTATACGGCATTCGATTATTTTATCATTACAGCCCCATTACAAAAAAGGGCGTGCATGTAGTGTAACGTTAGCGCAAACATATGTAGTATTATGGTAAATAATACACAAAACTACAATAACTAGGTCATCTGTAGTCTGTGTAATCTCATTTGGGGTCAAAATGACTTTGTATAGTCAGACATGAGACTGAAGGGGAAATTAAAGACACAGATCTTCTTGCACAAGGAAGTACTTCAGTGTTGCTATGCCCAAACCAAGACAACTCAAAGCATGTCCACTTGGTCAGTAATAATTTCTAATATTTTAATCACATATTTGTTTTTAGCAAAAATAATCAATTTTGGTAATGAGCAGGTGTTGTATGTCTACGCTTACATGGAGTGCAGGTGAACTGAATAAATATTTTGTATTTTGAAGAAATTAATTATGTCTTATAATTCAAACAGCACATGCCCTCGAACAGAAGTGACACTGAATTTCAAAATCAATAAAACCCTCCAGCGGGCAGATGCTGTCCACCAACTGAAGCTGCCAGTAAATGTAATATACAGTATTAGTAACTAGCATTTAATTATACTCAAACAATACAAGAACTCCACATTATAATCCAATAGCTCCCTGCTTGTTACGTTATCAATAGGTCATAACTTTTTTAATGCCTTTGAACCACATAGATCCAGCACATCACCACTCACAAATCTGCTCCAATGGATACATTCAGTTAGTTTCTCTAGGCTGCTCAAATTTGTGTCATCTGACTGGCAGAGCAAGCTGAGTGGTCACATCAGTATTGCAGTAGGAGTTGATTATTCAGTAAATAATATGCAATTCAAAGTTCTCAAATGCACGGCTTTACATACTATTTTGACAAAGACAGGTTAAGTAGGCAGTATTATATAGGTACACAATTAAGTCATGATGACTCATCATTTAACCAATATATGAAACATGGTATCAATTATTACAATGAAATAAATTCTGAATTCTCAAAGTATTGCGTGGTATTGGCAGAGGGCAGAGTGGATTACCTGGAGCTTTCAGAAACTCAGCTCACATGGTCCAACAGCCAAGCCACCTGAGCTGTTGAATCACTACTTAATGATTTACTTGCCAAATGAAGAATATTGCAGCCTTAAAATCAGTGGAGTTAGAAATCGCACTACCAGACAAGTACAGTTTCTCTGAAAAAGAAGTCTGTGGAAAAGATTATGACAGCCATTCAGAGAGAGGTGAATAGAGCTCTCTGCTATCATGAAGGAAGAAAGTGTTTTGGAATGAATCTTTGCTGATTTGCTCCTATCCAGTAAAAGAAAAAAGAAAAGAAAAGAAAAGATATAGTTTTGAACCTGGAATAAATGATTAGATTCATCTGGACAGTGTAAATTATGGAATCGAGAGAGTAACCCTTAGAGCCCATATATCTTCATGAAAATTCAGTTTTACTTTTAACAAATACCTACAGGTCCTGATTCAGGAAGTCAAGTTACTTAAGTACATGACTAACTTTAAGCACAGGAGTTTTCCCATTGTTCTCAACATGTTGAAAGCAAGGCACATGTGTAAATAGCTTCCTATATCAGGTCCATTAAAACTTGTACAAAATTCCGCTGTGTATTACAGAAACAAATACATATACAGAAAGTAGAACTGCAAAGCAACTAAGCCACAATTTGAGAGGAACCAGACATTGGAGCGAAGATTTTGTGGGAGCAGACAACCTATGACCAGAATGAAAAAAAAAGAATGAGGTTGGACAGGAGTGTGAAGGAGCACAGAGACAGCAGGAATAAGAGAAATCCATCCAGTTGACTCAACCATTAGGACTGATACCAAAACCAGTTATTAAACAGTCCATCACAAAACTGGGAAAAATCTGTTGTGAATAGAGGCTATGCTCAAGAAACCTCAACCTGCAGTTTTCACCTGAGACGCTAGTTTTGCTTGATAAGAATTATTTCAGAGGTAAGAATTCACCAAAAATGTTCCAGGAAGTTTGTGATTGGTATGCACCAAAAGGATGAATTGGGCTGGGAGAAAAAACCCAATGAGTTACCAAACCAATTGTTTTCCTCAACTTACATTGTTGCATACATTATAGAGAGCAAACAGTCTATTTCTGTCATTCTTGAACACATAATGGAAAAGGAGGCTTAAGTTTTCCATTGAATAAACTTTTTAAATACGTTCTTCTACAAATGTGAACATATAACAGTTATATACTTTCTTACATAGGGAACATAGCTGCTTGTTCATTATACTTATCAAACCAAATATCCTTTAAGAAACTATCTGATGGTGCGTGTGAAGGGATGATCTTACATTTTCTTCATATAACAACTCGATCTGAAACATTACAATGAATCCATTAAACTGTTGTCCAACTAACTAGCAACCTACAGCTAATATAATATGGTATGTCAGAGAGTGAAGCAGATAAGATGGAAACTAAACTAAACGGAAGCATGTCTTTCTGGAAGCGTTTAAATATATAGAGAAATCATTACCATCCTAATGCCAGATTATCTGTCCTCAAACTTAGACTCTTGTTCCTTATATTTTGCTCCTCACCAATGGTAGCTGGAAATCAAAGGACAACATTTAATCCTGGTTTTATTTTTTTACTGTTTAAATTAAAAAAATAATGTTTATTTAATTTTGCTTTTATCGTGATTGTATCAACAGTGAAGAGATTGCTCTTGCATATCACTACTTAAATCTTTCTTTTTTAAATGTAAAAATCAAGAGAAATACAAATGAAAGGCTAACTGTTTAAAACACTTTTATATAAATGTTTTGTTACTGCTAAGGGATCTCTCTCTCGGTATGTATAACTACCAATCTACTGTTTCAATATTTTAAATATCTTCCTAATGTGGCATTTTCCAGTTCACAGCTATGCAACATAGCAGGTGTAAAGATGCAAAACATTCTGTTCCACCACATGTGTGATAGTCGTTTCTAGGTTATCATAATTTGGATAAGAACAGTGCAAGAAATTAATGTAGATCAGAAGTTGTGATCATCAAGCACACCAGGTTTCTAAACTTACATGAATAACCATATGAATCTGACATTTAAGCCAGCTCAGAGAGAGAGCAAAGGGATTAAAGTATCTTCTTTTTTTATAACAATTTATTGGAAGAGGTGGCACTTGCATTATATTGTGGATATATCTGAAGTATCTGTAGAAGCTAGGATTCTACAACTTAGAAAGCAATATATTTTAGCATAGTCCACATACTGCTAAATTAACCTAGATGAATGTGTTGTAAAGGTAGAAATCACAAGCCTGATGAAATTGAGGATGATAAAGAATATGTTTATTTAGCACTTTTTCCACAGAGCAACTACAATCCTTCACACATTTGTGAATCCACTCTCTCTCTTTTCAATGGAAAACTATCTTACCAAATATTGATTTCTAGTTCTCATCAAAAAGTGAGGAAACATGGAAATGAAGAATAAATGTTTTCTTGATTTTGTTCTCAATGTGGGACTAGGTGTTCCTTAGCTAAGATTTAGTGGCCACAGTGTTCTTTTATCTCTTCCCTGACAAATTTCATATGCTAAACCTTAGATAAGCCCACCGACATTTAACAGAAAGGTATTTGCTTTCCCATTTATAAATCATATCATCAGGATGCGGATTACAGTTGACAAATCAATACAAGAAAAACTTTTTCTTCATTTAGTATAGCCAGAGTAGCAGTGACCACTACAGTTGAGACGGAAAAACAGTTTTCATTACAACCCTTGTTTTCTGTTGTTCCTAAACTCATTTTTGAGTGTGAAATGTGCTTTTTGTTTGCCATGGAAGCAAATCTCTATTCCAGTCATTCACTGAAATCTAATTATGTCCTAAATCTTTCCTACGTTTTTCTCTTCACCAGTATGCCTTATACCCTTCCTTTCAAGAATTATTGTAGTATAATTTGTCTGTCTTTGACTAAGTTCCTTAGGGCAAGCAAGGAAAATGTCTCAACGTGTTTGCATAGCATCTAAAGATTTACAGCATTACACAAAATAAGAATAAAAAACAAAAGCAAGGCCTGAACAGCTTACAGTCATTTAAGATCCCAAGGAAGTTCTCCAGGAGCTAGAGGTCATACTTCCACATCCTGGGCAAATTCCACTTTGGATAATTACATTCTGTCCATCTTCATTGCTCATGGAGTTTTAAACTGCTATACTTTCCCTCTGCACTTCTTGTCCTATATTACACTGCTGTGGGCTGCTAATAGCTGCCACATTCCAAAACTGGCTGCATTTTAAAAGTGAAAGGGTTAAAGAGTTTCACAGCTTTTACTAGTTTGTGTAATCATAGTCATTGTATATACAGACCACTCACTAGTAGAAAGTGCTTAGTATAATAAACTAATATAAATAATTACTATATAATTAAATATTTGGTCACAACATAGTGTATGATGGTCAGTTTTTTTTCTTGGAAGTTTTATATTTTTGTTCTCTTGATAGCACTGGTTTTCAATTTTTGTTTCTAAATTCATTTTGTGTACAGAGTAAAAATGCCCTTGAGAACCAGTTTTCCTCAGCAATTTCTACCAGAGTAAAATTCTGTGAATATTATCAACTTCTAATTAAAAGAAGAACAGGTTAGGGAAGTGTGAACGATAAGAGAATCAATATCTCACGTCAGTCTACAAAACAACACAAGGCCTTCCATACATAACATTTCAACTCATTGTTTGTGATAACTTTACATAAGCCTGAGATCAGGTTAATAAAATGACAAAGCTATGCTTAGTTGTACTGGCAAGCTATAAAAAAGATTTCTAGAATTACATATTTTCCATTTTCAGAAAATATCACACTAGTCAAGGTCTATTTTAGCAGGAATGTATTCAACTAAAATGCATCAGCATTGTCCCAGGTGCCTTATTCTGAATGGATTTATGGCCTTTGCAAGGTTGATTTTCATGAAACTTAGAAAAATAAGCATGAATGTGGAATGCTCAGTAACAAATAGACACACACCTCTAACATGGGGGCCACAAAACTGCCAAACTGACAGAAAATGAGGCAATACGAGAGGTATTGTACCCAAAGTAATATACATTTTACAGTAATATACAAGTTCAATTACTTTCTTAATGTTATGATCGGAAGTCAAGTAACTGAAGCAACTTTAAAGTTTTGCGATTGGCACCTATGTATAAGCATCATATAATCCAAGGTCTTGAATCCTTCTAGCATTAATGGAGTCATCTTCCTTTAAAGGTTACTTTCTTCTTTAAGAACTTATCTTGTTTTTTTTTAGGAAAAGAAAGGTTTTTATCATTCACACTGGGATCTCATGTTTCTTTTTTGCACATGACTTCTTTAACATATTTTACGTGTTTACATGCGAGTTCCACGAGGTCCCTCTTACAATTTTTCAAGGTACTGACAGAGTACACTATCGTGTTCCATGCATGAGCCTTTTAATGTGGCATCCTTCTTTGAGACTACAGCACCACAGAACAAGACTGTTCAAGTGATCTTCACCAATTATTTTGTCTTCTGGGCTGTGGGATTGATTTTTTTCTAATATTGATTTCTGCCAATTCAGAGTGCTGGCTAGCTCTTTCCTTCTTCACTCAGGACGAGCACACAGAGGCAGCAGCAGTTTTAAAACAATCAAATGTGGCAGCCTGAATGAACAGACTATGTTATGCCAGTTTCCTCACTATAAAATTAAACCCTGATTTCCCAAACACAGACTGTCTGAAATTCAGGTTATTCTAAATTTAATTGTCCTCTATTGTCAAGACTCAAACAGAGCTTGAAATCTATTTATCTGAACAGTAGATTTTGCTAAAGTTGCTAATGCCACTGAGATCTCTGTAAAATGGGGGGTTGTTGGGGTGGGAGGATGTCTACCATCACTATGAAACCATCAACCATTTTGTCTCTTTACAGTGATTAACATTATGTAAAATTGTGACAGCTACCTAATCTTAACCACACAATAATGATTGTATCTGTACCTATGGTTTTTACTTGTATAGGTATTTTCTGAATTATGAATACTGGAGGATGTGCATAAATGGAGAACTTTCCAAGTTATGATTTCTCCTGGGGGAAAAACCTTTTGCAGGCCCAAAGCTGTCAAGGTCACAGAATTATCTGGATTCTAAAAACTCATAGCTTTTTTACCGACAGACCAGATACAGACTCCCTGTGAGAGATAGTAGGAAACAGTGACCCAGGTCAAAGCTTATCTGCTAGGAGACTAGCCACTGAAACTTTATAGCCTATCAGTGTCTTACATCCCCAAAGGTGTTAGCAACTGATGTGTGTAGCCTGGGGCAGCATTACATTGCACCAAAACTACTGTTCCACTTTTATGCTGCTGCTGCTAATACATCTTCATTGTAGTTATCCAGGCCAGTCTAAGGATTCATTTACAATGTATTGTGGGAAAAAACTTGTCTGTCCTTCCTGGGCTCTTGGGACTTACTGATATCACACTGCGACTTTACCAAAGACTGGTGTCAGTTTCTGGACAGCTGGCAGCACGGGAGAAGGATTTCTCTGTTCAAATGCTCTTGAAGTGCCACACAAACAGAGTAGGCTAATATGGGATGAAAGCACACTGCAGCATGTGTAATTATGGGATGAGACTGGAAGACTACCAGCGCCCAGGCTTGATTAATTTGCATTGTCACTTCAAAATCGGTAGGTTGCCAGCCCAGGCAGAAGCAAAATCCAAGCTCCTGAGTTAGATTCTTTCTGTTCGTCAGGAAGGGATGTTGAGGATGTTAACATCCATGTTAACACTGAAATGAAGAAATACTCAGAAATGCTAAAACTATGCTGTTCAAACAGACTATCTGTTGGCTTATCTATAGTTGGCTGTCTTCCATGTAGAACAAATGATGAGCAGATTTTCCAACAGTGTAGGAAAATACTTAAAACAGATGTCTGAGATCCCATTTTTAAGACTGGCCAGAGATTATGGGGAGACAGACACACATACGCTGCAGCTCAGGGTCGGCCTACTATGAGATCTAAACAGTCTAAGTCAGACAGGAGGCACACACTGCTAAATATAACTTGGCTTTCATCACACACTTGATTCCCAGTAAGAGAAACACTGAATCCAGAATTCATGGTTCAACTTTAATTTCCAGCATGGCGGCATGATACACTAATGTATCACTAGGATGGATATTATGAACAATTAATATTTACAAAAATTTCACTAGAAACATGTTGCTCATATTGTTCTCTGTAAAACCAAGCATAAGTTAATAAGGAATAGTATTTTTCCCAGTAATTTCCTCATTTCTCATATCATCATTTAGCTATCAATAGATAGGATACACAGTTCAACTTACAGCACATAGCTGAATTTTGATTATACAGTGTAGAAGGAAATAGGTGGGAAATAAGGTAAAAAGCATATTAGAGTATGGACTCATAGCATTAAAAATGAAATCTAACTCACTAATGTATTTCTTTCCTCTATATGTATATATCAAACTTATAACACATGCGTTTGTATTCTATAACCCAGTAACTGAGGAATGTCTGATTGAGCTATGTAGGATTGAATGAATATACAAGAAACTGAGAGAGTGAAGTGCAGAAACAGAAAGTGAAGAACAAAAGGCTTCCCACATTCAGACTACTTATTATAAAGGAATATCAAATTGAATTTTTCAATGAAAACTATGCATTCAAAACCCAAAGTTACATCTTCATATACTATTTTAATAAGAAGAAACTTGTTCACTTGCTCCAAGGCCTTTTCTCTTGTGGACTGAGCCCTAATACTACTCATAAAGGTTCTTACTTCTTCGCAAAAATGCAGATAGCTCACCAATCAAAAAGGTTCTCTTTTTATTGATATGAGGCCAAGGCAAACATCTAGTTTTGCAGCTAAAAATATACTAGCAGAATGTCCTTTTAACATTTATAGCACAAGATGAAATAGAATTCCTTCCCAAATATTTGATTTGTGACATTACCTCACTGAAAATATAAAACTAAAACTTTACACCTTGGGAAGTAAGCATCGAATGTGTCTGCAGTTTGCTTTATCCAGAATTATATACAAGGAGGATTTATTGCTAAAGCTTGCGACTTACTCAGTCTCATTTCTGATGTCACTTCCACTTAAATTCTATTCTCCAAGTGACGTATTTAAGCTTATAACTTGAAATGACCCTAAAGACAGAACGGCCTAATAATTAGAATTAGTGACTCCTAAGAATACTGGAAGCTTTCAGAAAGGATTTAAAGATGGTAGCTCCCTAAATTGAGCCCAACATTCTTTTGGAAGACCCACTAGAGTGAAAATACTCAAAAGACTAATGTATAAATTTTAATTCTCCTCCCACCCCCACCTTAATTAGGGTGCGTTCCTCGGACGAGAAAAAGAAACTAAAGAAAAAATGGCAAAGCTTCAGGTTATTTTCCATGGAAATGAGAGCTGGAAATCCTTTTCTTTACTGCAGTGAGTCTTTGATAAGTGCACTAGAAGGTGAAGTCTGTTTCCTTTTCCAACTTAAATTTACTATAGTGATAATTAGTTCAAAGAATCTGCTCTGACACAATTGCTTTTCCTTTTCAATTGTTTTTAAATAATCATAATAAACAGAAGCTGAGATAAAAAGAAAAGGAGGACTTGTGGCACCTTAGAGACTAACCAATTTATTAGAGCATAAGCTTTCGTGAGCTACAGCTGAGATATCCACCTTTCAAAATAGATTTAAACTAATGCACATGACCTCAGACTAGCAAGAATAAGCAAAATCTCTCTCCTTCTGCATTTCAAAAAGGACCAGTTGGTGAAAAAATAAATACATAAAAATAAAAAATAAAATGTTTGAAGGGTTTCTGACCAAAAAAGGGCTACAGGGAAAACACTAACATAAAGGCAGCATTTCCCCAACCCCAGATAAACAAATAACTTTATAAAAATACATACACTTTGGTGAAATGTAAAATTATAAACCCCACTGTAAAAAAGAAAAGGAGTACTTGTGGCACCTTAGAGACTAACAAATTTATTTGTGCATGAGCTTTTGTGAGCTACAGCTCACTTCATCTGATGCATTTTCTTTGTGCAAATACAGACCAACACGGCTGCTACTCTGAAACCCCACTGTGAGACTGCAGTGTGCAAACTGGTGAGCCTGCACTCTGATCACTCAGGTGTTAATTAGTTCCCCTTGAGAAAGCTGATCGGGGTAATTAGGCAGTCAGGCTGGCCCACTGTATGATTTACGGAGTCAAGTACCTCATCAGTGCAAGGTGGATAAAGAGGCAGGAAGGAAGTGCCAAGGATGAGGGCGGGGGGCACGGACGAGGGCTAGTTGAGCTCAGCTGGTCCCTCTATTTCCCTCATGTCCTGGGCAGAGGGTCAAAAGTGCTGTTGGCACTATCAATAGACAGTTGCACAGGGCTTGTTGGTGGACCTGGTGCAGGGAACTTAAAAGAATATAGTGAAGGCACCAACACTGGAGTCCGTACAGTTTCTGCGGGGAGAAGGTGGGAGAGGAGCCACCCTCTGTCACAAACACATTTTGCTCTAAACTTAAAAGTTTGGGAAACAAACTACACAGACACAAAGGGAAAAACAGCGAAGTCTTTTTGTCAAAAATAGCTGCATTCCAAAACAAATGTGTGTGTGTGTGTGTATACGTACATACTGTCACTGCACAACATGTATTAATCTCGCTAGTCCGATGAATTTGTATTATATGCTCTTATATAGGGCATGTTATTTATTCAGGCACACAAAATTGGATTGCAATGGCACCTGGGTTCCTAACTCCTTTACGCTCTATTGAAAATCACAGCTTCAATAGACTGAAAGAATCTGAATTTGCTATTATAGTCCCAGTGACAGAATTTGAGTAGGAGCTTTCTTCTTAAAGTTCTTCTTAAAGTTTCTGTTGGGCGCCTTTGATTTCCACTTGACAGCTTCATACAGGAGTTGGCATCTGGAGGATATTCCCCAACTATGTCCAGATCATCCTTCTGATTCTAGTGGAAACAAGCTGCTGGTTGGTAATATCTCAGATCTTGTCATTGGTGATAAAGTCTTTCCAACCAATGCTCAGAATCTTTTATAGGCACTTAGTTTTCCTACTTTTTGGTAGATCTCCAGCTCTCATTAACAGACATTATGTTTGCATTTAAAATGCTCAGTTTCATTCTGTATAGTGCTGTATATCTGATTTCCATACATTGCTGAGTTTGGTAAATGCTGTGGATGTCTTTCCTTATCCTTGATGCCACTTTCTTCTTGAGATCTCAGTTAGCCATTATGGTGCTGCCCAGCTAAGTGAAATGTGGTTTGTTCTTGATATTTTTATCTTGTCATATGAAGTTACTGTTTGATGTCTGGGTTGAAAGAATATTTGTTTTAGCATAACTAAATTGAGCCTTGTTTGGTCTACTATTATTGTCTGTTGTCTGGTTGTTCACCCTTACAGAGCATTTAGCATCTTCAGTATGTGACCTGAGAGATGCTGACAGATTTAGCTGGGATTCTGTAGGACTGAAGAACATTCCTCAATGTATGTCTGTACAAGCTGTCAAATACTTTTTGAAAAATCAATGAAATTGATGATGAGGGGACCTTGACAATCTATACATACACTTCTATGATGCTACCTAACGTGAATACTAGATCTACGGAGGATCTCTTGGGTCTGAATTCAACATATTCTTCTCTAAGCTTTGCATCCATTGCCTCTTTCATCGCAGGAGTTCTCAAACTGGGGGTTGGGACCCCTCAGGGGGTTGTGAGGTTATTACATGGGAAGTCGCAAGCTGTCAGTCTCCACCCCAAACCCTGCTTTGCCTTCAGCATTTATAATGGTGTTAAATATTTAAAAATGTGTTTTTAATTTATAACGGGGGGGGGTCTCACTCAGAGGCTTGCTACGAGAAAGGGGTCACCAGTACAAAAGTTTGAGAACCACTGCTATATAGTATCACACTGCAGAAGACTCCCTACAACAGAGAGTAGTGCAACTCCTCTCCGGTTTTCAGAGTAGAAGCTGTGTTAATCTGTATCCGCAAAAAAACCAAACCAAAACCCAGTGCCACAAGTACTTTTCTCCAGGTGTTAGTCAGTAAGATCACCCTTCTGGGGTATTCTGACAATGAATGCATGTTTCCACTGGCCAGGAAGGGTCTCGTTTCCCAAAACTTAATTGAACAGTTGTCAGTTTAATTGGTTTCAAGTGCGTTTAGCATTTCTGTTGCAGTTTGATCATTGCCTGCCATTCTGTTATGTTTCAGCTTCTTAACTTTAGCCTCTACTGGGTTAATGTTAATGTCAAGTTGATCAGGTTCGCTTTTCATCAAAATCTGGTGAAGTGGGTCTGGGATTGTTGAGTACTTTGAAATGCTCTGACCATTTTTCTGTTCTACCTCAATTGTGAGCATTTTTCCATCTTTGGTTTTTACTGGTCCATTTCCTGTCTTGATATTTCCACACAGGGTTTTAGTCACTTGATAAATGACTCTGTGGTTTCCCATTACAGCACAAGCTTCAGCAGCTAGGTCTTCAACATCTCTACTTTTATCTTTCCTTGCTTTGCTTTGCTTTCCGTGGCTTTGTTTGCTTTCTTGTACTCCTTTTTTTCCCCTTTTCTCCCCAATATTTCCTTGGTTTTAGCATTCAGGAGTTTTCCGTTCAGTATTTTTCTGTTCTCACTGAGACCTCATATCCTTTCCTTTTCCAGCTTATCCTTTTCTTGCTCTATGTTGATGTCCAACTGTGACTGCTATTGCCTGAATCACATTGTCTCTGAGCCCTGCCTGTTTTTCTTCAGCTCCAGTCTCTCTCTCTTCCTCTGCCCCTAGCGGTACCTCAAATCTTTTCCTCAAGGTGGAATTTCTTGGGGTACTCTTTTGATTTCAGTTGCGTACTGTTAATTTTCTTTACCACTTTCTGCTTAAAAGTGATCTCTCTCAATTCTTTTGCAATAGAAAGACACTTGTAGGAGAGTTAAACACCTAGAGTTATTGAATGGAAATAGAATGAGGTGTTAACACCCAGAATGTAATGTGTCACCACTGCACACTATAAAATGCTGACAAACAACTATCAAATGGGTGGTGCAATAATAATCTGCTGTTGAACACTGAGACTTCTCTGTACTCATTCAAATATAGGCCAGGAACCTATACATTCCATGTCGGCTTATGAAATCTATTAATTGGATATTCTTTGTTTGGGCTGAGTGCTCTCAGTTGATACTATGAATCTGTCAGCAACAACTATTGACTTGAATGTAAATACACTTGACTGAGAACACAACTAATTTAATTGCTATATTGATGAATAGCAGCTGTTCATTTGACACTTCGGTAAAAAAAATTACAATATTGAAATATTAAACTAAAACAAGTTTCTAATTAATGATTAGGCAGCACAAGGGTGCTATTACGGCACTTCCTTTAGTACAGAGCTATTTAGATTGTTTTCAGCCTTTATCTCATATCTTAGAATGGTCTTCTGCAAGATAAAGTTAAATAAAAATAATCAGCTGGCACTCTCTGCCTCAATTTCCCTTCCTGAGATTGGTCTCCATGGCTTTCCAAACACCAGACTGTGCTGGAGATGTGGCTTAGTTCTACAGCCAAATCACAAATAAAATTTAACTCCTTCCAGCATAGCAAAAGTCCAACGAAAAATTGCCCCCAGTACAAAAACGTTTTTCTCCCTTTTGGGGACTTCTCTTCAACCTGCTCTCTGGGTCCTATTCCAGCCCCTTTCTGGGTTACCTTTGAGTGTCTCTAAGGCTCAGAGATAGAACACTCAGCTCCTAGACCGATTCCTCTGAGATATTTACTGTTCTCTGTTCCTTACATCCTTCCCTGCTCTGCGCCCCCAAAATTGGTTCCTCTAGATTACCTTGTCCAGCATACCCTGACTCACTGCCTCCAGCCCAGACCAGCCTGTCACCCCGACGGATCTCCCTCAGCCCTTTTTTAAGGCCCGGATGTCCATTAAGCTATCACATGACCCACTTTAGTCCTGTCCCCTCAGCCTGGGAAGCAGCTAATTTATTATGGCACAAGCCTGACTGGTCTCATCTCTCCTTAAATGGACAAGTCACACTGTGACAGGCAGCAGGCATGTACTGTACACAGAACACAAATTTGTAGCTACCAGTGATATTAACTCATCCACCTTGTCTCTCTAGTTTTACTGCCTTAAACTTTAGGAATGATCACATGTTGCTTCTTCTTCAATTTAAAAAGATGAGGCATCACATACTCAATCTTAAACACAGTGTTAGTTTATAGATATTCTTTGGTTTTTTAATCACTTTCCTCGCACAACAGGTTACACATCTCACCAATGACTTGCAATTTGAAGCTGCATATTTAATTACTGGAATCTGATCCTGACAAAGCTCTACTTAAATCAATGAAAGAAAGGTTCAATTCATTTAATTAGATGTCTGCATATGAGGGGGAAAAAAAAGATAGGCAGACTTCTGATATTAAACAAGGGTTCTTTGTTATACCTAGTGGAGTTACTCTCCTGAAGAAAAGTGCTGTATGCATTGTCTAATCATCAGTTTGCTCTTAAATTGAATGTAATGTCTAAATGTTTTTAATAATAATGTGCAATGTATAGGAGTGCCGTATTAGGCTAATATCTAAAAGAACCTTCCAACCCTTAGTAACTCAGCATGTTTCAGTGGAAACAATATTAAAAACTAAGGTGTATTACGGTATTAGCTGATGGAGAATGAAAGTTAATTGATTCAAATCACTTCTAATTAAGCTATTTTTGAAAAGTTTCAGTAGTATATTTCTTCAGAGCTGTTTAACACCATGGTACAGTAGATAAAAAACTTATCAACATGATTAATTTGTCTCTGTCTCGACATACTGTGGTAGAAAGCCCCTTGGGAGAAAAAAATCTCAACAGACGTGTGAAACTATATGCTGCAGCTACAAAAACAACATTCCACTGATGCAAAATTCAACAAGCAACCCATTCTTCCTCCCACCCTTCAGTTGCATACAGATAAAGCTTCGGTTTTATGACAGTTCTATATTTAAAGTGCAAATCTCCTTCCTGTTCTTTGACTACTGGCTAAACCATCAGTAAAGAGGCTGCTAGCTGACCAACTAAATTATTTATTTCAGAAATTTTTATTACTATTTATCTAACACCCATCAAGTATGGTATGTATAAGCATCATTTTACTGAACAATTACACTGAAAAGTATGGCCACCTCTGGGATGCAGCACAGCTGTCATATTCAAGAACACCACTACTGCATAACAGTTTGGATAAGAATAGTTTGTCCAAATGACATGACAGGATGTGGGAATTATATAGGCAATTATCTTGGAACTTGGTCAGTTCAGCCAACAATTTGGTACGTTGTAAGTTGTAATTTGGTAAGTTCTTCTTTTTGAAGAAGTGCCATGGTTTTTTCATAGTAAGTGCTGATAACTCTTTTACAAAACATTTTTATACCCTACCATTTTATTTTCTCCAGGAAATATTTTTCTAAAATGTAAATACAATGAGTTTATTGATCCCAAGATGATCCTCATTGGCTGTCTTTATTGTCACCTTTTTATAACTTGAGCTTCTTACCCTTTGGCTCAGTTATAGCTGTTCTGTATCCCCCAAGTGCATTTACCACCCAATAATCTCATCACATATTTACTCCAGCCTTTATGATTTGGTATCTCCTCTTCCCCAGAACCCTCCAAGCACATTTTTCAAGCTCTTCAAGCTCTTGAGAAATTATAAATGATTAGTTGTATTAAAGTTTTGGGAAATGCTCAAATGATCCCAAGTTTTGATTGATAGATTATTGCTATCTGAACCTAACTTGCCAGTTAACAAATTCACACTCTTTTTTAAGGATTGCTACACGTTTTATGATGTGTGTGGTGGAACAAAACCACCAATCACAACATATGATGAAAAGAGGTAGGGTTAGATGAAGGTTTCTAACCATCGGAGGAGTGCTTTCTAATAGTAGTGGGGACAAACAAGCGAACTAATTTTAAAACGAAGCCTGATAAATTTAAGTACACGATTATATTATGGTTTCTGTGACTGTAGGGAACTAGACTTGATGTCACGGAGGTCTCTTCCAGTCCTTGACCCTAGGTTCCTAATACAAATAGGTGGCTGAGCGAAGCGAAATGTAATACCCAACTTGATATAACTTCTTTGTTTGTCAGTAATGTGGTAACTTTTGAACATCATCTTCAATAAACTCCAAAACTTCAAGGAATGTTCTAGGCATGAGTAGGCACAAGCCTACTGATTTTGGTGCAAGTCACAACACCAGAAAAGCCCAATTTACAAGAAAATCAGAGCTGCCAGAAGCAATAGCGTAACTTCCTGTATGGGAACTTTGACTGTAGCCTGGACTCTAACAGAAATATGAGAGCCTTACAAGGACAGTTTCTACAAAGGAAGCTGGGATCCAAGGGAAAGAAAGATGAGTAGAGTAGGGGACCTGGAGCAGAAGGGGGCAACACTAGGTGGCAAGCTCCAGGGACACCAAAGGATGTGCTCCCGAGTGGCAGTGGGGGAAGCAGAGACCCAGTGAAGACTAAGGGCTAATGATGGCAGTGTGGGTAAGCAGGGACCCAGAGGGGAAGTGGACTTGGAGATGGTAGGGAATGGAGACCCAGAAAGGGGTAAAGCAGGGATCCACAAGGAAATGACAGGGTGGGGAGTGGCTGTGGTAAGGAAAGCGGGGAACCAGAAGGGGGAACTGGTGGGTGGACATGGAAGCAGGAACCTAGAAAGAGAGGACTGGAGATGGAGAGGAGAAAGCAGACTCTGGCAGCAGAAGGGAAGGGAGAAGTGGGGATGGGGAGAAGCAGGGATTCAGAGATGTGGAGGTGGAGAATGGGTGGGGACAACAGGGATCCAGAAAGGGTGAATGCAGACAGGGAAAGGGAATGTGGGGCAACAAAGAGACCCTGCCACAGGTGGGAAAGGAGAGCAAATAGAGATCCTAGCATGGGAATGACAATGTGGGACCCAGATATGTGGGAGGAGAGAATGGGGGCCACACAGATCCCCTGACATGGCGAGAAGGTAACCATGTGTGGACACACAGAGCCCCTGGCATGAGGGAGGAGGGGTGTGTGGAGTTGCACGAGTCCCTGAAATAGAAGGGCATGGAAGGGTGGCACAATGGGAACTTGAGGGAGGAATAAATGCAAGGAACCCCCTGGCAGGTGCACAATCCACTTGACTTACAGAAGCTATGAAGCTGAATCCCCCAATAAACAAATATATGCAAATAAATACAAAATAAAAAAATCATGATATAATGAAGTATGCTCCAGTGGAAGGAGCAGGGGGTCTGGAAATCATGGCTCCTTGTTTCTACTATTGTTTCTTTCCCTGATTCCCTTTGAGCTAATTTAACCACACAGTACCTTAGTATGATTACTTCCTGGGGGTTTATGAAGCTTTGTAAAGTGTTGGATTATTATTATTGTCAATATCCTCAGATGAAAGATCCAGTATTACAACTTGCACTGATGTAGAACCTTTCATCCAATGATCTCATGGCACTTTACAAAAACAGATAAGTATTATTCATATTTTATAGATAGGGAACTGAGGCATAAGGATACTGAATTACTTAGAGTCACACAGCTAACCATTAATACAGTAGGCAACTGAATCCAGGTTTCATTACTCCAGGTATCCTGTTCTAACCACTAGCCAACACTATCAGTTAGCACAAAGCGGTGTTATATGAATGCTGATGCAGTAGTATGGGTCAAAAGCAATATCCTTCTAACACCAATTTTAGGGTCGTTTTTTTCCCCAGTCTGCATGCTTATCTTGAAGGACACAGAATAAGTACATAAAAATTAAGACACTGCTGTGACATTAGGGACTAGTTGTGAAAGTGACCTTCTGCACTGGACCCTTACATCATCAATGCCCGTGAAACAGTTCTGTGAAATTCAGCTATTATTACGAACGCAGGTCTGAACATTAATAGAATAGATACATTTTTAATAGGTGACTTATGATTCAATATTGGGATGTCCATATGTTTTTAGAATTAGAACACCTAGACATCCCAGATAGCCATCAACCACTACCAAAGAACTCCATTTACATTATCTTCATCTGTGTTAGGGGAAAACATTAATATACCTTCATAAAACAGACACACAAAGGAGTACTTGCATAAGTTTACTGGTGGAAATATAATTTTGATACTTGATTCTGGGAGGGACTAATTGATACATTATTCAAATCACCCTGCCTTTGTCCTCATGTGAAAAAATTTGAATTGTCTTAATATGGATATATTTTAATATTTTAGGGGTAACTACTACTCTGGCTGGAGCAGCAAGGGATTAGCACTGATGTTATCCAGTATATGCTTTGCTTGACTGTTGGAGTGGGGCGAAAAGGGCTCCCTATAATCTTTTGTCCTACCAGCTGCAGGAAGCAGGATTTATTATTGCTGTTTATATTTATATAATGTCTAAAATATGCTAGTCATTTTACAATATGTAAAAAAAAAAATTAAAAAATTCCTTGATTCAGCCCTTAAAATGCAGGTAGGCAGTAAGATTACTTTAGACATGTAAACTAAGAGGCTGGAAAACTGAAGGCACTTGTTTGTTCCACACTGAAAGGTTTCAGGAGAGCATTAGAATTTTATATTCAAAAATAGTTAGAGAATGAGTGAAAAAACAGTGTTAGGTTAAAATATCCCTGGGTGAAAAGAGTCACCTTGTCAAAATGACAGCTTGAGAGGACGTATGCACCTTTCCACTATGACTTCTGTGTCATATTGGCTTAGAAAAAATTGCAAGCCATTTTCATAAGCAGCAATGACCCTGCAAAGCTGAACGTAACAAGGAAAAAAACTCATTTGGTAAACTAAGACATACTTATTGAATGAGAATGTTCTGGATTCTAATTGTCTTTTTCACTAGAGGTATAACATGTGGAATGGTATAACATGTGGAATGGATATTATGGCATACAATGGTTTTATTATAGAAGAGAACACATACTTCAGCAATGAAGACAGGTAGATAGGGTTATTTTCATCATCAGGCCCTGGTTAAGATTTGAACACGGCCACTGAAGGTAGTTACTGGCAGTTCAGTATTATATATGGTGGTTTCAGCACATTTTACACTGGATAGCCAACCACACACTGGTATTTTCCACACAGACCAAGGACCAAATTTGAAACTTCAGTTAAAATCTACTTCCAGTAAAGTTCCTTCATATTTATGAGCAAGATTTATGATCAAGACAGTTTGAGGCATCATGCATTAACACTTCCCAGAATATCCCCTTCTTCGGCTACATATTAAAACAAATTTCCAGCAAAGTCATCTGACACTTAATAAGAAATAAAGGAAGCCCAGTGATTGGTCAAGTGTTGAACACATCTCATTAAACTTAATCTAATAAAATGGAAGTTTACTCTTTTAGGTAGAATTTGTATTTAAACTGAAACTAACTAGAGAAGAATTCACATCATACTGTGAATTGAAAGAGTTTGCCACCTACACAAGTCATCAAAGGCTTATCTGAACAAATCTATGGGTTATTCCTATTTTTTTTTAATTTGGTATCTTTTCCACTCTAGCCAGATACAAAATAATGTTAGAGTATGTGGTTTCATGGGGCTAAAAAAAGATTACATCATCAATATGTCATAAAAATAAAGTTCACCGCAAACTCTGAAGAAGTCACTTCAAACAAAACAAACTAGAAACCAAACAAAAAGCCCCCCAAACAAACATATAAACAAACATAATGAGATTTAGAGGCTCTGTGGCAAAATCATGTGTATAAGCTTCCAAAAATATTATGTCCAAGAATTTTTACAAGACTACCACAAAAACAATTTGTGTATGTATATCTCTGTGCATACGTTACAGTGGAAGTTTGTACAACTACTTTAAAAAATACAATACAAAACATGAAAGAAATAGGAAAACATAATTTATCACTGTCAACAAATATAGCAAGGTATCTAATAAATATGTTCTCTTAAAAATAATTAGTTGCACATCTAAGAAAGATCACAGACCAAGATGAAAGGAAAACTGTTCTAATTTGGCTCATTGCAAAGTTCTGAGTGTTTACAGGTGACTAGCCATTCTTGCCAAATATTAATTATACAAGGACTTATCTAATGCAAAAGTTGCACTGATTTAACTACATATCTATATAGTTAAAGTGGTACAACTCTTTTAGTGTGGATGCAACATACTGGCATAGCAATTCCCACATGAGAAGAGGAATAAGGTAGACTGTTATAAGGTACCTTTGCATCACTATAACTGCACCCACAGTAGGAGCTGAACCAGTACAAATAGCTGTACTGGTACAAAAACTGTGTGAAGACCAGGATTTAGGTTTGAAAGTGTAGTTGACATGTTCATCTCCCAGCGATGGTGGGAACTATCTTTCAGAAAATTCAGATTATTTGGGGCACTATGTCCCAAAGGAACCCTCTTCTGGATAGCACAAAATGTAATGTAAGCAGAACAAGGGGTGGAAATGCTTGTAAAACTTTGAAAGGCAAAACATAGTGGGCTGATGGCATGGGTTCCTACTTTCCAGGATCCCCTCTACAGGATATTGGGATGGAGCATGGAGGTCTGAGAGGATACAGCAGCAAGGAAAGAAATTGCATTCTATACCACACTACTCTCAAAACCCTAATATATTTCTAAACAGGTTCCACTCTGTACATACACTGTTCAAAGTGAGGATGTGCAGAGACATAGAACACAGCTCCTAAGGGAGCCTGGCTGCCAGTCGGAAGGTGAGGCTGGACAGCATCATTAAAGTGGCTAGCAATCTACACTAAAGCCGTAGGATCAACAAAATTGCTTGATGATGATCAAGTTCTGTGGGTTTTAAACGCCTTATCTCAACTAGCCCACAAGACTGACAGCCCTCCACAAGAAGAAACTGCACAAGTCAGGCCTGGCAGAGTTTCTGAGTTTGATCTAGCCCCTCTTGAAGTCAATGGGAGTATCTCACTGACTTCAGCAGTAGCTGGATGAGGCTCTTTGTGCTTTTTTCCCATTCCAATTTTTTTTAATTACAGGAGAGAACTGGGCATATGGGATCAAAATACAAATAATTGTAAACTAGAGTCAATCATGTTTCTGTACTAGTGTAACAATCTTAACAGGAAATATGAAAAAAATGTAGTCAAATTCTTCTTACAGTTTTTAAACCTTTACAACAAACTGATGTTATTTTTGTTTTTCAATCTCTTTCATAGACCTCCATAATGGTGGTGCAATACTGAAATCACATCTCAACTGGTTGACACAGCCAACTATCTGACTTGTATGCTGTTCTTTAGTCAAAATGACAATGCATGAATTTTCCCACCCAGGGTTTTATGGCTTTAGTTACATATACAAGAAAATTTCATGAAAACTCTCCAGCGAGATGACTTCACATATTCATGAAAAAGGTCACTGCAACAACATGTTCTGGATAACTAGCCAGGAATCTATTTATTCATGTTCAGAAAGTACGTTGTCCTAGTTTTTTCCTGATTTTTTTTACACCATTATTTAAGAATTTCCCTTTCCCCCTAAAAAGAAAACTTCTAACAACCTTTATGTACTTGAAAACAGTTATCATTTTTCTCTTCTCCAGACTAAACAAATCTAATTTTTTAAATCTTCCCTCATAGGTCATGTTTTCTAGACCTTTAATCATTTTTGTTGCACTTCTCTGGACTTTCTCCAATTTGTCCACATCTTTCCTGAAATGTGGCACCCAGAACTGGACAGAATACTCCAGTTGCGGCCTAATCAATGTAGAGTAGAGCGGAAGAAATACTTCTCGTGTCTTGTTTACAAAACTCTTGCTAATACATCCTAGAAGGATGCTTACTTTTTTTGCAACAGTGTTACACTGTTGACTCATATTTATCTTGTGACTCACTATGACCCCCAGATCCCTTTCTGCAGTACTCCTTCCTAGGCAGTCATTTCCCATTTTGTATGTGTGCAACTGATTGTTCTTTCCTAAGTGGAGTACTCTGCGTTTGTCCTTACTGAATATCATCCTATTTACTTCAGACCATTTCTCCAGATCATTTTGAATTTTAATCCTATCCTCCAAAGCAATCTCTTCCAATCTCTTCCAGCTTGGTATCGTCTGCAAACTTTATAAGTGTACTCTCTATACTAGTGGTGGGCATCCTGCGGCCCATCAGGGTAATGTGCTGGTAGGCCGCCAGACCATTTGTTTACATTTGCATGGCTGCCTGCAGCTCCCTGTGGCCGCGATTTGCCATTCCCGGCCAATGGGAGCTGTGGGAAGCGGCATGGGCTGGACACTGCTTCCCACAGCTCCCATTGGCCAGGAACAGCAAACTGCGGACATTGAGAGCTGTGGGCAGCTGTGCAAATGTAAACAAACAGTCTGGTGGCCCACCAGCGGATTACCTTGACAGGCCGCAAGTTGCCCGCCACTGCTCTATACTATCATTGAAATCATTGATGAAGATATTCAACAGTTCCATACCCAGAACTGATGCTTGGCACGACCCCATGCGATATCAAAAGCCTTACTAAAAGTCAAGATATACCACATCTACCACTTTTCCCCTCACATACACAAGGCGTGTCAAAGAAAGCTATTAGGTTGGTTTGACATGATTTGTTCTTTACAAACCCATGCTGACTGTTACTTATTATTTTTAAGGTAATTGTAAATAGATTGCTTAATTATTTGCTTCATTATCTTTCTGGGTACTGAAGTTAAGCTGACTGGTCCGTCCCTGGGGTTGTCCTTACTTCCCTTGCCCATTTATTTCCCATTTACATTGCAATTAAGCATGTGATTTCACAGACATACTGCTGGAATTATGATTTCACTGGAAAGGCAGCAAAAAGAATCTAGGCTGAGAGATAGACCGCTCTTTTCTACAAAGTGAGAAGATATGAAATAACTGCAAAAGGGAATACAGAATATTGCTAGACAAGTTAATTATATTAAAAGACTGACAGGGAATTACACAGTGTAGCAAACTTGAAAAAACAACAATATTATGTAGCTAACATTTTCAAAAGTCCCAGTAACCTGGAGATCCTCAATTTTTGAGTGCTCAGTTTGAGAACTTTAAAGTGGCCTCATTTTCACTAAATGCCAAGCACCCACCTTTTGATATGCTGGCCCTTTTAAAATGTCTCAAGTTGTGCCACCAAAAATTGAGGAACCCGAAGTCACTGGTCACATTTGAAAATCGTAGCCATATTTTTTCCCCAGGCTTGCTATAGTGTGAAAGTCCCCAATTAAACTCACTAGAAGACATTTTAATGAAACTGTGTTAAAAGTATATCGGCAAAGCAGTTTTCATAGAAAATGAAGGCCAGTTACTATGGGAACTCCATTTTTTAGGATATCTTGGGCCTGATTTCAAAACTGAGGAGCACTCAGAACTCCCTGTGGTTCAATGAGAGCTGTGGGTGCTCAACATATCTGGAAATAAGGCCAAAGGCCTCTCCAGCTGGACATCCAAAAATAAAGGCTCACAAAATCATTGATCACTTTTGAAAATTTTGTCCTAATATTTCTGAAGTGTAAAGCATCCCTGAATAAACTACCTTTCACTACAAATACTGTATATACACACTTAAAATATAATGTTTTTATTTCAAACCCTTCTCCGTAATTGATTGATCTCCAGTTTAGTGCTATCTCAATTCACTCTAATTATACGGTTTATTGTAACATCATTCTGGTAAAAAACTTATATATCTTGGCACCTTACATAAGATTTGTCAAAGAAAAAGAAATCTATTATTTTGCTTGAAGTGAACCTGTCAGATTTGTTCACTGGGTTGAAAAGAGAAGTTGTAGTCACATACTGAGCATTTTTATACGTTTTATGATTGAGAAGGATTAGTTCAGTCTCACAACAGCACAAAAATGATCATAGAAGGAGAACAGCAACTGAAGTCTAAAGTAATCTCTTGTTCAATCTAATTCATATTTGTGTCTTCTCCCCTCAGTTATGGGGTCCAAAGGGATGGAAAGTAAAGCCTGCATTTTGCAGGCTTCTGGAACTTTGCAAAAAATAGATATTAGGAGCCAATTGATTTCTCCTTCCTCTCCCTCTGGGGCTCTCTCATAGAATGCCCTCATGAACTACATAATGTCATTCTAGCTAACCAGTAAGCTCAACACATTACTTTTTATCATGCTGAAATGTCACTCTGTATTTAGGCTCACAGCTGAACCAGATTTTTCAGCTCATAACAGTACTGTTGGGAGAACATCCATTTATAACATGGAGCCTCCAAGCTCAAAAAGAAAGATGTTAATTGCCACAATATCTTGATTATGGAGATGTTTACAGAATAAAATTAACAACAAAACAAGAAAGAAACTTTTTCTTGGGAGGAAATCCATATAAAAAGAAATCAGTTGACTGCAACAAATGAAAACAAGTCAATAATTCACCACAAAATGCATTGGAAGAGACATTGCATATAGTGAATGACAGATGCAGAATAACATGAAAATCAGGTATGCCAAACCAAGGTAGAAAATTGACACTAGAAAAGTTAACTTGGTTCCTGCACTTTCAAAATAGCAATTAAGGACTTTTCATTCTAACCTGGAGGAGATTTAACTAGAATATCTTTTGTTCTGTTTACAAATTCCTCTACTGAAAATGTTGTCTTACCTTTGTTCATATCAATCAGCTGCTTCTTCTTCTGCTGCCGCTCTAGTCTCTCTCGTTCAGCTTTCTCTTTTGCCAGCTTGGCTCTCTTGCTCTTCTCCTCCATTTCTCTTCTCTTGTTGTTTTCCTTCAGTGCCTCCTGTATAAGAAATGTTGAAAATAGGATTTTTCCATGATTTATGCACTGTAAATTGGGGAACTGGTAATTTAATTTTAAAAAAAATTGGTTGTGTGTAGACTTTGCCCGTACTGGGGCTACACTATTGCTTCCTGAGGAGAGATTTATGTGCTTTTGATAGCATTAAGTAAATAACTTTATTTAGTCAAAGCCTCCTGTTTCTTTTTCTATAAGAAAAAAAAAATCAGGTACAAATCAAGCCAAAACATTACAGCTTGGGGAGGTGGGAAATTAAAGAACCATCTGTGTTAAAGAATTACTGAAGGATGATATTTTGCACAAGTGAAGCAGATTTTTACCTAGATTAGATACACTTAAAAGGGAGGTTTTGAAATACACAGTGCCTACTAGACCAGTAATAAAATGAGGTGTTAATCTACTATTTTATCATGTATCCAATAAGGGAAAAGGAAAAAGAGTTAGTACCTAATGATCCTGAACATGTAGCAATCTATACAACCCTTGGAGAGAGTGCAACATGAAATACTAATAGATTTGAGAGAGATAGAGAAGATGATTAGAAATACTGAAATAGTTCTTCACAACTAGAACAGCAGGTAACACCTATGGGGAGATGAAATGCATGAAATTTTTCTATAGCAATCCCCTGGGCTTACGTAGGCAAGATAATGGACCTACGTCAGACTGTCTCAGACAGAAACCTTGAGGATGGCAAGTGGCAAGCTGGAAGAAAGGCAAGTCCCCCATGTGAAGGCACTTTATATACAAGTTACTACAGTTCTGTTGGTTTCTACTGCAGTTTAATTTATGCTTTCTAAAATGTTCTGGTTGAGATTTTCAAAGCAGTCTAGGTCAGTGGTTCTCAAACTTTTGTACTGGTGACCCCTTTCACATAGCAAGTCTCTGAGTGCGACCCCCCTTATAAATTAAAAACACTTTAAAATATATTTAACACCATTATAAATGCTGGCGGCAAAGCAGGGTTTGGGGTGGAGGCTGAGAGCTCCTGGCCACCCAATGTAATAACCTTGCGACCCCTTGAGGGATCCGACCCCCAGTTTCAGAACCCCTCATGTAGGTGAATTTGATATAAATCCTGCATTTAAACTAAGGGAAGCGATCTGTCTGAATTTCTTAAATTCTAAAAATTTCAGCCTCTATGTCAGCCCAAATCATGCAAATGACATAACTCAAACCTACAAAGGAGGAGGAACATATTTGGTCAAAAGAGCCCATCATGATGCGTTGTTCCCTGCTGCCCTTTACACATGGAATAACAGGGCCATTTTAGGCTCAGCCGAAAACGCTTACTTTCTGTACATTTAAGGACCCCATGAAGACATCTTTTTTATGGTTAGAGCTAGGCTAAATACTTTTGGTGAATAGTTTATCTGGTGGAAATTGCAGTTTTGGTTAAAGCAAAATTATTTATGAATTTATGTCAAATTTGCTGAATAACCTCAACTGAACCAAAAAATCAAAATGTTCTGAAAATGTTAAATCAAAATAATTGTTTTTAACATTTTTATAACATTCTGGTATTTTGGGCTGGAGTCACAAAACCTCTTGATAAGGAGGAGAAGGTGGTGGTAGTGATGATGAGGCTCGTAGCCTCCTTAAAACTTTTAGCCCAGTGGTTAGGGCACTCACCTAGAATGTGGGAGTCCCAGGTTCAATTCCCCTTTCCGCCTGCTATGGTGAAGAAATTTGAATTTTGGTCTCTCACATTGTAGTAAAGTGCCCTAGCCACTGGGCTATTCTGGTGTGTTTACACAGGGATAAAAAGATAAAACAAAGCCATGGCAGGCCCGGGTCCATTGACTCAGGCTTGATGGGCTGAAAATAGTGTAGATGCTTGGGCTCGGGCTGGAGCCTGAGACCGTGAAGGGTCCCAGGATTCTGGCTCCATTCTGAGCGCAGATGTTTACATAGCAATTTTCAGCCCTGTAGTCAGAGCCAGGCCAGCCAGGGCTGTGTTGTGGGTCTTTTATCCCTGTGTATACGTACCCTGAAAGAACCCACCCCATATGGCATCCTATTTAGTAGCTAATGACCTGTTTTTCCCCCAGAGGTGCTAGGTACCTACAGCTCCCACTGATATCAAGGGAATTGAAGGTTCAGAGCACCTCTGAAAATTAGACTTTAAGATTGGTATTTACTGCACCAAGTACACTGTTAAAAAGCAACAATATTTTGAGAGAAAGAAAAAAAAAGAAGAAAACAATATTTTATCCCTTCTTTTTTTGGACAGTTCTGTTTCTGCACATTTGATCACAACTGGCAGACACTTCATTTCATTGCAACTTCACAAACTGCAATGAAAGTAAATCCCCATAACCTTAAGAAAAAAACAAATAAGAAATGTCACAGATTAACAAACTAGTAGCCCAGTAGCCATTGACACTGATTTGAATAAGCATGGATTTGCCTGCACTGTACACTTTATCTGCTGGGTAGTCCCAGACATCTATATAATAAAGTTGCGGACTGATTAAAATCCATAACAAGTGTCTCCTATCCTTCTTGTGGTGTACCCAGACAAATACAATCCAGAAAAAACACCTAGGACTAAGACTAGCCGTAACATGTGATATACTTCATCCAGTGCACTCAATGCCCCAACATCATCTATGTGGGTGAAACAAGAATAGCTATGCTCTCGAATGAACTCACACAGAAAAATAATACAAGATAAAACCACCACTATTATTTGTGGGCAAAAACTTTTCAAAAAACGATCACTCCATATCTGACCTTTCAGTTCTCATGCTCAGAGGAAACCTGCACAACACCATCGAAAGATGAGCCTGGGAAATTAAATTCTTTAACTATGGTAGACACCAAAAACCATAATTAAGACACTGGATTTACGGCTCATTACAATAATCTGTAACCCACTCAACCTCCTTGTTCTATGACTGTAGAGATGTTAATCACCCATTTCACCTTGAATGGTCTCTTGCAACATCTGTTTCTATTTCATCTTGCATTTCGCTGTGACACTGAGTATCATTCCCAGACCTGATGAAGAGTTCTGTGTAAGCTTGAAAGTCTCTCTCTTTCACCAATAGAAGTTGGTCCAACAAAAGATATTACCTCACCTTGTCTAGCTAATCTCCTTGGACCAACACTGTGCACGCACACACTTGTGTGTCTGTCCATCTTTCTGGCTAACTTTAAATGAATCTTTGCCAGCTATATATAAAACACATGCATTCTCCTTCTGATTCATCTACAGAAAACTCTGCATGCCAAGAGCTTAACCATAGATGGGTGAGAAAGGGAGCCCTATGAATTTTTTTCACGTTTTTTCTGTGTTCATTTTGAAAAATTTTGCCATTGTGAAAATGGCAAAATTGTTTGAGAGTGGCATCTTCCCATCTGGCAGAATAGCTATGCCAGGTGCTGGCTTGAGGAAAGTTAATAAAGGGAAAAATTCTTTCTGGGGACCTCAAACTTCCACTATGTCTAGTACCTGCTCTTTCCGTAGTTTACTGTTAGAGGGAGTCTTCTGTGCCCAAGACTGAGTTAGAATCTTATATACCTCAGCTCAGGAGAAAATGGTATCAGTTGTAGTATAAATAGACTTTGTTTAAAGGACAAATCTTTCCCATCTGGCCACCCCATATTTGGGCTTCTGCAAACATTCATAAGCTTTGGAAGAAGTTCATAAGCTTTGAAAACTGAAGAGTCAATTTTCACCTGCAAAATTTGCCTTTTAGAGTTCAGTGATAAAAATTGCATGGATATGGCAAAGATTTCTTCCTGGCTGAGGATGACAAGGAGATCAGCTAGGGAAAGAAACAATAAAAGGGCCAAAACAGATTTTAACACTTTTCAATCTTCACACTTTTTCATTTCTCCTTTCTTCTGCTGGCCTTTATTCTGTTTACATTCTCCTTCATACTACTGTGCTAAAGCTCTTTGCTTATGACACACCATGGTGCAATTTCAGGTTATCTTTTTTTTGGGTATTGAACACCAGCCATGCCCTTTTCTGGGATGCCCTGCTTCAATACTGGCAACGTTTTATACTTAGAAATTGCGTTTTAAAAAGAGGAGGTTTGTGTTACTACAATATAAGTCAATAAAAACTCAAACCATATACCACCAATTGCCAGTTGTACTACACAACTATGCATTGCTCTTACAACACAAAACACTACATATTAAGTTAATAGTTACACGTCACATTTAAGTGTTGCAAAACAAAAGAAAATTCAAAGTTACGAATAAAAATCTTGCTGTGGGCACCTGCAGCACATTTGTAAAGATACTCATATAATATTTCCCTCTCAAAATATACGTAAGTACATATAAAATCTTTCATCAATATGAATTGTACTTTTATTCAAAGAGATACATTTTTGGTGTTTAATGAAAAGGTTCAGAATTATTTTGTTCTACAAGGTGGTTTTGTCATCCACTTTTCTTTGGCAAAATGATCACTGTAATACAGAAGAAAAATAAGGATTACATTTTACAGTGGAAAGTGGTAGGTATAAGAGACGGGCTGAGTGATCATGTTTCATGTGGCAGTTGTCTTCTTTGGGATTATGTTAAAAGCGGATTTGATTAAAGTGCATAAAAATCTTTAAATGAAGTTTCCATTTTTTACCCAGGACAAAGGGATATAAGTGAAAATAACAGAAAGAACAACTTTCGAGCAGATGTTAGGAAATGTTTTTTCATGCAGAAAGAATCATGAATGCATACAAAGGTTTACTCTTCAGTGTTGTTGGGGCCAAAATATTTGTGTAATTTAGAAAACCGTGAGATGCTACCATAGTGGGGACTAAGGATTGAAAAAGGAAAAAAGCACTTAGAGGGAAAATATCACTTTTTTATATAAAGTGCTCATAAAGAATGCTGTACTTATTTCCCCAGGCATATTAATCCTATATCTTTGTTATATCAGATATTAAGAGAAAGAGTCTATTTAATGATCAGGATAAATGTGAGATTAAAAAAAACGATGGAAAACATTTAATTCTCTACGTATTTTTCATTCTCTGTAGTCTGGCATAATATTTGGGGAAGGAAAAGTGCAGATGGGAACACTAATTTCAGATTTCCAGTAAAGTATAAATATTATAAACAAATGGCCCTCTTGAATTTAGCTAAAACCTTAATTATGACCTATTTGGGGGACTAAATATCATGCACAAACACAATCCTAAGTATATTTGTTGGTGTAGAGTACCAGAGAGCTTTCAGGTTAATATTTTTTTTTCCTCACTTGCGCATTGAAGATCAGATGAAAAGTTTATTTGAGCTTAATTGTACAAATGACTCCTTCTGGGCAGAGAAATACATTCTTTGAGGAAATTATCTGTTGTTTAGGAAGCAAGTTGAAGCAAAATGTGTGTACATGTTCCCCCTTGTCTTTATTAGGATTCACTGAAGTAAGCCTCTTGTTTTCAGCACAGCCAGCTTACTGCTCAGCTTCCTTAAGAATCAAATAAAAAATTAATGCGTCTCTTACATGCTGTATATATCTTGAGGTTTGATGGACAAACAGATCTTTGCACACTAACACAGTTGTGAATAGCATCACAAAGATAAATTATTAAAAAGAAGAACAAAGAAACAGATTGTAGTGTGCAAAATCTCCTTGGATATTAAAGATGCAGTTAGTTACAAAGCGGTCATGCACTGATAATGAAGGCTGGCTCTGATCCCTAAGGCCTTCCTTTAAATTTGCCTTACAACTGCAAAAAACACAACCTGAAGTTGTAAGAAAAAAAACGTCTTTCTCGTCACAGCTCATTAGAATGGTGAACTTTGATTAACTGGAAATGAATCTATAAGCTACAGGAATGCAAGCTTAGTGTTGCCAAACTAAATATGTTTTTTTTTCTCATTATATATCTGAGTATTCCATTATCTCTTTGGGATGAATGACAAATTCAAATAAAATGCTAACCCAATAACAAAGGAAAGGAACCCTGAAACATGACGAACCAAGGTAGTATAAAATGTGGCAGGCAAAGCTTGTGATTCCCAGTGGGTGAATATGAAACAATAAGGGTAAAAATCATGATTGCACTCGTGATTTAATCTTGTGGTTCATGCATCAGAGGCCTCATGTCTGAAATGGAACTTCTAAGGGATGTCATTAGAGATTATGACTCCTGGCAAATACTGCTACTGTGGTATATTCAGTGGGGAGATGGGCTTTGCTAACCATCTTATCAACACCACAGCATAACTGCTGAAGATGACAATATAGTACATTAATGCAACAGTGGTTTTCCATGTGTAATGAGATGAGTGAATAAAGATCAGGGCTAGTAACAAAAAGCCAACCATGCTGTATGTCCTTTAACTTTGTATAATACATTTATGTGCTGTACATTTGAAAAATAGATTTTAGGAGAATAGATTTTGGACTACAGTCTTAATTGCTACTTCCACCCAAATATTTAAAATATTTGATAAAAATCAAAATCTTGACTTCATAATTGATATGGAAAGCCCTCATTCAGATAATTAATGGAAGATTTGAAATGAGTAGTTACACTTCAGCAAAATGTACACTTATCATTAAAAGCAAAATGACAGAAACTGGCTACACACAGATTTTTAGTTCTTTTCCACTTTAAGCTAAAGATATGTAACCTTCATGCAGTTTTCTAATTAGCCATTAGTTGTTATAATTTCATTTATTTAGTTTTTTGTCACAATACAATACTCAGCCACAATGATCAAGCCAGGTGAATATAAATAAAACAAAAATAAAAATTGGAGAAAAATAAAGGAATACAGAGGCACTCAGGTTGCTAAATCTGGCCTATGAATGTAGTGATCAGAAGTAGCTATTCTCTGATGTCAATTAAATGAATTGGTGAATGAATTGATCAATAGCATAAAATCTCAGCACAGCCTGAAAGGACCGTAGCAACTGAACTACTCTCTCATCCCAGAAAGTCGTCCTTCTGGGTCAGGGTGGAGGCTCATTGGTCGAGCAGTATGCAAAAGCTTTAATCGTTGCATGTCTGCTCTGCGTGTGCAGAGAGAACTTAACAGAGCTTGCCAGCACTGTATTCATTTAAAATCAAGGTAGAATAATAGTGTGAGATCACTGCCTAGAGTGAGCAGCTCAAGTGCAAAGACTCAGAAACTTTGGTACACCCTGACCTTGATATTGTGCATTAAAAATTACTCCCAGGAAGAAAATTCTCTGTTGAAAAACCTTCGGGAGAGTTAATGGAGAATGCGAGAACTGCCAAGAGTTGCAAAGAAGATTGTGCAGGATTGATGTAAGTTAATTAATGCCTGTGTAACGCTGCAGAGAGTAAAGGATGATACAGCAGCCTCCATTCAGAAGGGAATTGATAGAAGGTCTGAAGGAACTGGTGTGGAGCCTGCGCAATGTTCCTTTTTATAATTTCATTATGATGTTTTTAATGTAGTATAACATTGGTCAGATTAATTTTCCATAGTATTTCAGTTATGATCAGCTGTGTTACAATCTTTATCACTTTTTAGCTCCATATTCTTTTAGTACTTCATGTACTTAAGTGTAGAAAGGATCTAGGTACTCAGCACTATAAGTCTGAACATGGGACTGGTAGGGACAAGGAGCCAGGTGGGAGCTATTAGGTTAGATTAAATCCAGTGCCTATTTGGGCTTACTCTACCACTGCACATGTTTAGTCACTGGTGTGGAACCATGTAGTTAGGTGGTGTGCAGAATCATAAAATTGCTTTGTGTCTAAATATGAACCCAGCGGGAGCCACTTTGATTAATAAGTACCTTGAAAGACCTCATAATAGGATTCCATTCAGAAGATCTTTGGATCCAAATTTTATGTTGAATGAGTCCTTCTTAGCCTAAGGCTTTGCCAGCAAAAATTTGGAACTTCTACTGTTTATTTTTCCACACCTTTCTGCTACCCCATACAGGCATTTTTAAGACTATTCCATGGACCCGTTACTTTCTAAGCATTCTGAATACGGATATTTAACCATCCCATAGTAAGCTGGTGGGCAGATCTCTACATCTCAGTTTGGTCTCAATTTATTTATTCAATTGCCAGGCATTCAAGACATGTAATAAGGCTTCAGCTTGGTCAACTTTGTTTACTAAGGTAAAGGGATGACTTGAGAACATGTTATAAGTTCCTACATGGGGAACCAATATGGACTCTTCAATCTAGCAGACACAGGTACGACAAAATGTGGGGGCTCGGTGTTGAAGCACGATAAATCTGACTGGAAATGAGGTTAATTAATCATGGGAACAATTTACCAAGGGCTGTGGTAGCCTTTCCATCATTGACAAGTTTAAGATTAAGATTGAATGTTTTTCTAAAATAAATATGCTCCAAAATGTAAACAAGAATAAATTCATGGAAGTTCTATGGTCTGTACTGTGCAGGAGGTCAGACTAGATGATCACGTAGTCCCTTCAGGCTTTATAATCTATGAATCTATTAGTAGCCGTGGTATTACCATAGCACCTAGGATCCCCAGTCATGGATCAGGACTCCATTGTGCCAGACAGTGTACAAACACAGACCATCATTTATTATTAATTATTATTATGGACCCACTGAGAATTGCACCCATTCATAGAGGGTCTGGTAAATAACCCAGGAAGAAATGGTCTCTGTGCCGAACAGCTTGCCATTTCATTTAAGCAATGTATAGCAAGCAAATGCAAGAAACTGGAAGGAAGGATTACAAGGTTAACTGAAATGGCATTTGTGCTAAAACCCACTGAAAACTACCATGGTGAAAAACATTTTTCCTGTGAAGGAAGTAAAACAAATGCTCAGTTCCCTCCATTTTAAAGTGGACAAGAGACAACTTAGCTTTATGAAATCTAGGAACACTTGAGATACGTGTGGGCTAATGCTGGCTGTCAAACCATTAACAGTTAATCATGCTTTACATTTTGCTGGAGCACAAAGAACAGCTTTTGTACCACTGAGTAACCTCAAAGTGCATCCTCCATATGCTGACTGATTGACAATCAATGGTCATTGTTGATACAAAACTACAGCTGAGTTTGTTTTTTTCTTTTACAGGAACCCATTCATCTACACTGCCAACTGATAAACTGCTCATATATGCTTAAATGTTTACTCTCTTTGGACTATAAACTGTGCTTCATTTCTTCATAATCGAATTTAAAGACTTTATCTCTTACTCAAGCACAAGCGGGGATACTTGGGTTCAGGAAAGCAGAGTTATTGTTGAGACACAGACTACCAGACATAATTTGCTCATGTGGAAAAAGAATAAGAAAAAAGCTTATCTGTAACTTGTGACAGCCAGGCCATTAAATGCTTGTGATTACCTTTTCCAATTGAGTCCAACTTTTTTTCTGGCAGACATTCTGTTTTCAAATATTAGTTTTAGACCGGTCAATATGTGCTTGTGAATGTATCTGCATAAAAGGCAGAGCCTGCAGATCATAAGTCTTGTGAGTCACCCTCCTTATTTTGGGAGTCCTTCTCTAAATGCCAGGTAAATAAGATATAATACAGTTTTGTGGGGGTTGAAGACTTAATTTGACTGAAAACAGCCATCACATCCTTGTAAGAGAAGAGTTTTTCTTAAAGAATTTCAGTGAATTAGTTAAGGAAATGCCAAGAAAGACAAATTAAAACAAAATGAATGTTAGCTATTTAGAATGCAATCCACGTAACCTCAAAGGGGTGACTTTGTCTGAAATGATGAGAAAAAAGGGTTGTGGGTCTTTCCTCCCTTTCCTCAGGGGTTGAGAGGAGGTGGCAGGAAGGGGGGAAGGCATCAGCTGAGTGCTTGTTGAGCCACAGCAAGCCACTGGTTCCTGTGCCTCTGGGGTAGGTCACATAAGCTCTGTTCCTCCACCCTGAGCCCCCTCTCATGCCTGAATTTACAGCTCCCACCTTTCCACCCATGGGATTAGTACAGGCTGGGATTTTTGCTATTGGCATTGCACTAGTGACCTTTCTCAGAACTGGGAAGGAATTTTTCCCTCAGCACCAAAGTGGCCTCGGTGGCGTGGGTTTTTTTGCCTTTTCCACAGCAGCTCAGGGACCCAGAGATGTAGGTCAGGAGGTTAGGTTCAAACTGTCGTGACTGAGCAGGTGTCCAATGCAGGTACTTGTTCCACACATCAGCGTCCAGTTCCCTGATAAAGCAGAATTTAAAGTAGACTTAGGGAAAGGCATCCCCTAAAGATGCTGGGGAATGGGGTTGGGGCACTTAATATTTGGCACAGTGAGGAGACAACCCCTCTTCCTCAACCTCTTAACCTTAATAAGAAGGGAGGGTGGAAGAGTCCCAGCAATGCCTGGGACCAGGTTTGGAGGAGTGGGGATCTAATGGCAGCTCTCTACCAAGTGGAAACAATTAAGAAAGGAATCATGACCTGCGCTGTATGAATTATTGCTGGTAGTTCCCAGATAAGTCAAGTTAATCAAGTTGTGACCTAACTGAACCACGTCCTCCGTTTCTTCCTGCATGTCCAAGACAATGTCACAGAGCATTTGATAAGAATTTGGTTGGCTAAAGTAAGGATCCATAGTAAAATGGAGTAAAATGGTATCTTGCTTAACAACCTGAATTACTATTAATATTTATTAAGTGCCCCAAGCTGCACTAAACAGAACATAAAAGGCAGTGCACCTGCCCAATGGTACTTACCCTGATCTATGATTCTGTTATAAACCAAGAATAAAGGAGATTGAGTTTACCCTTATTAGAGAAAAGACTAAATCAATGATACTGGAAATTAATGTCTCTTCTGTAAAACATCTGTGTAAAAATGGCATCTTCTTACTCAACAGAACTGCTCTCTAATCATTTAGTCCTGTTTACGTAGAATTGCCAACACAGCCATTGTGAGGACAGGGAACCAATCTAATGCAAGAGAGCCTGCAAGTGAAGAAGAGACCAAAAGGGATGCAGGGATGGGAGGGTGGTCCTGAACATCCTGAGGAAAAGGCTGTTTTGCCTCCTTGATTTATTATTTTCTTCCTTCTTCCATGAGAAGAATCAGAAAAGGGAAGGCATGGTAAAGGTGACTGACCTGCCTGCTCTGTGCTTCCAGCAAGGAGAGGAAAAAAAAAAAAAAGATAAGGAGAAGGAGGTGTAGGCATAGCTTTTGTAAATCAGAATAATGGACGGTTCTCTTTCTAGTTCCCGCATCTCTAGATGGAACCATAATAGCTCAGAGTACCATCATGACCTATAGGGAACAGTTGACTAGATTACTAGGCAGGATTGCTGTCAATTGTATTTGCCTAGTTGCAGTCATATGGTTGACAGCCTTCCAGATTTAAAGCAGTCCCTTGACTGACGGCCCTTATAACTAACTCTACAGTGTATTTTCTGCTGTTATAATCATCACATAATAGTACCAAAATAACACTACCTTTAAAGCACAAAGCTAATCATGTAGTGGTAAAAACTATGTAAGAGAAACAATTAGACATTTTAATGGCAACTTGGTATGTGGAGGAGGAGAAGTGATTCAAAAATAAAGTTGGAAATCAGGGGAGAAGAGAAAAACAAAGGAACAAACAAGGCAGGCTTGTTGGGCTAAGTGCCCTTTTCCAAAGCACAGAAAACATTTTGATAGTAATCAATATCTGTATCTGCTCACAAAGCAACTGAGAAAGGTCAGCCACTGCACCATCCCATATTGCCTCCCTTATAACTTCCTTTCTTCCTGATGCTAAGGGATAATGCAACAACAACTTATTCATAGGGAACATTTTGCTGAAAAAATATATGTGAAGATGAACTGTAAGACTCAAGGGAATTTTCTCTTATTTTGCAGTCACTGATATGCTTTGATCACGACAATGAAAGTTAGTTTTTGGCCTAACATTGACTGCTTGGGATTTTAAAAAACTCTGTAATATCTTGTCATTTATTGTCATAACTTCTGAAAACCTAGAACAAATCCCACTAGGAAAAGAAGTCATTTTTGGACACATTTCATTTTTAGATGAGACAAAAAAAGCAACATCCCCACAATGTTGTTAAAGATTAATTTATCCATTTAGGCCCTTTTTAAATTTGCTCTGGAAGCTTATGTCTTATTAAAACTAATTGACACATGTATCTTGTTTAAACTAGTTTTATTCTAAGTTCCTATTATTAAATATTATTTTTCTGTTCTCTGCAATATATGTTTAACTTTTGATGAAGATAACAATTAGAGAAGAAAAAATATGTATATCTGCTTCTGACCCAAAGTAACCATAATCTGCTTAAAATAGCAAACAAGGGTTGGTGGCTATTTTTCACTCAGAAACTAATAATCTAATTATCCTTTTTTAAGTACTCATTGAAACCATTCATTCTACACTTCTCTGAAGAAAACAACATGAGTTTGCCAGTGAGATTAAATATCTTGGTAACATTAAAGTAACTTGACTTCAGTTGTGTTATTCTTGTGTAAATTATGTTGAAGTCAATCGCTGAATATTTATATGGAATGTTCACAGGAGACATTTAGAACATATTTTTAACTTCATTTAATTTTGACTTTTCTTTTCACTCCACCCTTAAGAACATCCTGATGGGCTATTTGTTTAGCCAGCTTGGAAATTTACTAAATGAGCCATGAAACCCTGGAATAGTGTAAAGTTGGAAGGGAGTTATCAGTGGCTGTGAACCAGAACACAGCAACATACAACTGGCTATACCAAAGATCACTAGTCTATTTACTTCAGTATCCTGTTTCTGACAGAGAAAGATATTGTAGCGGAAAGGGAGAAAAAAAAAACAGTAGGTGGACAATTATGTAATAATTTATACATCAGGCAGTTTCTTCCCAACGTTAACAGAGTGCTAGGTAGGAAACCCTGAGCCAGTTCTCTGTTCACAGCAGCTCCAATCAGGCATAGCAGATTGGAGCTTTCGAGGCAGACCTGTGCCTAATTTGTGGGTGGGGCAGGGCAGAAAGGCTAATTAAGCCATTAGCCAGAGCCCACAAATAGGCACAGGAAGGAAATGAAAAGGGGGAAAGCAGGCAGTAAGAGAGAGAGAGATTGCTCTTCCCCTGCTTGTAAAGGCGCTAGGTATTCTGTGAAGGTAGTGGGACTCAATAATAAACAAACTGCACAGGGTGTTGAACCAGCACAAAGGTCTCTGCATGGTTTGTAGACCGAGACAGATGTGGGATCGAGGAGGCCCTGTTACACCAACTGCATTGTTTATTGTTTGGCTTATGTCCTGGAACATGAGGGGTTTACCCTTTCCAGTAGATCTGTAAATAGTCTCATTTAGGGCTGTCAAACGATTAAAAATAATCACGATTAATAGCACTGTTAAAAATAATAGAGTACCATTTATTTAAATATTTTTGGTTGTTTCCTACATTTTCAAATATATTAATTTCAATTACAACACAGAATACAAAGTGTAGAGTGCTTTTATATTTACTTTTTATTACAAATATTTGCACGGTAAAAAACAAAAGAAATTGTATTTTCAATTCACCAATACAGGTACTGTAGTGCAATCTCTTTATCATGAAAGTTGAACTTACAAAGGTCGAATTATGAACAAAAAAAATAACTGCATTCAAAAATAAAACAATGTAAAACTCTAGAGCCTACAAGTCTACTCAGTCCTATTTCAGCAAATCGCTCAGACAAACAAGTTTGGTTACATTTGCAGGAGATAATGCTGCCTGCTTCTTGTTTACAATGTCACCTGAAAGTGAGCGCATTTAATGTTCGCATGGAACTGTTGTAACCAGCATCGTTGCATATTTACGTGCCAGATGCGCTAAAGATTCGTATGTCCCTTCATGCTTCAAGCACCATTCCCGAGGATATGCATCCATGCTGATGATGGGTTCTGCTCGATAATGATCCAAAGTAACGTGGACCGATGCATGTTCATTTTAATCTGAGTCAGATGCCACCAGCAAAAGTGGTGGTTTGGGTTCTGTAGTTTTCGCATCTGAGTGTTGCTCTTTTAAGACTTCTGAAAGCATGCTCCATACCTCATCCCTCTCAGATTTTGGATGGTACTTCAGATTCTTAAACCTTGGGTCAAGTGCTGTAACTATTTTTAGAAATCTCTCACTTTGCAAATCTTTGCATTTTGTCAAATCTGCAGTGACAGTGTTGGTAAATCAAACAACATGTGCTAGGTCATAATCCAAGACTGCTGTAACATGAAATATATGGCAGATTGCAGGTAAAACGGAGGAGACATACAATTCTCCCCCAAGGAGTTCAGTCACAAATTTAAATAATGCACTTTTTTTAACGATCGTCATCAGCATGGAAGCATGTCCTCTGAAATGGTGGCTGAAGCATGAAGGGGCATACAAATATTTAGCATATCTGGCACTTAAATGCTTTGCAATGCTGTCTACAAAAGTGCCATGAGAATGCCTGTTATCGCTTTTAGGCGACATAGTAAATATGAAGCAGGCAGCAGAATCTTCTGTAAATGTAAACAAACTTGTTTGTCTTAGCGATTGGCTGAACAAGAAGTAGTACTGAGTGGACTTGTAGGCTCTAAAGTTTTACATTGTTTTGTTTTTGAGTGCAGTTATGTAACAACCCCCCCCTACATTTGTAAGTTACACTTTCATGATAGAGATTGCACTACAGTACTTGTATGAGGTGAACTGAAAAATACTAGTTCTTTTATCATTTTTACAGTGCAAATATCTGTAATCAAAATTTAATATAAAGTGAGCACTGTATTTTGTATTTTGTGTTGTAATAGAGATCAGTATATTTGAAAATCAAAACATCAATTTTTTTTTATACATTTCAATTGGTATTCTATTGTTTAACAGTGCGATTATTCGTGATTAATTTTTTAAATCGCAGTTAATTTTTTGAGTTAATCGCATGAGTTAACTGTGATTCATCGACAACCAGTTTCATTATGTACATAAACGTAGAATTCTTTTTGAACACTACTGAATACAGGAGAAATTCTTAGGACATCTTCTGTTCTCCTCTATTTGCAATGTGGCTTTCATCTGGACTCCTTGCTATTATAGATAAGAGTGGTATAGCATTCTATAGAGCTTCAGCTCTAACCTGTTCAGGTTTCCACTGGTTTGCACAGGCTAACAGTGAACACCATATTTGGGATATGGAAAACATTACTATCTGTCATGACCTGGAACAGCTGGAATGAGAAAGTTACCCACCTTGTGCAATAACGTCGGTTCTTTGAGATGTGTGTCCCTGTGGGTGCTCCACTTTAGGTGTTTGTGCTCCCGTGCTCGTAATCAAAGATTTGTGGTGGCAATGCCCGGCTGGGTCGCACATGTGCAGTCCCCGTCTTGCACCGCTTCAGGCAGTCAGCTGGTGTTGTGCGACCAATCCCACCTCTGTTCCTTCTCTATTGGAGAGACTAAGTGATAAACTCCAAAGTAGAAGGGAGGAGGACCCACAGAGGGACACATCTCGAAGTGGAGCACCCACAGAGGGACACATCTCGAAGAACCTATGTTACTGCATAAGGTGAGTAACTTTCTATTCTTCGAGTGCTGTCCTTGTGGGTGCTCCCCTTTAGGTGACTTCAGAGCAGTGCCCTCCGGTAGGAGGAGGGGAATTCGGAGTTGAAGTCATGGCAGAAGACAGTGAGTCCAAAAGAAGCATCAGATGTTGCCTGTTGCTCTAATGCATAATGCTGTGTAAAGATATGGGCTGAGGTCCAGGTTGTAGCGCTACAGACGTCCATGATGGGTACGTTGTTAAGGAAAGCAATGGAGGTCGATAGGGCTCTGGAGGAAGTGTGCGGATCCCCATAGGAGGCTGTCAGTCACATTGATGACAGCATTGTTTTATGCAAGCAGATATCCATTTGGAGAGCCTCTGTTTGGATATGGCACTCCCTTTGGAGTGTTTAGTGATGGAAACAAACAGTTTGGGTGGTTTACAAAATGGTCTTGTTCTGTCTATGTAAAAGGCCATTGCCCACCATACATCGAGAATATGAAGTGTGGACTGCCTCCTATCCTTATGAGGCTTGGGATAGAATGTCGGTAGGTGAATGGCTTGGTTCAGATGGAAGGCTGAGATGACTTTTGGTAAAAACTTGGGGTGTGGTCTCAGGGATACTTTATCTTTTAAAATAGACAGTGTATGAGGGGATCTGCCATGAGAGCACACAACTCTCCTACACGTCTGACAGATGTAATTGCCACTAGAAATGCCACCTTCATATAATATTGAGCATGTAGCCATGGGTTTGAATGGGGAACTGGTGAGGGCCTGAAGGACTAGGTTGAGGTCCCATGGTGTAAGTAGAATCATGTAGTTCTGGGTAGATGTTGGAGAGGCCTTTGAGGAAATGTTTGGTGAGTGGGCAAGCAAAGACAGAGTTGATCCACTTTGTGGTGAAACGCTGTGATAGCGGAGAGGTGTACTCTTATTGAACTCATGGAAAGGCCTGCCATTTTATGATCTAAGAGGTAGTCTAATATTAAGGGTAAGGAGGCTGAAATGGATACCATCTGCTTTCGTTGGCACCAGGCACTGAATTGCTGGCACTTGTGTAGGTCCGTGTGGTGGGTAGTTGCTCTACTACTATTTAATAATATGTTTTGTACATCTTCTGAGCAGGTCAACTCAGATCCCTTGAGCCATGGAGGAGCCATGATCTCAGGTGGAATCTTTGAGGATACGGATGCAGGATGTGATCTGCATGCTGGGACAGCAGTTGAGGCAGAAGCGGGAGCATGTGTGGTGGATGCACTGCCAGCGGGAGAAGGTAAGGATACTAGATTTGTCAGGGCCATGTGGGGGCTATTAGGATTACTGTGGCTCTGCCCTGCCTGATCTTATGGATCACTTGAGCCAGGAGGAGGGTAGGCATATAAGAGGAGAGCATTCCACTCGATGAGAAAGGTGTCGCCGAGAGAATGTGTACTAAGACCTGCCCTGGAGCAAAACCTGGGGCATTTGGTATTTCACACGGTTGCAGAGAGGTCTATTGTTGGTAACCCCACTCTTGAAATATGTGTAGTTGTGTAGTTGTTGTTGAGCTCTCACTCATGGTCCTGATCGAGTATGGGTCTCCACCTGCCTGACTTTTTCTTTGTGAGAAAATAGTGGAAATAAAATACCCTCCATTTGTGTCTTGTTGGAATGGGTTCTACTGCTCGTAGATGTATGAGGTGGATAACCTCCTGACGCAGTAGATGTTTGTGAGAGGGATCCCTGAAGAGAGACAGGGAGGGAGGGTGGGTAGGGGGTTTGAAAAGAAAAGGGATGGTGTAACTAGTTTGTATGATTTCTAGCATGCATCTGGTGGATGTGATGGTTTTCCAGATTGGATAAAATGGAACTAGGCAATCTCTGAATGGTCAGGAGAGAGTAGACGTCTTCAGCACAAAAAGGCATGGGGTTCTTCGGCCCTCGACCAAGGCTTCAAATTTGTTGCCCCCCCCCCGTCGATGGCTGCAACGCAGCTGCTGAAGGAGTAGGCTGTCCTCTCCTTGATAGCCTCTATTTGCGATCCTGTGACTCGTACTGTCATTGTTGTTGTGAATATGCACTGCGGCATAGTAACTCCACTGTCTTTTCTTGGATCTAGAGATCGGAGTGTTGACTGTGAATCTTTCAGTGTACGGAGAGAATCGTCAGTCTTTGACTATGTATTGCATTTCCCTAAGGAAGTCGGAGAGATGGAGCCATGAGGCCCTTCTCATCACCACTGTGGTCGCCACTGAATCCACAGAGTCCAGTGCAGCTTGGAGAGTTGTTCTAGAGATGAGCTGTCCCTCTGATACAAGTGCTATCAATTCTTCTTTTATACCTTCATAAATAAAGTCAATAAATTTGGAAAACTTTGTGTAATTGTTGTAATCATACTTTGCCAGAAAGGCCTCAGAACTGGCTATCCAGAGATGTAAGCCTGGTGGCCAAAAAGGTCGAGACTTTTCCAGTCCTTATCATAAGGTGTTTTCTTGGGCTGCTGTTGTCTGCCACATTCATGGTCTGCATTGATTATCAGTGAATTTGGTGTTGGATGGGAGAAGAGGAACTCTGTGTCCTAGGCTGGCATACAATATTTTTTGTCAGACCTCTTGCGGGTTGGAGGAGCAGTTGCAGAGGTCTGCCAAATGCTTTTGACAGGTTCCATTATTGTATAGTTCATAGGTAAATAGATTTGGGAAGAAGAGGATGTATTCAAAATGTCCACTAGTTTGTGCTTTGTCCCATGGACAGAGGTGAAAGTAAGCTGGTCCAGTCCGATTGTACTGGCTTCCCCAGGCCGGCGATTTAAAGCCCCGGAGTGGCGATTTAAAGGGCCCGAGGCTTTAAATTGCAGCCTGAGCCCCAGCGCTCTGGCAGCAATTTAAAGGGCCGGGAACCCCAGGCACTTTAAATCGCTGGCCTGGGGAAGCCAGTACGCCGGAGTCCTGAGCAGATTTAAAGGGCCCGGGGATTTAAAGGCCCTGCCCCTTTTGGTTGAGGCCCCGGCCCCCCTTCCCCGCCGCTCAGGACTCCGGCATACCGGTAAGTCCTTTAAGTTACTTTGACCCCTGCACCTTTACCTCTTCCACAGAGATGTCCAGAAAACTCGCCATCCTTTTAAATAGGTCCTGGAATTGTTTGAAATCAGCCCTGATATTAGGGGGAGGATGATGACAGGTGAGTATGTAGTGCCCTGGTCTCAGGGTTTCTTCCTCCTCTTCATCTCCTTTCCCTGCTGGTTCCAAAGATCCAGGTACTGAAGGTGCAGGTGATTGGTGTGTGCTTAGTTTGGATGTGGTAGGCAATCCCTGTTGTGTGGGGTATGTCGCCCACAGATTCCAGTATGTTCACTGGGGTGAAAGGGACATAGGTGAGCCCCAGGGTTGGCTGTACCATTGTGGATGTCTGGGATCAGTATAATACACCCCCTGAGGGGGTCCCATTTTGGATGGCTCATGGGGGGCAGGAGATTTTCGAGGGGAGTCTATTTGCCCTTCTTTGTCGTCCTCCTCATCGCTCAAAAAAGGTGGAGCGGAGCGTGATGGAGTTGTAAGAAGACTCGGTGCAGAATGTGCTGGGCACACGTCGGTGCCGAAAATGGGACAGTCACGTGTAGAACTGGATTAAGAGTTCTTTGTGCCTTAGGAACTGCTGTGGTGTCTGCATCATCTATACTGGAGGCTGCATGACAGTCAGTGCTGGGAGCTATGGTGTATATGTTGGCACCACAGGCTGTGCTGGTGGGTGCACTGGGCATGCAGTGGAGGGTTGAAGAGTTAGTCACAGTCTGCACCAGTGCCATGCCACTGTGTGCAGATAGTGGCTTTGGATGCATTGGAGTTGAGGCATGGGGTTTTGATTTCCCCATGGTGCCTGTATCTGAGCTGGCTCTTTTAGAGCCCTTAGCTCTTGGGGTACTGGCAGTGCCAGATGGTCATGCTATCTTGGCTACTGGCACAGCCAGTGTGGTCAGCGCTGATGCTGTTTGACGTTTTCTTAATGGCACTTCTTGGCCGATTCCTGCATCAGGGATATGACTACCTGCTTTTTGGACACTTTTTTAATAGGGTAATCAGACGCCTGGGTGGTGGAGGAGGGACCCTTGGTTCGCGAAGCCATGGTTCGCGAGGCTTGTCCAGGTGGGGTCCGGGCTTCAGGCTCAGATACCGGTCTGAGAGACTTCTCCATGAGAAGGTGTTTTAGTTCTAAGTCTCTAGCCTTTCTTGTTCAAGCAGTTAACTTGTGGCAATGAGGACATTTGTGTGTTATGTGTGTTTCTCCTAGGCAGCGAACACACTGCGCGTATCCATCTGAAACTGGTATGGACAGACTGCAGGTGAGGCAATGTTTAAAGCCTGGAGAACCAGGCATTCCCATCAGGAAAGGCTTTTGCCCCCAGAGAGGCTAACTATTCTAAAGGGTCAACTGAAACTTAGCTTGTAACAAATAATAATAATAAAAATACATACTTTATTTTGCTTATGTTTTTTTTTTTAAATGAGGCAACAGGGACAAAGAGAAACTAATTCACTAACTATCCTAACTAAATGATGGTAGTAAATAGGCTAGAAGAACTAAGTAGCGAGGCACTGCTAAGTGCTCCAACTCAAAGCCAAAGACGGTAGAGAAGGAACTGCGGGGGGAGAGGGGTTTTGGTCGCACAGCGCCGGTTGACTGCTCAAAGCAGTACAAGACAGGGACCGCGCATGTGCGACCCAACCAGGCACTGCCACTACAAATCTCTGATTACGAGTGCTGGGGCACACAAACACCTAAAGTGGAGCACTCAAGGGACAGCACTTGAAGAAGAACAGCTTTTTGTCTCTCTCAGTACATCTCTGCAGACCTCTTGATAGGTGGCGAGGGTTTTGGGGAGTGCGGACAGTCGCCGAACGTTCACTGAATGTTGGTAATGTAAGGAGGCTGCTAATAAAAAAATCTGGGCTTGAACTGGATAACTGGATGAAACATATAGATAGTGATGTGAACACCTCCAGGGATATGCCTTAGTACTGGGCACAGAAATGGGGCACCATCTCCAGAGCACCCATTTCCTTCTCCAGCTGTGGCCCAAGGGGGATATCCCAACTGGTGTGTGTTTCTGCCTGCACGCATATCTGCGCACTGGGAAGAAAGAGGAGGATGACACAGCTGGCCCTGTAGGCACTAGGACCTACAACAGTACCCTGGATCATGAGGACTTATTTGCTGGGTAACAAGTTAAGTCTCAGGTTTTAAACTGTTTAACAAAAATTTCGGCCACATGTATTTAATCCTTATTCTTATTGAGATGTCTGAAGAAGGAAGAGCCGAGTGGCACAAGGCAAATAAATCATTTATTACTGTCTTCTAATCTCACCCATCAAGGTATTTCCATAGCCTTATCCTTTAGCCAAACGACTCTTCACTTAAAAGTGAAAGTTTAATGGTGCAGTCTGAAGTTTATAAATCTGAGAAGAGTCTGGGAAAAACTTTGATTTCAAGTAAATTCTCAGTTCACTACACTCCCGCCACACTGCAACAAAATCTACAAATAAATATATGTATTTTGAGTGTTTATGAAAAGATATAGATATCCAGATCTCTAAACAAACATAGAACACTAGCAGGACATGTCACACAATATATTTACAAATTGAAGTACCTTGCAGATCTAGAATTCTGGAGAACCCTTCTCCCTTTTCTGGGGGCAATAGTATCCATGAAGCAACTTACTTTAACTCCCCATATGTGGTCTTGAGGAAAGAAGGGAAGAAACTGAAGAGAGGAGGCAGCCAGAGACTTGAGCTGGCAGGAGCAGATGAAGAAGCAGTTTAAGCAGCAGTTGTCTGACACCGATGATGACATCAGAGTGCTGTATACAGTTTAAGCCAGGGTTGTCTGACACTGATATCATCAGACTGTTTTGTACAGTTTTGACCCTGACTGTTCTTATAACAACTTGAATAATAGAGAGGAGATGACACAAAGCTGGAAGAGGTTACAAGCACTTCGGAGGACAAGATTACAATTCAAAATGATCTTGATAAACTGGAGAATTGGTCAGAAATCAAGATGATGAAATTCAATAAAGGCCATTGCCAAACCACTGTGTTTAGGAAAGACAAATCAAATGCACAACTACAAAATGGGAAATAACTGCTTAGGCAGCACTCCAGCAGAAAAGGATCCGGGTATTATAATGGATCACAAATTGTCATAACCATATAGCTAAAGGTAGCCTAGAATCCTCCTTACCTGTAAGGGGTTAAGAAGCTCAAATAAACTGGTTAGCCCCTGACCAAAAGGACCAATGGGGAAAGAGGATACTTTCAAATCTGGGGGGAGGGGAGAAAGGCTTTGTTTGAGTTTTTTGTTGTGTGTGTTCTCTGGGGAAGCAGAGAAACATCAGGTCAGAAAACTCCTTCTCCTAAAATCATCCTAAAATGAGTCTCAATATTGCAAAAAGAGTAAGTAAATAAGGCAAGGTGCGTTAGATTATCTTTTGTTTTTAGCTTATGAATTTTCCCTATGCTTAGAAGGAGGTTTATCACTGTTTTTTGTAACTTTAAAGTTTTGCCTAGAGGGGACTCCTCTGTGTTTTGAATCTAATTACCCTGTAAAGTTACCTTCCATCCTGATTTTACAGAGGTGCTTCTTTTAATTTTTTTTCTTTATAATAAAGTTCCGTTTTTTTAAGAATCTGGTTTACCTATTTGGTTGGTATATTATTCTCAAGTCTCCCCAGGAAAGGAGGTGAAGAGGTTTGAAGAGGATATTTTAGGGATCAGGAACTCAGAGTGGTCTTTTTCCTGAATCTTTGTCTAACTCACTTGGTGGTGGCAGCATTACCCATCAAGGACAAGGAAGGATTTGTGCCTTGGGGAAGTTTTTAACCTAAGCGAGTAGAAATAAGCTTGGGGGTCTTTCATGCGGGACCCCACATCTGTATCCTAGAGTTCAGAGTGGGGAGGGACACAAATTGAATATAAGTCAACAACATTATGTTGTTGCAAAAAAGAACAAATGTCATTCTGGGATGTACTAACACGAGTGTTGCATGTAAGGGACAAGAACTAATTTTTTGCTCGACGTGGCACTATCGAAGCCTCAGATGTTGTACTGTGTCCAGTTTCAGACTCTTCACTTTAAGTAAGATGTGAATAACCTGGAAAGAACCTAGAGGAAACCAAGAACAACAAAAACAAAAGAGGTTTAGGAAGCATTACACATGAGGAAACGTTGAAAGAACTGGGCATGTTTAGTTGAGAGGAGAAAGCTGAGGGGGAATAGTAACAGACTTCAAATATGAAAAATATTGTTATAAAGAGAATGGTGATCACTTGTTGTCCATGCCCAATGCGGGTACAACAAGAAGAAATCAGCTAGGTTTGCAGCCAGGGAGATTTAGGGTAGATATCAGGGAAAAAAAATCTAACTATAAAAATAGTTAAGAATTAAAACAGGATATTAAAGGAGTGGTGAAATTGCTGTCATTACAGGTTTTTAAGAAAAGGTTACACAAATGCCTGTCAGAGATGGTTTAGGTATTCTTAATCCTGCCTCAGCACAGGGGATGTACTAGATGACCTTGAGGTCCCTTCCAGCCATGCATTTCTGTGATTCTCTCTCCTGCGCAGATTGGCTGTTTACTCCAACCCCCTTCCATTCAGTCTTCACCTCAGCCTTGCTCCACCTCTCCTCCATGCTCCCGTCCTTGCCTTCTCTCACTTGCCCTATCCTCCTTCCCTTTTATGGCCCCTCTCTTTTTCTTTCCATTTAGCTAATTCTCTTCCAATACAATCCCACCAAAGGATTTAAACAACAAGCTCTCCAAGCCCCAAATCCCAAAAAATCATGAAACTAACATGATGTTAGTTAACTATCAGTGTTAATTCTGCTTGTGTTACATCCTTTCCTCCCTAATCTTCATCTCTCTTCTCTCTTTAGATTTAGAGCTTGTCTACAGAGACATACACAGTTTGCAGCAAATTGGGGTGTAAATCTATCCTGTATTAGCATGCTGCACACTAAATGTCCATCTGGACTCTGCTGCCACACACAAACAGTTCATAGACTCGTAGACTTTAAGGTCAGAAGGGATCATCATGATCATCTAGTCCAGGTATCGGCAACCTTTGGCATGCGACCCACCAGGGAAATCAGCTGGCGGGCCGGGACAGTTTGTTTACCTGCCGCGTCTGCAGGTTCGGCCGATCGCAGCTCCCACTGGCCACAGTTTGCTCTCCCAGGCCAATGGGGGCTGCGGGAAGGTGGCCAGCACATCCCTCGGCCCATGCTGCTTCCTGCAGCCGCCATCGGCCTGGGACAGCAATCCATGGCCAGTTGGAGCTGTGATCGGCCGAACCTGCAGACACTGCAGATAAACAAACTGTCCCGGCCTGCCAGCAGCTTTCCCGAGTGTGGCGTGTGCCAAAGGTTGGCGATCCCTGATCTAGTCTGAACTCCTTCACATTGTAGGCCACAGAACCTCCCCTACTCACTCCTTTACTGGATCCCTAACCTCTCATTGTGTTAATGAAGTCTCAAATAATGATTTAAAGTCTTCAAGGTACGGAGAATCCACCATTTACACTAGTTTAAAGCTTCAAGTGACCCATGCCCCATGCTGCAGTTCAATCTACTTCCATTTCAAAGCAGGGTAGATCAAAGTACACTGAGGAACTGTTAGTGCAAAGCAAGAGCATCCAGATGGAAACTTTACCCCAATTTGCTACGGACTAAATGTCTTTCTAGACAATCCTTAAAGGACCAGATTTTTACATAGAATATGCACCTAACTCCCATTAGGTGCCAAATTCCCTTTAAAAATAGTGCCCTAAGCTCACTGGGGCAGGTATTGTCTATTACTTCATGTTCATACAGTGTCCAGCACAAAAGTGTCCTGTTCTTGGTTGGCCTAGAGGCATTGCTTTAGTTTTTATTTATTATTTATTTTATCTATTATTATATTTAAAGGAAAAATCCATAAAACCTGACTTTAGCATTCCAATATAATACTGTTGGTTTTTACACTGGACATCTAATACAATTATGAAACAGGTGAGGTTTATATTTATGGTAAATTGTTAAGGTCAAATATTGCCTTAGAAATACTCACAAAGATTTGTGTGCACAAATCTGAGGGCAGAATCATGTTTAAAGGGAACATAGTGCATATAGAGCAAGTATAAAATGTCTGCCAAAGTAAGTGATTAAAATAGTCTGCACAGTTTTTATTTTTTATATTCAAGGAGAAACATTTGCAAATGTGTGAATTATACACATGTATATAAAGTCAATCAAAGAATTATAGTGAAATTGGGATAAATAAATAAATAGGGCTGTCAAGAGATTAAAAAAAATTAACCACACTGTTAAACAATAATAGAATACCATTTACATATTTTTGGATGTTTTCTATAGTTTCAAATATATTGATTTAAATTATATCACAGAATAGAAAGTGTACAGTGCTCATTTTATATTTATTTTTGATTACAAGTATTTGCACTGTAAAAAAAAAGAAATCGTATTTTTCGATTCACCAAATACAAGTACTATAGTGCAATCTCTATCGAGAAAGTTGAACTTACAAATGCAAAATTATGTACAAAAAACTGCATTCAAAAATAAAGCAATGTACAATTTTAGAGCCTGCAAGTCCACTCAGTCCTAGTTCTTGTTCAGCAAAACGCTCATACAAACAAGTTTGTTTACATTTGCAGGAGATAATGCTGCCTGCTTCTTGTTTGCAATGTCACCTGAAAGCGAGAACAGGCGTTCCCATGGCACTTTGTAGCCAGTGTTGCAAGATATTTACATGCCACATGCACTAAAGATTCATATGTCCCTTCAGGTTCAACGACCATTCCAGGGGACATGCATCCATGCTGATGACGGGTTCTGCTCAATAACAATCCAAAGCACTGCAAAGCGATGCATGTTCATTTTCATTATCTGGGTAAGATGCCACAAGCAGAAGGCTGAGTTTCTTTTTTTAGGATTCTGTAGTTTCTGCAATGGAGTGTTGCTTTTTTAAGATTTCTGAAAGCATGCTGCATACCTCGTCCCTCTGAGATTTTGGAAGGCACTTCAAATTCTTAAACCTTGAATCAAGTGGTGTTGTAGTTATCTTTAGAAATTTCACATTGGTACCTTCTTTGCGTTTTGTGAAATCTGCAGGGAAAGTGTTCTTAAAATGACCAACATGTGCTGGATCATCATCAGACTGCTATAACATGGAATATATGGCAGAATATGGGTGAAACAGAGGAGACGACATACAATTCTCCCCCAAGGAGTTCAGTCACAAATTTAATTAAAACATTTTTTTTTTAATGAGCATCATCAGCATGGAAGCATGTCTTTTGGAATGGTGGCCGAAGCATGAAGGGGCATACGAATGTTCAGCAGATCTGGTATGTAAATACCTTGCAATACTGGCTACAAAAGTGCCATGTGAATGCCTGTTCTCACTTTCTGGTGACATTGTAAATAAGAAGAGAGCAGCATTATCTCCTATAAATGTACACAAACTGTTTGTCTTCGTGATTGGCTGAATGAGAAGTAGGACTGAGTGGATTTGTAGGTTCTGAAGTTTTACATTGTTTTGTTTTTGAGTGTTTTGAGTTATAAAACAAAATATATCTACATTTGTAAGTTGCACTTTCATGACAAAGATTGCACTACAGTACTTGAATGAAGTGAATTGACAAATACTATTTCTTTTATCATTTTTACAGTGTAAATATTTGTAATAAAAACAATATACTTTTTTATTTCAATTACAACACAGAATACATATTTTCTATGTGGTTAAGACTACAAAATATCTAAAATGCTGTTGTAAAGTAAGCTAAATCCTGCATTTAGAATCAATGGGAGTTTTGGGTGAGCAGAGAATGCAGGATGTGGCACTAGGGGTGAAATTCAGCCTGCAATCAAGTCAATAGTAGCTTTGTCATTAACCTGAATGAAACAAAGACTTATTTTCAGTTGGTATTTTTGTCTCTTCGCTCTTCATTATTCCCTTTTAAAGTGACTTCCACACAGAAATGATCACTCACTATGGCTTTTTAAAAAAATATGAGGTCTTTCTCTTCATTTTACACCTTTGTCATGAGTGACTATGCAGTCTCTCTCTTTCCATAGATATAAATGTAACTTTTTTTTTGCTTCCTCTCAAATTTGTTTACAGTAGTTATAATATAATACACATATACTGTATTTTAATTATTCATTAATAAATGCAACATTATTAGTAATGGTGTTAAGTTAATGCAGACTGGCAAAACAGGAAAAGAAAAAGTGTACTGGATAAAATTAACAACTGAATACACAAAGGTTTTGCAGTCATTTCTTTTTATAAAGTGCCATATTACTCTGAAAAATGGATGTGTACAAATGCACCTTTATACTATATAGATCTGCTTCCTGCACATGGGTACATTTACAGACAGATCTGCTGATTTCAGGAACAAAAGTGCCTTTTATTATTGCTTCTTACCATATTAGCATTTTACAGCCAGCGTTGCCAAGATGGAGTGAGCTGGACTCTACTCCATTTATTACCATCATCATCAAATCAAAACTACTGAAGAAAATGTGTTTCCCACAGGTGTTATGGGGGGAGACAGGAGGATTCATAATTTGAGAAGTGAGATAGAACGAGTGTAAATGCAGGCCAAGTCTGAGGCTTGCTGAGTCTTTATTACTAGAAATGACGACTGAGAAGGAAAGACCCCAGCTCAACTCTATGATCACGTGGGGAGTTTATAGGGGTTATATTTGAGATATCTTTTTCTTGCAAAATGAACACCTTTGATATCAGTGAGAAAAACATGGAACTCCAAAATAAGATTCTTACAGAATTACTCTTCAGAGAAGAACCACATTTTATACATGAATTAATGACATTTTCAGCTCCTCCTGGATTAGTGAAGCTATAGAATAGTTCTTTTTATATGTTCAGTTGGAAAGGTCACAATTTTTTACATTTTTATTCTTGGCAGAGTTTAGAACATCTTATTTTAGTTCTCTCTTCTCCCAACTGAAAACACAAATATCACAAATTTTTCTTCCCACTAGTGGTAGAGTCCCCTCAAAAGCCACATGCTTTTGTAAAACTAGCCACTTGGTTTAAAACATCTGAAGAATAAAAGTCCAAACCAGTTATAATGTATTTTCCAGAAATTCACCGTTAAGCACTGAAGAGTAAAAAGACATTCTATGTCTAAATATCCAGTAAGTCTGAAGGAAGATTAAGTAGTAAGGTTTAAACAAAATAAAAATGGGATTTCCCACTGTAATGTGACTTCTAGGAAATGCAAGGGCAAATATTCAGTGAAGTCCTATATACTTTCATGGGAGTTACATACATACATCTGAGGACAGATTTTGGCCATAATGCTTAATCTTGTTCATCTGAATACAATCTCCAGATCAGCTAATTTTTCCCTAGCTATTGTATTATTTGGGTAGAATTACTTATTTCAGCTGCCCAAATTTAAGCTGCCACATTTGAAAATTTTAGCATGGGATTTCAGGAAAAATAGATGCACGGATATATCTCATTACACTTGCTTTTGTCCATGACCAATCTTTATACTGATGTGCTAGTGGTAATGTCCTATTATAGCAGCATTGCATAAATGACTTAGGAAAATGAACAATTTTAACTGTATTACAAATAATTAAAATGTGCTGTAGTTAAAGTTTAAAAAAATTAAATTATGTACTAAAGTTATGCTTTAAGAGCAGTTTGCATCTACTATACTGAAAATCCTGATAGTTAAAGAATTAAAGCTTGTTTCTGGCAATACGGATCTATTTGCTTTAGCTGTGTGGTAAATGGCTAAGTAGTACTGATAAGTCAAGGCAATTTGACTATTCCCTGGAGGCACAGTGTGATGTTCTGTCCATCTCTTTTCCCTACCTGCTTCCCTACTTACATGTTATTTTGAAAAAACAAAATTTCTTAAAAAAAAAAAAAAAATATGAGTCAGACACATTGGCTGGCTGGGAATAATAGAATTTAGGACCCAAAGGAGCTCTGGGGGATTCCTTTAATCAGAGATAGAAAGCTTATTTTGAAGGTTTCTATCTTCTTGCCTGCTAAACTGCAATATTCTACTAAAAAGCTTAGTCTCTAGATTTCAGAATGATGCAAATGTCGGCGTCACCAGTGACAACCATACAGATTTTTTATTTTAATATTTTTCAAACATGGACCTGTCCAATTTCATGTAGTTTTTTTGCACATGTGTTAAATGTGGGTGGTTTTTTTCTTCCTCAGTTTGTTTTTTAAACAGGGAGAAGAACATTTTATATGCATACCTAAATAACCATCAAATCCAAATGTAATTTTTTAAGAATTGTGAACTAACAAGTTGGAACAGGGGACTGCAAATCAATAGCTCTCGAAGAGAAAATAATTCAATCTGTTTCTAAACTGTCGATTTACACCTGTCATTCTCTGTTATAGGATCAAAACACACAATCTATTTTATCAATGAGCACTTGGGGGAAAAACAACACTGAAAAGTTTGAAGCAAAACACAATAACGTTGTATCACTGTTTTGTTAGTCTTTACTTACCAAGAACATAGTTCGGAAGTTGCTCAGATCACCAAAAAATTCCTCTATACTTGTTGCTTTGGGATCAAAGGTAAAGTACTCTCCCAAATTCTCATATAACTTGGTCATGTTGTTATGCATGTTGGACAACTTTTCATACTGGTCTCGGGCACTCTTAGCAAAGCTGTAAGTTTGTGTTAAGGAAGATCATGCAAATATAACCATCTCAGTGTTAAAACAAACAACAAAATAGCACAAAAGTTAAATTATATTCTCATTTAATTGATATTGCTCTATAATCCAACCTGATATTTACTGATTTTATGGGGGTGAGGCAGAATTATATGTACTCAGGAACATTTCATCATTGGTTTGCAAACTTCCCCTTGTTATGGCCTCTCATTTAATGGTGAAAATCCTACTGCTTAGTTACCTGAAAAAAGTAATACCAGACAGTATTAGAGACAAGATGAAACAATCCTGCCATAATGCAATGACTGCTGAGCCCCATTTTGCCTCTGTAATGTCCATGTGCTCTCCATGGGTGTAGGATTTTATATCCATTTGCACTGAATTGCATCTAATTGCCCATATCCACCTACTGAACTAATCTCTCACTTTGCGGTTTGATTACATCCTTCTATGTGTTTATTATAGCTCCAATTTTGAACACTGTTGAATTTACACCAAATACTCCCAAAATAAAGACAAAGTAGCAATTTAGGGTGCAGAGAGGTGAAGATTTTTCACTTTTTTTTTCTTTTAAAGATTAGTTGATTTAAAAAAAACTTCTTGAACTCCAAAGAGTTCTGGACTAGCAGGAAGCATCAAGCATAACAAGAGAAGCATTACTGCCTAAAGAAAGACTAGATGCTTTACAACTGTGGCAGAAGTGGCTTGCTGGACTACATTTGAGAATCACTACTTGAAATGTGCAACATTTACAACAATGAACATAAAAATAGCTAGTGAAAATTGATACTTTAAATTAACCCTGAAGCTGTCAATAAGACACTCTCATTCATTTGAAGTTAGAGATTCAAAAAACAAACACACACTGTCCCTGGATGTGGTAGAAAACATGAGTGATATAAACAACAAAGAATTAGACATGAAATGTAAATTGTCAATCTCTCCTCAAAAGCAGATTGGGAATGAAATGGTAGGGATGTATATAGGACTCAAGAATGCACAGTATCTGCCCGTTGTTTAAAATGTCACAAGTCTGTTGCATGCTGAAGTATATTGCACATACTTATTAGTAACTGAAGAGGGGCTAGAAATCAAGTAGCGATCCACTTGACCTTCACAATAGGTTTCATTAGAAATTTGGTACAACTATCACTTCACATGAAAGGAAGTCATTTTATATGTAAACACAATATAATCTATCTTCAGAAAAACGTATCTGAGAATATTTAACTGTTAACACACGTTATTAAGGGAAGAATTAAGAGAGAGTTTCCCCATTGTTTTCCTCAAAGGTTATTAACAGCTTCAATACACTTCTCTCTTTTGTTGTTTGTTTTAAGATCAGGCACACACTACCTTTAAAACTGTTAGTCCATGGTTAAACAAGTTCCTCTGACCCAGAACTTCAGTTGATGAAATTGCTGTGCTGTACATAAAAAAAACCACCCAACCCACAAACCAAACAATCCGACAGAGAAGTAATCGAGTTGTGACACCCATGAATAAAAAGGTAAGAGAATCCAGGCTGAAATTCTATTCTTAACATTTCCATTTTACTTAGGTATGGGTGATATCTCAAAAGCCTATGCAATCTTAGAAGCCTCATGCAATGCAATACCAATGTGAAAAGATGCTCTATTGAAAACAGTTCTAATATTTTGCTTGAATTTTCCTTGTTTGTGACTAAGTGAGGGTATCAAACCCCTCACTTAAACACAGGTTTCAGAGTAACAGCCATGTTAGTCTGTATTCACAAAACGAAAAGGAGTACTTGTGGCACCTTAGAGACTAACCAATTTATTTGAGCATGAGCTTTCGTGAGCTACAGCTCACTTCATCGGATGCATACCGATGTTTCCACGGTATGCATCCGATGAAGTGAGCTGTAGCTCACGAAAGCTCATGCTCAAATAAATTGGTTAGTCTCTAAGGTGCCACAAGTACTCCTTTTCTTTTCACTTAAACACAGTATTCTAAGAACAACATGGAGAAGTCCATGCAAGAGAGACCACCTCTTTCTAGGCAACCTATTTTTCCAAATCATCTCAAACATATCAATTCTGTTTCATCTTTCTTTGAAGACTTTCAGTGGCTTTTAAGACAAATTTTACTGTAAATCATATGCAAATATTTTTTGGAAGGAGGGGAAATAACCAAGGAAGGTTTATTCCCTACAAAGCTTGCTGGTACATCAAAGATATATTTTCCTTCTGTATGTACATTACTGCTACAACTTAATGAGTGACATACTCACAGGTTTGAAATAAGAACTGGATTTACTGATAAACTGTGTCCAACTTGGAGCACCTACACTCTTTTGGTCTAATCCTGGCAATTTCTACATTTTTAAATGTCAAAATCCTTAGTGTTACGCAGTATATAAAGTGTTATAGAAGAAAATAATTCCACAAATGTACAATCAGAAACATAACAACCTCTTTTTCTATCACTGACAAGATATTTTAGAGGTATAAGCAGTATGTCAAAATGCTAGAATGCACGTTTCCTTACCAAAACAAACAAAAAAATAAAATCACTATTATCTACAAAACAAAGCAAAAAAGAGAGGAAAATTGGTTAGATTACAAGGTGGATGAGACACTCACAAAGTTTGTTTACAACAGAAATCTGGGCACAAAAAACCCTACATCAAAGAAGCAAATGGGATATCCATGGTGAGTTTTTTGCTTCTAGTGCTTATGTTCCACCGTGCCCTGCCTATACATTTATGTATAATTTTTATCAGCAAAAAATGACTAAGACAACTTAAACGACCCAAGATTTTCTTTATAAGGTCTTGAAATGTTCAGGTTGCTCTTTGTGTTTTGTGGAGTGCTACATAATGTTTTTTCCTGCTAGCTTCTAAAATCCATTGACATAAAAAAAATATAATCAATAAGATGGGGGAAAAGGTGCATCTTAATGTAGTGTGAACTAATCACATTTTAAAAATAGGAAAAACTTCCATGCTAACCCTAAACTAGAGGTTGTGAACCTTTTATTTAGGTACATATATGTCAGCAATGCCTACTGCTTTCCAATTCAGTTGTCCACAATCTACCCACAGTGGAGCTTGGATGGCTACAAACTCTCAGTTTACATAGGACCATGGTTTGGAGTACCTCTGTCTCCACTGAAAATTAGGATATACACAAACGAATACGAGGCTGGCATTTATGATGCATCGGGGCCTAGCACATTTGTGGGCAGCAATGGCACATTCCTGGATTGAGGGTTTCACACAGCCTAGAGAATTTCTTATTAAAGCCTGAATTACCTTTGCTGATACACACATTAGTGGCTGCGAGCCACTGTCCTGAACAACCTACTCAGCAAACTTGTCTTGGAAAAAAAATATATGTTAACCTACACAATTTTACAAGTTCCGTCTATCCTCCCCTTAAGAAAATAAGCTGTGTGAGGACTGTGGGAATGGAATTCTTCTTCCTCCAATGCAGTGGGCAGGAAAAGGGACACTTCTGCAGCCACAACAACAGCCCTTGTGATTCAGTAGCAGCCATGGTCCATGGAACCGCCTGCCATGAAGTTTGACTCTTTGCACAAGGCTCTGTTGAGTTCCCATTCATGGCCTTTTCTTTATCTGCCTACCCAAAAGTGTGCAGTGGAACTACAGCACTCACTCTATGTTTTGGCCATTGTGTTGCTGTAATGGAATTTCAAGGGTATATTTTTACCATGAGTTAACTTATCACCTTACAGAAAATAAAGCAACATATTAAAGATGTGAGGAACTACAAAGTTACATACATTGTTATATTCCCTCAAAAATTAGTGTTATATTAGCAACAAGCATAAATTACCCTAAAATACTTAAAACCAATAAAAAATGTTATCACCAAAAAAGTGAACTTGCATGCATCATTTGAAGAATAAGGAACTGAGATGCAAAATCTGAAAATACAAAGCTATAAAAACTATAGATAACAGTATTGTTATGATAACTCAACAAACTCCTGTTTCTAATACAGCCTTGAGGTTAAAACCTGACTCCACTGAAGTCAATGGAAGTTTTGCCATTGACTTCAATGTACTGCCTTTTGCCATTGACTTTCAAGTTTTACCTACTTGACTGTTAAGATTATATATTTTGAAGATGATTTGACAAGCAACAAGTGAAGGGAATTTTATTTGCAAGTGTCTCTGCTTGTCTATACCACAAATTCTTTTGGGTGGTGCCCTTTTCCACTCTATGCTACTTTCCCATGGTAGAACACTAACTGAGGTTAAGCATCTTCTTTCTAGAAGTATGCATGAGCTTTAAGCATAGTGTTCCTGTAGGAAGACAGCAATGGAAACTTGAGTTATTGGTCAGTTGTAGAGGACTGTTGTAGGGTTTATATGCCGTCTCCTTAAGCGCAAGGATGATAACGACAACCAGTCATCCATTTTGTCTGGTTCCAGTAAGATTTAAGGATGTTAAATACACCTACCTACAACTGCAACGTCATGTTTAGTATCATGTCAGACAAGTGGCATACCTAGCTACCTCTTTAAACATCTGGGCTAAGGACTTTTACAGCTCTAAGCAAACTGTAAAATGACTACTTCCATGAATGTTTTGGGTCCATGAAGTGGATTTTTTTTACACACATAAGCTTATGCCCAAATAAATCTGTTAGTCTTTAAGGTGCCACCAGACTCCTCATTGTTTTTGTGGATACAGACTAACACGGCTACCCCGCTGATGGATGCTTTGCCGTCTTTGCTGCGGTCTTTGCTAAATTTTCAGCCTTGATTTGGCTAGGTTTTTAGACAAATTCCACATGTTCCACAGGAACATGATTTCTATTTTGGGGCATGTTAGGAAAAGAGGGTATTTGTTTCATTAGCGGTTTCATTTCTTAGGCTAGAAAATACTCCACCAAGCTAATAACACAACAGTATCTGATTACCATCTATGTAACATTCCATACATTATCCACAGTAAAGCTTTGAAAATTTTATTTTATTAGGTCACAGAAAAAGAGCTTAGTATATGCATTTTATACACCCTTCACTCTACTTCCTTTTCTCATTTTCATCTTACTACAGATGGCAACCGCTTTTAAATCAGAGTTTGAGAATTTTTGAGCACCAAATTAGAAGGTTTGAAGTTGCATTATTTTAGTCTAGAATAATAACAAACAACAATAATAAACGAGATGATTTAAAAGCCAACTGTTTCCTTCTAATTTTCAACTACACTTAACCTTCAGACAGAAAATAAAATAAAAGGTTCAGTTATTGAAATGAAAAAAACCCAATGCATGTTATTAGATAATATAGTATTACTCATTGCATGACTTCTCCCCAAATAACTCTAAAGTAACCTCAAATATAAGCATTCAGTGAAACAAGAAGAATGTTCTCTCTCAAAGCTCTAAGAGGTAGGCAAGTGGAGCTTCCATTAACAGATTATTCAGCTGACTAGGACATTTTACTTTAAAATGTCATGTGTCTGCTACATTAGTGTTTTCCCTCTGGAGAAACTGCTCATTTTTAATCAGTTGAGCTGCCATATTAAAAGTACTGTCTGATTCGCTTGTTATTTTTTTATTTGAGCATAAGCTTTCGTGAGCTACAGCTCACTTCATCGGATGTAGCTCACGAAAGCTTATGCTCAAATAAATTGGTTAGTCTCTAAGGTGCCACAAGTACTCCTTTTCTTTTTGCGAATACAGACTAACACGGCTGCTACTCTGAAACCTCTTGTTACTTTGACATGGAAGACCAACACACAGGCAAACAAGTCAGTGTTTAGACACAGAAAGATATATAAGTAAGGCTACGTTTATGTCACGGAGGTCATTGAAGTCACGGAATCTGTGACTTCCAGAGACTGCCATGACATTCTCTGCTTCAGCTCCAGGGGCTGCAGGACTCTGGAAGGGTTCCAGAGACAGGTGACAGCAGCGACAGGGGGCTCCCTGCAAGGTTCCAGTGACAGCTGACAGACTCCTGAGGGGCCCTTCCAAGGGTTCCAGTGATGGGCAACAGTCTTGTGTGGAGGGAGGGGGACACCTCGGGCGAGTGGCTGGGGGGTGTCCCATTTTCTCTTTGGGAAATATGGTCACCCTGCAGTTCCCAGCCACCATGGGAAGAGGGATCCCCCCCAAAACTTCCAGCTTCCACAGGGGGAACCCCACAGCTCCCAGCCACCACGGAGGCAGGGGAAACCATGGACCTGCAGCAGTAAAAGTCACAGACAGGTCATGGCTTCTGTGAATTTTTATTTATTGCCCAGGACACGTCCATGATTTTTACTAAAAATATCCATGACAAAATCTTAGCCTTATATATAAGGAGTTGTGAGGAGCAAATTAAATTTAAGAAGAGTATGTGTTGGAAAGCGTGGTGAGGAATCCTCAGTATTAAGAATATGTCATTCTATAAAACTAGTAATATTTGGTGAAAAGAAATGTTCAGTCATTTGGTCAATGAGCTTCATACTTGGAAAGTTACAAAATGACTATCATTTGCTGGCATTTTACCAAAGGCCTGAAGAAGCTCACTAAATTAAGCAACTGATGGATATACATGCCACACTATTGCATACTGTCAAACATAAGAAAATAGTTATCACCCAAAAAGAAAAGGAGTACTTGTGGCTACTAGATCTGATGAAGTGAGCTGTAGCTCACGAAAGCTCATGCTCAAATAAATTGGTTAGTCTGTAAGGTGCCACAAGTACTCCTTTTCTTTTTGCGAATACAGACTAACACGGCTGTTACTCTGAAACCTGAAAGTTATCACCCAGTGAGCACAAAGTGTGATTCTGAATCGCTATATGCCTGTGGTAGTAAAAATTACCTCTGCTGCCTTGGGGTTTATTGGTTTCTATCATATAATACATAAATCAGACAGGGGGATAAGGAAGTCAAGTTCAAAGAACAAAAATTGAAGGTCCAGCTTTGAGGGGGGCCGACTTCAAGTTCAGGATCGTGTTCCTAGTTTTCTAAATCTCTCTGCAATTTGGGTCTGAGCTGCCACATCTTCAGTAACCCTGACACTGCATATTTGAAAGAATGACAGGGATAATCAAAGCAAGTAAAAGATTGGCAAGAGCTGGAGACAGAGCTTTCACAGTAGCCTGTCCATGTTCACAGAACTCCCTTCCTGAAGATATCAGGAATCTCACCAATTTCAAACCTAAACATACGACCTATTTGCAATGCCCTAAGTCTGTCTCAGCAATTAAACAAAACAAAAATCTGGTAATTTGCCTCTCACCACCACAGATTGGAGGTGGGATAGAAAGAACAACCAGAATTTTGGTCACATTGGCTGGGAATGTGAAGTGGTGCAATGAACAGAGATCAGAGTATGAGCATCTTTCCTTCCCCCTCTGACCAGCCAATGCAATAGGAGAAGGGGAATAAGAAGCCCAGCAGAGGCCCCAGAAGACCACATCCCTGCAATAACAATTAAAAACAAAGTTACTCTGATAGCTCTTCATACCTACTTGTTATAGGAGACTCTGAATTAAAAGAATGAAGTTAGAGATATATTCCATTGGGAGATTTTCCTTTTCACACTTGTTTTTTTGAAGTTTGTGGTTATAAGAAGATATGAATAAGTGCATCTTAACAGAGGTGGGCAGGAGGCATTATACTACAGATGACTATGCAATTCCCAGTAAAAAGCAAAGTACCACTGAGGAGGTAAACTGAGGTCTGTGAGGAAGTAAGGTGCAAGACTTCCTGCTCCTAAAATATCTGCTGTGGCAAAGTTCTCGCTCTACTGCCTGGAAAACAAAGAATCAAAGAGCTAACCGGAGTAAATAAACTGGCATTGAGATGAAAAGGTAAGCAACAGTCAGTGTGGGATTCCTAAGCAGCACTGGCAAAAATAAAGAAGTCTGATTTTTTATCCACTATTTGCCCATACATTATGTTCAGAATGTACTTGCTGTTTGAAGGCTTGTCACGGTACAGAAAATATATGCCTTAAACATATTTTGGAACGGTCATAGGAAAACATGGAACCATTATTAAATATGGAAAATACTACTTTTTGTAAGAAATCTTCAGAGGGTTTCTCGCGAATTTGTGCAAACCTGCCTTTATGGATCCACTAAAGACCTGTACATGTCCAAATGTCTGCTTTGTGGTGAGGGGAAATAAAGAAAACAACTCAGTACAGGGACTGGTTGGGCATCATTCCTCTTGCCCCTCCCCTGCCAAGTTAGGAAAGGAAGCATATACAATGTCAGTGCTGTTAGCAGGTGAAAAATATTAAGCACCCCACTCTGCATTTGGTGGTGTTTTGTCAATTTGTTTCATTATCACCGTTTGATGGCAAACAATGCTATACAACTGAAAAGTGATTACCCCCATGCTGGAAAATAAGTGTGTCATTACACTTCAGTTTCCCTAAGGAAACCTAATAATGAAACAGCTTTGAGAGTTGTTGCCGGGTTTGAATATCTGATGACCCGTTTGCTATTTCTAAAATATACTTTAAACTCGTATAGCTTAGGAACAGAGTTAGGAAACAGTTTTCTTTATACCTGTAGATTGCTAAATCATAATCAGGTGAAGGTCAAGCAAAATATGTCTATGAGCTATATAACAATGTAAAGATGAAGCACTCCACCATTTTCTCCCTTAATGCTAAAGGCTGCAAGAGAGAAAATATGCAGGTCAGTATTCATCTACCTGCTTCTGTCATTTTCATGCAATGATTTCATAGTTTGTAATAGCTAAAGTTATTATTCAATTAGGTATTCCATACTCTTAATTGAATGATATTCTCACTGTACCGACAATGGTACCCTCTCTCAGGACATTCAAAATCTCAGATAATGAAGTTTAATTATAGCACACTATCAACATTTCCAAGATAAAGTCTGTTTTTCAAAGCTTTCCAATTTGATTGTAGAAGTCTGTTCTCAGCTGAACTAGAGAATGTAGAATGTTTATTGGGGAGCAATTTTTGTAATATACATAAATGTAAGGCCTGATTTCCAGAAGATCTGAGCGCCCGCATCTCTCATTGACTTCAACAGGAGCTGTGAATGTTTGGCTCTTCTGAAAATCACAATCACAGAAACAAAAAGGCAAGCTAAAAATTCATTACTTTTGGATATATTTTGTAATGACATAGTATTACAAAAGTTTCAGAAGTGTGACAGTGCACAATGTTAGATTAGAGTTTCAGCCTGAACTCCTACTAGCTTTGCTCTGGAGTTTTTATATCACTCCTTTCCAGCTATTTAAATATTTTTGTGGTTTCACAGGTTCTCTTTTACTAATATGAGCTGCAACATACAAGCAGAATAATTAGTGACAATAAAACAAACAGAGAAAAAGCCAGAAAAAGAACATATAATGACCTATATAGATTTTAGAGAAGAATGAATATAATTGAAAACCAACTGCTATTCAAAGCCCCTTTTGTGATTCATAAAAAGAAAAGGAGGACTTGTGGCACCTTAGAGACTAACCAATTTATTAGAGCATAAGCTTTCGTGAGCTACAGCTCACTTCTTCAGATGCATATCGTGGAAACTGCAGCAGGCTTTATATATACACAGAGAATATGAAACAATATCTATTCCCACCCCACTGTCCTGCTGGTAAGCTATTACCAGCAGGACAGTGGGGTGGGAATAGATATTGTTTCATATTCTCTGTGTATATATAAAGCCTGCTGCAGTTTCCACGATATGCATCTGAAGAAGTGAGCTGTAGCTCACGAAAGCTTATGCTCTAATAAATTGGTTAGTCTCTAAGGTGCCACAAGTCCTCCTTTTCTTTTTGCGAATACAAGACTAACACGGCTGTTACTCTGAAACCTGTCATTTGTGATTCATGTAATTCATTTTAAACAGGACCAGCAACGCTTTTGCTATTCAAGTGTTAAGACTCTTTCCCCGCAAAATGTATGGGTCTAGTACGTCCACTAAAGGATTACCATGAACCCCTCAATACCACCTGTTGATCATCAAAATCTGAACTCAGCATGGAATTTTCATATTTGATCACATGACAAAGTTTATGCCTCCAAAACTGTAGTGGATTAACCAGTTGTGTTGTCTCTAGGTGAAGAAAAAAATCCGTTTTTCAGAAAGTTTTATTCTGCGTCATAACAAAGGGTCATTTCTAAATTGTGACATAACTGCAGTTTCCAATATAAATAGTTTTTTCTTGGTTTAAATAGATCTGCCACTTGCACATCTTGAAGTTAATATGCCATCTCTGTTTTGTGTTCTGGCTTAAAATGAGTTGTTGATAACAGTTTATCCATACAAGTAATGGAACTACTTTTGCACTGTATATACACGATAGAGTAAAATCACCTTTGGTGCACCACTACAGCTTAATGCACAAAGAAGACCTCACCACTTCAAAATATAAAAGAAGCTCAGCTTGAGCCCTGCTCTCAGAAAGTATGAGAAAAGTACTCTACACTCAAAGACCAACTGAGAAAACCAGCTCCTGTCCTCAAGGGAAACTCTCAACTATTCACTTTTAAAAAGAGGAGTTACACTCACCCTGTGCAGTAACTGTAGTTCTTCAAGATATGTCCCCCATGGGTGCTCACTCCACTTCAGGTGCACCCCACCTGCCTTCAATCAGAGATTTTCATGAGCAGTGTCCATCTGGCCCACACATGTGCTGCCAATATGCTGGTTTCCTGCTCCAAGGCTACATCAGGCAATGTGGGCAAACCACCCATAGTTTCTTCTCCACTCAGGAGGAAACTCCAAAGCAGAGGGGAAGGAGGGACGGTAGTGGAGTACCCATAGGGGGGTACACATCTCCAAGAACTTCAGGCATTGCACAGGGCGAGTGTGACAGAGTTCACTCCCCATGGTGGTGCCTCCTGCTGGCTGTCCTGGGGATTAGGCCTGCCAGCCAGTGCACCCTGTTTTGGTGGTGCCTCTCTTGTCGTCGTCTCTGCTTGCGGACCTGTGTCACTCCAAAAACACATCTTTTTCCTGACTTGGCTCTCTGGTCATGTCATCATCTGTGTTTCCTCCTTCCAGGGCGTGGGTTTCACTGTCCTCCACTCAAGACACTTCCCCAGTGGTGAATGGAAGGGACCCACACACACCCACTACTCTGGGTCCCAACCCAGGGACCCCGTAGATAGCAGCCTCTTGCTGCATCTCCTTAACTTCGTTCAATGCTGCTTCAATTCCCTGGGCCACTTCCCCATGGCCCAAGCACCTTCGTCTACCTGTTCTCAAGACATTCTGTCAGCAAGTCCCAGCAGCCAGCTAGGAGCTCCCTCTTGTTTCCCTAGCCCCAGCCAGCAACGTCTTTGTCCAAAGCGCTACCCTTGCTATAGCCTGCTAGGAACGCAGTCCTCACTCCTTGGGCTCTCTGCAGCAACTGACCCTGCTGTGCCCTGCAGCTCCTTTTGTAATAGTCTGCTGGGCCCTGATTGGCTGCTCTATGTGCCACCTCTCTAGGCCACTGCTCCTTTCTGGGGTGTGGCAGGCCCATGCGGCCCCCATTAACTTCTTCTACTCCTGTGTGGGGTGAACACCCTTCATAGTGAATAAATTCTCTTTCTTCTTTGAGTCGTGTCCCTAAGCTCCACTTCAAGCAATACCCATCCACTCCCACTCATTACACAAAGTAAAACTATTTCCCCATGTTTATTTCCCCCCCCCCCCCCCCCCGGCCTGTTCCTCAGACGTTCTTGTCAACTGCTGGAAATGGCCCACTTTGATTATCACTACAAAAGGTTTTCTCTCCTCCCCCCCCCCCCCCCCCCGCCGCTCTCCTGCTGGTATTAGCTCATCTTAAGTGATCGCTCTCCTTACAGTGTATATTGTAACACCCGTTGTTTCATGTTCTCTGTGTATATAAATCTCCCCACTGTATTTTCCACTGAATGCATCCGATGAGGTGAGCTGTAGCTCATGAAAGCTTATGCTCAAATAAATTTGTTAGTCTCTAAGGTGCCACAAGTCCTCCTTTTCTTTTAGCAGATCTAGAGGCATCGACTAGGTCATAATGCTTGGAAAAGCACTGTACTGAGAACCATGTACCAGTTCTGCAGATCTCAGAAACTGAGGACATTTTTAAGTAGAGCCATAGTCGTCAACTGTGACCTTTCAGAACGAGCTGACCCAGCAGAAGAAGGAGCAATGCTGACAGCACTGTAACAAGCAATAATACAACCAGAAATCCATTTCAACAGCCTTTGGGTAGAAATAGCAGAACCTTTAGATTGGTCTACAAATTAACCAAAGAGAGTACAGTAACTCCTCGCTTAAAGTTGTAGTTATGTTCATGAAAAATGCTACTATAAGCGAAACGATATTAAGTGAATCCAATTTCCCCGTAAGAATTAATGTAAATAGGGGAGGGGTTAGGTTCCAGGGAAATTTTTTTCGCCAGACAAGAGACTATATTTGATAGATAGATGAATACACACATATATATACACACTATACATTTTAAACAAAGAATTTAATACCGTACACAGCAAAGATGATTGTGAAGCTTGGTTGAGGTGGTGAAGTCAGACAGTGGGATATTTCCCAGAGAATGCCTAACTGCGAAATGATGGCTGAGCCCTCAATGGTTAACACATTGTTAATGTAGCCTCACACTCTACAAGGCAGCAGGAATGGAGGAAGGGGAGACAGCATGGCAGAGAGAGACAGAGACACAGAGTGAGTGTGTGTGTGTGTGTGTGTGTGAGAGAGAGATGCACATTGCCCCTTTAAGTATACTGACCCCACTCTAAGTACATTGCCTTTTTAAGTAGGTCAGCAAGTTGAGACAGCAGCTGCTGTCAGCAACCTCCTGAGCCCTGTCATGTCACCCCCCCCCCCCGCTCTGTGGAGAAGGGGTACAGAATTAGGAATGGGGTGGAGGAGGACACCCTGACATCAGCACCCCTCTTCTCCTTCCCCACTTGCTCAGCAAGCAGGAGGCTCCAAGGCAGAGGGCAGGAGCAGCACATCGCAGTGGGGGGAGGGACAGCTGAACTGCCCAGCAATTGGTAGCCTGCTGGGCGGCTGCTGCACAGGGAATTTAGGGGAGCGGGAAGCTGATAGGGGAGCTTCCGGTTCCAAGCCCCCATCAGCTAGCTCCAACGAGCTGCTGTTTCTGCAAGCAATGGGCAAAGCAGGCGGCTGACAAACAACATTATAAGGGAGAATTGTGCAACTTTAAACGAGCATGTTCCCTAATTGATCAGCAATGTAACAACATGAACCGGGATGACTTTAAGCGAGGAGTTACTGTGGGAGATTTTTGAAATAGTTTAGTCTTATCTAATTGGAATTAGGTGGTTTTGGAAAGAAAACTGGTAGGTAAATTATCTGATTGAGATGAAACTCAGATGACACTTTAGGAAGGAACTTGGGGTGTGGCCATAAGGAAACCTTGGTCTGGTAGAATATCGTGAAAGGAGGGTCTGCCATTAAGGAAGGACCCAATTTCTCAGACTTGATGGGCGGATATAACAGGCACTAAGAAGGCTTTATTCACAGACAAATTTAGTAAGGAGTAGGTCACCGTCAGTTCAAAAGAAGGTTTCATATGACTTAAGAACTGAATTAAGGTCCCAAACTGGGATCCAAATATTTCCCAATCCTTTCATGAACCTTACAGTTGTAGAGTGAGCAAACAGCAAGAACACCTCAATTGAGAAATGAAAATCTGTTAAAGCAGCCAAATGAACCTTGAGATAACTAACAATACCCCCTCCTTTTTTCTTTTTTGGCTCTAGAAGGTAATTCACAACAAGCAGAAGCAAGGCAGATTCAGGAACTACTTTCCAGAGTTTGCACCAGTGACCAAGTCTTCACTTTTGAAATAAAGTATTTCTGATAGACTCTTTCCTACTATGAAGTAATATCTGTTATACCTCTGTAGAACAGGCTAATTTTACGCAAGCGGACCATCGGGGAGCCATGAGGTGGAGAATTCTTGAATTAGGATGCAGCAGCTGACCAGCATCCTAGAAGAAAAGCTGAGGAGTGGTTGGAAGATTTATTGATGGACAAAGGAGCTGGGTGAAATGAGTAAGAATACCACACTCGCTTCAACCACATCAAGACGATTATGATAACTCTGCCCTTGTCCTGTCTGATTTTGTTCACCAGTCTGAGGATCAGAGGTGTTGGGGGAAATGGCCAATGGAGGAACCCCAATTGGTTGTGGTGGAGAGTGGTTTCTTGGGGTGATCATCTGCCCTGTACCATGACAGTATCAAGGTGCTCTCCACATATTAGCAGAGAAGCATCCGTGGTTACAGTTAACACTGGCATTGGTTGAAGGGAGGGAATTCCTGCAGCTATGTGCTTCTACTAGTTTAGTAAGGGTTTTATCTATTGAAGAACTGACACCTGTTTGTCTAGGCTATGTCTGTTTGGCAAGTAAATTGATCTGAGCCATCCCTGGAAACGGTGAAGGTGTAACCTCACATTTTCTGTGACAAAAGTGCAAGATGCCAAGTGACCTAGAAGTTGAAGACTATTTCTGACTGAAGGTCTTTCTTTGGCACAAGGAAACTGTAAACTGTAAAACTGTTTTTAAACTGTAAAAGGGTGCCCACATATTGTCCACAAGCTGGGTAGTGAAAATAAAATTCATCAACAACCTGGGGTTTAGTTTTATTGACAAAGAAATTAGCAACATAGAGCTATGCTCCAGTTTTCAGCCCAATTTGCCTAATGTTGGAATACCTCTCTCAGGACTGATCACCACCTCCTCTCTCTAGATACCCACTTCTCTCTCTCTTATATCTGGATAAGATCATGAGAAACCTGCCTCGGTGAGTCAGCCTAATCCATTTAGCCCTTTCCCCAAAAGGATTAAAACCTGCTAAGAGGGTGGGATACTTCAGGCAAACACACCCAGCCTGTTACAGTAACAACTGTCTAACAATTTTATTATTACATTTTTTCAGACAAAGATGAATGGCATAATTTATGTACTTCTGGCATTCTGCAGCCTGAAATTAGCATAAGTGCTTTCCAAAATGTCACTGAGGCAGTATTTTGATCAGAACAAGCTGGACAGTATAATTTCATGCAATCTGACATCAGATCTTTACAAGAGACATCAGACGTGGCAAGTAAGGAATCATCATGTGAGAATTCCACCTGGAGGCATGACAAACAACAAAAGCCCACACCCACAAACTGCAATATGATCATCAACGTAAACATTTTTTTTAAACCAGGAGGCTGGTCTCTGAATTTTAAATAACATTTCTAAGAAATAGAACATCCTTCATTCAATACTTTCCAAAAAGCAGCTCTCCCCACAGTGTTTTCTTGGCTAGTAACCTTTGTTGGTAATGTTGTTATGCCTCTTTGCAATGCTATTTAAAATTCTCTTGAAGACCAATTCTCCATCTCAAAGGTAACAGTCCATGAAGTGATGCTATGGCAAGCAGAAAGAAAGACACTACTTTAAAGTAATTGCAAATAAAGTCACTGGTTTTCTTAATAGTATTTTAAAGCTATGGAGGAAAATTATTCCTCCTTCATTATTTTACCTTCTGTCTCACGGGTTATCGTATGATTGGCCATCATCAACCAGAGAACTATGTTTACAATTGCAGCTTTATTTAGTGCAGAGGTGTCAGGATACTTTTAACACCTTTAACATTATCTTAAGATGAAGGGAAAATCACAATCGTGTGCAACTAAATTTCTTATCAAGACTTATTTATGTTGATTCATGTTTCTTTTATTATATTGTATTTAAGCCTGTTCCATGTGTCAAGTCTCTCACTTCATGTGACTGATCACATCCACCTAAATATCTGAAGTGGGATTGATTGGAATCTGCAGGTAAGTGAATGGAGATGGCTACATAACAATTCTTCTGGAAAAGTACAGGAGCATTATCTCAAAACTGGCCCTGTACTGTGGGGGATATCATTGGCATATAGGTTATTTCACTATTTTCTGCACTACATACTGTGACGAAGCTCTGTCCTTGTCTCCGTGAGTCCCGCACTTCCTGGTGGATTTCGCTAGCCTCAGAGGCTCACCGTGACCCTCCACCTAGCCCTTCTCTCTCCAGAGGCAACTACTGAGCCATTTTCATCATAAGCCAGCAATGGAGGTGAGGAGAGGCTACTCTCCCTTGCACAGTCTCTGTTGTCTCCCAGTCTCACTGATTACAGTAATTACGGGGGGTGGGGGGGAAGGAGAGAGAAGGGGGGGGACCCAGGCCCGCCCTCTACTCCAGGCTCCAGCCCAGGGACCCTAATAGTATCAGCTATGGTAGCTGACCTTTTGGAAACAGGATATGTACAATTCCCTGGCCACTTCCCCACAGCAGCCCCCCACTTCCTAAATATCTCCTTCACCCTTACCTCAGGGCCTCCTTCCTTCTGCCTGTTTTGGTTTGTACTGCTCAGTTTGTCCAACAGCACAGCTTCCTCCTACAGCTCCTGACACATGCACCCACCTGACTAACTGGAAGGCTTTTAACTAGTTTCAGCCAGCCCCTGATTGGCTTCAGGTGTCCCAATCAACCTAGCTGTCTTCCCTGCCTTCTGGAAAGATCTTAATTGGCCCCATGTGTCTTAATTGACCTGGAGCAGCTGCCACTTGCTTATCCTGGTAACAGGGATTTGTTTAGCCTGTGGCTGATATATCTGTCTCCCACTACTTTACTGTAGCCATCAGGCCTTGTCCCATCACAGTACATTTCATTGCAATTTTTGCATTACAGGACATTTAGCTAACTTACAAAGAAAATATTTCAAATCATCCAAGTTTTTGCACTTTCCACCATTATATCTGTGTGTGTACGCACATGCGTCCACGCATTACAGTAAACAGAAAAATCTTTCAAGTTTTTTATTGTTCTTTGTTGTTGAAAACATATTTTCTCTTAAAAAGTTGTGTTTGCCATTTGTTATTGGTACACTCTTTATTGCTGACATTGAGATGACTACATTTACTTTATTTATAAAAATGCCTTTCCTAACTATTTTGACCATGTTGTATGGTCAGTTATATTGTTTCTCATGCCCCACTTATGCTCAAATTTATTATGAACATGGTACTTTGCACTTGCCTGCTTTTTTTTCCCACATACCAGTTTGCATCTGTATACATTCTCAATTGATAAGATCCACGCCATAACTCAAGTGTGGAAAATCTAAAGAAAACCATACACTAACTGTAAATGCTTTCCAAACATGACTAGCAGTGCAACTCTGCATTTTCAAGTGTTTATGCATGCTTCCTCCATATACTAAGTTTCATCCAGGTATAGGGTCTCATTATGTCCAATCACGTAGATATGTAGCCTGCTCACTCTTTCTCTTGGTTTGCCCAGTCTTCATTGTGGGAAATACAGTGTGTCCTCCAGGAGGACAAGATAATAGTGATCTGACCAAGAAGATTGTACCCATGGAACATGCAGACTTTGACTAAGATTATCCACTCAAGATTCACTTTGCAGATCACTTGGAGAGATTTACATGCATGGTTTCCACCCCCTTCCACAAAAAAATGGGTTTCAAGAGGGAAGACTCAGCTGTCTCCATTTCACTATTGTCTTGTCCTCCTGGGGGACACACTGCAGCTCCCACAATGAAGACTGGGCAGACCAAGGGAAAGAGTAAGCAGGCTACATATCTTCCTTCTCCACTCTGGGCCAGAAAAGAATACTGAAAAAATATACAGCCTCCAGCTGATCCACATAGACCATAACAGCCTACTACTGCTACCAACTGAGTTGCAGAGATATTAGATTCTATCACCATCAATGAGCCATGGTGGAACTGTTCCAACTTGGTTGCAGATGCCTTATATACTGCCTATATTTGCTTAGAAACAATTGAGCCATTACACTTTTTTATGTTGTGTCTTTTTCTGCTCATGAAATTGAAAATACATGCATGCACACTTTTTATATATATGATGACTAGCTAGTGGCAAACACCGTGAAGGCAAAGACTGTAGCCTACTCAATACACCTTTGCCAATATAAATAATAAAATATACCCTAATGTGCCAACCCTCCCCCCTGCACCCACTACCTAGTATGACCTCCACTAAATCCCTGCTTTTTAAAGAGGGAGCAGCAGTTAGGAAAGAAACAAAAATTTGAAGTCAAGAAGCAGAAGAGCAGTATAGGGGCTAAAGACAGAAAAAAGAAATTAAAAGGGGAGAATAACAGAGAGGAAAGAATATGGAATGGGTCAAAGTGCAGAAGCAAAAGGTAATAAAGAATGATAGAGGGGGAAATAAGTAGATTTACAAAAAAGGGTGCAAGGAAGAAGGGTCCGATCTTGCTTCCAATTAATGGCAAACATGAGCAGAATTAGGCCCTATGAAAGCAAATAGAAAAAAGCAAGATTTTCAACAGCCATGAAAATAATAAAGCTCATACATTTAAACACAAGAGAAGCTGAAAACAGTAACTAATATCATTGCTAGGACAGTTCATTTGATATGACCAAATGTGCAACATGACTGGACTGTGTGGTCGGAGCTGGAAGCCCCAAAGTACTTTTTCCATAACACAAACTATACATTTAACATTACAAACACCATTAGAAAATGTCCTGACAGTTCAAACAACCCTAAGCAACAAGCACACTTCATAACACAGTAGTCATTGTTTTGAATGGTCAAAAGCAGCAACATGTGAGACTACATCATGTGCACAACTTACTTTGTAATACATTAAACAAAATGGAAAATCCAAATTCATCAAATTATTTCAAAGTTTAGTTTTAGTCGAGTAAACAAAATGAAGAAGGAATTTCATTTAATGTACAAATTAAAATCTGTTTTTATCTGAACAAAAATTAACCATAACTTCTTATTCATTACGCCTAAGTGTAATATAAATAAATAAATAAAATAAAGTCTATATAAATCTAGCCACAACTAAAAAACAAAACAAAAAAAAAACTCCACAACCTTAACACTGACCACATGAAAAAAGCCTGGAAGCAGTAAAGAATGTTAATAAGACATTTTGCAAATGCTAATGAACTTCTCTAAGTTTTGTTTTCTTCTTTACACAATGATGGAGTGGATCTGAAGCTTAGGTTGGAAGTTAAGACACATCTTTAACCAAAAGTAAGTCAAATTTCTTTTGAAGAAATAACTCTTTCACTCTTGCTTTACGGGCCTCCAGTACTCAAATCCAATGCCAAGCATATAAAATTACAATAAAGATAGTACGTCCCGAACATAGCAACATAGAAGTCTTAGTTCCACAGATAAACACTTCAACATTTGAACCAGGTGCAGAATTACAGCTGTCCCATATCGGAGAGCTCCCAGTTTGCTTTTCACTGTTGGGAACTTTCATTTCCTCCCCAATGCCAAGTAGGAAGAGAAAATATATTAAACTAACTAACCACTGTCAATTGTGCTAAACGCTACACAATTGATCAGGAAAAGAATTCAATCCAGTCTTCCGCATAACAATTTTGCTGCTGTTTCTATGAATCATGCCAATTTTAAAAACAATTTAAGAATTTCTCAAAAATAAAAACTCACTCTGGAGTAGTGAGATCTAAAAGACTGCAAATCTCAACCACTCGCAGTTTTCCAATAGCAACTTGACTTTCTGAAAGAAGATCTCTCTTCTAGTTGTAGATTACCTACGTCAACTTAATTATGTGTTTTAAAATACAACTGATTTACAGATGCATCTTAACTTGATGAAAAACAGGGTTTTTATGTTTTGCCCCAATTTATATGTAAATGACATTAAAAACAACATAATTACTTTTAGAACAAAATTACAATAGGCCAAATTCATCTCTGTAACTCCTTTTAAGGGCTTTTCCTTGCAGACAGTATAGCTGGCCCACAGAAGCCAACTTAAAATGCTGAGAAAGAAACAGATTTTCAAAATGAATCTCCCTCATTCTTTAGAGTATGTATATGTATCAACTTAATGATAGCCCAACAACACTGGGAATCAGTAAATTAAATAGAATTATATCAGGAGTTAAATATTTAAGTTCCATGTCCAGGTAGTTATGTATGCACACTCTTGTGTCCATAAAAAGAAACTTTCACACTAGGGCCTAAATTCACTCCACTCCACCCCAAAATTGAGTAGAAAGGAATCTAGAGAAAAATGTGTATTTTTTTAAACTGGTTATGTGAAACTCCCTTGAAACTTGCTAAGTCCAATTCATCCCCACTAAAGTCCACAAATAAATTATATCCATTGTATATGTAAAGTATGCATAAGAGAAAATTTTTCATACTGTGTCCAAAACGCTATGGTCAGAGAGCACAGACATTGGGCAGAATCTGACTAGCAAAAAAGGAAGTGAGAAATATTATAATTAAGTTAGACATACATGTCATTCAGTATTTCTCCTTCAAAAAGGTTAAAATAAAAATGTTATCTGCTGATCATTATGATTATTATTTATTACTATATCATCACACCACCTTGGACTTGATTTTCAAACCTTGTCTCCACTGTTGCAGTTGCAATTTTCCACCTGTCAAGACCTGTTCCCTTTGTTTTGTGCCAGCAATGCAGCACTTACCTTATGAACTGTGGGCACCATATTGTGGGACCAATTCACCCTAGGCCACAACTATGCCTTCGAGTTTATGGTGAAATAGATGGAGAAATAAAATATGTTCATGTTTTATATAAATACACAGTATCAGAAATTAAACTTTATAAAAACATGATTGCCTTTCATTGCATTTTGAACACACTAAACAAAGACACAAACTAATTCCTTTCCCTGCATTCAGAGCAAAGCACCATACATCAAGACTGAATTTTCCTAAATACAGTGGACATATGACAATTCATGATAACATTAGCAAGCAGATTAAATTTACTAATGTACATTAATTCTACTTTTTTGCTTTATACTGTACATTTCTATTTTACCAATATACAGAGAAAAAGACTGGTTAATCATTTAAAGTTGTGTTTAATCTAGGAAATTCCACTACATCTTTAGATATGACTTGCATCCACATTACTGTATGTGCAACTGTTATTATGTGTAAATTATAAAGAGGAAATACCAGGTACACATCAGATTGCCCAGATCCTCAGCTACAATCAAGTTGTTAGACTCAAGCTCTGATTCTGAACTGATCAGCAACACAAATTAGAGCAGCCACTTTCACTAGCTGCCAACAGCCCTGTGGAGTTGGGGATCATGAGGGCATTGGGGCACCTTGGCCACGCTCCCTGTGCCAGGCACTCCTTCTCACACAAGTGATACAGGGCCTGAGATTGGTCTCATTAACAATAGTTCAAAATTAGACTAATCCACATATTGTAATTTTTTTTCTCCCACTGTTGCTAGAAAAGCAGTCACTTTGTGCATCTATGGCAACACACAGAATGATACTTCTAAAAAGATAACATCAGTGTGTTACAACATTTTATATGAGAAAAGAAACAGCTACAATAAGCTGTTAATAATAGCAACAGTATGATTGCACTGTCGACACACACATCAAAAATCAAACCCAACTTTGTGAAACGAGCATCATTTTGGAGATGCATACAATAAGTATTCTCCCTTATGGGATTTTCTGATGCTGTGTTTTAAGTCCACAAATCTGGGATAACTGCTTTCTCTGGATATCTTTTTCAAAAGAGATACAGCATTCTAGGAAACTTGCATGGGAGTGTCTTTACACTCTGACAGGTTTCAGAGTAGCAGCCATGTTAGTCTGTATCCGCAAAAAGAAAAGGCGTACTTGTGGCACCTCAGAGACTAACAAATTTATTTGACCATAAGCTTTCGTGAGCTACAGTTCACTTCATCGGATGCATTCAGTGGCAAATACAGTGGGGAGATTTTATACACACAGAAACATGAAACAATGGGTGTTACCATAAACACTGTAACTAGAGTGATCAGATAAGGTGAGCTATTACCAGCAGGAGAGGAAAAAAACCTTCTCTTGTGATAATCAAGGTGGGCCATTTCCAGCAGCTGACAAGAACGTGTGAGGAACAGTGTGAGTGTGGGGGAAATAAAATGGGGAAACAGTTTTACTTTGTGTAATGACACATCCACTCCCAGTCTTTATTCAAGCCGAAGTTAATGGTGTCCAGTTTTCAAATTAATTCTAATTCAGGAGTCTCTCGTTGAAGTCTGTTTTTGAAGTTTTTTTGTTGAAGGATCGTGACTTTTAGGTCTGTAATCAAGTAACCAGGGAGGCTGAAGTGTTCTCCGACTGGTTTTTGAATGTTATAATTCTTGACGTCTCACCTTACCTGATCACTCTCGTTACAGAGTGTATGGTAACACTCATTGTTTCATGTTCTCTGTGTATATAAAATCTCCCTACTGTATTTTCCACTGCATGCATCCAATGAAGTGAGCTGTAGCTCACGAAAGCTTATGCTCAAATAAATCGGTTAGTCTCTAAGGTGCCACAAGTACTCCTTTTCTTTACATTCTGTTTCCAGGAATTCTCATACTTACAGTTGAGTTTTGCATCTTTCATTTATCTGTTTTTTTCCCCCCAAGCTAGATTGGCCAACTTAAATTGTGGTAAATGCCCACTGAAATCTTAGCATTTTTCAAAGCAATTCACTCCAATGGCTGGGATGCTTATGTATCCAGAATCTGCAAACTTTTAATAATACTTTGTGGTACCCAGTTTTCATGAGAATGATTCTACATCATCACTGTTGATCAACAACAATCAGTTCTCTACTCATACATACCCAGGAAAATTTCAGGAGTCATAGGTGTTATCTTACTGCAGCACCTGAGTACACTAGCTAGAAAGCTGTACTTTACTCCATGATTGCTACTGTTTATGCAAAGCTGCTTGGAAAAGAGGGTTCTAAAGAGAGCTGCTTAAAGTTTAATCTTTCTTTACATGACTAACCGATATTGTGTGTGTGTGTGTGTGTGGAAATCTTCAATTAAGCCACACAACAAACAGATGCAGTACAGGCAGCAACAGTATAAGCTTTCCCATAATGCCTCAAATGTACTTTAACCCTGGGCAAGAGGAGAGTGCAATCTCCATGCCCCATTGAAGATTAGTGCCTCTGACGCTGTTGTTAAAGGAGGTAATTAGTGCCTATTTAGGGGGGATGGTTACAGTGAACTGGACATATGCCCACTATGAACGAGAATAAAACCAAAGATTCATTTCACCCAAGCGAACAACTTATCAGTTGGTAAGGACTTTTGGCAGCCGTCACTTTGGGTCAAATATGAACCAGTGAGCAATCCTGTAGATAAAAAGGCCCATGAAGCTTAAACCATTCTGTCTTGCAGTAGATTAGATCAATACACATTGTAAATTATTGCCAATATTTTTTGAAAATTGACATTTGAGTGTATGGAAAAAATATTTAGCTAAGCTTCAAGGGACAATACTGACTTTTAAATGTAACAGTGAGGGGGAAACCAAGATACAATTAGGCAGAAAAAATCTAATTGTGCAGAAAAATTCTGCAAATAATCACAAGTACACACACTTTGGCAGGGAGGGGATTAAAACCCTCACCAAAGAGTAAACATTGCATTCTGTTAACAAGGATGGGTGGATTAGCAAATGCAGCTTGCAAATGAACCTCATTGGCAGTGGAGCTGGTATCTGACATCCTCAGGGCTAAGAAATGAAGAACAAAAGGGAATAATAAAGGGGAAAGTGGACAGGAGGCTAGAGAGAAACCAGGGAATGTTCTACTTGCATATTTTGGGCTTGATTCATCCCTAATATAATACCAAGGAAAACACCAGAGACATCTGGCCCTCTATGTCCATGAAGGCTGAAGTAAGCCCTGGTTTGTACCCTTTACTTTGAATTGTATTCCGTTTGACCCTAAAATGGACAAGACGTGTTTCTTATTATTCTCTTCTTCAATAAACTGCCCATCTTTTAAATGGATGACTTTTTAACCTTTTGAACTTAGCATATAGTCCAACTACATACCAAAAGCAGGCTGAAAGATAACCCATTAATAAACTTCAAACATTTGGAATTTTGAATGCATATATGCTGTATTTTGACGCAGTTGGAGTTTTTTCCTCCAAGTATGTATAAGGCAAAACCAGGGCATTAGAACAGTTGCAGAACAGAAGTACAGTACACTAGGAAAGAATGGGTGTGTTGCCGTAATTCCCACTGCAACGGACGATATATGTCCACATTTCAGGACAAAATAACATTGCTGAAAAGTTAATGGTTCCAATGCATGAAAAGTTTTTAATTATTAAAATAAGTTTCTTCACTAAAGAAAGCTAGGTCTTTGATTACTACACTTAGTTTCACAGACTATGCAACCATTTAACATTAACATTTAACAAGTTTATCAATGAGATAGAAGAAAACATGAAATGATCACTGAAAGTTTGCAGATGACAAAATTGTGGGACTGGTAAGTAATCAAGAGGACAGGTCACTGATGCACTTGATAAGCTGGGCGCAAGCAAACTAAATCTAGCTAAATGTAAATGTATACACCTAGGAACAAAGAATGTAGGCCATATTTACAGAATGGGGGACTCTATCCTAGGAAGCAGAGACTCTGAAAAAGATTTGGGGGTCATGGTAGGTAATCAACAGAACATAAGCTGTTAAGCATAACGTAAGTCAGTGTGACACTGGGCCAAAAGGGCCAAAAGAAGGATGCTGATTAACTGGAAAGGGTTCAGAGAACTCCCACGAGAAAGATTTAAGTATAGAAAACATGATAAGGCATGACAGACTCGAGGAACTCAATCTATTTAAGCTTTACAAAGAGCAGGTAAAGGGGTGACTTGATTATCGTCTATAAGTACCTACGTGTATCAAATATAGGCTCAGCACACACATGGTACACGGCACACATGGTCAGCATGAGGTCTCCCAAACAAACGGACTACACGGTATATTTCAGTCAAGCAACAAGCACACCACAAACACTACAGACAACAAACTTACTCCAAGGGTCCCTTAAGCGTCTGCTTCTTGGAGCAGCTGATCCTGAAACCCACAAGAGGAGAGGGAATTCTTGATTTAGCCCTAAGTGGAGCACAGGATCAGGTCCAAGAGGTGAATGTAACTGGACCACTTGGTAATAGTGACCATAATATAATTAAATTTAACATCCCTGTGGTGGGGAAAACTCCACAACAGCCCAACACTGTTACATTTAATTTCAGAAAGGGGAACCACACAAAAAATGAGGAGGTTAGTGAAACAGAAATTAAAAGGTACAGTACCAAAAGTAAAATCCCTGCAAGCTGCGTGGAAACTTTTTAAAGACACCATAATAGAGGCTCAACTTAAATGTATACCTCAATTTAAAAAACATCATAAGAGAACCACAAAATAGCCACTGTGGTTAAACAACAAAGTAAAAGAAGCAATGAGAGTCAAAAAGGCATCCTTTAAAAAGTGGAAGATAGAGGAAATGAGGAACATAGAAAAGAGCATAAACTCTGGCAAATGAAGTGTAAAAATATAATTAGAAAGACCAAAAAAGAATTTGAAGAACAGCTAGCCAAAGACGCCAAAAGTAACAGAAATTTTTTTTATACATACATCAGAAGCAGAAAGCCTGCTAAACCACCAGGGGGATCACTGGATGATTGAGATGCTAAAGGAGCACTCAAAGATGATAAGGCCATTGCGAAGAAACTAAATGAATTTTTTGCATAGGTCTTCCCTGGATGTGAGGGAGATTCCAAACCCGAGACATTCTTTTTGGGTGACAGATCTGAGGAACTGTCCCAAATGGAGGTGTCATTAGAGGAAGTTTTGGAACAAACTGATAAACTAAACAGTAATAAGTCTCTAGGACCTGATGGTATTCACCTAAGAGTTCTGAAGGAACTCAAATGTGAAATTGCAGGACTACTAACTGGCATTTGTAACCTATCATTTAAATCAACTTCTGTACCAAATGACTGGAGGATAGCTAATGTGATGCCAATTTTTAAAAAGGGCTCCAGAGGTGATCCTGGCAACTACAGGCCAGTAAGCCTCACTTCAGTACCGGGAAAATTGGTTGAAACGATAGTAAAGAACAAAACTGTCAGACACATAGATGAACATAATTTATTGGGGAAGAGTCAACATGGTTTTTGTAAAGGTAAATCATGCCTCACCAATCTACTAGAATTCTTCGAGGAGGTTAATGAGCATGTGCACAAGGGGGATCCAGTGGACATAGTGTACTTAGATTTTCAGAATGCCTTTGACAAGGTCCCTCACCAAAAGCAAAATAAGCAGTTATGGGACAAGAGGAAGGTGCTCTCATGGATTGGTAACTGGTTAAAAGATAGGAAACAAAGGGTAGGTATAAATGGTCAGTTTTTAGAATGGAGAGAGGTAAATAGTGGTGTTCCCCAGGGGTCTGTACTGGGACCAGTCCTATTCAACATATTCATAAATGATCTAGAAAAAGGGATAAACAGTGAGGTGGCAAAATATGCAGATGATACAAAACGACTCAAGATAGTTAAGACCCAGGCAGACTGCGAAGAGCTACAAAAGGATCTCTCAAAACTGGGTGACTGGGACAACAAAATGGCAGATGAAATTCAGTGTTGATAAATGCAAAGTAATGCAATTGGAAAACATAATCCCAATTATACATATCAAATGATGGGGTCTAAATTAGCTGTTACCAGTCAAGAAAGAGATCTTGGAGTCACTGTGGACAGTTCTCTGAAAACATCCACTCAGTGTGCAGCGGCAGTCAAAAAAGCTAACAGACTGTTGGGCATTATTAAGAAAGGGATAGATAATAGTACAGAAAATATCATGTTGCCTCTGTATAAATCCATGGTACGCCCACATGTTGAATACTATGTGCAGATGTGGTCACCCCCTCTCAAAAAAGATCTATTGGAATTAGAAAAGGATTAAAAAAAAAGGCAACAAAAATTATTAGGTGTACGGAACAGTTGCCCTGTGAGGAGAGATTAGTAAGACTGGGACTTTTCAGCTTGGAAAAGAGACGATTAATGGGGGATAGGATAGAGGTCTATAAAATCATGACTGGTGTGAAGAAAGTAAATAAGGAAGTGTTATTTACTCCTTCTCATAACACAAGAACTAGGGGTCACCAAATGAAATTAATAGGCAGCAGGTTTAAAACAAACAAAAGGAAGTATTTCTTCACACAACACAGTCTGTGGAACTCTTTGCCAGAGGATGTTGTGAAGGCCAAGACTGTAACAGGGTTAAAAAAAGAACGAGATAAATTCATAGAGGGTAGCTCCATCAATGGCTATTAGCCAGGATGGGCAGGAATGGTGTTCCTAGCCTCTGTTTGCCAGAAGCTGGGATTGGGTGATAGGGCAAGGATCACTTGATGATAACCTCTCTGTTCATTCCCTTTGGGGCACCTGCCATTGGCCACTGTCAGAGGACAGGATACTGGGCTTGATGGACCTTTGGTCTCACCCAGTATGGCCGTTCTTATGTTCTTAATCCATAGCTGGAAACTGAAGCTAGACAAATTTAGACCAGAAATATGATGTACACTTTCAACAGGGAGGGTAATTAACCATTGCAAGAATTCACCAAGGGTCATGGTGGATTCCCCATCACTATGGATTTTAAAATCAAGATTGGCTGTTTTTCGAAAAGATCTGCTCTAGGATTCATTTTGGGGAAGTTCTACGGCCTGTGTTATGTGGGATGTCAGACTAGATGATCATAATGGTACTTCTGGCCTGGGAATCTATACATCTACTTATTTAGTAAGAACAAATATAATGTATATTCTAAAATGACTGTTTTTCCAATTTTTTCACAATTTGCATTGTTTTTTGTTTAGTTTCTGATCCGTACTTACACGTACTCACTCTTTTATTGACTTCAAAAAAATGTACTTCGGAGTGATGCAAGGACCTCCAACACAAACCATGAGACAGAATGTAATCACTTCACATTCTTCAGCTGCAACAGCACACAGCAATGATCAGCACAGCAGACTATCCCTATTGCTGCATCATGTTTACAGAGTGAAGCACATTTTGTTCTTGGGGTACACAATTCCTACTAACTTTAAATGCAATATACATAGACATGTTGACAAGAGCATGGATGCCTATTATGCTAGTTTCCTAAATAAATATTAGCTGACACTTATGTGAGCCATAGTGCTGTATCAATAAAGGTGCTATAAAATTAAATAGAAACAAAATCAAATAGCACATTGCACCTTGAAGACTGCGTTTAGAACTTGCTAGAACAGATTTTTTACAAATTAAGTATTTTTAAATACATGCAGACCTCTAACTCACATACACACAACTTACTCTCAACTATTCTACCCAAATACCGAAGGAATGACCTTCAGAAATGTAGGTTTAATGTAGTTGCATTCTCATATCTAATTACCGTGTAACCTATTTACTGTATGTACCTCTACATCTTGATAGACTTATACTCATAGACTTTAAGGTCAGAAGGGATCACTGTGATCATCTAATCTGACCTCCTGCACGTTGCAGGCCACAGAAACTCATACATCCAGTCCTGAAATAGACCCCTATCCTGTGACTGAGTTACTGAAGTCCTCAAATTATGGTTTAAAGACTTCAAGTTACAGAGAATTCACATTTACACTACTTTAAACCTACAAGTGATCTACGCTGCAGTGGAAGGCATTTGGTATATCTATATAGCTATAGAGAGCATTTAGTACAAGGCTCATATAGCATACACTCATTAATCTGAGTTGTAATGAAGATATCTATGTAGTTATTTCTTCCTGCAGAAAGTCTGTCTGTTCTGCATAATAATGCTGAAATCGTCACTGGAATGTTTTGGCTCTGCCCAAAGGGCTGTGGGAAACACAGAAGAAATCCAACAGGTTCTCAGCTGTCTCAAGTACAGCAATTATTAACAGTTCATTCAGACAGTAAGATTTAAGAGAAAGCACAAATAGAACAAACTTCAGTGTCGACAGCCATCAACAATAATTTTATGTTCATTGTAATATTGTTTTAGATACATAATGAAGATGGATGTTACGGCTCTATAATAAATAATGTTAGTGACCAGCGGTAGAAACAGGAAATTATTACTAACATGCTGACCTTCTTAGAGACTGCAGAGCAGAGCAAAAAGCCACAGTCTGTAAATCTTCTCAATTCTACCATCACTCAATCCTTTGGCATTTTAAAAGTGGATAAAAAAGAAGAACTGTTATGATTAGTGAGGAATTTTAGATGCAGAAGCTGGTTTGGTCTGTATAAACTCTGCCAAATCTGGCCTAAAGATAGACAGACAGTTGGATAGATAGACAATTAGATGGACAATTAGTTATAATTTTCACTTAAAGAAGGGAATACCAGTTATTTTGATCAGTTAATTTAGATCGTATGCATGTCATTTATTGTCAAATTGACATAAAACCACTTTCAATACTTTTTGATTTGAAAAGTCATTTTTTCATACTGAACTCTTACTGTAATCCAGCTATGCTAATAAGGAAACCAAAATGATAACCCATCATTGAAAGATGACACAATAGCTAGATACTACAGTGATGGAAGCATTTGAAAGAGAATACACTACAGTATTTTGCTCTTACGTAACACTTTTCCTCTATAGGTCTTCGAATAACAAAATGTGGTGTCTTGTTCACACAAAATCTTGTCCTGGCAGAAAGCTTTGAGATCCATGGATGAAAAGTTCTTTGTGACTGCAAAAAATATTATTGGATGTTTGTCTATATAACAAAACTAGATAACTCTAGGGTACAGATGTGGGGACCCGCATGAAAGACCCCCTAAGCTTATTTCTACCAGCTTAGGTTAAAACTTCCCCAAGGCATAAAGTCTTTGCCCTTGGATTAGGTAAACGCTGCCACCACCAAGTGATTTGACAAACAATCAGGGAAAGGACCACTTGGAGTTCCTATTTCCCCAAAATATCCCCCCAAGCCCTGACACCCCCTTTCCTGGGGAGGCTTGAGAATAAACAAGATGAGCACAAACCAGCCTTGGATTTTTAAGACCGAAAAAACCCAATCAGATTCTTAAAAAACAGAACTTATTAGAAGAACAAAAAAAGATAAGAGAACAACTCAGTAAGATCAGAATGGAAGATAATCTTACAGGCAGTCAGATTAAAAACACTGAGAATCCCTCTAGGCAAAACCTTAAGTTACAAAAAAGATACAAAAACAGGAATGCACATTTCCTCCAGCACAGCAAATTTCACAAGCCAAAACAAAGAAAACCTAACACATTTTCTAGCTAGATTACTTACTAACTTTACAGGAGTTGGAGGGCTTTCATCCTTGATCTGTTCCCAGCAAAGGTGTCACACAGACAGACAAAAACCTTTCCCCCACGCTCCTCCAGATTTGAAAATATCTTGTCCCCTCATTGGTCATTTTGGGTCAGGAGCCAGCCAGGTTACCTGAACTTCTTAACCCTTTACAGGTAAAAGGACTTTGCCTCTGGCCAGCAGGGATTTTATAGCACTGTAAGCAGAAAGGTGGTTACCCTTCCCTTTATATTTATAACAGTCCCTATCTTCACAAACTGGAAAGCCACATTTAATACAAAATCTGAATGATGTATTCAAACAAAACCTAATTTTCTAATGAAGGCAAGTCCTGTCTGATTTGCAAGGGAAACAGGAAAAAAAGCAAAATTCTTTTAATCTCAGTATAAACTAGGAGAGCTGTTTGGGGAACCTTCAGTGTCTATCTACAATATTCCTGGCTCTAGGCAATTACATTAATCTATCACTTTCATGAGGTCAAATTTCAAAGGAAATTACAGAATAATTACTGAAGACAATCTGCTGGGCCCTTTCCCCCTACATAAATATAAACTAGTCTATTATCTAAGTGATAGAACTTTATATCAGCATAACTTTGGTGCTGTCTTTCTGACTTGTATCTCTGTTGATCAATAAATGCAGTTCAGTGCTTCATATCTTCATGGAATCTCTAGGCAGGGGCAAATAAATAAGGGCTTCTGAATTGCTCCATCTGAAGAATAAATTCCAACAGATCATTTCTGAAGATTTGTTTTCTATTGCAAATGCCCAGTTTACTTTTTAAAGTAACCATAAGCATTTGTGCTCCTCCGACAGTACAAATCAACAATAGGAGCTGTAAAGCTGGTCTGATGGGGTTTTCATGGTTCCCACAGGAATGAAAAGTGTGCCACACTTTTAAAGAGTAACAGACATACCGAGCTCACAAAGTTAAGAAGAGTAGTGTGATAGATGGTCATTTCCACCCACTTTGGCCACATATGTTTTGGAACAGAGCAATGGAGAAGAACAGGACTAGAGCAGTCTAACTGATAACTAAGTAAACATAGCCATGTAGGGTACAATATATTGGGAGTGCTTTTCACTCTTCCCCCAATGTTCTTCAATTTTCTCCAGACCTGCAGTACAATGCTCTCATGTATATGTTTTCAGGGACATGAAAAGAGGGGTGATTTAAACTAGTCTGAGAACTTTTAGCCTGATGATTAGGGGAAGCAGACCCCTCTGTATGCGATGAGGCAGCAAGAGGACCCGGGGCCTAAAAAGCAACCAAAATTCTGTTCTAAATCCAAGTTGTCTTTGTCTTCATTCTCAGTTCATGATAGGACACAATGAGGAATATTAAAAGATGACAAGACAAAATACCAGTCATACTTTATGTCACTCATAGGTAATGAAAAGAGATGGAAAAAGAGCCTTAAGAGTTTAAACATGTTCAGTTTAAACAATGAAATATAACTTCAGTATCTTGAGTAATGAATCTCTAGTGTACCTTCCCCGGATAGTAACTAGGTAAAATCTGTTTAGATGAATAAAGAAAAGTTAAAGAAAACGATTGAAATGCAGGTATTGCAAAGAAATCAAATATTTATGTTATGGTTTTGTAAAACTCATTTTGCATATTATTTTCGTATTAATTAAACATGATCATTTCAAATAACTAAGGCACTGTCACAGGATGTGCTATGAACAATAAAAAGTAGGAGTGTGGCACAAAACTGAATGACACTGTTATAAGGTTGCCACTACTGGACAAGTTATATTAGCTTGGAAATGTACAGTGATACAATGTAGCTTATAACATTAACAACTTTGTTTGCTCTAAATCTTTCATATAAATTGCAACCATTTTAGCTCTCCTTTTGCTCATGCAGTCTCCCTGCTTCGTTTGGATTTAATTAGCTGGGGTTTATCTGAGTTGCCAGGTGTACCCTACTTTAACAAGCTGAATCAGGAGACCTGATAGACACTTCCACGAGATAAATACACTTCTATGGGGGTTCACTTCCAATCCCTTTCCAAGGTTCTTTCAAAAGCAGAAACATTAGTAAGTCCCTTATTCTTCTCCGTTGTTAAAGTTCTAGAATTAGTTTTTGAAGTATATAAGATTTCAAGGTTTAGTATATCCGAAACGAAGTATGAAAAATGAATGCCTAGGTCAGGAGAGCACATGTATATAAAGAGAATTCATACAGAAAGTAACAAATATATTTAATGCAAACAACTACCATAATGTATTGATAATTTAGTGCCCACATATTCAAATGCACAAGAGTCAGAGTATGAAAATGTTAAGATTCCGATAGGCACAATGTGGCCAACCTGATGTGACTAAACAATATTCTGTCTACTAATTGTCCTGTTAAATGCATACCATACTACACAGTGTGTGCAGTGTGGCTGATAACTTTTTTCCATTCCTGACGTTTAGTATTTAAGACTGCAACCTTAAGATTTTATTACATAGAATAAATGTTTTCCCAGATTAGGAACCTATTGTTCTACACAATAGCTGAGAATTTACAATCTAAATAGACTGGACAGACAAAAGATGGGAGAAATGAAAACTTCTCACCAATTTAGGCCCCATCCTTCAACAACTTATGCATGTGCTTATGGCTAACCATGTGTATAAGGATCAGGGCCTTACACAGAAGCAGAGAAAGCCTGTAATAGAGTCAGGATCTGAATCCACGTCTCCTAGGTCCACGTCCAGTGCCTTAAACACAAGACCATCCTTCCTTTCTGCATTTAATGCATTTTTTAAACTATAAAAGAAAAGAAAACTGTCTTTGGTTAATTGACCAATGATTTGGTTAATAATTTAAATTGTACCTATTCATTTTTAGAGTTCTCACCTCACTTGGAATAAAAGGGGTGAAATTCCCACCTTTCTTCTCTTCTGGTTTGTCACCCTCCCACCTCTGTGCTTGAAAGAGTAATGAAACTAAAAACAAAAGATTCTGAGTTTCCTCTATTTGTAATGGACCATGCTAACAAAACAAGAGAGAAAACAACAACAACAAAAACCCAAAATACCACCACCAAAAACCAAGAGTGGAGTTGTGAAGAAAGAATTCAGAATATCTTTACACATCAGAGAAGCAGTAAAAGAACAAGTTTTTTTCTTTAAAGTTCACCTTTAATAGTACAGCAGTCAGTCAATTTACCTTATGACTATTCTACCTTCCCATAAGAAAACAAAACAAAACATTATTTTCTCCTATCCTGTTTGTTATTGGAGTTCAATTAAATAGGTTTACTACATGTTTCAGCTAGAAACTTATTACACTATCTTTAATACTTACATGCCCCCACCACCATAATATTGGAGCACCTAACAACCACCTTGTGAGATAGGGATACCACTTTAGAGATGGAAAACTGAAGCATGAAGAGAGTGACTTTCGCAGGTTCACATAGGAAACCTACAGTAGAGCTGGGAACATATCCAGTGTCTCCCAAATTTCATGTTAGCACCTTAACCACTCAACCAGAGTTTCCACAATCTCCTTTGTGCAAACTGTTCCATTAACAGCCCAGTGCCTAGTCAAACCAGATAAACAGCATATGTAGTTTTCATAAGACTCTACTAAAATCCTAGATGCCATGAATGAACATGCAATGAAACAGTTTGAGAGTCACTTACATTATCACTTGTTTTTTACCCTCCAAATTTAGCACATTTCCTCGTGTAGCCAAATGATCAGTTTGCAGATTAATTTCATTTTCATCCTTTTTTGATATACTGGGACTAAAAATAATTCTTTTTTTTTTTTTAAATTAAGCTGAAAATAATGTATCCCACTGTCTCAGAACTCAAAGCACTGCAGGTATTTTCCTAAAATTCTTAAAATAAATAAACACAAATAATAAAACAATTCCACCCTGACAGGAAAAACAAAGGAAGTTTCAACCCAAAAAAGGATTTTTTGACAAAGTTATGAGTACACGATTGCAGGGAGATACAATAGATATCTGAATGTAACATTACACTAATGTTCATTCTCATGAAAACTATATTTTAATACAAAAAAAGCTTTATCTGCATAGTAAGCCAGAACATAAAACTCAATAAAGCTATTAAATCAGAAAGGATAATCCAAGAGGGAAAATAGTTTTACCTAAAGATATTTAGTTTAAAGGTAAGCAGTAAATAGTAAAAAGAAGCAATACAGTATTATAAAATGAATATTATATCATTCATTAATTTTACTTGTTTGACTTCAAATCTAGATAAACCTGTAAAATGGCCAGTGCTCATTTTAAATAAGTAATAACTCCAAAGTTCTCGTGGTTTTAATTTTATTCAGCATCTCTCTTCTTTAGGGGCCAGGGGAAATAAAGAGAAGCACATTGCATATTTATGAAGCCCCTGGAACCCCAGCAGGCTTCCAATTGCCTTGTTTGTTGCAATCTCCTTGTCAAACTATTAAAAAAGTAAAATCCGCACTGTATCGTGCAGAATCCGCGAATTAAATCAAAAGCTGCTGATTGCAAGAATGAGAAATGTTGCAGTATGTCAGCTTTGTATTGTTTAGGCAATAAGAAGAGATAGAACAAGTGTAGGTTTCAGAGTAGCAGCCATGTTAGTCTGTATCCACAAAAAACCAGGAGTACTTGTGGCACCTTAGAGACTAACAAATTTATTTGAGCATAAGCTTTCGTGGGCTAAAACCCACTTCATTGGATCCATGCAGTGGAAAATACAGTAGGAAGATATATATATACACAGAGAACATGAAACAATGGGTGTTATCAGACACACTATAATGAGAGTGATCGGTTAAGGTGAGCTATTACCAGCAAGAGAGAAAAAAAAACCCTTTTGTAGTGATAATCAAGATGGGCCATTTCCAGCACTTGACAAGAACGTGTGAGGAACAGCAGGGGGGAAAAATAAACATGGGGAAGTAGTTTTACTTTGTGTAATGACACATCCACTCCCAGTCTTTATTCAAGCTTAATTTAATGGTGTCCAGTTTGCAAATTAATTCCTACTCAGCAGTCTCTCGTTGGAGTCTGTTTTTGAAGTTTTTTTGTTGAAGAATCGCAACTTTTAGGTCTGTAATCGAGTGACCAGAGAGATTGAAGTGTTCTCCAACTGCTTTTTGAATGTTATAATTCGTGACGTCTGATTTGTGTCCATTTATTCTTTTACGTAGAGACTGTCCGGTTTGGCCAATGTACATGGCAGAGGGGTATTGCTGACACATATCACACTGGTAGATATGCAAGTGAACGAGCTCCTGATGGCATGGCTAATGTGATTAGGTCCTATGATGGTGTCCCCTGAATAGATATGTGGCAACGGGCTTTGTTGTTGCCAACTGTGTCCACATATGGAACATTTTGCCAGGGATAATTTTGCAACTGCAGTGAGACCTGGGGTTGTTGCTTGTCTTTGCTGCAGTTTTTTCACCTGCTTCTAGTATTAACTCCCTGGCAATCGATTCAGTAACCTGTGAAACCCATTTCAGTTCCTGTTAAATGCACTAACTTTTAGCAGGACAGGACCATACTGTCAGCACCCTAGGAGGTTATTGGGCACCTTTTTTCTTCAATTTCATATACTGTATGTTTAAAAAAATTACAACAATTGGAAAAGAAAAACGTATTGCATCATCTTGTCTCTTCCTCAACCAGAGCAGGATCCCTCCTTACAATATAATCAAGTGATCTGGACAGCTTAACTTATGTGAGTCTAACTATGGAGCTTCCACTATTTCCCTTAGGAAACTATTCTACATTCCAACAGTACTCAGTGTTAGGAAGGCTTTCTTTCTATTTAGCCTGATATTTCTCCCCTGTTAAATTTAATGTATTCCTAGGTATACCTCTCCCTTTGGAAAACTCTAAACATTTTTTCCATCATTTCCCACAAACATATTATAGCCTGTTCATAAGTATTTAGCCAAAATATAAACAGTTAGCTTTTACTCTTCATTCATAAGTTACTTCATCTCTTTAATATTTTTTCCTTTTCTTATATGAATTTATTTAAATTTGCCTGTATCTTTCTTGTACAGAAATACCAGAAATGAAGCACTTTTCCAGATACAGTCTGCATTAACGAATAGAAAGGGGCTCCCTCATGTGGAGTATCTGCATAGTCTCATCAAAAAAACAAACAAAAAAGGTAAACCACCAACCCAAAACTATATCACTCACCCACCCTTCATTTTGACCTCTTATTTTGTTTGCTTATTGGGAAGGTATTGTTGGATGTACATTTCTGTGTAGTTTATTAAATGTGTAGTAATTAAATGCATAGAGAACAAATATAATTCCATTGAATGTTACATCAATGTGGGTCTTGGGGTAGACATATATTAACAGGATTAACACAAAAACTCTTATCCTCACTGAAAAGTAAGCCCTACAATATTGCATAAGTAGGAGATATTAAAATTCAACCTTGATAAATGACTGCCTTTCCCCCCTACCACTCATCCCTGCATGCCCCACTCCCATCTCCCCATCTTCCCTCATACCCTCCTTCCTTGATCCCCATACCTGCCTACTTGCTAACTGCAAGACCCCTCTACCTCCCTGCTAAACCCTGTACTCCCCTCCCTGCTAATTCCCACACTCCCCTTCTCCCTATAAGCCCCACATTCACCTCCATGCCTTTCCCTGTACCCTTCTCCCCCTGCATGCACCACCACCAACCCTTTCTGGCAATACCTACACTTCCTCTCCATGCCCTGCCAGTTTGTGATTGCTCTTCCTCTATACACCAACTCCTGCTTCCCCCCGATCCCTGTGTTCCAACATACACGCACCCAAATCCATATTCCATATCCCCAATGTACTTTCTGGTCTACTTTACATTCAACATGGCATATGTCCTTGCACATTCCCTTCCAACTCCACTTCTACCCATCCACAGTTGCCATTCCCACCAGCAACTGGGCCAGCACATGAAGATGCCACTTCACTGCCTATAGTGAATAACAGGTGAGCTTTAGTTTATGTTTTTAAACAATTGTAAACATTCTTCTGACTATCCATAAACAAATCTGTAAGAGTGTGACTTAAGGTAGTAGCCATTCTGTTCTGTACCTAGTTATGAAAACAACTCTGTAAGAGCACAACGTGGGTGACAGCCTGGCGATAACAGAAAAGGAACAAGCAGAAACTAAAAACAAACAAAATACCTCATCTGGCCATTTTAATGCACATGCATATCCATGCAGATGATTTCCCAACCACAGGTCAGCATACAGGCACCAGACTACTCCACCTCCATAATCTATCTTTATACCACCTTCACCCCAAAAACCAGGAAACAAATGATAGCTTGTTTCAGCCAAGAAAAATGCAAACACTTTCATCAATTTACAAAATCTCATGTAAAGTTTCCCTTTCCTTCTTGCTCTGTGTGGCTTCTTTCCATCTCGGCCCATCACAAAGTTTTCCTCCACTTCACTTTGTAGCCACACCAAATGAAGCCCTAGTTAACTTACCTGCTTACCTTAGGTAAGATCTACACTACAATGTTTTGTCAGGATAGTTATGTCATTCAGGGGTCTGAAAAAATGTCACCCCAGCTGACATAGCTAAGTTAGCAGAAACCCCAGTATAGATGCAGCTAAACCAAAAGAAGAGTGCTTCTGATGGCATAAGTAATCGTTTGGGGAGGCAAGTGTTACTACACTGACAAAAAAAGCTCCTTCTGTTAGTATAGAACTATGTCTACATTGTTTGGGCTCTGCAGGCATAGCTATACGACTATAGCTATATTGTCAAAGCATCTGTACTGTAGACAAGGCCTGAGTGTATTGTATGTGCATTTCACAAGTTGTTGTTATTGTATATCTTTAATTCCTTCATTTATCCCTACAAAGCAAACAAGCACTTCTCAAACAAGACCAATAAAACCAATTTTGAGTTAGTAAGTCAAGCCATTTTGAAGATATGATGATCTATAATGCAACACCAAGTTTTGTTCGCTTTTTCGTTTTGTTTTTTTGCCATATACCAGAATGAACTTGTATACAATTTGCTGTCTTCCATCAGCAACTTATCTTCCCAATAACCGCATGTGTTCTGTATTATTTTTCCCAGATGTATTAACATGCACTTTTGCAGGCTCAATCTCATTTTATTATTTCCTGCTCATATTTCCACTCTCCCTAGGTCCCTTTGTATTATGTCTCTGCTCTCACTGGTGTTTGCATTACCTACCAATTTATTATCTGTGAATTTAATTGATGTGCTGTTTATCTTATTCTCCAGATCATTCATAAAGCTGTTAAACAAAACTGGACCTTACACCAACCCCCAAAGCACCCCGCTAAACACATTACCCTGCTAAATGTATTCCTATTTATCACTATCCTTTGTTTATGCCCTTAAGGAAGTTTGTTGTCCATAAGGCAGTCATCGCATCACAAATTTAATTTTTTCATATACTTGGTGAAACAGAGCATCAGTGCCTTACTAATAACTCTCTCTGTTGGTGTACATCTATTGCATTTCGTTCATAAAGGATTCCCTTCCTTTAATCAAGGAACAGAAATGAGGAAAAAATATAGAGATAGTAACAAAGAGATGAATGAAAAGCAAAGTGGGATGTTAACAAGAAACGAAACAAGAATGCAGTGAATTAGTATTTAAAATTCAAATTAGGATAAAAACATAACATTTGAAATTTCAAATATGTCTGACTTGGTTTGTTTCCAAGTTACCTTCACTGCTTCACTGAAAACTATGTAGAATGTAACAAGTTAAACAGTTAACCCAACACTTCTGATAAGAAATTCTTGCTATTTGATGGTGTGCAGTCACAGCAGATTCCCAATCTTGGTTCTATGCTTTATGCATAGGTAAGGATTATATTTCCTTTTATGGGGGGGAAATGGACACAGAGGCCAGGAAACTCCATGAGCTTCAGCTTGCCAATCTGTTGGGGAGGAAAGACTGGAGAGTGCAGTTCACTCACACAACTCCACATATTAGACAGGGAGATAAGAGCCAAACACACATACAGGTATCTTGAGATTCACAGCATAGTATCACATATCTTCTGACACACACCAATGACTGGGACATTAATGCAGAGGCCCAGTGCATCTGCAGTACTCAACGGGCACCATGCTATACTCCTAAGGGCCCTGCTTCCCTAAACTACTAAACCAGGAGTGATGTTTAATGTACAGGAGAGACTGACCATCACTTCCAACTATGTTCCCAACACATCCTCTATGGAACACATATCCAAAAAAAACTGAGGCAGAGGATAAAGGAAAAATGAAGACCTTGATGTGATAATTTCCAATGGATTTTTCTCCTTTCTGATCATAGAGCAGAAGGGGGCAAACTACGGCCAGCAGGTCACATCTGGCCCCCAAGCTCCTGCCAGGGAGTGGGATCAGGACAGGCTCACAGAGGAGCAAGCCCAACTCCCTGGCAGCGCAGTGAGTGGGGCAGAGGCTAGCCCCTGGCCCCTCCCCTTCTGCTCCCCTCCCCCCCCCCACAGTCACAGTTCCCCCAGCACCTGGGCAGTGTGGCTGCAGCTCTGGCCAGGTGGCACGGCTATAGCGCTGCCAGGCCTAGTGCCCCGGGGGGAGGCGGTCAAGGGGCCTGGGCCCTCCTGCCGGGGACAGAGGCAGAGCAAGCCAGGGCTTCCCTCCACCTCCAGCATGCTTGGCTCCTATCCCCAGCAGCCAAACCCAGACAGGGAGCGAGCCCTGCCCGACGGCCAGGGAGAGCAGCCAAACGAGAAGGGGAAACGCACAGGAAAAGGACTGAGCCCCCTTTTCCCCCACCCCACAGGTAACATGGGGCGGGGAGAGCAGGAAGTGGGGAGCAGGGGAGATTGGATAGGGGCGGGGGGTCTCAGGGGTGGTCAGGGGGTGGGGAGCAGGGTGGATTGGATAGGGGATGGGCGTCCCGGGTGGATGGTCAGGGGGCAGAGAGCAGGGGTGTTTGGATAGGATGCAGGAGTCCCGGGGGCAGCCAGGGGTGGGGAGCAAGAGGGGTTGGATAAGGGTGGGAGTTCCGGGGGGGCTGGAATGGGGGCGGGGGCCGGAATGGGGGCAGTAAAGTGTTTGTATAACGTGTTCTTAAAAACCTCCAGTGACAGGGATTCCACAACCTCCCTACATAATATAGTCCCGTGCTTAACTACCCTTACAGTTTGGAAGTTTTAGAATCATAGAATATCAGGGTTGGAAGGGACACCAGAAGGTCATCTAGTCCAACCCCCTGCTTGAAGCAGGACCAATTCCCAGTTAAATCATCCCAGCCAGGGCTTTGTCAAGCCTGACCTTAAAAACCTCTAAGGAAGGAGATTCTACCACCTCCCTAGGTAACGCATTCCAGTGTTTCACCACCCTCTTAGTGAAAAAGTTTTTCCTAATATCCAATCTAAACCTCCCCCACTGCAACTTTACCTACTATCTAACCTAAATCTCCCTTCCTGTATTTTAAACCCATTACTTCTTGTCCTGTCCTTGGTGGTTAAGGAGAACAATTTATCACCCTCTTCTTTATAACAACCATTTACATACTTGAAGACTTAATGAGCTCCCTTTGTCTTCTCTTCTCCAGACTAAAACAACCCCATTTTTTTCAATGTATCCTTCTAGGTCATGCTTTCTAGACCTTTAATCACTTTTGTTGCTCTCCTTTCTCCCATTTGTCCATGTCTTTCCCCAAAGTGTGGGGCCCAGAACTGGACACAATCCTCCAGCTGAGGCCTTATCAGTGCTGAATAGAGTGGAAGAATCACTTCTTGTGTTTTGCTTACAATACTCCTGCTAATACATCCCAGAATGATGTTTGCTTTTTTTGCAACAATATTACATTGTTTACTCATACTTAGTTTGTGATACATTATAGAACCCTTTTCTTCAGTACTCCTTCCAAGGCAGTCATTTCCCATTTTGTATTTGTGCAATTGATTATTCCTTCCTAAGTGCAATACTTGGAATTTGTCCTCATTGAATTTCATCCTATTTATTTCAGACCATTTCTCCAGTTTGTGAAGATAATTTTGAATTCTAATCCTGTCCTCCGAAGTGCATGAAACCCCTCCAGCTTGGTATCATCTGTAATTATAAGTTTACTCTGTGAACTTTGCCATTTATCCAAATCATTTATGAAGATATTTAACAGAACCGAACGCAGGATGGATCCCTGCAAGACCACACTCAATGAGCTCTTCTAGCTTGACTATGAAACACTGATAACTACTCTCTGAGCGTGGTTTTCCAACTAGTTGTGCACCTGCCTTATAGGAGGTTTGTCTAGGATATATTTCTCTAATTTGTTTATGAGATGGTCATGTGACACGATATCAAAAGCCTTACTACAGTTGAGCGATATCACATCTACTGCTTCCCTGCTATCCACAAAGCTTGTTACCCTGTCAAAGAAGGATTGTAAATTGGTCTGACATGTTTTGTTCTTGACAAATCCACGCTGACTGTTACTTATCACCTTATGATCTTCTGGGTGCTTACAAACTGATTGTTTGATTATTTGCTCCATTATCTTTCCGGATACTGAAGTTAAGATGACTCGTCTATAATTCCTGGGTAGTCCTTATTCTCCTTTTCATAGATAGATACTGTATTTGCCCTTTTCCAGTCCTCGGGTATATCTCCCATCCTCCATGACTTCTCAAAGATAACTGCTAATGGCTCAGAGATATCTTTAGCCAGTTCCTTAAGTATTCTATAGTTATTTCATCAGGCCTTGCCAACCTGAAGACACCTAACTTGTCTAAGTAATTCTTAACTTTGTTCTTTTCCTATTTTAGTTAACAGATCCTCTCCCACCCATTTACACAATCACTGCTAACTTTTTTGGTGAAAATTGAAACAAAATTGGCAGTTAGCACTTCACCCATTGCTATGTTTTCTGCTGTCATCTCTTCCCCTCCGCCTCCCATTGAGTAATGGACCTACCCTATTCTTGGTCTTCCTCTTGCTTCTCATGTATTTTGAATCTTTTCCTGTTTCACTTTATTTCCCTAGCTAGTTTAATCTCATTTTTTGCCTTGGCCTTTCTAATTTTGTCCCTACAGGCTTGCATTGTTTTTTCATATCCACCCTTGTAATTTGACCCATCTCAACTTTTTGTATGACTCTTTAACATCTCCTTGTTAAGCCAGGTATTCTCTTAACAAACTTTTTATATTTGGAATGGCATTGGGATAGTTTGCTCTTGTGCCTTTAATAATGTTTCTTTTTAAAAAAACTGTCAACACTCTTGAATTCCATTTTCACTTACACTTGCTTCCCGAAGGCATCTTACTTTCCAATTCTCTGAGTATGCTAAATCTACCTTCTTGAAATCCATTGTCTTTATTCTACTTTAATGTTAGGCTCTGCATATTTCCGGGTGCAAAAGTTTGGACCCAATGGATTGTGGATGCAAAATTATACAGTTAAGAACAATGACCCTGAATCTATGGCCCAATGCATATATTTTAACCACTTTACTGCAATCAAACAATATGCCAATTCTATGCACATACTATGCTGTGGAATTTACTAAATTTATCCTAGTACCCCATTTAATGTATTTAAAAAAAAAAAGAAAAGAAAAAATCAAATTGTACAATGAAAAAAAGTTAAAAGTATATACACACACACACACACACATATATATATGTTCTTAAATACTTATTCTACTTTAAAAATATTATTATAGTTACATAGTTGCTGCCTGCGATAGAATATCTTTTCTTCAAACAATTTGAGGTGATTCCCAAAATGCTAAAAATCACTTCAATTTAGCCAACAATTTGTTCATACTTTAAGATAATTAAGGATGGTAATAAAAAAATAAAACTGAAGAGAAAGTGAGGAATTTGACCTTGATGTTCACTTTGCATCTACCGTTTATACGATGTGAAACACCTTAAATCCTGGTCTATGTGCAAAGTTGTATCAATATAACCCACAAAGCTTTTTATAGCGACTTGCTAAAAAACAGTGTCACTTTGTGTGTAGATGCTCATATCAGTTTAAATCTGGCTCATGTCTGTTTACTTGTCGCACTAGCTAAATTGATACTAGCCAGGTTAAAAACCTATTTGAGTGTCCACACATAAAGTTACATCAGTTTAACTAAACACTATAAATGAAACCAGTGCAATTTTGTGTGTAGACTTGCCCTTAGTTATAGTACCTTGCCAAAACTACATAAAGAGTGCACAAAGCACATTTACCTTTTACTGTTACTCCTTCACTTAGTTTTCAGAAACAATTCTTCAGAGTCCAAATTAACTGTTTGTATGAGTTAAAGAAACTTACTGTTCACTAACAGAGTGAAGAACATGCCCTATTTTCTTCGGCCTGTCATTATTCTTAATGAGAACACAGACATACAATGATAAAGGCTCTGGTTACTGCAGGGATCAGGTGTTCATGTGCAGATTTTAAATACTGCGTAAACAGGTTAATAAAAAGAAACACTTTACTGGATTAAAATGCTATGCAGAAGGCATACATGGCAGATGGCACAGCTGAGCAACATTTGCTGAAAGTTCTAGCTAGGACCCAGCTGATGAACCCATTAGAATCCCTGGACAGTACTTGTTTCTGACAACATTGAAATCTTTTCAGATTCTTAAGGCATACAAAGTCAAATGGAACAGTCAATAATTGACTAGTTAATTTATGTTACAACTCAACTCTAGTCCAAGTGTCAGTTTCCTGTGCAGCATAATCAATGATTTTAGATGCGCATTTTTCATAAGAACATAACTGCCAAACTGGGGCAGACCAGTGGTTCACCTAGCCCAGTGACCCACATCACTTGTTGGATTGATAAGTAACATTTTAAAAGCTTACTCTGGAAAATTAGCTGTACATTTCAACCTCCAAACAGCCAACTCTTTATTATGCCATAATTCACCATAATAAACACGTTTTGTACTTTAAATTTAATCTCTAATTTCCCCGTGTACATTGTTTTGGCCAAATGAATTCTTCCATAACTTCTGCCAAATGCACCGAAATCCAGATATTTTAATTTAGAGGCAAAACAAAAAATCAATTTCAGTTGTAACACCTATATTTGTTTAAAAATATATTATACTTTAAAAATGGCTCTAAAAGCTGGTTACACACCATCTTGTGGCACTTTGAATAAAATGTTGTACAAAAATGTAGAATTATGTTAAATAAGAAAATTTGGTAAATTTCCCCTTGTCTGCTCTCATTCATAAGTTATTCTCCTCCTTCTCAAATTTCCCCACTATTACTTCATTTATGTTCCAATAAATTGCAATTTACAATCCAGCAAGAACAAAACCTATAGTACTTGAAGCCGACTCAATGTCAAATGACCAATGGGGAACTCAATTATTTAAACACAATATTTTAAAATATTTTAATTTACTGTCAAACTTACACGCACAAAGGCAAGAAAAATCAGAATTAAACATAAAACTAGGGATCACACAGCACAAATAGTACTTATACTTAATACCTATTGCTTGATGAAAAACATTAAAAAATGACCTGCAGAGAAATTAAAAGGTGTTTATGTGTATGGGTGGATTAAAGACCAAAACATATTTTTCTTGATACCTCCACTCCCAAAACAAAACACACTAAATATATCAGTTCTTGAATTCTCTATTTCTGCTGGAGGACTACAGAACTGGGGGAATATGACATCACAAAAAACAAGGAAACTTGACAGAAGCAAAAACATATGAGCAAGAAATGTTTTTGTTGTTTTTATTTTTTGTTGTTGTTGTCAGTGTTTAAACTTTGTTTTTGCTGATTTATGATGACACTTATTTAATTCAAACTCAGGCAAACACTTGAGAGAAAAGTTTCAGAGTAACAGCCGTGTTAGTCTGTATTCGCAAAAAGAAAAGGAGTACTTGTGGCACCTTAGAGACTAACCAATTTATTAGAGCATAAGCTTTCGTGAGCTACAGCTCACTTCCTCAGAGCTGAGGAAGTGAGCTGTAGCTCACGAAAGCTTATGCTCTAATAAATTGGTTAGTCTCTAAGGTGCCACAAGTACTCCTTTTCTTTCTACTTGAGAGAAAAATGTCTCTGTTAAATATTCGAACACCCTTGGCCTTTCTACTGAAGTCAGAGAAACCTCCCACTCCAATTCTCAAAAGAGTTCTCCAGCAAAATGAGGGAAGATGTTCATAATATTTCTTGGGGAACGAGGAAATGATTACCAATCCCCTACCTCTCAACACTCTCAAACTTTCATGCCTCATTATGAATGATAAAGAAGTAAAAACAGAAGTCATATTTTCCCCCTTTACAGGTCACCTCTTTATTAATTAATCCTCTTTACAGCTCTAAACAGGAAATAATAATCATTATCCCTATTATACAGATGGAAAACTTCAGAGGAGAGATGAAGAGTCTTGGCCAATGTTAATATTAAACAAGTAGTAGAGCAAGGATTCAAAAAAACGTATTTGTTTACTCCATCTTTTATGCTCATTCTTGGAACAAAACTATCAGGGATAGCCTATCAGGGATTATCCAGCATTATAGAGAACACTTATATTGCATTATTTGAGAAATAGCATGTAGCTTTATAATTAAACAACGTATCACAACGTGTAAGTGTGTACAGTTAACATTGTGTATTCTGGGCATGATGCTGATCTTATATCAGTAAAATATGAAGAAAATTGAGGTTAGAAAATCCAAAATCAATCTCTCAGATGTTACTTTCTCATTTCATAACTTGGGTGCTTAACTATCGAAGTTTAAAAGTGACTTTAGTTGCAACACACACACATGCAGGCACACAGAGCAAAGCAGCACAAATCAGTGAAATTACCACAATTTTAGAAACTTGTAATTCAATGGTCTGAACATACAATAAAAAAATTACATTGTTTGCTAGGGGTTTTTTTTTGTTTGTTTGTTTTTTTAGAAGTTTAATATCTAAAATGCCTGCAGGCAACCGGGTTCCTTCCAAAACAGTAACCCATTGTGGCTTCATTTAATTTTGATTTGAAAAGCTTGATGCAGCTTTTTTACAACTTTTGATTAAAACTGTTTAAATAAGAAAGTAAATGTGTGACATGGCAGTGGAGATCTACATAAACAAGTGAGGGGTAGAAAACAAAGTGTTTGAAGATTTGGTTTGAATAAGAACCCAAAGTTTGTGAGAAACTCTTTGGCAGAGAAGTTTTGCTGGATAATTCACAAGACAAGACTCTCACCAGACAGTCAATAGTTACTAGTTTCAGTCAGTCATTACATGAGAATTATCAAAATGTAAGATAAATCTGCTAATGAACAGTGCAAATTTTAAATTAGGCAATTTTAAAAAGCAAAGTACAGCTAAACATGAATGGCCTGAAAATCAAAAAGGAATCCTTCAAAAAGTGGAAACGTGGAAAAATAGGTAAGGAGTGCAGAAGAATACTGTTAGGGTAGTTTTATTTTTGAAAATTGCAAGTTATGAGCAGATGACATTTAAGTTGCTTATATTTCTAAACTACAATTTTTATTTTTATATTTAACCTTTAAATAAGTTATTTAAAGGCAAGATGACTTTTTTGGCCAGGGCTCTAATATCTGATGTATTTTAGCAACATTTTGTTTTACTGCTGTTTTCACTCCCTTATGTTTTGCATCTTAGTTATCTGAGGCTTTAGTAAACAGATTGATACACCTTACTTTTTTTTTTTTTTGACAGGCAGTAGTTCTTTTTCAACTTACTAGGGGTCATCTCCTCCTCCTCTTCCCACACCACCTTTTAGCAATTTGTGTAGAAAAATAATTAAAACAACAACTGTACACAGAAAGAAAAGGAGTACTTGTGGCACCTTAGAGACTAACCAATTTATTTGAGCATGAGCTTTCGTGAGCTACAGTGAGCTGTAGCTCACGAAAGCTCATGCTCAAATAAATTGGTTAGTCTCTAAGGTGCCACAAGTACTCCTTTTCTTTTTGCGAATACAGACTAACACGGCTGTTCCTCTGAAAACTGTACACAGGTTACTTCTCCATTAGTATACCTGGAAACAGCTAAACCATACAAAATCCCTATTTTCTTTTTAGTGATTTTGACTAAATTATTCATAGTCCAGTGATTCAAATCAGATTATTACTCTGCCTGCAGCAGCCAGCACAACTGATCTTGTACAGACACATTCATTGGGAAGGGTCCATTTCCTTCAGAATGGCTGTAAAGAGGGGAGTGGGGGAAACATGTAGTGGTGGTAATTATCACCTGACCTCTCCTTTGTATAATTTGATTTTTTTTTTCTGAGGGTTTCACGGGTGTTACTGCACTGAGATATGCTGCCATAACTCAGTTTCATTATCAAAGCAAGCATTCTCTTCTTTAACACTTAAACATTCTTTTTAACACATTCACTGTTAAACATTTCCATAGCCCTCACCTGTTAATTCCCACTGAACTCTGCAGTGTTAATATGTGCAAAAGCCGCTTTTAAGGTCTTTCGCCCCCCACCCCCACCCCCAATTGCTTGCTTATATCCCAAAGTGACACATTTTTCAGCCGAATGCTTTTGGTAGGTTTAAGCTATTTTTTTTTTCACTTATTTCTTAACTTAGTATACTCTGTCTGCAAAGCTGAACTCTCCAAATACAGTCCTTGATGGATGACTGTTTTTTACTTTGAATTTTCACAAATAGGTAACAGACACTGGTTTCTCCCTGAACTTCCAGGAATTTTTTCCATTTAGTTTGTTTCCTCTCCTACAACTTTTATTTGCTTTTTATTGTTTTTATATTCACCTCTCAAGGTTGCACATTTTGTTGTGATGTTTTAGCCATCAAAAATAATCCTTGAGAAACTGCTCCCTTGATTTGGACTCTCTCTGCTGGGGAGAGTGCGAGGGAGGAGGGCACAACAACTAGATAGTATTTTTTCCATGGAGGCCAATGGGCTCTATTTTTTGAAAATTTCAGAGTCCTTCAACAGAGCTCTGCTGTGCCCTTGAAGCATTCTTTCCCTCCCCCCACTCTCTGGAGTTCCTTTTTCACCTGGGCCCAGTTTCCCCCTAATACTTCTTTGGGGAGTCCATCAGGTCCATCTTTAGATTTAACCGACTTCTGCAGCATGGTACTAATTTCTTCATTTAAATCCTTTAACATTTCCAATGCCATTTCCCTTAATGCTATATTGTGATCCTCACATTAAGGGATATATATGTTACCTGCTCCAGAGGAGTGCTTCCGAATCATGACACCAGTATGTTGGTGTACCTTTTGAAACCTTATCCGCTTATCCGTATACTGGGGCAGCTTCTGAGACCTTATTCACCTGGTTTCTAAGAAATCAGCTAGACTCCAAACTTGACACTGAGTTGTCTTTTTTGACATATAATCAAACTACACTTGAGTTGATTAAGTGCAAGGGGTGGATAAAATGTATACCAGAGGAGCTAGCTAACGGGAGTTTTGCAAGTCTTCAAGGCTTTAGGCTGTGAGGGAGATTCCCAAACCTGAGTCTTCTGTTTAGGTGACAAATCTGAAGAACTGTCCCAAACTGAGGTGTCATTAGAGGAGGTTGTGGAACAAATTGATAAACTAAACAGTAATAAGTCACCAGGACCAGATAGAATTCACCAAAGAGTTCTGAAGGAACTCAGATGTGCAATTGCAGAACTACTAACAGTAGTCTGTAAGGTATCATTTAAATCAGATTCTGTATCAAATGACTGGAGGATAGCTAATGTGACACCAATTTTTAAAAAGGGCTCCAGAGGTGATCCTGGCAATCACAGGCCGGTAAGCCTGATTTCATTGCTGGGCAAACTGGTTGAAACTATAGTAAAGAACAAAACTGTCAGACACATAGATGAACATAATTTATTGGGGAAGAGTCAACATGGTTTTTGTAAAGGTAAATCATGCCTCACCAATCTACTAGAATTCTTCGAGGAGGTTAATGAGCATGTGCACAAGGGGGATCCAGTGGATACAGTGTACTTAGATTTTCAGAAAGTCTTTGACAAGGTCCCTCACCAAAAGCAAAATAAGCAGTCATAGGATAAGAGGGAAGGTGCTCTCATGGATTGGTAACTGGTTAAAAGATAGGAAACAAAGAGTAGGTATAAATGGTCAGTTTTCAGAATGGAGAGAGGTAAATAGTGGTGTTCCCCAGGGGTCTGTACTGGGACCAGTCCTATTCAACATATTCATAAAAGATCTAGAAAAAGGGATAAACAGTGAGGTGGCAAAATTTGCAGATGATACAAAACGACTCAAGATAGTTAAGACCCAGGCAGACTGCGAAGAGCTACAAAAGGATCTCTCAAAACTGGGTGACTGGGACAACACAATGGCAGATGAAATTCAATGTTGATAAATGCAAAGTAATGCACATTGGAAAACATAATCCCAACTATACATATCAAACGATGAGGTCTAAATTTGCTGTTACCACTCAAGAAAGAGATCTTGGAGTCATTGTGGATAGTTCTCTGAAAACATCCACTCGATGTGCAGTGGCAGTCAAAAAAGCTAAAAGAATGTTGGGCATCATTAAGAAAGGGATAGATAATAGTACAGAAAATATCATGTTGCCTCTGTATAAATCCATGATACGCCCACATGTTGAATACTGTGTGCAGATGTGGTCACCCCGTCTCAAAAAAGATATATTGGAATTGGAAAAGGATTAAAAAAAAGGCAACAAAAATTATTAGGTGTATGGAACAGTTGCCTTATGAGGAAAGATTAGTAAGACTGGGACTTTTCAGCTTGGAAAAGAGACGATTAATGGGGGATATGATAGAGGTCTATAAAATCATGACTGGTGTGGAGAAAGTAAATAAGGAAGTGTTATTTACTCCTTCTCATAACACAAGAACTAGGGGTCACCAAATGAAATTAATAGGCAGCAGGTTTAAAACAAACAAAAGGAAGTATTTCTTCACACAACACAGTCTGTGGAACTCTTTGCCAGAGGATGTTGTGAAGGCCAAGACTATAACAGGGTTAAAAAAAGAACGAGATAAATTAATGGAGGATAGGTCCATCAATGGCTATTAGTCAGGATGGGCAGGAATGGTGTTCCTAGCCTCTGTTTGCCAGAAGCTCGGAATGAGTGACAGGGGATGGATCACCTGATGATTACCTGTTCAGTTCATTCCTTCTGGGGCACCTCGCACTGTCCACTGTCAGAAGACAGGATACTGGGCTAGATGGACCTTTAGTCTGACCCTGTATAAATGTTCTTATACCACACGTCAAAGTTACACAGTAATGTCTTCCTTCATATACATTTACACATTACCTTGCATTTACTATTCATTGCATCACATGTTTTGTAGAAACCAATATCTGTAGAGCATGCTCATTTCACGCACTGTTCATGTACACCTTTACGTCCACAACTTATCTTATGTATTATTCTCTTTTCCATTGGAAATGGTTCCTTAGTGGTTCCCCCTTATCTTAGCTAGTACAGACATTCTTTTCCAGCCTGCTGACCAATTTACCTTCCTAATTCTCTGTCCCAAGAAGTGAGGCCTCCCTCAAGTCTAATTACTCACATCAAGCGAGGACTACAAATAGCACAAGAATTTAGGGACAAAATTAGAAAGGCTAAGGCACAAAACGAGTTACACCTATCCAGGGACATAAAAGGCGATAAGAAGAGGTTCACATTAGGAGTAAGAGAAAGGTGAAGAAAAGTGTCGGTCCTCTATTTAGCAGGGAAGGAGAGCTAATAACTGATTATATCAAGAAAACTTAAGTGTTTAATGCTTATTTTGATTCACTCTTCACTGAAAAAGTTAATGGTTACCAGATACTCAACACAACTAATATTAAACAATAAGAGGGAAGGAGCAAGCCCAAACAGAGGAAGAACAGGTTAAAGAATATTTAGATAAGTTAGATGTATTCAAGCCAGCAGGGCCAGGTTACTTAAGGAACTAGCTAACACAATCTTGCAATCATTAGCAATTATCTTTGAGAACTCATGGAGGACGGCTAAGGTTCTAGAGGACTTGAGAAGGGCAAACATAGTACCTATCTTTAAAAGCAGGAACAAAGAAGACCTGAGGAATTATAGACAAGTCAGCCTAATTTACCTGGAAAGATGCTGGAACAATTACTAAACAATGAGTTTGTAAGCACCTAAAGCAGTGGTTTTCAAACTGCAGGTCATGACCTACTACTCGGTCACAGAATGTCAGGCACTGGGTCGTGGTGCCTGTGGTCAGCACTGCTGACCAGGCCGTTAAAAGTCCCGTCGGCGGTGCTGCCCAGCTAAGGCAGGCTAGCACCTACCTGTTCTGACACCGCACTGCGCCCTAGAAGCGGCCAGCAGCAGGTGCGGCTCCGAGGCGCGGGGCCAAGGGACTCCGTGTGCTGACCCCAGGGACTCCGTGCGCTGACCCCGCCCCGAGCACTGGCTCCCGGCCAATGGGAGTGGGGGTGTGTGTGTGTGTGTGTGTGTGCCTGTGCACCTCCGCCTAGGAGCTGCACCTGCTGCTGGCTGCTTCCAGGGTGCAGCACAGTACATGGTGCCAGGACAGGCAGGAAGCCTGCCTTAGCACCCCCACTGCGCCGCTGACTGGGAGCCACCGGAGGTAAGCCTGCAACGCCAATCCTCTGCCCCAGCCCTGAGTCCCCCCCAAAACTGGGAGCCCTTCCTGTACCCCAAACCTCTCATCCCTGGCCCCAGCTCAAAGCCTGCACTCCAGCCCAGAGCACTAACCCCCTCCCACACCCCAATCCCCTGCCCCAGACCTGAGCCCCCGCAAACTTGGAGCCTCCTCCTGCACCCCAAGCTGCTCATCCCTAGCCCCACCCCAGGGCCTACACCCCCAGCTTGGAGCCTTGACCTCCTCCTGCACCCCAACTCCCCACCCCAGCCCACAGCCCACCAAAAGCCAGCACCCCCAAACCCTCATCTCCAGCCTCACCCCCGCACCTCAACCCACTGCCCCAGCTCCACTGGGTCGCAACAATTTTCTTCAACTGGGTCACCAGAAAAAAAGTTTGAAAACCACTGACCTAAAGGATAAGGTGGTTATAAGGAATAGCCAACATGGATTTGTCAAGTACAAATCATACCAAACCAACCCAATTTTTTTCTTTGACAGGGTAACTGACCTATGGGATGGTGGTGGTGGTGGTGGGGGAAGTGGCAAGAAGTAGATGAAATATATCTTGCTTTTGACAGTACTACATGACATTCTAGCAAACTAGGAACAGGTGTTCTAGATGCAATTACTATAAGGTGAAGGCACAACTGGTTGGAAGAATAGTTATCAAGGGTTCACTGTCCAACTGGGAGGGTGTATTTATTGAGGTTCTACAGGAACCAGTCCTGGGTCTGGTACCATTCTATTTATTCATTATTGACTTGGGTTATGGAATGAAAAGTATGCGTACAAAATCTGCAGATGACAGTAACCCAGGAAGGGATGTCTCCCAGGTATCTTAGGAGAAGAGGATTCAAATTCAAAATACAAGTCAACAATGCAATGAAGTTGCTAAAAAGGCTAATATCATTCTGGGATGTATTAAAAGGAGCGTTGTACGTAACCAATGGGAGGTAAATGTCCTGTTCTACTCAGTATTGGTGAGGTTTCAGCAGGATACTGTCTCCAGTTCTGGGCACCACACACTTCAGGAAAGATATGGATAAACTGGAGAGAGGCCAGAGGAGAGCAACAAAAACGATAAAAGGTTTAGAAAACCTGACCTATAAGGAAAGGATAAAAAAAATGGTTTTGTTTAGTCTTGAGAAAAGACGACTGAGGAGGGACCTGATCAGTCTTCAATTATGTTAAGGACTGTTATAAAAAGGACACTGATCAATTGTTCTCCATGTTCACTGAAGATAGGACAAGAAGTAATGGGCTGAATCTGCAGCAAGGGAGGTTTAGGTTAGATAAATCTATCCTATACAGTTAGTCTCTGGAATGGACTTCCCAGGGAGGCTGCAAAATCCCTATCAATGGAAATTTTTAAGAGGAGATTGGATAAACACCTGTCAGGAATGGTCTAGATTTACTTGGTCTTGCCTCAATGTAAGGGGCTGGACTTAATGGCTTCTTGGGGTCCTTACCAGCCCTACATTTCTATGATTACTGCTTGTAGCAGGGTGCTGTTGCAAAAGCACCTAATTAGCCCCTGCTCAGCCATCTCCAATCAAGAGAAATAGACTGGGGCTGGTGTAACAGGCATGATGCCTGGCCTGGGGACTGGCTCCACCTGTGGGCCTGACAAGCCAGCAGTTATAAGGGCTAGGAGCCAGTATGAAGAGGGGCTGCCAGGAGAATGGACAGTCTCCCGGCTGCGGGCTGACTGCAAGCCAAAGAGGGAACTAACCCTGTAAGCATTGTAAATAGGTCAACACTGGTGGTGGGAGAACTGTTTGTGTAAATAAAGCCATGGGTGCTGCATAACAGGAAGCCTCTCTGAGCTTTATTGGGGCAGTCAGCGGTCCCCAGGAAGAGGGGTGGGCAGAGGATCCTGTTACACTGCTCTAGTATGTTCCTTTTGGACTATTTAAAAGTTTTAAGACAACAACAACTTAAAAATTACAGTTTATTCTGAAGTGCAATGGTTTACTCTATGCTTTCTGTATTGCCAGTTTCATTGTTTCCCTTGTATTTTCAGTCAGGTCCCCCTATTGAGGGTCTTCCTCAAGCAACAGTAAGGCAGAGGGCTGAGGAGGAATGTGTTTATAAAACTAAAAATTGGCAGCCGACTTGAGGAATGGGTAAGTGAAATACAGAACATGTCACTTTTTTTTTAAATTGACTAGATCTCAAGTTGAGAGTCTCTTTTTTTTCTTGTAAGAAATGTGAGAATTTACCTCACATCACCAAAACTTTCCATTGCTTTTCCTCTATCCCCAGCTTACTTCCACATGCCTCCTACTGGACAACAGAATCTCCTCTCAGACATGCTTCACCCAAAGAATGTGTGTTAGCAGTGTCGCTTACTCTTTCTACACTTGAATAATTTTAAATTCACTGAATCACTGTGGTTCTTCTCCCTGACAAACAGCTTTTCAAGCAGGTATTGCTGTGTCTCAGGAACAATTTAAAGCATACTGGTTTCCTGGATTGCAACCTCTTTCAGTTTCTGTTACTGTCTGGAATCTTTTATCTATCACTTATGTCCTCATCTACTCTGCTTCCCATGCTTCATCATGAGATGGGTATTTTATTTTATTTATTTGTGCATGGAGTTCTCAGGGAATCTCAATACTGCATTGTTACCAAAGACTTGGCCTTTTCTTTGTGGCGTTACATACCGTTCTCTCTCAAGCTCCAAATTCTAGATGAAAGCCGCATCTACACTGCAGTCACAACATATTTTTAAAACCTTTTTCCCTATCCTTGTCTGTAACCTGTGTGGTTACTGGGAGAGATGGATGAGATTCTGTCCTGTGCCACCAAGAGCTGCAGCACAGAACTTGCCACTCAAGGGAGCAGGGGGCTAAGGTGGCTTTATGCCACCCTGATACTGGGCTGTTCCAGGGGCTGGAGAGAGCCCCAGTGTAACTTAAGCAGTCAAGGTGGCTTAAGTTACAGCAACATGAAGAGGCTGGAGTAAAGATGAGGCTCTTATTCTGTGTTTTTACCCTTCCTGGAAGTCTAAACAAGTAGATGGTTTTGAATATGGTTGTAACAGGATTGAGGCCTGTCCACAAGCCTGTCCACAAAACACACTGTATCATGCTAGAACATGGTTATGGAAAATACCAGTGTTAACAAATGGTCTTAAACAACTACTGTTAAACACATGTTTATGTGGGGCTCAACTGGCAACGAGCTTATTGTCGTTTTTCACATACCTGTGTAAGACGGAACACTCAACTTCAATAGTATTGTTTTGGTACCTACAATTCATCATGTACATTCGTATACACATATAACATATCACACACACAAGCAGTTGTCTTTTTAGAGGGTTATCACACCACAGTTGTGTTTCAAAAGCAGATATACTGTGACTGAACTGACACTCAAATAAAATGCGCTGCTTTCATATGCACCTGAATGCTGTAGGGTCCCCCAGGTCCGAGCAACAGTGCTTTTTTACTTTTAAAAAAAGTCAGTGCTTTTTTACTTTTAAATGAGATAACACACACAAGTTAAAATAACATGGAAAAAAACCCTCTACCATGGGCTCACTGATTAGGGGAGCAAAATGGGGTTGATTAGTGAGGTCTGACATCTGTCGTCTCTTCCTGCAAGATGGAATCGTTCTCTGACATTCTGAATGAGGCAGTTCTTCTATCCCATTCTATAACCTATATAAAGAAAAAAATCCATAGGCAGTATAGAACTTTGAGGGATTTGGTTGGGTTGACTGAAAAATGAGAAGAGAAAGATGGAAAAAGATATCAGTATTTTCTTTCTTTCTCTTCTGTAACAAATGAGGTTTAAATCTTGGTGTTTAGGCACTGTCACATGACCTGTAACACTTCTAGCTGAAGTTTCACTTTCTTAAGGAATTCAATTTGCAACTACATTAGCATAAACAAAAAGCAAAATATACATGTAAATGTATAAAAATCAGGGCACCACAAGCTATTATAATTTTATAGATTCTTATATTTAATTGATCAACAAATAAATTAATTTGAATGATTTGTCTTCACCTTGATTTAAAATACCCAGTTACCCACTGTTCACAGTAGTTTACAGCATTTAAAAAAACTGGAATGCCATCCTTATTTATATATATAAAAATATGTTTTAAATGAACATATGGCTTTTTTGTAGACCTGGAACTACTTTGTGTTCCACTTCTGTATTAGCGCTATATTTTTTGTCAATTATGTTTTAAAGTACATCTTGTGTATAAATTATAAACGCCTCCTATTTAACCAAGCAGGAGACGAGAATTAAGAGGGTTTCAGAAAGGTTATTACTGAACTATTAAGAACCCCTACAGTAATTTCTTTGTGCGACAGTATTGCTTTAGAAAACAATGCTATTCTGAATGTTCTTGGATTGGCATATTTACAATATTTTAAAACAATAATCTGTAATTGATTTCTATACCAGCTGGAGTTCTGCATGGCCTTGGAAATGATCTCTCCGAGCCATAAAAGTAATATTTGCATTATTTGTTATTACGTAGTTATTTTTAACCATTTCTAAAGAAACTATCTCCATAGCATCTAGGCAAATATTGGACACGTTTCACAGCAGTAGTTCTTTTAGTGGCACTATCATGAATAGCAATGTACTACTTCAACAAAGACAAAACGCCCACAATCATAAAATAAAATCTAGAAATTATAATTTACAAAGTCAGAGGTTGATCAGCTATGTCATAAATATAAAGGGAAGGGTAAACCCCTTTAAAATCCTTCCTGGCCAGAGGAAAAATCCTCTCACCTGTAAAGGGTTAAGAAGCTAAAGGTAACCTCGCTGGCACCTGACCAAAATGACCAATGAGGAGACAAGATACTTTCAAAAGCTGGGAGGAGGGAGAGAAACAAAGGGTCTGTGTCTGTCTGTATGCTGGTTTTCTGCCGGGGATAGACCAGGAATGGAGCCTTAGAACTTTTAGTAAGTAATCTAGCTAGGTATGTGTTAGATTATGATATCTTTAAATGGCTGAGAAAAGAATTGTGCTGAATAGAATAACTATTTCTGTCTGTGTATCTTTTTCGTAACTTAAGGTTTTGCCTAGAGGGGTTCTCTATGTTTTTGAATCTAATTACCCTGCAAGATATCTACCATCCTGATTTTACAGGGGGGATTTCTTTATTTCTATTTACTTCTATTTTTTATTAAAAGTCTTCTTGTAAGAAAACTGAATGCTTTTTCATTGTTCTCAGATCCAAGGGTTTGGGTCTGTGGTCACCTATGCAAATTGGTGAGGATTTTTATCAAACCTTTCCCAGGAAGTGGGGTGCAAGGGTTGGGAGGATTTTGGGGGGTAAGATGTGTCCAAACTATGTTTCCCAGTAAACCCAGTTAGAGTTTGATGGTGGCAGTGGATATTCCAAGGGCAAAGGATAAAATTAATTTGTACCTTGGGGAAGTTTTAACCTAAGCTGGTAAAAGTAAGCTTAGGAGGTTTTCATGCGGGTCCCCACATCTGTACCCTAGAGTTCAGAGTGGGGGAGGAACCTTGACAAGCTATATTAAATAAAATATGGGATTGTATGTGGAGAATTGCTATGCTCTCCAATACATGATAAAAGGCAAAGCCCAAGCAGAATGATACTCCCACTCTATATTTGACAATGAAATCTCAATAATCCGTCTTTCATAATTTATCTGCATTTTAAATACATGCTATTTTAGCCAGTCACATGGGTGTGTGAAGGAACTTTAGCCCAGCCCTGGTAGTGTTCAATTACCCTGGTGTTTTGTCAGCTACTCCCACATATGATAGATATGGCACAATACATTGATAGGAAATTCTGTATCAAGTAATGCATAGAAAAAAGTGTATGTTAATGGAGGTTATTTATCCATAATTGGAGGTTCTTTGAGATGTGTGGTCCCTATCTATATTCCACGCATGGGATATGAATGTGCACCATGCACCTAAGTCTGGAATTTTTTTGCAAGCAGTACTGTTTGGCCCACACATGCTCTGTAGCTCTCTCCTTGTGCTCTCAACTGATGGCACAAAGAGAGGGGCAGCGGGGATGCCAGATTGTTGGTGATAATATAATCCAAGATCCGGTTCAGAAGTCTCTGCACCAACATAAGTTGAACTCTTGATCACTCTCATAGAAACAAATTTAGGAGTCTTTCTAAAAATCTTTATTCTTGGCAGATAAAAGGCCAAAGCCTTCCTCATGTCCAGAAAATGCAGTCTTCTTTCCTCTTCTGAGGCATGTAGTTTAGGAAAAAATACAGATAAGCGGATGACCTGACTCATGAAACTCAGAAGCTACCTTGGGTATGAATCTGGGGAGGAAGTGTAGTCAGACCTTTCCTGTATGGCGGGCCCGATTTAAGCACTGCCAGTTCACTGATTCTTCTGGCATTATAGCTTCATGGACAGATGAGTCATAGAGCATGTGGCCAGCAGCTCAAAGGGAGTCTTAGATACCACAGAACAAAACAAAGGTCCCACTGAGGTGCAATCACCACCACAGGCAAAAAGGATCTCAGAATCCCCTTCAAACATCTAGTTGGGACAGGATGCGTGAAGATGGTATGGTTATCCACTGGTCGATGCAAAGTGCTGATTGCTGCTAAATGTAGCTGCAGGGAACTGAATACAAGACCTAAAGACTTAAGGGTACATAGATAATGTAAGATATCCAGTGGAGTCCAGAGACAAATTGTGTTGATGAGCCCAAGTGGAGATATGCTTCCATTTAACTGAGAAACATCTTCTTGTAGAATCTTTTATACTTTGCATCCTGTTGGAACATGAGCACTCTGTCTCTGATTCTCTCTAAAAACTGGGCTCTTAGTTGCAGTGGTCCTGAATTGGTTTGTGAAACCATGCTCCTGTGTTGCTTCAGAAGGTCCGGCAAGTGGGGATGTTCATGGATGGTTGCACTGAGATCTTCCACAGATCTGTGAAGCAGAACAGCCTCTATCAGTTGGGTGCAATGAGGATGAGTCAAGCTCTGTCTTGGCAAATCTTCCATTGAACCTTTACTATCAAAGGAACTGGAGGGAAAGCATACCCCAGGCGACATCAGGAGGGTATCTCCCAATCTGCCCAGAGCTACTCTGGTGCAGTACAAAGGAAGCTTCCTGTTTGCTTGTGAGGAGAAAGGCTGGCAATTCCCACTAAATGAAGACGTCGATGAGAACTGAATCATTAATCTCCCTCTTGTGATTACTGCAAAAGTATCTGCTAGGCAATTTTGGTAAGTATGCTGCTGATAAGGTTATGTGATGCTTGATACACCAATTCCAGAGGGTGACTGCCTCTAAGCACAAAGAGAGAGAGCTCATTCCCCCTTGCTTGTTTATCTAAGGGCTTGTCTACTCTACCACTTTTGTCAGTACAACTTATGTCGCTCAGGGGTGGGAAAAAACATCCCCCAAGAGACATAAGTTACTTTAACATAAGGGCTGGTGTGGACAGCACTATGTCAGCAGGAGAGCTTTTCCCACCAACATAGCTGCCAAGGAGGGAAAGGCAAGTTCTCACTGACATCCTGGTTCTGACAGTGACCTGGCGTATGATTACGCTTATGGCCTGAAACCTTTTGGGAGGTAGAGATACTGCTGTTGCTGCAGTCAAGTCTAATATCACCCCATGACCTTGTGGGGGTCAACATGGATTTTTTTTTTGTTATTGACGCAGTAACCTAGGGAAGGTAAAAGGCCGTACAGAACCTGAGTTGCCCTATGAAACGCCTTGCAGGTGTTGCCTAGGAGAAGACAGTTGTTGAGGTACAGGAAGACTAAAACCTTCTCGTCATGCAATAGACACCACTGAAAAAAAAAAATTCTGTAAACGCCCTGGGCGCTGTGGCCAGACCAAAGGGAAGGCCTCTGAATTGGTAATGGTCTTGGTTGAAGAGGAACCTGAGGAAACTCCTGTGGGCTGGATGGATATCTATATGAAAATATGCATCTTTCATGTCAAGAGGCATAAACCATGTGCCCCACTCTAATGAGGAAATTATTGATGCCAAGGATATCATGCAGTTTTTAATTTGTGGATAAACTTGTTTAACTGACATAGCTTGAGAACTGGACTCCATCTGGGGATCAAGAAATAAGGAGAATAGAATCCCTATAGTGTTGAGCTGGAACCTTTTCTATGGCTCCTCTGGGGATCAGCAAGTTCACTACCTGTCATAAAATCTCCTCATGAGAGTGGTCCCTGAATACGAATTGGGAAGGGGATTGGCAGGAAGGAGTTGTCAGAAACTCGATTAGGTAGCTGTCAAAACCTCTAATACTCATTTGTCTGTAGTTAGGGCCCTCCTTTCTTTGACAAATTGGATAAGACAGCCTCCAAACATCTGATTAGGGGAATGAAAAGGCACCAATAAAGGGATGTGGGTCTCGACAGCCCCATGACAAGAAACTCTTCACTTGGGGGTTACAGGATGAATGGATGTTGCAGAGGCTGGGTTCCTGGGTCTGTATACCCTCTGTCTCTCGTGTGGTGGCTCCTCAGGATGTTGATGATAAAAGGACTGAGGTGGTGATCTTCCTCTATACCCCTGTCTACAATGCTGCTTCTTGGGGACAAGGGTATAAATGTCCAGTGAATGAAGAGTTGTTATTAAGTCTTTGAGGAGTGGAGAAACTCCTCCATTGTCTCATGGAATGTATTGATAGTATTAAAGGGTAGATCTTGGATGGTACTCTGCACCTCTCTAGGGAAACCTGAGGTTTGCAACCACAAGAGTCTCCTCATAAAAATGGCCACAGCCATCTCCCAATAGCCAGAGCTATGGCTTGGAGTGAAGTTTCGGCCACCAATTTGCCCTCATCCACAAGGCATGGAAGCAGGTTCTATCCTCTTTAGGGAGCTTGTCCTTAAACTCTAGAATGGATGGAATCTTATTTGGCCCAGAGAGCCTGATAATTAGAGATCCTGAATTACAGGGACGGGGAAGAGACAACCTTTCTTCTCAGATGAAGCCTCTTGTGTCCCTTATCAGATGGAGTAGCCTTTGGGTTCTGTTTCTTGGACTGCTCTGTAGTTGCCTGCACTACCAGGGAGTTTGGCAGAAGGTGAGATACAAGAATTTTCCTCCTCTTGGATGGGACAAAGTAGCACTTCTTGGCCATCTTAGGGGCAGAAGTACAACAAGCAGGCGTGTGCTAAATACCATCTTTGCTGGGTTGTTGATGGAGAGGGCAACTTTTCCCTAGCTCCATTTGTAGCTCTGCCACTTCCTTGTGCATGAGCTCTTGGTATTATTTAAAGTCATCTGACAGACATGAAAAAGATAGAGTGACCACCTTCTTCAGTGATGAGATTGCTCCCAAAACTGTGAGAACCATCACAACCAGTTCACCTTCTTCCTCTGAATACTCCAACAGGGCCAGTTGTATATGGGTGGGCAATGGCAAGCAGAACAGATGCATGGATCCGGGGGAGGAAGGGGTGTCCTGGCACAGAGCTCCCACAGTTTCCAATATTGCCAATATGTTCGATCCACCAGCAGAGGGAAGCCCATGGCATACGGTACCACCTGTCCATTGGCCAGTCATGTCTGGTTGGAATCCCTGACTTTCTAGGGCTTATGTCTGAGGTCGCAGAATCCTGCGGAGCCTCCAGATCATCAGAAGAGAAGACAGCTAGATCTCTGATCACCAGTAGTACTGATTGTACCAATGGTTGTGATTTAAGGCAAGTGGGTGGAATGGGGGAATGACTTAATCTCTGATAGACTCTTCCTCCGGTGTTACAACCTACTGGAATATAGACAGACCCAATAAGAGCAGTCAATGCGGATGGGGAGAGCAAAATGTCTTCTGGGAAGACATATGTCTCAGACATTCCTAAAGCACAAGTAGAGTCCACTGGTGTCACTATGGGTACTGCCCCGGTTCCCAAAGTGGATGGAAGTACCAGGAGCTGTCTTTCTCACATCTTCACCACTGGAACTGGTGTTGGAATCATCGGACCTGTGAAAATTTAGTCAGCCTTAGACTTTAGTACCCGTGTGTGCTGGCTCTTCCCTTCTTTTGGGGTGTGCCATGCACATAGATAATTTGTCCTTATGTCTATGAGAGTGCCTCTTACTGCCCTGCAAAGCCTTCTCTTTAGGCTTAACAGAATTAGCCTCTGTTCCCAAGATGGTGCTTTGAGGGGTGCTGTCCACTTTTCAAGGCTGATGTATGGGGGCCCAGATCTGATTGGGGCTTCCACTGTCTTCTTCATGAGCTGTTTTCTGAGTTTCAGTTCCTGATCCTGAGTTCAGAGGGGAGGTGAAGTGGAAGATGCTGCACTTGGCAGAAACGGGAGCCTCACCCAGACAGTGTTGATACTGGTCACCCACAGTATTGGTCATTCACAGTTTTTGAATGCAGGGACCCTGGACATTTCCCAGGCTTCTCAGGGAAAAAGTCCCCGGGTGGTGGAAAACAAAAAAGCTATCTAATAATTTATGCTACACTATACTATTTAAAACTACTAAAAACTTACTATGTACAATTCTTACAGGAATGATGCAGTAAAAAGGAGCTGAGGACATGAAAGATTCCAACGTAGACCATGTGGTGGTAAGAAGCAACTGGAGAGGCAATGGCCCTCAGCTGAAAGCACATGGACAGCTATGGCGCATGTGTGGGCCAATGTACATTGCTTGCAAAAAAGTCCAGGCTCAGGTGAATGGTGTGCATCCCACATGTGGAATACACAAAGGGACTTCACTCAAAAAAGAATTTTTATGGTTGGTATCTTTCAGTATAGTCTTTTAGTACTCACTTTGTCATTTATATCGAGTTACAAATGAATTCTGTAACTATTCCCTCCACCCCCTGCTGTCCTGGCAATATCAGATTACTGGAAAATATAGAAAGACAATACCAAAATACCCTATTTCATCTGTCTTGTTTGGTTTCTTCATTCTCATTCATTCATACTTTAACTTTTTGTTTGTTTTTCTTTCTTCAACCCCCTCCTGTTCCATGACTCACTACCTCTAACAGCATATCTTTGTCCCCACCATGTCTCCTAGTTGCTTCTCATTCTCACCCAACCACACTCCTAACTCCTGGCTGCTACACTTCCCAATCAGTGATTCCCTGCCTACGTCCTCTTTTGTTACTCCAGTCACCTACTCAGCTGAGCAGAACAACTAAATTAATCTAATCAGAGGTGAAGCATGAGAATAGCAAGAACTTCAGAGCTAATTAAATTCACATCCAATCTCCACCTGCTCTGCTCCTCTCTTATAGGATTAGGATAATGAAATTAAATAGCTATCCTGAGGAGATAGGGCCAAGAAACATATTGGCACAGTCCTAATAGTAATGCCATATTTTTCGTTGTTGCTATTAAATGTTTTCCCTTCCGGTTATCTGTTTTGGTGAGAAGATGTCAACAAAGAATTTTTAATTATATGTGATCAAGACTTGATGACTGTCTTTCTCTCAGGATGGGAGAAGAGGGACATATAGCAAATAGAATGACCAATTAGTAACTTTCTATTTCCCTCTTCTCCCATCCTGTGAGAAAGACAGTCATCAAGTCTTCACCTACCAGGAAGCAAAGAGGCTAAGGAGCTGTGAACAAGACTTCCTTTCTATAAACCTGGTCAACTTCCTTTCCCTGCCATTAGAAACCGCAAAAGCAGGATAAACAAGAGAAAAAATGAGAACATGAAAAGTCTACATTACAAAATTAATATCTGAGTTTTATTACAAGCTTTTCCATATTTCCATGAAATACTATGACATACTAAAGTTTCAGCAGCATATGAAGGCTGACTTTTCTGTATTTGCCCGTTGACCTTAGTTAAAGGGGGCAAACTTTCCTCGGCTACATACCACAGAAATTTGGAAAACAATATAATTACTTTCTATTTCTCAACTTTTATATAAGTTATTCTCAAGAGGCATCCAAACTAAATAGAACATTTTATTCAGTAGATAGAACTGAACTCACACTAAGCTATTATAAAAAAAGATACAAAATTAATGCTTAGCCCAGAAACACAGTATCAAAAAGAACATCCTCCTTAAATGCTACACTACCAACATTCCTAATAAATACTAATTACAGTGTGGTGACAGTGTTCATCATTTCTTCAGGATGGTTTCAACAACTTCGAAATTTTTTCAAAGGTGGCATTCCTTATTCTGGGCCAAATTCTACCATCATTTAAACCCTATAAAATCCACTGAAATCAAGAGATCACAGGAGTCATTGACTTCAATGCACTTGTATGGGGCTTCACAGAGGGCAGAATTTGGCTCACATTACTTTCCCCTGTTAGAAAAAATGGCAATTTTCAACCACAGTTGATGTTAAATTTCTTTAATTTCCATGCAATATCGACAATACGTGACATTAGTAGCATTATTTGTTTAGTTTTCCCTATACTGGCATGGCAAGAAAGTCCTACTTTTCATTGTGACTAATGGCAAGAGAACACTTAACAGCGTTGTTTGAGTATCAATTTCTTAAGTAACTCTTATGAAGGACAGCTCATATTCTGTGATCTCCTAGGCTAAATTTTAAAGGCATCAATCCTGTATCACTTTCCTTCCATGCACTGGCAAACCTCTCTGAACAAGACTTAATTCCCTGATGTAACAGATCCTAATACATACGCTTCTTGGAGGCTGTATCAATGCTTTCTAGATGTAAGCAGAATTTGTCAAGAGAAAGGTCTCAATACCCGCATTTTAAATCAAAGCCCAACACTAAAGGAATAACATATGAAAAATATTGAGTGGGTCTCTCTCCTCTCTCTCTTTAAAAAAACAAAACAAACAAAACCACAGGATTTATACCAGAATAACAAGACACCAGTGTTATGTCTACAAGCCACTCTTTTCTGTTGCAATGTTAATCGCCACAGAACTTTGAAGTGTACATGGTAACAGTGAGTAGCTACTTTTAAACTCCCATTAGAATTTTGCTCCCTACTTAAGGGAATTCTGAAAGCTATTTGTTTCATTTTTTTAAAATGAGAGAACTAGGTTTTAGAACAAATAGGTCTGAAAAAAATTCTATAATTATGAAGATTTTCATCCTTTCCACCGAAGATCTGTTGCAGGGTATTTTTCAGTATTGTTCACAGGCAATTAGACTCACACAACCCATATGAACGTCAATAAGAAATTCTCTTTTCATTGGGCACTATAAAGAGAATGCTTCTCTCTGGATAACTAGCAGTGATTTTCCCAAAGACAAATTGTAGGTCAGAACTTGCTTTTCAATCAACATATTTTAAAATGTCACCTTTGTAGACTGCTACTGGAAAGATCTTTGGATAAATACTATAAACTAAAAGCTCATGTATAATCCTTTTGTCATTAACTTATTAAAAAGACCTACAATTGGAGCTATTTCAATTACCCCAACCACCTCCAGGTACTAAGGGGTGCCTCCATATCAGAAATGCAAGTTTAAAATAAACTCAACTTCAGAAATGGGGGTCACAGAAGTACCTAACTGCCTCCTCTCGCTTATTTCTGAAAAGACCGTAGTTCAGAACAAGATCAGAATTTAATACAGACAATCACGAAGCACTGGACACCCCAGATTTCAATCTGCCTGCAAAAGAGAATGGGCTCCTCTGAAATGACATCTGACACTGCATCCCATATTTTTTCATAGTAATATAATGATATGATTGTGTCATAATCAAAGTATTTTATGCAATATAGGTCATGTGAGGTATCGCTGACAAGGTTATGGTTTACTGAATAGGATTATCCTATTTGTAAGAATGTATCATTTTTGTATCTAAAGTTAGGACTATAGACTATACATCTGTAATACAAAAGTGTTTGCATCTGGGGAACGCACACCAGACAGAATGCAATCAGTGTGGCAGGCTAACTGGGAACAAGTCAATGGACCATTTGGTCTTTGAAAATGCTAATCTCCCACCTCCCTCAGAAGCTTTCTTGGGATGCTACAAACAACCTCTGACTCACGGCTGCTTTGACACTGCAGGGTCATGTGATTATGTCCCTGGTACTGGACTCCATGATAGAATACCAGTATTTTTCCACTGGGGGAGGAGAGGAAATCACCCTGGAAAACAAAGGATTCCCACCATATATAAATCCTATTTCAGGCAGGGGAGTGACATAATCAGTGGTCATTCTTCACTGAACCCCCACCCAACATGACTGCTGTGACATCTAAGGGCTAGTCTACGCTGGCAGTGCTTTAACATGGCTTGTGTGGTTGCAGCAGAGTGCTGGGAGAGAGCTCTCCCACCGCTCTAAAAAAACCACCTCCACAAGAGGTGCGGCTCCCAGTGCTGGTGCACGGTCTACACTGGTGCTTTACAATGCTGAAACTTGCTGAGCTCAGGGGCGTGGTTTTTCACACCCCTAAGTGAGAAAGTTGCAGCGCTGTACATTGCCAGTGTAGACAAGCCCTAAGAAACAAAGGGTTGGAGGGGAGGGAGTGTAGAAGGAATGAGCCCAGGCTGGAAAGGTATCTAGCCTGTTAAAGAAATACCTGGAGTTTTCAGGTGCAAGCAAGAACAATTTGCCTTCAAGAACCTCTGCAATCTACCTAAAACAACATTTAGGGTGAGAAATTACTACTTGTAGCCAGTTTCTTTAGTATTTTAAGCTTATATTGCTTTTTGTTTTATTTGCTGGGTAATCTGCTTTGATCTGTTTGCTATCCTTTATAATCACTTAAAATCTATCTTTTGTAGCTAATAAACCGGTTTTTGTTTTCTCTACAACCAGTCTGTGGAATTCATAACTGCGGGGGGGACGACAAAAGCTGTGCATACTGTTCTCCACATTGAGGGAGGGGGCAAATTTCATGAGCTTCCACTGTATAGTTCTCTGTGCAGCACAAGACAATATAATTTTAGGTTTAGACTCCAGAGGGGGTATGCACTTGAGTGCTGGGCAATTCCCTAGCTGAAACCCTCCCATGCAGTGCTGATTTCAGTGTCTGTCTTTCTGCAACTGGTTGTGTCCCTAACTGTGTGTGTGCTGGAGGAGGCTTGAGGGCCTGGCTCAACAGGACAGTGTAAGGGAGCCCAGGCTGGTGAAACAGGCGGGCTCAGCGGTATCCCAGTATGTCAGGTGGTACCCCATCACACTTACGAAACAACGGACACCCCATATTTCAATCTGCCTGAAAAAGAGTATGTGCTTCTCTGAAATGACATTTCTTTAAGTCAATTATTTTTTCCATAATAAGCTATAAGGTGATTACAGGTTCTAACAGATGACAGTATGTTAATGCCATTAACATTCTGTCAGCATTCCTTGTCCGTGTCTTAACGATGCCTGGCTGCTCAGTCACTCTGAGCCCTCATGCTGGAGAAAACGTTTAGCTGGCAGACAATCAGTAGTTTTTGCCTCCCAGTACATGGTTTTCTCCAGTGCCAAGTTGGATGACTACATGAAATAACTCGCTGATAGGAGTCATCCTATCAGTTTAATGAAGAGTGGACATTTCACATATTGCCAAAAACGTTTAAAGAAGGTAACACGTCGTTTCTCAAATGGATCTCATTACACTCAAGACAGGTTATGCGAGGAACCAACAAAACTCATGTTGTGAATACAGCTGTTATTACCACACAACAAGACTTACCATCACTACCTTAAGTAATGGTGACCTGGACATACGGCTGAATGCCAGAAATTATGTCATTGGCGTCAAAAAATTGCAAAAACCCAAATGCTGGAAGTTTTAATTTTGTTTAAATAGTATTTTGTTTTGGCAAATGTCATCTCTTTTTGAAAATCAGAATAAAGAGAAATAACAAATCACTGCTCTGGTACATTACATGAAAGGAATTTTGCCTATATGTCCATTTCTTTGCAATGGGATAATTATTTTCCACTCTCTTTTGTGCATCTTCAAAGTTTCCTTGTTTCCCCAAAACATCTCTGATTCTGCAGACCCTGCCAGGGCTCTTAGATGCCTTGATCTTTTAATTTTATGGGTGGACAATTAATTAGTAAGCCCTCAGAGGACAATCTCATGCAGTGGAGAATGGACTTACAGAACCTTTGTGCAAAAGTGGTCTGGGGACAGCAGTAACAGCAAGGTTCCTGCACCACTTAAGTATACACAAAGATCAACTAGTGTACAACGGGTTACTGAGTGGGTGAAGGATTAAAAAGAGAAGGAGTTGTTTATCTCAAGGCATGAGGAATTCTGGGATATGGGTGGTTTGATTCAGACTTGCATAATGTAGTATAGCCACTGGAGCCCCAGGTTGGGAGGCAGGGTTCAGCAAATCCTAACCTGAGAGTACAGATGAGTGTAGACACTCAAGACCTAGATTAACAAAGTCAGGGTCTGCTAACTCAAATTCTACTAACCCTTTGCTTACATCGCAGTAAAGATATCTTCCCCCTCAAGAGGGAGAACTCAGAAAAAGCTATCTAGGCCATCCACTTCTTCTTGTTTCCTCAGTGCTACTTCCTATACTCTGCAACAGTCCCCAGATTCCCTTCTCAGGCTATGACAACGTTTAGTTAAGATTGTTTAGTTAAATTTCACCCCTTCCTTGGGCTACTTTACCCAGCTGTCCATGTAGGCCTCTTCCCAGACCCTTCAGCTTGAGAGACTTAACCACGGATCTTATTCCTTTCAAGTTTCCCACACTGGACAAAATAAAAGTTCTTATATACAGATTCTCTTCCAACATCCCTCGCTATCAGGCCTACAGCTCCCATAAATCTTAAGAGCTAATAGCACCAGAATTCTCCTGTTCTAGGCTGAAATTGTAACAGGGCAGTATGGGACCTGGATCTCTCTTAATGGGTCAGCTTTTCTTTTGATGCACCAAATCCAAATAAACTCTGGAAAGGAGGAAGTTAATGGTCATAGGGAAACACCTCAAAGACAGACAACCACCATTATACCAGCCTTCAACAGAGTGTATCTAATCCTTAAATCATTAAGATAGCAAACAGAGTTCTCAGATTCCTCACACTCTGCTAATATTACATACCAAACTAAAAACAGTAGCAGCACCCACTACAAAATCCTTTTTCCAGTCTGTGCCAGGGTAGGAGATTGTACACGTCATGCTATTGAACACAGACCTGCATTTGTGAACGCCAGGCCTGACTAGTTCAAGGCTCTGTATCTTGGAATCAATGTAGTGGCCTTAAAGCTTCATATGACACAACAAGTCACAGAATACCTGAAGAGCTACTCAGGCCAATTGCAAACACATTCCCCATGTGCTCTGCTTGCTACAATATCTCCATATGCAATAATGGATCAAATTCAAGGTCCTTCACAGATTAACTGGGCCCTCAATGAGATGGTCTAGGCTACTCTCATAGATTGACACTTCCCCTCCCTCTCATTTTACAACCATGACTGCTTTATTTATCATGAACCATTCAACTGCCCACAGTATAAATGAGACTAGTGGGATCCAGGCACACAGCATTTCTAGCATCGAGAACACAAATATAGAATTCCTCCTGAGAGACATTAGAGCTATTGATATCACCACCTTCAAGAATCCTTTCAAGACATCTCTTTGCAATATAATTCCCATAATTACAAGCTTCCTCTGACAATATTAATAAAAAATAGATCTGTAATCACTTGTAGGCAGGATGGAGAAAACTGAAAGGCAGCACCAAAACTTTGTGATTTGTGTATGTGACAATGTTTTTTGTCTAGTGTTCAGTTAATACTGTGACAGATGCAGTATCAGTGACTAGAAATATAGAAACCACCCACAGATAAAACAAGAAAGGCTTCATTGATTTAAAAATACGTAAATTAAAAGAGAGCTGCATTCTGGATACATCTCATTAGGTTCATTACTTACAACATAACTAGATTTTTTAAGAAATAAAATTCTCTTCTCATTATTGCATACCACATACACTATTATATGCTACATATCAATTCTTCAAAAGTATCAAAAATATGGCAGAATGACTTAAATGCACGAACCTTTCAACTCAAATCCTAGCAAGTAGGTTGTCAGTGCAAATGAGGTTGGTTATTTCAGCCTTGTCTTCATTTGTGTACATCACAAAACCACCACACAGTATCAAAATGTACAGTCTCCGCTCAAGATAGGTCCACAGCTGAAGCAACTACCTGTAAGTTAGTTGTACGTCAGGACACATGTGCAGTAACACAGCTGTGTGAGGAAGCTAACCCACAAAATCCAAACCATCAGTTTGTTCTAAAGTTGTCAAACTGCTTTTCGTAGCCTTCCTTCTCTACTCTCATTGATGTGACTCCTTTTCCTACACACCCAGTCCAGTCTCTCTCTCTCTCTCAAAAATAGAAAGCCTGGCACTGGGTTTCCCTGCCTGGAGTGGCAGTAATTATTTATTGAGGTTTTCTGAATGTCAGAGAGGCAATGATCTTAAAGACAACCAGAGAAAAAATTCCGCCCCACCCCATCAACATGCCCCTATTATGTAAGCATAACAACACCACTTTTTACTGAAAGGTTTTACTAGCAGGTAAAGAGGAAAACTGACATTAAGAAATTCTATGAAGAGTATAAATGTAGATTAGGATGAAGAAAATAACAGGTTTATTTTATAACTTTTTTTTTCAATACGGGCGGGGGGGAGAGGGGAAGATAAATGACAACGAGTGGAAAAAATAAGGCTGAGTTCCCAACTCAGTTCCCTGACTCCAAATAAAGATAGCAAGCCCAACTTCAACAGTCTATTTACTGCCTTGAGAGAGACAAGGTGTGTGAGGAAATATCTTTTATTGGACCAACTTCTGTTGGTGACAGAACTTATCTCTCTCACCAACAGAAGTTGGTCCAACAAAAGATAGCTACAATAATACTGCATATTTATTACATTATTTCTTATGACTACTACTTGCATTTAGTGAGAATACTTGCTGGACCTGGGATTAAAAATTTTGACCATCTTTTCTCTTTATAAAAGAGTAAAAAAATAACTTGTCAAAGGTGGATTTAATGCAATATAGTAAGGTGAGTAAACCAAGCATCACTATTAGAAATAGTTGTTCCGGCTCTTTTCTCACTAACTTGCACCTCGTGTCTGATTAGTCAAGATATAGTTAAAAAGTCAACGGTAATGGTGTGAAACCATTGGCCTTTTAACTATATCTTGCTTCTCTCTGTGGACAAATGAGCACATCTCCTTCCAAAAGGTAAACAGTGATTTGCCCACAAAGAATAGGAAATTCCTAGTACAAGCTACAAGCAATGTGAACTAGCAAACCTTTGGTCAAAAGTATTCCAAGATCTAGACATGGTATCAGATGGTTTCTTTATTACAGGACAAAGTCCTCCCTGGTATAATTATTATAACAGGAAGAAACTGGTCCTGCAAGTACTACCAGTCTTGTCTCTGCCAGCTGCAGATTTTACCACTAGGCCCTTGATGGCTGGATTAATCAACAATGTCCCTAGGCAGAAGAGACTTTGCCAATCATCTGGGACAACATACATGAATGTTATTGTGAATGTCTCACTGAAACAAATTCCAATCCCCGCAAACAAAACAACCCCCTCACTGATCGATGATAAGAAAAAGGCACTGAAAACAAGAGATTGTGCTTTTCAGGGGAAGGGGGGCAGCATGCATCTTTGAATTTTTCCTGAATACTACAATAATCTGCATTTGCTTTAATGGTTAATAAATAAATTTGCCTTACTTTTTCCAAGAACTGCCTTCACAATGTAATCAGATATAGTGCTATCTTTTTAACAAGCCTTGCGGAAAACTGCCTTTGCCCATACAGTGAGAGCAACTAAGGATTAAACTTCCCCTTCCACACTCCCCTCACAACAATGAATATGAACTTCAAAAGCCTAAGGTTGTCTCTACACCACAGAGACTACACCAGCATAACCCTGTAATGTAGATGCAGCCAGACAGAAGGACTTTTATGTTGGTGTACAATTGTTACCTGCCCTAGCCAGTGGCAGATTAATGATTTTGCCACTCCTAGGCCCAGAAGTAATTGCTGCCCCTCCCCCCCCTCAGCTCGCCTCCGCTCTGCCACCACCTCCTCCCCTGAGCGCGGTGCCGGGACCTGCTTCTCCCGGCTCCCTGACAGTACTTGTGCGTGAAACAGGTTTGCAAAGGAGGGGGGAAGGGGCGGAATGCAGTGCACTCAAGAGAGGAGGCGGCGGCAGAGCAGAGGCAAGGGATTTGGGGAAGGGGACCAAAAGGGGCAGGGAGGGGGCGGGGAAGGGGTGGAGTTGGGGCAGGGCCAGGGGGAGAGGGTGCAAACCAGCACCAGTGGAAGCAGCCTCTGGCTGCTATTATAAATTTGCCGCCCCTGCAAATTTGTCGGCCTAGGCGTTAATACTCCGCTGTCCCTAGCAAAGTTAGCTATGGCCATAGAAGCATTCTTCCACTGACATACCCGCATCTACACGGAGCGGTGGGGGGTTAGGTTGCCATAGCTATGGCATCAGGGCTGTGTTTCTCTCATACCCCTGCCTGACAGATGTATGTTGAGCTAAATTTTAAGTGCAGCTCGCATCTAGTTTGGACCATTCAAAAACTATTAGGCATGGGAAAATATGTTAATAAAAACAAAATGGTAGGTACTGGAATAACCTGGGTTTGGTTGGCTCTCAAAATGTTGGGATGATTAACCACCAAAAATGAAGAAGGCCAGAGGGACTGTGTAGTGGCTGCAGCCTTCTCCCTGCTTAAGGAGATGTAAGCTATATAGTAGCTGTACTATAGCAGGCTGCTAATAAATGGCACTGTATACAATGGCGCTATAAACATTATGTAAAGCAAAGGACTCTCTGGAAAAAAGAAAGGAAAAGAAGTTCTATAAATCTAGGACCAAAAAATCGAAGTCTCACTTATAAGATGGGACTATATCTTGGAAAGCAGTGACTCTGAAAAGGACTTACGGTCATGGTAGCTAACTGAATATGATGCTGTAACTAATAGGGCCAATGAGACACAGGAATATCAAGTACAAGTAGAGCTGTGGTATTAGGCCTAATGCATATGGCATTAGTGAGACTATTACTGGGATAATGTGTTCAGTTCTAAACTCCACACTTCAAAAAGAATGTAGATATATTAGAAAGGTTCAAAAAGGAGTTACAAAAATAATTCAAGACCTAGAAAATACAGTACAGACTACAGAAATTTAATCTATTTAGTTTATCCAAGAGAAGGTTAGGAGGAGTCTTGATCATGGTCTACAGGTATCAACATGGGGAAGTCATTTCTGACAGCACACAGATCTTTAATCTAGCAGAAAAAGGCATAATGAGATCCTATGGCTGGAAGATGAGGTTAGACAAATTCAGACTAGAAATAAGATTCAATTTTTAACAGTGAAGGTAATTAATCCTTGGAACAAATTACCCAGGGATATGGTGGATTCTCCATTACTTGACACCTTTTAATCAAGACCTTTCAAAAAGATATGCTACTGCTCAAACAGAAGTTATGGATTTGATGCTGAATTGATTGGTTGACATTCTTTGGCATGTACTATGCAGGAGAACAGACTAGATGTTCCTAATAGTCCCTTTCTGGCCTTAAAATCTAGAAAGTAAACTGCTCAAGGTGGAAGTAGTAATAGCCTAGAGTCTGTCTGCTTCTGCAAGGCGTCTACTCCTTATAACCCTAACAGTTCCAACTCAGACCTCATTATTTCTAGCGGTACTGTCTGCTATGCACATTAAGGCAAAAGAACAATGATTAACCACTTGAAAAAGGTAATAATCCCCTAAAATTATTGTCATAAAAATAAAGGGAAGGATAACCATCTTTCTGTATACAGTGCTATCAAATCCCTCTTGATTTTAAACCCCTCTATAAAAACCCTCACCTGTAAAGGGTTAAGAAGCTAAGATAACCTCGCTGGCACCTGACCCAAAATGACCAATGAGGAGACAAGATACTTTCAAAGCTGGAGGGGGGGGGGCAAAGGGTCTGTCTGTCTGTGTGATGCTTTTGCCAGGACCAGGTCAGGAATGCTCTTCAGAACTTCTGTTAAGTTAGTAAGTAACCTAGCTAGAAACACGTTAGATTTACTTTTGTAAGATGGCCGGTAAAATAAGCTGTGCTGAATGGAATGTATACTCCTGTTTTTGTGTCTTTTTGTAACTTAAGGTTTTGCCTACAGGGATTCTCTATGTTTTGAATCTGTTTACCCTGTAAGGTATTTACCATCTTGATTTTACAGAGGTGATTCTTTTACCTTTTCTTTAATTAAAATTCTTCTTTTAAGAACCTGATTGATTTTTCATTGTTCTTAAGATCCAAGGCTTTGAGTCTGTGTTCACCTGCACAAATTGGTGAGGATTTTTATCAAGCCTTCCCCAGGAAAAGGGGTGTAGGGCTTGAGGGGATATTTTGGGGGAAGACAACTCCAAGTGGGCTCTCTTCCTGTTCTTTGTTAACACGCTTGGTGGTGGCAGCATACGGTTCAAGGACAAGGCAAAGTTTGCACCTTGGGGAAGTTTTTAACCTAAGCTGGTAAGAATAAGCTTAGGGGGTCTTTCATGCAGGTCTCCACATCTGTACCCTAGAGTTCAGAGTGAGGAAGGAACCTTGACAATTATACTGCCTGGAGTGCTTTTATTACTATTTTAAACTGAAATTTCTGAACAATTATACAGGGAAAATATATATACTCCTGAACATGGAGCTGCATTGATATTTCTAGGACAACCAATCTAAAAACAAGTCTGTGCAGAGTTCTAAAGCAAATCTAAAATAAACCAAATCTAATTCTACTATCAAAGGCTCTCTTTTCATTTAGTTTCAGCAACTTCTCCACTAAATCTGCTATTCAGATAGATGTGACTCCATGATTCCTCACATTTTTAGTCCATAAAATGTGTTAAAATAACAGTTCAAATTTATATCAAGTTAAAGACTACAGACAAAATAACTACATAAATTAAAATTAAAAAGTTTTAATTTAACATTTTAATCAGCCTACCATGTTTATCTGAATAAAATTTCTCTGCAATGTTTTAGCTTTGAACAGTTTGTGGAATACTGTATCACTACTCTCTTCTTCCATGTCTTTGTGTAAATATGAATGCAGCTTCATGAGATAATCGCTCTGATAGTTACAGATTACAGTACATGAAATACTACTCACTGAAGTCATAACTTACAGAGAAAGAGAGAAAAAACAGGTGATATGAAATTACAAATTAAATTGTTTAAAGGGGGAACAAGAAAAGCAAGAATACATATTTCAATTTTGTAAGTAAGCTTTACATTCATTCTTCATCACTTAAAGCCTAATCAATACCTGGACCTGTTTCTTACTTCTCTTCTCTCTCTCTCTTTTTTTTAAGCACATGAAAACTGGGTCAATATTTTCTCATCATAAAATTTGCTTCACTGTTGGGAATAGGGTGCTCTATTAACTGACCTCTTCTCTTAGTACGGCATCATGCAATATTTATTTAATATTCACTGAAGACAGCTCCAGCTACAATTGATACTGAGTAGCCTCTTGTATTGGTGTACAGGGAAAGGGAAACAATACCTTTAATTACGATATATACATGGAAGTGCATCCCAGAGCTCCCTCTGCTGAGAATGATTAATGTTCTGACATTTTTGTCATCCTTTTTCTGAAAAGCACAAGCAGTTATAAAGCACATTGAGCTCACTCTCCCTGAAATTCCACAAGTTTCTAATTTCACTGTGTGCCATCAGCACCCAAACAATTCTACACTGGGCTGACAGAAACACACAAGGGAAGCAGAAAGACCTCCTTTTTGTCTCTTTTAAGCAGCAGTGTTGTTCCTGAGTCTAAAAAAAAAAGTATTTGAGTATAAAATAAAAGGGTGTATTTAATGGTGATAAGAAATATCAATTTTGATCATGTACTACAATTTAATTTACTGGAACTGCCTTTCTAAAAATAAAAATCAACCATTTATCAGGTCATCAATTAATTATGAAAACAAAAATCCTTAGACAGAAACAGTTGTTTTCTTACAGACTTATCTATTTTGTCAAGTCATCAAATTTGTTCAATGTTACAGTATGATAAAGCAGCCAGGCACCTACTACTGCCTAACATGCCTCTTTTAATTACCAAGAGCCATGGATGGCATCTCGCTGTCATATCAGAAGTGTGGTGATGTGCAATGAAGTGAAGCAGTTTCGTTAGTTCAGTTTCACAGCTCCAGCCTTAACTTCCATAGAAAACTCATCAGGCCCCAGAATTTTGGCAGCATGAAAAAGTTAGCAGCGATCTATTAAAATGAAATTGTTCTTACCTTTTAATTCCTCTGTGCAGTCTGGTTCTACCAATGCAGTCAGATGAAGGAGTCCCATTTCTTTAAAAAAATCAGGAAGGAAGCAACAGAATTTTAGCATTTTCATATGATCCAGCCACCATTGTCACTCATACTTACCCTATGTGAGCTATTTCAAAGATTTAAGTAACTGATCCGCACTATAAACATACATACAGAACAAGAGCATCAACATTTTTTCAGAGAACTGAAGGACATGGTCCTGCAATGGTTTAACTCATGTGTACCAATAGAATTACCAGGTAAGAAATTACACTCTTTCCAGCCTAAATATCACCATTGCAGATGGATTTGATCTGACTGGCTCTTCCCCACATATTGAACTTGAGGATGATGAAGGAAACTCCTTCAACCACCTTGAAAATAAAGAAAACCCTCGAAATCAAGAAAACCATCTCAAATGAAAGAGAGAAGCCCTAAATAATGGGTCATGGGGATATGACAGGTGGTCAAATACAAGAAGCTGCTAGGAAATGAGAAACTAAGATTAGAATTTACGTGAAAACTCTGACAGCCTAAGTGCAGCTACAACTGAAACCTGCACCCTGAGGAACCCAGGGGTGAGCCCTTTGTCCAAAGCCTTTAGAATAGGACTTAAAACACTGGAAGTGATTCCCTATAATAGGCAGAGAAGGTACTCTTTTTTTCTCAAGTGTGAACTAAACTAAATGTGGATCTAGCTCCTGAAGGATGCTCTGTTCACAAAACAAGCTGACTGAATGAGCAGACTGGATTGTGGTTAAGGAAGGGAGCCTGGGAAAGTAGATGAAGTAGGAGGTTGGAGCTTTAGAACTGTTATGCAAAATATTCTGGTAACACAGATTATTCTGGCCATATTCAGGACCGTTTTCTTATGAAACCCTGAAGCAAATGGGATGGAAGGCAATGCATAAAGCAAGAGGAAAGTTTTTGATATAAATTAGCCCTGAACTACTTTCCTGTGGTCCAGCCAGAAACTGTTAATGGTCCATGCAGGGAAGACAGCACTTGAGAGCTTATGACTCACTCTCTCACTGCACCTCATCGCAGTGTGGGCTGTAAACTGGCTTGTTGGAAAAAGTGTGTACCACTTGCTTTAAGGGCTATTGAGCTAGGGAGTGACTTTCTGGTGCAGCTTCAAACCAGGTCCCCCCGTAGGTGACCAGAAAAGGGGTGAGGGATTATATAGGTCCATGCCAGTGCAAGAAAAGTCTTTTACTTGGACCAAGTGGAGCAGCACCAATCCTTCAACCCATGAATGTAGTGAAATACTGGGTTCTGTAAGGATCAGCTGTGGGCAGCACTGTGCTAGCTGCTCCTTTCTTGGGGGACTGGGGAGGAATTTTTTCCTTACCACAAGATTGGCCAAGGTAAGCGGGGTTTCTGGGTTTTTTTTGCCTTCCCTTCAGCAGGTTTGGGGGTTTTGTTGGAGCAAAATTGAAATGGGAGTTAGGCTATAACGTTGAAACTCATTATGTAAATGTGAGGCAGATGTCCAGTGCAGGTACTCTGTAGGGAAGGGATGCAGCAGCAATCAGAGAAAACAGATTGGTAAAGGATTTAAAGGATGTATTCTTTAAAAGAGTGGAAACCAGGGGGTGGGAGGAGGGGGGCTTAGGGCTCATACGACTAGTATGGCAGGGAGCCAAACTCCCCTCCCTCCAAACCTTCATTCAAGAGGCTGGATGGTGAGGTCCCAGCAGCACGATGGGTAAGGGAGAGGGTTGACAGAAGCCCCTTGAGAATATATTGAAAAGATTATGCAGTTACTTGTACTGTATAGTTTTATCTGCTGGGTATTCCCAGATATGTAAGGATAAAGTTGTGGCCTAATTAAATCCCGTGTCTCCTGTCCTTCTTCCAGCATGGCCGAACAATGACTTTTCTCTAACTCCCTTACAAATTAGTATGCCAGTTGGCAGGATTGCTCCACTTTACATTAGTCCACTGATCATGCTCAACAGATTTCTCCAAATGCATTAAGGTGAGCCCACTGGCAAACATACCTACCTGTACGGCCTCTCCTATGGAGGAAGTTGAATACTCATACTACATTCTATCAGCCCCTCAAGCTGCTGTAAATAAATACATATACAAACCTCATGAGTCAGGAACAGGCAAACACACATTAAACATTTTCTCATTTAAAGAAATATGTGGATTTCTATATTAAATTACTGACTGAAAATTTCCTTTAACCACAATGGAAATGTAGTCAGTTCCACATAAATTTGATAGTCAGCTTCTTGCACATACATTTCTTTACTCTTGACCAAAAGTTGAACTACTTCATAAGTGAAAATTTTTGAAAGAGTGGAAGGGTGGAACAACCAGAAGTTAAATCTTGAGACAGTGACTGACATACAGCTGTCTATTTTAGTTACTTTTAGATAAAGAATTCACAGTATTTATTCCCTACAGAGATAAAATGATAAGTCAATCTTCAGTTCAGACTATTTAATCATACTTACCAGAGCTGGCACTTTTCTCCTAAAATTATAACTTTCAAAAAAATCAAAACAGACAATGACTATCAGCAACTTGTAATACTTTAAATTAAAGTTTAAAGTTTCTTGATGAGCCAAAATTTTGCAGCCAAAACTTCTCACTAAGTATTTTCCATTTTCTACCCTTCTTTCCATATTCTTTGAGCCTGAAGTGATGCAACCACTATCAAAAAGTTGTTCTTGGATCATATAAAGATATACTCTCTCCAGTTTACGACAGGATCCTGGGTATTCAGTTCCTTCAGTGGGAAGCCTTGAGAGTGGTGTCATCTTTTTTCTTAAAAGTCTGATTATAAATGCTACAAGCTACAGAGAAGAAACACTCAAAATTTTCTGATATGCTCTTCCCTGTGCAAAACAATAAACATGAAACAACACACACTTCTAACTGTTAATTTCAAATATTGTAAATATTTAATAAGACAGACAAAACAACTAAGATTATCAAACCAGAAGTGCAAAAAGGATATGGTCATCTTTTCCACAAATTTATCATGTGCATCTTCTGATTTAGGGAACATCTTTATGTCGTTTTCTAGACGCTGGATCTGAAGTTCCATTGAATCAAGGTTGCTCTTGAGATTTTGAGCTGAAACTTAGAAAAGGAATGAGACAATGAATTAGAAAAACTTCTGGAATTCTAATTTAAAGAAAAAATGTTAAAGAAAAGCAATATCAAGAAAAGCAATGTCGGTAGAAGTATTCTTGAGGTAAAGAGAATAATTCCACGAAGCAGGCTCTCATTTTTCTGAATTACTGCTCATAAAAATTCTACCCTTCATAAAATAAGTGAGAATGTGTAATATAATATACCAAATCATCATGTTAAATGTGGGAATGTCACCATTTTATTCAGCCATTAGTTCAAATGGATCTATTTCTATTTAAATTTATTGATGGAAATTCTAATATTTCATTCTTTTAAATCTAATTTGAAGATTAAAGAGAAACTAAGGTTCAAAGAGATTTTATCTTATTAATGCATGTACTTGGCTATATAAATGATTTAAGGGAAAATTATAGAAAAAGATCAAATATTTTTCTTTTTATTGAAATACACTGATTTCTATAAACCAACATCTGTGGAAGCCCTCAATACTTTTAACACCTACCGACAAAGATTTGGATACTAGGAGCTGTTGACACTTTACACAAATACAAATGAAGAACATATGGTGAAACAGCAATAATATTAATTTTAAAATAAAATATTCTGTAATATCTCAATGTACCCTCAAACACTGTATTAATTATGGCTTTATTATCCTTGAAATTCTTCACACCTTTTTTCCTGTCCTTCTCCTTGAAGACTTATCTCAAGGACCCTATTAAAAATGTGCTAGTATTGCATATTCATTTTACACCTTCTCCAGCCTGGTTCTTACAGGGTCCTTTTCTACCTTTCACTTGCTCCATGCTCCATGCTTTCCTACTCCTGCCAGCATCTTTGAAGAATATTATCTGACAATGATCTAAAGAATTAACTTTTTCCTAATTTGGATGGCTATGACACTAAGCATAGGGCTTCCAGACTGTGGGTTGTAATATGCTTCCATGTGAAATAAAGCACATTCTTCAATCAGGGTGGATAAAAATCAATTATTTTTTTAAAAAATGAAATAATAAAAAAATTTTTCTTAAATTTAAATCAGATTTTTTTTATAAAAGTTTTTTTCCTCAAAAAGCATATCTCAAGATAGTTTTAATTAAGATACATTATAGCTCAAAGATATCTCATCATGGATAGGGATTATAAATTCTAATTCTATGGTATAAGACAATAGATTCATGTAATGTTTAAGGACAGTTCTGAAAATGAGTTCCAATAGTTCATGGATTAGAGACCCAATCCTATGGGGCTCCAGGGGCTTCTGTTTAGATTATTTACGTTAATCTTTCTATCTACCAAATGGGACTCAGTGCTCAGTCTAGAAGATACCATCAGAGATGCTTAGTTTTGCAGTTCTCAAACAGTGGATTTGTGTCTCCAGAGATAATATGCTTGTTAACAGCAAAAATGTTTTTAATTAAATAAATAAATATATAATATATAGAGGTGAGAAATAACAGACCACAACCTATTGTCCCTCTGCAGATTTGTGTACACAGAGTCAATCCCTTACCTCTCTCTAAAAGTGCAAAGTTTCAAAAAAGTTCAATGAACAGAAGACTGTTGGGGGCGGAATAGATCTGGACAAGGAGAAGAAGTCTGGAGATAAATGTGAGAAGGGAGGGACAGGCAGTAGAAACAAAAGTGAAACTGTTTGAGCAGCATATTCCAGAAGTCTTGAGGTCTTTCTGAGTGTACTCCTCATTGAATTGAGATCTACCATACTAGAAGGGAAAACCTATAATGACAGCAGGCCGTAAAAGAGATCCAGTTTGGGAATAAGAACCATTCAAGAAATATATGTTTGTTGATGACGTTTTAAAGAAAGTCACAGCAGTGAACTAGTGGAAGTCACTTAAGCACTTGGATTTAGAGACTGTTGAAGTGATAATCTCACTTTTAACAGCAGGAGCTTCTTCTGCTGGTGTAGAAAGAATATTTTCTTCCTTTGGACTAATTTATTCCAAATTGAGAAATCATTTGGGACCTGAAAAAGCAGAAAAGCTTGTTTTTCTTTTTCAGATTATGAACAAACATGAAAATGAAGGTGAAGACGACTGAGTTAGCTGCAGAAGCCAATACTTTAAGTTTCTCATGTTGACCTGGCTGACACAGTCGATTTAATTTTTTTTTTTTTTTTTAATTTCATGTAATTATTTTAGTTAAATACAATGTTAACAAAAACAAACTTATTTTAAAAACTTGAATGTTTAACTAAATTTAAAAATTCCTATGCTTGTTTTGTTAAAATATTATATGTTTGCTGTTGAAGAAAAAAATCCAGAATACATAACTTTGTTGTTTTAGTTAAATAAAAATATTTAAATGCCTGTCTGGCGATGTTCTCCTTCTAATACAGCATGGCAAGAAAATCCTCCAAATACTAATGATTAATTCATATTTGAATTGGAGATTGTTTACCTCCCAAAGACTTCATAAATATCTGGTTCAATTACCTTTGGTAAATGAAATAACCAAACAATCATTCATTTTTTGATGTAGCTGTAAAACTAATCTGAAAAGTTTTCAAAACAAATCACTTTAAAAATGTATATAGTGTATACTTTCTAAAAATGAAACCTACATCTATCTCTGCGTTGTGAAGAATATATATTAAGGTTATAACAACCAACAAGAATGCACTTTTATGTAGAAATCCATGATTAAATCGAGTCTTCCAGACTAGTGATTTAAATCATGTTTTAAATCAATTTAAAACAAATCTACCCTGTCCCCAACAGAGAAAGAAAAGGAAAAAAAAAAGGATAGAACTACAGTATTAGCTGGCAATTTTAAATCTTTCACAGCTGTATTGGTTTTAGAATGGAATATGCAAAATCAAATTCTTGGCAGAATTTCAGCAGTAGAATGATACTACTGTGGTAGCAAAGTACTCTTGCTACAATGACATGAGTCCTTTCATAACTCAGAGTGGAGAAATTGCCAGAAAATATGCACAGAAAGTTCAGACATTGTAGGGGGAGAGAGAGAATAGGGGCTGGTGGAGGAATCAAACACCAAATATAGGAATATAAGAAATTAATTGATGTTCAACACGCACAGTTGAGTATTACTTTTTTTTTTTTTTTAATGGCAGGCCAGTAACTGATCTTCCACTGGAGGAGTTTAAAAAAGATTTGTCTTGTTTAAAAACCAAACCAAACCAAACCAACCAAACAAAAAAAAAAAACACACCAAAATATCTTGGCACTTGTTGCTTTTCTTAGGGACTAATCCTGTGAAATGAGCCTCAACTACTATGGTCTTCACTGGGAATTAAGGATATCCAGAAACTGGCAGGGACAACTGTGAAGAGAGACCTTCATAATGAGGAAGCTTAGATGTATTTTTTTAAAACCTTAACCAATTCAACCCCCCCCCCTTTTTTTTTTTTGTAATTTGTTTTAGAAGGTTTGTTAACTAAAGAGATCTGATTCCACAAGAGGTGTCTCCTTCACATTCTCCCTCACCCCCATTCTCCCTCACCCTCACCCCCATTTGATATGGTTAGAACATTCCACATCACAATTATTTCCATTGTACCAGTGGGAGGACAAACATGGAAGGTGAAGCAGGGTTATAAGGGAGAATGCTCTCAGCAAACCCAAATGTATTCAGTATAGGAAGAAAATACTGACAAAGCAGGTTGCTATTTGTATTTAAAAAATCTTGAAGTACTGACTTCCTCCTTTAATTTCCTCTCTGATCATACAAAACAGTTAGGTTCGGTTTAATACAAATATGTATGTGCTATCTCTACACGCAAAATACGCATTTTTGAACCATATTCTGCCATCTGCCTTCTGATGTGCACCACATATAGCTGTGGAGCTCACAAAAATCAGTCCCTAAGGTTGGACAAGAAATCACAATAGCATATTTTCCAAGATTAACCCTTTAATATTAGTATACTGTTTCACAGCCAGATCCTTCCTCAGCATTACTTTCTGAGAGTCTAGAATTTTGCCGCTTTCATTTTAAAGGAAATGTCTTTGACACAAACTAGCAAGCTTTTAATGACAGTGGAGACAGCTTTATAGACGACTAGTCTCACTCTAAGGCAGATATCTACTGATTGATTACAAGGTCTCTTTGTTGAATGTTTTATGTCTTATACCATATCACTGCATACAAGATGCAGTACCAAGCCATTTAAAACTACAGTTATGTAGTTCTTTCCTGCAGTTTATCTGATTGTGCTTCCAAAGTTCATTTTAATAAGGGGACTCAGTTGATCTATAGGTGTAATACACTAGACACCTTTTCACAGGTTTTCATTTTTTATTAAATTGGTAAGTTTTGCTGTTTCACAAGTGACTCACCCAGAACACTTACTATGAATATTTATCTTTTTCCTTTTCTTTTTGTACTTAAAATAAAACGGTGTGATTAAAAAATAATAAATCAAAAGGTTTTAAACTAAGAGATAGGAGAAGTCTCACACACACACACACAGTGGAAACACAGATAGCGAAAAAAATGATGCAGATGTAAATCCACTACACACAGCAAAAATCTATTAAACTGACCCTGTTCTCATCTGAACCCATTTCGTATTGGTGTAACTTCATGGAACTTAGTGTAGTTACTGCCAATTTAAAGCGGCAACAAGTCATAAGTATCAAATTCCAATATACTGCATCTATCTTCTTTTATTATTTTAATTGAGGGGGGAGGGTGAGATACTAGATGAGCAGAAGATGCAATAGCACAGCCAACGTAGTAAGGCCCAGGTCTTGCAAACATGACCCATGCAGGCTGACCTTTGCACCCAGTGCAAATAGTTTATTGGTTTATTCATTTTTGGTGAGCCTGAAGAGAAACAGTGATATTTATGTTGTAAGCGAAGAACTTGTTTGAATTACAACAGTAATAGGTTTTATCAGCAACATGATATATTTGAATACAGAGAAAACAGCACAGAAGTAAAATGTGCTAGAACATTTTCTATAAATTATAAATTATAAATTCTGAAAAATAAATTAGAAAGATGGAAATGGTTATTTTGTTGGTAAAGAGAAAAGGAGCTGGTAAATAAACTGGCACAATAACAGAAAACAAAGTTTAACTGCATTCAGCACTGTGAAAATATTTAAGTGCATAACTGCCTAGCATAAATAGTCCTTTATCTTTGCATTTGAAATTTAAAAGTATCAAGACAAAACCAATTAACAATGACAAAAAAGTATAACGAGTTTCTGTGCTTAATTAATCCTCATATTAGATGAAAAATCACCCAACTACTTCCCTACTGGGTCTTAGAAATCTTAGTATGTTGAAATTGGGGGGGAAAACCCACATGGGATGCATTTAAAAGTGACTTTATTATAATTAGTGAACTACGAACAAGTTAAAACTTCCCTGGATTCAGAAGCACACTACACAGTACTTGTGTTGGTGTCTTACTGAAACCATGATCAAATAAACTTTTAAAAAGCTATACACTCTACAGACACCAGGGTCTAACTCACCCCATGTTTAGATAATGAAAACAGATAGTAACAGCAACATTATAAAAGGTACATATGCAGCCAAGTGGGAGTAAACAACCTACTACTTTGAACAAATGAGGCACCTAGATGCCATGTTCTGAATATACCAAGTTTTTACATTTCACTTATTTTTATGTGTTTTTTGTCTCGTTCTCTGGAACAGATGTAACTCCTTCCCCATTTCCTAGGCCCTACACATCAGTACCCAGCATGCTAGATGCTCCTTCCCCAGAAGCCTGAGGAAAGGCTGCAAGTTTTTATTCCTGCACCAGTGTGACATGATGTTTAAATCCTGCATTAACAAGGTGGGGGTCACTATCAGGAATCAGAGACTGTGGCTTGTACCAGTCCAACACCATGATGGAAATTAGGCATGGAGAAAGACCACCCCTCAGCTACAGAGGCACTCCAGAAAGATTCTTTTTACAGGTTTCAGAGTGGTAGCCAAGTTAGTTTGTATCAGCAAAAACAACAAAGAGTACTTGTGGCAACTTAGAGACTAACAAATTTATCTGGGCACAAGCTTTCGTGGGCTAAAACCCACTTCCATCAAATGTATGGAGTGAAAAATACATTAGGCAGATATAAATACACAGTACATGAAAAGATGTGAGTTGCCTTAGCAAGTAGGAGGTCAGTGCTAACAAGACAATTCAGTTAAGGTGGAAGTGGGCTATTCTCAACAGTAGAATACTTTGTAGTGGTAATGAGGCCAATGTAATTTCAAACAGTTGACAAGAAGGTGTGAGTAACAGTAGGGGGAAATTAGTTTTTGTAGTCACCCATCCACTCCCAGTCTTTATTCAGGACTAATTTGACCGCGTCCAGTTTGCAAATTAATTCCAGTTCTGCAGTTTCTCGTTGAAGTCTGTTTTTGAAGGTTTTTGTTGTTGAAGAATTGCCACGTTTAAGTCTGTTATTGAGTGTCCAGGGAGATTGAAGTGTTCTCCGACTGGTTTTTCAATGTTATAATTCTTGAAGTCTGATTTGTGTCCATTTATTCTTTTGCATAGAGAATGTCCAGTTTGGCCAATGTACATGGCAGAGGGGCACATGATGGCATATATCAGATATGTGGATGGAGTTGGCAATGGATCCCTGCATCCAACCCCGTTGCCAACTCTGTCTGCATATCTATTCAAGGGACTCCATCATAGGACCTAACCACATCAGCGGGGCTCGTTCACCTGCACATCTACCAATGTGATATATGCCATCACGTGCCAGCAATGCACCTGTGCCATGTACATTGGCCAAACCAGACAGAATCATAGAATATCAGGGTTGGAAGGGACCTCAGGAGGTCATCTAGTCCAACCCCCTGCTCAAAGCAGGACCAATCCCCAATTAAATCAGTCTCTATGCAAGAGAATAAACGGACACAAATCAGGTGTCAAGAATTACAACATCCAAAAACCAGTCGGAGAACACTTCAATCTCCCTGGACGCTCAATAATAGACTTAAAAGTGGCAATTCTTCAACAAAAAAAACTTCAAAAAACTTCTCCAACGAGAAACTGAAGAACTGGAATTAATTTGCAAACTGGACAAATAAAGACTGGGAGTGGATGGGTCACTACAAAAACTAATCTTTTCACGTACTGTGTATCTTCATAAATGATCTGGAGGATGGTGTGGATTGCACTCTCAGCAAATTTGCGGATGATACTAAACTGGGAGGAGTGGTAGATACGCTGGAGGGGAGGGATAGGATACAGAAGGACCTAGACAAATTGGAGGATTGGGCCAAAAGAAATCTGATGAGGTTCAATAAGGATAAGTGCAGGGTCCTGCACTTAGGATGGAAGAACCCAATGCACAGCTACAGACTAGGGACCGAATGGCTAGGCAGCAGTTCTGCGGAAAAGGACCTAGGGGTGACAGTGGACGAGAAGCTGGATATGAGTCAGCAGTGTGCCCTTGTTGCCAAGAAGGCCAATGGCATTTTGGGATGTATAAGTAGGGGCATAGCGAGCAGATCGAGGGACGTGATCATTCCCCTCTATTCGACATTGGTGAGGCCTCATCTGGAGTACTGTGTCCAGTTTTGGGCCCCACACTTCAAGAAGGATGTGGATAAATTGGAGAGAGTCCAGCGAAGGGCAACAAAAATGATTAGGGGACTGGAACACATGAGTTATGAGGAGAGGCTGAGGGAGCTGGGATTGTTTAGCCTGCAGAAGAGAAGAATGAGGGGGGATTTGATAGCTGCTTTCAACTACCTGAAAGGGGGTTCCAAAGAGGATGGCTCTAGACTGTTCTCAATGGTAGCAGATGACAGAACGAGGAGTAATGGTCTCAAGTTGCAGTGGGGGAGGTTTAGATTGGATATTAGGAAAAACTTTTTCACTAAGAGGGTGGTGAAACACTGGAATGCGTTACCTAGGGAGGTGGTAGAATCTCCTTCCTTAGAGGTTTTTAAGGTCAGGCTTGACAAAGCCCTGGCTGGGATGATTTAACTGGGAATTGGTCCTGCTTTGAGCAGGGGGTTGGACTAGATGACCTTCTGGGGTCCCTTCCAACCCTGATATTCTATGATTCTATGATTTATACCTGCCCATTGTTTTTTCCCACTCTAAGCATCTGATGAAGTGCGTTTTAGCCCACAAAAGCTTGTGCCCAAATAAACTTGTAAGTCTAAGATGCCACAAGTACTCGTCATTCTTTTTACACAGTAGTTTCACCATTTCTGTATCTACGCCCCCGAGAAATATTCATCTCTTAGTCAGAGATTTTTGATGCCAGGTGCAATTCAACAAAATTCAAACAATATATTCATTCAGACATGTGCATGTGCAATGAAACAGTGAGTCTTTTTCCCAGCAAACAAGAGTCTTTTCTACACAACAATGAGTATTTGCCTCAGCGACTATGGGTTTGCCAGAAAGTGGATCTGACAACTGTGGCTTCCCTAAAAACTCTTCTTAGCAAGCGTAGGCTTCCCAGAAAATCAAGTTGAGAGTGTTATGTTAGAAGAAACTCAACTAGCTGGACAATTGTGATGATACATGTGGCAAATGCTATCTGGGGTCTCAAAAACTCCCAAGACTCTTTTGGTGCATTTCTTTTGAAAAACAAAAACCACTGAAATGATGAATATAATAACAATACTGAAATATTAATATAATCATATCATAACTGCTGCCTCAAAATTAAAACAATCTGATGCTAGAATACCTTCATAGTTAATGTGGGGGTCAAACTGACCCCAATAAAATTGGAATGACTTTTTTTACTACACTAAAGCCACAACTGGTATTCGGATTAAATAAATTATAACAGGTTGTTCCCATCATAGTTTGAGAATATGTAAAGAAAGAAGAGGCAGTGGTTTGCCTGTCATGTTTTATTTCAATTTTGGTACGCGTTTGGGGTCCAGGAGACCCCAAAGATCTTAGAAGTGTAATATTTCATTTTTACCACTGACATTGAAGGGTCTAACTGACTCCAGTACCTTTTTAATGACTTTTTTTACCAGTACACAGAAACCACAACAGGTAGGATGACAGAACCACTGAGGAAAGACTGAACTCCATCCTAGTTTGAGAATACTTAAGAAGCACAGATTTGGCATGACAATTTTCATTTACATTTTTGCACACATTGGGGTTAGATAGGCCCCAAAACATTAGGAGGTTATATAGAATAAGTCTGAGGGATGATTTACACATGAAAGAGTTGTACTCCTCCATTGACAAGTGCCCAACTTTCATTAACAGCACTACTAATTATGTGTGGAAATAGATTACAACGTATTTGAATTAGCATGTGTAGGTTCTGCACAAAATCCCAAAGGCAGTCTGATTTGCTTGGAAGTGTTTGTAAGTGAATCAATGACATCATCACAGCTTCCAAGCAGCTAGAATTTAAAGAAAAAGTCACAGTCAAATGTATGGATATTTCTAAAAAAACAGCAAAACAGTGGAAACACTGCCAGACGTTTGTAGAAACGTGTATCTTATGAGCACATAAGCATGGAAACTGCGTTCCATTGATAAAACCTTATATTTTGATTCCTAAGATCCTAACAAATTGAATTTTGTTTCTTCAACTGACAACATTTTAAGCCTTAGCTCATGGATAGAGGTAACAACGAAATTCAAAAGCACTTGCGTTATTCAACTAAATGTCTTAACTAAGATAAAAGTACAAAGGCAAAGACTTACTCTCTACATTTATTGAAGTATTTTAGTTTTTGACACACAGGACAAAAGACAATTTTGTAGATAATCTGTAAGATGTCCCTTAACTAGCCAAACCAGCGTCATTCAATGACATTTTTAAAAACAGAAAGAAATGTCAGAGGTGAGATCTTCTCCTTTTATGTGGGGGAGTATGTCTGCCTTTTGTTTATGAAGTAAACAACCTTTAGGTACTTATTGATTCCTTGGTGATTCTGAATACTCTGAAAGCATCAGTAGTCAAGCAGGTCATTCCCCAATCTTTGTGAGCATATCTTCAATGCAGTTAGTCTGGGCTAACATGGGTGGAGCACCCCACAGCAAAACCCTATCCATGCAAGACCAATGTAACTGCATCCACAATGGTGCTGTACTAGCTCGCGTGCTGGGCTGGATTTCTAGCAGGCTATCCCATGGCATGTAGTGTTGCATTAAACTGGACACTCTACAAATTCAGTCGCAGGATGCTCTCTCTCACCCCTAATAGGAGAAGCTGTCTGTGGCAGTGACATGAGAACAGTACTTTATGTAAATAACTTCCAAGTGAACTTATTCATTATTAATTCAGACAGTTCTGCTAATGAAAACAAAACAGCATTTCCCAGAAAGAACTTTTAATGAGAATGTCATTAAGGAATTCAGTAATCTGCCTCAGAGCTGGACCCTGAAACCTTGGGGTCCTCACAAGTCTGCCAAGTAACAGGGAGGGTGCCCTTGTCAAATCCAATACTTTTTCATGAAATATTTCAGATGCGATGAACTGGCATTTTCTGACAAAACACTGTCTCATCGGAGTTCAGCTCACGTGTGCATGCTCTCTCGTTATGTGTGTACATATGTGCTTGCACCCACCCACCCCTTGCTGTTTAGGAAAGGTATTCGAGTCTTTATTTTAAATAAATACATGTTAAATGTATATTTACATATATAATGCTGCATGTACGTTTTCCTTGTTTCCACTCATCAGTAAATCATTGTGAAGGATTTACTACTTAAGTATTATGAAGGATGACAAATAAGAAGATGTTTTCATTGGCTTTGTGATGGGTCATGGACATTTGATAAGAGTCTTTGGAGGTTTTGGGTCAGTAAGCTTGTTAATAATAAAGAGGCACGATACTGTGTACATGCAGCAAAATGGAACTTCTTTGAACAGGTGGCCCTTGCCATAAATATGTGAGTACTGAACCAGTATTCTGTCATGGCTCCCTCCCCAAAGTGGCCACTTTCAAAGAAAAAAAAAACAACTTTAGTTCTTTTAGTCTGCCAGTCAGATTTTGCGTACACCATATCCCTCCTTGATTTCACAAGCTCCAAGTTCTGTAGTACATTATCTACCCTGCATATTGAAGGAAAACTCAGTTTTACCAAGATAAATCTGTTTTGTTTCATATTTGTTTAATGTTTTTTTTAAAATTTATTAATCATTAGGATCATTTAAAGTGTCATCTGAACACTTTCTAATTTTAAGATTTTATTCATAAAATAAAAACAAATACTGTTCTCAAAATAACAAGGACTTCCTATGTACCTACCTGCAAACAGCAAATTTTATTTTCTCCACTAGTATACTATCGCTGCCTAATAAAAATATGAGTTTAAATAAGCAACAACATATTGACTAATATGGTCAAGGTAAATGCTGATTAAACTAAAAAAAGTTTTCAAAATGTTATTTTTATGCATATATTAAATTCTATTAGTGGATCTGAAAACTCACCATAAATCTATGTAATTTTTAAGGAGTGTGTTTAAAAATGTGATCACAAACAGCATCCAACAAATACAAAATCAAAATCCCAATTCCTATTGCAATATCTACATATTTGTCCCAATGCTTGGGCATTAGGTAGTGCATCATTTCCAGTTATGATCATATATTAACCTCCATATATTAACCTCCTGACACTGGAATTCTCAATATAGGATGTCAAAATTAGGGTTTCTAATCATCAAGGAACACAGCTTTAAGCGGGCTTTAAAAGGGCCAATATCACAAAGCAGAAAACAATTATGCTAAATCAGCTGGGAGGAAAAATTTAATCAGAACAAATTTAAATGATAATTAGGAATTATTAAAGAACACTTTACAAGATTCCCAAAAACCACAATCAAGGAAGAAGGTTGCATTGGTTAAAAACCCAACGTGTTTAGAGAGTATGTGAAGGCAGCACACCCTCTCTCTCTCTCTAATGTACAAGAAATGGAAGAAAGAGGAAGTTGACAGTAATGAATACAAACTAGAAGCTAGGAATTGTAGATAACTGATAAGGCAAGCAAAAAGACACAAGGAAAAAATCTATGACTGGTAGAGTTAAGGACAATAAAGAGAAAATTTTGAAGTATATTAGGAACAAAAAAGATAGATCTCCTAATTTCTACATCATGCATCTTAACAAACACCTACATCTTTGGTGACTATGTTTTACTACATTTACCTTCTATTTCTCTTTCAAATTATTATACTGTAATTCTGATTCGGTGGTGAATGTGATTTTTTAAATGTAAACCAACAATACAGTTGATCTGCATTAGTTTCTGACAATATTTATTTAAAATAACCCTAGTATTTGATAATATACCAACAAATAAGCTGAATAAACTATTAAGTCAAGATCAATGATAATTGCTAACACTGAAATCTATTAAAATAGAACAGCTTAAAAGCATTCCCAACTTCATCTAATAACCAAACCATGTCTATTTACGAGTGTTTTTTATATCAAGTATAATGGATATATACAAGAGATAGAAATCCCTAGGAGATTAACAGAGTATCCACAGAATTATTTTTCTGAAAACCAACTGTAACCTACTACCAAATCACTGTTTTAACAACCCTTCTCTCTACTAGAGCATTATTATTACTATTTACTTAAGCCATATCTAGACTACAGAGTCTAATGTCAGGGTAGCCCCCGAGTATAGATGCTGCATATGCAGACAGGAGACATCCTTTTGCTGGCAGAGCAATACCTCCTTCCCAAGAGACATCAGCTAAATGGACAGACTAACTCTTCAGGGTGGGTGTGTGGGTGTGTGTGTGAGAGAGAGAAACTGTTTTGTTGTTTTTTTGTTGTCATTTTAGCTGTGTCAACTGGGAGGGTGATTGTTTTTACACTCTTGGCTGACACAGCTGTACCTGAATAACTGTGTTGTGTACAGCAGGCCTCAGTGTCCTAAGTGTGTAAAAACAGGCATAGAAACAAATAAAAAACAAGTAAATTTGCCAATATTTTTCATTGATTGAATTCTCAATCCCAGTCCCATTTTTAATACCATAGCATAACCCAGAATGAGAAAAGGAAATTAAACAGATGTTACGTTAACGAGAAAAAAGATTATGGATCAACAACCCATTTCAACAGTATAGTCCATTTTAATGGTTAAGTGAAAGCGTATTCATTTATTTACAATAAATGTTTTATCCTAAGTAAGGACAAGTGCTAAAAATCCCCTCTCTGGGGTTGTTTCTAGAAGCAGGTGTTATGTTACCCTTAGCAAATATAAAATGAATGGGGGTCTTGTAACTGGTTATCCCCACCCTGCAAATCAGACATCAGCTCACTCTTACTGCAGAAATTGTTATAGCTGCAGGGAGAACTAAACTCTCCTGTGAAGCTTTGGTGGCTTCCCATGCAGTAGTCTGTATGGGTCTGCAGATTTTGGAATAATAGGACGCTTGGCATTTGAACACTGAAAAGGGGAAAGGTCAATGACAGCTCAGGGCAGCTGCTTCCTTCCCTACTTTCACAGCTGCCAGAACAGTGACAACTTGTCTTAAAGTTAAAGATCCAATAAAACTATTACTACTTGTCTGAAAGATTCCAATTTTGCCTGTGGTTCCTGCCATTCACATTTTTTTCCCCCTTATGTGGGCAAAAATATTAAAAATCATCAAAAAATTCACCCATAGTCACTTTGCAAAAACAAACAAACAAAGTCCGTGTTATGGTTGCTGACAAAGATTCTGTAACATAATTGCCCAAAGCTGAGATATATATACTCAAAAAGCAGTTTATCTGAAACTATTAACTGATATGCAATCCAAATATACAGTATGTGCTGGTATTGTGCAACACAACATTCTTCACAGGAGATACTGTAGATTGTAGTTAAATACAAACTGCTTAATTGTGATAATGGCAAACAAACATCTGTGAATGGAATGTGTAACTTCTTCTTACGATAGTGTAGACTGTTGTGATTTAAAGCTTAATTATGGGACATGACAGGGGTGGTGTGGACTGGGAGGGCACAAAATCACATTAGCAATTTCAACTTCGCTAAAGAAAAATGGAGGTAAAGTGCTTTACTTTGCTTGCACATAATTATAAAGTAACAGTAGAATCATTAGAACCAGACTGCATTTTACTGATATTCCTTCATTGTTCAGTCCAAACTATTTGAATCCTTTCTAATCCTATTCTAATCTGATCCTTTCCTTAATGGTGCTAAATTATAGTTAGATATGTACGAATGATCTCAATCTTTCCTTGGGGTTAATTCAAGTGTAAAGATATCATTTGAACTGCTAGTGAGTGACATGAATTTTTTTTAAAATAAATCTTATAATTTTACCTACATTAGTCATTAATAACTAGCAAGACTGACAAAAAAGGGATTCATATCACAATACTTTTCCCATATGTTGTGGACACCATCTTTCCAGCCAAGGAGAACTGGGTGGGACTACCTCCCAGAGCATAAGCTAGAGGGGCCACTGTATGTGGGGAATCCTCTACATTACTACACAAGCAGGTAGGCCACCTGTCTCCACACTACTCCTACAAGATGCCACACCACCACATGCATATCACTAGCAAGACAGTAACAAACCCATGCTAAATAGGGTGCTGGCTCTTTTTGCACTGAGTCCAACAGATCCTGCTGAAATACACACACAGAAAGACCAAATGAAACAGTGCAGTCCTATTCTAAAATGCATCTATCAAAAAATTCCCAGCTTCCATGATGTCACGAGTAATACAGTAGCCTGATGAATATGATCCACTACTAGGAAAAGTAATGTCCTCTTCCATATTGAGAAAATTTCCCATGGTCAAAGAATCTCTCTCTTCTCTGACAGTACTATGGTTTTGAGATTAAACATGATAGAAACATGGGGAGGGAAGAACAAGACAGGAGAAATGCTGGGATTTTTTTCTGATAACTATTAACTACCTCTCACCCAAATACACAAATAGCCATACAAAGTTTCTCTTCCTCCCAATATGGAATTTCCTCTCAAAATTACAGATATATTTTTTTTTTTTACAGATGAGTCTGGAACAATCTTATGTAAGTTCTGACATTTCACACCCCACCAAGGACAGAAACTGTAGTTTTACATCATGAGCAAAACCCAAAATCCCACATTCCAGGAGTCCTGTTGCTACCCTTGGTACATCAGATAGGAGATATAAAAGTAAATTTACAATATAAAAGAGAAAACTTTATTGTAGGTTATTTTTAGAGGTTCCTAATATTGATCAGTTATTTTTCTCTGTGTAGCCTGGACAGTTGGATTTACAGTAGCTTGATTTTGCCAGAAAGAGAATAAAAACATTTCAAATACAAATACGTAAAGATCATTTAAATATATAAAAAATGCCTTTTTTCTGCAAAACATGTTACCTCTACCAAATGAATGGTGGTCTGGTGTGGCACAAAAAAGTTTTGCTGCCACTCACTGGAGATGATGTACATTAATCACTTGTGGCTTCACTATTTGTGAGTTATGTGACTACCTCCAAAACCTGCCAATAAAACTTTCATAATACCCCATCATATATTTCCTCTTAATATCCTTAAGTAACAGAGCCAGATGGCTGGAAACATCGAATTAGCTGACTCTGTACATCCTCTGAAGATTCTTTGGATGCAGCAACTGAACAACACAATCTTTTTTGGGTGGGTGTGGGGGATTTTTTTTTTTTTTTTTTTTACAGGAACAGAACTTTGAAGACATACAGTAAAATTACAACAAAAAGTAGACTGTTTTCTTTCTTGAAAAATATTTATCAAAATGCTAGAACAAACAGAAACTGCTCATTTTTAATATTTTAACACTTACTTTTGAAAGAATCCCCCAAACACATAGAAACGTACACAGGTGAACAGGCCATGTTCAAATTTGCTGAATTACAATAGTACGTATATTTATGACAACAACTCGACTGTTAGCGAAAGACTGATTCTGGAGGACTTCATAAAATGCCCAGCTACTAGTATGTCTATTTCTTCTTCGAAGCAATTCTACTAAGAATGAGCTTTCTATAAAAATCCCTGCACCAAATGATTAAACAAACATGTTGCTTTATATTTACATTCAGGCAGTGACATATGTATTTGCAAGGAGATGGACAGGATGATCTGATAGGTCCTCTCCACCTCTAACTTCTGTCATTCCACAATCAGTCACATCAGTGGCCTGAGAGATAGGACAGTACTCTAGCACACTACCAACCAGTATTTGAGAATAGTTTGGGTCAGTAGAGGAGGAGAATATTAAGAGGAAGTGTGCTTTCATTCTTCACAGTATCATTATTATACTGCCACTAGCTGTAAGCCATGCAAGAACATTTCCAGAGGAATAATTTACTGCACTTTACAAACAAAACAACAAGGTCTCTACCTCAAAGATTACAATCAGGCAATAACAAAGGAAGGGGGGAAGAGATGCAGCAACATATGTGTGTTCTGAGTAATTTTATATTAACATACATACATAAGAATGGCCCTATTGGGTCAGACCAACGGTCCATCTAGCCCAGTATCCTGTCTTCCAACAGTGGCCAATGCCAGGTGCCCCAGAGGGAATAAATAAAACAGCTAATCATCAAGTGATCCATCCCCCGTCGCTCATTCCCAGCTTCTGGCAAACAGAGGCTAGGAACACCATTCCTGCCCATCCTGGCTAATAGCCATGAATGGACCTATCCTCCATGAATTTATCTAGTTCTTTTTTGAACCCTGTTATGGTCGTGGCCTTCATAACATCCTCTGGCAAGGAGTACCACAGGGTGACTGTGCGTTGTGTGAAGAAATACTTCCTTTTGTTTGCTCTAAACCTGCTGCCTATTAATTTCATTTGGTGACCAATAATTCTTGTGTTATGAGAAGGAGTAAATAACACTTCCTTATTTACTTTCTCTACACCGGTCACGATTTTATTGAGCTCCGTCATATCTCCCCTTAGCCGTCTCTTTTCCAAGCTGAAAAGTCCCAGTCTTAGTAATCTCTCCTCATACGGAAGCTGTTCCATACCCCTAATTAATTTTGTATTACACTGATTTTATGCAACACAAACATTTCTGCTGACATTGCATAATCACATGGGAAAGGGGAAAAAAGCTAGAAGTTTTGGCAATTGGTTTTTGGACCAATGGTGAGTGGTTTGTTTGTTTGTTTGTGTGTTTTTTAAACACCCAGGAAAGCTTGAGAGGCTGCTTAAGTATTTAACTCTTAGGAAGTAGTTGATGCTTTGGGAACGAGATACAGAGAGAAGTTCCTATTTTCTTCTATCTTATGGGGAGGAAAGAAAAGAAGTGATGAGGCATTTTGGGATTAGGTTTGAACTTAGATCCTATCTTCAGAAAGACTTAATAGTAACCAGCTGACCCTTGTGCCAGTATCCACCACTGCATCCATCAATAACTGTAGTTGCATTTTCAGAGAGTTTCTGCTCAAATGTTTGGAAGGGGAATAATTAACAATGTTGACATTTAAATCATCACTAAGCCTCCGTTAATATCCCATTAAAGTAAACAAGTCACACCTCTTAAAACTACTGGGTCACACACTGCTCTCATACTGAAGAGAATTCTAGAGTAACTTCCAGGACTTCATCTGAATTATTCCAGATTTACTTTTGTGTAAGTGACAGCAAAATTGTACCCATTCTTTTAGTCTCTCTGTTTTCAGACTTGGGAAGACAACACTCAATCTCTTCACATTTGGAAGGTTTGCTTAGCAACTCTAAGGCTTAGAACCTTCTTAAAAAATAATCTTTGGCCTATGTTTGCAAAAAGCAAGGGGCTAAATTCATTTGGAATAGCATAAATAAGGCACAATACCTTGAAGAGAGGGCATCAGAACTAACAGATTAGGCACAAAACAACCCAAGTCTAGCTAGTGAAGTAGAGTATCTATCTATATACACCCTGGGTGCACCAGGGGTCTTTCGTGTGTGTATGTGTCTGTGTGTGTGTGTGTGTGTAAGGCAGCTTTGGTCATACTAGACTCTGAAACCTTCACAATGTAGTTTTGTTATAGGTGTGCTAATAGAGCAAATGGAAACACAGAACTTACATGTACATAGACAACTTTCCCCAAAGATATTGCATTATTTATGACCTTCAAGACCTGGACTGAATACCAGGAAAAAAGGCAGCAATTGTATTTTTTTCTATTTGAAATTCACAGCCTCCTGATAATGAGTCACTTCAAAAATGAGAAACATGTTATCAGAGTGAACTTTTTCTGAATCCTGGATGATTGAAAGGTATAAATGCACCTTGACTTCCTGATCTGAGAGCAAGAGAGAGAAAAAAGCAGAAGTCAAAGAATAAGGCCTCAATGGTACTTCTCTGAACACCCACAGAAGAGGAAATAATTCCTTGAACAATGGTATACCAAGAATCAAGCTGGGTTTTGTCAGGGAGGAATAATTCCTCTGCATTAAAAATGTGCCTTGACAAAGAACATGTGTATCCTACATCCAGTGTTCATTCTGCAATGAAAGGATGCAAAAACTGTGTATGCTTTTTCCCATCTGTGCCTGATACCGCCCCCCACTACACACAATCACAACAGTGATTTTACTAAGCTACCAAGACCTCCGTTTTCAGTTTTATTGCATCCTTTGTAATTTTCTATGTGCTCTGTAATTTTAAATGATTTTTTTTCAGACTATTAATTTAATCATTGGTGAATTAAATGAAAAAAATCAATGCTGAAATATAAACATTCTGTCTTCTATGTTACAATAAGTCTTCAGCTCAGGGATGTATGATATTCTTTGTTACAGTTAACAATTACTTCTTCCCCTTTATATTTATTTATAATGCTTACATCTGCATTTAATAGTCTTAGAATTATGTGCCACATGCTGATATGAAAGAACACATGATTCAAAATTAGTGGTTAAAGCTACTAACTTATTCTCTACCCACAGAGAAGGAATGGACAGCAACCAAATATGTTTAGCCCCCCTGATAATGTGCCTCAACCCCGTTCTTGAGGGATAAATGCTAAGGCTTCACAAACATTCAGTCTAAATGTCCCTTCAATACCTGGTTTCTATACAAAGTCTGCAAAGAATGGTGCCAATTGTGAAGTGATTTTTGCAAAGTAGACACCTGTTTTCAAGGAACCAAACTCAGACCTCCAGGTTTTTAACATAACCATCCAACCACCAAGAAAAGGTAAGAGCTTTCCATTGCTATTAACCTCACATAGATTAGAACTGGTTACCTACAGGTCAAAGGCTTTATTTTTCCCCACTAAATATCTAGTGATCCATGCAGTTGCACAAAATCATATTTTAGCAGAGATGAGGAATGGCTATATTTCTGTTTTGTCTATTCAAAAGCCAAACTGAATTTTGTGATCATTGCAAAACAAAGCCAAACTGCTTCTCTCTCTCTCTCTCTCTCTCAAAACAATGCACATTTCTTTCAGCTTGCATTTTTATTTCCTCATATCCTATGTAGAGAGTGCCCCAAGGAAGTGATAATGTTAGAGAATGAAGGCTGGTAACAACTGATAGTGGGCTGGCACACCTAACAAACACACTTGACTGAGACTGGGAGTGGAGTTCCTTCCCCACAAAAAAATGTTGACTTTTAAAACCTGGTGCTTAATTTTTACTATATTTTATATATAAGATCGTATTATACACACGTGGGTACATAGTAGGCAGGCCTGATGGACAAACTAGCATGACATACACACACTGAAGGACCACATCTTGTTAATTTCCAGAAACCGAATGGGAGAGATGGAGAGGAAGATGATAAAGCAAAGTATTGAGAACTGACACAGAAAGAAGCAGCAATAAAAAGGAAGCTGCAGCAGAAGACAAAAATGAAAGGAGGAATAACATGGACTGTGCTAAATACTTTCCAACTGCCATGGTCAAAAATTTAAATGAAACAACACTAGCAAGAATCTTTCAGTTTCTTGCATTACAACCAAGAGCTGTAACAATTCGGCTCCATATCATGGAGAGTTGCTATCAGGAAATGATGGTGACAGCCACCCTAAATGAATTAAGTGTGTGGCTCTAGAAGATAGCTCAATGTGCTCAAAGGACAATTTCCTCATCTTTAATTTCTAATTCACCACCACTCGTACACGGAGTAAGCCAAACACATGGCAGAAGAAGCAGATATTCTGTCACACTCTTGTCTCTCTTAACATACACATTTTCATTTTCATATGTACATGTAGAAAATTTCTTCCCATGAACCCTCTTTTGTTTATAACATTGTGAAGACTGAAGTTCTGGGTCTTAGTTATGGTTCTGTTACAGCATATTCTGTCTTGTTTGTTGATTCCAATTTTTTTTCTGGTTTTTCATTGTTATTTTTATTTGGTTGTGTTGTCTGTTCATTTTGTGCACTTCCTCCATTTCTTCGGTTGTTTTACTCCGTGTAAACTGTGTTGTAGTTCTTCTACTGTTTACACATTTAACATGGTAAGAGGTACGTTCATAACAGAGGAAGAAGCCAGGAAAGCCCCTGCAGAATTCCTGCTGTCTGCAAGAATTCTCACATATTTTAGTGGAATTTTCAGTAGTTTTCTTTTGGCCTCACAGCAGCATTACAACCATTTAGTGAAAAGAGCATGTGAAATGTAAAGTCACACTTGCCACATACTACTAACCCACATTTGCTTAATGATCTCTATTTTCCTCAAGACTGATCATAGAACAAAGGAACTTTCCCAAGAGATCCCACAGCCATCAGCTACTTCATTAATGAATCAAATGCAATGATGAACTTGAGGAAAAACTGTGCTATAAATAGCTAAAAGCATTGGAAACAGAGTGGTCATATACTGATATTAATATTTTCTTACTGAAAAATAACTTCATGGAGACAACAGCAGAAATACCTATGCATTATTTTAGTACTTCACTTATTGGCATTGTTGATTACAATGATTAAGTATTATTGTCACACTATAATTTTCTCTTCATTATGTCATATATGCACAAATAATTCATAACTACTTTACTTTTTAAACAGATGATTGTTTAGTGACCTATTTATCCTTGTGAGTGCCTGGAATACGTGGAAGGTCATAAACCTAATTTCCTTGGCCAGAGAAGTAATTTACTAGAATTCATAAGTGTTCTTCCTGCATGAAGTAGTCCACAGAGAGTTAAAAAGGATGGTGTGGAAACAAATTCATCCCCCAGATTATCAGTTTCTGATTCATCATGCAAAAGATTGGTTCTTTTCAGCTCCAGAAGTATTGTTAAGTTTTAAATATTATTTTTAGCCCTAGGGCTGAGATTAGTCCTAAACTGAAAGTGGTTTGAAAGCAGCCACCTCTGGGGCAGAACATAGAAGCTGACCAACAACAACCACCCACCATAAATAGTTCACAACAGAAAGACACTTTACACTTGTTATGATAGACATTGTGCCATTCTATACCTTGGGGAGCACCCTGTAACCCTTATATTCCTCATTTATATATAATTGTGATATTTATATAATCCATGCCATGTAAGGAATTGGGGAAAGGGTACAATCTGCTGAAATTCACCATTCTATCTAAATATGTATATCATTAGTGTATATGAAATTATGAGACTGTGTTGTATGATTGTCACTAAAACATGCTGTAAGTTGGGGGAATCAGCCAGATATTAGCTCCCCACAGACAACAGCAAGGAAAGTAACCAAAGCCCGGGCAAGTGTCAAACGACAGTCAACAGCCATTGACCAGTAAGGGAGCTACAATTCAGTGACTCCTCTGAAGAAGGTCACATCAGGGACATAGCTCAACCTTGTCTAGGGACTCAGAAATGCCCCCAGACATGCCTGGCCTTGTGTTCTCCAAGCACATGGACTAAGGGTATAGAACGGAACACAGGAGCTCCATGCTTGGCCTTTTCTCCTGTCCCCACCTATGCTGCAAGCAGAAGACAGAAGACTAACAGAGGAGACTGGCCCAGGTTTCAAGGGTGAAACCTGTGTACTATGAACTGTAATATCCAGTGGGGTGAGAGAAACTGCTTAATCTAGATGTTGTCCAGTCTAATAGGGTTAGGAGTTTACATTGCATGCTTATATTTTCTTTTCTTTTGGTAACCACTCTGGAATTTTTGCCGATCATTCATAATCACTTAAAATCTATCTTTTGCAGTCAATAAACTTGTTTTACTGTTTATCTTTACTAGTGAGTTTGCCTGAAGTGTTTGGTAAATCTGGTCAGATTTACAAAGGTTGGTGTATATCCAGTTTCCATTGATGAAGTGGTGAACCAACTAATAAACTTGCACTGCTCATCTTCAGCAGTGCAAGACAGCATATTCCTGAGGTACAAGGCTGGCAGGATTCGGCTGGTGACTTTCTCCGTGTGATTCATGAGTGGCTCTGGGAGCATTCATGCAATCTAGCTGGGTGTGGGGCTCCACATGCGGTTGTGCTGAGTGATAACAGCGCCTGGAGGGGTTTGCTGATTGTCACTAGCAAAGCATTGTGAGAGACAGACCAGGCTAGAGAGTTAAGAGGGCACAGCAGTCCCTCAGTCCCAGGCTGCACCCTGGGGATCCCATCATAGACAGACTACTAAAGTGAGATTTTTATCATAGAATCATAGAATATCAGGGTTGGAAGGGACCTCAGGAGGTCATCTAGTCCATCCCCCTGCTCAAAGCAGGACCAATCCCCAACTAAATCATCCCAGACAGGGCTTTGTCAAGCCTGACCTTAAAAACTTCTAAGGAAGGTGATTCCACCACCTCCCTCGGTAACGCATTCCAGTGTTTCACCACCCTCCTAGTGAAAAAGTTTTTCCTAATATCCAACCTAAACCTCCCCCACTGCAACTTGAGACCATTACTCCTTGTTCTGTCATCAGCTACCACTAAGAACAGTCTAGATCCATCCTCTTTGGAACCCCCTTTCAGGTAGTTGAAAGCAGCTATCAAATCCCCCCTCATTCTTCTCTTCCGCAGACTAAACAATCCCAGTTCCCTCAGCCTCTCCTCATAAGTCATGTGTCCAGTCCCCTAATCATTTTTGTTGCCCTTCACTGGACTCTTTCCAATTTTCCACATCCTTCTTGTAGTGTGGGGCCCAAAACTGGACACAGTACTCCAGATGAGGCCTCACAATGTCGAATAGAGGGGAACGATCACGTCCCTCGATCTGCTCGCTATGCCCCTACTTATACATCCCAAAATGCCATTGGCCTTCTTGGCAACAAGGGCACACTGTTGACTCATATCCAGCTTCTAGTCCACTGTAACCCCTATGTCCTTTTCTGCAGAACTGCTGCCGAGCCATTCGGTCCCTAGTCTGTAGCGGTGCATGGGATTCTTCCGTCCTAAGTGCAGGACTGCGCACTTGTCCTTGTTGAACCTCATCAGATTTCTTTTGGCCCAATCCTCTAATTTGTCTAGCGCCCTCTGTATCCTATCCCTACCCTCCAGCGTATCTACCACTCCTCCCAGTTTAGTGTCATCTGCAAACTTGCTGAGGGTGCAATCCACATCATCCTCCAGATCATTTATGAAGATATTGAACAAAACCGGCCCCAGGACCGACCCTTGGGGCACTCCGCTTGATACCGGCCTGTTATACTGGTGCATGAGGTGGCACTTAGAACGGATCCAACAGATACCACTGAAGGGGAAAAAATCTTTAACAAGGGTGCACAGAGCATGCACACACACCTAATGTGGAATAGACATCAGCAAGCACTCAAAGAAGAACAGTATTATCATTCCCAAGTATTCACAGATCATGAGTTAGGCCCCCACAAAATCAAAACATTGGTTTAAAAACAGTGAGTTCTCAAAGTTTTCACAGTTCTTTGTCTTTTCTTTCTGGTATCTGAGCTTTTAATGTGTACTTGGGTCATGTTTGCAAGCTTTTCTCTGCAACCCATGATGTCTAGAAACTTACTTTTAAAAAAAAGGCTGATATTTTCATAAGTTCAACTTTATATTGTAACATACGGTGAAGCACTGGAATGGGTTATCTAGGGAGGTGGTGGAATCTCCATCCTTAGAGGTTTTTAAGGTCCGGCTTGACAAAGCCCTGACTGGGATGATTTAGTTGGGGATTGGTCCTGCTTTGAGCAGGGGGTTGGACTAGATGACCTCCTGAGGTCCCTTCGAACCCTGATATTCTATGATTCTACAATCACATAAATTAAGTTACCTGATAGCTGCTTGACCCTGTGTTTAATGAGTTGTCAGTCCAGTTGCTAGTGGATGTGCCCCTTCCATAAAACTACCAATTTAACTGGTACTAACTGATGGTCAAAACAGGAGAGCGAGTGGGCCAATCTCTCATCCCTAGATATGGGGAAGTTTACACTGGCACCACTTATACTGTACCTGTTCTGCAGGTAAACAAAATATATTAATACAGAGATGTATAAGTAGGGGCATTGCCAGCAGATCGAGGGATGTGATTGTTCCCCTCTATTTGACATTGGTGAGGCCTCATCTGGAGTACTGTGTCCAGTTTTGGGCCCCACACTACAAGAAGGATGTGGAAAAATTGGAGAGAGTCCAGCGAAGGGCAACAAAAATTATTAGGGGACTGGAACACATGAGTTATGAGAAAGGCTGAGGGAACTGGGATTGTTTAGTCTGCAGAAGAGAAGAATGAGGGGGGATTTGATAGCTGCTTTCAACTACCTGGGAGGTGGTTCCAGAGAGGATGGTTCTACACTATTCTCAATGGTAGAAGAGGACAGGACAAGGAGTAATGGTCTCAAGTTGCAGTGGGGGAGGTTTAGGTTGGATATTAGGAAAAACTTTTTCACTAGGACGGTGGTGAAACACTGGAATGCGTTACCTAGGGAGGTGGTGGAACCTCCTTCCTTAGAAGTTTTTAAGGTCAGGCTTGACAAAGCCCTGGCTGTGATGATTTAGTTGGGGATTGGTCCTGCTTTGAGCAGAGGGTTGGACTAGATGACCTCCTGAGGTCCCTTCCAACCCTGATATTCTATGGTTCTATGAATAGCACTAGTTATATTGCCTTCTCTATTGTAACATATTATAACCATAAAACTTAGTAAAAACATATCCAATATGAAATATTAGACTACATTATCAATAGCCAGTAACTGTGTTCAATTTAAAAAAAATACAGCCAACATTCAAGAATAAAAACCATATTGAAAAAGATGAAAAAAAGAAAAGAAAATCTGACCAGTGAAATCAGTTCAACCATGTAATAGACCCCCAAAACAGGTGAGAGAAGCCCCACTGCTTGAATTATTGAAATCTGTACCAGACAAATCACTAATGTACACACCAGAGAACAATCCAGCAATTACCTAAGTGGTCACAGAATCATAGAAGATTAGGGTTGGAAGAGACCTCAGGAGGTCATCTAGTCCAAACCCCTGCTCAAAGCAGGACCAACACCAGCTAAATCATCCCAGCCAAGGCCTTGTCAAGCCGGGCCTTAAAAACCTCTAAGGATGGAGATTCCACCACCTCCCTAGGTAACCCATTCCAGTGCTTCACCACCCTCCTAGTGAAAGAGTTTTTTCTAATATCCAACCTAGACCTCCCCCACTGCAACTTGAGACCATTGCTTCTTGTTCTGTCATCTGCCACCACTGAGAAAACCCCCCTTCAGGTATTTGAAGACTGCTATTGAATCCCCCCTCACTCTTCTCTTCTGCAGACTAAATAACCCCTGTTCCCTCAGCCTCTCCCCGTAAGTAGTCACGTGCCCCAGCCCCCTAATCATTTTCATTGCCCTCCGCTGGACTCTCTACAATTTGTCCACATCCCTTTTGTAGTGGGGGGACCAAAACTGGACACAATACTCCAGGTGTGGCTTCACCAGTGCTGAATAGAGGGGAATAATCACTTCCCTCGATCTGCTGGCAAGGCTCCTACTAATACAGCCCAACATGCCGTTGGCCTTCTTGGCAATGAGGGCACACTGCTGACTCATATCCAGCTTCTCATCCACTGTAATCCCCAGGTCCTTTTCTGCAGAACAGCTGCTTAGCTAGTCGGTTCCCAGCCTGTAGCAGTACATGGGATTCTTCCTTCCTAAGTGTAGGTCTCTTCACTTGTCCTTGTTGAACCTCATCAGATTTATTTTGGCCCAATCCTCCAGTTTGTCTAGGTCATTCTGGACCCTATCCCTACCCTCCAGCATATCTACCTCTCCCCGAAGGTTAGTGTAAATAGTGGTGTTTTCTATCTCTAACTTATATGATTACACAAAAACATATCTAACTCCACACAGCTTTATTAAATTGGTTCTCAACCTTCTTCCATATTGTGACCAAGCAAGGCTTCCTGTCCCAGAATCAGTGGGGATCACCCTCCCATTTAGCAATATGAGAAGGCTGGGTGGTTGAGATACATGAAACTTTTGTGCCCTCAGGTTGAGTAAACTACAGTGTCTTGCATGCGTGTGTCTGTGTTTGGAGTCCTATAACTAGGCTTGGCAGAATTCAGTTTTCCATTTTTATAACTAGAATTTTTTAAGATTATTATTGATTGATTTAAATTTCACAGATATGTAAAATTATGTGGCTTTAATTAACCATTTTTGGTTTTTTTATTTACATTTTCACAGTTGAACAAAATTATGAGGCCATCAACATAACGTGTCAAAATATACACAGTAAATAACCTTAAATCAAACTCTAGTAAGTGCTCAAGCAGAATTTTTCTTACTCTATCTATAAATGTTGATTATCGTTGAGGGAAATATTTTTCATCAGCTTCTGTATATATGGTGAAATCAACAATTACTGACATTTATCTATAAAAATCTAATCCTTCCAAGTCTACCTATAACTGATGGTATTTATGAGGCGGAGAGATTAAGTTCAGCTCCAAAAACAAAATCTCTCCCACGCCTAGGTCTTTTAATGAATATTAAATATCTGTAAGTAAGTTTTGTTATATGTGGGGGGGAAGGGGGGAGAGGAGTAATGGCACATGCTTTTCCATGATAAGGAGTAATGGTATAATCATCTCGTTTGATTAGTATTCCCTTTATTCAGAGACTATCACAAAACTATCATCAACGCTCTGGTCATCATACATAATTAAATTTGTAACTGATGAAATGATGATTTTGTTTATTATTTATGACGAATAGAGATCTGCAGTCATTTAACATGATGCATGGTGTCATTTTGACATGGAAGGTGATCTCTTTTTTCCCCTCTTTTGACTATTCTACCTATATTATTTCTTCCCTTGTCATTAGAAATCCTTATCACTTATTTAATTTGCAGAAAACAGTGGTTCAGAGTATGTGTGAACAAAGGTTCAATAAATGTTTAGCAGGCTACTTTAATCTTCATAAATGCTAGAAACAGTGAATTTCATGTTAATGTCAAGTGCCAGCCAGAGTGGGAAAGTGTTTGAAAGTAAGCCAGCCTGAGCATTCTATTACACACTATATCCACTGCAATACAGTCCCATTATTAGCAAGTTTGTCATTGAATCCAGGGAGATGCTAATAATTTTGTCTAAGAAAAACCACATCAGACTAAGAATTGTTTTCGAACAGAGGGTGAATGTAGACATTTTCTTTTACACAATAAAAATTCAAAAGCTCTGTAAACCTTCCTGTTTTTAATGAAAAGCAAAGTTTATCATGCCTGAGTGTCATATTAGTTGACGCAAAGCAAAGATTCTGAAGAATGAGAGCTAATAACAGTATTTAGATGAAAAAAGAAAAGGAGTACTTGTGGCACCTTAGAGACTAACCAATTTATTTGAGCATGAGCTTTCGTGAGCTACAGCTCACTTCATCGGATGAAGTGAGCTGTAGCTCACGAAAGCTCATGCTCAAATAAATTGGTTAGTCTCTAAGGTGCCACAAGTACTCCTTTTCTTTTTGCGAATACAGACTAACACAGCTGTTACTCTGAAACCAGTATTTAGATGGCTTTGATAAGTAAAGGCAAGTTGATGTAAAATGAGTGAATTAGCTTAGTTGTGAGTCTGGATAGTATTAAGACTAACTCCATGCACTGAGAATATTTTAATGATGAATTTACTTCTTAACCCTGAGGGAAAGTGAAAATAGAAGTCTTCTTAAAAGAGCTTGATGAACAGCTCAGGGGAAAAACAAAACAAAACAAAACAAAGCCACAAAACAAACAAACAAAAAAACACCTCAGTTTGTAGGAATGCAAATTCGATCTGCACTACTAAAGTTTGGATTCTGAAAAACTGCTGCTGTTTAACATATTTTCATTTAATATCCTGTAATTATTCTTGAATATCCCAGTGCCAAACTGAAGCAAACACAGGTGTGCCCTCAGCAGAAATAGTACATCATATTCCTTCCTGCCTTGAGGCAAACACCAGGGTTTTTGGAAAAGGTAAACTTTATAAAAACTGGGAACTTTTTAGATTTATTCATTCAACTCATGAAAAGGTCAGACTTGAGTGAGATTATAACTAATATCCACATACAAGGTCAGTAGTAAGCATGATATCTATGTAACTCCATAGAAAATATTACAGCTGGTTGACCTACAGACGTTTTCAAGCCTTAATCAAAGTAAAACCAGACAAACTCATCCACCTGAGATTCTGGTAAAGGTATTTGTTGCTTTAGCAGAATCACTAATAGCAGAGTCGAAGCGTACAAGCATAGGGCATGGCTTCAGGTTTCAGATTCCAGATGAGCTCTTCTGGACTTCTAATTGATCTACAACAGTTCCTAGGATTTTTATATTATATCCTCCTTGGAGGAAGATTAAGCTACAGTCAACTAAGGTCAATTTACTTCTGAATGAGAACATACACACAGAGTTTTAACACACGTAAGGCCACATCTACACTACGGGGACTATAAGGGCATAGGTATGATACTGTAGCTATGCTGGCATAACTGCAAGGTATAGACACAGCCTCTAGAGATGGAAGAGGCTCTTCTGTCACTCTCGGAACACCAACTCCCAGAGTGACGATAGCTACGTCAACACACGTTTCTTCTGTGGACTAGCTATGCCTATACTTGGGGTTAGGTCAGCACAGCTATGGTGTCAGGGGTGTGGGCTTCTCACACCTCAGCTAAATTAACCTAAATTTTAAGCATAGATCAGGCTTACTTCACAACTTGAGTTGATTTGTCTCAACTTTCCTAAGTATATCTGTGTAGAGACGCCATCAGCGACTGAACTAACGTCCCCACCTCATGTTATTACTCATCCTTTTTTGTCAACTTGTTGGCAAAAAGTGACTCAGTTTCAATCCCTGACCAAAGTTCATTTTTTCTTCCAGAAAAATCATCTCCTGTCAGTATTATACATCAGTCATTTCATTTGTGTAAATTCAAAGTAGTATTATAAAAGCCATCTTATTATTTTTGACAATGATAATATGCACCATTTTTACCTCTGCAAGTCACATCTGGAAAACAAAGGAGAAAGGCCATAACTAAGTGATTTTTAATTATTTTTCTTTAAGGCTTTTAGAATCTAGATTTCTTGTTGTCGAAATGCACCACTACAAAAACTGCTACTGAAAAATACGACAACTAGTGCTTTTAACTGTAATTTCAAAAAGGCAGAATCAAGTAATAGATTGTCTTTTGAACTCTCTTTACCACTGCATTTGCTTTTTAAGCCTTTCTAAAACCAAGATATTAAATATGTCAGACTTTGGTGTTTTTATAGGATTTCTTACCCAATACATTGTCTACAAAGAAAAAATGTAGCTTAAAAATAGGATGGCAAGTACTACTGATTATAAAGCTATTAAGTTAAGCAGTTACGGGTTATCCCCCAAAGCTAAAAAAACAATAATTACTTCTGTAGGTAGAAGGGAGAAATGGAAAACAAAACAAAAAGCAAACAAAAACACAAAGGGCTTTGTAAAACACTGCTAATCCACTGTGTGAGAGATTTTAAATCTCTCGACCCCATAGGACTATTGCAGCAAAACAATATTTCAGTTTGTCAAAGATAAAATGAACTATGCATTGATTTCACTGTTCTGTCCTATCACTTTGCCAGCAGGGACAGAGCACAATTTTAAGATAAGAGTGCTTTATAAGTCTAACTCTGAGCAGCTCCTAGCCTCATCAGAGTTTAATGAGACATTCCATCTAAGAAATAAATTAACTGACAATCTGGGATCATGTTTAATGAAGTGGGTATCTGTGGAAGCTCTTGATAGTGATAGCCTTTTCATAATCTATGCAGAATAAGGCAGGAGACTTTTATCAATCATCTGGGACAAAATGGCACTCTGTGGAATAGAAACTGTTGAACTTGGGAAACTCATGATCTCAATCATGATCCAGAACTAGCTTCTAGTCTTCTTGACACCACAAATGCTTACACATCTTACAAAGGCTAATGCTAATTTCATATATCATTGTCTTATTGCTATCTGAATAATACAGTATTTTTAATACAGATTTCAAAAATACGTACAGATTAAAACAAAAAAAAAACAAGCAAACAAAAACCTAAACTGGAAAACTGTAACAGGGCAAATACAAAACTTTCAAAATCTAGAAACAAGAAAAGCCTGAGTTAAAAGAAAAACAAAACAAAGAACAACCCATGACAAGAACTATGATTTCACTTAAATATCATGCACCAAAAACTTGTGACAAATTGCATTGGAAAGGGTGTACCATTAGCGTACGATGTAGTGAAATGAAACCACTGCACACTCGGCCTGAAAGACAAGACATTACAAACAGTGGCAAAATATGTACTATAAACATCAATCTTAGCCTTTCTTGAGCTCACGGAGACACATTAACACCTAAGCTCCTAAAACCAAGTCAACATGTTAATGTAAGTGAAACAGAAATATGTGAAGGTAATTGTACTTAAGACCATCATTTACAGTGATTTCACAGAATAGGTCTCCTTGCCTATTACATACTGGAAAATTACATCCTGGAAATGGTCCAAGAATTAAGGAACCATACACATGTTCTGGGCTGGGACTAGGTTACAGAGACAATTAACTTAGCTCACTATTTAGCTATAACCTTATGTCTTTCAAAGAGAGGCACAATATTTTGGCTCAGGGCTGATTTAGAAGTGTGACAGAGTCCTAATTTCTTGACTTGTATGGTTTTATTAAAGCTAAATATATTTTAATACAATTAAATAGCATTTCAGTTATGTTTATCTTTACATATTTTCCACACACTTTCACTGGATATTTGCTAACACCAGACTTGCATAGGTTTGTTTAATTTCAAATGAACACCAAGATGCCTTCATGTAAAATACCAACTGAAGAAACTGACATATTCTATGTTTAGTGATATGAACAGTGAAAGAAAAATCACAAACTACATGGGACCTAAGTCTTTATTCAAAACTTATATGAGGGAACCCATCCTCAACAACACACACTTTCACAGACCTTATGTTGAAAAGGAATTTATGCTTACTAGCAGCTTTCTTCCATCCCCAAATTCAGATATTTTGACAATTTAAAAACCTAGTTCCTTTTTCAAAAATATAAAATTGATTTAAATGTATATTAATGATTTATTGAAAGGAAATGTTGTATGTAGAACTGGTTAGCCAAATGGACCAATGAGACACAGAATTATTCACCAACAAGTCCAAAGTTCAAACTTGCCAAATAAGTATGGCAAAAAGACAGAATGTTGATAGTCTATACCTCAGTCTAGCCCCAGAAAACATACTCATACTGGGGGGAAAAAACCCACCAAAACCCACAAAATAAGATCACAACTGATCAAGGCAATAGTCACCTTTGTTAGCAGCATTAGTAGGGGGATGGGTAGAGTAAGAGGGCACAGAGACCTAACCATAATGTCCATGTTACACCTAGTGATCCCTCCAAAACAGTTGAGACACTTTAATAGGGAATATGCATCCGATGAAGTGAGCTGTAGCTCACGAAAGCTTATGCTCAAATAAATTGGTTAGTCTCTAAGGTGCCACAAGTACTCCTTTTCTTTTTAATAGGGAAATATGTTTACACTGTTCCATCATGCTTTACCTCTAATCTGTGGATTAATAGAAGACCATGTTTCACTCAAAAAACAATAAAAAATGAAGAGAATATAGAGTTGAATAGGTACATTTTTCTCAATGATCTCTGAATGAAAGTCCTTCACAAGACAGAAATTTTATCATTATATGTCCTGGGTAGCTCAGCTAAAAGTAAAAGCAACATCACTTCAGTAAATTTCATGAAAGATCAGTAAAGAGACAATAGTAACCACACTGTAGTTGAGGCAGATTTTTTAAGCACCCTGCTTTTTAATAGATTTACATCATACCATGATGAAATCTGGAATACTAGATGCCAGTTTAGATGCAAAAATATTTACAAAACATTAGAAAAAATTGTCATGAGTTTCAAATGAATCTTTTTCAAGTTCATTCTGTAATAAAACAGTGAACTAAAAAACAATTCCTCTAATTTGTTTTATGATTGAATACATGAGCTGGAATTGCTTATTAAGGAGACATGTCAGGTCTTCTATTTTGGAAATAGAATATCTATGATTATGTGTTGTTCATGCGTAAATCTACTCTACAAGTATGAATTCTGTTTCTTGTATTTTAAAATAAAATAATGCAATCTGGTGATAGCTCATTTCAGAATCACCTTGTGAGAAAAATGGAACTTAGTACTGCATAAGGCTATAGTCCGTCTTACAGACACTACCTCATTTTGCCTTTAAACATTACACACCCCCACCTCCAACCCCCACTTCGGCAGGAGTTTGAGACCTGTCTGCTGCAACTGTCCTGCACGCTGTATTTTCCACTGCATGCATCCGATGCGGTGAGCTGTACCTCATGAAAGCTTATGCTCAAATAAATTTGTTAGTCTCTAAGGTGCCACAAGTACTCCTTTTCTTTTTACACAGGATACTTTCACCTGTCATTGAAGTGCTCTTCTCTGCAACAAACCAGCTCCATTTTCTCTGCACCCCTTCTCTGCTGCTAAAAAACACTCCCTACAGAGTCATTCTGCTACTGTGATTTGTCTCAGTCCCTATGTAGGGAAACACATACAAATGTCCGCACATACTATGTGTATATATACTACATGCACATTACATTATATTCTATATATATACACACACACACGTTTCTGTGTATTTATACAACCACACACTATACATAGAGAAAGAAAAACACATATATATACGGGCAAGCTTCCAATGTGCTACTTCTCTCATGGTTTCAGAATTTCTATGCTTTTTGAAAGGTAACTGCTTTCTGGTCTTTTCAATTTGTTGAAGTGAGAACCGTACTCCCAGAGGTGTAAAGAATCGTAGACAACCTTTCAGAATCATTTAAAGCCAGCATTCAAGAGAAGGAGAAGGGGCTGTTATACATCGTTTTCACATTGGTGTTTCCTCCTAACTCTGTTTTTAAAGAACTCTATTAGCCCAAGGGATTAAAGGGAGTTGAAAACTGGTTTAGACTTCTATTGCTAAGTGAGTTGGTTTAGCTGCCTCAATCTTGTGTTTCCTAGCTGAATAGAAGCACATCAAGGCCACCTAGATTGTCCTCCAGCTCCATCCTATAATCCTTATACTGCAGTGAGATACTCAACATTCATGCCATACACAATAATCTCCATTGTCTTTTCAGAGAAAGAAATGTTCTTCAGATGATTCACATAAACCTGACACTCTCACCATAGCTCATTGCTATAAAGCCATTTAAGTGATGCAGACATAATTGGCTTGCTTCAAAATTCTGAATAGCCTTTAGATCACCTAACATTTCACACAAATTAGAAGACAGTCAGGACTGGAAAACAAAGAAAAAAAACCAAAGAATGGGAAACAAAACCAAAATAATTTACACGATTTGTACAACTGTCAGAATAGGTTGGTTTTTAGCTCATGCAGTAGAGGCTCATGCGCTAAGCTCCAGAGGACCCAGGTTTGATTCTGCCCGCCAGTGACTGGGGTCGATCGGTGTTACAGTAAGATCACATAATCCCTGAACATTATATTGTACGTTCCATACTTCCAATATGAACACAACTGTATCCAGTGACAGCAGCCTGATTTGTAACCTCATTCAGCATGTTGCACATAACACAGAGTACCACTGAAGCACAGACATCCCATCCATTATATATTTTACAGTGGAATATAGTACCTCTTTGTAACTACCTTAATGGAAACCAGAAACACATTGCAAAGCCCAGTAGAACTACTGCATTTTGCAGCTGACTCAGGATCTCAGGACTTGTTTAGGTGATAAAAATTCAATACTATATGAAATAGATCTATAATTTAGCAGGGATGATATCAAATGTATTTCTTTCATACCAAACTGTGCTTCTCAGCTGACTCACGAATTAGCTGCCCCATGACAGTTTTTAATGAGAGAGAGAGACACCAAAGTAAAGTGATAACTACCAAATATTGCAATGTTGATTATTAATTATTATTTGTATTGTCATAGTACCTAGAACCCCCATTCATGAATCTGTACCCCATTGTGCAACGTGGATTACAAACAGAGAAATTAGTAAAACAATGTGATTTGTATTAAGTTTAGCTCAAGATTCAAGGGTCTCTTAGCCATTTTTATCCTTTAATATTGCTTAAATATTTGGCATCTTTTTAAAGATCTCAGTATAAAGATTAGTTAATGATAACACTGCAAACAGTTGTGCCGAGTACGGTCTAGATTCCATAAAGTCATATATAATAAAATTTAATCCTCAGGAATATTAGACCAATCAAATTATATCAAAAGCTGTTTGTTTGCTGTATCTTAGCAATTCTATTTTGGAATTTGCCAACAACAAAATATGAATGAAAATTTGCTTTCATAGACTGAAATTGTCCCTAACTTTCTTCTCCACTGTCCCCTAATTAAGAGAGCAGAACAGTAAGACATTTTGATGGGGTGTGTGTGTGTGAGGGACAAGACACCATGAATTACTGATCTGAATGGGGCATGAGCGGCTGTCAATGTGGTTATACATGTACATTTATAAGCATTACTCAAAAAATGTAGTTATCTAATGCCAGGCCTGGAATAACCAATGTGGACTGCACTAGGTGCATTTGCACAGGGCCCCCAACTTGATGGTGGGGAGAAACTACTAGGCCCCTCCTCCAGCAAATAAAAAAAACCTCCAACCCAGGTCTAGGAAGGGGTGGAGTGGGAAATTGCACAGCCTGAATACTGTGGCCAGAGTCAATGGGCCGGAGCGAGGAGCTGGGGCAGCCCTGAAGGACAGGCGCTGCTGTGGGGTGAGTTGCAGGGTGGGCTCACTTTCCAATCCCAAGGACTTCCCACCTACCTCCCACCCCCAAGTTATGGAAGGTGGGGAGTGGGGCAATTGTTGGAGTGCACAGTGCCCCAAAATTCTTGAATCTGGCCCTGCCTAATGTTCTTGTGTTTAAGGCATTCACAAGGGCATTAAGGTAGTTTCAGAAATTTCAACATTACAAGTTGTGGAAACTGAAAGAATGATAAAAGCAATGAGGAGTACTTGTGGCACCTTAGAGACTAACAAATTTATTTGGGCACAAGCTTTCGTGGGCTAAAACCCACTCTTATAAACCAAATAAAATTGTTAGTCTCTAAGATGCCACAAGTACTCCTCGTTGTTTTTGCTGATACAGACTAACACGGCCACAACTCTGAAACCTGAAAGAATGATGGAAGTCACCATACAGTATGATGTTAGCTTTTGAATATGACAGAAAATGCCAATCTTCAGATGCTATTATGAAAAGAACACTCATAGATGCAGGCACTAAATTTAACATGCCAGAAAGCACAATCTATTTCATTTCCACCAACGTGCCAGGGCAGGGATAGGATTCAGAGGGACCTAGACAAATTGGAGGATTGGGCCAAAAGAAATCTGATGAGGTTCAATAAGGATAAGTGCAGAGTCCTGCACTTAGGACGGAAGAACCCAATGCACAGCTACAGACTAGGGACCGAATGGCTAGGCAGCAGTTCTGCGGAAAAGGACCTAGGGGTGACAGTGGACGAGAAGCTGGATATGAGCCAGCAGTGTGCCCTTGTTGCCAAGAAGGCCAATGGCATTTTGGGATGTATAAGTAGGGGCATAGCGAGCAAATCGAGGGACGTGATCGTCCCCCTCTATTCGACATTGGTGAGGCCTCATCTGGAATACTGTGTCCAGTTTTGGGCCCCACACTACAAGAAGGATGTGGATAAATTGGAGAGAGTCCAGCGACAAAAGGGCAACAAAAATGATTAGGGGTCTGGAACACATGACTTATGAGGAGAGGCTGAGGGAACTGGCATTGTTTAGTCTGCAGAAGAGAAGAATGAGGGGGGATTTGATAGCTGCTTTCAACTACCTGAGAGGTAGTTCCAGAGAGGATGGTTCTAGACTTTTCTCAGTGGTGGATGAAGACAGGACAAGGAGTAATGGTCTCAAGTTGCAGTGGGGGAGATTTAGGTTGGATATTAGGAGAAACTTTTTCACTAGGAGGGTGGTGAAACACTGGAATGCGTTGCCTAGGGAGGTGGTGGAACCTCCTTCCTTAGAAGTTTTTAAGGTCAGGCTTGACAAAGCCCTGGCTGGGATGATTTAATTGGGTATGGGTCCTGCTTTTGAGCAAGGGGTTGGACTAGATGACCTCCTGAGGTCTCTTCCAACCCTGATATTCTATGATTCTAGGTTTGGTAAAGTCTTCGTCAGCAATTTAAACTGTATGGGGAGGAAAACACTGCAGCTTTTCTTTGTACAAAGAACAGCTTCACCCACAGCAATATTTAGGGACTTTTTCATTTGGTTGGGAGTAGGATGATGGTGAGGAGAAAATCAGATTACACAAACTCCTCTCAAGAATGTTTTAAATCTTTACACTTGCAAATGAACAAATACCTAAGACAATGATTGACAATGCACCTGGAGTGTTTTATTATGATTTGCTGTGCTATAATATAAAATTATCATCTTACCCAAAGCACATTCAGATGCCTGTACACTTAAGTACTTAAAACACTTTTTGTTTTGTTTCTCACAATATTGTTATTATATATGGCAAAAGGAAATCTACTTATATAGTAATAATATACTATATTTGGGTGTGTATGTCTTCCCCGCTCAAGCGTGTGACTGCAGAATACAAAGAAATAAAAAAATCACTAATCTCTCTACAGCAGTATGAATCTTTTATCAGCTACCATTAGTAATAGAAAATAAAAAAAACCCACAAAAAACTCCCTATGAAGTGTATAAATATATTTTGTGATGGAAATGACAAAAGGATAAATCAATTACATTCTCAAGGTAGCAGATATTGTATACTGCTCATGATGATCCATTTTTGCCACAGCTTGTGCTAAAGTGGTGTGACAGGGCAAGGCCAGATGGCTATAGAAAAGTAGTGGGAGAAAAATATATTAGCTCCAGGCTAAACAAATCCCTCGTACCAGGTTAAGTGAAATGGAAGTAGCTCCAGGTCAATTAAGACACCTGGCCAATTAAGAACTTTCCAGAAGGCAGGGAGAATGCTAGGTTGATTGGGACACCTGAAGCCAATCAGGCGCTGGCTGAAACTAGTTAAAAGCCTCCCAGGCAGTCAGGTGGGTGTGCACATCAGGAGCTGTGGAAGGAAGTTGCGTTGTTGGCGAGGCTGAGTAGTACACACCATATCAGGCACAAGGAAGGATAACTTCTCCTCACCTCCCTTGCTGGCTTATGATGAAAATGGCTCAGTAGACTGTGACCCTTGTCTCTAGAGAAAGAAGGGTTACATGGAGGGTCACAGTGAGCCTCTGAGGCTAGTGAAATCCACCAGGAAATGCGGGGCCCACGGAGGCAAGGACAGAGCTTTGTCACAGTGGCTAAAAATCAGTGTTTCTCAAATAGAAAGTGTGTGGTTATGGTATGGGCCCTACCAAATTCACAGCCACAACCAACATGTCAGGGACCATGAAATCTGGTCTCCCCCATGAAATCTGGTCTTTTGTGTACTTTTACTCCTCTACTATACAGACCTCATGGGGAAGACCAGCATTTCTCAAACTGGGGGTCCCGACACAAAAAGGGGTTATGGGGGAGCTGCAAGATTATTGGGGGAGGGTAGGCGGGGGTGTCACGGTATTGCCAAACTTACTTCTGCACTGCCAGAGCTGTTGGCCAGGAACCCAACTCTGAAGGCAGCGCCCTGCCAATAGCAGCACAGAAGTAAAGGTGACAATACTATACCATGCCACCCTTACTTCTGCGTTGTTTCCTTCAGAGCTGGGCACACAGAGAGTGGCAGCTGCTAACCGAAGGTCCAGCTCTGAAGGCAGCAGCAGAAAAGTAAGGATGGCAATACCATACCATGCCATCCTTACTTCTGCGCTTCTGCTGGTAGCAGCACTGCCTGCAAAGCTGGGCTCCTGGCCAACCTCCACCGCTCTCCAGCCACTCAGCCCTGAAGGCAGCACTGCCACCAGCAGCAGCGCAGAAATAAGGGTGGCAATACCACGACCCCCCTACAATAACCCTGTGACCCCCCCCACCACCACCTCCTTTAGAGTCAGGACCCCTACAGTTACAATACCATGGAATTTCAGGTTAAATTTCTGATATCATGAAATTTACGATTTTTAAAATCCTATGACTGTGAAATTGACAAAAATGGACTGTGAAACTGGTAGGGCCTTAGTTATGCTTGTAGGGGCTCACACAGACAAACATCTCATTTGCGGATTCTTCAGAGGTCTCTGGCTATTACGGTTATGAAGAAAACCTTCAAAATACGAAGTGTAACCCAGTACAGAGATCTGCATATGTTCACAGAATGCCTAAAAGGATAGGTCTCTGGTGAGCCCTGCCCCATTCACTTCAATGGGTGCTCAGTCAGCTGTCAATGATATTTCAAATGTCAATATCATTCCCTATTTCACTGCTCATCCAAGCATGTAAGAACAGAAAGGAAATATTGTATGAAAATATAATTAATACATTAATAAATAATAATAATTATACCACATCGCTCTTATATAGCGCTTTTCATCATTAGATCTCATCAGAGATGTAAAAACTGAGAAACAGGGAGGTGAAGTGACTCCCCAGGTCACGCAGCAGACCAGTGATGGAGCTGGAAATAGAACCCAGGTCTCAGTCCAGTGCTCTGTCCACTAGGTGACAGTGTGTCCCTTGGATACCACCATCTTCCAAACTGGTGAGGAGGGTGCAAAAGACAAGTTGGGGGTCTGTGGAAGATGTATACATTAATACAGATTGACCTTAAACAACAGATTGTTGAGCAGCAGGGGCTAGGGGCAAAGGTCTTGTGCATTTAGTTTCTTTTTCTTGAAATGTGTGTGGCGGTGGGTGGAGGGCGGGGGGATTTTCAAGTCTGGGAAACATTGGTTTAAACTAACCTTGAAAAAAGATGGATATGAAGCAGGGCATCTAAATACAGGGGCATTATCATGGAGCAGGTCCTCAAAGAATCAATCCTGAAGCACTTGCATGAGAGGAAAGTGATCAGGAACAGCCAGCATGGATTCACCAAGGGAAGGTCATGCCTGACTAATCTAATCGCCTTTTATGATGAGATTACTGGTTCTGTGGATGAAGGGAAAGCAGTGGATGTATTGTTTCTTGACTTTAGCAAAGCTTTTGACACGGTCTCCCATAGTATTCTTGTCAGCAAGTTAAGGAAGTATGGGCTGGATGAATGCACTATAAGGTGGGTAGAAAGCTGGCTAAATTGTCGGGCTCAACGGGTAGTGATCAATGGCTCCATGTCTAGTTGGCAGCCGGTATCAAGTGGAGTGCCCCAAGGGTCGGTCCTGGGGCCGGTTTTATTCAATATCTTCATAAATGATCTGGAGGATGGTGTGGATTGCACTCTCAGCAAATTTGCGGATGATACTAAACTGGGAGGAGTGGTAGATACGCTGGAGGGGAGGGATAGGATACAGAAGGACCTAGACCAATTGGAAGATTGGGCCAAAAGGAATCTGATGAGGTTCAATAAGGATAAGTGCAGGGTCCTGCACTTAGGACGGAAGAACCCAATGCACAGCTACAGACTAGGGACCGAATGGCTAGGCAGCAGTTCTGCAGAAAAGGACCTAGGGGTGACAGTGGACGAGAAGCTGGATATGAGTCAGCAGTGTGCCCTTGTTGCCAAGAAGGCCAATGGCATTTTGGGATGTATAAGTAGGGGCATAGCGAGCAGATCGAGGGACGTGATCGTTCCCCTCTATTCGACATTGGTGAGGCCTCATCTGGAGTACTGTGTCCAGTTTTGGGCCCCACACTTCAAGAAGGATGTGGATAAATTGGAGAGAGTCCAGCGAAGGGCAACAAAAATGATTAGGGGACTGGAACACATGACTTATGAGGAGAGGCTGAGGGAGCTGGGATTGTTTAGCCTGCAGAAGAGAAGAATGAGGGGGGATTTGATAGCTGCTTTCAACTACCTGAAAGGGGGTTCCAAAGAGGATGGCTCTAGACTGTTCTCAATGGTAGCAGATGACAGAACGAGGAGTAATGGTCTCAAGTTGCAGTGGGGGAGGTTTAGATTGGATATTAGGAAAAACTTTTTCACTAAGAGGGTGGTGAAACACTGGAATGCGTTACCTAGGGAGGTGGTAGAATCTCCTTCCTTAGAGGTTTTTAAGGTCAGGCTTGACAAAGCCCTGGCTGGGATGATTTAACTGGGAATTGGTCCTGCTTTGAGCAGGGGGTTGGACTAGATGACCTTCTGGGGTCCCTTCCAACCCTGATATTCTATGATTCTATGATTAGTAAGAGCGAAAGAATCACAGCTGTGTCACTGTTTTGTTGGTCTCATAAAACAAAGAAATAACAAGGAATGGCTGGGAAAAAATAGGAATGTTGAACTTCAGTCACACTATTTATTTTGGCCAGTTCAGCTGCCAAAGCTTCGAAACTGGAATAAACCCTATGAGGAGGCTGAGAGTCATAGGAAGTTATGGGGCAGTAAAACTGCCAACAAAATGGGAGACAGCTAAAGACCTGCCCTGGGAACTGTGACTTCATTCAGAACTTTGGAACTGCACTCAATGTGGTCTCTAGCATAAATAGGTATGGAACAGCTAAAATTCACCTGTTGAGCTAGCTCTTCAGGTAGCCTGTTGCACAACAGATGTTGGTGCTTGCTTCCATATGGGATAAGGAAGAGTTTATGGCCATGTTTAGAGTAGGTTCTAGACATTCATGCAGGCACAAGTAACTCCTTCAGCTCAATCTTCCACCTGGATTTTGTCCAGAGACACACTTTTTTCTTACTTATATTTCTGGCCCAACAACTGAACCATAATAATATTTTTTACAAGATTTACTGTGTATTTGTGTGTTTGTACCTAATATAATAAAGCCTGCAAACTGCATATCAATAAAAGCTCACCCCTCTTCTGGGGTATCTTTTGTTCAGCATTCTCCTCAGGCTTAGCTGTTGCTAGGAGTCGTACCTTAGGACTGTTTAATCCAAACCTTAGGTCCTCTTTCATCCAAGAGCCACATTCCCTATATCTATATACCCCCAATAAGTCAACAGAATTTACATAATCCTTTTCCAAAAGGATCATCATTTGCTAATAGGATGAGATGTTTCAAGCAAACACTGCGCATTTTACAGCTATATAATGTCCCATAACAGACAGGCTCCAATCCCCTGTAAATATTTTAAATTTGTTATTCCTTTGGGTAGATCCTTATACTACTTCATAAGTCCTACAGTACTCCCTTAACTAGGTGGTGTTGTTTTTGAGAAGCTTTTTATGGTGTACAATTATATTTTGACATAGAAGTTAGAGGAATCATCAACAGCTACAACACGTAATTAAGATGATTAGAAGGGGTGATAAGGACAGCAGATCAATGCATTTTTAAAGGTCTTGTTGAATAACATGAAGCCAAAAAAACATATGCGCTATCACGTGGGATCAGGATTTATGTTACTGTGATGTTGATTTCTTAAGCTACACCAGTGAGCTAAGATTTTCTAAGATGTTGCACTTATAAAGTAGTAAGGGAAAGCACATACATTGTGGTTGAACAGAAAATAGGTAGCCATGATTAACATAATTTGATGTCTGAGTTGATAAGAGTAAAATAACTGCTTGTTGGTAGTCATTAAGCAATTGATCCCTAAAGACAACTGATAAGAAATTACATTCTCAAAAATATAGTTTTATTCTGGCTCTTTTAAAAGTGTTCACCGTGGTTTAAAAATGAACTGTAAACATGATTAATAAATCAAGATGACAGCCTGAACATACAGAAACAGTTACACAGTCTCACCAAAAAACCCATACTTACAATAGTTACGGTAATTTCAAAATCTTCTGCATGATATATGTAAAATAAGCCAAAACCAACATTTAGCAGTTATTTTATTGAGATATTTTGGTAGCTTCAAATACAAGGGAAAAAACTAAAGAATGTTATGATTGTTATTTAAACTCTGATTTGGAATTCTAGCCTTACATGTATGTGTAGGTGTATGTTTTTTTTCATGATATTGCTGTGCATGAAGAAAGCAAAGTAAAAAGGACTGCCCCATAGACCTATTGCTCCTTCATTCTGCTCCCTGCTGCGGTTTCCTCATTTGCTCGGATGCATGTGCAAGGTATGACAACAGGTCACCACTACACTGATACTATAACTGAAACTGTGTTAAAAGACCCAACAACATTCTATAGCGGCCATAAAGTGACAAAAGTAGATTTTCTTGTTCCATTGAAAAAAATAGATGAATGGAAAAGAAGGAGCAGAAAAAGAATATGCAAAGTATTTCCACTCATGACTTTCTATTAAAAATTAGGATCCATTTTGAAAGATACTTTAGACTTCCTCTCCTTACTTAAAACATTTAAAATTCAACTTCTAGAAAAAGCAAAATAAATACAATTTTAAACCTATTTAATAAACTCATCTCAATGAAGGGAGAATTCACTTGAAATTCAGCCAAATACCCATCCCCCTACACATGCACAAAACCCCGATCAGGCTCATGTTCTAAGAACCATTTAGTATAGTGCTCACATGCATCAGTTCTAAAAGATTATCTGTAGAAAATATGATGAGATGCACAAGCACTGGAGCATGGGAAAATAATTTGTAGCTGTCATAAATATAAAGGGAAGGGTAAACCCCTTTGAAATCCCTCCTGGCCAGGGGAAAGCTCCTCTCACCTGTAAAGGGTTAAGAAGCTAAAGGTAACCTCGCTGACACCTGACCAAAATGACCAATGAGGAGACAAGATACTTTCAAAAGCTGGGAGGAGGGAGAGAAACAAAGGGTCTGTGTCTGTCTGTAGTCGTCTTGGCCGGGGATAGACCAGGAATGGAGTCTTAGAACTTTTAGTAAGTAATCTAGCTAGGTATGTGTTAGATTATGATTTCTTTAAATGGCTGAGAAAAGAATTGTGCTGAATAGAATAACTATTTCTGTCTGTGTATCTTTTTTGTAACTTAAGGTTTTGCCTAGAGGGGTTCTCTATGTTTTTGAATCTAATTACCCTGTAAGATATCTACCATCCTGATTTTACAGGGGGGATTTCTTTATTTCTATTTACTTCTATTTTTTATTAAAAGTCTTCTTGTAAAGAACTGAATGCTTTTTCATTGTTCTCAGATCCAAGGGTTTGGGTCTGTGGTCACCTATGCAAATTGGTGAGGCTTTTTATCCAACATTTCCCAGGAAAGGGGGGGGTGCAAGTGTTGGGAGGATTGTTCATTGTTCTTAAGATCCAAGGGTCTGGGTCTGTAGTCACCTAGGCAAATTGGTGAGGCTTTTTACCAAACCTTGTCCAGGAAGTGGGGTGCAGGGTTTTCGGAAGTATTTTGGGGGAAAAGACGCGTCCAAACAGCTCTTCCCCAGTAACCATTATTAGTTTGGTGGTGGTAGCGGCCAGTCCAAGGACAACGGGGGGAATATTTTGTACCTTGGGGAAGTTTTGACCTAAGCTGGTAAAGATAAGCTTAGGAGGTTTTTTCATGCAGGTCCCCAAATCTGTACCCTAGAGTTCAGAGTGGGGGAGGAACCTTGACATGGTGGCACAGTGGTGGGATTAACCTGAAATCATTTTGAGATCCAGTTGAGATTTTTTGAACTAGAAATACAGATTTTAAAAAGGAATTTTTAGGAAGTCCAGAAAGCAGCTTTGAAACTGAAAGCAGCTTGGTTTCTCTCTGCTTTGTGGCCAAGCAGAGACAAAAGGGGATTATCTTGTGAATTGCAGGTTTTCTTTGCCTGGAGGCAGGGTACTTAACTCCTGCAGGGAAATTCACAGTCTTCCAACCCAGAGGTTTTTTTTTTCTTTTCTTCCTAAAAGTAAATAGGGGGTGTGTGTTCTACCCATTGGCTTTTTCTTTGGGCTGGGTAAGCAGGTTTCCAAGTAGTTGGAGGTTTTTTGCTTTAATTTGGGCCCAGAGCAGAGACAAGGGAATTGTCTTTTTCTGTAGGCTGACAATCACTATCAGAGAATAGGTATTCTATTCCAGCACAGCAAAATTTTACAGCCAAGTTTTGTTTGTTTATTTCTAAACCTCGGGTGTAAAGTTAGTTAAAAACAGAGAGGTTAGAATGACCAAATCCTCAGCTCGACTACAGCTGGAATTAGCCAAATTTCAGGCTGAGGAAAGACAAAGGGAACATGAAAGACAGATAGAACTCATGCGGCTGAAGAAGGAACAAGAAAGGGAGACAGCGAGAGAAGCAGAACAACACCAAGCGGCTGCTCACAGGAGAGCTATGGAAGCAAGGGACAAAGAACTGGAGGAAAAAGAGAGGAAGTATGTGGAGGAGATGGAGAAGATAAAGGCTCAGCAGAATATCCCAACAAACCCTAGTAATCCTTCTCCAGGTACCACTTCCCATCCCAGAAAGTTCCCTACCTACAAGGCAGGTGATGATACTGAGGCCTTCTTAGAAAACTTCGAAAGGGCCTGCCTTGGGTACAACATCTCTACTGACCAATACATGGTAGAGCTGAGGCCGCATCTCAGTGGACCCTTAGCTGAGGTGGCAGCTGAAATGCCTAAAGAACACATGAACAAGTATGAACTGTTTAAATCCAAGGCGAGAGTCAGAATGGGGATAACACCCGAGCAGTCTCGTTGGAGGTTCAGAGCCCTAAGGTGGAAACCAGACATGTCATTTACCTGACATGCCTACCACATTGTGAAACATTGGGATGCCTGGATATCAGGAGCAAGTGTTGAATCTCCAGTAAATTTGCCCTTCCTAATGCAAATGGAACAATTCTTAGAGGGTGTTCCTGAGGAAATAGAAAGATACATCCTAGACGGGAAGCCCAAAACTGTAATCGAGGCAGGAGAGATTGGAGCCAGATGGGTGGAGGTGGCAGAGAAGAAGAAAACTGGTCGCAGTTGGAGCGGAGACCAGAAGGGACCACCCCAGACCACACCCTATTACCGGGGGCCGCCCAAAGCCCCACCTACCTCCCAAAGAACCCTCCAGACCCCTTATCGTCCCACCACCCCGTTCTCCAGCAACCCACCTCGCCCCAGTGACCCGTCAGCTGGACGATGTTTTAAATGTAACGAGCTGGGGCATGTAAAGGCCAACTGCCCCAAGAACCCCAACAGATTACAGTTCATTGCACCGGAATCACACCAGAGGTCCTCAGGCCCAGATACCTCCCAGATACCCTTGGAGCGGAGGGAAACTGTGAGTGTGGGCGGGAAGAAGGTCACCGCGTGAAGGGACACCGGAGCACAAGTGTCAGCTATCCATGCTTCCTTAGTGGACCCCAATTTAATCAACCCAGAGATCCAAGTGACGATTCAACCCTTCAAGTCCAACTCTTTCAATTTGCCTACAGCCAAGTTGCCTGTCCAGTACAAGGGCTGGTCAGGAATGTGGACTTTTGCAGTCTATGATGATTATCCCATCCCCATGCTGTTGGGGGAAGACTTGGCCAATCACGTGAAGCAGGCCAAGAGGGTGGGAACGGTCACCCGCAGCCAGGCTAAACAAGCCGTGAGGCCTAGCTCTGTTCCGGAAACTTCTATCAGGGCCCGGTCAGAGGTGATGGACCCGGACCCCAGGCCAATGTCTGCAACAGCAGTAGTGGATCCAGTCCCAGAGACCCAGACGGAACCAGTCCCAGAACCGGAACCAGCCAAACAACCAACACCAGACCCCGTGCCAGTACTGAATCCAGTACTTGCAACCTCAACACCAGAGGGCCCCACCGAACCTGAACTGGCAGCAGCCGATAACCCTACACAAGAGGCTCAGCCGGAGCCTTATTCCCAACATAGTGCACCAGCGGAGAGCGGTTCACAGTCAACAGAAACAGCTCCATCCCCTATATCGCTTCCAGAGGGACCAAGCCTAGGTCCCCAATCCAATGAGGAACTGATGTCTCCAGCATCAAGGGAACAGTTCCAGACCGAACAGGAAGCAGATGAAAGCCTCCAGAGAGCTTGGACGGCAGCACGGAGCAACCCACCGCCTCTCAGCTCTTCTAATCGATCCAGGTTTGTTGTAGAAAGAGGACTTTTATACAAGGAAACTCTTTCTGGTGGACACCAGGAAGACTGGCATCCTCAGAGACAGTTGGTAGTTCCAACTAAATACCGGGCCAAGCTCTTGAGCTTAGCCCATGATCACCCTAGTGGCCATGCTGGGGTGAACAGGACCAAAGACCATTTGGGGGGGTCATTCCACTGGGAGGGAATGGGCAAGGATGTTTCTACCTATGTCCAGTCTTGTGAGGTGTGCCAAAGAGTGGGAAAACCCCAAGACCAGGTCAAAGCCCCTCTACAACCACTCCCCATCATTGAAGTTCCATTTCAGCGAGTAGCTGTGGATATTCTGGGTCCTTTTCCGAAAAAGACACCCAGAGGAAAGCAGTACATACTGGCTTTCATGGATTTTGCTACCCGATGGCCGGAAGCAGTAGCTCTAAGCAACACCAGGGCTAAAAGTGTGTGCCAGGCACTAGCAGACATTTTTGCCAGGGTAGGTTGGCCCTCCGACATCCTCACAGATGCAGGGACTAATTTCCTGGCAGGAACTATGAAAAACCTTTGGGAAGCTCATGGGGTAAATCACTTGGTTGCCACTCCTTACCATCATCAAACAAATGGCATGGTGGAGAAGTTTAATGGAACTTTGGGGGCCATGATACATAAATTCGTAAATGAGCACTCCAATGATTGGGACCTAGTGTTGCAGCAGTTGCTCTTTGCCTACAGAGCTGTACCACATCCCAGTTTAGGGTTTTCCCCATTTGAACTTGTATATGGCCGTGAGATTAAGGGGCCATTGCAGTTGGTGAAGCAGCAATGGGAGGGATTTACACCTTCTCCAGGAACTAATATTCTGGACTTTGTAACCAACCTACAAAACACCCTCCGAACCTCTTTAGCCCTTGCTAAAGAAAACTTACAGGATGCTCAAAAAGAGCAAAAAGCCTGGTATGATAAACATGCCAGAGAGCGTTCCTTCAAAGTAGGGGACCAGGTCATGGTCTTAAAGGCGCTCCAGGCCCATAAAATGGAAGCATCGTGGGAAGGGCCATTCATGGTGCAGGAGCGCCTGGGAGCTCTTAATTATCTCATAGCATTCCCCACCTCCAACCGAAAGCCTAAGGTGTACCATATTAATTCTCTAAAGCCCTTTTATTCCAGAGAATTAAAGGTTTGTCAGTTTACAGCCCAGGGAGGAGACGACGCTGAGTGGCCTGAAGGTGTTTACTACGAAGGGAAATGTGCTGGTGGTGTGGAAGAGGTGAACCTCTCCATGACCCTTGGGCGTATGCAGCGACAGCAGATCCAGGAGCTGTGCACTAGCTACGCGCCAACGTTCTCAGCCACCCCAGGACTGACTGAACGGGCATACCACTCCATTGACACAGGTAATGCTCACCCAATTAGGGTCCAACCTTACCGGGTGTCTCCTCAAGCTAAAACTGCTATAGAACGGGAGATCCAGGATATGTTACAGATGGGTGTAATCCGCCCCTCTGAAAGTGCATGGGCATCTCCAGTGGTTCTAGTTCCCAAACCAGATGGGGAAATACGTTTTTGCGTGGACTACCGTAAGCTAAATGCTGTAACTCGCCCAGACAACTATCCCATGCCACGCACAGATGAACTATTAGAGAAACTGGGACGGGCCCAGTTCATCTCTACCTTGGACTTAACCAAGGGGTACTGGCAGGTACCGCTAGATGAATCTGCCAAGGAAAGGTCAGCCTTCATCACACATCTCGGGCTGTATGAATTTAATGTACTCCCTTTCGGGCTGCGAAATGCACCCGCCACTTTCCAAAGACTTGTAGATGGTCTCCTAGCGGGATTAGGAGAATATGCAGTCGCCTACCTTGACGACGTGGCCATATTTTCGGATTCCTGGGCAGACCACCTGGAACATCTACAAAAAGTCCTTGAGCGCATAAGGGAGGCAGGACTAACTGTTAAGGCTAAGAAGTGTCAAATAGGCCTAAACAGAGTGACTTACCTTGGACACCAGGTGGGTCAAGGAACTATCAGCCCCCTACAGGCCAAAGTGGATGCTATCCAAAAGTGGCCTGTCCCAAAGTCAAAGAAACAGGTTCAATCCTTCTTAGGCTTGGCCGGTTATTACAGACGATTTGTACCGCACTACAGCCAAATCGCTGCCCCACTGACAGACCTAACCAAAAAGAAACAGCCAAATGCTGTTCAGTGGACCGGAAAGTGTCAGAAGGCCTTTAACAAGCTTAAAGCGACACTCATGTCTGACCCTGTACTAAGGGCCCCAGACTTTGACAACCCGTTCCTAGTAACCACAGATGCATCCGAGCGTGGTGTGGGAGCAGTTTTAATGCAGAAAGGACCTGATCAAGAATTCCACCCTGTAGTGTTTCTCAGCAAAAAACTGTCTGAGAGGGAAAGCAACTGGTCAGTCACTGAAAAAGAATGTTATGCCATTGTCTACGCTCTGGAAAAGCTACGCCCATATGTTTGGGGACGGCGTTTCCACCTGCAAACCGACCATGCTGCACTAAAGTGGCTTCACACCGTCAAAGAAACTAACAAAAAACTTCTTCGGTGGAGTTTAGCTCTCCAAGATTTTGATTTCGACATCCAACACATCTCAGGAGCTTCTAACAAAGTGGCTGATGCACTCTCCCGTGAAAGTTTCCCAGAATCAACTGGTTAAAATCGTCCTTGAGATGTGGAAAATATTGTTAGTCTTTATGTACTTGGTAGTATATTTAGAGATGCATGTGTCTTATTAACTCTGTTTTTCCTAGAGCTCCAGGAAGAAATCCCAGCCAGTGTTTCACCCTAGCTGAGATTTGGGGGGCGTGTCATAAATATAAAGGGAAGGGTAAACCCCTTTGAAATCCCTCCTGGCCAGGGGAAAGCTCCTCTCACCTGTAAAGGGTTAAGAAGCTAAAGGTAACCTCGCTGACACCTAACCAAAATGACCAATGAGGAGACAAGATACTTTCAAAAGCTGGGAGGAGGGAGAGAAACAAAGGGTCTGTGTCTGTCTATATGCTGGTTTTCTGCCGGGGATAGACCAGGAATGGAGTCTTAGAACTTTTAGTAAGTAATCTAGCTAGGTATGTGTTAGATTATGATTTCTTTAAATGGCTGAGAAAAGAATTGTGCTGAATAGAATAACTATTTCTGTCTGTGTATCTTTTTTGTAACTTAAGGTTTTGCCTAGAGGGGTTCTCTATGTTTTTGAATCTAATTACCCTGTAAGATATCTACCATCCTGATTTTACAGGGGGGATTTCTTTATTTCTATTTACTTCTATTTTTTATTAAAAGTCTTCTTGTAAAGAACTGAATGCTTTTTCATTGTTCTCAGATCCAAGGGTTTGGGTCTGTGGTCACCTATGCAAATTGGTGAGGCTTTTTATCCAACATTTCCCAGGAAAGGGGGTGGTGCAAGTGTTGGGAGGATTGTTCATTGTTCTTAAGATCCAAGGGTCTGGGTCTGTAGTCACCTAGGCAAATTGGTGAGGCTTTTTACCAAACCTTGTCCAAGAAGTGGGGTGCAGGGTTTTGGGAAGTATTTTGGGGGGAAAGACGCGTCCAAACAGCTCTTCCCCAGTAACCAGTATTAGTTTGGTGGTGGTAGCGGCCAGTCCAAGGACAACGGGGGGAATATTTTGTACCTTGGGGAAGTTTTGACCTAAGCTGGTAAAGATAAGCTTAGGAGGTTTTTTCATGCAGGTCCCCACATCTGTACCCTAGAGTTCAGAGTGGGGGAGGAACCTTGACAGTAGCTGATTGAAAGTAGTGGAAATAAGGAAGGAGTGGGAGATCCACTCTTTCTTTCCATCAGGTAGTAAGTCAAGGAGTTACTGTAGTTTGCTGCCAAGGCAGAAAGGGGTCAAATCACCAGGTCCCTTGCCTATGGGCTGAGAAGACACGTGCAGATACTTAGGATTGCTGAAGAAGTCACTGGTTTGTTTCTTATGTGCTGATATTTTATATTTGTATCTACAGCATCTAGAATCAAGGACAGAACAGCTGATATTTCTTTAAATGTTTAAAACATACATATATTAGGACTGTCTATCTCGTGCTCTGGATGTCCCTTCCAATATTTGAACACACAGTAATACTTATAAAGTAAATAATATCACTCCTAAATTTACTCAGAAAATTTGAAACAGTCCAAATATCCTTTTCCTGGGGAAACAACCACTTGGGGAGCTTGGAATGACTCATTAAAGAATTGCTGAGACACACACCCCCGGAGGGGAAATTTTGAGTCTGTGGCAGTGGCCAAGAGCATCATTTGGTCACATAGGCCTCACCAGAGCTCAAAAGAAATGTCATGGATTTTGTAGCACTCATTCAACAGGCTAGCCCCTCTTAACAGCTTCACAAGCCTCTTTCCATACTTGCAGGATGGTACAAGACAGCCATCAGCTGCTTGCTATTGCTTCTGGCATACCCAAGGACTCTAAAAGTAATTGTGACTTAATACTGAAAGGAGCAGCTTTAAATCCCTACAGAGATTTCACAAGCTTCATAGATCACAATGTCACATGAAGAAGCTGTTCACAGCTTCACCTTCATTAGCTAGTCACTCCTCCCCAAACCCACAGAGCCGCTACTACATGGTACTTGTCTGGAGAAACTTCCATTGGCTTAGTTGCAAAGATGGCAGTGGAAGTGCAGGGCAAGAAGTGGGGAATGATGTCTCCCTCAGATAGTTTTGGGAGAAGTAGAGTTGAATTGCTGCTGCTTTTTTCTCCTTTGTAGTTCATGGAGAAGTAGACAAAATGGCCCATTGTCTGTGACATAACATTATATAGGGTGGTTCTCAACCCTCTGGGGGATCTGCAGACTATGTTTAAGGGGTCCACAAAAGGTTGTCGTTACCATAGAACACTGGTTTTCAATCTGTGGTCCGCAGACCCCTTGGGGTCAGCCAACTATGTCTAAGATTTCCAAAGGGGACCACATCTCCATTCAAAATGTTTAGGGGTCTGTTACATAGTCATATGCCAGAAAACTCTCTTAAGTAGTAAACATATTACAACAGCTCAAAGAACGAGAAAAAAAGAAGGAACTAACTGCTCCTTTACCACAATAAATCCATAGAGCTAAATGTAAATTGAAAAAGCCCTTCCATCCAATGAGCCTGATGTTTGGAAAGGATGAGCACCTATATCTCTTATTTAAGACAAGAAGAGTTGTGGATGTCTACACCTGTGAAAATCATGACCCTTAAATTAAGAATGTTATGACTATATGGTCAAGCTTTAGAGGCAATTATTTCCTTCCATATCAGCATATTATTGTAGAACGAAGCAGAAGGAAACTTCCAAATGTTTCTTTGCCTAAGGGACAATTTCCTATATTTCCAGCATGCAATCATTTTATAATGGCATCTCTGTTTTTTAATCTGATGTCAGCATTAGACTCCAAACATCTTTTTGTTAATCAGCTCAGAAAACAAATTTGTAAACTGTTTCATGCAGCTGTAAATCTTTGCAACACACCGAGACTATTTCAACAAAAAGCATACTAAAGCAATTGAATGTCCTCCTATACTATGGCAAGCAATGTTGCGTAAACAATCAGACCTTTAAAATATGGTTGTTCCTCACTGTTATCAATTTATAGTTGATTTAAAAAATTCGTATTTGAGAGGCAGGATGTTTTACTGCCAATATATGATCGATTTTTATTTAAACTTGTATGCTATGGAAAAGCAAAATACAATTTTTACACACACACACACACACACTACAGTAATATAAATTAATCACAGGTGTTTAAATATAGCATACCAATGCTGGTGGATATCCAAGTTGGCATTATTGGGAACACTGTTACTAAAAATAAATAAATAAATAAAAATGAAGCAAGGTGATTGTCTTTCCAACAACACTAGTAAGTACCTTTAAAAAGCCAGTGTTTTAAATTGCTATATTTTATCTGGAACTTGATTGTAGAACCTGACGTCCCATGGACCAGGCACAATCAAAGGTGGAGTTATTAGAAGAGTTAGGTGAATTTTTTCAGGGAAATAGCTGATTTGTTTACAATGCAGCTTCAGGTTACCTGAAGTTTATTTGTGAATTCAAGCTGAATTCACCAAATAGCTGTTTGGCGTTTTTGTTTTTTGGGGGGAGGGGGAGGGAGGAGGAGAGGGGTGAAGTTGATAAATCCACAAGAGGACTCAGCCACCATTCTTGAGGAGCAGGTAGTGGCAGTATTGACTTTATACCCAGTAGTTAGGGCACTCATCCAGGACGTGCTTATTCAGAGCAAGAATTTGAACATGGGCCTCCCACAGTGTAGGTGATTGTCATAACCACTAGGCTAAAGGGTATTCTGTGATGGATATCTCTTAATCTCATCTGTTCCACTTCATATAAATAATAACATGTTCCCCCAACTAGAAAATTGGGGCATGTCTGTACTGCAGCTGGGACTGAGTTTCCCATCCTTAGTAGGCTGGTTTGTGGTATCAGGGCTCACACTAGCTAGTACGCTATTTCCCATCTGAATTGGTCTAGTTTCAACTTTCAGTCATTGGACTGTAACATGCCTTTCTGTGCTAGATTGAAGAGCCCATTCTTAAATATAATTATAGACTGTAATCAAGACACTCCCTCACCTTCTCTTTGTTAAGTGAAATAGATTGGACCTTTGAGTCTATTACCATAAGGAAGTGAGGGACCCACCCCAGAATACCCTATAGCTTGGTGGCTAGGACACTCTCCTCTGATGTGAGAGACCTGGGTTCAAGTCCTTGCTCCAGAACAGGGATTCAACCCTGGGTCTTTGTGACACAGATGGTACATCTACACAACAATACAAGCCTGGGCTCAAGCCCAACCCCGCTTCTGTCTGCACATCAGTTGTGTTGACCTAGAGCTTGAGCTTAGGGTCCCAGGACCCTGCAGGATTGGAGGATCTGAGCCAGGGTTAAGCTGGGATGTAGGGTCCGAGCCCTATGGCTTTCTTGTGTACACACAGCCCCAGCTTGGCTTGGGTCGAGAAGTCCTCCAGATGTATCCCAGAGTTCCTTGGGGCAACTTCCTTAGTCCTCGTCCTCTTTCTGCCAACAATCTGTAGTGCAGTCTAATGCAAATGGAAGTGACACCTCCCTTTGGAAACGGCAGCAGTTCAGATCAGTGTTAACTTATTGTCTGCTGAATACCAGTCTTCAAGCACACTATCACAAAGCCTGCAGGGTTCTCAATGGAGATGGATTAGAGGAAGCTTTTTTTGCAAAGAGAGCACATGCAAGCCCAGGGTGGGAAGGGGAGCCCGGGAGCAAAGGTCAAAGAGCACAGTGGGGACTACGCAGCTGCCCTGCAGGGAAGGTAAGTGGCAGAGCTCCCACCTCAGCATGGCGGGGGGAGAGATGATCCCCCAATATCCTGGCTGCTCCCCCTTCCTACAGGGCATCCGCTTGGTCCCTGCTCCACTCTCTGGTCCCCATTGCCCTCTCTGGGGTTGTGCGCGTGGAGGTGCCCGGGCAGCGTGCACTGTGAAGGCAGTGAGTGGGAGCCAGCCCCAAAACTTTCCCATAGCCTCCTGAGGATCCTTTATCCCTGCCTCCTGGGGTGTGGCAGGGGCAGGGACAAGGAATCCCTGGGAGGTGCTGAAGCACACTACACCCCCAAACCCTGGGGAGGCACTTCACTGCTCCACAGTCGGCAGCAGCCAGGGTGTGTGTGGGTGTGTTTTTCCTCTGAAAAAAACAGACAATTAAATAAATAAAATAAACAAACAAACAAAACCCCCTCATTGAACATCCCATTTAAAAGTTAAGAATTGCAAAGTTTCATTGTAATAGTTTGACAGCCCTGGAAACTGATGTGCTAATTATCCTCAGTACAGGTGCACATGGGCATTTTCCTGCCAATGTGACTCTGCCCAGAGGTGGAGAACCCAATTTGCAGATTAGATGGTACTTCAGTACAAAGCCTTCTCAAACTGCAGTCATTCTACTGAGACAGCCACCAAAGGAGTTAATCATGCAGTTTATGTACTCATGTGCTCCTTATGGGCACCTGAGTCCCATCAATAGCACAGTCACAGTTAGGAAACAGGGTGAGCAGTAGAGTTTTCCCACAGCGCAACACATTTCTAAGAATAGACTGTCAACACTGGGGGAGGGGGGGAAACTAGGCACTCCGGGATAGGGTTACTTTGACTCAGGTCTGTGCACTGCAGTGTGGACGCCAGAGCCCTAGGTTTGAGCACTGGACAGAAAATCCTTAACCTAGGGTAAAAATGCAGTGTAAACACTCAAGCCCAGGGTTCCCTGACATGAGTCCCATTAACCGCAGGCTTACAATGCTGTGTTGACATACTCAGAGGTTCCTTTTCAAAGGGTTCCCTGTTCCTTGCAAAGAACTCTCACTTCAGACCTGACAAACTCACTGCACCAAATACTTGTTTTACAGGATATTTTTTCATAGAGTTACATGCAAGGTATTTACAGAAAGGTCATAATTTGTAAAGAGTCCATCATTGCAAGACATATATACAGATATGTATTTATAGTGAAAATATGCTTTAGAGACTTTGAATAAAAAATAGTGACCAGGTATAATGTGTCCTGGTGATGACCCATTCAATCAAATGGGAGCTGTAACCCCTCCCTAGTCAGCTGGCGAGGTTATGCAAGGTTCTGTTGTCTACAATGACCACAATCCAGAACAGTCTACAGAAAATAATCAAAGACAACTGCAAATGATCAAAACCATTTGGAGGTGAAAACGAACAAAAGAGCCAGGAGGAGATTGCCCTGGCTATAAAGATGGACAAAACACTGTTTCAGTATAACAATGTGTATGTATATGCACTCTGTATTCATTCACTGAGGAAACCCCTTCAGGAGCATGGGGCTTTCATGAACATTTAGATCCTGGTTCTTGTGAAACCTGCCAGCTCTGCAGCAGACTGGACTTTGTGGGGAAAACCTACTTTATAGAGTAACTATTGAGAAGTGCAGACCCAAGTTCACATTTTATGATTCTGTTATAACCATTTACTGCCACTGCACTCTCATCTCTAGTTAAATCTTTATTCTTAAACAAACCTATTTTTGTTTTATAACTAGCACTCACAAGTGCTGTGTGGTATACAGGAGCAACGATTTAAAGTGGGGTACATGGCACCGCTGTGTGAAAAGGATCTGGAATTTCTGAGAGTACTCAGAGTCAGAGACTGGATATCACAGGAGAGCAATTCAAAGGGTCTGGGCTTAACCTTTTGTTAATTTACAAGGCAAAGTTAGGGCTGGCATAGCCCAAAGGAGAGTGCTTGAATGGCTGAAGGCTGGTGATATTAGGGAGATGACAAACAGTTACCACAAGCAAGACTCCTTTTGCTGGAGACAGGTTTGTAATTGCAACATACTGTACAACAAAGGACTATTAAATTCATCAAGTCAATGCCTATTCCATTCACTTTGTGCCAGTACAACACAAGTAGCTAAGTAAATGACCACTCCAGCAGTACAGTAAAGGCAGCCAAATGGAATGCAATCAATGACTTTATTAAATGATACTGCTTGTAAGTAGGACAACTTAGTGAAAACACAAGGAAAATATAAGGCCATAGCTTTCTGTCAAGACAAATGCACCTTTAATTTACTTTACTAAAGCAAGAGACAAACCAATAATTAAAAGCAGGTTGACAACCTAATTTAATTGTATAACGAAGGCGAGCATGTACTGCACAGGCACAGCATCGTTTGGAACACTCACACTGCAAAAATTAAAAAGAAAAAAAGCTGACACTTTTAATGTGAGTTATAAATTAGATGACTGTTCTTTAAGCTGTAAATGCAATACTTGTCCTGACAGTCTATTTCTGGAGCTGATGGATACACATATTAAGAAAAGGGGAACTATGATAGAGGAAGTTAACAGTTAGCATTTACTATAATAGTGGTAGGTTTCAGAGTAGCAGCTGTGTTAGTCTGTATTCGCAAAAAGAAAAGGAGTACTTGTGGCACCTTAGAGACTAACCAATTTATTTGAGCATGCATCCGATGAAGTGAGCTGTAGCTCACGAAAGCTCATGCTCAAATAAATATAATAGTGGTATTATGCTTCCTTGGCTCCCTGATTTCCCCCACCCCAGTGCAATTCCAGAAACATACTGATTAGCTTTTTCTGAACAGTCTCTCTCTCTTTCTTTAATAGTTTAGACTCCTACATTCAGTCACAGAAGCTCAATGAAAATATTAGGCTTCCACTTCATTAGTGGCTTTCATACTCTTTTTAGCTCTGATGCAAAAACACACAAGAGCTATCGTTCTCAAGAGGTTTATATGCTATGCCTAGCACCACAGTGTCTTTGGTATTTTTCCAGTGAAGAATCAAAATGTAGCAAATAACAAGTTCCTGTTTTCTCTTCTAATGTATCCAACACTCAGTTGTGAAGACAATTATATGAACAATAAACCACCATTAAGACACAGAAAATTCAGAACTAAGGTGGTAACCTGTCATGACCCATTCCCTTCTGACTACGTATTTTACTGGAGGACATGTACCAAAGAAGATTATACACTTTTTAGAGACCTTTACAATACCTATGGTGGGGCACAATGAAGAAGAATAGGCACGCAGTTTTAGAATCTGAATGTACATTTTCCTGGCTGTACGTCGTCCTTTACCCATTGTTCGTAAATAGATAGCTACCAATTTAACTCAAATTGCTTCTGTATAATCTTAATCAACCCACAAAATGTTTAATCAAAACAAAAATGTTTTTCTAGTTCTCCACCTCTCTGAAGTAGGTTTTCAACTGAACAGTGCAATAGATTTTTGATAGACTCAGTCTATAGGAGACTAGATACCACTAAATTCTAGATTTTCTAGAGACAAAATAGTAGTGCTGTAATTTGCATTGTATATTATGGAAATTTAATCATGTTTTGACATTACATATTAGTACAATCACTATTAACATTTTCTAACCATTACCACACCATGGAAACTTTAATACCATCATATTTTCCTATATTTGAAATAGGTGGATTAAGCTAGTTCAAAATAAAGCATAATTCCAGAATAAGAGTTTCCATACATGGAGTTAATCAGCTTTAACCTGCTTTAAATTCACACCCTAAATGTTGACTTTTTAATACCAACCATTGTAACGTCAATCGATTATTTCCATGTTACTGTGAAAACCACCAAACAGAATGGAGTCGAATTTTCAGCATACAATTTCTCTTCTGATTGTTGTAACAGAATGAAAACTAGTCTGCAGTTTCTTGTACTGGAGTTCTCATACTGCTAATGATGATCAATAATCAACAAGATGGCTGTTGAGAGCAATTATGCTCTAATTTTTGTAATATATATTTCAAATTATTTCAAAATCATTTTAGACAAACTGAGAGTAACTCCTTCAACTTTGAGAATAATCATGAACTTGTAGCCCTTCAGAAAGACAGTAAAACATTTGATTGCTTCATTGCTTCTCTGAATAGCAAACAGGTTTATGTAGTCAAGGACAGTTGCCTGTAGGAATTTCCTAACTTTTGAGTGATTGACTTAGCAAACTTCATAAATGTTCTTTTTATCCATTTTTTCAGTGTACTGGATAATTATTTATATTGATCAAAAGTAAATCGGAAAAAAAAAAGTAGTTTTATCCTCCCCTCCCCACCATCATATGTTGCCTGATTCCTAGATGGTAAGCTCTTGTGGAAAGGGACCATGCCTACCTACCTGCCCTCCTCTAGCTCTAAACTGCACTGCCATCATGCTAGTTGGGAACCAGGTGCCATAACCAAGTCCCTGATGGCTCCTTCATGATGCATCTGAGCCAAGTTTAGACACACCTGAGAACCTTACTGTCAAGGTTCCTCCCCCACTCTGAACTCTAGGGTACAGATGTGGGGACCTGCATGAAAACCTCCTAAGCTTACTTTTACCAGCTTAGGTTAAAACTTCCCCAAGGTACAAATTAATTTTATCCTTTGCCCTTGGAATATCCACTTCCACCACCAAACTCTAACTGGGTTTACTGGGAAACGTAGTTTGGACACGTCTTTCCCCCCCAAATCCTCCCAACCCTTGCACCCCACTTCCTGGGAAAGGTTTGGTAAAAATCCTCACCAATTTGCATAGGTGACCACAGACCCAAACCCTTGGATCTGAGAACAATGAAAAAGCATTCAGTTTTCTTACAAGAAGACTTTTAATAGAAATAGAAGTAAAGGAATCACCTCTGTAAAATCAGGAGGGTAGATACCTTACAGGGTAATTAGATTCAAAACATAGAGAATCCCTCTAGGCAAAACCTTAAGTTACAAAAAGGACACACAGACAGGAATAGTCATTCTATTCAGCACAGTTCTTTTCTCAGCCATTTAAAGAAATCATAATCTAACACATACCTAGCTAGATTACTTACTAAAAGTTCTAAGACTCCATTCCTGGTCTATCCCTGGAAAAGCAGCATACCGACAGACACAGACCCTTTGTTTCTCTCCCTCCTCCCAGCTTTTGAAAGTATCTTGTCTCCTCATTGGTCATTTTGGTCAGGTGCCAGCGAGGTTACCTTTAGCTTCTTAACCCTTTACAGGTCAGAGGATTTTTCCTTTGGCCAGGAGGGATTTTAAAGGGGTTTACCCTTCCCTTTATATTTATGACACTTACCCATTAGGTTTATCAGTTATTTTTGCATTTGACACATAAGCACGGATCCAGTTATGATTTCAGATCAGATTAGATTTCAGATGGAAAAGTCTAAACTGAAGCTCATTCTTTGGTCAAGATGGTATCAGGCCTCAACCTTGCAAAATGATAGCATATGGGCAGAATGCTTGCCTGAAGAGTATTCCATGGAAGACAGTGGGTATGCTTTAGAGGATAGTAGTCTGGCCACATACTATAAATTGGATAACAGTAACCTTATATGACACTATACTATATGCATTTTTACAGCATATTTTATTCTGAAAGATTTTGTAGCAGCATGATAATCTGCATAGTTAGTCATCAACTAATTGTGGGCTGAAACACACTGGCATAGAATTTAGCTCCCATTCTGCTCCAGCAACATGACAAGGGACAGAGGTAAAGGGTTATGTACCCAATTGAAATTATAATGTTTAGGAAGCAACATATACTATTTTTACCCGAAATGGAATTTGCCTATGACACTGGGGTTAATACCGAATCTCTTATTAAAAGTACTCCAGGAGTTTTAATGCCAACAAGGTTAGTACCGTGGTATTCATCTGAAATTATGATGAGCACCACAAAGCTATATGTGAAATCAGAAAAGGCTCAAAAGTCGGGAGCCAAAAAATCTTACTGCATCAGAGGTGAAACCGCATTAAATCGAACTTGCTTTGATCCACTGGAGTGGGCAGCCCCCACGGAGCGCTGCTTTACTGTGTTATATCCAAATTTGTGTTATATCAGGGTAGAGGTGTAATAGGAACATGGAAGAACTCTCCTTGCTCCATTAAAATCAATTTGCTCAAATTTGTATAGCTATATTGCCCACATGTGTTAAAAGAGAAAGGAAGCTTTCAGAAGAAAAAAAACCAAGTATAGGAAAAATAAATAAAATACAATTTGCATCTTTATACGTGTGCTTGAAAGTTATTAACGTGTTCATACAGCTGAAGACAAGTAAATTATACATCCTTGAAGACAAATACCTTACTAGACACTATATTATAATCAAATATATATTAAAATGGTGTTCTAATACATGAAACAGTAATAGTTTATTTGTAAATGCATCCAATATGGACCACTAAATTAAATTTTAAATCAAGGCATTTTAAAATTTTACACATGCAGAAAAATATCTGAAAACAGTAACTTTTTTTGCCCTGTTAGTGAAAAGATACATTCACTAATTTCTGCTGGGTTGAGCTTTTATTGTACACGTAATTTCCATTCTCTCTCTCAATTTTGTTGCCCATGCAGCACATATTTATCTTAATGAATACAAGACATTTTTTAATGATAGCTGTAAAGCAAAATAGCACCATTTGCACTTCACAGTAATCAGTAATATCCAGCTTGAAACTCTCCTGTCACAGAAACTGTGTTAAAAGAAATCTGTCTCCAGCACCTCAGTTCCATTTTCAAAATAACGTTTTCAAAATCTGATACAATATGATAAACAACTATCACATTATTTCGTACAATACTGATCTTTGTTAAGAAAATCTGTCATCAGAAATTCACATCCACAATCCACATTCAAGATGTTCTTATTTTAAATATATTATTACTGTTATTTATACTGAAGTAATGCCTAGAGACTCTGTTCATGGATCAGGACCCCACTGTGCTAGACACTGTACAAACCCATAAGACAGTCCCTGAATTGAGGAGAACCATCTAAACATTATTTGTGGCACTGCCCACTATGTCTGAAATTCAAGGACAGTTCCTGCACTGAGCTGCTCACATTTTCATGCATGGTGTCAAATATGCTGCTCGTGTGTCAAATTCACCCCACTGGATCTATTTATGCAGCCTACAAGACAGACAGATGCAGCAGAATCTAAGCTTTCATTTAAAAATGAAATTTCTAGCCTTCATGGCTGCAAAGTTTACTTTCCAAACACAAACAGAGTGTAAACAGATTAGCAGTTGTTTCAGGGAAAGAAAAGCAGAAGGGAAAACAAGATATGTGCAAGAAAAGAGAAGAGTGAGAGGAAGATAGGAAAGAAAGAGAAACAAAAGGCAGAATCAGCAGTTGACTAACAGGAACACATTTCCTTACTGAATAGGAAAATAAGGTATTTATTAAATAATTCACAAACATCTGGTTACTATATGTAGGCTGTGTTCTCCCCTTGATCTCTGTGCAAATCTCCCACTGATATCGGAGAGAGATCCACTGTGGATTGAGGGGAGAATGAAGTCCTGATGTTACATTTCAGACTGTGAACATAAAATATGGAATCTGCTCTCTCCCAGTTTGACCTGTGATGTCAGGATTGTACCATGCACAAGGATTGCATACGTATCCACATTTTTCCTAATTCTGCATCAGGATATTAGATACTGTAATATGATCAACTTAAGCATAGGGAAATAACAGTATTTTTTCCCAAAAGCAGTGAAATAAACATCACTGAATGTTTATCTCCAGGAAACTGAATAGCTGATTCTTACATGACATGTTAATTCCCCAGAAAAATGAACCTCTTTTCATAAGGAAAAAATGAATTTCTGGGGTAATGCCAATGTGGTCTTCAATAGACTAACATCTTCAAACTTGGCCACCAAAAATTATGCATCAAAATCCATAGTTAGGCCCTTAATAAATATGGCCTAATTTTCAAAGATGGTGAGAATCAACAGCTCTTACTAAGTGTGAGAGAGCTGTGGGTGCTCTGAGAATGAGGCCACTTGATTCTAATTCACTCTCTTTCTCCATACTCTTATCTCCTCCACACGGTAGTGGCCATAAAACATTTATATGCAATATAAACAGTAGCAACTATGATGTGCTTCATGTCATGAATTATATTAATGTATCCTAGACTTTATGTAGCGTCCAATCAGTTATTTACATATACTGGGCAAAATTTTGCTAATGTGGTGCAGATAAATGTTATTTACATCTCCCTCCACAACCAACACTCTTTGCAGTCATTCAGATGTTAATCAGAGATTCCATCTCTTTTTCTGCCCCTACATCCTCTCTAATGTCAACCTTCTAATTTCTCCTCCTCAATGTGCACCCTTTAATTAAGGAAGATGGAGACTGAGTACTGGAGTAGTGTTGTCATTGACTTTGGGCACATTTTGGTGTTGACCTCAAAAAGCATAGCGTAAAGCAACTTCTGGCTAGAATGTCATGACACATGCAATGTACGCACTAGCTATCAAGACAACCCCTCTAGACAGACCGTGCTACCTAGGGCACACAGAGCACCAGCCACCACAGTAGACAGCCTTGGTTTGTAACTCTTCATTGTGCATTGCAGTTTTGCACTCTCCATACCCTGAAGTACTCCTATGCAACAAACAGCAGGAATTCACAAAGAATGCTTCACTACAGTATGACAGAAGAATGTAATCACATGAGCTACTAACTTTTGTCCATTCATAGCTACAGGGATAAGGAAGCTATTTGTAAATCAGCTAAAGAATACACACAAACTTGCTGTTTGCAGTGCAGACTGTGACATTTTTGGAATAATTCGGTGATGGATGGTTGAACCAAGTCTTCTGTATATAGTAGAAGAATGATTCCCAAATAAGCCCCAACCAGAACATTTCGTCAGGTAATATACATCTGCGTTATGCACCCCCAAAAGTAGCTACCCTTTAAGCATACCTTAATTACAGTCTTTAAGATTATTTTTAGTTCATATGGAACTAATCTTCTCAATCCTGTCAAATGCTTAAAATGCACTTTCTAGAGAAGCCTCTAGCAACTGGCTGTCCTAATCATAAGCAGTTGTCTCCAATTCCTTGGCTGCATCACTTGGATACTGTGGAAATCACTGGTGGAAATATAAAAATAAACTGACAATTCTAATGCCAAAGGAGCAGCATTTTAATCCAAGGATGTTAATTAGTAACCACTTAGGCCAGTGCCTGATATCAGTGTTACAAATAATGTCATTTGTTAGTCAGCCATCAACACATGACTATTAGCTGGCATCATGTATGAAAAGAAAAGCCAGCATTTGTTGTTCTTGAGGAGAAAAATGAGGCTTCATTTCTTAGGCACAGTGTTTAAAGGTAGTTTGTAAATATTCAGAGAGTTGGAGATGTTTTCTTGGCTCTAACATTGACTTTCCACATGTCCTCGGCCAAGTCTCCTGACAAGGAGAAAAAAAGGGCTGTACCTTGTTTTATTTCTTTTTGATGTACAAGGAAGTCTTAAAGTCATGTTTTCCCCACTTCTTTCTACAAATTAGAATTCCGGGTCTAGCTGACATGTTTTTTTTTCTTACAAGGTAATATAAATAATAACGGTACAGAAAATAGAACAACATCAAGTGCAATACCAAGGAAGCTTAAAGGGGAAGGGGCTTCTATTCAAACTATTAAAAATATTTGTTTTCTTGCTTTTGTAAATATCTTTAACTCAATGCCTAACAAATGCACGAGAGAAAACGTCTGTTTGTGAAACATTCAGACTCAACTATTAAAGTCCAAGAAAAAATTCATTACATTTCTCCAGAAAAACAGAAAAGATAAAACTTGACATTCTTTACTCTTAATTTGCCAAGATTAAAAGTGAGGGGAAAGATTTTCAGGCCTCATTCATATACATTACAAAGGGGAGGGGAGAAGAACCGTGCCATTTTTATGTCCTTTAGCCTCTCTGTTTCAGTTACCCCTTCTGAAATAATAAACAACTAATTAATGGAGCAGTAGTGCAGCTCAATTTATTAGTACCAGTAAAATGCTTTGATGTACTCCAATGGAAGGTGCTGAAGAAGTGAAAATTATCTGGAATCAACCTTTTAGTATGTTTATCTTTATAGAGATCTCACTTATATGCTAGCACTAAATGATTACCTAAAAGTTCTGCAAAAATAATCTAATGTTTTGGAATTTACATTAGTATTTTACTTGATTATTCATAGCATGAGGAAGACATACCCGATGCAACATTTGACACTCTGCCTGCTTATAGCTTATCCATTTGTAGATGCGTTTAAAGGCACAACACCACAAGAGGAGCTCCAGAAGGAATTTGTACCTCACACATGTAAATCCCTCAATGAGTTCCCTGATACAAAAGGGTCAGTGCACAAGTTACATTGTACTCTAAGGTGGTGAAACATTCCACTCCTCACCAATGGGTACATATTAAGGAAGCAATCTTTATAACTGTCCTTTAAGTGGGGCATAAAATGGAGAAAATGCTCCCTACATTTCCCCCTTCCCATGTTGTATTAATGCAAGATATTATTGCAGTTGCTCTCAATCTTGTGAATTTATTTAATCTGCAACACCAGGGTTACTGATCACCATTTCCAAATCATATATTCAGTGTTGCTGTTGTAGCTGTGCTGGTCCCAGGATATTAGAGATACAAGATACAAATATCTTTTATTGGACCATCTTCTTTTGGCAAGAGAGACAAGCTTTCAAGAGTACACGGAGCTCTTCTTCAGAACCTATGTATGCACAAAAGCTTCTCTCTCTTACCAATAGAAGTTGGTCCAATACAAACATTACCTTACCCACCTTCTTCTTCTGATTTCCAGATCAGGTATGAAATCATTCTTTGTATTACTCTGTATCTGCATCTACGTATTACTTCAAGTTGAATACCCAAACACTCTGTATGTATGTTCTGAAACATTATTTACCTTAACATACATTTTAGAGATGATTATGGCTTCCCTTTTACAGGAATTTCACAAAAAAAAAATATTAGGTTGCTTGAAGCCACTTTCCTTGTTGATTAACTATTCTCAATCCTTTTGCTCATCTGAATACTACCATAATCGAACATTATATAATGAGTCAGTATAAATCACAGAATCACTCGATTGGTAGGCACTTCATTAATAAGCAATAGTGTGACGTACAGCTAGAAACATGCATATCTCATTATGTTCTTTTTTCAGTAGTGATATCCAATATCCAATGCCATTTGAACTATAGGGTATGTCTAAGATAAAGCACTTTAAACCAGAGCAAATCAATCACACATTACTAAAATGTACTACTTTTCACAGACATTTACATGATACTCCATTTCAAAGTTACTGATTTTGATTTATCTAACTACATAATAGTATATCATGACAATAATATTCACTCCCACAATTTTTCTCTTTGCCTGTTTTGTTTTTTTACCATACTCTCAGTCAAAATTAAGTTTGTAAACACATAGCTAACTAAACTAAAAAAGAGCCACTGTGGCTTCACAACCATGTAAAAGAAGTAGTGAGAGATAAAAAGGCATCTTTTAAAAAGTGGATGTCAAATACTAGTGAGGTAAATAGAAAGGAGCATAAACAAATTCAATGTAATAAGAAAAGCTAAAAAGGAGCTTGAAGAACAGCTAGCCAAAAACTCAAAAGGTAACAACAAAATGTTTTTTAAGTACATCAGAAGCAGGAAGCCTGTTAAACAACCAATGGGGCTTCTGGACAATCGAGATACAAAAGGAGAACTTAAAGACGATAAAGTCATCGCAGATAAACTAAATTAATTCTTTGCTTCAGTCTTCAAGGCTGAGGATGTTAGGGAGATTCCCAAACCTGAGCCGTATTTGTAGGTGACAAATCTGAGGAACTGTCACAGATTGAAGTGTCACAAGAGGAGGTTTTGGAATTAATCCAGAAACTTAAAAGTAACAAGTCACCAGGACCAGACGTCACTCACCCAAGAGTTCTGAAAGAACTCCAATGTGAAACTGCGGAACTATTAACTATGGTTTGTATCCTGCCCTTTAAATCAGCTACTGTACCCAATGACTGGAAGATAGCTAATATAACGCCAATATTTAAGAAGGGCTCTAGAGGTGATCCTGGCAATTACAGACCGGCAAATCTAACTTCAGTATTGGGCAAATTAGTTGAAACAATAGTAAAGAATAAAATTCTCAGACACACAGAAGAACATAAATTGTTGCACAAAAGTCAACATGGTTTCTGTAAAGGGATATAGTATCTTACTAATCTATTAGAGTTCTTTGAGGGGGTCAACAAACACTTGGACAAGGGGGAGCCAGTGGACATAGTGTATTTAGATTTCCAGAAAGCCTTTGACAAGGTCCCTCACCAAAGGCTTTTATGTAAATTAAGTTGTCATGGGATAAGAGGGATGATCTTTTCGTGGATTGAGAACTGTTTAAAAGACAGGGAACAAAGGGCAGGAATAAATGGTAAATTTTCAGAATGGAGAGGAGTAACTAGTGGTGTTCCCAAGGGTCGGTCCTGGGACCAATCCTATTCAACCTATTCATAAATGATCTGGAGAAAGGGGTAAACAGTGAGGTGGCAAAGTTTGCAGATGACACAAAACTGCTCAAGATAGTCAAGACCAAAGCAGACTGTGAAGAACTTCAAAAAGATCTCACAAAACGAAGTGATTGGTGACAAAATGGCAAATGAAATTTAATGTGGATAAATGTAAAGTAATGCACATTGGAAAAAATAACCCCAACTATACATACAATATGATGGGGGCTAATTGAGGTACAACTAATCAGGAGAAAGATGTTGGAGTCATTGTGGATAGTCCTCTGAAGACATCCACGCAGCGTGCAGTGGCAGTCAAAAAAGCAAGCGGGATGTTAGGAATCATTTAAAAAGGGATAGAGAATAAGACTGAGAATATCTTATTGCCCTTATATAAATCCATGGTACGCCCACATCTTGAGTACAGATGTGGTCCCCTCATCTCAACAAAGATATACTGGCATTAGAAAAGGTTCAGAAAAGGGCAACTAAAATGATTAGGGGTTTGGAAGGGGTCCCATATGAGGAGAGATTAAAGAGGTTAGGACTTTTCAGCTTTGAAAAGAGGGGACTAAGGGGGGATATGATAGAGGTATATAAAGTCATGAGTGGTATGGAGAAAGTGAATAAGGAAAAGTTATTTACTTGTTCCCCTAATACAAGAATAGGGGCCACCAAATGAAATTAATGGGCAGTAGGTTTAAAACAAATAAACCTGTGGAACTTCTTGCCTGAGGAGGTTGTGAAGGCTAGGACTATAACAGGGTTTAAAAGAGAACTGGATAAATTCATGGAGGTCAAGTCCATTAATGGCTATTAGCCAGGATGGGCAAAGAATGGCGTCTCTAGCCTCTGTCAGAGAGTGGAGATGGATGGCAGGAGAGAGATCACTTAATCATTACCTGTTAGGTTCACTCCCTCTGGGGCACCTGGCATTGGCCACTGTTGGTAGACAGGATACTGGGCTGGATGGACCTTTGGTCTGACCCAATATGGCCATTCTTATGCTACCATTTAAAAATAATGTTCTAGATAGTTTTAAAAAATCAAATGAATGTTAGCCAATTAAAACACTGTACTGGTTTGTTGTAAAAGATGTTTTCCCTTTAAAGATGTTTAGAGTACACCAGAAAGCTTGGAAATAGTTACTGCCCCATCACTGAGCTTAGCTCTGCCATCTTACCCATACTTATTCTCCATTCACTACTGGGGAAATCTTACCTGCTGAGCCACAAAATAAATTTAAAGGAAGTCTTCCCTATTGTGCTGCTCTGGGTTGGATTTAGAGAAAAGGGGGAAAAAATGCCATTGCCTATTTTAGAAAATGAACTGTCCTATTTAAAACAAACAACGACAACCTGGGGACAGGGTAAAATGGAAATGAAAAAAAATGCAGCAACAAATTGGATAGTGCTAGGTAAATGGTAAAGGAATTTGACTAGATTAAAGGAATAAATGCTAAAAACCAAAAGGAGGGGTCCAGGCTTTTAAAGGTTTACTAGTTTAACTATGGAGTCTCTACACAGCAGCATAATGACTCATTTTTGTGATAAGGGACTGTGTATTCCTATTGTATAAATAACACCCTATGTATACTACAAAATGTGCCAGGTTAACTATTTTCAAGAACAATGTTGAAAATGTGCAACAGATGTGCTGGCTAGAGTGGCTGGGGTATAACTGTTTGAAATGGCTGTCAACATTGTAACATTTGAAGAATGTTTTTCAACACCTTGTTTAAAAATATATTATCCAGCCATCGGAGCCAGCATAATTGTACTATCTAAACTAAAGCCATTTGCAGGACTGGTTCTTGCAAATAGTATCTTAACATCACCAATTGTATTTCTATATAGATAGGATCCAGAATTTGCTACGGATTATGGGTATAACAACAACGTTCTTCTGCACATAAGATTTCATTTAGAATGACAACATATGACTATGAAGAAAGACTTAAGAACATGAACCAGGTGTAACCAATTAAGTCTTGAATATCAACCAATGCAAGATTGAGCTGCTCATCCCAATGGAGTGCAATGTCAAACAAACAAAAACCGCACAACCCTAACAATAACAATTTAAATGTCAAATCATCTCCCATGGTTTGTCTAGTACCAAAAGAATCACCTGCCCCAAGCAGAAGCCAAACATGACAGATTTTCCTCCTGACAACTTCCACAGCACATTTGTAGGCTGTCCGTACAAACAGTGACAATTGAAAATTAAAGGGTGAAGTCAATTACATTTAATTTAGATGAATACACTCACTGAAAAAATATTCTGATTTGACAGTATTATGAATTTTCAAATTCAGTTTAGTAAAAATGTCAATTTCTGAGTTTACCTGAGCTGTGAGAATTTCTACTGTACTGCAAAATCTAGGAGGGCTTGCTACGTAGTTTAGCCAAGTTTCCAGTTTATCACAGAGTATACTGGGTCTTCAGTATTCTTCTGGTATGTCAGAGTCTCCATAAAACAGAAATAAACCCTATTTATAATGTATAATGTGAAAGGCAGAGATACTATTACAAGTATAAGAAAACCATTTTTTTTTCCAGACCTGAACATTCAAAACCATTAGCAGGGAGGAAAAGAGAGAACAGCCAAGTATAGATAAAGAGTATTTTTTCCCCTAGAATGAGAAGATAAGTAGCGAGCATTATCTGACAAGTAAAGTGAATTTGTCTAAAATCCTCAAGCAAACTAGTAGGAAAGGGAGTCACACTTATAAATTCAATTCACTGCTTTAGCTAGGAACTAACAATCTTAAATTTACCTAAGGCAACTTAAAGGAAATTCATTTTTTAGTTAGAAAGAAATAGCGTTTCTCACCCAGAAACCATAAAAAAGCCTTTGCCATTCCAGCTGAGATTCGTTAAAAAGGAATAAATATCTTCCTTGTTACATTTCATGTATTATTAATGCACAAACCTTCTTCATGTTTAGCTTCAGCCAAAAAAAAAAGTTACATAAAAAGGGATATCTATTAAAAGCAAAGAATTATGTTAATGCAACATAAAGGCTAAAATTTTCAAGTAATAAAGCTAGGGCTGTCAAGTGATTAAAAATAATCGTGATTACCGGTGCAATTAATCACGTGATTAAAAATAATCGTGATTAATTATGCAACCACATGATTAAAAATGATGATTAATTGTGCACTTAATTACACTATTAAACAATTACAGAATATCATTTATTTAAATATTTTGGATGTTTTCTACATTTTCAAATACAGTGTACAGTTGCTCACTTTATATTTATTTTTATTACAAATATTTGCACTGTAAAAAACAAAAAAAGTATTTTTCAATTTACTTAATACAGGTACTGTAGTGCAATCTATCATGAAAGTTGAAATAACAAATGTAAAATTATGTACAAAAATAACTGCATTAAAAAATAATACAATGGAAAACTTTAGAGCCTATGAGTCCACTCAGTCCTACTTCTTGGTCAGCCAATCACTCAAACAAGTTTGTTTACATTTGCATGAGATAATGCTGCCAGCTTCTTGTTTACAATGTCACCTGAAAGTGAGAACAGGCGTTCATGTGGCCCTGTTGTAGCCAGTGTCACAAGATATTTACGTGCCAGATATGCCAAAGATTCATGTCCCTTCATGCTTCAACAACCATGTGTCCATGCTGATGATGGGTTTTGCTCTATAAAAATCCAAAGCAGTGCAGACCGACGCATATTTATTTTCATTCTCCAAGTCAGATGCCCCCAGCAGAAGGCTGATATTTTTTTCTGGTTCGGGTTCTGTAGTTTCCACATCAGAGTGTTGCTCTTTTAAGACTTCTAAAAGCATGTTCCACACCTCATCCTTCTCAGATTTTGGAAGGCACTTCAGATTCTTAAACCTTGGGTCGATTGCTGTAGCTAACCTTAAAAATCTCACACTGGTACTTTCTTTGCATTTTGTCAAATCTGCAGGGAAAATGCTCTTAAAACGAACACCATGTGCTGGGTCACCATCCGAGACTGCTATAACATGAAATATATGGCAGAACACGGGTAAAACAGAGCAGTAGACATACAATTCTCCCCCAATGACTCCAGTCACATATTTAATTAACGCTTTATTTTTTTTTAATGAGCGTCATAAGCATGGAAGCATGTCCTCTGGAATGGTGGCTGAAGCATAAAGGGGCATATGAATGTTTAGCATAACTGGCATGTAAATATCTTTACAAAGCCGGCTACAAAAGCGTCATGAGAAAGCCTGTTCTCACTTTCAAGTCACATTGTAATTAAGAAGTGGAAGCATTATCTCCTGCAAACAAGTAAACAAACTTGTTTGTCTTAGCGATTGGCTGAATAAGAAGTAGGACTGCATGGACTTGCAGGTTCTCAAGTTTTACATTATTTTGTTTTGGAGTGCAGTTACGTAACCAAAAAAAAATCTATATTTGTAAATTGCACTTTCATAATAAAGAAATTGCACTATAGTACCTGTATGAGGGGAACTGAAAAATACTATTTCGTTTATCATTTTTACAGTGCAAATATTTGTAATGAAAATATAAAGTGAGCAATGTACACTTTGTATTCGATGTTGTAATTAAAATAAAGATATTTGAAAATGTAGAAAAGCATGCAAAAATATTTAATACATTTCAATATTCAATTGTTTAACAGTGCAATTAATGAACTGATTAATCACAACTGATTAGTCACAATTAATTTTTTTAATCGTGATTATTTTTTGAGTTAATCACATGAATTAACTGCAATTAATCGACAGCCCTAAATAAAACCAAAGAAATCCAGAGTTAAGGCTATATAGTTCATATATATTACATGATCATGTGATATACCCAGTTGTAAGTCCAAACATATATTATTTGTGACATACTGTGCATTGTACTCTCCTGGGATACTATTTTATTGAAATGGCATATACATAAACTAACTGAGATTATGATAAAATGTTCAGTTTGTTATGAAATATCACTGAATATTTACTATAAAACCATGTTTTCCTTTCAAAATTAACATTTATAAATTAGAAACAAATACGAGGATTTTTTAAATAAATAAAACAACAAGGAGTCCGGTGGCACCTTAAAGACTAACAGATTTATTGGGCATAAGCTTTCGTGGGTAAAAAAGCCACTTCTTCAGATGCATGGAGTGAAAATTACAGATGCAGGCATAAATATACTGACACATGAAGAGAAGGGAGTTACCTTTCAAGTGGAGAACCAATGCTGACAGGGCCAATTCAATCAGTGTGTATGTGGTCCACTCCCAATAATTGATGAAGAGGTGTCAATAGTAAGTGAGGGAAAATTGCTTTTGTAGTGAGCCAGCAACTCCCAGTCACTATTCAAGCCCAAATTAATGGTGTTAAATTTGCAAATGAATTGTATCTCTGCAGTTTCTCTTTGAAGTCTGTTTTTGAAGTTTTTTGGTTGAAGTATGGCTACTTTTAAATCTGTGATAGAATGTCCAAGGAGATTGAAGTGTTCTCCTACTGGCTTTTGTATGTTACCATTCCTGATGTCCGATTTGTGTCCATTTATTCTTTTACATAGAAACTGTCCGGTTTGGACAATGTACATGGCAGAGGGGCATTGCTGGCACATATCACAATAGTAGATGTACAGGTGAATGAGCACCTGATGGTGTGGCTGATGTGGTTGGGTCCTCTGATGGTGTCGCTAGAGTAGATATAGGGACAGAGTAGGCAACGAGGTTTGTTACAGGGATTGGTTCCTGGGTTAGTGTTTCTGTGGTGTGGTGTGTAGTTGCTGGTGAGTATTTGTTTCAGGTTGGGGGCTGTCTGTAAGAGAAGACTGGCCTGGTTCCCAAGGTCTGTGTGAGAGATCGTTTTCCGGGATAGGTTGTAGATTATGTATGATGTGCTGGAGAGGTTTTAGCTCGGGGCTGTACGTGAACTGTTAGTCTTTAAGGTTCCACCAGACTCCTCGTTGTTTTTATGGATACAGACTAACACAGCTACCCCTCTGATACTTTAAATAAGTAGTTTATGCTCCTACAGAGCTAAAATGTAAGGCAAACTACTGCTCAGTTTGTGATAAGTGACTCCCCAACCGCGATGGGGTGTTCAGTAGGAAAAACAAAAAAATCCCCTTTGTGCATTCCTGGCACATCCTACCTCACTAAAGATCTCCAGTTATAACTGATCAAAGGTTTAATCGAAAATCAGTGCATCACTAAGGTCATTAAAACTCCCAGGGCCAACTCTAAGCACACACACTATATTCCCTAGAGGAAACAGGGAGCAAAATCAATGGGACCAACACAAAATGTCTCAGTGTAAGTTTATGTTTAATCTGCACAATCTTTTTCTGTCTTGTTTTTCCCTGTTCACTACCCAAGGAACAGAACAGATCAAGTCTCCAGAAATAATTGCTCCGTGGTCTCCCTACATAGAATGTGAAACAATGTTGCTGAACATACTTCAGAACCCAGGGCAGTTATTAAAGGGCAATAGCCAAGTGTCCAAATAAAGATTATCAGGGTAAACAGGAAAAAAATAGTTAGAAACCATACACACACTACAATAATATCCAGAAATGCCCCCATCCAAACACATAAGCACAATGCGTTCCAAAACAATGCCACCATCCAAAATTCTTTCATGTGTATATTTAATTTAGCATTCATTTGATTGCAAAAAACATTGAAAACAAAATCCTAAATAGTCAAACAACTGATCCTCAGTGGGTTCCAGTACTTACCTAATAATATTTGCAATGCCTCTCCCTTACCCTCTAAACAAGTATACAATTTCTACAGGAGAAAAAATTAACGTAGCACAGAAGATTGGGCCTGAAGGTAATAATGCTATAATTTTCATTAAGTCTTTCCATCCCACAGTCAGGTCTAAAGCTATATGCCATCTACTTAGACAGTCACACTGAGGCCCATGCCCATCACAATCACCCAGATGTCATAAATCAATAAAAGCAAACAATCCACATCAAAATAATAAATCTGCCTGTTTACTAACAAAAATATCTATTCCCTGTCATCAATAATGTTGATCCAAAGCCTGACCAAATTTAAGATGGCCAAATTCAGGCTCAGCTGGACATCTAGCAGAAGTAGATATCAAAAACATGGACTCTCCACTAAAAATGCCCAGTTGCTGAAGATGGCAAGGTTAAAACTTGGAAACAGCAGCAGATTTTACATCTTGTAATGTGACATGGGGGGAAAAGGCAAACCGTCACATAACTGTAATATAGGAACATTTAGGGCTTTGCTGATTTTAAATCAACGACTTGAATTTTTTATGAAACCAGTTGTGTAGGGCAGTGCAGGATTGGACTCGGATGTGGTATGCTAACAGCTTCCAGGTAGTTTGGTGGACTGCTGGAATTTCATTGATGTAACTCTCTAGGTTGTCATCTGCCTGAGACAGAGTTCTGTAGCTCTAATACAAATTCACTGACTGAACTAAAACAAGAAGCTGTGTGTGTTTCCAAGGGAAGTGGCTGAATGCGGATCACATTCAACACTTAAACTAGACTAGCAAAGCACTACAGAGATTTGGGGGGGAAAGGGAGGGAATTGCACTGGCAGGGGGATGAACTAGGTACTTTATTAGCTCTTTTCTAATTTTAATTCCGCCTGCCCTCCCCCCCACCACGCACAAATTGCCTGGATTTCCAGAAACAGTACAAAATCATAACAGGCCACCGTGTACTTCGGTCAGCCAATGAAAACTAAGAAAAAACCCAGGAACTTTTAATATATTTTGGAAGGAACATGCAAGAAGAACATATTTCACAGATGTAAAGGGAATGAATGTTTGCCTCTCTGAGATGGATTCTTCCTTGTCAAACTGAAATACAAGCTCAACTTCTGTTCTTTCTTACAATCGTGAAGCCACACAGCAAATTTCAGTAATTTTTAAAAAACATATTAAAAGCCCTAAGACAAAGGGTATATTTTTGCTCCTTTGCCATTTACAATGATCTGTGTATGTAAATCTCCCCACTTGATTTTCCACTGAATGCATCCGATGAAGTGAGCTGTAACTCACGAAAGCTTATGCTCAAATAAATTTGTTAGTCTCTAAGGTGCCACAAGCCCTCCTTTTCTTTTTGCGGATACAGACTAACACGGCTGCTACTCTGAAACCTGTCATTACGCAAGGCACTGAATTTAGCCGTATGGAAATCTATCAATTTCATGAAAAAACTCAGATACAGACATCATCTTCCTTTCCAAATGCAAACAGATGGACATCATACCAAAAGGAGTGAAGTAAAAAATCCATTACAATCTACCTTAGAGATGCATCCGATGAAGTGAGCTGTAGCTCACGAAAGCTTATGATCAAATAAATTGGTTAGTCTCTAAGGTGCCACAAGTACTCCTTTTCTTTTTGTGAATACAGACTAACTTGGCTGTTACTCTGAAACATTACAATCTACATACCACACAGACGATGCTGACAGCTTGTGCCACACGCTCTCAAAGAAACTGCGGAACCACCTGACCAACATCCTCTACAGCCTCTACAGGGAAAGATTAAGAATGAGCTCTCAAAACTGGATACTCTCATAAAAAAACAACCTTCCACGCAAATTTCCTCGTGGCTGGACTTTACAAAAACTAGACAAGCCATTTACAACACACACTTTGCTTCTCTACGAAAGAAAAAGGACACTAAACTACTACATGCCACAAGGGGCCACAACAGTGGTTCCCTTAACCCACCCAACAATATTGTTAATCTATCCAACTATACTCTTAGCCCAGCAGAAGAATCTGTCCTATCTCGGGGCCTCTCCTTCTACCCCTCCACCCCCACAAACATGATACAGTTCTGTGGTGACCTAGAATCCTATTTTCGACGTCTCCGACTCAGGGAATATTTCCAACATACCTCTGAACAACATACTAACCCACAGAAACCTTCCTACCAAGACTACAAAAAGAAGGATTCTGGGTGGACTCCTCCTGAAGGTCGAAACAACAGACTGGACTTCTACATAGAGTGCTTCCGCCGACATGCACGGACTGAAATTGTGGAAAACCAGCATCACTTGCCCCACAACCTCAGCCGTACAGAACACAATGCCATCCACAGCCTCAGAAACAACTCTGACATCATAATCAAAAAGGCTGACAAAGGAGGTGCTATCGTCATCATGAATAGGTCGGAATATGAACAAGAGGCTACTAGGCAGCTCTCTAACACCACTTTCTACATGCCATTACCCTCTGATCCCACTGAGGGTTACCAAAAGAAACTACACCATTTGCTCAAGAAACTCCCTGAAAAAGCACAAGAACAAATCTGCACAGACACACCCCTGGAACCCCAACCTGGGGTATTCTGCTACCCAAGATCCATAAGCCCGGAAATCCTGGACACCCCATCATCTCAGGCATTGGCACCCTGACAGCAGGATTGTCTGGCTATGTAGACTCCCTCCTCAGGCCCTACGCTACCAGCACTCCCAGCTATCTTCAAGACACCACTGATTTCCTGAGGAAACTATAATCCATCGGTGCTCTTCCTCAAAACACCATCCTAGCCACTATGGATGTAGAAGCCCTCTGCACCAACATTCCACACAAAGATGGACTACAAGCCATCAGGAACAGCATCCCCGATAATGTCACGGCAAACCTGGTGGCTGAACTTTGTGACTTTGTCCTCACCCATAACTATTTCACATTTGGGGACAACATATACCTTCAAATCAGCAGCACTGCTATGGGTACCCACATGGCCACACAATATGCCAACGTTTTTATGGCTGACTTAGAACAACGCTTCCTCAGCTCTCGTCCCCTAATGCCCCTACTCTACTTGCGCTACACTGATGACATCTTCATCATCTGGACCCATGGAAAAGAAGCCCTTGAGGAATTCCACCATGATTTCAACAATTTCCATCCCACCATCAACCTCAGCCTGGACCAGTCCACACAAGAGATCCACTTCCTGGACACTACGGTGCTAATAAGCGATGGTCACATAAACACCACCCTATACCGGAAACCTACTGACTGCTACTCCTACCTACATGCTTCCAGCTTTCATCCAGACCACACCACATGATTCATTGTCTACAGCCAAGCTCTACGATACAACTGCATTTGCTCCAACCCCTCAGACAGAGACAAACACCTACAAGATCTCTATCAAGTGTTCTTACAACTACAATACCTACCTGCTGAAGTGAAGAAATAGATTGACAGAGCCAGAAGAGTACCCAGAAGTTACCTACTACAGGACAGGTCCAACAAAGAAAATAACAGAACGCCACTAGCCATCACCTTCAGCCCCCAACTCAAACCTCTCCAACGCATCATCAAGGATCTACAACCTATCCTGAAGGACGACCCATCACTCTCACACATCTTGGGAGACAGGCCAGTCCTTGCTTACAGACAGCCCCCCAACCTGAAGCAAATACTCACCAGCAACCACACACCAGAATCACCAACCCATGAACCTATCCTTGCAACAAAGCCCGTTGCCAACTGTGTCTACATATCTATTCAGGGGACACCATCATAGGGCCTAATCACATCAGCCACATGATCCAAGGCTCATTCACCTGCACATCTACCAATGTGATATATGCCATCATGTGCCAGCAATGCCCCTCTGCCATGTACATTGGCCAAACTGGGCAGTCTCTACGTGAAAGAATAAATGGACAAAAATCAGATGTCAAGAATTATAACATTCAAAAACCAGTCGGAGAACACTTCAGTCTCTTTGGTTACTCGATTACTGACCTAAAAGTGGCAATTCTTCAACCAAAAAAAACTTCAAAAACAGACTTCAACGAGAGACTGCTGAATTGGAATTAATTTGCAAACTGGATACAATTAACTTAGATTTGAATAGAGACTGGGAGTGGATGGGTCATTACACAAAGTAAAACTATTTCCCCATGTTTATTCCCCCCGCCCCCACTGTTCCTCAGACGTTCTGTCAACCGCTGGAAATGGCTCACCTTCATTATCACTACAAAAGGTGTTTCCTCCCCACCGCACCAGCTCACCTTACCTGATCACTCTCGTTACAGTGTGTATGGTAACACCCATTGTTTCGTGTTGTGTGTATATAAATCTCCCCACTGTATTTTCCACTGAACGCGTCCGATGAAGTGAGCTGTAGCTCACGAAAGCTTATGCTCAAATACATTTGTTAGTCTCTAAGGTGCCACAAGTCCTCCTTTTCTTTTTGACTCATTTAAGACTATTACTTAATTCTGTAGCACCAAAAACAAAACAAAACAATAAACAAACAAACCCAACTAAGTACTACAGTCATTTTAATTCAAGGGTTTTATTACATTTTTTTTTAAACATTCACTAGGTTCCTTATTCTCTCAACCTAAATTATGAAAACTCTCCCAGAATCAATAAACACTTTTGGATGAAAAAGGGCAGCAGTATGCAGATATAGATCAAAATGCAACTGTACCAAACATTTTTAAATCATCCATCATTACAGACTGCCTAGAATTTAAAAATCATATCTAAACTTCTTGCCATAAGGACTGAAATATTAGAATTATTTTGATCAGATTTATCAACTCTAGATTATGATACCACATAGTGAAGACAGCAGGGAAAACTTTAAAAATGCTATGTTTTACGAAACTTGCTCTATTTTGTAAGCTTTTCAATAAAATTAAGATCCACAGTGCATAATACTCTTTGCCATAATGTTCATAAGGGTCAAACAACATGATATAATAGAAACAAACCTAAGTAAAGCCTCAACGCAATTTTATTCAGCTGCTGTTTTTAACCTGAAACACACCTCCCCCCAGTAACTCTCATCATTCTATCCAGATCCAAGTTGGATTAAGGTAATTCAAGTCAAATGAACAATATGTAGACAGCTTTTTTTTTTTTTTTTTTTTTTTAACACTGGCAAGCTGAAAATTACTGCGTAGACTGTTGGTCCTTTATCAGTTGAGACTGAGCCGATCACCACACGTCTTCCAATCTTCTCTTGCTCTGGCCATCCTTCGCCATGCTTGTCCATATCTCCTTGTTAGGAAATCATCCCACATCTTGGGAGGCTGACCGCATGGTTGTTTCTGTTCTCACGGATACCACTCTGATAGAGCTGCGGTCCATCTGTTGTCACTTAGTCGGGCAACAAGTCCCGCCCACCGCATTTTGCTGAGCCTGCTTTCAACAACATCTCGCACTCCAGACTGCTGCCTAATTATTTCACTGGGGATGTGATCGAGGAGCGAAATGCCCAGAAATATTCGTTCGATTGCCCTCTGTGTGAGAGGCAGTTGATGTTCGTCAGCAACCATGTTTCACTGACATATAACATCGCCTTTCTGATGGTGGCGTATGTTGACTTCCTGGCCCAAATAATTACTGAAAATTACTAGAGGCTTTAAAAGGAAAGGTTTATCAAAACAATTAACCAAACTAACCGCTCCCACTATTAGCTGGGCAACAAGAAGTTTCTTCGTGAAAACACCAAAAAATAATTTTGTTTTTGGTCTTCCCAAGAACTTTGGCCATAGCTATTGTATTATATTTACTTTATCGGTAGTAATAGTATATAAAGTGCATTGTGCTATTAGCACAACAAATAGCACAGTAAGAACCTTGTTTACACCATTACATTATTCCTTTTGCCACTAATCATTTGTGCTTGAACAACAAAAGAATGAACATGGGGCCCAAAAATATAATCCATAGGTTATAGCAGCGCAAACTTTAATTTAGCAGTTATTTTCAAAGTCCTGGAGCTGAAAAGCTTAAAGAGACGCTGCTAAGTAACTTAGATGCAAACTGTTATCTTGTTTATATAGAATCTATACGAAGGGTGGGCAAACCTTTTGGCCCGAGGGCCACATGCGGGGTTGTGAAACTGTATGGAGGACCGGGTAGGGAAGGCTGTGCCTCCCCAAACAGCCTGGCCCCCCGCCCCCATCCGCCCCCCTCAGAACCCGACTCATCCAACCCTGCCCCGCCCAGCCACTCCCTGCTCCTTTTCCCCTGACCCCACCCTCCCCCCCACTACCTGTCCCCTGACTGCCCCCTCCAAGGACCTTCTGCCCCTAACCGCCTCCCCAGGACCCCACCCCCATCCAACCCCCCTGCTCCCTGTCCCCTGACTGCCCCAACGCCTATCCACATCCCTGCCCGGCCACCCCAGCACTCCCACACCTATCCATCCTGCCCTGCTCCGCATCCCCTGACTGCCCCCCCCAGACCCTCTGCCCCATCCAACCGCCCCCTACCGCCTGTCCTCTGACTGCCCCCCAGGACCCTCTGCCCCTTATCCAGCCTCCCCACCCCATTACCATGCCACTCAGAGAGGCAGGACTGGAAGCCACACTGCCTGGACAGAGCCAGCTGCGCCGCCGGCGTGGCTGCGGGGGAAGGAGTGACAGCGGGGGAAGGGGTGACAGCGGGGGAAGGGGCCAGAAGCTAGCCTCCCCGGCCAGGAGCTCAGGGAATGGGCAGGATGGTCCCATGGGCTGTAGTTTGCCCACCTCTGATCTATACTACTATATGCTCTTCTGCTTGCACAGACAGCCAGTCAAGCAGCCAACCAGCAAAAGGAGCGCAACTTAATTGGAAATTCTAGTCTAAGAACCCTCTTGACATTCAATTTCTCAGAACACAATCAGAAATAAAAAGAGATGAGCTATGTTTACTTATACTTCCACAAGGCACATACAGAGAAAACTGTCTGCTAAATGGTAAAAAAAAGTTCAAAATTGATAAAAAATAGATTTTCAAAATTTTAAGAATATTTACAACCAACTAGAGAGAAGGAGGAAAAAAATGAATTCTTATTTAAATAAAAAAAAATTGACTATGTCTTCCCCTCAAGCTCATGGCTTGTATTCCTGAAATCTTAGCACTCTTTTTAATTTAACTTTACCTTTCTTAATAATATATTTGTGCACATCCACATCCCTGAAGTTCATCAGAAAACTTACATACCAGAATTCTGGGTAAAAGACGAGAAGAGCCGATCATGAAGCTGAATATTGGAAAAGGGTAGTCTGTGTGTGCTGTATTCAACATACATTTTAAACGTTAAGGGCCTGGTTCCCCACTGCATTACACCAGTTTTGATGGTGTAATGCCACTGATTTCAGTGCTGTCATACCAACATAAAACTGGTGTAACAGATTGCAGAATCTCTCACCCTATATATATGCATATTAATGTGTAGGGCATAGATTTTTTTGAGTGGAAGTATTTGAATTAACTTGTATTTACATTTTTTTCCACACACAATTTTATGCCTGTAGAAATGTCTTGTCAATTCAAACTAATACATGATTACAATATATTCTGTGTTCAGCGGTTTATGTATTGATTTTATAACTAAAGAAAACTTGAACAGATTTTCCTATCTGTTTTACTATGGAAAACTTTTAGTTGTAAGTGTTAAACTTTAAAAGTCTACCAAAGCTGGAACACCCAGGGGGAAAAGAGCACCCACCAGCATCTCCCCACCCTGCCCCAGCTCACCTCTGCCTCCACCTCCTCCTCCTCCCCTGACCACGCCGCTCGATCCTGCTTCTCCCCCCTCCCTCCCTGCGCTTGCTCCGTGAAACAGCTGTTTAGCGCAGCACGCTTGGGGGAGAAGGCGGGGCCAAGGCAGGGATTTGCGGAGGCATCCAATAGGGGCAGGGAGGGGAGGAGGCATGAGTGGAGGCAGAGGTTAGGCTTTGGTTGTTGAAGAGAGGAGGACCAGGATCATGTATGGAGAAATTCAAATGGTAAAAAATGGCAATACATTTTTCAAGAAGCATGCAGGATTCAACTCCAAGTTGACTTTTGTATTGTAGCAGTATATTCAGTCAGTACCACTGGGAAGTTGGGAAATTCATGGTTATTTGTTTGAGGGTGGGGTGAAGGGTATTGGCTGTTGGGGTTATCAAATCTAATAGCAGTAATTTATACAGAAAACATCTGACTGAAAATTCTTATCTACACCTTTGACCTTGGTTTCTTGGTTTGTTTGGGTTTTTTTGCCCTACCCCCTATGTTTTCATTTCCCTTGCTTCTCCTACTTTTATCATAAAGCCCTAATCTTATAACCTCACTTTCAAAAGTAATGAACACCCAAACCTCAATTGATTTACATCAGAGACACATTTGTTGAGCTCTTGTGAAAATCAGGCCATACATCCTCTTATAAAGATCAGAGTTAGAACACACACACACACACCCATAAAATATCTATGTAAATCAGACTTTAAAAAGTTCTGTGATCATGGTAAGGAGAAAGTTATTGGATTTTTCAGCCTGAGCTATTAAACTTTGACAGGTTTGTGAAGCTGATATAAAACTTCTCCCACCTTCGAAATGCAGCAAATGATTTTAATGAAGCAAGCAGCGAATATACCAAGTCCTGTCTTTATCTGAAACTTTTTTTTCTTCTGGGTGATACTGAAGTATTTCTACAATATATATTACTAAAAAGCATTATTCCTCCCCTGAGGAGAGGAAAAGCTACAAAATAAACAGATAAATAGTTTTGGTCTTTCATTTCTCCCATCCCCTATTCATCTACCAATAAGTTCTTTATTTATATGCATACTTACATGATGTTGGTCCGTGTATCAGACTAAGAATGGGAAATATTAAAGGACAATACAAGTGTCCAATGTATCTATCAGCTTTCTCTTCAGAATATTTCATTTGTTTTGAAAACTGGAAATGGAAAGCCAACTGTCTCTTCCTTTCTCTATTTCCCCTTCTCCCTCCCTCCCATAGTGTTTATCACCGTGGATATTCTACAGGTTAGTTAGGTCTGTAAAGTGCTGTTCATGGTGAATTCCATAGTTGTTCCACACTTCTTCCAACCTAAGTATTTTTAATAACCTTAAATACAGAGAGAGAGAGAAAGAGAAACAGAAGTAAAGCAAAGAAAGGTAAAGAAAAGAACCGTAGAAATTATTTCCTTCAGAATTCCATTTTTCCAGGTAAAGCTACCAGTCTTAAACCTTAGTACTGTCACTGAATCCAGATATGTGGCTTAATCTCTCTTATTTTTAAACATTGAGCCTTGTAATGATGGCAATACTTTTTTCAAGAAGCATGGAGGATTCAACTTCAAGTTGACTTTTGTTTAATTAAATTGGTTTCAACCAATTCTCCTTCAGATACTGGGATTGCATATATACACACACACAACCTAAACTGGAGGGAAACATCTTGGTAGCCAAAGTAATTTCACTGTTTGTTGGCTTTATTCTTCACTGTCGTGCTCACTGCCAACCACCCGGATGCACTGCTGCGTGCCTCACTCACTGTGAGTGGCTGAGCGTTGTAACATCTTCATTAAAACAAAGAAAAATGTGGTGCTGTCACCGTTGCTTAATGCTGGGGCTTTTTGAATTCAAGTGTTCTTCTGTTCCCTCTGTTTCGTCGTGATTTTCAGTGAAGGGGAAAAAAAAACACTCAGACATTCAGAAAAACTGAAGTGCTAATTAAAACTGTTGTGGAACAATATTATCCTCTTTAGTTTTACACTGACAATTTTAATGCAGATTCAATTCTACAGGCTCTCTCATCAGAATTCACTGGGACTCTCATTATTTCTCCTAATTCATTGAACAAGTTCATTCCTAGGGATCTTGAAAATGCAAAACACGGTCATACAAAAATAACATTTATTTCATGGAAGTTTCATCAGCAGTTTCACAAGCTGAAGGTGGGGGGGGGGGGCGAAGGAATCCTGTTTTTTAAGGAGTCCTGTAGAGCTATTAATATATACTGTGTTTTTGTGTAAAATATAACTCTCTGAAAAGTTATCAGGCATTAGTTTGACAGGAATAAAAAAAAGTAAAAGATTTGGAATGTGGAGAAAACAGCTTAAATATACTGAGCTACTTATCGCCTTTGGCTCTCACTTTTTATGATTTAGACAACCACAACAACAAAGGATATTATTATAGTGATGCCATTCAAGCCTTCTAGTTAAACTTGCCAGAATTCTTGTTATTAAACCCTCTTTTCACGGGGTTCATTACTCAGCTGTTAAAATTGTTTCAGGGTGGTAACTAGGCATAGAATTCATAAACCAACGGACCCTGCAGCCCTTCTCCGTGAATCTAGAAAATAATTTATCTCTCTTTGAATTATAAAAAGGGTTTTAGAAAAATATTTTTAAAATGCATTTTTCTGCCCTTCTGTTTCTCTAAACCCTAGAGAGCCAAATGATGCCTTCACTTGCACACATGCACCTGAGGGCAGAAGTTGATTGTTTTAGCCTTTAATACTTTGCAATGCCATCTATACTTTAAAAAAAATGGAAATACTGCCATTTTGGGTCTAATCTATTGCATATTGACGTAAATGGCAAAACTTCCTGTCATAAATATAAAGGGAAGGGTAAACCCCTTTGAAATCCCTCCTGGCCAGGGGAAAGCTCCTCTCACCTGTAAAGGGTTAAGAAGCTAAAGGTAACCTCGCTGGCACCTGACCAAAATGACCAATGAGGAGACAAGATACTTTCAAAAGCTGGGAGGAGGGAGAGAAACAAAGGGTCTGTGTCTGTCTGTAGTCGTCTTGGCCGGGGATAGACCAGGAATGGAGTCTTAGAACTTTTAGTAAGTAATCTAGCTAGGTATGTGTTAGATTATGATTTCTTTAAATGGCTGAGAAAAGAATTGTGCTGAATAGAATAACTATTTCTGTCTGTGTATCTTTTTTGTAACTTAAGGTTTTGCCTAGAGGGGTTCTCTATGTTTTTGAATCTAATTACCCTGTAAGATATCTACCATCCTGATTTTACAGGGGGGATTTCTTTATTTCTATTTACTTCTATTTTTTATTAAAAGTCTTCTTGTAAAGAACTGAATGCTTTTTCATTGTTCTCAGATCCAAGGGTTTGGGTCTGTGGTCACCTATGCAAATTGGTGAGGCTTTTTATCCAACATTTCCCAGGAAAGGGGGGGTGCAAGTGTTGGGAGGATTGTTCATTGTTCTTAAGATCCAAGGGTCTGGGTCTGTAGTCACCTAGGCAAATTGGTGAGGCTTTTTACCAAACCTTGTCCAGGAAGTGGGGTGCAGGGTTTTCGGAAGTATTTTGGGGGAAAAGACGCGTCCAAACAGCTCTTCCCCAGTAACCAGTATTAGTTTGGTGGTGGTAGCGGCCAGTCCAAGGATAACGGGGAGAATATTTTGTACCTTGGGGAAGTTTTGACCTAAGCTGGTAAAGATAAGCTTAGGAGGTTTTTCATGCAGGTCCCCACATCTGTACCCTAGAGTTCAGAGTGGGGGAGGAACCGTGACACTTCCACTCATTTCATTTAGAGCAGGAATTGTGAATTGGTAGTGTGGATAACTCTCTTTTCAGGCATTGTGTGTAGAAAAAAATAAGGAATACTCTGGGTATTTTTTATTTTGTTTTGTCTTTTAGAAAACTCATTGCTGAGTAAATGTAAGTGTATTTATTTTTTTAAATCACATTCACTTAGTGTGTATGTGACAGTTATCTTGGTACATCTCAGCAATGGTGATGGGGTAAACTAAAAGGATTTCTCATGCTTAAGAGATGATCAAATTGGTGGTGTCACCATAAACAGAGCTATTTTTATTTATGGGCATACTAATGTGTGTTAAACAGCAACATTTATAATATGGATTTCCAGAGCTTTATTTACATTGATAAGGATAAGGCATTTTCTGTGTATGGCCCTTGGTTGTGGAGTTTGCTCTCTTCGGTGATCTCTAAAATCTAAATGAGTCCAAATTTTACCTCCTATATATAAGGAAGTATAAAGACTCCCCTCTTTATTTCGCTTTCCCCTTACTGTCTTCTGCCATGCTGCTTTTTTTTTTTTAAATCAGTGAGTATGGTTTTGGTTGAGGATGAGGAGAGTCTCCTTGCTCCTCCCATCACAAGCCCTTAAGTCAGGATTTCTTCAAAATTATCAGTGTTAGTGATACCGCGCTGAGAAGCTCCCTAGAAATGTGTGTGTCATTAAAATCCCTGGCATATAAGATATCTAGATCTTTGTAGAACTACATTTCTATCACATTTTCTTAAATGTATTTCTTCTTGTATTTTTGATTGATAGCTGAACTTATTTGTAGAAGTTCTTTATTTGACTGTTCTTTTTTCCTCTAACATTTCGTGGACTGTTGCAATATGAGTACAGAAGGACAGTAAACAGTCAATAAAACAGCTAGACTCAAACAGCAAAATTCATCAATGAAACTATAGATTCAAAACAAAGCTAAATCTTTCTACTAGAAGGGTTACTACTCTCTCTGGAAATAATAAATACGTTTTACACACACATGAACCAGCGAGAACAGGTCAATTAAGGTTACCTACTCCAATACATGCCTCAGAAATCCTGTACAGAGGGAGTGGAGGAAGAGCAGAACAATAAAAGATTGTCCCAACAACAGTACTGTTGTTAAAACATCCATGCTATAGCTCCCTAAAATCCCCATTCTCTATGGGTGAAGTTTGCCACTCCTGCACACATCTGTGGTACTCCCACAGAGGAGTATTGGAATATTGTGTCCTGTTCTAGTTACCTTATCTAAAACATGCAGCAGAAAAAGGTGACTTTCAGAGAGGGGAAACACAAAATTATTACAGTCATGGAGAGACTTCTGTATGAAGAAAGACTGAAGAGAGTTGGGACTGTTGAGAGGGAACACGTAACAAGCAATGGTATAGACAAGTTAAACGAGAATTTTTTGTTTAACCTCACAACTCAAGAACAGACTGAAGTTGTTTAAAAGGAAGCACGTTTAAAATTGATCAAAGGACATACAATACATAAGTAGCCCGTGGAATGTATTGCTGCTAGATGTTAAGATCAGGATTATTAAATGATTTACAGTAAGATTAGACTTTTATATAGCTAATGAGAGCATTAACAATTACTTTAGGTCTGATTTAGGGAAAGAGAGAGAGAGAGAGAGAGAGAGAGAGAGAGAGAGACGTGCACTTTTGTGTTTCCAGAATTAACCAATCTAGCAGAGTTAAAAAGAAAAATCCATTATGGGCAAGCTATTCCATAATTGTCAACTTTGCGATTTCTGGCACCTCTCACTGAAACATGAAGTACTGGTCACTCTGAGACAGTGTACTGGATTATGATAAGTGGAATACTCGTCTGATCCAAAGTAGATCTATGTTTGTATATGAAACATGAGTTGAGGGTGTTGGATGGAAATCAGCATCCTTCCTTGTGGTATGTAAGCCCTGGGCTATAACACATCTCCTTCACAGATGCTATGTTGGAGATTCCTACTCATGCAAAAGTGTATGCACTGCTTGAGCAGGTCAAAGATTCTGCTCCAGTTCTGACGATGGTCTCTTGAGGTTTTTTAACTTATAGTTGGAGGTGACACCACTGGTCTAAAGCAGGGATCTCAAACTCCATTTATCTTTGGGCCAGTGGCAGTCCTCAAATCCTCCCAGCGGGCCAATAAGGTCACTGAAGATGGTGTTCACACCACCTCCAAGACGGTTTCCCACCCTTTTCCCTCACTCCCTTGGCCTCATGCCGCCCTGGCTGACTTTGTCCGGCGACTAGTGATGCTGCCTCCATGGCTGACTCTGCCCAGCAACTAGTGATGGTATCTCTGTCCCTCTCCTTTCCAGCCAATGGGAGCTGCGGGGTTCAGCTCCTGTAGCAGACAACCAGCAGCGTGGCTGCATGGGTCACTCCACCGGTAACAGCAGGGATAGGGAATCGCTTGCAGGGAGTGGAGCGCCCGAGGCGAATGGCACATTGCCGAGTGCAACCCTTGGGAAGGTCCCATAAGCAGCAGGATGGAGCAACATTGTGGGAAGGGGCATGTGAATCTCTCCTGCCTGCTCCCCTCCCCTGCCAGCCAGCAGCCATGAGGGCCAGATGAAAGAACTTCTTTAAAAAGTTTCCATGGGCCGCAGTGGAGAGGTTCTCAGGCCACAGATGGCCCCCCGGGACTTTGAGACCCCTGGTCTAAAGAGTGACCATAACCCAATCCAAAACCAGAAATCCTAGTGGTTTAACAACAGTAGCTTGTTACTAGCAGCTTCTCAATGCAATGCTTCTCCTATCTGAACTCTTTCTCCTCATCTCAGTTGTTCCCTGACTGATCTCTTTTGGCAAAGCTCCTATGACTCCTTTCATACCCCTGTCTTTGTCAGGATGGACATCTGGGTCTTCCCAGTTAAATTCCATAAAGGAGTCAGCAAACACTTTTCCTGTTCCTAGGAATTTGCCTCAGCTATATAGGACAAAAACCTCCTTCAGAGAAAACCTATCTCAGAATAAGTCTCACTTCATCCAGAGGATTGTTAACCTTCATCCATATTCACAATTGGAGCTTACATTTTGGATATGTCTTTTGTTACTTAAACATAAACATTCAGATTTTAGCACAAACATGGTGGTGAAGTGTTTCTAGATTGCCACTGGCAACGTTTATTAGCCTCTCTACACCTGAATTCCTTAGTTACCACAAGCAAAATATGCCTCATTGGTATTAAGGGATCACAATTCCTCTTCCTCCTCACTGTCCCAGAATCAATACATTAGAGAGAATGTAAGTGTAGAACTGAGATTGTTTTCAGTCGCCATTCTTGATCTACAGGCAAAGTCAAAGGAGGAGTTTTGAAGTAAAAGGTGAGGGGGAGTTTTGTTTTGAAAGAATTCCTGTCCATTGCTAAAACTGGAATTACAGCTGCCAGCTATGGACTTAGAATTAATATTAGTATTTATAAGAATCAGTGTGTCCAAATGAGTGTTTATTTTCTACTATAACTGTACCTATCTGACTACATCTGAGTAGGCTTAAGTAGCATATTTTCTCCTCCAGTGGCTTTTTCTCCTCAGCCTGAATTCTAGAACTGGGATGTTGAATTCCCACCAGTATTAAAGCTAGAGTTAGCACTTCTCCTAAAGTTTCAGAATTCTTATCAAGAATCTCTTAGTCTTTAAAGATTTGTCACGGTTACATGAGGTGTGTTGTCTGTCCTAGGACTCTGATGTTTAATATGTGCTCTAGTGCTCACTTTGTGTGGCCTTGAGCTAGCGATTTAACCTCTCTCTGTCTCAGTTTTGCCAGCTGACAAAATGTGATAAGAATATGTAACCCACAAGGGTTATAATTATTATTTAATTTATATTTGCAAAGGATTGCATAGTTCTACCAGTACTAAACTCACAGCCACTGCTTTTCACCTGCATGGTGGGAATGAGATGCAGTGTAGCTGTCTACACAATTAACTACTGAATGCAGACGTAGCCATAGATTTAATTCTCATTACCTGTTTTGCAAGACTATCACTTCTGCAAAAGTGTTAATTCTAAATGGTTACAATTACTTTGACTTCACTATACACATACAATTAAAAAGAAAAATGAATGTATATGAGTTCAGAAATAATGAAGAGAATATAATTCATTGTACAATACTAAATGCAACAGACTCACGGCAATTGCACCAGTATTGCCGATCTATGATCCACCAAGGGCACCCACTTTAGGCTGCTGGTTCCCAGCCATCACCTTTCTTGGGCAGAGATTGGTGTCTCACTCCCTCCTGACCAGGGATTTTTAAGACTGCAGAGCTCCCTGCCTTACACGGTTATATCTCCAGCAAGCCAGACTATCTAATCAGGCCAGCGCCTGCGCTTTGCTTTCTCTCTGATGACCGTTACCAGCATGTTTCTCAGTTATTTACTACACTGTTCCTTCTAAGCAAGTAAATTTATTCTTGAAGCTCAAAGCACTGCACAGAAAACATTAACACAATAAAAAACTACACCATGTTAAAACGATTACCAGAAATTACCCCCTACTCCCAACTTAGAGCTCTGGTGGGTTTTAGACCTTCAAAACCCCAAACTGAGTTTTCCCAGTGGTTACAAGTTTACGCATCTTCGATCCAGAACCAGATCGAAGGCCCAACATAAAGGCTGGGCAATCAGCTGTTTCATCATATAGCATGGGCCTTTGATGTTGGCCTTCTGTAACAAGTAATCAGGAGACAATGACCCTCTCCTCAAGGTGTAGCTTCAAAAGGTTGGGGTTTTGCATAATCAGAGTTGGGAAATTTGCCCAGGATTTCACTTATCCCAAAACTCCATGGTTGTCTGGCACATCTTCATTATAGTCCTCTGAAGTCCCAGGTATCAGGCCTGTCACAGAATCCCAGAATAATGCATACATTTAATTCAAATAAGATCTTTGAAAGATATTGCAGGAAATTGCCCTATCACACAAAGTACCTGGAAAATTTTAGTCGAAGATAGTACACGTAATAAGCATGTAAAAACATCCCTCATTGGTTCCAATCATATTCAAAGTTTCATATAGAATATAGTGTATATCATTAGCATCCTTAATGGTGAAATGGGGCTTTTCAAGAACTTTAATATCTTTGTATTCTTAAGGTTGTTTTTTCCCCCCTTTGAGGGGACGATTTAAAACAAAACAAAACCCCTGATCTTCTCAGACTTTCACCATCCACACTGAAATATCACCAGACTCAATCAGATTTTGTATTATGTCACAAAGGGGGAACTTACACTGGTTAATATGGTCCAAATTTTCTGCCGGTATAAAAAGATTAGGTGATTATTAGGTTTTTTTTGTTTTTTATCAGAGTGCCAAGGAGCTCCATTCACAGACCAGGACCTTATTGTGTTAGGCACTGTACAAACACAGGTCAAAAAGATGGTCCCTATCCAAAAGGACTTTACAATCTAAGCATAAGACAAAAAACAACAGAGATACAGACAGATTTAGAGACAGAGTACAAGGAAACAATGAGACAATACTGATCAGCACAATAGGCAGTCGTTACAGCTTCAGTGACTTAAAACAGAGCTGCTACAATTTACAACAGTAGATGTCAGTGAAACAACCAGAATAAGTAAACAAAAATATGGAGCATTTTAAATCGTTGACTACCTGCTCTAATGAAAGGTGACATGACAACAACCAAGTAAAATGAAATCTTTTCTACTTATCCACAAATAAGTGCAGCATGAACAATAGCTTCCTTACACTGTCCCATCAATATGCCCCCTCACCCCCTTTGAATGGGGGGATTACTTCTGGGTGTAAGAGGAAAATTTGGTCTCAATGAAAATTAAATCCTTTGCCTTTTTTTTTTTTTGACTTTACGTCCGCTAGCAAGGGGATGTTTATTACAGATTTGAATTTTATTTTTAATGGGAATAGTTATCCACTAGGAACAGGCTGAGGCCTTCAAATTATTACCCGTGAGACAAACATCCCATACGTAACTGCTTTTAAATCAATAATGAACTGAAGTCTATCTCCCATGGCCAAACAAATACAAAAAAGTAAAAGTTTACTGTGTTATATGTGTAGATCTAAGTGTTTTGAAATAAGTATATTACATTCGTACATTTTCAGAAAGAGAGGTGGAAATACCTTTGTAACCCCTGTGTCTGTTTAGGCAATTTTAACTGACAGCTGTAAAAATCTCAGAAAACCGCACACTGAAAATTAAATGTCAGGTTTCAGAGTAGCAGCCGTGTTAGTTTGTATTCGCAAAAAGAAAAGGAGTACTTGTGGCACCTTAGAGACTAACAAATTTATCTGAGCATAAGCTTTCCTGAGCTACAGGTGTTAGTCTCTAAGGTGCCACAAGTACTCCTTTTCTTTTTTTGAAAATTAAATGTTATTCCTGTAACACAAGGACGCTTTTCCCAACAAAGATTTGAGGATTACAAATTAGTAACACCATTCCTTTTCGATGTAAAGATTTACTTGACTGGAAAAGTGAATAACTGCAAGCTGCGAAGGGGTAGGGTATTGGAGGGCAAATAATATAGCTGATTTCCCAACCTGCCACTGTACACAGATACCCACAACCTCTCAAAACAAGCATCTTAGCCTAATCCACCTTCTCTATCTTTCAGTAGCCCCTGACAAGATCTCTCTCATGCCTTCATCATTCTGTAAGAAAGTACCAAATCATTGAATAGACACACAGTCTGTCTAGATCAACTTAACGCTCAGCGAAACTGGTGTGGAACTTAAGGAATGGAATCCTCAAGATGTAACCTGCCTTAATAGGTGTGGGGACACTGTGCTACTACTCCAGAAGTTTGGGAACAAGGAGTGCATGCACCATGCTGCTGCTTCTTACATGTGGGTTTGGGCCATTGGAGCAGTGTATATTGTGTACAAGCCATGTTACTCCAGCTCCCCCTACCAAAATGTCCTGACAGTTAAGCAGCTCAGGTCCATACCACACAGAACATTTAGCATAGGTTTCAGATCACATTCTTCCATAGATTCTTGCTCTTCATTTTATGCAAGGATGCAATGAATGCTGAATGTCTTGCATGACAAGGAAGAGCTAGAATATTTGATTCTATATATTTACTTCAAAACAGTGTATCTTTACTACAGCTACGCAAACATGTTTAATCATTATAATTTTTAGACAAACCACAATCTCTACCCATTTTACATGTTAATATAGACATTTAGCTATTCCAAGTACTAGGTGTTAATTTTACATACAGAGCCCACACAAAATTAATGAAATAAATAAAGCTTGAAGCAGACCATATAACAGTGCTCCCTTAAGAAACACAGACTCTCCCTGCCTTTCAGTCCTTTCCAAAAGCCCAGGACTGTAAAGGAAGGTAGGAATTTGCAGTAATGCATGTTACAGTCAAGAAGAGTAGACCCCTGTCATAAATATAAAGGGAAGGGTAAACCCCTTTGCAATCCCTCCTGGCCAGGGGAAAGCTCCTCTCACCTGTAAAGGGTTAAGAAGCTAAAGGTAACCTCCCTGGCACCTGACCAAAATGACCAATGAGGAGACAAGATACTTTCAAAAGCTGGGAGGAGGGAGAGAAACAAAGGGTCTCTGTGTCTGTCTATATGCTGGTCTTTGCCAGGGATAGACCAGGAATGGAGCCTTAGAACTTTTAGTAAGTAATCTAGCTAGGTATGTGTTAGATTATGATTTATTTAAATGGCTGAGAAAAGAATTGTGCTGAATAGAATAACTATTTCTGTCTGTGTATCTTTTTTGTAACTTAAGGTTTTGCCTAGAGGGGTTCTCTATGTTTTTGAATCTAATTACCCTGTAAGATATCTACCATCCTGATTTTACAGGGGGGATTTCTTCATTTCTATTTACTTCTATTTTTATTAAAAGTCTTCTTGTAAAAAACTGAATGCTTTTTCATTGTTCTCAGATCCAAGGGTTTGGGTCTGTGGTCACCTATGCAAATTGGTGAGGCTTTTTATCCAACATTTCCCAGGAAAGGCGGGGTGCAAGTGTTGGGAGGATTGTTCATTGTTCTTAAGATCCAAGGGTCTGGGTCTGTAGTCACCTAGGCAAATTGGTGAGGCTTTTTACCAAACCTTGTCCAGGAAGTGGGGTGCAAGGTTTTGGGAAGTATTTTGGGGGGAAGGACGCGTCCAAACAGCTCTTCCCCAGTAACCAGTATTAGTTTGGTGGTGGTAGCGGCCAGTCCAAGGATAACGGGTGTAATATTTTGTACCTTGGGGAAGTTTTGACCTAAGCTGGTAAAGATAAGCTTAGGAGGTTTTTCATGCAGGTCCCCACATCTGTACCCTAGAGTTCAGAGTGGGGGAGGAACCTTGACAACCCCTTCTCAAGTGGGGGAAAAAAATCTGTGGCAAGATCTACTTTAAAGTGTTTCAAATCCCTAACACAGAAGGATCTCTGGTTTCAAAGAGCAACATGACAAAGTTTGCCTTAAGAATTATTTGTAAAAGTGCTTGGAGAACCACACACACCCTAACCTATGTAGCTATGACAATATAACTTTCAAGGACCAAGACTTTGATAATGTCAATTGAATTATGCCAAAATTAAATTTAGTCCAGTGGGTCTGTCTGACGTAAGGTTTTTCTAATAGTGTGCATATTTAAGTCTCTGCAAATTTTATAGCTGTTTTTGAGAGTAGGTTAAAAAATCTGTAGTTTAAAGATGCAGAAAATCACTGTGCCCTTGAACCACCATAGCCTCCTGATAGCTTATTAAACAAAACCAACTCACTAGAAACACAGTTAAGTGTATCTGTATTGCAAACCAGGATAATTATTTTGCATGTTGAGTGAGATGGCAAAAGATAAATCACAGAAAGTCATAGGAGCTGGAACTTGGGGTGCTGCTGCTCCCCCTGGCTTGAAGTGGTTTCCATCATATACAGGGTTTATAGTTCGGTTCAATAACTCTCAGCACCCCCGCTATAAAAATTGTTCCAGCACTCATGTACAAAATAATTGCATAACTTACTTATTCCTTCAGGCAGCATCTTTTTTGTGTTCTGCATACTGTTAAAATGGTAACAGAGCAAGGAAAAAACGTTTGCAAATTCAATAAACTTTTTTAGTGTTCTCACTAACAGTAATGAGCCAGGTATTTTCTGTAATAGTTAAGCAATTAGCATGAAAATTCCTCCTACTACATAACATTGTATTACATAATGCAGTACACTATCCAAACATGATGATCAAAGCAGTTTTTTTAAATTATTTAACAACTCAACCTTAGTACTATCCATATAGCCTTATTTTCATAGTATGCAAAAACAAACAAAACAGCATACTGCAGTCATAACATTTACACTTGAATAAATATCTTAAGAATTGCATGCTTTCCAAAAGTTTAAAATATCCTCCAATTTACAATGTCCTTAAAGGGCAGATCTTCAGCCAGTATAAATTGCCATAACTCCAATGATGGATACTAGTAACGACAGTTCCAAGTATTCATGTTTTGGGATAGAAAATAACTGCATGGGAAGCAGAAGAATTTGATACAGTCTTCTTTTTCCTTTGTTAAAATGTATTACATATACAATTCTGAAAAACATAACGTGCAATCCAGCTTAGAAATCCCTGAGAAAGAGATTCAGCTATTCTACAAAAGACTTATGAAGGTACTATGTATTTTAGATCATATAAAATTATAGGTAAGATAGATAATCATTTTCCAGAGATTGTGACAAAGAACAAGATGTGGACTTTCTTTGCTTGGTTGAGTAAAAATACTCTTTGTATATAAGTAGTTTGGGGCTGGATTATCAGAGTTAGAATAGTTAAAGGGTGAAATTAATGTCTGTGCAGAGTACCAGCATTAGGTGTGTGAACCACTTAAGTCACAATTAAGCACTGTTTTGAAGACTTAGGCCTTGTGCTGTAACTCAGCACAGAGTGAAATTCACTCTAATAGCCCAATTTGGAATTAACAGCTGCGGCGCTTACTATCATGAGTAGCCCCACATACGTCTTTGGAACATAATACAGTACTAAGCAGCATGTCTTTGCAGGATTGGCACAGAGAGCCTCTGTTAAAAACGTTTGTTGAGAGAGAAGCTTGGGCCGGGCTTACTTTTCAAAGAACAAATTTCAAAGGTTTACTGGACTAAAAAAGAAAGGGTAGAGAACCCCAGAGTTATCCATTACTTGTAGATTAAAGGGTTCAGAGATCAAGAAATCACAGAACGTTAGATCCTTCAACCAAGGGGATTGAAGTCTCTTGGAATTGAATTTAGATGAGAAATCTGCTGAGACAAAGATTGTAAATGGCAGAAATTAAATTTTAGTCTGAGAAATATAGTTTTACTTTTGTTTGCTTGTAACCCTTTTTATCTTTATTCCTTATACTTGGTATCACTTAATGCTATGTCCTTTTGTTAAATACACTTGCTTTACTTTTACTGTAAACCAATTTAAGGTTGTGATTAAAATAAGAGCAATTAAATTAATGAGCTACAGTGTATTGCCTCTTTAAAGGAGTAATAAAACTGAATAATTTCTGTGAGTGTTCCAGGAGAGGGCTGGACACTGCAGACAGATATCTCTTGAAGAGTTTGCTAACAAGGCTAATAAGCTCTTGTGTCAGGACCTTTGTCACACAGCTTAGCAATTGCAAAACTCTCACTTGCTGGGCCTGAGAGGGTAACACATTAAATCTCAATTCTGGAACCTCAGCCTATTGTCACATTCGTAGATAGTTTTGGCAAAATTTGGGACTGGGAGGGTTTTGGGATCATTCTGCAAAAAGTAACTGGCTGGTGAAAGCCAGACTGTGACCTGTATGCTTGTGTGGCTGGCTGCTGGTATGAACGCTGTGAGCCACAGCAGCATAGCATTTAAGGTACCCAAAGTTGCAGAGCAGGTGGTGACAACCTCTTACTGGTCTGGATTGAACCCTAAAGCATCACAACCAAACAGACACAAATTCAGATAATATTTACTAATTGAAAACACAGGGAGGGGAGAAGACGGAAGATACTTATGTGTGAAGAAATATACTCTAAATCCTCAAAAGGAAAAGATAAACTTCCCTCATTGTCTTAAGGCACCTCCCCAGGGACTCTGTTTAACAGAGTGGTGCAATTCAGACTTACTCTGATATATGACATAGCAAGGAATGTTGTGTGGCGAATATAGGATATTCAAATCAATCCTTGGGGTTTCCACCAGCCCCCCTTTGTTTCCATCCAGGTCTCCCAGCCAACCCATGGCTTGGACCTTACCATCCACCAGACTTGTAAGAGGGTTAAGGAGGGCTATGAGAAAGGGGGGTGGGGGGGAAGGTGTTGGTTTCCTGTCATACCAATCATAAGAGTCCCCGAACCCCCTCCCCTCACTGCTTAGATAGAGACTTGGCTCACTCAGGTTTTGTGCCTTTATGTATGTTCGTGGGGGTGGGGTTGAGTCACTGCTGCAATGCTGACCACCAAGCACCTTTTACAGCAGTTTCTGACCTCCTTCTTCTCCTCTCCGCCCCCACAACCACAAAGCAGAGCTGCCCTTCTTTGCATAAGCCCAGACAAATTCTGCCCCCATTTGGTTGTGGTGCAGTCATTTTCTACACAGTCTAAGTAATAACTTTGCAAGAACTGCATTTCTGAACAGTGTTTTTTCTTCACTGTTTTTATCATTTTTTTGGATTTCAATAACAATATAAAGAAAGACAATAGAGAAATCAAAATAGAAATATGAACATTATTTCTTTTGGTACTACAAACAAACAAAACAAAACCCATCAAACTTTGTATGCACGTGCTGTAGTTTTTATTGTAAGCTGTAAAAAAACAGATTTCACTGGAAACCAGTTAGCCTACAGAAAATGAGTTTTTCCTAAAGAAGGTTAAATTTAAAATCATAGATCTTGATTAGTTTATCTCAGGGATTCTCAAACTTCATTGCACCATGACCCGCTTTGGACAATAAAACTTACTGTGTGACCCCAGGATGGGGGACTGAAGCCTGAGCCCGCCCGCCCGAGCCCGGGGTGGCGGCGGGGAGGCAAAGCGGAAGCCCAAGGGCTTCAGCCCCAGGCAGCGGGCCTGTAACCTGAGTACAGACGCCAATGGCTGAAGCTCTCGGGCTTTGGTCCTGGGACCCAGCAAGTCTAGGCCAGCCTTGGTTACCCCACTGAAATGGGGTCGCAACCCACTTTGGGGTCCTGACCCACAGTTTGAGAACTGCTGGGGATCAGGTATCTGCACTTTGATTCCAATACCGTGAAAGCATAAATTTATGAATAACCATAGCACTGCTTTGCTCACATTTATAAACAAAGATGCAATGAAGACCACTAACATTTACTCCAGGAATTCATAGCATCAATACCTTGACAATGTGTCCTTGATTACTCTTCAGTTATTCAGAATGTTCCATTGAGACACATGTTGTGGTATGCAGTTTGTCTCACTTTTCTACTATTCAAAGACAATCAAAGAACTATGACTGTCAAATGCTTACCATTAAATCTTGACAAGAAAATCATCATAAACTTAAAATAATAAGATAAATAAATAAATAAATAAAATCACTTTGTCCTTTTGCGTTGCATCCGGGAGTGCTAAAGGAGTTGGCGGATGTGATTGCAGAGCCATTGCCCATTATCTTTGAAAACTCATGGCGATCCGGGGAAGTCCTGGATGACTGGAAAAAGGCGAAAGTCGTACCCATCTTTAAAAAAGGGAAGGAGGAGGATCCTGGGAACTACAGGCCAGTCAGCCTCACCTCAGTCCCCGGAAAAATCATGGAGCAGGTCCTCAAGGAATCAATTCTGAAGCACTTAGATGAGAGGAAAGTGATCAGGAACAGTCAGCATGGATTCACCAAGGGCAAGTCATGCCTGACTAATCTAATTGCCTTCTATGACGAGATAACTGGCTCTGTGGATGAAGGGAAAGCAGTGGACGTGGTGTTCCTTGACTTTAGCAAAGCTTTTGACACTGTCTCCACAGTATTCTTGTCAGCAAGTTAAAGTAGTATGGGCTGGATGAATGCACTATAAGGTGGGTAGAAAATTGGCTAGATTGTCGGGCTCAATGGGTAGTGATCAATGGCTCCATGTCTAGTTGGCAGCCAGTATCAAGTGGAGTGCCCCAAGGGTCAGTCCTGGGGCTGGTTTTGTTCTATATCTTCATTAATGATTTGGAGGATGGCGTGAATTGCACCCTCAGCAAGTTTGCAGGTGACACTAAACTGGGAGGAGTGGTAGATACGCTGGAGGGTAGGGATAGGATAAGGAGGGACAAATTGGAGGATTGGGCTGAAAGAAATCTGATGAGGTTCAACAAGGACAAGTGCAGAGTCCTGCACTTAGGACAGAAGAATCCCATGCACCGCTACAGACTAGGGACCGAATGGCTAGGCAGCAGTTCTGCAGAAAAGGACCTAAGGGTTACAGTGGACTAGAAGCTGGATATGAGTCAACAGTGTGCCCTTGTAGCCAAGAAGGCCAATGGCATTCTGGGGTGTATAAGTAGGGGCACTGCCAGCAGATCTAGAGACGTGATCGTTCCCCTCTATTCGACATTGTGAAGCCTCATTGGGAGTACTGTGTCCAGTTTTGGGCCCCACACTACAAGAAGCATGTGGAAAAATTGGAGAGAGTCCAGCGGAGGGGAAACAAAAATGATTAGGGGACTGGAACACATGACTTACGAGGAGAGGCTGAAGGAACTGGGATTGTTTAGTCTACAGAAGAGAAGAATGAGGGGAGATTTGATAGTTGCTTTCAACTACCTGAAAGGTGGTTCCAAAGAGGATGGATCTAGACTATTCTCAGTGGTAGCAGATGACAGGACAAGGAGTAATGGTCTCAAGTTGCAGTGGGGGAGATTTAGGTTGGACATTAGGAAAAACTTTTTCACTAGGAGGGTGGTGAAACACTGGAATGCGTTACCTAGGGAGGTGGTGGAATCTCCTTCCTTAGAAGTTTTTACCGTCAGGCTTGACAAAGATCTGGCTGGGATGATTTAATCGGGGATCGGTCCTGCTTTGAGCAGTGTGTTGGACTAGATGACCTCCTGAGGTCCCTTCCAGCCCTGATGTTCTACAATTCGATGAAACAAAAAGCTAAAGGGGAACAGATAACCTACCGTAAAGTTGTCACTGAGCTACAGAAAACATTATTATTGTTATTTGTATTGCAATAATGCCTAAGAATTCCAATTATTGGCCAGGACCCGTTGTGCTAGGTGCTGTCCATACACAGAACCAAGAGACTGTCCTTGCACCAAAAGAGTTACGTAGACTTCAGGTCAAGACTTAGTGACCAAACACCCGATTCATCACGATACTCACCAAACCAAGAAATCTTTTTATTACTTAATATGACCTTTATGTTGTCACTAGAAATGTTTAGAATTCTTCCATTATGACCATTTCAGAAAGGTAGAAGTTTTCCTGGAATCTAACATGCCAAAAGAGTAATACACTTGGAGATGCAGAAAACAAAACTATTCGCCTTCTCTTGGCGGAAGTAGTTAGCTCCCATTCATCCAAATTAACTCATCTGTATATTGTGACAGTTTAGAGAACCTGTCCATGTAAACTTGTGAAATTTTTTGTTTTGCATAATACTATTTAAGATTTTTAACAGTTCTTGTTAATTAGAACATCAATTTGTCAGCAAGGTCCTTGAATGTAGCAAAAGTACTATGTCTGAAAACGTGTAACCAGGCCATCAAGGTGTCTTCAGCAGCTCTATCCTTGTGGAACAATGATAGATACTGGCAGAGCCTCTAACTTGTAATGACTCTCCGCCAATCCCCAAGGGAAGGAGAGGTGTTACAAACTTTCTTAAAAAGAAAGAAGGTGAAAAAAAAGACAGACATGATTTCCGAGCAATGAGGCAGACCATGACCAGAAGCAGAAAGCTGAGCAGGAGGAGTGGAAGAACCTACTTGCCCCTCCAAACCCAGTGCCCACCTCCTGCCAAAGGACTCTGACCAAAAGACGCCAATCACTGGTGAGGACTCTCCCAGAGGAAACTGCATTCAGGCGTAGTTTTTCCATAGATCTGTAAGTCTCTTGCGTAATCAGGACTTGCCTTCACTGCTAGAAAGTGCATTTTTGACCTCATGAAAACTAAAACGCATGATACACCCCGAGGTAAAAAAAACATAGTGAAGACCAGGCACATTCGTTTTATTACGAAGTAAACCACAAGGTAAATAGCCCTCTATCCCCTCCGAAGAGGGTTTTAAAACTGAAATGTCTGATCTTCACTGTGTTTTTACCTTACGATAGCTCACAAACATTAAGATGGAGAAAATGTGAGTTTAGGAAGGGACATAGTAAGGCGATAATGGAATGAGTGTAGTGGAGTGGATGAGAATATGGGGTCTGATCTTGGAACGGGTTACAGCGGGGATATGGCACAGGGGCAAGAGAGAGAAAACTTGGAAGCAGCTAAAAGGAAAAAGGAATAGCAGACGTGGAAGAGGAGCATGAATCTATTTTTCCACATTAAGCTTTAAAACATTTAAAAATTTGAATCTACATTTTAAATGCTCAAAGTTTTATATGAATATAAAGCCCTCTGCACCATTCACTACTCTCATATCCCACCAGACATAACATTCACCCCTCTACGATTCCAATAGATTTGTTCATAGAGAAACCTCACTATGACAACCCCAAAGATCTAGGTTCATCTGGATCAAGGCTCCTCGCTGTAGTCCTCATACACCAACACAATTTAAATTTTTGATGTTCATTTTAAGAAATGGGAAGTTAAATAAAGAATTAAAGTTGAAAGTGTGTATGATGCAGACCATCTGGCTCTAAAATATTTTTTTAGTACAAAAAAACTATATCTTTTTGAAAACTTAATTGTTCATTTCTGGAACTGAACAGGAAAAGCATCCAGCTTGTCACTGGCCTATAATTTCTTACCACATGACATATCTTGTCTCCGAAAAATGCAAAATGATATGCAAATGTCAAAGTAAGTTTCTATGAAGTCCTATTTCCTGCTCAAACAACACAAATTCAATAATCTTTCAGTGATTAGTTATTTTGACTCCTATTTATATTTCCCAGAAAAGGTGTATAAAACTGCTTCTTAGTTTGTTTTTGTTTTTCAAAAATCTTGAGGTAGGTTTTCCAACTTTAAAAAGATCAAGAATTTTGCTACCAGCTAACAGCAGATTATTGGAGATTTTAGGAAATGCATGACTTGCTCTCCTAATCCTTTTTCATATTAAAATCTAATTTCTGTTCAATTCATGTTTTATTGTTAGTTTAGTCTTTAAATAAGTGAATTCTGTTTATTTTTTTTCCTAATCTTGATTTCTCTCTTCTGAAACAAAATTATTTCTGTGCTATTAGAGCAATTGAGCCTTATTTCTTTTATTTTGCTTAGGACAGAGAAAAATATACTACATCCACTTGTGATTAGCAAAGAAGAAAGCCAAATGTAGGAAATCCTGTACGTATTTTTATGTGGTTAGGTTTTATGTGTAGCTCAATCTGTGGCATGGTTACCCATCTAAAAACAGCAAGGACAAATCCAAAGTACTAGGCCATGACAACTACTGCTGTTTTACATCATCAAAAAGATGATCCCTTAGCTCTTATTTGAAATTCACACAAGTTCCACTCCTCCAATTAATATGTGCAGTTGAGTGATCTGAATGATTTTACATTTGAAGTCATTCTATTACTCAGAATCTCACTAAATGATAAAAAAACAAACAAAAAAAAGCACCCCATTAAATTACAAAAAGATCACACCATAGCCAGGATTTTTGGGGAGAGTGCAAAAGTATCCTTGTCAAGGTTCCTCCCCCACTCTGAACTCTAGGGTACAGATGTGGGGACCTGCATGAAAATCCTCCTAAGCTTATCTTTACCAGCTTAGGTCAAAACTTCCCCAAGGTACAAAATATTACACCCGTTGTCCTTGGACTGGCCGCTGCCACCACCAAACTAATACTGGTTACTGGGGAAGAGCTGTTTGGACGCGTCCTTCCCCCCAAAATACTTCCCAAAACCTTGCACCCCACTTCCTGGACAAGGTTTGGTAAAAAGCCTCACCAATTTGCCTAGGTGACTACAGACCCAGACCCTTGGATCTTAAGAACAATGAACAATCCTCCCAACACTTGCACCCCGCCTTTCCTGGGAAATGTTGGATAAAAAGCCTCACCAATTTGCATAGGTGACCACAGACCCAAACCCTTGGATCTGAGAACAATGAAAAAGCATTCAGTTTTCTTACAAGACGACTTTTAATAAAAATAGAAGTAAATAGAAATAAAGAAATCCCCCCTGTAAAATCAGGATGGTAGATATCTTGCAGGGTAATTAGATTCAAAAACATAGAGAACCCCTCTAGGCAAAACCTTAAGTTACAAAAAAGACACACAGACAGAAATAGTTATTCTATTCAGCACAATTCTTTTCTCAGCCATTTAAAGAAACCATAATCTAACACATACCTAGCTAGATTACTTACTAAAAGTTCTAAGACTCCATTCCTGGTCTATCCCCGGTAAAGACGAGCATATAGACAGACACACAGACCCTTTGTTTCTCTCCCTCCTCCCAGCTTTTGAAAGTATCTTGTCTCCTCATTGGTCATTTTGGTCAGGTGCCAGCGAGGTTACCTTTAGCTTCTTAACCCTTTACAGGTGAGAGGAGCTTTCCCCTGGCCAGGAGGGATTTCACCCTTCCCTTTATATTTATGACAATCCTCTTGCACACAAATCATGCTAACTAGTCTGGGACAATGAAAAGTCACACATGATGGAACAGATGACCAATTATGTTTAAACAAAAATTACAGCAGGCAATGGTTGAAGCAAGTTGTACAAATACCATTCATTCTGCCAAAAAAAAAAAAACTGCTTTGCAAGTCAAAGTATAGAACAGCTCAAATGTGGTTTTGGTCATTAAAATTTACAATAATTTATGCTGTTTATAAGAAGTTAATGCTGTTTATAGGGAACTTAACCAGCTTTTATCTTGTAGAATGGAACAAATCTAACTGAAGTGAAACCCATTTCAGATTTATGCAAAACCTTCAGATTAATAGTGACTTCACATCCATTAATATGCTTTTTTCTATCAGATGCAATGGTTTTAATTAAACTTTACTAACCCTTTTTGGTTTAATCCCTCAAGCCGACCTATAAAACACTAGAGATTTTAAATCAAACTGTAAAAATCCACAAAGCTGCAAGTAAAAGTGTTAGCCACAGGAGAAAACCAATACAGGATTTATCAAACATGTCTAGTAAACCAGTAAACCTTTATAAAGAGAATTTTTATAAAGAAAAGATAGATTAATCTTAAAAATTAATCTCTAGAAAATAAATTACACGGGTGTATCAAAAACATTTTCAACATAAAAGATAATAAACTACAGCGAAACACTTGTTTTAAGCTTCAAATTCAACCCTAAATATACTATATATGAATAGCAGTTGAGGTTTTGATAAGGAATTGCCAAATGGAAAAGATGACCAGAGGGCTAATACTTTTACTAGGTAGAGTGAAAGTGAGACTACTGTCTGTGCTTCTAGTTCCCAGGAAGTTTGTGGCTATTAATGGATCTACTTAGATATAAAAACACATATTACTACAGACAACGGTGTACCTCTACAAAAGGCCATCACAAATATCCTGATAATACAGGAATTAAAAAGGCAATCAATTATGGTGAATAGTGAAATCTCTTCCTACTACAAATGGCAACCTGGGGTATGCTCTTTATGCATCACAAACAACAGATCATGAATAAATGCCACCAGCCACACGTTATTTTAGCATTTACCTGTACACATACACACAAATATTTAAACCACACACACAATAGCCCTTAAAAACCAGAAAATCGCTCTAAGCCTTGATGCCACAGCAAATGATGTGGGGAGAAAATCCCTGTACCCACATGAAGCCCCACTAAGGTCGGGTTCAGAGGTCAATCACCAAGAGTTGATTGAAACATGGGGACTTAGATGACTAAGCATTTGTAGTTCGATAACACAGGCATTTGCAATGACCAAAGTATTTCCTTCATTACATGCAAGGAAGTACATGGGAAGATTGTAGATTCTGAACAACAATAATAATGAGATAAATTACTCATTATTTTAGAAGGTAACTTCCATGCTTTAAAGGCTAACTCTGAAAAGACATCCCTCAATGTACACTTCTTTTGGGATGATAATTTTAGGTATTAGTGCAAAAGAGAAAGATTAATTTAAGGTAGTTATCAATGGTTTAATTGTTCAATAATGTCATCATTTAACTGTTATTTTATTCTACAGTTAACTAATTAAAAAAGATTGTAAGAGATATTTTGGAGTTTTTCTCAAAAATGTTTATAATGCCAATGCATTATAGGTCATCATAATTGTAAAACACAGCAGTCAGAGGCTATCATCATGCAGCTAACATGAGGCTGCCACACACAACACACTGTTAGATTTTTTCATTATTAATTAAAGGTGAAATTAATCATCTCGTCCTATCTACATGAATCCCTAACAATCAATCTTTGTGCACAGAGCTGCATTTCAGCCCTGCTAGGTGATGGGGTTGCTATGCAGCCTTCTCCTAGATACTCCAGCCTACAGATTTACTGCCCCAATTCAGGGGTTTTGAGGCACTGTATCCATACAGTCATGAATCTCATGGCCCTATAGATCTGGTCAGAATTGGTCCTACAAAATTCTGTTTAATCAGAAAATGCAGAGTCACTGAACCTAACATGTTTTACAAAAACATCTTGTGTTTAATGAACTTGCATCAAATCACAGGCAGGGCCCTGAGGGAAATTCTGAAAACTTTGGTTATGGTCTAATTTGAAACAAAGCCAAGTTAAAAAAAAAATGCTCTAAACTGATACCCCAACTTTTTACATGGTCATTCTTCTAGCCCGGTCAGCCTCAAAACTACTACCATGATGGTGTATTTGGAGTGAGTCTAAATCCCTCCTATGGGGTAAAAAAGGATACACAGGGTTGTTTTGAACAACTCCCTCTATGGAAATTAAGTGACATGTAGTGTTAGCATAAGCTCTTCTGGGCAAGAGTTAATTTTACCCTTTCCATACTCATGCCAGAAACAAGAAAGGGGCCTGGAAGAGAGGAATCATTTCACCTTTACAGAAGCAATTTTGAGTATGCTGCTAGAATCATAATTGACATCCCTTGTTAATAGGACTCTCCACACCAATAGTTGGGTCAGAAAAATAAACATTAACTATTCATAGTAAGAAATGTTGTTCCTCAATTATACAACTGCGAGGGTGAGCAAAGTGAGGTTTTGTTTTGTTTTTTGTTGAGAGAGAGAGAGAGATAAGCATAGTCAACAGGGTAAAAAAATTCTGATAAGGTATCTTCTGGGTGACAAAGAACCACATCTCACCTTTTTAATTTTTAAAAGGGACTAAAAATATTTATTCTTCATTGCTGAAATAGGTCACAATAGAAAGATTCCGTTGACCTGAAGACAGTCTGGTCTCAGTTCTTATTAATCTCAGAATACCAGTGACAACTTCTGGAACAAATGACAGTACTAGAATTATAGAAGCAGTGGTGCTACATTTGAAAACCGGGGTACATTGAGGGTTTTTTTTTTAATACACTTTTTATATTTAGCACAGTGCCTGTCCCAAATACACACAGAAAATTCAATCAGTCCTTCACTTTTACAAGGTCTAAAATTCTCCAAAATTAATAATCTATTTTTTACACTTCAACACACATACGTAAGGTTACACAATCAGATCAAAGGAAATTGTTTTAAATGCCACCATTTTAGAGCAGCACACATATAGAAAACTCCTCTGCAAAGCAAGTGACCTACTGTTGGTTAGTAAATTGGTAATCCATTATCTAAGGTATATTTATATTTCTATAAACTATCAAGTACAAATATTAAATAGATCATCTTGCTTTTATGCAGAAATAGCACTCCATGTCAGGCTATGATCTCTTCAGATATAAGTAAACCAAAGCTCAGGCCTGGTTAGAAGCAGAATATGATTCCTCCAAGGATTCCCAGATGCTATCTCAGGTGAGTTTCTTTTATAGGTGGCATTCTTCCCTCACTCAGTAATTACAAAGTTAGGTAGTGCTATGCTGCTAAAGATACCACGTTAGATCAAGTCTGAAACATTTGTGGTTACTAGAACAGCCTAAGTCATTTCACAAGTATTTTATTTTTAACCAAATGTAACAGAAAAATTTGATTTCCAGTAATTAAATTCTTCATACTTAAAATTTCCCTGTGTAGTTTCCCCTCCTAAAAACAGTTGCATAATACTGGTAGAATAGAATGCCCGTGGTGTTCCATTCCAGTGGCAGCTCTATTTCAGCATTAGATTAATTATTAATTCTCTCTCTAAAACAATAAACATCTATATCGACTCTAATATCTATAACATATAATATCTATTACTGTAAATGTGGCAATTTTTATTCTTGTGATTGGACAATTAAACATAACGTTACAACAACATTCCAAATATTCTAGAAAGCTAGATTTGCATAGGGGTCCTCTAAGCTTTCTGCTGCACAAGCTTTGGGCTTCACATCCCTGATGCAAAATCTGAAAAAGCTTCCCAATCTCAAAATTCATAAAATGCAAATCATCAATCCCTCTTCCTGGCAGGTAATCAATATATGTTCTGATGTTTGACGACCCTCATTGTCTCACCTTGCATGGCTACATGTTTTAGTGGTCATGGAATTATCCGACCCTTCTGAAAATCCAGCTACAGTATGTATCTGAATTACCTACTGTGGCAGACAACTGCACAGGTTTACTATACACAGTGTAATTAGTAGTTCATTTTTTTGTCCTAAATGTACTGTCCTTTAATTTATTACATGTTCCTGTGTTCTTATGCTAGTCTTAATCTTCTTGTTCTTAATCTGTGTGTTTTTAATCTATTCACTATTTACTTGTCTCAACTGTGAAAACGGTTTATTCTTAACCTTTGTTTCCTATCTTTTAACTGGTCACTGATCCATGAGAGGACCGTCCCTCTAATCCCATGACTTTGCTTTACTTTGCTTAAAAGTCTTTGATGAGAGACACTGTCAAAAGCTTTCAGAAAGTCCAAGTAAACTATATCCACTCGATCGCCCTTGTCCACGTGTTTGCTGACCCCCCCCCCCAAAGAATTCTAACAGGTTGATGAGACATGGTTTTCCTTTACAAAAGCAGTTTTGACTCTTCCCAACATATCATGTTCATCTATGTCTCTGATAATTCTCTTCATTACTACAGAAATCAGAAATACTGTAGTATCAAATACTAACTATAGTATCAGAAAAGTGGTAATATCTACTAAGTGCCACCCATTCAAGGCATTGTTCTGAACTATCCTTCACAGTAAATTGTACATATCTTCAGAAGGTTATTTCTCTCCTTGCTTTTTCACATTATTTGATCAAAAGTGTAATAGTTAATGTTAACTTTTCAATTATTGCCACTGGGTGTTCTTGGTTCTTCATCAAGATTCCTAAAGCTATTGTTCAAAGCTCTATGCAAACTCAGTTAGACATCACTATATTGCATTAAATACCATGCAGACCTGAGTACTTATGAAGATAAAAGAACCCAAGGAAACTCTCTGAATAGGAGACACTATTCAGGGCTCAGCTGAAGTTAAAATCTAATGCTCTTATTATAAAATGAGACAAAAAAGTCTCAGACTGTCTATCAGAAGAAGAAAGGGGACAACGGTATCCATTGTGGAGGTGATGGTCTATCAGCACGAGCATCTCACAGAATGTTGTCTGGACTGGACATATGCTGTAAGGATTGACTTTTGGGTGAGCTCTGTACTGGACTGGGAAGGAATTTGTCAATAAGTCCAGGCTATAGATTGATTTTTATATTTTTTCTTTTATCTGTAACTTTGTTTTCCAATCCTTTCACCTTCATCTATTTTGGATCTTTATCTTAAGCTGTGTTAAATATACTAGTATTTGTTTTTTACTACAGACACAATCAAGTGCTTGTGTCAAAGAGTGTTGAATTGAGGGGACACTGGTAAACTAGGGTGTGGTGCTTCCAGGGAAACAGTGGATTGGCATACATTGCTGGTAACCAGAACAAAAAGGATTGGGCACTCAAGGGTAACAAAGCAGGGTGTGTAAATTGCTCGCCTGCAGAGGGTGAGAGAGGGGCTTACAGTAACCCAGAGTGGAATGCTTGTGTCCCCTGCAGCCAGTAGCTCCGGGAGAAGTATCCCCAGTGGGCACAGACAAGACTCCTTCATGCTATAAGTAGGTGATAGCGATTAACCCCACACACTCCAGTTAACCCCACAAAGTATCACAATGGATGTATCCAAACCCTAGTTAGAAGGAGAAAAGCCTGAGGAGCCCAGCAGAGCCCTGTATAACCATATTTTAAATAGAGTATGCCAGGAATGACCTCTCAAGATGTCCAAACTTGAGAAAATGTAGTTGTTATCAAGAACCGCCATTCCCAAGGTGTTTGTAACTCTGAGGTTCTACTGTACATCAAAAAAGCCTTTTCATGTCCTCTGCCAATACCTTAAGGAAGCCCCTCAAAATCACCACAGGCAATTGGTAAGAAGTTAACATTTTGTCCACAAAACTCAGAATGTACTGGGCAAAAAGCATTATAAACTACCTGTGCTTGTTGGCCCTCGAGCACACTGACATTGATCCTGTCCTAAGGAATGTAGGTACAGGATAAGATGCTGTATTTCAATAATGATCTGAAACACTGTCAGTGGGATATGAGAGAATGCAGATAAATCACCATAGGATGATAAGAACAATCAAGAAAAATCAGAAGGTTTCAGGAGCTACTGGAAGAAACACAAGAGAATTCCAGTGGATGTGGAATTTTTCAAGCACCATTTTTCAAAGAAGTCTTTTATAAACATGTATCTGTGACTTCCATACTTAAAATAAATAAATAAATAAATAAAAATCAGAATAACATTGTTTCACAAATTTGAGAGAACAGTTTTAATAATGTTGAAATACCATTAGTACCCATCACCTTCCAAAAACGTTGTCCCACCACCCTGACTACAGAAAGTCTTCTCTTTCACTTTTTCATATTATTGTGCCACACAGACTGTGCATGGTATGCAGACGAAGATGAATCACGGACCTGTTCTTGCTTCTATTTCATCTGCATTTGTGCACCTCAGGGGATCAGTGCTGTGCAAAGGTGTGATGTATACATGAAGATGAAAGTTGAACAGAAACTGATGCACAAACATATTGTTTGAACCTCGCAGAGTGGGTGCTCTTCCCAGCATGCCCCTAATTAGCTTTCTCAAACAGACAAAAGCTGTAGTTCTTCTACTTTTCCAACAACTAGCACTAAACACAATCAAATGTACTTAACTAAAATGCACTATACACTGTAACCATATTTTTTCTTCTACACCACACTTAGTACAGAACACATCAAAGAGGGATACACTGGGCCAAGAGTTTTAAGCAGAACTCCCCACAGAAAATTGTTGTCTCAATATAGGCACAGCACATGAAGAAGGAAGAAAACAAAATGATGATTTATGAATAAAACATGTTTTTTGCATCAAACACAATGAATTTTGAAAAAGGTGGCTATTCTTAGTCAATCTACTGTGTAATTGTTACATAACATGACTAATATTAGTAAGTAAAATGCATATGCAGCATGTTAAATGTGCTAGTGGTTATAGATAAGACTCCCTTAGCCCTTTCCTAAACCCTCATTTGCAGATTTAGAAACTCAGCCCAAATGGATTTTTGTTGTCAGACTCATCTTTTGTATGCAAAAAAAGTGCAAGACATTAGTCAAAAATTTAACTCTCCTTTGGTTTCCTTGTAACTACAGTACAAGTTCTGAATTCATAATACAAAATTGATAGCTTCCTATGGCAGCATTTTTCACATTTTATTAGAATCTGAAATTGATGCAAAAAAGTTGCAAACAATTAACAGCAGACTATAGTAAAATGAACACTGCTGAAAGAAAATGGTAAACTATTCCTTGACTTTAGCAAAGCTTTTGATACCGTCTCCCACAGTATTCTTGCCAGCAAGTTAAAGTAGTATGGGCTGGATGAACAGACTGCAAGGTGGATAGAAAGCTGGCTAGATCATTGGGCTCAATGGGTAATGATTAATGGCTCCATGTCTAGTTGGCAGCTGGTATCAAGCGGAGTGCCCCAAGGGTCAATCCTGGGGCCGGTTTTGTTCAATATCTTCATTAATGATCTGGAGGAGTGCTAGATATGCTGGAGGGTAGGGATAGGATACAGAGGGACCTAGACAAATTAGAGGATTGGGTCAAAAGAAATCTGATGAGGTTCAACAAGGACAAGTGTGGAGTCCTGCACTTAGGACGGAAGAATCCCATGCACCGCTACAGACTAGGGACCGAATGGCTAGGCACCAGTTCTGCAGAAAAGAATCTAGGGGTTAAAGTGGATGAGAAGCTGGATATGAGTCAACAGTGTGCCTTGTTGCCAAGAAGGCGAACAGCATTTTGGGCTGTATAAGTAGGGGCATTGCCAGCAGATTGAAGGATGCGATCATTCCCCTCTATTCCACATTGGTGAGGCCTCATCTGGAGTACTGTGTCCAGTTTTGGGCCCCACACTACAAGAAGCATGTGGAAAAATTGGAAAGCGCCCAGCAGAAGGCAACAAAAATGATTAGGGGGATGGGGCACATAACTTATGAGGAGAGGCTGAGGGAACTGGGATTGTTTAGTCTGTGGAAGAGAAGAATGAGGGGGGATATGATAGCTGCTTTCAACTACCTGAAAGGGGGTTCCAAAGAGGATGGATCTAGACTGTTCTCAGGGGTAGCAGATGACACAACAAGGAGTAATGGTCTCAAGTTGCAGTGGGGGAGGTCTAGGTTGGATATTAGGAAAAACTTTTTCACTAGGAGGGTGGTGAAACACTGGAATGCGTTACCTAGGGAGGTGGTGGAATCTCCTTCCTTGGAGGTTTTTAAGGTCAGGCTTGACAAAGCCCTGGCTGGGATGATTTAGTTGGAGACTGGTCCTGCTTTGACCAGGTGGTTGGACTAGATGACCTCCTGAGGTCCCTTCCAGCCCTGATATTCTATGATTCTATTGGCTAGGTTGCGTTAGTACATAGAACACTGCCTACTGTATTTGTTTAAAAATCACTTTGCCTATCCAGGATTATGGAAAGTGAGTGAGTGTGTGTGTTTCCTTTAATAGGAGAGTTAATATGGACAGTGACAAGTTTAGTTGGAAACTTTCTGGGCTATCAGCTTGCACACTACTGAAGTAAAGAAATGTATGCAATATTTCCCCTGAAGCAATATGAATACAACCCACGAGGCAGTTTTCATGATATTGCTAGGTTTCAGAGTAACAGCCGTGTTAGTCTGTATTCGCAAAAAGAAAAGGAGGACTTGTGGCACCTTAGAGACTAACCAATTTATTAGAGCATGAGCTTTCGTGAGCTACAGCTCACTTCCTCAGATGCATATCGTGGAAACTGCAGCAGGCTTTATATATACACAGAGAATATGAAACAATACCTATTCCCACCCCACTGTCCTGCTGGTAATAGCTTATCTAAAGTGATTTCCAGCACAAATCCAGGTTTTCTCACCCTCCACCCCCCCACACAAATTCACTCTCCTGCTGGTGATAGCCCATCCAAAGTGACAACTCTTTACACAATGTGCATGACAATCAAGCTGGGCTATTTCCTGCATAAATCCAGGTTCTCACATCCCACCCACCCCCATACACACACAAACTCACTCTCCTGCTGGTAATAGCTCATCCAGCTGTGTACTGTGACTAATTTTTACGACATAAATTCCTGATCTTCCAAGAGTATGGACCATATTTATTATGGATTCTAAAAGTTTAGTATACAGGAGACACTGCCTTCGGCAGATGTCAGTTTAAATATCTGAATGGCCAAGAAGTATTTAATTCAAAACCCACGACAGCAGCTTTTGATTCTGTAAGACTAAGGTAACTGTTTAAGAATACTTTACATATTGTATTGCAAAATTAAAGGGGTTTACGGAAGGGCAACCAGAATTATTAGGAGTATGAACTCTCATATGGAAAGAAAAACAGATAGTGATTGTTTAGGACTCAAATAACAGAGGATATGATAAAATAATGAATGAATTAATAATGAATAAAATATAGAATAAATAGAGAAGGTAGATCAAGAAATTCTGATCTCAGTGTCCCATATGCAAAAACAAGGGGACATTCAATGAATAGAAAAGGTGGCAATTTAAAAACTGATACGAGGAAATATGTTTTCACAAAACACAACTATGAAATTCATTACCACAGGAAGCAGGATGGTGTTGGGACCAAAAGTTTAGGAAAATTCAAAAAGTGATTGGATAACAAGAATATCCAGAGTTACTTTAGTTAATGCTAACAAATTCTGGAAGGAATATTGACCCTCATGCAAGGTATAAGCCAGTGGATCTCAAACTTTTGTACTGGTGACCCCTTTCACATATCTTTGTGTGCGACCCCACCTTATGAATTAAAAACACTTTTTTACATATTTAACACCATTATAAATGCTGGAGGCAAAGCGGAGTTTGGAGTGAAGGCTGACAGCTCACGACCGCTCCCATGTAATAACCTCATGACCCCCTAAGGGGTCCCGACCCCCATTTTGAGAACCCCTGGTTTTAGCCAGTCTTTAGCTATTAAAGATTAAGATGAGTTCTAAAGTGGGGGGGGGGGAGAGGAAGCGGCCTACTAAATGATTTCTTAATCCCCTCTCTAAAGCATCAAGTGCTGGCCATGCTCAGAGACAAGGTCATAGAACAAAGAGACCGCTTGGTTCTGATCCACTATGGTAATTCCTGTGTCCCTATGTACATTTATTAAGTAGTGAATTTTGGGTTCCAGTACATTTCCTAACATGTGCCCACAACCGACTTGTGAATAACTGGAATTCTTCCAGTATAGTCATTAGATGTCAAGGTTTATATGTAATATGGAGAATGAATTACTCTATAATGGTTAAAAGCCCTAAGGATGGTCCCTATGGGCCAGGGTTAATACATTTGAATACAGTGGTATTGGAAACCTCACACAATCAGTGCTCTCAAACCAGACATTGTATTAGCTCTAAATTAATTTTTGTGAAGTATATTACGTTTAACTATAATACTTATAATAAATAGTTAAAGAGACAGATAGACCAATCCATTATAAAGGCCACAGAGGCTGGCAATAAAACAAAAAGGGCTTTTAAAATACAGGGTTATCTAAGTTTTCAGCTTTTAATTTTTATTTCTTATTGAAAACAGTATTTCTTATGCAAATCAAGCCAACATTATTTCACAACTCCACATTGTTTGTCATGAGAACCACTAATGTTGTAAAGATTTAATTAACTTTTAACATTTTTGGTGGATGAACAGAATTATGGCCGACAGACTGTACAGCAGCACAGCCAAATTATATAGGGTCGTATAGATGATGTTGCTATTGACTCTATTGCGTGTATATATATAATTTCTCAAAAAGTAATTTTCATTATCAGAATATAATAATTTTAAAGTAAATCAAACTGGGAATTTATACTATTTGACCATGCCCATTTCATGTACTGTTTTTTTTGGTGGGGTTTTCTCAAATGCGTAAAATAGAGTGAAGGATCAAGTTCTCTCCTGATCTAACTCATGTTTAGTTAAATACTTACACCAGAAACTAATATTTAGGGCCATGGTACATTTTTTTTTTTATAGTAACCCTTCAATACTTTACAAAATGCTAAGACTTTTGTACGACACAATCACTCATGAAAATTCAACAATTTGGGGTTTCCACATGACATATTTGGAGAAACCTGTTGCCAAGTTCTTACATAAACAGCCACATATTTATAAACAAACAAAAATCAGCATAAATATGATATCTCCAGAAAGAACTTGGGAAGTTGTTTCCAAAACAAAAGGGGGGGAATAAAAAAAAAATGCATCTCTTTAACAAACTCTTGACACTCACTAACTACTTATTTCCTTTAAGTGCAGAACATATTCAGTGATTGCGTGGCAAGATCGGTACTGGAGATCTATGGATATCAATAACTACTTGGCAATTTCCAAGTGTAGTAGAGATTGTACTCAAAGTGAGACTGCAAATCTGGTCTCATGCAGGTTTTAAACAAGTTTTGTATGATAAATTGTACAGCCAAGAATTAAGGGCAAAAAATATTAAAAAGTGACAGAATGGCCAATAATAAAACTCTTAAGTTAACTAAGAGTTAACAGGCAGCACTAATAAGATATAAGAAAGAAAGTTCACACATCCATAACAATAAAGGAGACAAATTATTAATATGACAATGTGAACATACAGACAAAGGAAATATTTTTATCTTGAAATTTAACACATGCATACAAGAACAAACAATTTTACTGCAGGGGAAGAGAGGGAAATGTTGAGACTAACCAGTGCGAGACCCAATTTAAGTAAACAAAAGAACAGAATAAAGATGGAAGAAGCACTATTATTGTGAGTGTACCTGATCAGATCATTTACACTTCAGAGGGCTTTTGGCATGGCAAACTATGTTTTATGTTTAGCTTTATTTTGCTTATTGTGGCAAACGAGGGAATTATGTGTATTCTTTTTAATAAATATTTTAGGCACTTCACTTTATCAGTTTGATATTATTCTGCCTGACTGCAAGGAGTTCAGTCAAAAAAGGCTGTTAGGAAGGGAACAAAATATTGGCAAAGATAAGGTGGAGTCTAGAGGGCACCAAGGATCCTTAAGGAAACAATACGGAAGCTATAAATTGGGGAATGACCCTCCCTGACTCCAACCAGGCTGGCAATTTCTCTTTCCAGAAACCTTGGATCCAAGGGGTTACTAAAATCGTAATGATGCGGGTCTAGGTAAGAAGCGGGAGGGGATGGGATGAGGAACTTGAGTGGGTTGTCAGAGGCTGTCTTAGGGGCTGACAGAGACACACTGAGGAAGATACACAGGAACTGCAGCAAACAGGCTCTCTATCACCAGCCCTGAGATGGAGGTAGTTGCACTGAACAGAATGTACCAAAGCTAGCAAGGAAAGATTAAGGTTTAGGCAAAGAGAAATATGAGCATAAACCTTTATTGGTTTTGTACCTTTACTCTGCATACTGTGTATCTTTCCATAAATAAATCATACCTTGTTTGAAGATGCTGTTTTTGAGTCACTATAATCAGACCTCTAACCCTGCCCTAGAGCTATGGGGGAGATGTGTGTGTGTGTAGCACAGTGCTGCCAGAACACCACTGTGAAGAGAGTTGGGCCTGTTGGATTAACATAGCTGGTAAACAGAAAAGCTGCAGCCCAAAGATCCAGTCTACCACTGTAAGGCAGTAACGGGGGAGAGTAGCAAAACCTATGTACTTGACAGGAACTAAAAGAGGCCTAAAGCACAGCTGACCCTATGACTGTGACATTAGTATTTTAATTGGGATCTTTAATTTTGTGTAGAAGTACTTGTGCCTAGAAAGGTACATGCTCACCAACTGTCACCATTAATACATCACTGTTTACCCACATTTACCACACTGATATTTGAAATAAGAAAAAAAGCCCATTCATTCCCCACACTTTAAACAGATCAAACTTTTGATACCACTGTAAACAACCTTAAAATAATATTAATTGATGGCAGTATAATACCTACTGTGTGAAAAAGAATTAGAGGTGGCTTTTATTCTCTGCCAAATATTGGGATAAAGGGTAAAATTTCCAAAAGTAACTTAAAGTCCTAAATGACATTCATTGAGACTTAGCCTCATGAAGATTTCTCGAATATTTGTTTTTAGCTCAACGTTATGGTCCACTCTTACCAGCACTGACAGATATGAGTTACATTACATAAATGCAGAAAGGTTTGCAGAATTGGGCTCCACAGTGGCAGGCTACAGTTTTAAATGTTCTTTAGTTAACAGTTGGAATAGTTTTTATGTTAAATTATGATAATGTTGGGTATTAACATATAAGACAGATTCAGTAAGGGTCAAGCTCTGAGTTCCTGACTCAGTTTTTTCTCAAGCAAACTTCCATTGATTACAGCACCTCAGAATTTAACACAGTATTTAAAGTGTGCAAGAGATCTTTCAGGAAGATTTTGCCATTTTAAAACCAGGCAAGTGACCTAACATTTAGGTTTTGTAAAGATAAATTGTTTAAAGACGCTGGACTAAATATGAGCTTTTTAAATTTAGTTCCAGTAGAAATTGTTTTTTAATTAAATAAATTGTACAAACGACAAGTGACCTCTATTTTTATCTGTTTTACTGGGAAAATGATAGAGAGCATAACCTCAACCTTTTTTTATTCTGGTACCTTTTTGAAGCACAGTTTCTTATTCATTTGATAATACTGAACAATGCAAAATACAAGAAAAAAATTACTCTGTACTAAGTCTATTGTTTCCTTGATTATAGCATCAAAAATCACAGGCTTGTAATATGGAACAAAATATCTGTAAATGTGTAACACCACTTATAGTAGTTACCTCTGAGCAGAGACTGAAGTGTTTTGCTGTTACTTGTTGATCAATAACGTTAGCATTCAAAAACATAGGCAGTATTTGTCTGAATAAAAAACACAACGCTCTACAAACCTGACAATATGAATGAATACATGGGTAAAGACCTGACCAGTAAAACTGCGTTTTGGTTTCAAATCCCCAGTCATCATCTATCCAAACAGTCCTGGAAAAATCCTTCAAAATGTCCAATGACTACTAATGTAAGGAATTTTTATACTTCTGAGGACTTGACTAACTGTCCTGTAAAATTAAGATGTCTTGGTTTCCTTGCAATTTGAATTAGATAATAATGATTTAAGGAGATTTGACTATTTAATTGTGTATGTTGTGATTGCATATATGAACAATAAAGCAGGTCTTTAAAACCATTAATGGGGAGCTGAAAATTATTGGGATGCTGATGTTATAAAACTCCTTGTGTGAAGTTCAAAGTACTTCACTGTAATGTGCTGTGTTATCTCACTCCACTTAAAAGCAACCACTCCCTGTACCTTTTCCCAGGTCAATAAACAACCAGAAGAAGAAAAATCCATGAGGATTATTAATGCTTAGAGGTTACATAATCCTACAATCTAAAATTAAATGTTCTGAGAGCATTCCATACCAATACAGATAAAAACTACTCTAGATATATTATCTACATGCTTACCTTTGCTTGCACTCTCAACATGTTCCAGTTCGTCTGTGAATTTTAAGATGTCCCGATAATTCTCTTCACAGATTTCAGCCAGAAAATGCAAGAGTGTTGTTTTTTGATTTGATGATTTAGTATCTCTAATCTGCAAAGATAAGAGCAGAGTAAAGACATAAGGAAAGAATATATTATTTAGCTTTATGAAAATGTTTTCTTAAATCTACTTTAAGATTTATTTTAATTCACTTAATTAAAGATTTTAGTGAAAATTATCTACATTTCCAACTTGTGAATGAAATTAAAAATTGTTATGATCCTCAAAATCATTTCCTTTAAAATCAACCTTAGTGTGGTTTCTAAAACAATGTTAATCATATAAAAGATCTGAAATATTTGAAAAATCCAAACACCATAAATTTTTAATTTTTTTTTCAGAATACAGAGATGCGTGGTTCTGCACATCTGTTTCAATGTCAGTTATGCTCAGTATGAAGTGCAAAGATGGTCCACACAAAGGGGAGGACTGAATGTTGAAACATTGTTAGTCTAGAAGTTAAAATATTGTTAGAAATTGAATAGGTTATTCAATTCACCTTTCTAAATGAATTCCAACTTCTAAAGCAATCCCTCTGCTGCATGTATTCTGGGATACAGTGCCCCCTAATCTACGTTTGCTCTTTTAAGCTCTCAAGGGAGAGGTTAATGGAGCTTCTTCCCATCATAAATCCCAATTACTCATTTAAGCAAAATCCAATAAGTAATCAATCAATCAAGATGGAATTATATTAGTGTTTCATAACCTATTTGGTTGGTCCTTCACAGAACGTTTGAAATTAAGAACTAAACAGCCTCCTCCCAATCCCCCACCCTCTTCTGCAAAAAGAGAGGTGAAAAGCCCAAGAGATCCAGACTGGCTGGCTAGCAGGAGAATGAGAGAGGGAGTAGTTTCAATATCTCATCATGCTTTCTGCTCTCCCATGGAAATGTCTCTACAGGAGCTTGCTGGAGATTCTTCAGACTCAATGAGAACAAATGGAGACATGGCCTCTCTCCATTCCACTGTTCCACCACCAACCATATATGGGGGCTCCTTGCATGGTCTGAATCACTCCCCATTGAAAGAAACTTATGGACAGCAAGAATCATGGGAAAGTTGTGGCACTGCTAAGATACACGGGTTCTGACAAATTTGCAGATAACCACTGATTTTGGGGCCAACCCCCATGCTAATTCCCATCTGTATGTGTTTGGGTGTCTAATGAAGAACCCTATGGATCAAAGGGAATCATCAGATGATGCATTTAAGTCTCAGCTCAGAGTTTCTGTATCCCACCCAACAATGAAGGATTCCATTTCAGATGGCAAAATTTGGTTAACTCCACAATGTGAAGAAAGGGGAAGCAAAACATAACAGTGGCATCTACTTCTTCTAAAAATACAACTAAACAAAACATCATCCAGAGGTCTCACAATCTATAACCCTCTGACCACTACATACAACTACAAATACTTATGCTACACAGCCTGTTCCACCTTCTATTTAGCTGTGACACACTAAGTACACTTCTCAGACCTGAATAAGAGCTCTGTGTAAGCTTGAAAGTTTGTCTCTCTCACCACCAGAAGTTGATCCAATGAAAGATAGTGTCACCTACCTCGTCTCTTCGTCTCCCACCCATGCAGGTATAACTCAAAAGTGTTTGTGTGTATTCATTTTAGATTTGGCCGATATAGAGGATGTAATTATTACTTGCTTGCAAGGATACTAACAGCACAGAATAACGCAGATACAGACTGCACATAATTATTTTCAGAGACTTTTTCATCGATGAGCATTACTATCACAGATGAATTTGTAAATGCTTTTTAACCCACCTTGACATCTAGTGCTTTGTCTAATACAGACTAAGCTACAGCATATCCTGCAAATGAAATCAAGGATTTATTTTAAAAGAATACATTAATATGTGCACAAAATCTCCAGTTTTTTTGTCTCATTCTGCAAATTGTTAGAAGTTATAATTCTATAATCCTCAGATGACAGGTTTGCCCTGCTGATATTCATTTTAATGCAGGCCTTTCAGCTTTAAGGATTTACCCTGTTAAGAATGAGTACACTCCATAAACAGGTTTTTAAAAATATAGGATATTGAGGCAATTAGAAAGCAATTTAATTCATACTGATTTGGTTACTAAAGACCAAAAAATGTTTAGTAATGGTATGCAGTATAAATCAGGTCTTAATGTATTACCGCACCATCTCCACAAAAGTCCCCTCCCACCCATTTTTTTTAAAAAGAAAAAAGAAAAAAAACACCTAAATTCAGTTCCGTAGCCACTAAATTTAAAAAGTAAACTAAGTTTAATTATTTCTTCAAAGGGTTTAACAAGAAAAAAAAGATTTATTTTTCAGTGTTGCATCATCACAGAGTAGGTAAAATTGAGTTAATTCAAATGGCTAAAAATTTATCTTCCCTTCAGACTATCAGAGCTGGGTTCTGTGGCACGAATAAAAATACTATACTAAGTCTGTGTTGGTATTTTACTGGACTACTTAAACACCTTAGTATATTCTCATACTGTTAAAAATCTTGGACAGCACTGTGTCACAAAGCTGATCAACTGAATTCTGTTAAGTGTTATTGGGGTGACCAAATATAGTTTAAGGATTGCCAATGACAACAAAAGAGAAAGCATGCAGTGAAATCTACTTGTCTAGGCACTCCTGCTGCTCAGATGGAAACAGTGAGAAGACTGATTTAATGAAGTTAATCTTTGCCTTTTGCACTGTATACTGGGCTCACTAAATAATATCTTTATTTAATGCACCTTCTTCAAGGTATTTATAACAGTTAGGTAATAGAGCTAAGAACATATCAAACAAATATTATTTTCAGGTGGGTTTTCCTTTATAATTTTTACTATTTAACAAGTTAAGACCCACAAAATAAAACAACATGAAACTCAGTCCTGAAGTCCTACATAGGAAAAACATCTAACTTGGCTGAATTAATCCCCAGTGGAACTCGACTGACAGGCGTTCCACAATGGGTACATTTATGCCATTGTTGCCATTATCTTTAGTGTTATGTTTTATGCTTCAGAGGTATGGCTAAGATTTTGTCTTGAATATTTAGTAAAAGTCACGGACAGGTCACGGGCAAAAAAGAAAAAGTCATGGAAGCCGTGACCTGTCCGTGACTTTTACTAAAAATATCCCTAACAAAATAGGGATGTGCAGATCCTCACACTGCCTGAAGTGGGGCAGCTATGCAGGGGCTAGGAGCTGCCTGTAGCAGCTGGGGGCTGTGAGGTACCCACGACACCTGCAGCTCCAGGGGTTCCTTGCTGCTGCTGGGTACCCCCGCCACATGGAGGGCCAGGAGCCAGGAGCTCAGGGTTCCCCCACCACCCATGGCAGCTGGGAGCTATGGGGTACCCCACTACCAATGGCAGCCTGGAGCTCCGGGGGGCTGCCAGAGACACTGGGGGTACCCCACAGCTCCCTGTCCCCACAGGCTGTAGGGACCCTGTAGCTCCCAACCACCTCAGGCTGAAGTCCTGGGGTCACTGGAAGTCACTGATTCTGTGACTTCCACAAGCTCCATAACTAAATCATTGCCTTAACTACAGATAATCCAACTGATTACCAGCAACAGGCAAACAATAATAAACAGTCGTTTACATTCAGTGACAATTAATCAAGCATTGTCTAAACAAGTAATTATCAGTATGACTGGGACATTATAACATGAAGTTTCCTAATAGCTTCCATTCTAAGGCCTGTTTTCAGTCTTTCAGAACTTTTAATCTCTTAGGCTGAAAGTCTTGTCTTTGTCACAGACTTTGTCAGAGCATGATTTTTGACCCCTGATCAGAAACAAATAGTACAGCCATTTTTGAGTTGAGTTCAAATAAAATAAAATCTATGACCTTCCTATCCCACTGCTCTAGTGCAATATTAGTAATATATGGTTTTAAAGTCAAAGTAGGAATTTGGCTGAAAACTGATCATCATGGATGAGAGATACTTTTTGAATGTTCCAGTAAACACTGGTTTTGATTTGGCCATGTTATAATGCTTTGAGATTCATACTTTGTAAGTCTGTAGTACACTTACTTTTGATTCTCCTACCAAGATTCAGATTTAACGTAGGTTGTGAGAGTGACATGCACATGGCCGCACACACACACAAACACAGAATGAGCATACTTGATTCTTTGGACACACTACGAATGCTCTGAGGGTGAAATTAAATCATTGCACACAATAAAGACACAAGTCCTAATCACAAATTAAGTCCACTCACTGACATTCCACAATCTTGGGATGGCCTTTTGCACAGTGATGAACTGCACACTGAACAAGGTAGGGCTCGCCAGGTGCAAGTTTTAGATGAACAAATACATTTAAAAATGAGCCACAGATTTATGCTGCATTATGTTAAATAGCCAATGAATGCAGAAAAGACTGTGTAAGTCAAGAATCAATGTAAGTGTTTTTCTGAGCAGCTAGGTATTTGTTGAAAAAGCCTGGACAGCTGAGATTTAGTCACTGTCTTCTCAAACTGAGAAATGTCTTATTTGGGCTATAAGATAAAAGCTACATCTGAAATAGATCACTGATTTTTTTTAAAGATGACAGACAAGGAAAATAGTGGCAGATGAGAAGATTATTTTTTTTCTCATTCTCTTTACACTTCTCACTGTAGAGAAGTGCTTCGAGGCAGATTTACAGTACATTAACATTAGAACAAATACCTATTGAAATGTAGTCAGTAAAGCTGATCTTATTTCAAGGGAAGTAAAAAAATCCCCAAAACAAACATATGAAAATACACTTTAGTAACACATCATTAGGGCCAAATTGTTCCTAGGGCTTATGTGGCCATGCAGTGGAGTCGGTGGGAGTAAGAACTGTCCCTCCACTATCAGAGCCCTCATTAGTGTCCTCCAGGTTTTGACTCCAAGCATTTCTGGGAATGCAAGGGATGCAGCCAAAATGTTCCCGCATGGGAACACGGGAGAAAACAGATGAGTAGTAGGCAAAGCATTAGCTGGCAGAATTTGCTCATCAAACAGGATAGTGGTGGTAAGCTGCAGTTCATAAAGGGGAGCCCCTAATTACTCCTTTCCCTTTCTGAATGCATGTGCTAGGCTGTGCTATCTTTAAACATTAAAAAAACACTCCCTTCCATAGCCAGGAAGAGAAACCAGGATAGCCAATTCTCAAAATACTGATGCTGCATAAAAAAAGCTGAGCACAAAACTGGCAAAGTGTGTTGCATCCCATCTAATGGATGCTTCTGGGCTAGGGTTGCCAGGTGTCCAGTTTCTGACCAAAATGCCCAGTTGAAAAGGGACCCTGGTGGCTCCGGTCACCACTGCTGACCGGGCCATTAAAAGTCTGATGAGCAGCACAGTGAGGCTAAGGCAGGCTCCCTGCCTACCCTGGCTCCGCGCAGCCCCCGGAAACAGCAGCATGTCCCCCATTTGGCTCCTATGTGTAGGGGCAGCCAGGGGGTTCCACACTGCACACTGCACCTGCCCCAAGCGCCGGTTCTGCAGCTCCCACTGGCCAGGAACTGCGGCCCGTCCGCCTAGGAGCTGAAGAGGGGACATGCTGCTGCTTCCAGGAGCCGCCTGAGCTAATAGCTGCCCCGAGCCTGCACCCCTGACCTTTTCTGTGCCCCTAAGCCCTGCCCCAGCCCTGATCCCCATCCTGTCCTCCGTACCACTCGGTCTCAGCCCGGAACACCCTCCTGCACCCCAAACCCCTCATCCCCAGGCCCACCCCAAAGCCTGCACCCCCAGCCGGAGCCCTCATCCCCTCCTGCACCCCAAATCCCTCATCCCCAGCCCCACCCCAGAGCCCTCACCACCTCCCACACACCAATCCCGAGCCCGCCAGGTGAAAAGGAGAGAGTCAGTAAGGGTGGGGAGAGTGAGCAACAGAGGGAGGAGGCGATTGAGTAAACGGAGGGTGGGGCCTCAGAGGAGGGGTGGGGGAGGGCAAATGTGTTAGATTTTGTGTGAGTAGAAAGTTGGCAATCCTACTCCGGGCACTGGGACACCTCACTGTCTCCTGTTCTCTAAATAGCCTAGTCACCTGTGGGTTGTAATACTTTAGTCTAATTTTAGTTGTTGGGTTTAGATGTGTGTGGTGTTGGTGGCCTGTGATTTACAGGAGGTCCGACTAGATAATCTGGCGGTCCCTTCTGGCCTTAAACTTCATCATCTACAGAGAGTAACACCACAGTACCTGCTACCAATTACACCTTTAGCCTAAACATTCTGGGTTCCAACTCTGCTGATAGCCCACATAGGGGTAATTATGGTTTTGGGGTTTGTTTTTTAATTCCTTTTTAGAGAGATGTAGGAAATTGCATGCAAAAATGACTTAACAGAAAGTGAAGATTCCTAAGTCAAGCACTCAAAAGTAAGTAAAAGCCAGAACTAAGGTTGCCCTGGCAACCTTATTTTATCCTTGTTGCATAGGTGCATTGTAATGGTGTTGCCCACTATCTCATAGGTAGTCTGTGGCAAAGCCAAGAACAGAACATGCCTCTGTTGTGTCCCAGCCCAGTGTCTTTAACACAAGAAAACATCCTTTCTGTTCTTGCAACCTTTTACTTTAGTCATCATTAGACTATGCACTAAATAGAGCATGACTCTCGTAGAATAAATAATATATGATCGTGTAATTAAACCTCTAATAAAGTGTATTCTCAAGGAGATCAAATTAAGGTAACACATTTAGCTTTAATTCAGGCATTTTCTACCTTGCAGCCATAACATTATCTTTTAATGTACTGCTTTGTATGCAATTTCCTATGTAAGTCTTTCATTATTTCATGATAAAAATATGACACATACTGCCCCCCATGGGCAAAATCCAGGGATAAAAGGAAATCTTGGAAGTCGTCATTGCGTGCGCAGGAAAGGAGAGGATTCATTTACATAAGGTCCTTGTTTTCCAAACAGCTCCACACCTAGACCCCAGGCTGTAAGCAAGAATCCTATTCAAATCCACTCTGCTTCATGCTCAAACACCATCAGGATTGGTCATTCCAGTCTCCCTTTCTCCCACATTAGCATGTAATTTGGCAGAAATGCTTACAAGGTAAGTGTTGTTTTAAATGTAGTAAATTGAAAGAAATAAAAGTGAGACTAAGTTCAATATGCATTTAAATAAATAGTTTTACAGTTTGGAAATATTTTTTAAAGTTATGCAAATGTGTCAGTCTGAATCATTAAATTATTAAAGAATTGAAGAACGGAAATGATAATACTACACTATCAGAACTGCTAATATACCACCAATTAATATAACATATTGCAATTTTAATTGTAATTTTCATTTGGCCAGTAAGTAACTGATCTCAGAGTGTAATAAAATCAATGCTATCTCCCTCATCTTTAATAACTTTATGAAATGGTGCAAGAGTATTAAAATCTTAACACGGCACTTGTGTATACAGGGCTTGCAATGCACTTTACTAATTTAATGCAGTTCTAGTTTGGTTCAGTTTTTTCCCAGTTCATTTATAGCTAAAGAAGAAGTTGCTGGTTAAATGCTATCAAGTTTAAATATGGATAACTGATTTTTATGACAAAGTTATTTTTCATAATACATTGATTTTTTCTAAATTTGCTCAGATTTATGAAAGAGATCTTTGTGTGCATAGTATAATTGATAAATTTCAATAGAGCAACACAATGCTCAATAGGAATTTATTAAGAACAACTTTCAGTTGAACGGCAAAGCACAAAATTGGAAAATCAATAGTAACAGATACATTGTCAAAAACGTCAATGATTTAAATGATTTAAAATCTCATACATACAGAACATAAAACTTGTGGCATGGACATACCAATCATCTAGTTTCTGAACTCTCCAGTCTTCAGGTCTATGCCTCAGAAAGAGATAAATCTTCCTTTATGTGTAACATTCTGGTTGAGTTTTGAAGCCATACATCATGCCACAGCCATTTGTAAAAAGCTTTAGAGGATCTGCTTTTTGGTTTGGCTATTTAGGAGCATAGAGATTGAAGTAAATGTCAACTTGAAAAGCAAACTTCATTCTGAATTTTTTTTTACCTACCATTGTTACAAATGACACCTAAAAATACTGTAACTGAAAGACTGAAGATAAACTATCCAAAGCACAAGATATTTTTACTTTGTGTATTTGACAGCACTTATGAATAGTAAGTTTTATTGTTTCCCCACCATGGTCAGTCACTTTCCCATATATTTATGTGGGTCTTTTACATATCAGCAGGGGGGAGGTAAAAAAAACATTATGGAACTATGATTTCAAAAATACACAAAATGGCAAGTTCAGCACCAGAAAGAGTGTGTGTGTGTGAGATCTATATATTTAATTGACTAGATTTCTAGTTGGCTGTATCTCTTTAAATGAACTTAGTTTTTCAAATATTCTTTGCTACTAAATGTCTATTCTTCATCCAACTATATAAATATGGGAGACTGGGACATAAGTACATGGTTTGCATGCCACTTCTACTATCAGTGCTTATGTAAATGTTTATGTAAAATGAGCTTTCTGAAATGTCTTTAGTAAACCGAGAGCTGTCAAAGGATTTAATAGAAGAGAAAAATAACTTTCTAAAAGTCAAGTAACTTAAAACATCTCTATCCTAAATGCCTGATAGAGACAGGTGGGTGAGGGTGGAGGATGGCAAGAGAGACTATACAATTGAACAGGGATGAAAACAAATGTGTTATATAGAATTTTCTCTACACAACTTGTAGCAAAGTTGTCAACTCAGCATGCCCCCTCCTTCTGGTTGGATGTATCATTGAAGCACCTTTTATCTCAGTTTCCCCCACATTCATTTGGACTTTGCTGAACATAAGAGTGACTTTGCCCTCTAGCCAGACCACTATACAGTGTTCAGCCCTTTCTGTGGCCTCAGAGTCTTTTTCCAAAAATCCAACATAAATATAAGCACAGCCACACCTTCAACCCAAACGGTCTCACAGCTGGCAACCATCTTGTCAGAAGCATGCCTCTGGTGCTTTAGACTGTGCTTCTGTTCCTCAATCCACACAACAATCCAGGGACAGGCCCACTACTCCTCACACATTCAGCTTGTGTGACATTACTGACGTAACCTGTGACTGTATAGATCATTGGTGCAACCATAGTTATATATCTGCAGCAAATATTGTACAAAGGTTGTCATGTAAGGTGTCTATGGAAAAGGTTATGATTTGCTAATTATGATTATGCTATCTGTGTGTGCGTGTGTATCATTTTTTGTAGCTGAAGTTCTGAATATTGGCTATGTACTTGTATATCAATGTGTTTTAATTCTAAAGTAGCCTTACTAAAGCATTTGGTCAGCTTCTTGAAAAAGGAATTTACATGTTAAGTGCCCAATCAAGAAACACTTAACTGACAATAGACCTTGGAAGACTCCAATCCACATAAGAAGTCTTCCTGAAGACATTCAAGAGAGCATATGGGCAATGGCTACCACCTGTAGCCATGTGACTCCAAACTCCATTTTGTGGTAATTTTCCACAGTAAAAACAAAGAGGTGTTCTTACACCTGGAGGAGACTATAAAAGGCAGCTGCCTCATCTCCATCTTATCTCCAATTCGGCTTCATACCTCTGGAGGAACTTTGCTACACTGAAGCTTCGAACAAAGGACTGAATGACCCATCCCAGCTGTGGATGTACTCCAGAGACTTGATTTGAATATGCAGTTTATTCTATCACTGCCACAAGCCTGAACCAAGAACTTTGCTATTACTGGATGTAATTGATTCCATTTAACCAATTCTAGCTCTCATCTATATCTTTTTCCTTTTATGAATAAACCTTTAGATTTTAGATTCTGAAGAAGTGGAAACAGTGTGATTTGTGGGTAAGATCTTATTTGTATATTGACCTAGGTCTGGGGTTTGGTCCTTTGGGATCAAGAGAACCTTTTTTCTTTTACTGGGGTTTAGGTTTTCATAACCATTCATCCCCATAATGAGTGGCATTGGAGGTGATACTGGAAAACTGAAGTGTCTAAGGGAATTGCTTGTGTGACTTGTGGTTAGCCAGTGGGGTAAAACCAAAGTCCTCTCTGTTGTGGCTGGTTTGGTGTCCCTTAATAGCAAAGGAACCCCAGCCTTGGGCTGTAACTGCCCTGCTTTAAGCAATTTGTCCTGAATTGGCACTCTCAATTGGGACCCACCAGAACAGCACCGTTCCAGCTTGTCCTCCAGCTTGCCCTGGGAAAGGATTTCTGCTCTTATCTCCTTCCTCATTCTCAGCCTTACTTCAGGCTGCTTCTCAGAGACACAGGTAACTCCCCACATCCTCTCCTCCATTTTTTGTTTTTCCTCTACAGAGGCTTACCCAACTCTTTAGGGAAACAAGCCCTGCTCTCCGCCAGCTGGGCTTTATTTCCAATTAGGCCTGTAGCTCTCCTGATATAAGGAGGCAGGTTAACCCAGCTTTTCAGGCCCATATTAACCCTTTCACGGCCTGTGTGAGTAAAACACCTCACAAAATTTAATAACTTACACATCAAACATTCTTTCTATAGAATTTGTAAACCTACCTATACAATTTCATAGAGGAATTGGGGAAAACCAAGATGCAGGGCATCATTTGCAGGGGAAGAGGAGGAAATGTGACAGAGAGAAGGAAATGAAGAACAAACTCCTATGATATTCAAAACAAATTGAAAAATTTGCTCTTCATTTCCGTCCATCACATTTCCCACTCTTCCCCCCCAATGCTTCCCTGCATCTTGACTTCTTCCCTACCCGCTAGATACGCTGGCAACTTCTCTTCCTGCTCTCCGAGACACAAAGTACTACTACTCTGGTGATGACGTGCACCTCTTTGAAGAGGATTTTATTTTTTTTTCTTCCTACTATGTAGCAGTAGCCCCAGTAGAGGCTGTTAAGGCTTGGTTTTCCTAATTTTTAGCTGCATTTACAGAAATCTAAATTCTTTCAAATTTGCAATGAAGAGTCTATGCAACAGCTGAAGACAAAAGAGAAGACTTAACACCATATGAACAAATATAGACAACTGCTTGAGGATGAGTTACATACGAGTTACATAGAATTTTCCTGTAGAGGTAGGAAAGGATTAAAAAACACACCAAAAGCTATTTCTGAGTTTAGGAGAGATTTTGTTGAAGCTTTGTAGTTTACCTTTAAACTAACTCTTAAATAATGTAGACCTCAATTCTGCAACTACTTGTATGTATAAATTTATTTCCATGCCTAATCTAACGGACTCTATTAAACTACTTGCATTACTAAAGATATGCACATGCCTAAGTGTTTGTAGGATGAGGGCCCCAAGCCTTCTCAGTCAAATTTCCGGCAGTTTAAACTTGTACAAAACTAGTTATGATTGTGTGCACTGTTTTGGATTAGATGACAAATATAATAAAATCAGGGACCAAAATTATGGTTGCCAACCCTCCAGGATTGTCCTGGAGTCTGAAGCAAGAGCAGTAACTGACGTTCTTCGAGGTGAGTGTCCCTGTGGGTGCTCCACTCCTGGTGTTGGTGCGTCCCTGTACCTTCGCTCAGAGATTTTTACAGCTGTACTCTTACTGGTCACGCACACGCAGAGCCTGCCCCCACTCCTCTGAGTGTACCTTAATAGTACGCGTACGTGACTGGTCTCCTCAGTTCCTTCTCTACAATGAAGGCTACCCCAACTCCGAAGTAGAGGAGAGGAGGGTGGGTAGTGGAGCACCCACGGGGACACTTGTCTCCAAGAACATCAGTTACTACACAGGGTGAGTAACCTCCTCCTCTTCTTCGAGAGCTGTCCCTGTGGTGCTCCACTCCAGGTGACTTAAAAGGGGTATATCTCAAGGAGGCAGGGACTTGATATGGATAGGGAAAGGTATGGATAGAAGCTTGTTTAGAGCGTGTACATTCAGACTGTAAATCGTGGCCAACCAAATTTGCAAACACCTCATGTGTAATTGTGCATTTTTGACCACGAAAGTCCATGAGGCCATGAGACCCAATAGTCGTAGACAGTCTAGAGCAGTGACCTGAGGACTGTTGCGAAGTTTCGTGGCCAGTAGTTTTATGGTGTTGAAGCGGTCGGGCGGGAGAGATGCTAATCCCAACCAGGAATCAAGGTGTGCTGCTACGAACTCCAGGTGCTGGGTCAGAGATAACATGGATTTGTTTTTGTTTATTTGTAGGCCGAGGGATAGGAAGCAAGCGACGGTGAGCTGCATGAATCGAAGCACTTTGTCGAGTGTTGCGACTTTGAAAAGACAATCGTTGAGGTAAGGAAATATTATGACCCCTTGTCTCCTGAGGTAGGCAGTGACTTCAGCTAGGAGCTTGTAAAAAACATTTGGGGCGTTGGATAGGCCAAAGGGTAGCACCCTGTATTGAAAATGGGTTAATCATGGATAAAACGAAGGAAACATTTGTGGGTCGCATGTATAGTCACATGAAAATAGGCGTCCTGTAGGTTGAGGGCTGAAAACGAATTGCCCTGCTCCAGCACTGGGATTACGGTGGTGAGGGTAACCATTTTGAACTTTTGTTTTTTAATAAATTTGTTGCGCCGCCTGAGGTCAAGGATTGGTCACCATCCCCCCGTCTTCTTTTTGGTTACGAAATAATGGGAATAAAACCCTTTCCCTCTGTGTTCTTTGGGCACAAGTTCCACTGCTCCCAATAGAAGAAGGTGTTGTACTTCTTGGAGGAGCAGTTGCTCATGAGAGGGGTCCCTGAAGAGGGATGGGGAGGGTGGATGGGTAGGAGGCAAGGATATGAAAGGGATGGAATAGCCAATTGTGACGACCTCCATAACCCACTGGACGGTGGTAATGTTTTGCCATTGATGGGAGAATGGCCACAGGTGGTGTCCAAAAATAGGGACATAGGGTGTAAGCACTGAAGTGGGAACGTTGTTTTCTATACACCTGACTAAGGCTTCAAATCTGCTTATTAGTTGGAGGGGATTGAGATGCTGTCAAGGAATTGGGGCAGTGATCCTGGTATCTGGGTCTCTGCTATTGCTGTTTGTTGTTGCTCATGTGACCTATGGAATTGCTGGGTGTATGTGGGGTACTGTGGGCGCTGGTAAGGTTGATTTCTATATTGTCACCTTCTGGTTGTAGGGGTTTGAATCCCTAGGGACCGGAGAGTTACCCTTGAGTCCTTCATTGAATGGAGTATGTCATTCATCGTGGAGGCAATGAGTTTGTCGCCGTCGAAGGAAAGATCTTCGATAGTACTCTGGACCTCTCGAGGAAAGGAAGAGGAGGAGAACCACGAACCTCGGTGCATGACAACTTCTGTAGCAGTAGATCTTACTGCAGTATTGGCTGCATCAAGGGCCGCTTGAAGAGCAAAATGTGAGATGATTTGTCCCTCAGAACCTAGAGCTGTAAATTGTGTTTCTTTTCAACAAATTTGTTGAAATTTTTGTGGTCAAATTTTTCCAGAAAGGCAGTATGATTAGCAATGCGAAATTGTAACATAGAAGATGCGTATACTTTACATCCGAGCAGATCTAATCGCTTCCTGTCCTTGTCGGATGAGGTGGAGTGGGGAAACTGATGCTCGTTCTTTTCGTTGATTGTGTCTACTGCCACCGAGTTTGGCACTGGGTGAGTGAAAAGGAATTCAGACCCCCTGGAAGAAATGAAGTACTTGCGGTCCACTCGCTTACAGGTAGGTAGGCTTGTAGTGGGAGTCTTCCAGATGGTCTTAGCAGGTTTCAAAAGGGCTGGGTTGATTGGTAATGCAATCCTAGAAGGAGAGGGCTGCAGGATGTCCGTTAACTCATGCTGCTGTTCAGGAGCCTTCTCCAAGCTAATTCTAAACTCACTGGCAACTCTTTTGAGAAGTTGTCCAAAGATGATGGGGGAAGAGGAAGTAGGGCTTCATCAGGCGTAACAACTGGGTCTGCTGGGTTCGAGGCAGGTCGTGACAGCTCCTGCAGTTGTGACGGTGCTGCCTGGTCCCTTACATCAGTGGCAGGATCGTCAGCTGGTGGTGGCGGGCAGGTGTCACTCCTGGCTGTGGTGACAGAGAGTGTGGTCTCAAGGATAAGATGCCTATGGAGCCCAATATTGCCACTGTGGTGGGAAGGGCATGGGTGGTGCCATCCAGGGGTTTACACACCACAGGGCAGAATCCTGAAAGTAGGATGAGGTAATTTTTCTATGACCTCTATTGATTGGGGTCTGAGGATGGGAGATTTGATTTGGTGAAAACTCACCCTGAAGTCCAGCTTCCTCATCACTGGAAGAAGGCTGTCCGGACCCTGACTGAGCATTTGGAGAGAAGCAGGCATTAAACAGGGGTGACTGCAGGATCGGTGACACCAGCAGGTCCCTTGACTGTGTAAATTGGGGTGCTGGAGCTCCTCTGTGAGGTGAGGGCTGTGCGAGGGGAATCTGCTGTGAAGAAAGGTTCCTCTGCAACCATGTCCTGAACATTGTTTCACTGCCAGTCAGCTCAGCGGAAGATGGGCTGGGAGAGCAGGAATAGCCTGCGGGGGAAGGAGGGGGTTGTGTGTGTCAGGCACGTCAACATGTGTCGGCACCGCTTCCGTCATGGTGCCAAACGATGCCACGAGAGAGGAAGGCAACTGGAAGCCTGAAGCCTCGGCACCAGAGCTTTGTGCTACAGCCGCAGCTCAGGCAGGTTTCATGTGGCGCCGTAGGAGCCCGACACGTCAAAAGTGCTCAGCTGGGGCAGCACAGGGAGGGAGGCTGTAGACCTGCCCGGAGAAGTCTTGCCCCACAAAGAACTCTTTGCAGGTGAGAGAGGGTGCCAGGTTTTTTAAAAATCTTTTGGTCTTTCTTTGAGGCAGGGTGGCTACGGAGTCGGCGACTGGGTCTGAAGCTGACCCTAAAGATTTCTGAAGAAGGAGAAGTTTTAATCTCAGCTCCCTGTGCTTACATGCCCTGGATTTAAGCTTGCTGCAGTGGGCACATTTTGGGGGGACGTGGGAGTCCACCAAACATTTTATACATTGTGAATGGCCATCTGTAATAGGGATGGCATCACTGCAGTTAGACCAGCGCTTAAAGCCTGGGGAGCCAGGCATATCGGAAGCAGCTGCCACTGACAGGAACAAAGAATTTTTTTGTTGTTGTTGTTTTTTGGTTTAGAGAGAAAAAGACAGGAAAAGTGGTATCTAAGTACTACTGGTAACAAACAGACTAACAGGGAAGGTATGTGAATGAAGAGAGAGAAAGTCTCTTACAAGTCTGCTGAGCTCTGTCTTAGGCCGTGGATGTCAGAGAAGGAACCGAGGAGATCGGTCGCACATGCGTACTATTAAGGTATGCTCAGAGCAGGGGGGCAGGCTCTGCGCGTCCGCAACCGGTACGAGTACTGCTGTAAAAATCTCCAAGCGAAGACACAGGGATATACCAACACCTGGAGTGGAGCACCCACAGGGACACCTCTCAAAGAAGAATTAAAGATTAATCTTTAATTAAACATTACATCGTGTGATGAAACCTCCAGGAATACGTACAAACAAAATTGGCAACCCCACCCGAAAAGGATGATTGCAAAAACAAGAAAAAATAATTCCTGAACATGACAGAAGAACGTGACCGTTATGTACATATAGATACATAAAATAAAAATGGGCACCTAGCAAAGGAGGTTAGAGAAACAACTACTTAAGTGTAACCACAGGGCAATATTTAAGCACTAACAAATCAAAGCCTTTTTCTATTCAATAAAACAGACTAAGATTACTGCATTAATGTCCATAAATCAGGGTTCTATGTAATTTAAGATTTACAAAAGTACATATTAATATATGGGTCAACAATAAAGAAAAAGGTGCCATTTTCTGAGGCAATGTTACTCAAAAATATTTCTCACATTTGCCTTTTGTTTTAACCTTTAAATACTGCATGCTGAGAGCTCAAGAATCTACGTCCTCTCCCCTCTTCTCAAGATATGATTCACCTGGATATTGGAGCCATCAATCAAGTAGAGAAACTCACCATAACTGTCCCCAAAGCATCTATTGCCATCCAAACCCTCACTAAACAAACTCCATCACTACTACTATTGAACTTATGTGGTTAGCATTAAACATTTTTGAACAAAGTGACTGTCAGAACACAACACATCGTGTTTATAAACATTTCATTTTTTAATGATTTTCTCCATAAAGGCCCCAATCCTGATGCCTTTGCCCATCAACAACTCCCATTGTCTATAGGATTTGGAATGGAGAGCAAACTTAAGATTTGCTTTTGCAAGTATCCAATTTATTTTGCAATACCATATTTTTTCCAGTGTATTTAAGTAAACACGTAGTTATACCTTTTTTTTTTTTTTAAGGTAATGGCCAGCAGCCCCGAAAATATATAAGTACATGCATGTAGACCTATTGATTACACATAACTGAAGCACTTTGCTAATATTAAATACTACAATTAGTGCATGATTCTATAGTTCTTGCGTACTTCCACCTGCCATGTTAGCTACAGGATTGCTTCTGAAAGATACCTCCAAGTGTCTGATCAGTAATACAATATTTAAAGTTTTAACCAACATATACATACATGCTCTCTCCCTACAGTGTATGTGTGCACGTGTGTACATACACACACAGTGGCATTACAAAGTGAATGTAAGGAGAATGAGCATTTCATAACAAACTCACATAAAAGTAGAAAAGGCTGTAAACAGAATTCTCAGATTTTTTTTCCCCTTTGCAGATCCACTATAAAAGTCAAGAGCTTTGCCTCAAGAGCCAAACAATTTTCAGTTGTAGCCACGATGGTCAGGTGCATTTATCGTTAACTGGAGATGTTACCATAACCATTCCGATGTTCATCAATGCTCTGTCTCTAAGTGTCCTCTATAGGACTGTTATCCCAATACAGGAGAAAGGAATTGTGTCACACATTACAACTGCATGCAGCACCTTTGGGAACCATATTGTATTTTACGTTTAACACACAAAAAAACCCCAAAAAGCAATATATTGACACGGACCAAACAATATGAGCAATAGAATATTTATCCACCTTTGTATCAAAACAGGTATGTGTATTTGTGTGTTCCTGTCTCACTGGGGGAGGGAGGGTCCTAAGAAATCTAGAATCACCAGGGGCTGATAAATGCAGATTTCCCAACACTGGTTATGCAAAAACACAGCCTTTTGAAGCTTCAGCCAGAGAAGAGGGCCATTGATTTGTGATAATGTGTTATAGGAGACCCGACCAAAAAAAAAAAAAAAAAAGCCTGGATTATCCCAAATGGGTCTTATTCTTGATCTGAAATCTGACAAGAATTAGTATCCAAGGTAGCAAACACATTTGAAGGTTCTGAAAGACTGACACCTACCAGAGCCTGATGTTGGAGGTAGGGGTGACCAACTGTAAACTTTTACTGTGCGTTAGGGTCATTTATCACTTTTTAAATGTTTTCTCTGTAATGCTTTTGCTCTAAGAATAAATGTGCTTGCTTCAGAAAACTTGTGAGATTACTGGTAAAAACACTGACATTATCCTCAGAAAGCAAGCAAGCACAGGTGCTGGTTGTTAGGCATACTGTCTTGCAGTGGATATCACAACATATGGTGGGGGGACGGAGAACTGTACGCCTTTAAACCCATTCAGAAAGGAGTGAGTCAAGGATCCTTACAAAGAGACAAGCAACAGCTGAAGATCAGAGACCTGACTAGGCACTCCAGGGAAGGTTCACCGTCTGGTCTTCAACTATGTTCCTCTAACATCCTACCATAGCCTTTTTTTCTCCCCCTCTAAGCGAATGGCAGTGATAAACAGATGACAGGGGTATGCACTGAAGTACAGATACTTCATTTGTTCACTTTGTAGTTTGTGGGTATGGTTTAATTATATTGCCAGAGGATGAGTCCCATTTCCAATGCCTCATTCCCACTGAAGAATAATCACCTGACAATGGAGATGACAGCTAAACCTTCCACTTTTTAGATACGTGACTTTAACAGTTGCCTACAAGAGGTAAAACTGATTGTCAGTTGTATCAGATAATTACCAAAGGTTTTATAGGCTACTTATCTAGAGACGTGTGAAGTCTGCATTATCAATTACCACCAGACCAGGATAGCTAAACACCTTCCTTAGGCTTTATACAGTCTGCACTGACCAGTTGTGACACTTGGAAAATTGATTATGGGCTAATACTTTTTACCAAAAGAATTAACAATAAAGGCCTTTAGTTCCTTCATCCACTTTCTTGCCATCTGTTGATAAGGGTAAGCCTTAAAGTAATCTTCAGTGGAGGAGTGTTGATTTATACTTATTTTGCTTTGTGAAGTTCTGTGGAAGTTTCTCAGATAATAGGGAAGGGTTATCTGGCTAGAAGAATCAGAAATCAGTTGTTCAAAATAAAAGCTCAGAAGTACACCATCTCTGCTGGCTGCTTTGGCCTCTCCATTTGAATCCTCCATCTCATCTCTCTCCAAGTAGCCTATAAGAGCAGTCCACACAAGGCATCTCTGCTTTATCCTGTCTTTCCAACTGCTGGGCCTTTGTTCTGTCTCTCAGAACTCCACCCCCACTTTACACACTCACACAGCTTTTACACTGCCCACATCTACTCATGCACTGCAGACTGGGGATGACAGAAGAAATCTACTCCTAAAATATTGCACCTCTCAGGTGTACTGCAGTACTTCCAGTTGCAGAATTATTTGTCTCACTTCTGGTTTAAACCAATAGTAAACAGTTCACTCCTCCCCCTTCTCACTCTGTATGGAATTTGTCTGCCCTGCAACTCAAATGTGCTAACTACCTGCATGCCAGTTCCCAGATCTCTTCTTCTGTATATACTATTTTGTCTGACCCCAACCCCTCCTAGCTCCTTAATTCCTAGCATCTGTTCCTTCTTAGACAATCAAACTCCTTATCTGTTATTTCACAGTGTAATAGGTTTTGTCAATGTGTTTTATTTAATTATTTTTTTAACACTTTCATCTCTTAAAAGGGCAATGAAAGTTATAACAGGCAATGTTAATTCCTCCCTATTTGTTAAATCTAACTCAATCACAAAAAAATCCCTATAATGGAGCAGCTCAACGCTCAAGCCTAGCACAATACCGTGCAAATCCAGAAGATTATAATAGACCCCACTGTAAAGATCAACAACATTTACGATAAAGGATTACTGAGCTTTCATAATAGTATTGTACACAAATGGTCAGATTTTAAGATCAACCTTCTTTAAGACACAACAAACTACATATAGAAGTTTTAATAATATTCCATAAACTGAAATATGTCATTATCAGCTCCATGATTATACCAAGTAAGACTACGCAATAGTTGCCATCTGATTTGAAAAACAAAAAGAAAAGACAAACCATCTGTATTGTTCATCTAAGCATAGTATGCATATGTGTGCATATATATATACACACACACACACACACACACACAATTTTCCCCTTATTCTTTGTAGGTACCTATCTATAACTGATTTGAAACAGTAGGTACTCTTTACATTAAATGGTAAAAATGTTCTTGCAAGGACAGTGGTGGAAGTCCCATGGGTTCAGTCATCTAGAAGTGTGCTAGACAAGTTATTATGAAGAAACGTACTTTAGGAAACAATTCTGCACTGTGAAGGACTCTAGATGACCACATGGATTCTTTTTATCTCTAATTCCTAAGATACCACAGTGCAGTTATAAAATACATGTCTGTCCAGTGGCCTTAAGATATTTTGTCAGATGTTTTTTAAAACTAGAATAGATACTGTGCTTTGCACATTATATTTCTGCATTTGCAGTATGAATAAATATAGAATAAGTCAAGTTTCAGAATGGTTTTAAATACTGCATAATTGCTCTGGCAGAACTAACTTGTCACTCATGTGCTTTTCAGTTTGCATTCAACAAAAATACATAGTGCAGACAGGAAAAAAATACATTTGACATCTTTAGGTAACATATTAAGTACAAAACTGCCAATTAAGTACGTCTTTATATGCAGAAATGTGTAAATTGCACTGAAAAACTTAAAGTAGTAACAGAATGAGATTTCCCATTTAAAATATTTAAGTATTCAAAGAAAACAATTTTGCTTTCTTGTAAAGAGAGAGATAAGAAAATGCTAAACTTTCCTGCAGTTTTCTAGGGGGGAAAAAAAACAAACTAAGAGAAATCTAATTATAGTGTGAACAAAACCAATATGAGAGATTCAGAAACTTGGTATACAATACAAATTAATGCTTTATGTAGTGCACAAAGCAGGCTTATTACTTAAGGGGGGACCAAATTATGAACTCTTTACTCACATCAGTGATCAATGTCAACGGCATTAATTGAGAGTAACTGCTCACCAATTTGACTAAGGAGGACCACAGTCTTGCCCTAATTTAACAGTTTCCCTCTCACCCCCCACCCCATATACATATACACACACATATATGTTTTCATACCACCGCATACCACAAAGTTGTTTGGTACCAAAGCTGTAACGAGGCCCTCTAATACTTAGTTCTAAAGAGACTACACTACTCGAAGTCTATCTTTCCCCTACCCTTCAACAAAAAGAGGTCTTAATCACGTGCTGGGAAGTTTTATTCATGGTGTTCCAACATCACCAACGCTACCACTCCAACACTTGTCCCCAGCTCTGCCAGATGTGTTATATCAGGCATACCAAAAAGTGTAGCAATAATTAGAGGTATTGCAAGATGCAACAGTCTGGAAAGATATCCAGGAAGCTCTTACACACCTCATATTTTGCAGGGTGGGAAGCTGTAAGTTCACAAGGTAGATAAAAAAACAGAAGAGGGGAAGAGAAGAACAGAGGGGAAAGGAAAGGCAGAAGGGAACAGATAAGTGGAAGAGGGGAGAGAAGATAAAAAACAGAAAAGCATACAGACTAAAAGTGGAAGAAAATTGAGGAACAGATGTGAAATGATGAGAGCAGGGACATGGTATGGGAATGGGCAGGTAGTGGAGAGTATCGGCGGTTGTTTCCTTCACTTTGACCCTAGAAGTAGAGCTCTCAAATGTAGATGATGCAAGAGGTCAATAAACCCCCATTTTCTGAGGATTGGTTCAGAAAGCAGAGACATCGTTCCTTTGGAGGTGTGAGAATGTGTTTTTAATCTCACAAAATAGTCTTAAAAATATTAAAATTCAAGACCCCTCTATAAAGTACATGCACTATGTGTTTATTGATAAAAATTAGCATTTTCTCAGGGTGGGGGTTTCAATCCACTTATGAATTACAAACACAGGTCCCACTGATTTACAAGATTTATACTCCTAAATCATTTAGGCAATTTTGAAAATCCTACCTTAAATGTTTACTAGTATGTTTTATAGCTATTTATATGTACAGTATAGTTTTGGCCCAAACTTAAGAGGTGTTCTGGAGCTGGATACAAACACTGTGGCTTTGAATCATTTAGAATATACAAAAATGTAATAATTAACATCTGCCATATAAAGTGAACACAGTAAGCAGCTGAGGTGAAGGAAGCATTGACTAAGAAAGCTCTGTTACAGATGAAATTATTCCTGCTGTACCTCACTCCGCTGATTCAGAGCAGAACAAAAACAGAACCTGAACTTTCTGCAAGCCTAAAAATAACCCTCCTTCCCCCCTCTTCCCCCCCTTCAATGAAATAGATTTTTGCCATGGCAACGTCACACAACCCTAAGTATCTTCTCGGCATAGCAAAAAGTTAATATTTATTGCAACATGGTAAAGAGTAGTCCTTGGTTTATTGGTGCAAAATTGTCAAACCCACCAACATATTCAGAAGTTTCACCTTTAGTTATCCTAGTGCATTATCTTTTTTTCTCTAGTCGTTGCTTCTTTCTCTATCATATTTGTATATCCACAGAACAGTTAATACTTAAGCAATCATGAACACTCCAGTGCATAGATCAAAACAGCTACTATTGCTTGCCAGTCTTGCTACAGCACATGCATTCTAATGCTGGTCTCCTTTATTTAAACAAAATTAAGTTCTGTGCTCTCTGCCAAGGGTTGTTTACAAATCATTGCTTTCTTCAATAACACCACACATTGCAATATAACATCCAGAAAGATAATGTATTTTTAAGGATTTGTAATTACCATAAAGACATTAGCTTTGTAGCTACGACCAGACAGGTTTAATACATGCTTTTCTGGGTTTACTTCTAAATCTGTCATCAAAAACGCTTTTCCGGATTCTCCATGACTGGGACTGACTCTAATTCAACAAAATGTAATTTATAGTAGGAAGATGTCTTCCTCTTGGAGGCCTTTTTTTGCAGTTTTTCTAAATCTTCGTATTACTGTTGAACAAAAGTCCAACAACTGATAAGTACTACACTTGAATATTAATTTATGTTAAGAATGTATACTTAAGAATGCATAGGAGGAGGTTACTCAACCTCTGCAGTAACTGACGTTCTTCGTCCCTGTGGGTGCTCCACTCCTGGTGTTGGTGCGTCCTTGCGCCTTCGCTCGGATATTTTTACAGCAGTACTCGTACCAGTCATGCATGCACAGAGCTTGCCCCCCCCATTCTGAGCATACCTTAATAGTACGCATACGCGACTGGTCTCCTCAGTTCCTTCTCTACAATGAAGGCTACCCCAACTCCAAAGTAGAGGGGAGAGAGTGGGTAGTGGAGCACCCACAGGGATACTCGCCTCCAAGACTATCAGTTACTGCACAGGGTGAGTAACCTCCTCCTCTTCTTCGAGAGCTGTCCCTGTGGGTGCTCCACTCTAGGTGACTTAAAAGGGGTGTATCTCAAGGAGGTAGGGACTTCCGATTGGGTGGAAATGCAGTAGATAAAACAGCTCTGCCTAATCATGTATCCGAGAGGGGGCCCTGAGTAAGGGCATAGTGCTTAACAAAAGTGTGTTCAGAAGACCAAGTGGCTGCTTTACAGATGTCAGTCAGGGAAACTTTGCGTAGAAAAGCCACAGAGGTAGCCACTAATCTAGTGGAGTGAGTTCTGATGTCTGCTGGAGGCGTAACGGAATCGGATGCAGTCAGAAATCCATTTTGAAAGTCTCTGGGTCGAAACAGGTGTCCCTCTGGATCACTCCGTAATGGAGACAAAGAGTCTAGAAGAGTTCCTAAAGGGCTTGGTTCTATCCAAATACAAGGACAAAGTCCTGCGTACATCTAACGTATGCATTGTGGATTCAAAAGAGTTTGCATGTGGTTTAGGAAAAAAGTTGGTAGGTGTTTCAGCTCGTTGATACGGAGTGACGAATGCACCTTTGGAAGAAATTTGGGGTGTAATTGAAGGGTAACTTTGTCCTTAAAAAATAGGGTATACAGTGGGTCTGCCATGAGAGCTGCTATTTCTCCTGCCCGACTGGCAAAAGTGATTGCCACTAAGAATGCTGTTTTCATAGAAAGGTGTAAGAGGGAGCAAGTAGCTAGGGGTTCGAATGGTTGTTGAGTTAAGCAAGATAATACTAAGTGAAGGTCCCACAGAGGGGTCGGAGGTTTAATGTCCGGGTATAGGGATTGGAGCCCGCTGAGAAAACACTTGGTGATTGGATGAGCAAAAACAGAGGTATCTTCCATCTTGTCATGAAAAGTTGTAATAGCAGCTAGGTGGACTTTGATGGAGCTGAAAGAAAGGCCCGATTGCTTGAGGTCTAATAGGTAGTCAAGTATGAGCGAAAGAGGTGCAGAACTAGGACGATGTTGTTTAGTTGAGCACCATTGTGTGAATCGCTTTCACTTTCAGAGATAGGTGGTGCGAGTAGATTGTGTTCTGCTATAGAGGAGCACTCTTTGAACTTTGTCAGAGCATGCTAGTTTGTTTTGGGAGAACCATGTAGGAACCAAGCTTTGAGGTGAAGCATGGACAGATTGGGGTGGAGAAATCGGCCATGTTGCTGCGTTAGGAGGTTCGGATGAGATGCTGTGAGATTGGAGGTCGAGTTGACATCCTGGTGAGGAATGGGAACGCGGCTGTCTGGGCTACCCTGGGACAATCAAGGCACAATCTGTTTGTATTTTTGTCAGAACTCTGTGGAGAATCGGGACCGGGGGAAAAGCATAGAGTAAGTTCCAGAGCCACGGATCATAAATGCATCTCCCAGGGAGTGTTTACCCAGTCCTGCTCTGGATCAAAATTCAGGGCATTTCGTGTTTTTCGCAGCTGCAAAGAGGTCTATGGTTGGGTAGCCCCAAATGCGGAATACGTTGGTGATGATCGTTTCATTTATCTCCCATTCATGGTCCAAGGGAAAGCGTCTGCTTAATTCATCCTTTGTGGTATTCATAGCCCTGGGAAGGTAGGCGGCTGATATCCAGATATTGTTCATAAGGCACCAGTTCCAGAGTTTCATAGCTTCTGTGCAAAGCGAATGAGAGCGAGCTCCTCCCTGTCTGTTTACATAGAACTTGCAAGCGATGATGTCTGTCATTATCCGTACATGTTGGTTCCAGATTAATGAGAGGAAGGGGCAGGCATTGCTCACAGCTCAAAGCTACAGAATGTTTATGTGCAGGGAGGTTTCCATTGGAGTCCATAGCCCCTGGGTTGCGATATGTAACATGTGAGTACCCCACCCTGTGAGGGATGCGTCGGTAGTCATTATGATGGATGGAGCCTCCTGGAGAAAGGGGACTCCAGAGCAGAGGTTGGAGGGAACTGTCCACCATAGGAGACAGTCTTTGACTCAGAAAGGTATGGATAGGGGTTTGTTTAGTGCATGCACATTGGGTCTGTAAACTATGGCCAACCAAGCTTGGAAGCACCTCATGTAGAGTTGTGCGTTTTGGACTACGAAAATGCACAGGGCCATGTGACATAGTACTCGTAAACAGTCTCGAGCGGTGACTTTAGGACTGTTGAGAAGTTCTGTTGCCAGCTGCTTTATGGTGTTGAAGCGATTGGACAAGAGAGATGCTATTCCCATCCGGGAATCGAGGTGTGCTCCAATAAACTCCAGGTGCTGGGTAGGAATTCATGTGGATTTGTCATTGTTTATTTATAGGCCGAGGGATAGGAAACAATCAACGGTGAGTTGCATGAATCGAAGCACTTCGTCGAGCATTGAGGCTTTGAGGAAGCAGTCATCTAGGTAAGGAAATATTATGACTCCTTGCTTCCTGAGGTGGTCAGTAACTACATCCAGGAGCTTGGAAAAACACGAGGGGCAGTGGGTAGGCAGAAGGATAGTACCCTGTATTGAAAATGAGTCGAGCCGAGGGTGAAATGAAGGAAGCGTCTGTGGGCTGGATGTATTGTCACATGAAAATAGGTGCCCTGTAGGTCAAGGGCTAAAAACCAATTGCCCTGCTCCAGCACTGGGATTATGGTGGCGAGGGTAACCATTTTGTTGTAATTTTTGTGATCATATTTTGCCACAATGGCCGTATAATTAGCAATTCGAAATTGTAGGGTGGAAGATACGTATATTTTATGTCCAAGCAGATCTAAAAGCTTACTCTCTTTATCGGCTGGGGTGGAGAGGAGCTACCGGTGCTCGTACTTTTGGTTGACTGCATCAACTACCAGCGAATTAGGTGCTGGATGAGTGAAAAGAAATTCAGAGCCCTTGGAAGGGATGAAGTACTTGCGGTCCGCTCATTTGCAGGTAGGTAAAGCTTACAGCAGGAGTCTGCCAGATGGCTTTGGTAGGTTCCAGAAGGGCTGGGTTGATTGGCAATGCAATTCTAGAAGAAGGCGGCAGCCGCAGGATGTCCGTTAACTCATGCTGCTGTTCAGGAACCTCCTCCAGATTAATTCTTAATTCACTGGTTTCAGAGTAGCAGCCGTGTTAGTCTGTATTCGCAAAAAGAAAAGGAGTACTTGTGGCTCCTTAGAGACTAACCAATTTATTTGAGCATAAGCTTTCGTGAGCTACAGCTCACTTCAAAGTGAAAGCTTATGCTCAAATAAATTGGTTAGTCTCTAAGGTGCCACAAGTACTCCTTTTCTTAATTCACTGGCCACTCTTTTGAAAAGGTCTTGAAATTTTGAAGTCATCTAAAGATGATGGGGGGAGGAGGAAGCAGAGCTTCGTCAGGCATAACTGGGTCTGCTGGGTTCGAGACAGGTCGTGCCTGATTCTGCACTTGTGATGGTGCTGTCTGGTGACTGGCATCAGTGGCAGGTTTGTGAGCTTGTGGTGCCAGGCTGGTGTTGGGCTTGGTTGAGGTGGCATAGTGAGTGTGGTCTCGAGGACAGGATGCCCACGGGGCCCAGTATTGCCACTGTGGTGGGAAGGTCATAGGTGGTGCCATCCACAGGTTTACACACTATGGGGCAGGATCCTGAGAGTAGCAAGAGGTGCTGTTTCTAGGACCTCTATTAATTGGGGTCTGAGGATGAGAGACTTCATATGGTGAAAAATGCTCCTGGAAACCAGCTTCCTCCTCACTGGAGGAAGGCTGTTCAGACCCTGGCTGAGCATTTGGCGAAAAGCAGACATTCAGTAAGGGTGACTGCAAAATGGGTGACAAAAGCAGGTCATTTGACTAGTAAATTGGGGTGCTGAAGCCTCTCTGTGAGGTGAGGGCTGTGCGAGAGGAATCTGCTGCAACGAAAAGTTCCTCTGCACCGATGTCTTTAAAGTTGTTTCGCTGACGGCCAGCTCAGCGGGTGTCGGTGCAGCGGTGATAGCCTGCAGGGGGGAGAGGGGGAGGAGCCACATCTGCATGTGTCGGCACCACTTCCATCATGGTGCCGAAAGGTGCCAATTGAGAGGCAGGCAACTGGAAGCCTGAAGCCTTGGCACCGGAGCTTCGCACTACCCCCGCAGCCGCAGGCAGGTTTCGCACGGCGCCAGAGCCTGTGCGTCAAAAGTGCTCAGCCGGGGGATCGCTGGGAGGGAGGTGGTAGACCTGCCGGAAGAAGCCTTCTCCCGCGAAGTTTGCTTTGCGGGTGACAGAAGGTGATTTTTTTTTTTGAAGTTTTCTTCGTCTTCTTAGAGGCGGGGGGCTGTGGTGTGGAGCAGAGCCGGAATCAGCACCTGGGTCTGAAGCTGACCGTAAGGATTTTTGCAACAGTAGCAGCTTTAGCCTCAACTCCCTGTCCTTTCGTGCCCTAAACTTAAGTTTGCTGCAGTGGGCACATTTTGGGGGGAAGTGGGACTCCCCCAAACATTTTATGCATTTTGAATGGCCATCAGATAGAAGGATGGCATCCTTACAATTAGAGCAGCGCTTAAAGCCTGGGGAGCCAGGCATGTCCGAAGTGGGTGTACTGACAGGAACTAAGAGAATTTTTGAGAGAGAAACTAACACCCACTACTGGTAACACTAATAACTAACACTAGTGGTAACAAAGTAACTATCTAAAAGGGTAAGAGTAACAAGGGAGAAAAAGTTTTCTAACGAGTCTTCTGAGTTCCGTCTCAGGCCAGGGACGGTAGAGAAGGAACTGAGGAGACCGGTCATGCACGCGTACTATGAAGGTACACTCAGAGAGCGTGTGTGTGTGTGTGTTGGGGGGGGGGGGGGGGGGAAGAGGCGAGCTCTGCACATGTGCGACCTGTACGAGTACTACTGTAAAAATCTCTGAGCGAAGGCACAGGGACACACCAACACCTAGAGTGGAGCACCCACAGGGACAGCTCTCGAAGAAGAATGATGTTTTATTGGAAGATTTGTCTATTAAATACGATACCCAGTCATTATCCAGCATTAAGCTAAATGTTCTTTTATACATCTGTATGTTATGTCCTACTGAGAGTTATGCATTTGTCCATACAGTCACAGAAATTTTGGCCCATCACATATATGTACTTTACAAAAACACAAACTGCATTGTTCTATATTTACAGCTGTTTAACAGACTGACAGACAAATCTAAAGTTGTTTTTTTTTAGTCTTTATTCAATATAGAGACATGAAGTCCCACTTAACTAAGTTATCCAACTTCCTCAGCAGACTTACAGAGAAATCAGTTAACTTTCCCTAAATCCCATTTAGGTAATACATCACAGATTCTTATCCATGATTTAACCTGCTCCTATTTAATATTCTAACCTCTAAATGTATGGTTTCTTCATGCTGAATGTTTAAATTTAAGATCCGTACTATTACTTTGAATATTTACAGACACACACACACACACACACACACACCATCGATGATTTTTTTCCAATAAAATCAAGTGGTAAGACTAATGGAATATATGCAAAACATTTATGGAAGAAAGTTCTGAGAACCCATCCTTCAGAAACCTGCAGGTGGGATCTAGGGAACTTTGTACAGACATATACATTTCAATTATGTAACTACTTCATGAAATTCAACAAGTCACAGAGTTTTATACCTGCATAACTTCAATGACGATAAACCTGATTTTCACTTGTGTCAACTTAAAGAAACCAAGCTCTTAACGTTTGTTTAGCATTCTGTATAAACCTTCCATCTAACTCGGTTGAACACATACCACAATTTACTACACATAACACATGCCACAATTTTAAAAAAAAAGTGTAATGACTCCAACTCTCAATCCCTACAACATTGCCGCTGTTTGCAATGTCTCTTGTTCTACTGCACATCATCAAACCGTGGACCAAAAAGAAAAGCTCCATTGCTTGCCAATATCTGAAAAGAATATTTGTGCAATCAATAGACAATAAGACATGCCAGAGACATTCACTATCAAATTAAGTATCTGTAGGAACTCAGATAGAAAGAGGAAAACTTTGCTGGCAAAAATCATGTAGTCCATTAAAAACCTAACTGAAAATGGTGCTACAATTGAGCCCACATACACATAACCATTTTGGAACGCATCTTAAAATAATATTGTAGTTTGAATATAAAACCTACAGTTTGAAGGTCTAGAAACCTATGGCAAAGATTACACATACACAGTTGGAAATAGTGGAAATATACAGCTGAAGCAATCCAAACCACTATACTTCTATCTTCTACATCTCTTCTCTTCATGACTTAACACACTTGCCAGACTATTTTTCCAAACCACAAATGAGAGTTAGGTTCTCAAACAACAATGATTTTCAATAGAAATTGGACACCTAACTCCCCTTTGTAAGTCTGGTAAATTTTCCACATAGTTAAAGAAATATGCTGAATAAATTTTAAAACATTTTATTTTTTCTAAGGCTATTAACTTCAGACTCTCTTACCATGTGTGGAGGCTTATCTAGTAAGTGATGGCTTGAATTACTGTCCAACCATTAAGACATTCATAACTTTTAAACATAGTCTACATTTTCAACTTAATATGCTTGCCTGGTTCCTCCTGCTTTCCTATACTTCCCACTTGCTTTTGTATTTGTGCCCATTGCCTTTTGTCAGATCTGAAGACTGACCCACTGGCAACATCTCTATATTGGGGAAAAATATAGTATAAAAAACTAAGTGGAAAGGTCACACCATTAGATTCTTTCTAAATTCCATTCACAAAAGGCGAAAGTCTCTCCAGATGAGAGCTCTTAGAGAATAAAAAAACCCTGTTTTCTAAGTGACTAATTATATACACAAAATGTTCTTTATCTTGTCAGCTTTCCCATACTTTGAGAATCATAAAATCAGGCATAGATTAGACTGAGAAAATGAATACACGAGACCATAGAATACTAAACCAGCTGGGTTAATTTGATCTCAAATTCTCTATGGAAAGAGCCTTTGTGGTGAACCAAGTAAAGCTTACAGCTAGACCATAAACCATATTTTTCTTCTTTGTCTGTTCCAATGTTGAAATTATTTATTGCCACGTATGATATATGGGGACTCATCAACATTTGTTCTTTTCTTGCAAACCTGAGACTCGTCACTTCCCATAAGTGGTTTTACCAAAAAAGGAAGGTTTCTTTACATCTTTTTTCTTGTTTAGGACAATATATGTCTACATCTACTGTATATTTATGTAATGCAGACACAGTTCATGTAACTTTTTATTTTGGTATAATCCATAAACCAAAAAAGGAAATAAAATGCACCTAAAGCACAGTCGCTATATGGCCGCCTTTCAAATGATGGGAACTAACACAGAAGTCCAGTTAAACCAAGAGTCAAAATGTATCCCTTCATATGAAAATGGGTATATCTGCATTTGTACTAAAAATAAACTTTCCCCAGTGTAGCCTTCGTAGTGACTAATAAAACAATTAATCAGTATGATGCAAACAAACTTTGTGGCACCAGTACCCTATTCAGGAAGCTGGTAACAGCCAAAACTCTAATTCACTGCCCATCTCTCAGCAGGTGGATGCTTCCCCCTAGCTGGAACAAGGGGCTTTGTCCCCTCCCACCCTTCCCCTTCTCCATTCACTACATTGATAGCTCTTTATAGGAAGTAGCTCACCCATGTCAGTTTTTATATACACACACACATTGAATAGATTCGCTAGCAAATGGGCCTCTTTCTCAGTATTTTATAGCTTCCCCCCAAACCCAGAGTGAAAATTCCATTATTTTAAAGAGAAATTTTTCAAAGGGAAGAAATCAAACTTACTGTGAGTATTGCCTGGTTATCTTTCTTTCCTCAACATTTATTTTAATAACGTGTGTTTGTGCGTGTGTAAGTAAATCTAATAGCCAAAAGGCGATCAAATTAATAAAGCATTGTTCTATAGAAAATATATTACACTATAAACTGAAATTTATAATTAAATCTTGATGTGTGATGCTATCATACCTAAACAAAAGTAAATAGGCTCTGAGAAAACAAATGTAAAAAAAGCATATTCATTTCTGTATTTATTTATTTTAAAGCTGGTGAAAGTTGTCAGTTTTCCAGCTTGCAGTGCTTAAAAAATTAATAATGGAAGAAATGTGTTTCTTACATTGGCTGTAAATTATCACAGCCTACTTCTAATCTAACCCTGCAACAGAGCTCATGCAAATGCCACGTACAGATTGTGACTCATACCATTGATGATCATCCGCCATTTTTAAAAAAGGGTGTTTTTGAAAAACTAACTACATGGAACAGGTATAAAGTTTAAAACTTACTCATTATATAATATGTGCACTCTACCCAACTGAAAAAAAGACTAACAGTTTCCTCCAATGAAACTCGGAAAGTGAAAGATGGTCAAGTTCCTTGTAAAGAGAAAGATTCCCCTGGAGTTCTCAAAGGAGGAAAGTACCAGCACGCTCAAGGAATCCAAGCAAATCATAGTGACATAAGATATTTCACATATTTAAGTTGCTTTCTATGGAATTGCTGGCTTCTGTATTTCACATATTTAAGTTGCTTTCTATGGAATTGCTGGCTTCTGTATACCTCTGGATGGCATGAAACAAAACTGAAGGCAACATAATACTGGCCAATAGAATAACTTGTGATTACTGATATTAGTTGACCTGTGTTGTGCTTTTCCATAACAATAAAAACAAGAAATAGGGAGAAAAAACAAAGTCAGATGAAACTAATAAATTCAAATGTAAAATCAAAGGACAAGTGAAGTATTTCATTTGTGAAACATTCTTCTAATAGTACAGTGAATTATTGAATGTCTTAGGAATAAGAAGATTCTATTAACTGGAATAAAATAACATTTAAAATGAAGGTCAAGCATCACACACACTGAACAAATCAAATACTTCCAACATATACCCATTTTGCTTAGGAATTGTAGGGGTCTTGAGTTGTAATTAACTACATTTCAACATGAGACAAATATTGGCTGGTAACCTTAAAACACAAACTTGCCTGGACTGTTGTAATAAGGTTGATAAACTAAATTTTACATTTAAAGCCAGGTATCATATTTAATGTGTTTTTATAAAAGAAAAAGTCACCAGCTGACATTGTTCAATTTCTTAAATCGCTTCGGAGCCATTACAACAGAAATGCAAATGTATTATACACAATGAAGTGGTAAGAAACAACTGGCCCAAAGGTTGCCAAAATCAAAATGAAGATTAAGGACACAGTGGGCGTGAAGACTGAAGTATCCTGTAAACTCTCAGAGAAGCCGCCCCAGAAGAGGTCTTAGATGCACCATGAGGGCAAAGCAGAATAGTTTGTGTCATGAACCACTATGGATAAAGAGTACTTCTGTTACAAACGAGCACTGGGGGTGGGGGCGGGGTGGCCGAGAGGGAAGTAAAATCCACTAATATTGTATTGTGTTTATAATCCCTCCATATCAACCGATACAGTATCAGTGAAATTTAGGTACAAATTGAATAGGAGACTTTCATTGTTATCTACCAAAAACTGGATTCTTAGCAAACAACGTGTAGCCATTATTACTGTTAATAACTTGCAATAAAACAAAGTTACCTAGGGAACAAAACAAAATTATGAAGTTAAAGTACTGCAAAAAGTCATTTCTCAAACATAAATATCTCATTTTTAAAAGGAAGTAAATGAGACAGAGTTAATACTAAGAATCAAGTATCTGAGGATTACTAAAGTACAAGTAACAAAAGTTTCAGCCAAAAAATATCTTAAGGAATCAAAAAGTTACTAAAAACAACACAATTCAATGATATTTTACAAGGAAACATACTTTTTGTCTGACTACTGTATGATTTTCTTTTTATCCAATGTAAATTAGAATGGCCAAGATGTAAACTGCTAAAAAAAGGGGTCTACAATGGAAATGGCACAATGACCCTTATCTCTAGCATCACTATCTGTTGTTTCTATAATAACTAACAGACATCCATAGGGCACTCTATCAGAAAACTCATCTTCACCTCCATTAATTTTCTTTCAGTTAAGCACATGCTAGTTTGGTGTATCACATAGCGAAAATGTGCTGCTCTCAATTAATATTCTACGGTGAAAGTAATACTTCTAGCTATGCATTAATGACACCTTTGGTATAATTAACATTTTTGGTTTAGCCATCTCTTGGATTTTTATTCCAATGATTGTGTATGGTAACTAGTTTAATTTTTGACATCAACCGATAACAAAGGACATTTGATATATTCTGCAACCACCACCAAAGTAAACACCTTATTACAACCTAGATTATTACATAGAACAGTTTATTACTTTCTTTCCAAATCTACCAAAGAGAAAATTAGTTTTAAAATAATTTAAATGGAAATAGCAGTCCTAAAAAAAAAAAAGTTTAGTATGGAACAGTCCAACTGAAAAGAAGCAATTATACCTCAGATATAGTAACTGGAATTTAGCTGCAACCGTAATTAGCTATGCTTCAACAGTTATTTAATTCAGTAGAATACAATTTACAACATTAGTCAATTTACATGTACTATGTCAGCATCGGAGAGATTTATGCTGACAGCTATCCATAAACATATTACCTGAACTCTAAGAATTACCTTCCTGTATCTACATTGTGCAGGAATACTATGCATGCATAGTCTTCCTCACATATTAAGGACAAGTCGTTTCCTGCTTAAAGCATGAATTTCCGACTAGATGAAAATTCTACTGAAAAATGAAAGCAGTATTTGATTTAAAAACCTTCAGTCTTCTCTCTCTCTCTCTCTTTAAAACTGCTATTACTACATGATAGTATTTCCAAGGAGATTGTTTTTATTTTATCTGAAGTTGGCAAAAGCTTTGTGCTAAATCCTTTGAGTCTACCTCTAGTGAAAGATGTCAGATCAGTGTTGTGTGGCAAAACTTTTATTTGAGAGGTAGATGACAGAAAGGCTATCACCAAAACATATGAAGTTGCTATAAAAGTCTTCCGTGATATTAATGTTCACCCTTTTAATTTTTGTACAGGTTATTTATTCCCTTTATTCCAAAGGAGTCAATTTACATAAATAAGCAAGGTTCAGTACAGGAGAAAAGATTTTAACTAAAAAAATATATGGTTTCATATCTAGACACACTGGATGTCTAAATTAGCATAACACACAAAAGAAAAAAAACAAAATGTTTGCCAAGCTTTAAAAAAATAATCAAGTTTAAATTATTCCTGTTTTAATTTGGTGGGTTTTGGGGGGGGGGGGGGTGTGAGGGAGGGTTCAGAACTGAAAGCTTTTAATTTTAAAACAATCTGATAAAGTCATACTTTGGGATTATCCAGACTTTGGCAAATAAACTGTTCTCAAGACTTGAGGTTGCTTGTTTATATTTATATCCCCAGTTTGCACTGTTAGGTAGTACTGTAAGTCACTAGAACAAGAACGCCTACCGGAAGAATGCCCGTCATCCCTGTTAAATATTAACTAAGGACCCACTCGTTACCATAAAGCAGCCTCCATATCTGCATGCACACTGAATCCCTGCAGGCCTACTTGCCTGTGCAATTATGAAGGCTGCTCTCTGTTTCAAGGAAGTACTTCACCCTTGGTATCGACCCTGGTTTAAATAATATGAGTTTGCTTAAGAATGAGCTTGAACCTGTCATCCTAAAACAAGGACAAGATGGAAGAGGAAATCTTCCTTGATTGACACTCAATCAAGCAGGGAAATATTTTAAAGGAGCAGCATTGACCAAAGACATTACCGGGGGGGGGGGGGGGGGGAGGGGGTGTTGACAGTTCCATTACAGCTGTAGAATAAAAACACCTACATCAAAAGCTCAAGAGTCACCTATGATCTGGGGGAAATTTGACAACCATGATGGTGGCAAACAATAAGGTGGGAAAAAAAGCAATTTACTTTTACACACACACACACCACTTTGATTGTTGACGTCTAATCTGATGAATTTAGGCTGGTCAAAATTAGTTTCTCTTATCCTCTCATGAGAGTCGCCACAAGAGTAGGACACACCCTCAAAAACAACAGCTTCCTCACAAGCTCAGACCGGCAGCAGTTGACTTGGTTGATAGCAACCTCAGTTGCATGAGCACCACACCCCTTAAACCACTCTGCATCTCCCTGTCATGCAAAAGTTGTATCCTTTTCTTCTGCATCATGACACCCCTCCTTTTAATAAGAGCCACAATGTGTTGCCTGGCATGTCCTAGGGTATACACAGTTTCTGCTACATTGCTCCCCAAAATCAATTACAGTGTTAGTAAGCAAAATCAATTACAGTGTTTGTAAGCAAAATCAATTACAGTGTTTGTAAGCAAAATGCCACACATTCCAATGCATATTAAAGCATTCAACTGCTGCAGCCAAAGCATGCAACAGCTAGCATAGTTTCATGCACAAGCCAAATGTCAGCCAAGGACTGCAGAGAAGACCAAACAAACTTAATTGTTACAAGTATTACATCCTCTGCTTATGTGTGTGTGATGGTGAGGAGGAAGCAGAACTGCAAAAAAGTGGAAAAAAATCAGAACAGTGCTAAGGAAACTAGGCATGGAACACTTGGTAACAGTAACAGGAGTCCTGTGCCCAATTCCCCATGTTCCAAATTTACTGCAATGTACATTATGTACTTAGTTAAACCAGGTTAATCCGTACTTCATCCATCTGCATGACTGTGCATATACAAGATTTAAGTGCTAACCAGTTTTAAAACATGTATTTATCAGTGATTTAATAATCTGCCATTTTTGCACTGTTTTAAAATCCACATAAAACTGGATCTTGCAAACTGATTCAGATTAGCTATGTCTTGCATGTACTTACTATGGACATAACCAAATTCAATTATATTAAAACTATAGCTTTTGAAGGTTTCTTTGTGCCTGCAGTTTTGCAGTCACACAATCTTAGTTAAATATAGGATGGTTACAGATTGAAGCATAAGGAACCCATCTGTAATCATAAACATATTTTTCAGTACACTCAAAGGCGACTGATGTATGTTCCCTTTTTACACTGGAACTATTTAATATTTCTGCCTATTTTTCTCTAAAACAGAGTCAGAGTTTAAAGGCAGAAGGGACCACCCAGATCATCTAGCCCAGTGGTTCTCCACCTTTCCAGACTATTGTACCCCATTCAGGAGTCTGATTTGTCCTGTGTACCCCAAATTTCACCTCACTTAAAAATTACTTGCATACAAAAATCAGACATAAAAATGCAAAAGTGTCACAGCACACTAGGACTGAAAAATTGCTTACTTTCTCATTTTTACCATAGAATTATAAAATAAATCAATTGGAATATAAATAGTGCACTTACATTTCAGTGTGCTACTTGAGCCTGTTTGTCACTTGTGAGCTTTGTCTGAAGCCCGACCCCCAGGCGACATGTAACTTAGTTTTCCGAGGCCCCCGGTGGCATGGGACCTGGGCAATTGCCCTGCTTGCCACCCCCTAATGCTGGTCCTCCACTTGTGATCCCGGGGCTGCAACCACTAGGTTGAGAAACAATGATCTAGATGATTTGAGTATCCCCTTAAAGACCTCTGCGTACCCCCAGGTCTACACATATCCCTGGCCTGACCTCCAATGTATCACAGGTCAGCAGTATCACCCAGCACTGGCACAATAAACCTGACAACTGAAATTGAACCAAAATATTAGGAATTATTTCGGGAAAATTCTATGGCCTATACTACAGAGTCCTTTCTGGCCTTGAAATCTATGACTGGCAGGGAACTGGTTACATATGATATACCCAGATGATAACAACCATGCTTTTATTCCTCTCACCCCTATAGGCCTTTGTAGATAACATTCTGGAGTGATCTCTGAGCCCAATCAACTATTCAATACATTTGTTTTACCTAAATCTTTGGGGCACCTGTAGCTTGTGAGAAACCTCTAGTAAGTATCAGAGCAGGTTTAGCTCTGTTCTAATGTATATGATTTTGTAACTTCCTCCAAGGAGTGGTTACACTGATTAAGGATCAGCAGAAGACAGGAAATCTCCAGCAATATCCCTTCCTTCAGCCTTTGGGCACACAGACCCTTTATCATAAATGGGGTAATATTGAGTTGGCTACATTGGCTGAGTACCAGCTGGGGATTCTCACATGGTGGTGCACTCTCAGTTGTTTGTTTAGAGCAGCATTGCACAGAATCTGGCCCCAACTCTGCACTTATAAAATAATAAAAGTTGTTATAGTTTAACCTTACCTTGCAAAGAAAGCTGATGTTAAACCCCAGCGATTGGGCATTTCTTGAGCCTGAATTCATGTAGTTTCCAATCAACAACACTAGCTCTAACCACCTATTAAAGCTCTCACTCTTCTTCAACTCCTCACAGGCTAGCGTTACTGCCATCATGCCAGGTCTGATGTTGTTTACATGTTCCTCAAACATAAGCTTGAAAAGGATGCCATTGAGGCGAGGCCGTAACATTTTCACTGAGCTCATCTGCAAGATGAAGAATGCTAAGTGAGAATATAGACAAACAGAACAAAAAGCTTTTCATACCTCAATTTTATACACAATATTGTCTCTTTCCAACATAAAGTCATACAGTACAACTGCATTCTCATTGTTTCAAGTAATATGTATCTCCAAATATAAGAGCTTTTCCCAGAACAATGTCAATTTCAGTTTAACCAATTGCAACAACCTATTTAATATTAATAAAACATTTTCTAGAATTGGAGAGTTTTATTTAGGTAAATTGCAAAAATCACTGGCAACCAGCATTGTGCATTCTGCCAAAATACTTCCTCAAGGTGAAGTAGATGAAAACCAGATACATGGAATGCTAAAAACTACAGATTAAATAAGACTCTGTCACTAACATTCTGTCACTGACGTCACAGTTCCAAAGAAATTACCTATTATTATGGTGCTTAACATTCTAAAACTACCTCTTACTTTTGGACTTGTTACATTTTAAAGTAACACTAGAAAATTATCTTACATTTTATAACACAGATGAAATATTGTATATGAAAAATTTCAAATCCCTTTTAAAATGTTCATGTTAAGTAATTAAGTTATAATAAAGTCTTATGAGCTCACTTTTATGTACTGCATACATTTTGAAGCACTGCATACAGATTTCTCTTCAACAGTGCTTCTTGTGTTATCAAGTTTGGTTTTACACTGTATATTTCCAATAGCTATTTATATAGTGCTCATTAGTTCTATTTCCTGTGATAAAAATAACTCCAACACTGTACATAAAACCAACATTTAGCCACTTAAACACAATGTGCAGCAAACACTGAGAAAGAGTCTGCAACTAGTAAATTCCCATTAGATTCAGATAATTTTGCATGCCAATTGAACATAAATATTGCCATACTTTCATCAGACCAGTGGTTAGCTTAGTGAAGTATCCTGTCCTTGACCTCAATACCAAATGGTTCAGAAAAATATGCAAGAATCACCCAGCAAAGGGTGATTATGGAATCACGTGCAATAAGAAAAGTTCTTGCTAACCTCCCAACTTTCACATGTTGGCTTATTCCCAAAAGCATAACTCTTCTAAAAAACTATTTAAAAAAAAAATCCTCACTGTAACTACTCTGGATATTCTTGTTAGCCACATAAATGTCCAATACAGGATTAAAAAAAAGTAAGCTCTTGGCTTCAATCTTGGGGCAAAGAATTCCAAATGTGAATGTAAAATTCCCTTAATATTTTTTTTTAAATTAATACTTGGTTGGGTTACTCTTAAGCTGCGTTTTCAGATGAAAATTAATTTCTCCCTCTTTCTTCCTGCAGCAATAATGTGACTAATAACCAAACACAAAGTTCTGCAAAATGTTCATCAATCCCCATAAGACTCTACTGAAACTGTCTGCCCTGGTCAATCAGGCACAGTCATATAATCTTGTTTTACCTAGATTAAATCTCAAACGTCTAAAATGTATACCAACAGAGGTTAAAAAAGTAAATTAATCATGAAGGAAGACGAACGGTGATGGAACAGCAGCTCATTTGTAAATAATTTTTGTATTAGCTGAAGGACAGCTATATCCATCACATTCACAGGTTTGTGTGTGTGTTTTTTTTTTTTTTCCTGATCGCTTCTCTCAGTTGAGGTCTCAGTTGCACAAGCTGGCCTTCTCCCTGGAGCCAAGATCTGAGATCTTGTGAACATATGACGTGGGTTTTTTTGTTTGTTTGTTGTTTTGATTGGGATTTTTTGTTTGTTTTTAATAAACTGAGATCTAAAATGGATTACTTGTCATTTCTCCTAACAACTGTAGGCAATACTACCTTGAGTTGTGGTCTTAATAGTTGTTACTAACTATGCATGACAATTTGGGCCTCACTGATAGTATCGAAGAGTGACTATCAAGAATAATTTCGCCTCAGAGTCTAATAGGTGCTACTCTTCTTGCTGGGACCTTTCAAATTTACCCCCCACCACAGAATGCTCCAGAAAGAGCTATATAATCAATGTATCACAGCAAATGATGATGAAAACTGGCAGAGGAAGGGGCAGAGCTTTCTGCTTGAGTCTATGATGAACTATGTAACTCCCTCTGAACTGGCCTCAGATTATGTTGCCTACTCTCCTGAGGAGAGTTACACAAAATTCTGGTACTTTGAGACTCTTGAAGCAAGAGCTAAGATTTGTGCAAAAAGACTTCAGAGAAATATCCAGCCAGGACACAGACTAGCTCCATTCTTTCTATTCCCCTAACTACTTGGATACAAGTGGTACACAATTAAACATTTGGATTTCAGTCTGTTGTCCTTTTGATGCATTTCTTTAAAAAAACAGTTAACTAAGATACCATGATCTTTACACTTTGGATATTTCTCAATAGCTACAGTTGTTCATGTTGCAAAGCAATCATTCACAATACCTCCAAACACTGCAGCTAGTCAGGAAGGAATCAGTCATGCACTACACCTTCAGGAATATACTCATTAGTGATTCAATAACTTAGTCCCCCCGATCAATTTTGCTAGATTTATGGCTCACTGCCAAAAAATGTTCTTGCCTTTCTTATCCATCACAAATAATCTAACACTTCCTCTTACCTTCCAAATGGACTATTAAAACATTAGTGTAAATTGTGATTAAAATAGCAAAACACATAAAAAAGTTGTTTTAAATAACTTTATTGACTGATTGAGAGAGTTAATGAAAATCTTTTTAGAGATCTCTTAATACGTGAGACATATTACAGCAGCAGTGCCCAAACTTTTCAGGGTTGTGCCTGCCCCCCCCCCCCCCCGCCATGCCTGTCTGTGCCCTCCTTCCATCTCCTCCCCTGAGCCAGGGCCAGGAGCAGGACTGCGACTGAGGGTGGACAAGGCCGGGAGTGAGGGGGCAGAGGCTGGAAGCAGAGCAGCCAAGTGCGACTACACTCCCACCCCAGGCCAGGAACGGAGCTGCAGCCAGCAGCAAAGGCTGGGGGATGGTACAGGGCCAGCAGAAGAGATACACTGAGGCTGGGGACAGGGCCAAGTACAGGGCCAGATGCTGGGGATGCAGCTGGGGGAGGGACCGGAGCAGAGCTGGGGCATTGAGAGGCTGGGTGGCACTCCATCTCTGCCCACATGGGACTGGCCCAAGCCCCCCTGCCCTCCCCCGATGTATCTCCACACCCCCTAGAGGGGAGTGCTGTACAGCTTGGGGACCTCTGTATTAGAGACATTTACATGTGGAATTAATTGTCACAAAATTGAGGCCAAGAGCTTTTTTGACATTTATATGGCTAACAAGAATATCCAGAGTAGTAATAGTAAGGATTTAAAAAAAAAAAAAGTTATTGGAAGAGTTATGCTTCTGAGTGTAATCCAACAAGCATCTGCTGAAATACATAAGCAAAAGCATCCCTAACTCTGTGGGGAAATAACCCTTTTGTAACTGCTCTCACTAAAGTCATCATGGAGCTGTCATGTTTTTGGCAGACATCAAAGATGGCATTAGTAGGTGTCTGGGACCACTGCTAGATATTAGGAGGGAGAAGGGGGCGGGGAGCCAGCCCAGCTAATTACTGACAGCTCCTTGTGGTGAATGTCCAGGTATTCCATAGGGAAGGGATATGGTGACCATATAAAATGGATTGGTAAAGGTTTTAAAGGAGGTATTCCTTACAGGACCAGAAACGGGGAGGACGGGGAGCAGGAGTTTGTGGCACCTATAACTGGTATGGCAGAGAATCAACCCACCTCCTTTACAGTCCCCCTTAACACTCATTCTAGGGTGCGATGCTGGCAGACCAAATGCCAGCTCACACCAAAGCTCCAGGCCAATTCACCTGTGTATTAGAACAGATCAAAATGATTGTTATATGTATAAGAATGTATTTGGTGTTTAAACTTACACACATTGTTTTCACTTATCTGTATCCTGTTATAATGTAACAGCAAACACTTACATTGCATATACCCCTGTAACTAAATAACCCATCAACGAGAAAGAAGCTTTGTGTAATGGAAATGAAAAACTTCAGCAGGAAAGTGCTAATTTGTGCACATCTGAAGAAAAGTGATCATCACACACAAATACCAAAGACTCTAAATGTGCTCCTCTCTCTCCACCCATCAAAGAAAGAGCCAGCATAGGTGGTGACCCTGTCAGCCTGTTTTCTGTGAGAAGAAGCTATCAGTATGGATTCAGGGAAAAATCATCCGTGTCTGGACTGTTTAGATTCTAAGAGGGCAGAATGATGCAACAAGAAGAAAGAGATACCCAGAATTATTTTGGGTATCCCTGGGAGACTTTTGGGAAACTAATAGATTACTACAACTCCACTACCATTAGAAATTATAGACTGTGACTCACCTGTATGTGTATTTTACCTGCTTTAATTTCCCAATAACTCATTTCCTTTTCCGAGTTAATAAATTATATTTAGTTTACTATAGAATTGGCTACCAGCATTGTCTTTGGTATGAGAGCTAGAATGCAACTTGACCTGGGTGAGTGACTGGTCTCTTGGGAATGGGAGTAATCAGAAATTTGTGATTTTTGGTATAAATGGCCATTTATCACTAAATCCAGATTGTCTGGGTGGCAAGACAGACTGGAGAGTCTAAGCAAACTCTCTGTGACTCCAATATAAGGCTATTGCCGCATTTTGGGAATTTACATTTGGTTCTACATTGGTGAAATCTAATTACAGAACACAACACCAGTTTGGGGTGTCTGCTCTGTTTTTGACAATCTGCTCTGAGGCACTCATGTCATGAGTAACTCCAGACAGCGTGAAAGACAGTGGCGAATTAGTCACTTGGCCAATGAGGCCTGTGCCCAGGGGCCCCAGCCAATTGGGGGCCCCGGAAAAAAAGAGCGTCCGAGTACTCTGAACCACTCTGTCTGCCCAGCGTTCCAGCTGGGGCACAGGGTTGGGGTTCAGGGGCTTGCTCCATTCCATCCCCGCAGTGCTACAGCCAGGGAGTGGGAGTAGGTACTTGCTGGGTGGGCAGAGCACTGGGTGCGTGGGCAGAGCAGACAAAGCCCCACGACCTGACCCCACTCCCCGGAAGGAGCTCCAAGTGGAATGGGGCAAGTCCCCATGCCCCAACCCCATTTCCCCGGCAGGAGTGGGGGGATGGAGGGGACTGTAAGCGGAAGGTATGGGCAGGGCCTCCCACTTGCTCTGGTCCATGGATCCCACAAAACCTTAATCTGCCCCTGGTGACAAAGGGTCCCAGCAGCAGGTTGGCTGGGGACGAGGATGAGTAAAGGGGGAGGGCTCAGAGCAGCCCCTCTCCCAGTCATATGTAAATAATTAGGGAATCACCAGCACTGTACACTTTTATCTGCTGGATACTCCCAGATGTTTAGGAATGAAGTTGCAACTTAATTAAACCACACATGCAGTGTCTCCTGTCCTTCTGGCATAGCTGGACAATGTTTGCTGAGTGTGTGTGTGTATATATATATATAAAAACAGTAAGATGGTGGGAGACCCTGGGAACAATACACAGATTATGCCTGTACGAACAGCATGAAGAGGACAATGGGACTCTATAGGAGCACATGGGAGAGGAATGCAACTCTCCCAGGGGCTGGGAGAAAGGTGGATCTGTGGAATAAATGGGATGCATTAAAGCTCTGCAAGACAAGAGTGGGCCGCATACAGGGGATGAAACATATCATTGCTGGTAGCTCTCCATGTGCACATAACCTGATCTACACTGAAAATTTAGTTTGATAATAGCCACAGAGCTTAGGGATATAAAAATCCACACCTCTGAGCACCGTAGATATTCTGACCTAAGCCCCAGTGTAAATGTAGCCAAGTCACTGAAGAATACTTCCGTCAACCTAGCTACCTTCACTCATAGAGCTGTTATTTCTGCAGCCACAAAAAAACCCATCCATTGCTGTACACTACAGGGTTATGCCAGTGTAGCTATGGTGCTATAACTATATTCCTAAAATGTGGCCTAACTTTTAACACCAAGTGCTACTTTAACATTCTGATAAATCTCCCCGGCACCCTACCAAACAAAAACAAAATGAAACAGACAGTAACCTTGGTAGTACCAGTATCCTTAAACTGGTAATATATGAGACACCAGTGTCAGTCCTTTGGATGCAGCCACACCCGAATCAATTAAAATGTTAAAATATCTTAAATTTGCATATTGTACTTTGTATAAAACACTGCTTCCTCACCAGCCTGGAGAGATAGCAGCCACACCTTAGTCCCTCTTTAGTCCCTCTTTCTTGGCTTCATTCATTGTCCAAAATGACCACAAACTCACAAAAGGCAAACAAAGCTTCCAGCTGGTGCTTTCTACCCAGCCATGACAGGAAGGGCTGACCACCTGGAGTCTTCCTTCATCAGTGACTACTACAGGAGACTGTCCCTTCCTGCAGCTTCTTCCTGCAGTCACCCCTCAATTAAGGCAATTATTGTTTTTTTATGATCACTCATTACTTTCCCAGCTAGGTCTTTTTGGCAAATTGCTGGCACTACTATGATGGGTCCTGCGCTTTCTCTTCTTGTGGGTGGGGTTCAGGGCACCATTTCTTGCCCTGGTCTGGGTTATCAACTGTCCCACTAGTATCCCAAAGAACAGGAGTGGAGAGGGGGGGACCGGGGCCCAGGGCCGGCTCCAGGCACCAGCATTCCAAGCAGGTGCTTGGGGCGGCAGTTAGAAACGGGCGGCAGTGTTTTCGCGGTGGCGGCAAATCAGCAGCAGCCCCTCTGTCCTGCCGGCAATTTGGTGGCAGCTTCTCTGTTCCGCCGGCCACGGCAGCAAATCGGCGGCAGCTTCTCCCTTTTGCCGGCCGTGGCGGCAGTTTTTTTTCACTACTTGGGGCAGCAAAAACTGTACAGCCGGCCCTACCCGGGCCCACCCTCTACTCCAGGTCCCAGCCCAGGGGCCCTAGGGATAGCAACAAACCACTTGAACTAGTGATTCCTTCCCCTGGGCTACTTCCCTCTCCGGCCCTTCAGCTTGTGGGGCTTCATGCCCTCTCTGCGCAAGCTGCGTTTCCCTTTACCTAGGGTCTTGGTCTTCAAGCCCGCCACAACACTTCTCCAAACTCTCCTCCGCTCCAACACCAAACCAAACCACTCTGCCTCAACTCCTCCCCCTGTCTGATTTAAGCGGGGGGGTTTATCAGGTGACTGGCTTCAGGTGCTCTAATTAATCTCTCTGCAGAGGAATAAGGCTCTCATCATCCTGGGGCTTACATATCTCCCCTCTATCACTCTCCTGCTGCCCTCTGGCCATGCTGTATCACATATTCACTCTACGCCCCGACCCCTCCAGCTCAACACTATGGGGTTGGGCTACTTCGGACGACAGGCAGCGCTGTCGTGACAGGCCATCAGCGTTGCTGTGTTGGCTTCTGGCCCTATACTGTACCCGGCAATGAAAGGGTTGCAGGGATAGGAACCATCTAGTCACACTTGTGTTCTTCTCCTTGTTTCTGTGCATCCACTGGAGCGGGGCGTGGTCTGTCAAGAGGGTAAATCGCCGCCCCAGTAGGTAGTAGCGGAGAGTCTCCATGGCCCATTTTACCGCCAGACATTCCTTTTCAACAACAGCGTACTTTTGTTCCCTGGGGAGGAGTTTCCAGCTGAGGTATAGGATCGGGTGTTCCTCCTCCCCTACCATCTGTGAAAGGACGGCTCCTAGCCCTACCTCCCAGGCGTCTGTTTGTAGGATGAATTCCTTTTCAAAGTCTGGAGCTATGAGTACTGGACGACAGCAAAGGGCTGTCCTTAAATCTGCGAATGCTCCTTCCGCCGCATCAGTCCACTTTACTATCTCGGGGCCTTTATCAGGTCCATCAACGGCCTTGCTCTCATGGCGAAATGAGGGATGAATCTCTGATAGTATCCTACTATCCCTAGAAACCGGCTTTTTGAGGACCGATCAAGGCCAACTCTGTATTGCCTCCACTTTGTTCCACTGGGGTTTCACCAAGCCTCTCCCTACTACATACCCGAGATATCTGGCTTCAGCTAGCCCTATCATGCTCTTGAGGGGGTTGGCAGTGAGGCCGGCCTTCCGCACAGCGTCTAGCACCACTTCTATTTTTCCTAGGTGTGTTTTCCAGTCAGGGCTATGGATGACTATGTCGTCTAAATAGGAGGTGGCATACTTGGCATGGGGTCGCAACAATCTGTTCATAAGTCGTTGGAATGTTGCAGGGGCCCCATGGAGTCCGAAAAGGAGGACAGTGTACTGGAACAGGCCATCAGGTGTAGAGAAGGCAGTCTTCTCCTTGGCATTCTCGGCCAGGGAGATTTGCCAATATCCTTTGGTCAGGTCCACGGTGGTTAGGTATCAGGCCTTGCCTAACTAACCAACTAGCTCGTTGATGCATGGTATCGGATATGCATCAAATTGGGTTACTTCATTCAACTTCCGGAAGTCATTGCATAACCTCGGGGTGCCGTCAGGCTCGGGGACTAGGATGATAGGGCTGGACCACTGGCTGTGGGATTCTTCAATAACCCCGAGTTCCAGCATCTTCTTCACTTCCACCCGAATTTCTTCCCTTTTAGTTTCCTGTATTTGGTACGGTCTTATCATCACTCTTACTCCGGAACTGGTGACGATATGATGTTGGACCAGTGTCGTATGGCCTGGCTGTGTACAGAATACGTCTTGGTTCTGTTGGATCATATCAATGACCTCTGTTCATTTTTCTGGGGTTAATTCGGGAGATATCCTCACCTGCCCCTGTGGGAAAATAACTCTGGGGCAAATCCAGCAAAAACTGGGGTGAGGCCATCTGTAGGTGCCTCAGTCTCAGCCCGGGAGTTGCTACCCACCCCTGGCTCTACTGGGGGGAGTAAGCTCTCAAACCCAGGGAAGTCCCTACCAATTAAGACTGGGTAGGAGAGCCTGGAGACCACCCCTGCAGTTACCCTCATAGGGTTCCCCTGGATCTCAATCCGTACTGGGATTGTGGGGTGAAAATTTATGGTGCCATGAATGCACGTTACCCCTGTGTTTTTGGCCCAGGTTAGTTGGTCTTACCCCATCAACTTCCTTGAGACCAGCGTGACAGCACTCCTGGAATCCACTAATGCTATGGTCTCAATACCATTCATTTTTACCAACCTTGTATACCCACGTGGGGTCACTGCGACCCCTACCAGGCTGATTAGGCCACATTGCTCCCCATAATCTCCCAGACTGCACTGCATTGGCTCTTCCCTGTTGGGGCATTGGGTCACTATACGCCCCAATTCCCCACACTCGTAACACCGACCCCTTACCCCGGTTGATGCCCTCTGCCTGGGGCTATTTGGCCGGCCGCCCCAGCCCTCTGTTCCCAAACCCCCAGGTCTCTTCTTGGCCTCAGACCATTCCCTGGTGTCTTTCCTCCACTGACATGAAACCAGAATTGTAGTAGTATTTACACTACTAAAATGGATGGTGGACAACAGAACAAAGTTTGGACTTTTTTTTATTTTAATGAAAAACAAGATACTTGAAAGTTTAACTGTAATGTCCTGATATTAGAGGTCTGGAGACAAATGCAGAAACACAGCTACGTAAAGACAACCAGAATGAGATGGGTAGAGTTTTTTTCAATAGCACTTAGGGGTAAGTAGGATTTTATGCGAAAGAAATTACTAACAATTAAGAGTATTTGAATGAAAGGTTGATAGATTGAGTCAAAGGTAAATTGACCACACTGTTATACAAAAAAAACAAGGGGCATGAGAATGATTTTTGGAATAATAAATAAATAGTAATAAATAAAATAATAATAATAATAATAAGTGAAATTTCAGAAAGCATACAATTCATAAAAGCAGGAAGCTAAATTCTGCTTTCATAATGGTATAAATCCACAGCAACTGCCATCATCCCAGTTGAGTTACTCCAGATTTACCCGAGTATAACAGCAGAATTTGTATCAGTTTATATCAAATGGCATATTGTTTGGGAAATCCTCTCACCCAAAACTTCACTTTAAATGGTCAATAATCTTAGCAACACCCTTAACTTTTTTCTGATTACATCATGACAAAATAAGATAACTATTTCAAGTACATCTTTGCAGAAATGGCATACATCAAATGCACTACAACAGCAGCTAAACACCTCATGAATGCACAAATAGCAAATACTCGTAACTGACAACTGTGAATTAAAATGATGTTACTCTAGGATTCTCTTCTAACTTGGATGTTGCCATAAGAGTAAGTAAACTTTCCTCTCAGTACAAGAACATTAACCATTCACGGAGGACAGTTTAGCACTACAGCATTACAGTGGCTGTCATTGGGTTACTTAAATATCTGTTGACATTATCAAACCTAATAAAAAATGTAAGCCTGAGAACTAATCTAATTGCCGCTTTTTAGAACAAAAAATAATTTGAGTTACATTGTCATTTATGTTGGCAATCCAGTCCAATTTGTAAACAATAAATTTCATACCAGTCAAGATACACTGTATCAAGATACAGAATATAAAAGCTATGTTATCTTTATGCAATCTGTCAAGGTCATGACTATCATCCTCCAAGACAGGATGAATATATGGCATGTTATTAAGTAAAAATAACAAAAAATGAGCATGTAATTAAAAATAGGTTGCATCAACTAATACAACCTCTAAGCTGTTACAACCAGCTTTTCAGATCCATGATATGTCACTAATACACTAGCAATGCATTTAACTTCATTTTCAGTACCATGTTTTTACTTGCGTATGTCAATATTAATCTACCTATCTGGTTTTAAAAGGTAAAGCAACTACTGGATCTGAACAGTAATCTGTGTCTTCAAACACTTTGTGGCTTTGTGATCATATCAACATTATTTTTTTTCCATTTTCATTTTGACCAATGAAAGTTACTACACCGAATGTAAATTCTAAATATTATTAGTGAAATCACACAATTTTTTTTTCCTTTCATTTTGCTGAATGGCCAGGAAAGTGAAACATAGCTTTAACTAATGTTATTCCAATCAGATTTTTCCAGTTTATATCTTTACTATTAAATTTATTTAGCACAGATAACAGTTGTTGGCCATAACCACAAACCAATAACAGTTTGAAGAGAAAAGGGTAAATTATTTTTGATTTAATAAACCAAATTATTAAAATGCAGGCAGCTGTGAGAAAACTCATATCCATAGCTGACAGAGGACAAGGAACAAACAAGATTAAGAAAGAAAAAAAAAGCCTAGAGTTTAGGGGGAAAAGGATACAGTGATAAGGTCTGTTACCAAAGTCAGGTTGCAGGGGATTCCAGATAACTGAATACCAAGAATGATGAGCTTTCTTGAAATCACAAGAAGGGTAAGAAAAGATATCAGAAATTTGTCAGATGTAGTAGAAAGCACACTGCTAGCAAACTATGTTATATTATATTAAATCTATGTGTGTATATATAAATGTATATATGCACATACAGACACAAACACACACTTCCCTTATTGCAGCTAGATGAGTGAATATAAAGAACAGCCTAATTTATAATAAGGCTGTATTAATTCAAAACTTATTTACAGCTAAGACTGCGTGTCTGTCACAGAGGTTATAGATTCTGTGACTTTCCGTGACTCTGTGACTGTTGCAGCAGCCGGTGCAGCCAGCTCAGGGGCTGCTCAAATACTCGGCAGCAGTTTAGGTGTGGGAGGGGGATCAGGGCTGGGTTGGAGAGCACGGTGGCACTTACCTAGTTGGGGGGAGGCTCCCCCTGGAAGCGGCCAGCATGTCCATGCAGCTTCTAGGCAGAGGGGCCAGGGAGCTCTGTGCTCTGCCCCTGCAGCTCCCATCGGCCGGGAACCGCAGCTATGGAGCCAGAACTCATGGCGAGGGCAGCATGCGGAGCCCCCCAACCTTCCCTCCTCCTAGGAGCTGAAGGGACACGCGGAGCTGGATAGGGAGCCTGGGAGTCCGCCAACACTCCCCACCACGCCACCACCAGCAGGGGCGCCGGGCCACGCACCGCTGCCGGCTCCACGCCCCCAACCCCAACCAGCATGAATCACAGGCCGCCCACCACCACCCGCCTGCCCCAGAAGAGCACCCGCAGCCCCCAGGACCAAGTTTTAGTTAGGGGTAGACAGTACAAGTCATGGACAGGTCAGAGGCCATGAAACTTCGTTTACTGCCCATGACCTGTCCATAACTTTTACTAAATATACCCATGACTAAAACGTAGCCTTATTTATGGCTCATCCCAGGACCAGCAGGGCCTGGAATGAAGCAGACTCAAGGATACAGCTTCTGAGGGAAGAATGTTTCTGATTTTAAACAGAATCTACCTCTATGATAAACATGGGTTGATTAAAAAAACCAGTACACACACAAACACACACACAAATGACAGTGACTCCAAAGGGAGCCTACATCCTCCTGTGGTGAAAGTATGGGAGCTTTAACACATTAAACATATCAAGGTGGAATGTGTGGCTTACAAACTGAAAATAATTTAGGAGAGACAGAAGATCCTTAGGGAAGACTTCATGGGAACTGTTGGATGACTTTTTCTGTGTTGCCACTGGAACTTAAAGGTTTGGCATTAAATAGTTCCCTTTTATATACTTTTGCACAGAAAAGGAGTAACCAGGGCCTTTTTTTTTTTTAGCCTGTAAAAAAACCTAGCAAACTACTTAGCAATAGTAAGGTGTGTCTCAAAACAATTGACCTACTTTTTGAAAAGTATGCCTTCAGACACTGATAAATAGAATAAACTACCTCAACAACAGAATCAACCTGAACTAATTCTTTTCTTGAGGTTGTATGCTACTCTCTGTTACCTTTACCTCTCTTCTCCTCTCCTCCAACCACAGGGTCCTCCTGAACCCCCTCCCCAGATTACTTTTGAAGTTGCTCCTGTATAAATTGGTCTCTCCAAAAGGGATGACATTGTAGAACTAGGCCATTCATTAGAAAGCTAGAAAATATATGAAAAATCACTAAACCTTTCATTTTCCAGTTCCTATATTTAAAAAAGCCACATCTGATCAGGCCAAACGTTTTTCCTTTGCCTCAACATCTGAGAAGCGTTGTAAGGACTGACTTACTTATATTTTGTGCAGTCAAACTGGGTGCCCAAACTGAACTTCTAATGCAGCGGTTTCCAAACTGTGGGTCAGGACCCCAAAGAGGGTTGCGATCCCATTTGACTGGGTCACCAGGGCCAGCATTAGATTTGCTGGGACTCAGGTCTGAAGCTGAAGCCGGAGCTCCAGCCCCACCTGGGGCAATGGTGCTTAGGCTGCAGCCCCCTCTCACCCACAACCTGGGGTGGCAGGGCTTGGGCTCCAGGGGTCATGTAATAACTTTATTGTCAGAAGAGGGGTCGCAGTTTAATGAAATTTAAGAACTCCTGTTCTAATGGATATCTGCTTATAACATTTTTCCCAGGACAGACTACGATCTCTAGCCAAAATTGCAGTTATTTTTGTGACAATCTGATTTACTGCATATATAGCAATTGAACTACACACTTTTTACAAAACACTTCTGGATAGTACTTTTGGAACTTAGACTTTACTACGTAACTTATGCTATATTGGAACATTTGATTTAGAGATGAGTCCTAGTCACAAATGGACACATTTTGATTTTCTTATTTTGGTCATACTTTGTCTCCGAATAGGGACTACTTTTTGGAGACAAGTGCTGCAACTCAAGGTTGAGTATCATCAGAATCTAGCCCAGAACTTGGATCCAGATCTGAAATTTTCCCAAATGCAGAGGTTTTACTAGGTTTTGCAGTCAGGTCCACAATTTATCTGAATAAACAAAGTTTATTATAAACCCTAAAATTATTGATTCGTCTTAATAAGATATCTTGCATCTTTTCTCAAGTTCCACTCCTTTTAGTAGCAAAATGATATATGTTACAAATATATGAGCATGAATAGCCTAATTTTTTATTGCAAGGCGAGGGAGGAATATCTGAACTTAGGAATAATACATAGGCTAACTCTTTCAATTGCCAATGCAGTCTCTTAGATATTAAGTACAAACAACAAATGGGCGAAAAAAATCATCAGTCGATGACTCTGCATAAATGAATCCTTAAGAAGTTCTAAAATATACCTCTTCTGCTCTATTATTTATCAACAGCACTCCATTGTCAATCAGCAGAGAGATTTGATTTGTCATAGAAATGACTTTTATAGAAAGTGGCCGTTAATTATACATCACTGTTCCTTTCAGTGGTACAGTATAGAGTAGGCTCTGTTAAGTACCTGTAGGGATTCTATTCCATAAGAACCTTAATTTCCTGATTTTTGTCAATATTGTGCAAAATAAATGAGAGAGAGAGAAAGAGAGAGACAGTGGTCCACAATATGTGCAGTCTGAAAAACATGCATTAACAGTAATGAAAAAAAAAATACACTATTTAAATGTTTTTCCTTTTAATGTATCTTATAAATGACAAGCCCGGCTGAATATTAGTCGAACACATACCACAACTCCAAACTGTTCTGGCTCACAGAGATCATCATATTCATGCTTTAACTGGGCTAAGGCACTGAGTTCCTTCTGTTCAGGAAGATTCTTCACCAAATTCTGGAACCAAAGAAATAAAAAAGCATATTACTTTACCTTCATAGTCTGCTAATTGCTGTGATTTTAATGAGCATTTGTTAAACATTTTATATTATACGATGTTTGTAGTTTGTTAGATGACTTGGTAATTAAGGGAATATTGTGAGACCCTCTATTTTTTCCCCATTTGGATATTTCCAATGCATGCAAACATTGATCTCTTAACGTACAAGTAACACAACAAATCAGTAAGTTAGATGGGTTTATACAGATGTCAGCATCTCCACTAAACAGCCTCTGTGACAGGAATCATGATTTTCCAGTATTAAGGAGTTAGGGCTGTGATCTCTGAACCACTAGCACCAACACATTCAAGTATTAGTCATTGGCTCCCAACTTTTTTTTTTTTTGCCCCTGTGGTTTCATCTTCCTCATTAAATTATAAATAAGGAGTATTATCTTCCTTCCCACCCACATAGAAAGCAAAATTTTACTTCCCAAAATAACTCTGGGCCTTATCCACAAAAGCAGTCTGCAGTCATCACTTGAAAGACATTTACACAGAAATGGAAACCATTCCAAAATTGCATAAGTCTCTGGAGCTTTAGCTATTAAGCATAACTTTTCAACCTCTTCTCCTCTGATAATGCTAAGCAAGATGTAAAATTGGTTCATAAGCTCATCTCACTATACACAAAGAAAATGCTGCATATATCATATGACTAACTGAACTCTGGCAAAAGGACAGGCCTAATTTGCATGCCCCTCTTCATTGCTTTATTTTAAATAAATATACTTTGGGTAGTACAGGTGTACAGAAATCCCTAATTTTATAGTTAAATCAATATATGTAAAATTTATTCTTGCACAGTTTTTTCTTTGTCATGTGTAAGAAGAAAAGACTAGCTTTTTTTTAAAAAAAAAATTGAGCAGGATATACTTGTCTGCTCTAAGAGACTCAAGGATCTTAGGTTTCCTGTTAAACACAGGTGTCCAGCTGGATCAGAATGTTGCCAGGCTGATAGAACATGTGTACTACTATTGTACACACTCATCAATACACTAGTTCCTAGTGGCTGTCCTTCCCTCTGCCTTGCCGCCACAGATCGCCATTGCTCATCGATGACTTATGGTAGACAAACTGGGAAGACAGAAAACTGGAGCACTGATGGCAAAAGATAATATCTGAATCAGCTCTAGAGTAGCATAAGGATTTTATAGGATCCCTTGTGATGAATGCTTAAGGACCCATTTTTTTCCCCCTACACCTTTACAAAGCTGTTTCAGATAGCATACATACAGTCTAGTCCACCTGGACTGCCTTTGCTGAGTTCCAGAATCTGCTATCTAATAGTCTATGTTGCAGAAAAAGGCTGAATACATTTAAGGATGCTTTCCAGACCTACAGAAGGGAAGCCGGAGCAGAAAGGGATAAAAGTAATGCACACCCTAACTAAATGCAAGCCATTCTCACAAGCTAACATTACACTATCTTACTGATGTACAAACTCCTCTGGGAAGTGGACGCAGTTCAAATGTCCTTGCTAAAACTTATAGGACTTATTACAGTCTCCATTACAATTAAGCAACATCAGCTGCTTGCTGACCCAAACTGTGGTCGACATGTATTTCCATATATTTATGTTAAAAAATCACTTTCATCATTGAATATATGTTGGAATTCAAATTACAAAAATCGTATCTCTGACTCACTACTCATGTTTCAGCCTACTGTAGTTTTGTAAGGCTACTACAACTAAAGGTTTTTAAATGGAAAACTTCGGTATAGATGAGTCTGTGACACCACTGTAACAGTAGAATACAATCTTTCATGCATCATAGCTTTCACTTTATGGTATTTCAGAAGTGGGATGTAAAATTATTCCTGTTCATAGAACGGAGAACTTAACTACTTCCCACATTTTGGCAATTTTCCTACAGCATTCCCCAAACTTTATTTTCCTTAAATGTTAATTGTTAGTGAAGTGAAGGTATTGAACTATAATGCCCTTACTTTCTTACCAAAACCTAACTGTTCTTTCTCATCTCATTTCAACTCACTGAGCCATGCTACTTGTAGAAGAACAGAATTGGGCTCTCCATGATTAAGTCCATCATATTGTACATAAATTGTGTTTAAACTGCAAAAGACCCTAATTTATTTTGTCAAACTCATTTTAGAATGGCATAACTATCACTGTGCCTATGCCATCTAGAATTAAGTAGTGTTCTTATAGTTGTTTGGCTTTTTAACATTATGATTTCTTTTTCTCATGCTGGTTCTGTCCATAGACTTTGTTATGGAGAAACACGCTTGATTTCTTTTTTAGGGAAAGCCCTGGCAAAGACTGCACACAATACCACACCTGCTCTTTATTCTAGCTCCAAGACCTGCAACATATCTGTCAGTCACAGATTCTAAAAGCATACTGTACATAGTTTTCAAAAAACATTAGTTTGCAAAGACATTTGTTTTATACATGTGAACACAATGCCTAAAACTTTCAGATACAGGATCAACAGTTGGCAGTTGTGACTCAAATGACGCAAAACCTCACACTCACTGAGTTTGGATAGAATACTAAGAAAGTTTCGTATTGATTATATAGTACAACCCCTTCAATACCAGTTACAAGCTTACATGAATTAAAAGCAGAGCTGGTAAAGTGTCAGTCCTGTAAGAAAAAAATAGAAATAAATAGAATATTACATGACCAGTTCCAGTCTAGTTTTCACAGTTCTGAAGAACAAATCTTTGTCCTTTCCTTATTTCTTCATAGGAAAAAATGCACTTGAATTGAATGCACACATCGATCAAGATACACGTTCCCATGAAATAAAAGTGAAAATGGAAATTTGCCTCAACACATTGTCATGAAGCCTTTGCTCTATTTGATGCTTAAGTAATAATTACCTCTATTTGTTTTTTCTATATAATAAATTCTCACAAATTAAATATCCAAGGAAGCACATAAAGAAATTTAATTTTTGTGACCTTGGGGAAAAGTCATTTTGCCCATTATTACTTTCATTTTCCCTTTAAAAGAGGATACAACTTAAATTTAATTTACACATAGCATTTCAGGGAACTGACAGTGTCTCAGAATCTTTCAGTCAATGTCTTTTAATGGTTGCAACTGTCAAAATGCTCCTCCATAATTCATGTCCCTTTTCAAAAACAAAGCACTGACACAGTTAATGTAGTTTAGTAAGTGTGCATTTCAAGGTCTTCTATTTTACTTGCATAATCCAATGCAACATGGAAAATACTAATATTTAAAAAGAGCTGCAGGGAACAAAGTAAGCATACATAAATGCACTCAAATTGTTTCGTACACAGACACCCTGCACACATTATTTCTCCAAGTCTTGTAGTTGTTGCTTCAAAGCTGATTTTATCAGTCACAAATACATTAACAAGGTAACTAACTGTGCTTCAACTGCAGTAATGTTAAAATGTGTTGAAAGCAGAAAACAAGCAGGTTCACAACTTTTTTTTTTCTTTTTAAGTTTACCCAGCCAAGAATTTTGTTTTTGTTTTAAAACCAAAGGTTGTAGAAATCTGTGTTTTGCTACTTTTGTGTCTACTTATTTATGAAATATGGATAAAAAGTAATTTAGGAGTATTTTATTATAATATTTAATATTAAACTTTTTAATCATGTATGTTTCCAAATGGTCTGGAATGCCACTGCAGCTAATAAAATGTATTACAGTGTATTAATAATATGGCAGAGTTAAGTGCTATACAGACAAATCATGCACAGAGATCTCAATATTATAGAAAGCAAATGATGGGAGAAAGGAACACAACGTACAAACAGAGCGTCCAGGGTGACAGCAGGAACACAGAACTAACAAGACAGCTGCCCATTTCTTGATTATTTTAGAGTTGCAAAGTTAGTTATCTAAACTCAGGGATAGACATCGTAACAGAAGTGAGTCTTCACTTAAATCCTTCCGCGCAGAGTAGCTCAGGAATGGTGTTCCTTGAGTGAAGAGCAGAATGAAAGACACTTGTGGGACAAGTAGGTCACTTACTGAAGGAAGAGGACAGGGAACAACAAAACAAGAGAGAAGGTTGAGTAAGGAGGGGCAAGGATATATAGGGCTTCAAAGGTGAAGGTGAAAAGTTTAGTTGTGATGGAGATGGGGAGACCATGGGAAAAAAAGGGTTGAAATGGTCAGTTTTCCTTGTAAAGACTATTTTACAAGGACTAGTGAAAGATGATCTGATGCCCAATGAAGCTCAAAAGAAGGTGGTTTCATTTTTTCTTCCCTCCTTTACCTCAGATGAAGATCAAGTCTACAATCTTGCAACTAATATCACATACCCATGGAAGACACTACTACTTTTTTTTTTTTTTTAACATCTTTTCTAAAATATCCAGAACTGTTTTAATAAGACATACTATAACCAAATATAGTCTCATCTAATCATCAGGAAGCTGTTTGTGTTCATCCCTCCCCACTCCAAGTTAACTGTTTAAAGATATTCAAGGTATTAACTGAGGTACAAAGTTAAATTTGCTATTGTACTAATAAAAGAAAAAGTCTCTTCAAATACAATCGTTATACTTCTGTTTACCTTGTGTGATAATCATGTTTTTATTTCCCAATAAAGTGTATTCATTTCCAAATTATTTTTACTCAGCTTTATGATTAACTACATCTACTTATGAAAATGACAAACTTTGGTACTAATTATCTTCTTTTTTTTGTTACTGGTTCAATTTGCTTTAGAAGTAAAATGATAAACCATCTCCAGACAGCGAAAATGGTGTTAGAATCAAACAAACTGAACAAGCAAAAGAGTAATCCTGCTGGGATTCCATTTAGAACAAATAGCAGATGTGTGATGATAAAATTATTTCTGCTGTTTATTATACCTCTGTTTGCACACACTCAGACTGCAGCACAAATGCTCATTTATTATTAAGACCCATTTTCAATTTAAAATATCTGCATCATTTTGAGTCAGCAACTACTACAGAAAGCCAAGGCTCCTCTACAGGATAACTAAAACACACCCCAAATACAGGTATTTATGGAGCTATGCACGCGCACACACAAACACACACACAGTTGACAGTATTTATGGAGCTATGGAAGCTGGGAAGGTTCCACGCGCATGTGCACACACATCAGATACAGGTATTTATGGAGCTATGGGAGTTTGGATGGTCCAAGTTCATGGAAAAGTTGGTACTGTATTAACAGTTCTCATTTTATGGGACTATTCTTTGGGGCTGGAATAAACATCCTATACAAGTCTGGGTACACAGAGACCTCTTGGCTTGGAGTTTAATCTCCAATCAGACAATCTGCACCATCCTGATTGCCAGTTTTGCCTGCATACAAATTTTGAGAGCGGTAACAAGATAATTTTTGAGCTGCATCGTCTTCTTCTTCAAGTCTCTTATTGACATCTGAAATGTTAGCCATGGAGAAGTTTGAATGATGTCAGGCCCTGCCCCCTTTAAATCTTTCCAGTTAATTAACACTCCGGCAGCCTGGGGAACAAACTGAGTGGCAGTAATGGGGATTCATTGAGTATGTTTAATAGGTCATTCCAAAATATACTAATTAATCATATATGGTTACTGAGGGCTAAGTAAGACACTTTACCCCTGGAAAGGGGAGAGAGAACAAACATCTAATCCTACATTACATGGATAATTCCTTCTAGAAAAAGTTACATCTCTTGCAGCTCTGAAGCCCAGGAAGTTCATGGAAGTAGAGGTAATTTTCTGAGAGATATGGTCCAGAGTCTATCTTCATAATCAAACAACTAAAAATGCATTTTGATATGCAAAATCCTTTTTTCTTGAGAGGAAATTGATTAATGATCATTCTTATAAACTTGCAGAAATTAATACCAAGGTACTGGATTCCAAAAATCACTGATTTAATAAATAAATATGATTAATGATTTCAGTGAAGCTCTTACTCAAAATATTGTCATCATGGCAATGAGTACACAAATGGACTGGGATAGCATGAAGAGGATTTTCTCATGCTACAGAATTTGGAAATGCCTTAGGGATTCAATTCAAAACACATTAATGATTTTGTAAGATGTTTTGTTAATTTGCTTTTTGTTAAATGATATGGCTCTTGCTTATACAGACTAAAGCCAGGAATTTACAATGGAACAAAACAACATTATTTTGGATTGCAAGCAAGAATGCTGATTTGTTATAACTCTCATGACAGTTCCATTGGATTAAGGCTATTATTCTTGTGTACAGAAAAATACCAATGAGAAATTACAGTCTGCCTATCTAAAATTCACCAGTGATTTACACTGAGTAGAGGATTCACCAAATTCTTTCCAGAATGATTGTGTATTATTTGTTAAGGATGTGACCTTTCACTGCAGAATGACTTCTGCCTTTTTTGCACCGCTGCCCAGAGCCCCAAACAGATATAGTTATTCATGTACTTCCAGTTTTAAAAGTTATTATTATTTGAGATCTTTGGATGAAAGATGGTATACAAAATGCCAGCTATTACTGAAACTACTACTTTTGTCCATCCACTGTTTTAAAATAGACCAGGATTTTTCACCATATAGGTTTCCTGGAACACTTCTTTATGAAATTATTTTTTACTTAACTTATCCAGACATTATTAATAAGTGAGGGTAGTCAATAAAACATCAAATATGAAGCTTTAAAGTTATGCAAAGATACAATGTAGTGATTGTGGGAAGATAGGTATTAAGATATTAATTTGATGGATTTGCAGACTTCCTCCTTTAATTATTGATCTTATCTTGATTAAGAAAAATAAAACTAAATAAAAGGTTATATTATAAGTCACATCCTGGAACAGAACCATAATAAAACAGAAGATGAAAGTGTATTTCCAATTATATTATATACCTGAAGCTCATAACATATATAAACTTATTTAAAAATTTTTTTTCTTTTGACAATCTCTCCTATCAATATAATGTGTCTAACATATGTTCTGAAGATAGAACAACAGGGAAGTGTTGGCATATTCTGATATATACAAAAAAAGGTTTTCAAAAGTACTTGTTATAAAATGAAAGTCGGCAACAATTTAAGTCACACATCTCTAAAAACCTCAAATATAATCACACAGAATGAAAGACATTAATATGCGAAGCATCTTTACAAGTCAGTCTTTTTGTCTTTAATTCAGTCCTAAAAACAATCTTCAGATTCCTCACTGTGCTAACACAGAATACCATTCCACACCTGAGGCATAAATTTTAATACTGATCTAATGTCAATGATAATCCTGTTGTATTACTTAAACCTCTGAAGGTAGCAGTACACGAGGATATGTTTAAATCTGTTTATTTTGCAGCTACCCAGAAGAATTAACTAACCCAAATAAATAAATACGATCAAATACACTTTTCCTTGATAATTCTAATTAATCTCTGAGAGACAGAGAGAGAGAGAGAATCACTGGCAAACTATGATATTTTAAATTAAAAAAAAAAATACATCACAGAGTATGAGTCCAAAGCTGTGGCTGTTAAGATGACAAAGATTATTTACCAGAAACTGAAGTTATCTGAATGTATATTTCTGCCTAGCTATACTGTAGAAGTTGCACATATTGCTTTTCAGGAGGTCCCAAGAGAAGTTGCAAAGTAAAATCATTGCTAAAAGGAGGTACACTTAAGCCTACGCATTCATTAGAAAATCAGTTTATGTTAGAACATGACTTTGAATAGGGTTAATCACAACCGGATGTTATGATTAGAGGTTACGTTAGATGTTTGAATAGGGTTAATCACAACCGGATGTTATGTTAGAACATGACAAAGGGTTAATCACAACCGGACAATGTGATGTTAAATGTGATTGTTCTTGACTAAAACTGATCAAAAACAGGAAATGGAAAAGTAACAAAAACATTGTGCACAGTCACGCTCATTGAAATTCTCAGGGGTATTTCCATATCAAAATTTGAATGCAATGAAAAAAATGGCCAAAATTTAACATTTAAAAAATTTACCAACTCTATTGCTAACAAAATCCCACAAATATCATATTCACTTTCACATACACAGAGATAGCAAGTTCTTCATAATAGGTTATAGTTAAGGCTGTCCATTGCAATGTGATTTTCACTTCTTGTATGTGTATGATGAGAATAAGGACATTGTTGAATTGGAAATGTGATAGAGACATAGTTCATATGTTGGTGTGGCTGAGCGTGGCAATGAAGATTCACGCTCTATTATGTTCATGTTACTTTAACTTAAGATTTGTGTGTGTTTTTTTTAAACCATTTGAGTGGTGTGGAAATACAGCTGAGACACTACAACTCTAAGTTAAAGCTTTTCCATGGCAGTTTCCCAGTATTATTTAGCACCAAAACTTTAACTCTATTTGGCCTACGTCTATGGGAGGGAAATCTTGCTCCAAAAGACCTTACAAAGTGTACGTGAATGGGTCTCCCTTTCTGCAGACATTTTCAAGATCCTGGGTAATGCGGGACATATTGCAATTTCCTGCACCTGACAGGAGCAGTCTGTCCACTGTTCTTAGCCAAACAGCGGCCACACTGTCGGGTGCAGTGACTTTGGGTCTAGATGGAGTTTCTGGCTGTGACGTTATGAGATCACATCCAGAAAGTGTGGGGGCTGGATCAGAGGTTAAATGGACATCTAAAGCAGATCTGTCAGCCCAAACTGCCTCAGCCACTATAGAGATACCAGAATGATCATAGCTTTGTTACTTGAGTTCAGAAATCACCCTGGTAATCAGAATATGATTATGTATATGAAGATGTATATGAAGATATACAGAAGATGTATATGAATTCTTTGTTCCACTGTAAGAGAGTCATGCAGTAGCAACCATGGACCCTCTTGAGCAAAAGTTTTAACATTTTGCATTGTCCTTTCTGACAAAGTAGTCTTCCATGTACCCCACTGATAGAATATCATTTCCATGAAGGGTGTGTAGAGGGACCATGTGCTCAGGAAATCTGCTCACTTGTTGATTCCTGGAAAGTTAAGGGACATTCATGTCACACTATTTCCAGAAGTTGATGTCCTCCAGGCAGAAGGATGAGCATCCCATTGGAGGACAGGCAGTAATATTGTACAAGCTACCCCGGTGGCTCTGGACTCTAGAATGGTTGTGTGTAATCCCATGTTGTTTGGGTATCAGGTCTCTGTGGTAACATGACATGGTACTATGACCTTTGTTTCTTATCACATTTTCAGTGAAGAACAGACATTCCTTAGCCCAAGTTGGAGAGTTTGAAGGCAAAGTTTGACAAGCAGCTTCACGTAAATGAATGCCAGCACGTGGCCTACGACTGAGAGGTATGTTCATAAGGTAATAGTTGTGGCTGTGATGATCAGCTCTGATGTGGCTCCTGACATTCCCACCAAATTTGTTGTCTGGCCGACCGGGATGACAAGGGAAGCAGAGGATGATTGTCTCCTTTGGCACCATGACCATTTTGATTATGTCTGCCCTGAGGTTCAGCATGAGCCCATTGCCCCTGTCAAGACTAATACTTGTAGGGCTTTCAGTAGGGGATGGTGTGTCAATCCCTCAATGGATCTCAGGATGGCCCTCATGTTCTTCAAGAGGGTGAAGTGCTTTGTCAGCCTTCAAACTGAAAAGCTCCATCTCTTTGACGAGTTGCGCCTCTGGTAGAGCTCCGAAGGCTCATCTCAGGATTACATGGTCACAGCCACCAACCTTACAACCATGTCCTAGGCTGTCCTGGCAACCATCTGGCCATGAATATAATTTCCTTTATCTCCTCCCTACCATCATCAGGCAGCTTGGACAAAAGGTAAGTTGACCTCCTCCTTGTCAGGACATGTTACTTGGCAAATAATGCTTGATAATTTGCCACCTATAGTTGCAGTGAGGCCAATCAATAAGCTTTGCCCCCAAAGAGATTCAACTTTTGGGGTCCTTTGTCCCTGGGTGTACATGTACCTTTCACTGACTAGGGTTTCTCTTGTACCATTGTGACTACTAATGACCTGAGGCACTGGGTGGGAAGAGAAGTGTTCTGAATTTAGCTGGGGCACTTGGTAATGTTTCTCTGCCATGTTGGAGGTCAGCTGAACAGTGTATGGAGTTTGCTAAAGGGCTTTGGCCAATTCCTGTTTGCCTTTGCTAATGGGGGAATCAATGCTGGCAGGGGACTGATGCAGCCAGGATATCACAGTTTGTGTGACTATTCACAGACAACCACCATCTAAATATCCAGAGTCTCGGGAAATATGTATTAGAAGATCCTAGGTCAGGGATGGGCAAGCTTTTTGGCTGGAGGGCCACATCAGGGTTGCAAAACTATATGGAGGGCTGGGTAGGGAAGGCTGTGACTCCCCAAACAGTCTGGCCCCCAGCCCCTATCCTCCCCCTTCCATTTCCTGCCCACTGACTGCCCCGACCCATCCAATCCCCCCTGCTCCTTGTCCCTTGACCACCCCCTCCCAGGACCCCCACCCCTAACCACCCCCGGGGAACCCAACCCCTATCCAACCGCCCCTTCTCCCTGTTCCCTGACTGCCCCGACCCCATCCACACCCCCGCCCCCGACAGGCCCCCTGGGACTCCCACGCATATCCAACACCCCCTGCTCCCTGTCCCCTGACCTCTATCCACACCACCACCCCATAACAGGCCCCCCAGGACTCCCATGCCTATCCAGCCCCCCCATTCAATGGTCCCCTCCTCCCTGTCCCCTGACTGCCCTCTGGGGCCCCCTACTCCCTGCCCCCTTACCATGCCGCCACGCTGCCTGACAGGAGTGGTGGGCCAGAGCACTTGCAGCACAGCGTGCTGAGGCTGCAGGGGAGGGGAAACAGCAGGAAAGGGGCCGGGTACTAGCCTCCCCAGCCTAGAGCTCAGGGTCCGGGCAGGACGGTCCCGCAGGCCGGATGTGGCCCGTGGGCCACAGTTTGCCCACCTCTCTCCATGAAATCACCAGCCACTGGGGCTGGTTGGACAGCTCTGTCTCGAAACAATTAAGAGTCTGGCTGCTCTGTCCCCATTGTCAGTGTTCTAGGCAGTGATAACCACTGAAAAGACTGATCTCTTCCTCTTTCTGGATCTATACAAAGTGAACTATCTATGGGACACATGCAATGATGTCGAGCCACCATAACATACAAATTGGGTACCCTCCTACTTGTGTCCTGTTATGCCTGTGCTGGATCAGTGCTCTGTAGCAGGGTCTCCTACACTTGCTCCGAAGTCATCTGTGAAAACTAGTGTTGAGGACTCCCTGCTCTGAGCTGGAGAAAAATGCATAAAACTGCTGGAGCAGATGAAATTGGACTGCGTCTCCCTTGACTTGAAAGTCCTCTACGTGAATGATTTGCACACTGCACATTTATCAGAAATGTGTGTCTTCCTCGAACAGAAAAGAACTTATTTGAACAGAACATTTACATTGGCTATGCCTTTTGACAAGAGGAATGATTCTGCCACAGGCTGGGCAGAGCCCTAAACCCTGAAAGCTTACAGTTCACCATGATGGTTCTCCACTGTACGGGGCATAGAAAGGGGTATGTACAACTATCTCCTCTATCCTTTTTCCTTCTTCTTTTGTTAGTTCTTTTATTTCAGATATTATATGAGAGAGAGGGAGATCTTCACCAGAATAACAAGGATGACCAGCAGGTAAAACACTTGCCAGGTTCCCTCTCGCTGCCACACGCTCTAAGAAGAAACTGAGGGAAAAATGTGGTTGCCCTGCCTTTTATGCTTTTGCATGGGAACACAAGGTGGGCAATGGAGCATGCAGTCCTAGCATGGGAGCCAGGCTGAAACATCCTTGAAGGAGGATATTTAGTTGAAAGTTATACGTTTGATAAAAAGGTTAAAACTGGACATTTTTATATCTTAAAGGTATTACTTTTTTAAAATGGATAGAAGGGCATGGGGACAGCATTCTGACCACAGTGCAGAGAACCAGGATGAGGAGCTCACTGTGTTTTAGTGATTACCCAGTGCTAGGGAGGCCAAAAAAGTGACCTGGAAAAGCTAGTCGGACACAGAAATTGCCTCTCAAATTGAGACACAATTTTGCTTCTCAAACAAGTTTTGTTGCAAGTCCCCCCTTCCCTATCACCACATCCCAACACCAGAGAGAGAGCAGGGAGAGGAAGAGGCTTGCTGTAAAAGCAAACTAAGAATCCCTTCATATACCTGTACTAACAGGGAATACTGTCCAGCTGGCAGACCTACTGTGATATGCCAGAGAGCAGCCTGGATATGGCAATTCTTGCCAGGCCCCTAAGAAAAGGATTCCTTTTGTCGAACCACAATGGGATTGCAGAAGACTAAGGGGGTAAGGAAAGTGGTAATAGACTGGTGGTTTTATGAAGGCAGCAGCATTCCTTGGCATAAATAAATTATGACAAACAAAATTAATAACAGAAGCATTTAATAAAACACTGCCACAAGTCTTACATTTAGTTTAACTCCACCTACATAGTAAGCATAGGATGTTATTACCAAGGTATTTTTTAGCTAGAAGGATCTGAAGGAAACAGGCTGCACAGCTACATGTCAAAGAAGAGTTATTCTGTCTGTAACTTCTAAGCAGCTGAATAGATTTAAGTCAAATTTGCCTGCCGGGGAGAGGAGAGGTGTTGGAGAGCCTTTACCATAAGTATAAGTGTCACAAGATGGATGCTGGTGTACATTTGTATTACATAAAGATAATTAATCCCAATCACAACTGCAAGTCTCAGTAGAACCTTAAATATACAGTTGCTACGAATACCTCCATAATAAAATATAAAACTGAACGAAAAAAGGAAGGTAGTCTCATACAAACATGAAGAAAAGTGAAAATGAGGAAGACAGAGCGTTCAATGGACATATCAAATGAATCTTTACTATCCTAATTTATGATATTATAATTATATATGTAACAGTTCGGAAAGGAATTTGTTCACATAATATGATCCAATAGAGCAGCATAAACTAGCAAAATATGAATGTATTTTGAAAAAAAAACATGCAAATTCATGGCAGTTAACATAACTGGGGACTGATGCCTTACACGGTCATATATTAATCAGTCTCTGCAATAACTCCTGACTTCATCACCCTTGTTATATGGCAACACAAAGCTGAACCCTCTTACAGATTTTGAGCTCACAAAACTGAGAAAATAACTATTCCCTTGGCTCCAGGACGGACAATCATTCACTAAAGACTGACAACTTTTCAATATTTTTATAGCAAAACAACATTGACATTAAAAATAAAACCCACACACACACACTTCCTTGAGTCAAGAGAAACAGGTCAGCCTGAGCAATCATTTCACTCTTGGGAGCATACTGCTTGTTATGCGACAGTTCCACCTTAATAAACTCAGACAACCAAAAAAAACCAAACCAAACCAAAAAACCAAACCAGACTTTTGTAATATTTGAGTTAGGGTTGAGAGTATAGGTACTGAAGGGTACTGAACTTCAGAAGCATATACTAATTATACAAAAACAATCAGTAAGGCTTTCTCCTGGTTTTGGTCAGTAATGAGATTAAAGAATTTCATTGATGGATAAGACCCTCTAAGAGTTACAGCAGCTTCCTCTACTTTGTACCAAAACTGTGAAGGAAGTGCAGGAGACATGATGTGACCTCTATAGGTATGTCTACACTCAATTAAAAACCCACAGCTGACCCATGCTAGCTGTCTGGAACTAAGGGGCTCAGGCTAAAGAGCTGTTTAATTGCATATAGACGTTCGGACTCAGGATGCAGCCTGAGCTCTCGGATCCTCCCACACCAAAGGGTCCTAGAGCCTGGGCTCCAGACAAATCCTAAACCTCTACACTGCAATTGAACAACCCCTGACCCTAAGCACCGCCAGTAAGAGTCAGCTGGCACGGGCCAGACAGAGGTTTTTAATTGCAGTGTAGACATCCCTCGGCCCGCGCCGCTTCCCGCAGCCCAGATTGGCCTCGAGCAGCGAACCGCAGCCAGTGGGAGCCGCGATCGGCCAAGCCTGTAGACGCAGCAGGTAAACAAACCGGCCCGGCCTGCCACGAGGCTTACCCTGGCGGGCTGCATGCCAAAGATTGCCGATCCCTGCCCTATCTGTACACAAATGAAAGGGCTAAAAGACTTTTTTTTTCTTTCTTTTTTTTAAAAGGAAGAACACTTTTAGACTCCACTGGCAAGTTTTAAAGCCAGTGGAGCATATGTGCCATTCTGCTATGCATGTTCCATGAGAAAATAACTTTCACTGTCCCATGCACTAGATTTTGCCGAAGTATTTTAAAGTAAAATTAATTTGAAATTTGTAGAATTAATTGTTTTGAAGCTTTGATGTGGCAAAACACTGTTAGAAGAATTTTCGAAATATTACCAATATTTTTTTTAAACACATCTCTTGCAGGTATCCTGTCAAAATAACATTAAATTTGGGTAAAATTATTATTCTTGTTGACATTTTTGTGACTGGGCACACTTGCAAAATCTTATATAAAACACAACTTATCTACTCCTGCCCCCCATGAGGATTGTAAGGTGAGGGCAATATCATGTTAATAATTAGGTCTGTCAATTAATTGCAGTTAACTCAGGCAATTAACTCAAAAAAAAACTAATCATGATTTTAAAAATTAATCACGATTAAGCGCACTTAAACAATAGAATACTCACTGAAATACATTAAATATTTTGCATGTTTTTCTACATTTTCACATATATTGATTTCTATTACAACACAGAATAGAAAGTGTACAGTGCTCACTTTATATTATTTTTATTACAAATATGTGCACTGTAAAAGGATAAACAAAAGAAATAGTATTTTTCAATTCACCTCATACAAGTACTGTAGTGCAATCTCCATCATGAAAGTGCAACTTACAAATGTCAATTTTTTGGTTACATAACTGAACTCAACCAAAACAACGCAAAACTTTAGAGCCTACAAGTCCGTTCAGTCCTATGTTTTGTTCAATCACTAAGACAAACACGTTCGTTTAAATTTATGGGAGATAATGCTGCCCACATCTTATTTACAATATCACCAGAAAGAAGAGCAGGCATCTGCATGGGACTTTTGTAGCCAGCATTGCAAGGCATTTACGTGCCAGATGTGCTAAACGTTCATATGCCCCTTCATGCTTCAGCCACCATTCCAGAGGACATGCTTCCATGCTGATGCTCGTTAAAAAAATAATGCGTTAATTAAATTTGCGACTGAACTCTTGGTGGGAGAATTGTATGTCTCCAGCTCTGTTTTACACATATTATGCCATATATTTCATGTTATTGTAGTCTTGGATGATGACCCAGCACATGTTGTTCATTTTAAGAACACTTCCACTGCAGATTTGACAAAACATAAAGAAGGTATGAAAGTGAGATTTCTGAAGATAGCTACAGCACTCAACCCAAGGTTTAAGAATCCGAAGTGCCTTCCAAAAACTGAGAGCGACGAGGTGTGGAGCATGCATTCAGAAGTCTTAAAAGAGCAACATTCCGATGTGGAAACTACAGAACCTGAACCACCAAAAAAACAAAATCAACCTTCTGCTGGTGGCATCTGAGTCAGAGGATGAAAATGAACATGCATTGGTCCTCACTGCTTTGGATTCTTATCAAGCAGAATCTGTCATCGGCATGGACATATGTCCCCTGGAATGGTGGTTGAAGCATGAAGGGACATATGAATCTTTAGCACATCTGGCACGTAAATATCTTGTGACACCAGGCTGCAACAGTGCCATGAGAATGCCCATTCTCACTTTCAGGTGACACTGTGAACAAGAAGCCGGCAGCATTATCTTCTGCAAATGTAAACCAACTTGTTTGTCTAAGTGATTGGCTGAACAAGAAATAGGACTGAGTAGACTAGAAGGCTGTAAAGATTTACATTGTTTTATTTTTGAATTCAGTTATTTTTTGTACATAATTCTACAACTGTAAGTTCCAGTTTTATGATGAAGAGATTGCAGTACAGTACTTATATTAGCTGAATTGAAAAATACTATTTCCTTTGTTTTTTACAGTGCAAATATTTGTAATCAGAAATAAATATAAATTGAACACTATACACTTTGTATTCTGTGTTGTAATTGGAATCAATGTTTGAAAATGTAGAAAACATTAAAAATATTTAAATAAATGGGATTCTATTACTGTTTAACAGTGCAATTAATCACAATTTTTTTAATCGCATGATTCATGGCTATTAATTTTTTTAATCGCTTGACAGCCCTATTTATAATATAAATCAATAAGACTCAACCTTAACTATGGATTTCAAACATTTTCTCACTGTTTATTGGAAAGGGACTGGATTTTGTCCATTGTGAATATTTTAATAGTTCCCATTTGAAATGTCCATTGATGAAGATCATAGGACATGGTCCATATGTTTTGGAATAAATGCCACTGATGAAGAATTAGCAGTACAAGTGCTGATTAAAATCCAATAAAGCATTCAGGCTCCAGTAAGCAATGGTTATAAAGCACTTTGAAATTACTGGATGAAAGATCTATTATATGTGCAAAGTATTTCAACACACGACAACTAGGCTATAGGAACATGGAAACTGCCTCAGTTACTGACTCAGGGCTGGTTTACACTATGGATGTGTGTGTGTGGGGGGAGAATCGATCTAATGTACGCAACTTCAGCTACGTGAATAATGTAGCTAAAGTCAACGTACTTAGATCTACTTAAGGTGGAGTACCACAGTTGACACTAGAGCGACTGGCAGTCGATTTATCACGTCTATACTATACATAAGTAGACCCCCCGCTGCATCAATCACTGCCCATCGATCAGGCTGATAGTGTGGACAAGCCCTCAGAATCAAGAACCATTTACTCCAGTATCTGACAGAGGCCAACACAATACACTTCAGAGGAAGATTCAAGTACCCTGAAGTGGACAGATGTGGAATAATTTCCACCTGGCCCACATTGGATTTCATCTTCCTCTCTAGTAAACGATCTTAAAACCCGAACCACAGAGTTGCTCAAAATTTGCTAGCACCAACTACAGCAACTTTGGATATTCTTGCTAATTATATAAATGTCCAATCCTTTTCTGAATCATACTAAGTTTATGGTCCCAACAACATCCTATGGCAAGGAGTTCCACATTCTAATTATGTGCTGTATTTAAAAAACAATCCAAAAAACCCATCACTTTTGCAAGTGCCACCTAATTTCAATTCATGTCCCCTAGTCACTGTGTTATGAGACAGGGAGAATGAGGCTTCTGATCTACTTTCTCTAGACCTTTTGTTCTTGTATATACTTTTTATGTCTCCTCTTTTTCATCTCCTTTCTAAGATGAAGACACCAATTTTTTTCTTTACATGAGACATCTCCCTTTACATGAGAATGTTTGCTTGCTTCTAATCACTCTTCACTCTTCTCTAACTCCCCCACGCCCCAATTCTACAATACCCTTTTCAAGATGAGGTGACCAATAACGCTACACAGTACTTACTCCTGAGGGGATTCTATGCCAAAAAATTAAAAATTCTGCACAAAGTATTTTGAAATTCTGCAAATTTTATTTGTCAGATAAGTGTGGAAGCTCCGGCATGGCACTGGAGAGCAAAGGCCACTGGCATGCACCATGCAGTTCCGCCCTCCCAGGACACAGACTTAGTCGTGAGGCTGCACCCAACTCTGATGCAGCACAAGGACTGGGCCTGCCCCAGAAACACCCCAGGGCTCTGTCCCTCCATGCCAGGTGCACCGGGTGTGGGCAGGCAGGCTCAGCAAGGCAAGATCCAAGTGTGGAAGGGCTTAGTGTGGGGATATCTAGGTGTGGGTTGAAAGAGTCCTGTGTGGGGCAATCTGAGTGCAGGTGGCTGGCTGAGTGGGGGATCTGGTGCAGGGAGGATCTGGATGCACAGGCACTTGTTAGGAGTTCTGGGTGCAACAGTAATGGGACTCTGTGTGGGGTCCAGGTGAACGTGGTTGGGGCTCCAGGTGTGGGGAGGGAGATTGAGCTCAGCAGGGGGTCTGGGAGTGGGGAGCTCGTGGGGTCCAGATGCAGGGGGAGTGGGGCTCAGTGGGGGGTGTGGATCCAGGTGCAGCTGGTTGGGAATCATAAGGGTGGGGATCCAGATGAGGGTGGCTTGTTGGGGTGGTCCAGGTGCAGGGGCAGTGGGGCTTGCAGGAGGTTGGGGGATGAGACTCAGTGGAGGGTCTGGGTATGAGGGGGATGTGGACTTGCATGGGGATGGGCAGATGGGGGAGCAGCTCCCTGTACAGTAATCCCTCCCCATGCAGCTGAGGAGAAGTGGGTGCAGGAAGTGCAGGCAGGGGCGGGCAGGGGAGGAAAGCACTTTGCAAATCTTACTACAGCTGTAGGGGTGAGGGAGAATCTGGGGGTGGGTCTGACACAGCCCCATATGCCATTCAGGAGAAGAGGAAGTCTCGTCCTCCCCAGCCCAGCTGGGTCTTTCTCAGTCCTGCACCGTACCCTACATTGATTTACCTCTCTGCCTGCTGCCCTGGGAACCTGAAATGTACTGCTGGGGAGGGTCATAAGATTGCTCTTGTGGCTTCCCTTTGCTTCCCAGTTAGAAAGTCATTTTTCTGCAGGGAAGCAAAGAAATCTGCAGGGGACATGAATTCTGCACATGTGCAATGGCGCAGAATTATCCCAGGAGTAAGTACTACAGATGCTTTCTTAAGGTGATAGTTACATTAGAACTTCTTAAGGAAGTACGAGTAGCATTCTTCCCCCTCTATTGTACATTACTTTGCATTTATCAACATATCACGTACTACTGTACTGCCAAATCACCGACCTGGGTTAGGTTTCTACAGAATTCCTCAGTCCTTTATGGTCTTCACTAACCTAAATAAGTTTGTGTCATTGACAATTTTGGCTGTGTCACTGCTTACCACCACCACGCCTTTCACAGATCATTAGTGAATATGTTAAACAACACTCAACCAAGTACTGAATTTTGAGGCACTCTGCTGTTAACCTTTTGCCATAATAAAAACTGACCATTTTGTCCTACTTGTTCCCCCTTTGGTTTCCTAACCAGTTTTTGATCCATGACAATACTTTGCCTTCGCTCCATGACTACTTTGTTTCTTTACTAGTCTCTTCTGAGGGACCTGTCAAAGACCTTCTCCAACTCTAGATAATGTCTCCTGTTCTCCTTTTTCTGCTACTCAAATTAACATTTGCAAAGAACTGTAAGATTAGAGATACATAGTTTTCCTTTTTAGGCTTACCTACATTACCCACTGGATCAACTGGCACCGATCGACCCAGTGGGGGTCTATTTATTGCATCTAGTCTAAATCGATAAATTGACCACCGAGTGCTCTCCCGTCGACTCTGGTACTCCACCGGAGTGAGAAGCAGAAGCGGAGTCGATGGGGAAGCGTCAGCCATCAACTTACCACAGTGAAGACACAATGGTAAGTAGATCTAAGTATGTCGACTTCAGCTACGTTAGTCACGTGGCTGAAGCGGTGTAACTTAGATTGATCCCCCTCCCTGGCAGTATAGACCAGGCCTCAGTTCCTTCAGAACTCTTAGATGTACGCTATCTATGCGCTTTTAAAGCGATTTGTTCCAGCACCTCTTCTTCCGAGGGAATGTCATCTTTATTACTGGATGCCAGGATGGGCAGGCATCTTCTCCCCAAAATCCTCTTGTGAAGATATATGCAAGTAAATCATTTAGCTTCTCAGCAACATCCTTGCCTTCCTAGTTAAAGATGGCCCTAAGGGGAGTGTGCTGGAAATAGGATAGTCAAGACATGGAGAGAGGGAGGTAAGTTATAAAGTAAACAATACAGTGTGAGGGGAAATCAGATCAAGATCTTAGATATGAAGAAAACCCACGACGAAAAAATTTAGAGAGAACATTTATTAAAAGTATTAACACATTGGAGCCATACAGAATAATGCCAGTAAAGTAAGTGTCTGAAGGTTTCTTTCATCCTACACGATACCTCCCACTAACTAAAACTGTGTTCAACTTTCCTTCACAACAAATCCTCAACCTATGGCATCTTTTATGTGTTCCATAAGTCTGGAAGAGCCTTGCATTCACTGTTCAAGAAATTAACAAACTTAAGAAAATTGTTTCAGTAGATTTTTTTTTTAAATCTACATTAATATAGTGTTCACTTGTGACTTCAGTCTACTTTTCACAACAAAGAATCCAACTTTGTCAATTCATTTTAAACTGTTAAAAAGTGTTGTACACATTAACCTAAAAGTTGAAGTAATAATTCTTGGTATGCCACACAATTAAGTGTTACTGTTACTTTTTAATTCAGTACAATCTATACCAATAAAGATTTCTTTTGGAGGAAAAATCCTCGACAAGAAAAAATCCTGCACACTTAGTTCTAAATTTTCTATGATGGTAGCTGGTGAGCAGAAGTGAATTTGTTTTCAATTTACTTGAACACATTATTGAACAAATGGAGAAAAAATTAGTTAACAGTAGGTCTCTCCTACCAGAACAGTTAGAATTCCAATCACAGATAAGTGACAGTTTATTGACTAATTTAGGAACAAACTAACAGAGCCAGGATAAATATTGAGGCCAAATTCCACTTTCATTTACAGCTTTGTAATTCAACTGAAACTGATGTGGACTACAGGGCTATAAGTGAAGGAAGAGTTCCCCCCAAAAAATAAAAAAATTAAAAGGGGAGAAGCCATTAGAAGTAGCTGCAACTACATGAGCAGAAAATGAGAGTGAGTGATTGCACACAGGGAGAAAAACTTGAGATCTTGTGTACTTTTCATTAGAAGCAGCTTTTAACACTTCCAGTTGCATAGGTTTTCAAGAACTAAAATACAGACCAAAGCTTAAAATACCCATTTGTTCTATTTCTCTGCATTGTCAATAAAGCTGAATTTTATTTTATTACATGTTCAATGTCTTAACCCTTTCAATACAATACAATAAATTGCTAGCTTTTTAGACTTTGAACTACACATTCATTCTGTTAAAATGTTGCTTATTAAAGCTGAGTAAAGAGCTCTGCTCTCTACACTGTATTAAGAAAAATTAAATCATTCTTTGGCATGTAGTCTCGTACTGGTACAAAAATTGATGAATTTCAATGAATTTTAATAAAAGTTCAAGTTGCAGAGATTTTATGTATTTTCTAATTTCATTAGACTTCCAAAAACAGCCCTAGAGCTTTCAAGAACAAGAGGAAGTTACAAACAACAAAAAGAGTTGTGTGTGGGAGGAACCAGGTAAATGATAGGTAGTGATGTATGTCTGAAAAATTTAAAAAAATAATAATTTACTTTATAACATATATTTATGTGCATTTATTTATATACATTCACACAGATTTTAGTCACTGATACATGTACAGCCTTGAAAAAGTGTGTTTTTCAAGTGGAGTTTGAAAGTGAAAGTATAACATTTGTGGCTCAAGAGGTGGTTCAGGCATACAGGACCATACAGGAGGACATGTGGAGGCAAGCATAGGAGGTTGACATGAAGGGAACAGAGATTAACAGTCTAACCTGAGCAACAAACTGAGATAAGAGCAGAGAGGTCTGAGAGACTTGTTGAGGACTGACGTCTATGGACTGATGATAGCCATTTGTTGGAAATCCAACATGACTAAAGAATCCATGTGTGAAGAAGAGTAAACAATGACATTCAGCTTACAAGCCAATGGGACAGGGAAGATACTTGTGAGGTCAATGGTAATAAAGAAAAGAGCTGAAGGAAAACATCTTTGAGGAAAAATATTTTTCAGTTTTTGATGTGATGAGCTTGAGTTGTCAGTATACCTTCACAGAAAAAGTGACAGAGGCAGTCAAAGGAGGGGATGGGTCAAATCATGGAAGTTGGGTGGAGAGTTAGATCTTGGAGTCCGAAACATACAGATCATTCTCTTCCTGGGGGGAGACTTGCCAAGGTACACAGTTTAGAGGGAAGAGGAGAGAGGGCCAACAACAGGCTGCCAGAGTTATCAATCATCAGTATGGGAGAGGAAAAATCACCAGAGAAACAATGGAAAAAAGAGTGTCAAGAAGGGTGAGAGTGGCATAAGTATAAAATTAAACAATTCAAGTTAGCTTAAACTTGGTTAAGGAAATATGTGGATGTCAAGGTTCCTTCCCCACTCTGAACTCTAGAGTACAGATGTGGAGACCTGCATGAAAGATCCCCCTAAGCTTATTCTTACCAGTTTAGGTTAAAAACTTCCCCAAGGTACAAACATTGCCTTGTCCTTGAACTGTACGTTGCCACCACCAAACATCTTACACAACGACCAGAGAAAAAGCCCACTTGGAGACGTCTTCCCCCAAAATATCCCCCCAAGCCCTATACTCCCTTTCCTGGGGAAGGCTTGATAAAAATCCTCACCAATTTGTACAGGTGAACACAGACCCAAGACCTTGGATCTTAAGAACAATGAAAAATTAATCAGGTTCTTAAAAGAAGAATTTTAATTAAAGAAAAGGTAGAAGTATCACCTCTGTAAAATCAGGATGGTGAATACCTTACAGGGTAATCAGATTCAAAACAGAGAATCCCTGTAGGCAAAACCTTAAGTTACAAAAAGACAAAAAACAGGAATGTACATTCCATCCAGCACATCTTATTTTGCCAGCCATTAAACGAAAGGAAATCTAATGCATTTGTACCAAGATTACTTACTAACAAACAGTTGTAAGGCTGCATTCCTGATCTGTTCCCAGCAAAAGCATCCCACAGACAGACAGACCCTTTGTCCCTGCTCCACCCCAGCTTTGAAAGTAACTTGTCTCCTCATTGGTCATTTTGGTCAGGTGCCAGCGAGGTTATCTTAGCTTCTTAACCCTTTGCAGGTGAAAGGGTTTTGCCTCTGGCCAGGAGGGATTTTATTGCACTGTATACAGAAAGGTGGTTACCCTTCCCTTTATATTTATGACACGCCCCCCAAATCTCAGCTACGGTGAAACACTGGCTGTGATTTCTTCCTGGAGCTCTACCAAGTGTATGAAGACTAACAATATTTTCCACATCTCAAGGACAATTTTAACCAGTTGATTCTGGGAAACTTTCAGGGGAGAATGCATCATCCACTTTGTTGGAAGCTCCTGAGATGTGTTGGATGTCGAAATCAAAATCTTGGAGAGCTAAACTCCACTGAATAAGCTTTTTGTTATTTCCCGTGGTGGTATGAAGCCACCGTAGCACAGCATGGTCGGTTTGCAGGTGGAAACGCCATCCCCAAATATAGGATGGAGCTTTTCCAGAGCGTAGATAATGGTGTAACATTCTTTTTCACTGACTGACCAGTTGCTTTCCCTCTCAGACAGCTTCTTCTAAGCAACACTACAGGATGGAATTCTTGATCCGGTCCTTCCTGCATTAAGACTGCTCCCACAACACACTTGGATGCATCTGTGGTTACTAGGAACAGTTTGTCTAAGTATGGGGCCCTTAGCACAGGGTCAGACATGAGTGTCGCTTTAAGCTGGTTTAAGGCCTTCTGACACTTGAATGGCATTTGGCTGTTTCTTTTTGGTTAGGTGTGTCAGTGGGGTGGCTATTTGGCTGTATTGCGGTACAAATTGCCTGTAATATCCAGCCAAGCCTAAGAAGGATTGAACCTGTTTCTTTTACATTGGGACAGGCCACTTTTGGATGGCATCCACTTTGGCCTGTAAGGGGTTGGTAGTTCCTTGACTCACCTGGTGTCCAAGGTAAGTCACTCGTTTAGGCCTGTTTGACACTTCTTAGCCTTAACAGTTAGTCGTGCCTCCCTTATGCGCTCGAAGACTTTTTGTAGATGTTCCAGGTGGTCTGTCCAGGAATCTGAAAACATGGCCACATCGTCAAGGTAGGCGACTGCATATTCTCCTAATCCTGCTAGGAGAACATCTACAAGTATTTGGAAGGTGGCGGGTGCATTCCGCAGCCCGAAAAGGAGTACATTAAATTCATACAGCCCGACAAGTGTGGTGAAGGCTGACCTTTCCTCGGCGGATTCATCTAGCAGTACCTGCCAGTACTCCTTGGTTAAGTCCAAGGTAGAGATGAACTGGGCCTGTCCCAGTTGCTCCAATAGCTCATCTGTGAGCGGCATTGGATAGTTGTCTGGGTGAGTTTCAGCATTTAGCTTACGGTAGAAAACACAAAAACATATCTCCCCATCTGGTTTGGGAACTAGAACCACTGGAGATGCCCATGCACTGCCAGAGGGGCAGATTACACCCATCTGTAGCATATCTTGAATCTCCTGTTCTACAGCAGATTTAGCTTGAGGAGACATCAGGTAAGGTTGGACTTTAATTGGGTGAGCATTACCTGTGTCAATGGAGTGGTATGCCCGTTCAGTCAGTCCTGGGGCGGCTGAGAATGTCGGCACATAGCTAGTGCACAGCTCCTTGATCTGCTGTTGCTGCATATGCCCAAGAGTCATGGAGAAGTTCACCTCTTCCACACCACCACCACATTTCCCTTCGTAGTAGACACCTTTGGGCCACTCAGCGTCGTCTCCTTCCTGGGCTGAAAACTGACAAAACTTTAATTCTTGGGCTTTCGAGAATTAATATAGTACACCTTAGGCTTTCAGTTGGAGGTGGAAAATGCTATGAGATAATTAACAGCTCCCAGGTGCTCTTGGACCGTGAATGGCCCTTCCCACGACGCTTCCATTTTATGGACCTGGAGCACCTTTATGATCACGACCTGGTCCCCTACTTTGAAGGAACACTCTCTGGCATGTTTATAATACCAGGCTTTCTTGCTCTTTTTGAGCATCCTGTAGGTTTTCTTTAGCAAGGGCTAACGTGGTTTGGAGGGGGTTTTGTAGGTTGGTTACAAAGTCCAGAATGTTAGTTCCTGGAGAAGGTGTAAATCCCATCCATAGCTGCTTCAGGTGTAATGGCTTCTTAACCTCGCGGACATATACAAGTTCAAATGGTGAAAACCCTAAACTGGGATGTGGTACAGATCTGTAGGCAAAGAGCAACTGCTGCAACACTAGGTCCTAATCACTGAAGTGCTTATTTACAAATTTCATATCCTGGCCCCCAAAGTCCCATAAAACTTCTCCACCAGGCCATTTGTTTGATGATGGTAAGGGGTGGCAACCAAGTGATTCATCCCATGAGCTTCCCAAAGGCTTTCCATAGTTCCTGCCAGGAAATTAGTTCCTGCATCTGTGAGGATGTCGGAGGACCAGCCTACCCTGGCAAAAATATCTGTTAGTGCCTGGCACACACTTTTAGCCCTGGTGTTGCTTAGAGCTATGGCATCCGGCCATCGGGTGGCAAAATCCATGAAAGTCAGTATGTACTGCTTTCCTCTGGGTGTCTTTTTCGGAAAAGGACCCAGAATATCCACAGCTACTCACTGAAATGAAACCTCAATGATGGGGAGTGGCTGGAGAGGGGCTTTGACCTGGTCTTGGGGTTTTCCCACTCTTTGGCATACCTCACAAGACCGGACATAGGTAGAAACATCCTTGCCCATTCCCTCCCAGTGGAATGACCCCCCCAAAACGGTCTTTGGTCCTGTTCACCCCAGCATGGCCACTAGGGTGATCGTGGGCTAAGCTCAAGAGCTTGGCCCGGTATTTAGTTGGAACTACCAACTGTCTCTGAGGATGCCAGTCTTCCTGGTGTCCACCAGAAAGAGTTTCCTTGTATAAAAGTCCTCTTTCTACAACAAACCTGGATCAATTAGAAGAGCTGAGAGGTGGTGGGTTGCTCCGTGCCGCCGTCCATGCTCTCTGGAGGCTTTCATCTGCTTCCTGTTCGGTCTGGAACTGTTCCCTTGATGCTGGAGACATCAGTTCCCAATAAGACTGTGGACCTATGCTTGGTTCCCCCGGAAGCGATGCAAGTGATGGGGCTGTTTCCGCTGACTGTGAACCGTTCTCCGCTGATGCACTATGTTGGGGTTCAGGCTCCGACTGAGCCTCTTGTGTAGAGTTATCTGCTGTTGCTGGTGCAGGTTCGGTGGGCCCTCTGGTGTTGGGGTTGCCAGAACTGCATTCAGTGCTGGCACTGGTTCTGGTGCTGGTTGTTCTGCCGATTCCGATTCTGGGACTGGCTCTGTCTGGGTCTCTGGGACTGGATCCACTATTGCTGTTGCTGACGTTGGCATGGGGTCCTGTTCCATCACCTCTGACAGGGTCCTGGTAGAAGTTTCTGGAATAGAGCTAGGTGTGACAGCTTGCTTAGCCTGGCTGCGGGTGACCATTCCCACCCTCTTGGCTAGCTTCACATGATTGGCCAAGTCTTCCCTAACAGCATGGGGATGGGATAATCATCATAGACTGCAAAAGTCCATGTTCCTGACCAGCACTCGTACTGGACCGGCCACTTGGCTGGAGGCAAGTCAAAAGACTTTGACTTGAAGGGTTGAATAGTCACTTGGATCTCTGGGTTGATTAAATTGGGGTCCACTAAGGAAGCAAGGATAGCCTACATTTGTGCTCCGGTGTCCCTCCACGCTGTGACCTTCTTCCCGCCCACACTCACAGTTTCCCTCTGCTCCGAGGGTATCTGGGAGGCATCTGGGCCTGAGGACCTCTGGTGTGATTCCGGTGCAATGAACTGTAATCTGTTGGGGTGCTTGGGGCAGTTGGCCTTTACATGCCCTGGCTCATTACATTTAAAACATCGTCCAGCTGACGGGTCACTGGGGCGAGTTGGATTGCTGGAGAATGGTGTGGCAGGACAATAAGGTGTCTGGAGTGTTCCTTGGTGTGGGTCGGGGGCCTTGGGCTGTCCCCAGTTGTAGGGTGAGGTTGGAGGTTGTCCCTTCTGGTCTCCGCTCCAACTGCGACCAGGATTGTTCCTCTCTCCTCCCTCCACCCGTTTTGTTCCAGTTTGCCCCTTCTGATAATCGCCCCAAGTGCTACTAGTTTTTTTTCTTTTCTGCCACCTCCATCCATTTGGCTCCAATCTCCCCCACCTCGATTACAGTTGTGGACTTCCCATCTAGGATGTATCTTTCTTTTTCCTCAGGAACATCCTCTAAGAACTGCTCCATTTGCATTAGGAAGGGCAAATCTTCTGGAGATTCAACACTTGCCCCTGATATCCAGGCATCCCAATGTTTCACAATGTGGTAGGCATGTCGGGTAAATGTCTGGTTTCCAACTTAGGGCTCTGAACCGCCGACAGGAATACTCGGGTGCTCGGTCTGACTCTCGTCTTGGTTTTAAACAGTTCATACTTGTTCATGTGTTCCTTAGGCATTTCAGCCTCCACCTCGGCTAAGGGTCCACTGAGCTGCAGCCTCAGCCCTACTATGTATTGGTCTGCAGAGATGCTGTACCCAAGGCAGGCCCTTTCAAAGTTTTCTAGGAAGGCCTCGGTATCATCGCCTGCCTTGTAGGTGGGAAACTTTCTGGGATGACCAGTGGTACCTGGAGAAGGATTGCTAGGGTTTGTTGCTATATTCTGCTGAGCCTTTGCCTTCTCCATCTCCAGTGCATGCTTCCTCTCTTTTTCCTTTTCCTCCTCAGCATGCTTCCTCTCATTTTCCTTTGCCTCCATTTCTCTCCTGTGGGCAGCCTCTAGGGGTTTTTCTGCCTCTTTCACTGCCTCCAGTCTGGTTAACTCCAGTCTGTGTTGTGCCTTGGTTTCTGTCATGTTAACCTCTCTGTTTTTAACTAACTTTACACCCGAGAGTTAGAAAGAAAACAAAAAAAACCCCTGGCTTGTAAAATTTTGTTGTGCTGTAACCAGATACCTATGTTCTGTGATAGCTATTCTCAGCCTACAGTAAAATCCTCTACCTGCTCTTAGCTAAAAAAAAAAAAAAAAAAAAACCCTCTTCAGGTCCGTGAAAAACTTGTGAATTTCCCTGCAGGAGGTTAACTACCCTCCCTTTAGGTAGAGAAAACTCCAGCTCAAAAAGAACGATCCCTTTTGTTATGCCTGCTGCTCTGGCCCCAGGCAGAGACAGAAAAACTCTAATTGCTTTCAGCTTAAAACCTGCTTCCAAGCAGCCCAAAGGGGGGAAAAAAATGTCCTTTTAAAATCCTACTGTACTTCTGCTTCAAAATGATCTCAAAAAAAAAAAATCTCAAAATGATCCCACCGCTCTGCCACCACGTCAAGGTTCCTTCCCCACTCTGAACTCTAGAGTACAGATGTGGAGACCTGCATGAAAGACTCCCTAAGCTTATTCTTACTAGCTTAGGTTAAAAACTGCCCCAGGGTACAAACTTTGCCTTGTCCTTGAACCCTATGCTGCCACCACCAAGCGTGTTAAACAAAGATCAGGGAAAGAGCCCACTTGGAGACGTCTTCCCCCAAAATATCCCCCCAAGCACTACACCCCCTTTTCTGAGGAAGGCTTGATAAAAATCCTCACCAATTTGTACAGGTGAACACAGACCCAAAACCTTGGATCTTAAGAACAATAAAAGATCAATCAGGTTCTTAAAAGAAGAATTTTAATTAAAGAAAAGGTAAAAGAATCACCTCTGTAAAATCAGGATGGTAAATACCTTACAGGGTAATCAGATTCAAAACAGAAAATCCCTGTAGGCAAAACCTTAAGTTACAAAAAGACACAAAAACAGGAATATACATTCCATTCAGCACAACCTATTTTACCAGCCATTTAACAAAAGGAAATCTAACGCATTTCTAGCTAGATTACTTACTAACTTAACAGAAGTTCTGAAGAGTATTCCTGATCTGTTCTCAGCAAAAGCATCAGACAGACAGACAGACCCTTTGTCCCCCTCCCGCCCCTCCAGGTTTGAAAGTAACTTGTCTCCTCATTGGTCATTTTGGTCAGGTGCCAGCGAGGTTATCTTAGCTTCTTAACCCTTTACAAGTGAAAGGGTTTTGCCCCTGGTCAGGAGGGATTTTGTAGTTCTGTATACAGAAAGGTGGTACCCTTCCCTTTATATTTATGACAGTGTATTATAAAGAATGGCCCTGACTAGCAAGTAGAAGGAAGGCCTTGAAAATAATGGGTTAAAGGACAAAAGGAATGAAGGAGGGAGGATGTCTGATTCAAAGATTAACTAATGAAATAAGGGGAAGTTTCTAAAGGCCTCTCTCTTTCTCTCTCTCTGATAGGGGTGATTGAAGACGATTTTCAAAAAGACAAAAAGAATGCCTTTTTAAAAGAAACCAGCAGAGACCTTTCAACCCTACATGCCAGTGTTATCTTCTGTGTGAACTCACGTATAAGGAAACAGCTGTTGGTCAGCAGGAAGGAGGGGAAAAGATAAGGAGTTAAGGCCTAGGGAAGAAAGGTAGTTTTAATGCGACCCAATAGAACATGGGTTCGCATACAACGTGGTAAAGCAGCGCTCCACTGGATCAGCACATCAGCTTCCAGCCGCAGCGCTCCGCTTCCCGCCACCGGTGAGTGCGGGGAGATTGGGGAAAGGATGCCCCCCCGCTTCTTATCCCCTGACCATCCCCTCCAGAGACCCTGCGTCCCTAATCACCTCCAGGACCCCACCCCCTATCCAACCTCCCCACACTCACTGGCGGCGGGAAGCAGAGTGCCACGGCTGGGAGCTGGTGGAGTAGAGCGGGCTGCTCCGCTTCCCACCACTGAGTGCCTGTCAGGGGGCGGAGGATGTGGATAGGGGTCTGGGCAGTCAGGGGACAGGGGGGTTCGGTAGAGGGTGGGGTCCTGGGGGTGATTAGGGAACGGGGGTCTCTGAAGGGGGCGGTCAGGGGACAAGGAGCAGGGGGGCAAAGGAAATTCGAGAACGCGGTCTCACCTATAGCGCGGTAAGATTTTTTTACTTCCAAGGACCATGTTGTATCAGAGTAGAGATGTAAGTGAGTTTGGTGATGTGCTTGGGGTGGATACCTGATTATCGTCCATTATCCTAATATTTGAGGCAGGCAATGTTGCAGTCATTGTGAGAGATGTTGGTGTATACTGAGGTGATATCCATGGTGGCGAGAATGGTGTCCTGAGGGAGGTGAACAACACTGTGAAGTTTCTGAAGGAAATCATCCGCATCCAAGAGGAAGATGGCCTTTTGTGTGGTAAGTGGTTTGAAGATAGTTTCTATGTATCCTGATTATCCCTTCAGTAAGAATGGCGTGGCCAGATATAATGGGTCTGCACAGGTTCCCTTGTTTGTGTATGTTGGGAAGCCTGTAGAAGGTCCCTGGGATGAATTCATGAGGCATAAAGTTGCAGAGTTTCTTTTGGAGTTTGGGGAAGGATTTGATCTTTCTAAAATTCCTTGGTGAATTGTGAAATGCGGTCGTCTTTGTGTTCTTTACAGTAGGTGGTGCCAGAGAGTTGTCAGTTGTCCTCAAGGTAGTCAACCTGGCTGAGAATTATGATGGTATCCCCTTTGTCTGCTGGTTTGATCACTGTCTGGTGGTTGGATTTCAGGGACTGTGAAGGATGTCTTGTTTGTTAAGGATTCCACAACCAATTTTTTTTCCTGAAGAAATCCATGTAATGAAGAAGTGTGTGATTTCATCCACTGTTGGCTGACCAGTCAGATGATTCTTTTTACTTAAAACTGTCGGTGGACAGTTGTGGGTCGTGCCATCATTATTGTGAAATAATTCTTTAAGTTGGAGTTGGTTCTCCACACATTTTGTATGGCATCAGGCTCTGACATGGGGCAGAATTTCAGTCCCTTAGTCCCCTGATAATTCAGCTCCAGTAGGGGCAGTCTTGAAAAATTGATGATTTTGGGTTGTCGTGTACTGTCCACATCGAGGGTCCTGGTGTCATTTTTCCAGAGGTGGTGTTCTGTGACTTGTGGAGTTATTGTAGTTTTTTTTTTTTAATGTTTTTTTTTGGGGGGGGGGGGTTCGTTTTGTTTTGGTGTTTTTTTATTTATTTTTTTAAATATAGCAGTCTGGTGTTTCTTGCATGACCTCCAGGTAGGTTTCATGATTTTCTTCCTTCCTGTGTTCTTGTTTGAAGTGGCCCCTTCTGGAATATGTGAGGTGCAGAAGATGATTCCTCAGTTTTTTCTGAAGTCCTTCTGCAGAGCTGCTCAGCATATTTGGAGTTGTATGTAGGAGACAAAGTGTTTTAGATATGAGTCTTCCGGCAATGTTTTGGGGATCATGAAAAGAGTGATAATGTATTTGCAGGTAATAAACCACACTGTTTTAGTTAAAATAAATTGCATTAAAAGCATGAAGTCAGAATAGCAATAGGACTTGCCATTCTAGACCTAATTAACAGTTCGAGTCCATCCCACTGCCTCTGCGAAAGGTACGTGCCTGGGGCTTATTATCACTAATAAATATTCTAAAATTCCCCACCACAAAAATATTCCCATCTAAATTAGACAGATACAGAACACGAAGACATACAAAGGAGGAGAATGGGGAAAGGAAGGACAGGGCTTAAAAAAAAATAACGTGAACCATAGTATACAGCAGCCAAATAATACATGCACTAGAGGACAAGTAGAAATTATAAGATACTAGCAAATTAACAAAAGCACAGCTTGAACTGTCATCTGCATAAACCATAGTACTACTTTGAATAAACTGACTGGAGTTTCTAGCACCATCTTTAAGATTCCTTTCATATGAACTAAAAACATTCAATACAGAGTATTAGCTCTACTTTAATGGCTAAATGATATATTTTCTTACCACATAATGTAGAGAAAAAAAATCAGTATGCCTCAATAATGACAAGGAATAAGATGACGCTCCACATAAGAAAATATGATAAGCATAAGGGGGGAGGAGAGACAAATGAATTTTCTCAAAAAAATCCCAAAATTAGGCTGGGTTTCAATAAATTAAGCATTTGATTTTATCTATGAATATCCAACACAAATTAAGGATTGCTCTTTATGACACATTTTTATAAAATTTGATTTCCCCTCACCCTCCAAAAAATACTACAAAGTTGACCTGCTTAACTCCGTTAAAAAATACCTGGGAGATATAACTAAGTTTTGCAGGACCTATTCTGTATATAATAATCTCTCTCATATACGTAGTCAATTACATGTACATTCTCATACTGTTTAACGTAAGTAAATAAAACAAGATTTAAAAAATTGGAAACAGCTTGAATTCATACACGAAAGTTAAGTATTTGTCCAAAATTATATATTTTCATTACCTCTCAAATTTTGCCTACAACTGAATTTTTAAACCACTGCTTTGTTTTACTCAAATTTTTAATTTGAGGTTAAGTACTCTTCAGATACCTAACAAATCTATTACATATTCAGCTAAAATGACAATTCCAACATTTACATACCAGTTTTATTACTCATCAAAGGTGCAAAAAACAGAATGGTAGATAGCATCTGTTATATTAATTGTACACGTGACAGGTTGGGTCACAGAAACCCCCTTGGGATTGCCACATGATGTGCTGAAACTGTCTCTGAGCCCATTTTCCCTGCCAGCTTGGGACTTCAGAACCCTGTTTGATTGAGCCAGACACACTAGCCTGCTGCAAACACAGACCGAGGTCTGAACCATGCCCCACCAAAAGCTGCAGACTTAACAGAAAACAGCTTAAGAAGTGCTCCTGTCTCTAGCACCCAGATACCCAGTTCCCAATTGGATCCAAACCCCAAATAAATCCATTCCACTCCATTTTAAGCTTATACAGGGTAAACTCATAAATTGTCCGCCCTCTATAACACTGATAGAGAGATATGCACAGCTGTTTGCTCCCCAGGTATTCGTCACTAACTCTGGGTTCAGTAATAAGCAAAAAGTGATTTTATTAAATATAAAAAGTAGAATTTAAGTGGTTCCAAGTACTAACAGACAGAACAAAGTAAGTTACGAAGCAAAATTAAACAAAACATGTAAGTCTAAGCCTAATACATTAAGAAACTGATTGCAGATAAAAATCTCACCCTCAGAGATGTTCCAATAAGCTTCTTTCACAGCTTCGACCCCATTCTAGTCTGGGCCCAATCCTTTCCCCTGGTACAGTCCCGATTCCAGCTCCAGTGGTAGCTAGGGGATTTCTCATGACTGCAGCCCACTTTGTTCTGTTCCACCCCCTTATATAGCTTTGGCACAAGGCAGGAATCTTGTGTCCCTCTGGGTCCCCACCCCTCCTTCTAAATGGAAAAGCACCAGGTTTCAGATGGATTCCAGTACCAGGTGACAGTCACATGTCCTGAGACATCCAAGCCTTCATTCTTCCTCGCCTGACTCACAGGAAAGCTTGCAAGTAAACAGACTCATTACAACCAACTGTCCTAGTTGATGGGAGCAATCAAGATTCCAAGCCACCATTAATGGCTCACACTTTACATAGTTACAATAGGAGTTAAGAGTAACACTTCATATTTCTAGCTTCATATACAAGAATGATATATTTATACAAATAGGATGACCATACTCAGTAGATTATAAAATTTGTAATGATACCTTACAATAGACCTTGTTCATGAAGCATATTCCAGTTACATTATATTCACATTCATTAGCATACTTTATAACATTATATGGAATGCAATGCGTCAGCCCAAAATAACTAAAATTGAAACAAATAAATCATCATAGTGAAATAAAATATCCAATAGATAAATATTCCATTATTTTACATGTTACAGATGAACATTCAGTCTATTAAAAAAAATGTCCATTGTTTTCAGAATAAATTCACCACTACTTTATTTTAATAGATACTGAATGTGCCTAAGATACAACAATCAGTAAAGTTGATCCTTACCCTTAAGTGGCTAAGTCTTATTCAACTCTTTAAAAATGTTTTGTTTATCGTCAAGGTCCAAAACTCCTTGAATGATAGACTTTATTCATCATTCAAATTTTCTTTTTATGGGGGTCCTAAAGCAACACTTTAGATTTAATACATCTATCTGAAGGACTTTAGGGAGACATTTTTCAATCAAATAAATTGAATTTTGAGTTTCAATGTCATTTTGGTTAATGTACCACTCTGATTTTCTCTGATTCTTGACCAGCTACAGCTGGTACCATGAATAACTACATATAGACAATTATTTTACAATGCCTTCCTCCCCCTCCATTTCTTACGCCTCTATTAAATGGAGAAAAAGAAGTACGTTGCTTTATGGAGAAGGTCTCGAAAGGGGGAACGCGAGAAATTGATTCAGTATGTTCAGGGATATTTTGGAGCAGTTTATTAAGTGAGAATTTGGGTTTTAAGAATATTCTCTTTAAAAAGTTTCAGTATCTGTTCCACCTTTGCATGTTATCATCCCCAAAAAATAGGACCACAATAGTAATAAAAGAGAAAGTCTTTCAGACATACTCGTACAATATACTATACAACTAACACAGAGATGCAAGCTACATCAGATTTAAGTGACCATAACTATTCTGGCTTCACTTCCCAACCCTGCCTGGGGATTTGCACTTGTCAACTGATGAAGCGTGACACTAAATAAGAATTTTGGCCAGGATGAAAGAAGCAAGTTTAAGGTTGAAGAAGGGCATAACTGTTTTTTTATGTTAGTGCAATTGTTATGGTGCAGCAACATACCCCCAAACTGCTTCTCAGCACAGCATACCCCAAAAAAACCACCACTGACTCTAAAAATCTGCAAATTGACATAAAAAGTACATGTAAAAGCACACAGAGAAACCTTACTGAACTCAAACTACAGTGCCTATGAAAATACACTGTAAACCAGTCTCACTATGTCCAAACTGTAGATTAATGTAGGAGCCTCAATGCTTTGAGTTTAAATATTTTCCTTAAGTATTTGAATCTATGATGTACTACAGCAAGTCCACGCTATGCATTCAAAATCAGAGAAAGAACATTAACTGAAGTCCTATATCTAGTCAATTACTTGAAGTCTATTTCCTTTCTGGTGTTTTGAGGATATTGCTGGACATAGTCCCTGCCTCATTAGAATCTTAGATGGTATCTGAGGAAGGAGGTAATAAAAAGCCCCTCCATCCATGTACTTCAGTAGGGTGCAGTACAGATCAGCTACCTAATCCTGCTACTGGCACTTTTCCCCACAAAGAGCAGTGTCTACTATATCAGGATGGAGAAAAAAATAAACCAGCTTCAACAAAAGAAATGGGGTCCACAAATAGGAAAATTTCTATCTCTGGCTGTAAATTCCTCTATGACACTAGGATTTTACGTCTAATAAAAAAAAGTTGCAATGAGAGGACAGAAAACTGGAATGTCTTATTGTTGGTTTTATAAAATCAGTGTGCAGGAATTGAAACAATACTTGACAGTGACTTCTATAATTTAATAGATGATAGTTTTCTGTCAAGAGTTGGTTGCTCAATCTGAGTTCTTATTTTAAATTCTAGGGAAAACAACAACTCCATGTAAACAGATTTTGTAGTCTTATCAATGTCATGCTTCCCATACTGATCACATTTACAACCACCTAAGCTTTCATCACTTCAGACAGTTTATAACAAATACATAAGCACAACAAAGTATGTATTGAACTCTTACTAACTTCTGCAAATTTCTAATCGGAAATATAAAAGCAAAACAAAGGAAAATAAAAATTAATAATTAAAAAACAATGCTCTACTGGATTGTTTGCATAACTCCCTCCCTCTTCTCCCTTTTGTATAATGAAAGAGTGTAAAAAAGAAAACCCATCTTAGGGTTAGAGAGATTTCTGGTAAGTTTATTAGCATACAGATAGCTTAAAGTGACCACTCACACTTCTTCAGAATACCAGACCTGATAATTCTGGGAACAGAGGGGGCTCACCCCCACCAGCGAGACCTTGAATGCAGTGTGCATTGTCATGCTGCAAGAAGGCCGCCATTTTGAAGAGCGTGTCATCACATCAGTGGGGGCAGGGAATACTATTTAAAATGGCACCCACTATCCAATACTGGACCAAACATATCCAGTTTGGTCTCAGTTCTAGATGGGGGAAAAACATTAGAAATGCAAGACTGTCTGGTTTAAAACCACATGAACTGACTGCCCAGTGTAGATTTTTTAATTGTTTTAATATTGTTTGTTGTGTAATGCTTTTACTTACAAATAAAATAGGCTTGCATCGGAAGTGATGTGCAGTACCTTATAACTGTGGGAAATTACCCTGTTAGTCTCCATAAGGTCTACTTAAGCAGAGTCTTTTACTAGGAATAAGACAGGGAAGGCAAGGAACTGTTCATCCTGGAGATACACCGGGTCAGATGGGACACAGATGTATCTCTTCACCCAAGAGGTGATGGCCAGGGGAGCCAGACGACAGAGTGTAGGTGCGCCTACTGTTCTACAAAGAGGGAGTGCAGATGCAGTTGCCTTGAATTGCACCTGTATTCCAATACATATGGACTCAATACCCCAAATAAAAATGCACAAACAACGGTGTATTAAAGAAACATTGATTAGTGGGGGGAAAAAAGGAAAGCAGATAGTAAAACAATGTATCATGTATTCAGTTTTTCTATTTTTTTTCATTTATACGTTTCTACAATATGCTACAGAAATTACCACCCTACATCATTACCAGCTTCCAAACAATTAAGCTTAATAATCTACTAGAAACATACTACTAGGCTGCTTGTTGGGCTCATAGTTGAAGGATACAACGGCCTGGTTGTGCTAAAATTAAGCTCACTGGAATTTCAGTACAGGCCCTGATGGAAGGCTATAGCATGAAATTAAGCTAAGCACTAATATACAAAAGGGGGAATGTATTTTTCTCCTCAATAGGAGGACTTTACCATGCAGGGTTTATTCCAATGTGTGGTTGTTTTACTTTTTGGTGGTGGTTTTGCTTTATTTTGGTTTGGGTTTTTTGCACTAAGTATTTAGACTTTGATTTAAAAGGATGGGGTATAAATCCAAATCTACCCCCCTTCCACCCAAAATTAGTGATTTGCTATTTCTTTGTAAAGGGAATGAAACCCAGGATTTCTCGCTCTCATCATTCCTCTGCTCAGCAAATATCTGTGAAACATACTGGCTACAAGTCCCATCCCACTCTAGTGCTGGCACACAAAATACTGTCAGTTACTTTTTTAGCTCAATGAAAGAGATCTGGGATCGCTCTAAAACTTCCAGCCCTACTGTGGGCGTCAATATGCCGCCACGATGGATTTTTTTTCATTTTTTTTTTTTTTTTTTAAGTCTAGGAAGTTACATACAAAAGTATGTTAAAAGATCATTATTACGGATACAATGTCAAATCAAGCACTCAAAAATAAGAAAATGACAGAAGTTAAGTTAACCTCTGCATTAAGTTATGCATCTTAATTCAGCCCCCTTGTGTGAATGCATTATGATACAATCTACTTACATGGTCACATATTTTTGCTGTTGGATTCTTGCCTCGTTCAGTGCTCAGGATGGACCTGCTCCAGGGATCAACCAGGGTTGTACAGCAAAAGAGACTCTTGTCTGTAGGACCCCTCTCCCTTGTTAGCTGCTATTTTCATCTTAAACATTCCGAACACTGAGCCCAAGCTTCAACATCAGAGTTTTGCCATCAAGTTTAACACAGGCAGAATCAAGAGAATCATTTATATTTAATAGTTATCCAAGTGCTGGGTTGTTTTTTTTTTTTCCATTACATCTGGATGAGCTGGCTCTCACATTTCAGCACACATTTTGCTTTAACATGATCACTACTTGTAGCTTAACAGTTTGATGGTTCTTAGCACTGAAATGGCAAACTCTCTTAAGACCACTGTCATTTATACACTGTTGTAACCTGGGAAACCCAGCATTGACGGATAGCTCAGGAATTGTTAGAACACACAATCTGTTAACTGCAGCTCTGATAATTAAACAATATTAAATTTGTACCTTCACACACACCTGAGTTTCCCTCTACTAGACAAGAATAAGCAATGAAGGATTATGCTGAGTTGAAAGCAATAACGTACCAAATTTACAAGAGGAGAAACAGAATTGGCAAAAATTTTCACTCTTTTTTTGTTTAATGGTTAAAGGTTAATTTAGTTTTTTCCACTCGTCTCAGAAGCTAGCATAATTTAGCATTCATCAATGCCTTATGTAAATACTATAGCTGTTGATGAAAAGAACAGGCCTAAGGTTGTATGTACTCATTATTAGTAACGGAGGTCATATAAACAAGTAAATGAAAGACCTCTAATTTTACCACAGCTGAGAATCACAACTTGACAAAAATCCATTTACATAACACTTCACTGTGATTTTCATGGATACTGCTAGTTACACACAATTTTTTGTTGCATGACCACCATATACATGCCAGCATTTCTGAAAGATCAATATGATTTGAAGAAATCTGAAGCCAATTGAAAATATATATATATATTCTTTTTTCAACAGACAAGCGTTGTAATGCAGTATATTGTTTTTGTTTTGTCATAATAGAACACTTCTAAACTCTTCTAACACACAATAAATTACAACTTCATAATTTATTCATCTTCGGATCAAATAATTCTCACAACCCACCATACCCTCTGCACCCCACACAAGAGTCTTCTTTTTTTTTTTTAATTTTAATCTTACTCCACTTCTCAGCAATTCCTAAAAACAGACTCTGAGGTAAAGATTAATTACAAAATACGACCATATGGATTTGCTACTATATAAAAACTATTTTAATAAATAACTCAACATAACACTTGCAGTGGGTAAGGTAAAAACAACATACAATCACTGGAATTCAAAGGAATTCAAAAGGTGGTTGGATCAGCCATACATTTATTGATACATCTTATACCCAAGGAAAGGTAATCTTTGCAAAATGTATATTGGCTCTTTTGACTAGCTATATTAGGGACTCCTCCTGGATTTCAAAAAGTTCTCCAGTTTCAGCACAGCAGCTCAAGTATAATGTGAAGCCAAGATGATCCAGAGTCATATGGCTTTCTATGACTAATTCAATTCAACATGGAAATTACTCTTCTACTCTACTTCCTTCTGAACTAGCTTTGTGATTCACCTCTAAATCCCAGGCTGGGAAATTCTGCGAAAGAGTTTTCCCAGAGAACCTAACCAACTTCTAGGAAAAGAGGTCTGTGCCCTGACACATCTGACTTTCCTGCCACCTGGAAGAGAGAAGAGGAATGTGCTTTTCATTCTCTTCTCCCTTCTTGAATATGGGCTGAGGATTCCCACCACTATGCCCCCCTCCCCAGTCTTTTGCAACTCACAGCTGTTTTAAGGGGTAAATCACAATTTATCTTTCAACAGTTTCATATACACTGCCTATATTCTAAGTGAAGAAAGTAATCAAGTTGGTTGCTCTTAGGTCACAGAAAAGGCAAGAATTCATGTCTCCCAGCAAGAGAAGCAAAGATAGACTTTTCTTTCCCACACTTCGAGAACCACCCCCACACACACACCCCGCAGCTCAGCACTGACTACGCCTGTACTGTCCCTTTCAGACAGCAGTTCAATGAAGCCTTACTAGAGAAGCTGGTGAGTTTCTCTGCTGCTCAGAACATAGCACACTGAAAATGAACAGATCATTATAAAATGCACCGCTGCCCTTCCCACTCATTAGAGCAAGCTGCCTTCTTTGCAATGGCAATTTTTTATTTTATTTTTTTAAATCTTGGACACTATAACCGAACACCTGACTTTCAGCATGCACTGAAGTTTCCCAGATTTGACCTGTGACAGCATCTGGGGGAACAAGTTGCAGAAAAAAGGACTCTGACAACACGCTGCTCTTTCCCAGCGAGTTTTTTCTCTAGCAACTAGCACCATGGTATTAATTTTCCTCTGTACTCAATATAAGTAATAATCCAATTATTTCTGGTAATTACAAGATGGAAGTAATATCTTCTAAAACACAATAAATTAGAAAAGTAGCATTTTCAATATGTACAACTATATAATACCAATTTAGCTTTACCTCCTGTGATATGTAAGAGGCATAACTAAGTTTTTGTACACAATTTTTTAGAAGATCTAAAATGTATTAAATGATTAAATAAACAACCTCCACCAGTAAATACTTTGCAATTGGTATTACTGAAAATGTTATACTAGTAAATAAATGACAATCTCACATATCTGGAGGATTAGATTCGAATGGAAGATTTTTTTTCAGAAGTGTTTGAATAAGGTCAGACTTATATTATATAGCTTGTGTCACAAACACAAAGGGAAGGGTAACCACCTTTCTGTATACAGTGCAATAAAATCCCACCTGGCCAGAGGCAAAACCCTTTCATCTGTAAAGGGTTAAGAAGCTAAGATAACCTCGCTGGCACCTGACCAAAATGACCAACGAGGAGACAAGATACTTTCAAAGCTGGAAGGGGCGGGAACAAAGGGTCTGTCTGTCTGATGCTTTCGCTGGGAACAGATCAGGAATGCAGCCTTACAACTGTTTGTTAGTAAGTAATCTCGCTAGAAATGCGTTAGATTTTCTTTTGTTTAATGGCTGGCAAAATAAGATGTGCTGAATTGAATGTATACTTCTGTTTTTGTGTCTTTTTGTAACTTAAGGTTTTGCCTACAGGGATTCTCTGTTTTGAATCTGATTACCCTGTAAGGTATTTACCATCCTGATTTTACAGAGGTGATTCTTTTACCTTTTCTTTAATTAAAATTCTTCTTTTAAGAACCTGATTGATTTTTTATTGTTCTTAAGATCCAAAGGCTTTGGGTCTGTGTTCACCTGTACAAATTGGTGAGGATTTTTTATCAAGGCTTCCACAGGAAAGGGGGTGTAGGGTTTGGGGGGATATTTTGGGGGAGGACGTCTCCAAGTGGGCTCTTTCCCTGTTCTTTGTTTAACACGCTTGGTGGTTGCAGCATAGGGTTCAAGGACAAGGCAAAGTTTGTACCCTGGGGAAGTTTTTAACCTAAGATGGTAAGAATAAGCTTAGGGGGTCTTTCATGCAGGTCCCCACATCTGTACCCTGGAGTTCAGAGTGGGGAAGGAAACTTGACAGCTTGTTTTCCCGATAAGTATTTCACATGGTGTAACGGGTCTTGAGCAACACATTAGTATCATTTTTATGCTTTCTCTGCTGTACATCATATAAACCCACTAATAATAGCATCCAGGACTTTTTGTGACGGATTCTGCATAGATTTAAATAGATTTATTTGGTCATTGATAATTTACTGAGGCCTCACTCCTCATCAAATCAGTTCAAGTTAGGAGTAGGTTTGTCTCCATGCAGAATCAGACACTGTACTAACTTCCCCCTATGAAGAGGAAAGTATATGGAGGTGCACAGAGAAGAGAATAAATTCCATACTTCATGATTGCAGGCAATATTTATGTTCACAGTGACAAAAGGAAACATGACTGATTGTTAAGTACATGGTGCCTGACAATACAGTCACCACGCAGGCAAAACTCATTGACTTTAAGGGGTCATTGCATGAAGCAGCACGATACCCTGGCATATATTAAATAAAAGGTGTCAATAATATAATTGTACTATGTCCTCTGCCACAGACTGCAAAAAAAAAAATCTGTAAGTCATCATGATGAAGCACGAACTTGCAAAATATTGTAATTAACAAGCAGTAAATATTACCCCATATTAAATCAATGTATCTGATGTCCAACATGGCTCTTGTATTCTCTGACATGAATGGGGGTTGGGGCATCCCCACACGTCATCAGTAGAAGATAGCTTAATGACCATTTGAGTATTTGCTCATTATTATTTTAGTATTTTCTGTATGCATGAGAAAATTAACATGAAAGCAAAAAGAAGCCAGACTATGGCAAACAAATGTACCCTTTTGTCAACAGTTCCTTTATATAACAATTACTTTGTCTGTATTCTTCGCACCCAAAAATAAAACGGAAAGAGCAGTCACAATGCATAGGTATTAAAGAAGATAAAGTGAGGAGTTTATAGCATGCGTTTAGCATACAATTTTGAATAGTTCCTTATTCTTCTTCTTGAGTTAAAGCTCATTTCTTTGAAGAGATTGTTATGAGGAAAGCTGTTTTGCTGAAACAGATTACATTATGACTTACCTGAATCAAGGATTCACTCAGCTTCTTTTCATCCACCTCTAAAATAATATTTTTTATTTCTTCATAAGGCATTCGGAAAGATCCCAGAAAGATTGCTGAAATTAAATAGGAAGTTATTAAAAACAAATAAGTCAAAAGTATGAAGCAACATCATATTTTAAGTAATATTTTTACTGCAAAAACACATTCAGAAATAGGTTAACTATAGGTCAGATTATCTACAGGAAAAAACAAATTTATATAGAAGACTACATAAAGTTTTAGCAAAATAAGTCGGTTATCTCATGACAATTTCTAATGACAAATGTCCACATTCTTAAAAAATAAAAAGGCAATTATATTTTCCCTCCTTGATGATTTGAACTGACAGGCCAAAGACTGAAATAAGTGCAGGGAACTGGACTAGACGACCTAGAGTGACCAGATGTCCCGATTTATAGGGACAGTCCTGATATTTGGGGCTTTTTTTTTTTTTTTTTTTTTTTAAACCTAGGCACCTATTGCTCCCCACATCCTGTCCTGATTTTTCACATTTGTTATCTGGTCACCTTTTGACCCCTTGAGCTCTCTTCCTGTCCTATGATTCTACTCTCTCATACTGCAACACACACCCTCACAAACACTGAAGCAATTTTCTATGAAGGGTGAAATGTCTGCACTGCTACTGTACCTACTGGACGTATGCTGTGAATAGAATATTTCAATCTCTTACTTTCAATCCTGCCCCTTTCACAAAAAGCACTCACATGTATGTGTAAATTGTGCACTTGAGATTGTTAATAATCATTGGGAGCTGGTACTCTATGGCATTGTGTGAGATAAAGTGCTGAAAAAATGCAACATCAACAGCAGTACAACATTTCCCAAAGGGATAAACATGATGTGGGAAAAGACACGTGGCCCTCCTCCCCACCTCTACTGGGGTAGTAGCGGGGCCAGTACTGAGGTGAGCACATGCTGTATACTTTTAAAGCCTAACACAGCTCTGAGGCTCTCAAAGAAATTTAAGATGAGTTAGCTGAAATATCTCAGGGAAGCCCCATTGCTGTGTGGCCCCTGTGCTAATCTATACTCTTCCAAATGGATTTTGGACTTAAAAGTCATCAAGTAGTCCTGATAGGCTACCACAGTTGCAACCATCTGAGCTGCAATAACTTGAAGGGGTGTGTCAAGGTTCCTCCCCCACTCTGAACTCTAGGGTACAGATGTGGGGACCTGCATGAAAACCTCCTAAGCTTATTCTTACCAGTTTAGGTTAAAACTTCCCCAAGGTACAAATTAATTTTATCCTTCGTCCCTGGATCTCCACTGCCACCACCAAACTTTAACTGGGTTTACTGGGAAACGTAGTTTGGACACATCTTTCCCCCAAAAATCCTCCCAACCCTTGCACCCCACTTCCTGGGGAAGGTTTAGTAAAAATCCTCACCAATTTGCATAGGTGACCACAGACCCAAACCCTTGGATCTGAGAATGAAAAAGCATTCAGTTTTCTTACAAGAAGACTTTTAATAGAAGTAAAGGAATCACCTCTGTAAAATCAGGATGGTAGATACCTTACAGGGTAATTAGATTCAAAACATAGAGAATCCCTCTAGGCAAAACCTTAAGTTACAAAAAAGACACACAGACAGGAATAGTCATTCTATTCAGCACAATTCTTTTCTCAGCCATTTAAAGAAATCATAACACATACCTAGCTAGATTACTTACTAAAAGTTCTAAGACTCCATTCCTGTTCTATCCCTGGCAAAAGCAGCATAGACAGACAGACACAAACCCTTTGTTTCTCTCCCTCCTCCCAGCTTTTGAAAGTATCTTGTCTCCTCATTGGTCATTTTGGTCAGGTGCCAGCGAGGTTACCTTTAGCTTCTTAACCCTTTACAGGTGAGAGGATTTTTCCTCTGGCCAGGAGGGATTTTAAAGGGGTTTACCCTTCCCTTTATGACAGGGTGTCAAATCAGCTTGTCAGAGAAGAGTGTCTCAGATCAGTTTCTACCAGTGACCCAATGTGGCCAAAGTTTCTACCTGAGGTTGGCTTCTGTGCCATCATTTTCAATACTGGCTCCATGTAGACTTCAACATTAACCGTGCCTTGGCACAGTTGTGTCAAGGTGAGCCATGTCTGTGCTAACACGAACACCCTGGCCATGATATGGCTCTCCATCCCATCTGACAATGTCGTCACAGCATCATGTGGTGTTCTCATGTGGCTACACAGTCCAATCTGTGAGAAGCAAGATCCTGAACAGATGTCACAAGGGAACATGCAGTTTCCCACTGAATACTTGACAGGATGCTTGGCCTTTTTTTAAAAATCAGTTTTTCCACATCTATCTTCTTCAAAGTGTTTACAACCTTCATTGATAGTTGCTCTTCATTATGTGTCTGATATCAAAATTTATGTTGAATGAGCTAAGATTCTATTTAAACATGTCAAAAATATTTTCATTGACCACCCCTCCTGTGCTTTCTGAGAAACCTTTCTTTCGGAGTCTATCATCACTCATTCTAATAACATGACCAGGCCATAAGGTGAGCTTTGATAATTATTGCTTTGATACTCTTTCAACTATGTTAATATTTGAGCCTGTCTCTCAATAATGGACTTTCAAAATAGGAGAGAGACAGCACATGTGACCAACACAGAGGGACCGTCCTCTACACTGACCTAGCTGGGGATCAAGCTAGATGCATAGGCTGGTATACTGCAACTCCCTCAGGATAAGCTTTGGGAGATACTGGGCTTAATTAGAAGAGGTAGAGGGGCAAAGAAAGTTACACTCTGTGAACTGCAGTCTAGTCACAACTTTCCCTGCTCGGTGGTAGCCCTGGGGTTAGCAGTGACCACTGCAAGCATAGAAAGACCTCACCATTTTAAAAGAGTTATTAGAAAGATGGAGGAGGATTTCATCCCCAGGGTGTGGGGACAATTTCTGAGCAATTTTAATGGAGTGTCATTCTGAAGGGAATGTATGAATAATGGAGGTTGATTTTAAGATCTACTCAGATGCTTTGGAAGGGATGGGTTTTGGGATATTTTACCAAAGCAGATAGTTCACCCAAAAAATGGTTCTCCACCTGGATGGTAACAGGGATAGTGCAGAGTATAACATTCCTGGAATTTTTCTTGTTTAGGTTCCAGTGGTTATTTGGGGAATGGAGTTTGCAAATAAAAGGGCTTGTTTCTGGTGTGACAACATAGCTGGTATACGTTATCCATCACCAGTCCTCCAGATCACACAAGGTTATGTGATTGGTAAGGGCATTTGTACTACCATGTTTAAGCATTAGCATCTATTTCTCTTCCAAGCATGTGCCCAGGGTTGATAATAGCATAGCACATGCACTGTCTCATTTTCAGATGGACAGATTTTGGGATCTGGCACCAGGAGCCAACAAGGAACCCGAACAAATACCACTAACTATGGAATCTTGGCATATGATGGTTGTCAGTGTAGCACAGAGATCGGTATCTCCGCAAACATTGCAGAGTTAAATTCTGTGCAATTCCAGGATCTGGAAGGCCTGTCACCAATATGGCCCATTGCAGAGAAATATATGCTGCAGTGCATGGTTTTGTTAGCAATCCAACAGCTGGCATCTTCAACCATCTCTACTCACCTGTCAGCCCTTACATCTGTCAATGGCTAAGCTGTTACCCAGTGTTTTAGTTCAAAAGTTTAGAGTGGGGTGGTCTGGAAGCACCAGCCGGAGTGAGGATACATGTCATTCCATCACCGTTAACACACTTAGGGATCTGATGTAGATCCTGAAATCCATACGTGAGGCTGTGGACAGGAGATGGCCTTATTCAGGCTGGCATTTGTGGCAGCCTTTTTTGGAGCTTTTAAGATCAGTGAGCTAGTAGCTGGATCCTGTAAGGATTCTTCTGGCAGGTCTTTGGAACTGAGGGATATACACTGGAAGGGGTGATTGGTTATATTCACCTGGAAGTCGTCAAAAATGGATCAAGGGGGCGAGAGTGAATCCACTATTCTACAGGAAGGTGGCAAGCCTGGGATCTTCCCTGTGGAGGCTGCGAGGGCACACGTGGCAATAAGACCAGGGAGGATGGGCCTCTCTCATATGGTTCCCTCTCATTCAGGATTGGGGCAGCAACAGCAGTCGCCCAGCTGAGTATGGGAGCTAAAGCAATTCAGGTAATTGGGCATTGTCATTCTGAAGCTTACAGAATGTATGTGAGACCGCAGGTGGGGAATCATTGTTACTTTTCCATTGTGTTTTCATTCCATATGTGCGTAGATGGGCCAGGCAGATAGTGGTATGGTTCTGCAATTCCCCACCACCACCTCCACAACGACCACTTGGCCTGGGAATATGAAGGGGACTTGCTCCTTAAGGAATTTATCAAAGCTGCCTTTAAGAATCAATGCACAGCGACACGTCATCCTGCCACTAAGTATTGAGGCCACAGCTCTACCTTAAATCTCAAAACCGAATTAAAAGTAGCTTGGTTTTCACAGGTAATTACCACCTCGAGCTACCACTAAATTCAATGGGATGGCGGGGGGGGGGAAGAGGAGGAAGACAGGAGACAGAGATAAGACCAACTGTTTAGGTCAATTGGTTCTGTGTCATGCGGCTAACTTTAGGTGACCAAGTCATAAAGTTTTGGCCTGATTGAGCTCTTAGCCCATGACAGTTAGAAAATGAGAACCTACATGTTTCTCAGCAGTACTAATTAATAACGTATTTTTTCTGTAAGCCTGCACATATTTTGTTGCTACATTTTTAAAATACTTTCCAAAAATCCTCATTAAGTAGAATTATATAGGGTCAGATTGCAAGGCTATTCTTGACGTGGGCAATGAGGCAGGCATATACTAGCGTTATCATAGATGGCAGTAATAGATTCTTTACTCCAAAAATGAACAGAATTGTATTGGGCAGAAGTATCTGCCCTTGCTTTCAGGGTAAATTATGCTGGTTTAGTGAAAATAATGGTAAAGAACAGACATAATGATAATAACTAAATGTTTTTGTTAACCGATTTAAATATTAAAGATTCCCCAGTTTAGGATAGGACTTGCAGCCTGCACAGGTATTAACTGGGGACTTCCAAACACAAATGTGTGAAATACTTCAAAGCTTCTCCATGTGTTAAATTCAATGGGTAAAGCTTTTCATTTTAAAATGTTTGTTTTAACATTTCCTATTCCACACATTAAATGAATCACTGCATCAATGTACATACCTCTTGCTTTATATAAATTTTGCAAATTCACAATCCAAGTAATTCTCAACAATTATTCCACCCTTCATAGAAAGGTTTAATGGCAGTAAGACCTTGCATTACTAAGATTTCATTATATTTCTGAGACACGTAACATTACATTTAGAAGTACATATCTACTATGAAGTGTTACTTAAACAATTAGTACAAATTTACTTATCTAAATGAAATGCGTTTTGTGATTACTAGCTCTCCTATTCTCACTTGCTCTTGTGCTCTTTTAAACAACAGGTCACACAGTCATTAGTCTGAATTAGTTCTGTGGTACAATAACAATAAGTCAAAATGGGATGTGCTTTAGATGGCTAGAGGGGCACAGCTATTGAGAGACGAGTCCAAGTTTTTTCATGAGTCATGCTATCACAGAGTCCCAAACAGCAGCTCCTAAGAAATTTCCCCAGAGGGAGATGGAGTGCAACAGAAAATGAAGTTATTTACCTGTAACTGGAGATTCTTTGAGATGCATGGCCCCTACCTGTATTCTGCTGACGGTTATGCACATGTGCCGGGAGCTGGAGCTTTCAGTGTTCGACAGTCCGCACAAGCATCCTATGCAGCCTCATGGTTAAGCCTGAGGTGATAAAGGATGCAGCAGGCAACTGGCATCTCCAGTTCCTTCTCTACCACAGATCTATGGGATCCACAGCAGAGGGTAAGTACGGTGCATTTGGAATTCTGATAGAGACCACACATCTTGAAGAACCTCCAGTTACAGGTAAGTATGTTCATTTTCTTCTTTGAGGGATAGTCCCTATTGTATTCCACCAAGAGCAAGTAACCAGCACTACCTATGTGGGAAGATAGTGTAAGGAGACTGCGGAATGGAGAATTGCTGCTCCAAATGCATCACCCATGGCAGAATCATGCACTAGAGCAGTGTGTGTGGAATAAGATGTGTATCGAACACCACATGGCTACTTGCACATGTCTGCAAGGGGCACACTGTGGAGTGCGGCTGTAGTTGATGCTTGTGCTCTCGTAGAATGGGCCCAAATCTCTTTGGGAGGATTGTCCCAATAATTGATAGCAGTGCGTAATGCACTCTGAGTCCCACTTGGAGATTCTCTCCGTGGAAATGGCTTGCCTTTGAATCTCTCTGCTATGGCTACTAAAGCAGAGGAGATTTCCGGAAGGGCTTTGTCTAATCAAGATGAAAAGCCAAAGCTCTCCGAACATCTAACAAGTGAGACCTCCTTTTTCCATTAGAGGTGTGAGGCTTGGGGAAGAAGGTATGTAAATGTATGACTTGACTGAAGTGGAACTCGGAAACCACCTTGGGTAGGAACTTAGAGTGAAGACGTGAAGAGACCTTGTCTTTATAGAAAGTGCTGAAGGGGGAGAAGGGTTAGCTACCATGTCTCCCAACCCTCCTAGCTGATGTAATAGCTATAAGGAAAGCGACTTTCATGGAAAAGAGAAATAGCGAGCAGGAGGGAGTGGTTGTCAATGAGGTGAGATCCCATTGGGGGGTGTCAAGGCTGATTCCCCACTCTGGCACTTCGAGTACAGAAGGTGGGGGCCCGCAAGAATTCTAAAAATTAATACTGGCCACTCCAGGCTTGTATTAAACTCCCAAGGTTACAGCTTCTCTCTGACCTTGGATGGGTAGATGCTGCCACCACCCAAATGCAAAAAAACAAACAAACAAAAAAACCCTTTTGAGAACCCAGGAAGGCGCACTTGGGAATTCCTTCCTGTGGGGTAGCCTCAAGCTCTTTCACTCCCCCAGCTTTATGGCTCAGAGTGCTTAATGGCAGCTTTATGGAACTGAGTGCTAGTCCCGAGTCCTTCAGAAAGAGGAAATACCCCAAGGGTAGTGGGATGCCCATCGCTTCGGGGACAAGGCCCTGTCGTGTAGCCCAGGAAGTGAAATGCATCCATTTGGCTCAATATGAGCACCTTGCGGAGTCTTTCCTGATGCTTCAAAGGACACTTGCACTGGCAGAGAGTACTCCTGAGCTAGTGGACGTAGCCATCCAAAAACCAAGCCATCAATCGACGGGTGTGCAAGTTGGGGTGTCTGAGTCTGCTGTTGTGGTGAGTAGCTCTGGGAACAGCCAAAGCATGAGTGGAAGGTGCTTCAACATGCAGAGGAGAAGTGGGAGCCCGAATTGGTAAGGCCAGCAGGGGGCGATCAGGAGTTGCTGCTTTCTCTCATCTGACCTTGTGGACTACTTGTGGTAGGAGGAGCCAGGTGGGGGCGGGGGGAAGCATAGCATGTGCAGTCCCACCAATTCATGGTTAGGGCATCCCACAGAGACTGGGCTCTGATTTCTCTCCTTGAACAATATTGGGTGCATCTGTTGTTGTTGTGGAATGCGAGAAGATCCCTCACTGGAGTTCCTCATCAGTCAAAGATGTCCATGACTGCAGAGTCACGAGGGTGGAGCAGGGGTGTTGTAGCTTGGAATACTCTGAAGTCACCTGGATGACCAATGAGTTCGGTAGAGAATGAGAGAACAGGAACACTGACCCTTTGGTAGGGACACAGTATTACTTCTCAACCCCTTTCAGGATGTGTGGATGTGTGGCTGGGGTATGCCAGTGCATGCCAACTGGAGGATGTCACCACTGGTTGGTAGGACCACACTCATTGGTATCAAACTGTGTAAGATGTCAAGCAGCTGGTGCTGACTGTCTTGTACCTCCTCTAAGGGGATCTATAGGACATTGGCTATTCTCCACAGCAATTCTTGGAACTGGTGATAGTTGTCCAACAGAGAGGAGGGGATTGAAGGAGTGGCTGCATCTGGAGAAGATGAGGGATACCGGTGAAGTTGGGCTAACCAGCATGTCAACCAACACTGTCGGAGCACCTACCTGACAAGGGTTGTGGTGGCAACGTGGAGAAATTCTCCTGAACCTAGTGGGATCTTTCAGAGCATGAATATTGGGGCCACAACCCAGTTGACCTGCTGTTGCATAGCCTGGGACCACAGTGCCAGATAACAACTATGTGGATACGGTAAGGTGGAGAACTACCATGGTGCCACTGGAACATTCCAGTAGTCATGCTTCCAGAACGAGAGATATGGACACAGTGTCAGACATCCGTATCGTCTGAATCAAAGGAGTCAGAATTCTCACCAAATGGTGGTACTGTCGGAATTACTGGAATAGAAGGCAGCAGGGACATAGCAGTCGAAAGGTCCCTTCCAACTGGTGGTAAGATCGGGGCTCATGGAGACGGCAGTCCCTCAGGTGCAAACAACTCATGGACACTCAGGGCTCTTCCCAATCTCCCGGGGTATCCGTTCTGGAGGGAACTGCATCTATCTGGAGACTCACAGTTCCCGGGACACCAGTGGAGCTGGAGGAGATGGAGTGGCAGGATCTGTAATTGATACCGGCAGATCCAGCAATCAGTGCATCCATTTCTCGGTCTCGTGAGACATGGAGTATGGCCAGAACTCATGGACAGTGCCAAATCCTTCACAGACTTGGAGTAAAACTTACTGTCATGCTTAATATGTGCATGCTTCCTTAGTTCATGGCTATGCTCCGGTGTGAAGTCCTTAGCATTGGTCCTGGTGAAACACTATGGGGGTTCTGCAGTATGGGGAGCATTTTCACCTGTTCAGGCTGACGTACAGAGTGGGTTCCCTAGCCATGAGCCGAAGCCGGTCTCATGGCATCCTCCATAAAGTCTCTCCTGAGGTAGAGAGTCTGGTTCTCTTGAGTACGGTCAGGAAAGGAGAGGCAGACACTGCACGTGGCTATGATATGGGCTTCCCCCAAGCAGTACAGAAAGTGCTGGTGCTCATCACTGATGGAAAATGAGAAGGAGCAGGCAGTACAGGTTTTGAACCCCAGCAACTCTGGCATAATCCAGTACCCAATCCCGGGTACTAGGGGGAAGAGGGGAAGGGAGTAGTCTGGCAGAAAACACCATTTAAATGGCGCCCCAATTTCTAAATCTGCTACAAAAAAGGTGGAATCAAACAAAAAAATACAGAACAAACAATAAATCTGAACTATGAACAGTTTGGATATTTTTGTAAACTTTTGGAGTAGAAACTCCAACTCAGAACATGTGGCGGTGAGAAGGAACTGGAGACACCTGCAGCCTGCCGCACCTTTATCGCATTGGGCAAAATCATGAGGTGGCACAGGGTGCATATGCGGACTGCCAAACAACATTACTTTCAAAAGGTCAGGGTGCATTGTGTGCACGCATAACCCTCAGTGGAATACAATTACTCAAAGAACAAAGTCTACCAACTGTAAAGAGCAGTAAATCTTGAGTGAGTTTTGACTGGAAATGTGCCTAGACCTGAAGAGAAAGCCATTTGAAGTAGCTACTTCTTTGACTCTCTTTTTCCTCTTAAGAGCCTATGCCTCGACCCACAGAAGTGACTGCAGACTTGTTGAGAGAATGCAGTTGTGCTCCTATTTCCCCACTGCATGAGTCTGGAGAATTGTCAAAACCATTTTGCTACACTGCGTTTCACGCAATATAATGCATTATTTGTCCAGAGTTCAGCAACAAGCAGATGAATAAGGAACTGGGTTCTGCAGAACAGCTGCAGCATCATGAGGAAAATAAATGTTTATTTCCTTTTATTATTTTCCTTGTAGACTGAAAATGACAAGATAAGAGGGGGAAGGGGAATTAACACAACAACCAGTTAAAGCTCGTTTGCAAGCTCATTTTTCTGCTTATCGGATAAATGATTTAATACTACTTACACAGATTCTGTGCTGTTTTTCCATCCAAGATTCTTAATTCTTTAACTCGTTTCTTTGGCAGAACTACTTTCTTTTCTTCTGTATCATCTACTGCCTTTTTAGCTGTAAAATAAATGTGTACATATGAATTTCTAATTCACCAATAATAGTTTTAAATTTTTAACAGATACAACTTCATTTAAGACACTAATGCTACCTTAGAGGGGAAAAAATAACTTCTCAATTTTTCTTCAGTTCAAGGGAAAAGAAACACGTTAGCTCACAATAAGATCTTCTCAAACACAATGGCAAATAAAACAAAATTAAAAAGCAGTAGAAGGGCCATACAGAATTTACGAACTGAAATTTGATAGGACACTGGGATGTATACTTCCACTCTTGCAAAAATACTAAAATCACAGAAACTGGTTGTTTTCTCAGTTTTTCTTTTTTTTTTTAAATCCAACACATTCAACAATAAACTCTCCAGTGATTCAATACAGGTCAAAGAAGATGAGAGCTATCTGCTGAAGCACCGCCATTTCCTGTACCGTCCTGAACCCATCAGTCACAGACCAGTTTTGTTTATGAGATCTAATGACAATACTCTCAAAACTGTAGGCATCTACTACATTTTTAATAATTTAATTAAAATTATGAATACCGTTGCTGTAATGCATAAAATCAAATCACAACTATTATGAATATTCTAGGTTTTGGATTAATACATTTGCTTATCTGACTGGAAGTTTTATATTTGGAACTTATAAAATGATATATACTAACACACACATTTAAATTTTAAACACGTACATACGAACACTTTTTTGCATAACTGGACAAATATTTTTCATGCAAATTTCACAGGTACCAATTAAATTAATCTTAAATTCTATCAAGCAAATGCACACACATGGCTTTCTTTATATCTGACGGTCCTTAGAGGTAATACAAAAAGGAAAAAAAAGGTTTGTAGATTTGCTTTTTAAGATGCTTAAAGGTGGTCTCTAAAAGTTCGTTGTTTGTTTTTCAACTTTAAGAAATTCATAATTTTATTATTCTGGAAGACAATAATGAATGCCAAACTAATGAAATTATCTTATCACAAAACACACATGGTTGACAACTGAGCAACGGAAAAGAGAAGGCACATTTAGTCGTTCTGTGTACAACTTGCTCTTTGTTTGTTTACACTTTTTGAATTTCCAGTGACCAATGAATGTTTGGAAGAAAGCAGGTTTCTATCAAAAATGCAACACTTCACCTCCTTCAACTGTAACATGGGAGTGAACACCACACTTCTTCCAAGAGCCCTCTACCCGAAAAAAACCCAGCAAAACAAAACACTTTCAGGAAAACCAGGACACAACCGCAAAAAATCATTTAACCTAGCTTGCACCCTTTTCTAGGTCATCTTTAAAAATTATGATACAAATATTTGTCCATTTGAGATTAGAACGTCAATGCCTTCTGAGACATAACTGAAGGATACAAATCAAGAATGAGTAACTGTCACCTAGGATCTGATCCTACAAACACTTCTACACATAAGTAACGTTACACAACAGAGTAGGTCCATTGAGCACAATAGCAATGGCCTACTCCCATGCTTAAAGTTACTCAAGTGTTCATATCTGCAGAATCAACAATTCAATTAGTATATAATGATATCAAAAGCAGGATTTAATTTTACAACTATCAGTCACCAATAGACTTTTATTGGCTATCACCTCCCTCTCTATTCAATTGAAAGCCTTCCCCAGTGTCTGGGGGACAATCTTGTCCCAATAACTGCCCCACTTCCCACTGCTTCCGTTCCTGTAGTGAAGTTATATGGATCTGCATTTCCAAAACGTCATAGTTACTTGTTTTCAGGATCAGGAAGGAATTTTTTTCCAGTCGGGCCAAATTGGTGAAGATCTGGTGGGGTGTGTTATGATGCGTTTGATATATTTTGGGGGGGGGGGGGTAGGGGGGAGTGGAGGTTTGGTTGTGTGCGTGTGCGCGCGCGCATTCCTTGCAGCACTGTGGAGCAGTTAGATTAAAAGGAAAAAGAACGGGAATTTTAATATTAAGAGATAATGTACAAATGTTTTGTTCATCATAATTTGCAGCCAATGTCCAGTGAAAATAAAAAGGGCCAGATCCCAGAGTTAAATGAGACCCGGGATTTGGCTGGTAGATCTTTTGTCTGTAGGAAGAAGGGTAAATCTTAAAATTTCACAGACAGAGGCTCCCCTGGCTACCTCCCTCACAGATGGAGGGCTAGAGTATTCAGAAGTGAGCTGAGTCCTAGAGATAGGCTGAAAAGAGTCTACTCTGAATCACTGGTTATATGGTTGGAGCCCTGTAACTCCACACAAGATCCAATTAAATGATGGTGCAAGAGAAGGGGCTAGCATAAAAGCACCCCTCATCTATTGTTAAATTAAGAAAGTTACTGCCGGCAGTTTAAATCAATTTTGTCGGTCATTTACCTACATGTCTTGATCAATATTTGTAAATTGTCATCAGAGAGTCTACTCTGCCACTGCATTTGCTCCTGTTTATTATATGGTAATGCACATTATCCACAGGTTATGCTTGGAGAGCTCTCTTGGGAAAGTAATGACAAATATTTACTCCTCAGACAGTAATTTAATAGTTAATATCCATGCAAAATTTTAACATTCACATTGTAGCATAAATCTGTGGCTAGTAAAAGTACTGTGGTAAGGCAGTCATTCCAAATTTTCAATAATTATTAAAACTAACAACTCAGGTAAGTAGCAGTAATTACTCTACTAAGTAACATATTTCTACTACATTTTCTTATTTCTTTCAAGTCAAATATTTTATATAATATTGTGTTAAAAATTCATTAGTTTTGCACTGATGCGTGGGTATCAGCATAAATAAACTAAACTTGGTTATGATCCTTTCCCCAGTCTAGTTTAGTAAAACTGTCCTTTTGTAATGTTTGTGGTTACAGCACTCCCCTATTAACTTATATCCCAGTAGGTACATGCAACACGACAAGTTGTTTAGCTGCTATATGTAACCAAGATTAAAATGCAGTTTAACAAAGTAACATTGAATGATTAATACAGTAACAGCTAAACATTAATCAAAAACCTAGAGATTGCAACCCGGTAGCATTTCCATTCATCTCTATTATTTATACCATTATGCCTTATATTTGAAAGAAATCTGTAGGTTTAAAAAAAAAACACTTATTTGAATGTGTGTGTGGGTGTATATACACACACGCGCGCGCTACTGGAGATAAGGATATTGTTAAGTCCTCTGCTGCCATTGCTTTTTGCATTCTCTCCCCCTCCTCTCCCTTCACTGAGACAATATATTGTGCATTAATAGGATGTGTCACTCAGAGAATTAATTATATTTCATTATTAGTTACATTGATTAAGTGTTGCTCAAGTTACCATGGCAACCTTAACATATATGTTGAATTATACACCAGTAGGTGCGTGCTCAGTGAGTTTAAGTAGTATAAACATATTTGCATCTGCAGTAAAATACATAGGATAGATTTATGTCAGTGATCTTAAATGACAATGTAAATTAATGGGGAAAATATAAACAAATGATTCTCTATTCTAGCTGGACTGCAAAGGAAATAAGCATAATTTTAATTTTAAATCCTATTAAATACCCTTTACTATGGCATCTTGACATCTCCATTTAATTTAAAAATTAAAGAAATCTACAAATGGATGACAGTAAAATTCTGAGATTATCAAACTTTTTCAGAGTGTAGATTCTGCCCTAATAGAGACAGTTTCTCAGACATCTCTCCCATTCAGTTGTGTGGACCACTTTCCTCTTTCATTCTTCTTACAACATCCCCATGGAAACTACAGCATTTGCATAAATGGAAGATAATATTAGAGAAGTAGTGTATATCTAGCTTCCTTTTGATGGAAAAAAGGAGTGACCACATAATAAGCAAGCTCTTGAAATCCCATGCATATACTATGGTAAGTATGAATAAAATCATGTAGGAACCTTCACTTTGATCATGGATACATTACTTTTTTTTTTTGTTTTAACTTTGTGATTAAGAAATGTCTGTGTCAGATGTTATACTAACATGCATTGTTGACTTCAGCTTAATACAGTACTTGTTGTGGACCACATATGCAATGTGTCAACAAAATGTATCTGAAATAAACTGAATTCATGAAACAAGAGCAAGGTCAGACATTTCAACAAAGGCAATTTTATTTTTATCTTGTAATTTCCGTAGTTTTTGAGCATGGTGAATCTTTTGACAATGTTTTCTGCAACAGCCATTACTTTACTGCAATCTTTACATGTGTGCTTGTGTATGCACATACACACAATAGTTGAAATATATATAAAACATGTATACAAATGTTAAAATATAATACTTAGGAAGGAAGATGTCTTTAGACTCAATGAGTTGCAGTGCAGAGATATATTTATACACACACACAAAACACTAAAGTCTGAAATCAGATTTCTTGTGTCAGAGAAAAGGTTGCTATACAAATTTTGATTTTTTATTCGTACTCATGTAGAGTACTGATTAATATGTTAAAAGAGAAAGAGGAAGTGATTTATAAATTCTGTGTCAGACCCTTATCTCAGGGTTTCCAGTACATTAAATGTTTGTGTTATTTAGAATCCTAAATTCATTCTGAAACAGTGTTTGTGTTATAATTTTATACTAACTCTTGTTTTTGTAATTTACAAATATATCTGCCAAAAGGGATACTGCATTGAAGGAAGTGAATATAATTTTTACTTAACCTGAAACCTATTAATCAAAAACTGAACAAAAAGGGGGAAGAAGCATTTGTTCAGAAAACATATTTCAACAAAAACAAAATATTCATAGATATGTTGAAAATCAGGGTAATTAAGAAATTAGCCTCATTCTGAGTGTTATTAAAACAAAAGCAGGTTACAGTAAACAAGCATTCATTGTTTCACTTGGTTGAATGCTGATTTATACATTAATTATTCTTCACTGGCAAACTCCTTTATTCAAAATACTTGGTTCTCAAGAAAAAAAAAAACCATAATGAAATGGACAGCATGAGATTAATTTTAAATGGAAAACAATACTTTTTTTTTGTTTAGTCGCTTTAAAGATAGATTTCCCTAAATTGGGATGAGTGGAACCTTTCTTAATTAATTCACTAAATTAATTCACTTAATTATTCACTAAAAGACCAAAAGAAACGTATCTTTTAACTTCTGCACATCAGTGCCTCATAATGTCTACACATATACAGTGATTTCACTTTTTTATTCTTTGCTTCTCTTCACTCTCTGCCTCAACCAGAAAGGGAGAGAGAATGCGACTCAAATCAAGGAAAATTAAAAGGTTCAGGTGTTGGGAAAGGCCAGCAACAACTCTTTCCAGAACAACAAAGAGAGAGTCTAAATTAAACATGTTGGTAAGCAATCAAGATTTTGTTTTCATTTGGTGTTATGTTCTATTTTGTGAGTAATAATGTATTTGTTTATCAAAGCTGGAGGAAAAAGAGATGATGCAACCTGCTGTAAGAGATTGTTTTCCATTCCGTTCTTCTATGTTATGTACTGCATGTACATAAAGCATGTGTCTTCAGTGATACCTACATCTGTGAACTAACTAATATATCCCACAGAAAGAACTATTTCCATTTTACACCTGTTTAGCATATGAAGACGTAACAATGACATTAGTCAAAATGTTCTAGAAGTTCAAAATATATAAAACAAGATTAATGGTACTAATCACAAGGAACATACACAAACATGTTGTAATGGTTCAGAGACCTAATTAAGAGGAGGGAAGGAGGTTACTCTAGTAGTTGGTACAAAAATCTGTAAGCACACATGGCTTTTGGAAATTAGCAGTTGCATGTTAACTAATATACTTGTACACCTGTTCACTCACTCAATTACAGAACACCATTAAATGTTACCACTACAATATGTTTAGAGGCCCTAACAGCATTAAATAAGATTTTATATTTTACCCTCTGAGTTGACATTTTCTCTTTTTCTTTAAATTAGTTGGTTTTAGAGTTTATAAAAGGGATTCGGAGTGCAGCCTAAAACAACATTCAGCACAGTGAGCATCCCTTCAACTTCTCAGACAAACACTATGTTAAGATGGCATTAAAGTTGAGATCACATCAGCATAACAGTTTGATTGATTGACGCATAAGTGTTTGTACTCCCAATATAAAAGAAGATCGTGTTTTAGAAAGAACAGTTACTTACATTACAGTAATTGTGGTTCTTGGAGATGTACTGTCCACACAGATTTCACTCTTGATGTGCTTGTGCCCCAGGCACACAAAATCAGATTTTTGAATAGCAGTGTTCAGTGTGCTCTGGGAGCCTTCACAACCAATGAAGCTGAGGCGATAAGGGTCAGAGTGGTCTCAACCACTTCTTACTTTTTTTACCAATGAAGAAGTCCTTACAGAAGGATTAAAAATTAGCAGGTTGTGGGATCCATTTGGACAACACATTTTGAAGAACAACAATTTCTGTAAGGTAAGTAAGAGTTGTTTCTTTGAACAATTGAATACACAGATTCCACTTTTGTTGATTAGCAGGCAGTATACAATGCCTCGAGATGAGTAAAAAGGAATCCTATGTGAAGATCAACCGATGGACCACTGTACCGAAACTTGCATCTGGTCTAGAGGCCAGACCCAGAAGACTTGAGAGTTCCTCATAGGGATTCTTGCCTAAATTGTCTGACCCATTTCCAGGGTTATCCATGGTGAAGATGGGTCAGAGTCTAGCAGATATGCTCTGTTCCTCTGAAGACGCTGAAGAGAATTCTTCTTTCATAGGAGTGATTTGGACAAGTGTCCTCTGCCTATTAAGGGCTATAGTTACTTATTTCCTCTCTTCATCTGACCAAGGCTAAAGATGCCAGTACCAGTCCCCTAGCTGAATCAACCTGTGCTGAGAACAGTCTTGGTGCTATCTTCCATCCATACCCATGAGTCCAGTTGCTGGCACTGATGTGCTCAGTGTAGGCATTCTCAGTGCAGTCACCATAGGTACAAACTTATCTGGCACCAGGACACTCAATGCCAAAAAGAGGTATGCCGACTGAGTGCTACTGAGGGGGAAGGGAAGAAGGTGGCACAGTGTTTACTATGTGAAGTGATCATCGGTGCCAATTTCTGTAGCTCTGCCTTGAGACTTTGGAATGTTGGAGCATTGGGGGAGGATTTTTATTTCCTCACAGGGGAGGGAGATTTGTATCTACCCTGGTCCTTGAAGTGGTGATTTTTACAGCCACTTTTTGAGTCAACACCAAAGCAAAAGAATGGGACCTCTGAGTGTGCTATGAGCTCTGGGTGACATGAGAGAAGTGTGACTAACTAGGTGGAGATCTCTCCAACTGCTTATTGGGATCAAAAAATGTCTGATGTTTCTAGAAGATGCAGCTGCAGTCTACCTTTTCAGAACACAAAAATAGCCATACTGGGTCAGACCAATGGTCCATCAAGCCCAGTATCCTGTCTTCTGACAGTGCACAATGCCAGATGCTTCAAAGGGAATGAACAGAACAAGGCAATCATCAAGTGATCCATCTCTTGTCATCCAGTTCCAGCACCTGGCATTCAGACACCAAGGGACACCAGAGCGTGGGGTTGCATCCCTGATCATCTTGGCTAATAGCCATTGATGGAACTATTTTCTTTGAACTTATCTAATTCCTTTTTTTTTTTGATCCAGTTATAGTTTTACATCCCTTGTCAAAGAGTTCCACAGGTTGACTGTGTGTTGTGTGAAATAGTTTCTTGCCTTCAGAGTGTGCTTTGAAAAAGATTTGCATACTGAGCAATGCTCAGAAACATGTTCTTCTAGACATAAAAGACATCTCAAGTGCCCATTGCTTACAGACACTGATATGTCTCAGGTCTGATCAATCTCAAATCCTGCAGACATAACGTTGACAATTGTGGTTCTATGTGCACAGGCAAGGAACCCTATCTTGCCCATAACATGAAGTAATACTTTATATAAACCAACTGGTTGAATTAAACTTAGGCATACGCTTACCACCATATTGGCCAGATGCAGTGGGGGTTTCTTCACCATCCTCGCAGCAGGTTCAGGTGGGCTCTGTTCATGCATAGCATGATGGGTGGTAGGCTGTATGTCGCAACTCTTTATTTAGGTGTATAGCGGATGTTCAGTGCAGTACTCCATAAATTAAGGCACAAAAGAACAGATAAATGGCTTGGGAAAAGAACTGATCAAAGGTGCTTGGTAATTGAGCAAGCCAGGGCAGCTGGGGACTCCTGACTGGTACAGCAGGGAGCCAACCCCCCATCATTATAGTCCACCTTTACCCCTCCTACAAGTGTGGGGGGGCGGTAAGGTCCCGGCAACGGAATTGCTGGGGAGACCTGCATGAAAAAGGGTGGAAGCCCCCCTGCACTCCTGGAATTGGAGGTTCCTGCCAGTGGATCTGCTGGAGGGATATGAATGGAAAGGTGTGGGGTGGGGGTGGGCTGAAAAAAGCACCCCCCCACCCCCGCTGAATTGTGGGGGTTTTCGCCTGCACTACAGGTTAGTCCCAGACATCTAATAATAAAGTTGCGGCCTGATTAGAGCCATATCTAATGTCTCCTGTCATTCTTTTGAAATAGCCAGACAACGAGATCTTGCACACCAGTATGCATGTACACCAAGAGTGAAATCCATGTGGACAATCACTTGAAAAACGCCCTGGCCCCGTGTCCCGCCACAGCAAAATGATGGCTGAACATCTTGACTGTTAAGTTTTGCCAGTATTGTCATCTGCTTTTTGTTATAAAACTATCTATTAAAAAAACAGAAGAGTTGCACAGTGCAATTTAAACAGAACACTGCATGGCAAACATACAATGTGCAGCTATTTTACATAAAGAGATACTGAGTAAGAAGAGTAATGCAGATGTCTGTTCTTCTTACTTAAAAAGCATCACTCTATCAGCAGTTTTGACAGTAATGTTACAGTGCATTAGTTCCAAAATACACTATTATATTATAAAACCTTACTGAAAAGAATGACATTTCTATCCTGGATATCAATAGGACTTTTTATGCTTTAAATAATATGCAGGAAAATTATCTTGATATATTATGCATAGTAACCATGTAGCTGATGTATCTTATGTTTACGGAGGAATTAAAAAAAAAAAAAAAGACCTATACTGAAACATGAAATGGCTGTCCAGAACTAGAATGAGTTCAGATTCAGATTACAAGTTTCCACTCACTAACTGGACTGAGAAATATCTGTTTATTAAGAGCACCATACCCAGTGTATTAGAGGCTACAGTCTATTAAAGCTGCACTGCCTTGGTTTCATAACGTATTGTGACAAAGTTCCTCCCCTACCTTGGTGGGTCTTGCTCTTACTGGCGGATTTGCTTGCCTCCAAGATTCAGGCCAGCCCTCAGTTTGGCCGTTTTCATGAACCCACAGTCCCGGTCAACTCCTCCTGTGTCTGATCAGGATTTGGGAGGTTTGGGGGGAACCCAGGCCCACCCTCTACTCCGGGTTCCAGCTCAGGACCCTGTGGAATGCAGCTGTCTAGAGTGCCTCCTGGAACAGCTGTGCGACAGCTACAACTCCCTGGGCTACCTCCCCATGGCCTCCTCCCAATACCTTCTTTCTCCTCACCATAGGACCTTCCTCCTGGTGTTTGATAATGCTTGTACTCCTCAGTTCTCCAGCAGTATGCCTTCTTACTCTCAGCTCCTCGTGTCTCTTGCTCCCAGCTCCTCACATGCGCATCACAAACTGAAGTGAGCTACTTTTTAAACCCAGGTGCCCTGATTAGCCTGCCTTAATTGATTCCAGTAGCTTTTTGATTGGCTGCAGGTGTTCTAATCAGCCTGTCTGCCTTAATTGTTTCCAGAAAGTTTCTGATTGTTCTGGAACCTTCCCTGTTACCTGACCCAGGGAAAAGGGACCTACTTAACCTGGGGCTAATAAATCTGCCTTCTATCACTCTCCTGTAGCCATCTGGCCCGACCCTGTCACAGTATGCCGTGGCATATATGTGAGAGTTAACTCTAAATGTCCTTACTTTCAGGATTTTAAAAGCAACTCCACCAATGGTAAAATATTGTGTCACGAGGGCCAGAAACCAAACCTGGTTTCAAGTAAGCAAGGATTTAACTCTGTGTAGACTTCACATGTGTACAGATACAAACCTATGTTCAAAAAGGGAATGTTGGAATGGTCGTTACTTATCTCACAAATGTCAGAATGATCTAATTTGTGTTTCTGGTGAAGAGAGAGAACAACAACAGCTGACATTCAAGATCAAGGAACGACTATTTTCTCCTGTTTCCCTTGATGAGATTAAAGACATTTCTAAGAAGGAACACCTTACTCTAACTATCCAATACCTTCATGTAAAAGAAAGAGCTATTGATAATTATCAGATGTGAAAAATTTGTACTGATTCCTTAGCAAACTTTATCTATGTCAAAGTATGCAGTATGAGACTCCACTTGAAGTTTTGTGTGGGACAATGCTAAGACAGTGCAAACATCATGAATGAGTTGACTAACGGAGTTCAAGCAAGAATAAAAGAGAAGGCTCTCCATGTGGGTACATTCACTGCCACGCCCACAAGCAAAACTTTGCTTTAGTCAACACTATCTCAGATATGCCCAAAGTTACAGAATTCTTTATCATTGTACAAGTGTCATGTCACTTTGTAGTCAAAAGCAATACCAGACACAAGTTATTTGTTCAAGCTCAGAAACAGCTCCAGCAGAAAATTATTCAACTAGTGTAAATGACAGCTACCAGGTGGTTTTATTGGATAAAACTGCACTATGAAGCCATTCTCACTGTATCTGAGTCAGCACATATCATTCAAAAGTTTTAGCCGAGCCAACTGGATTCCAAGCTAAGATAAAGTCACCTTTCTTATTGTATATGCTTATCTTGAAAAGAATAACTGGTGTGACAAATGCATTATCAGAGCAACTTCAATAAAGTGGACTTGTTTTACTACGTACTACACACTTGATCAAAGGAAATCAAAAACAACAAAAATCAGCAAGATCTGATGCAGCGTGGGGGGAAATAGTGGAAAATGCAAACGAATTTGCTGTTGGTATTGGTACTTAACTGGATTTTAGGACAGCTGAATTGTCTAAAGTGCCCCAAAAGAACTCAAAGTTTCCAAGTTTCTTGTTGATTATCTGTCAATCAGTACTATTGGGAAAAGTAATATTGATGAGACAAGTCTCTATGATACATTTCAAGAGACTTACTGTGTGGTTTATGACTATTTAATTTCCTATATTTCAGATATGCTTTGAACAAGATCCTGTCTTGCGGAAGTGATGAGGACCTGTTTTACAAGTCATCTGAAAAGCTGTAACAGCAAGCACAGTAAGGGAAGATTGTCACCTACTGGATCACCAATTTAAACTTCTTAATCACTTGGATTTGCATAAAAAGTCTCCAACTCTAAAACCATCTTAATGTATGATACTTACACCATACTGAAATCTCACAAGGTATGACTGCAGTACAACATTAATTCAGACAAATCAGCAGAAAAATATTAGATTACATATGTACTCATATTGGGAAAACAGATCAGAAAAGGGAAGCTTTTGGTTACACAGAAAGTGGATGAATCAGTGTGGATATCAATTGAGACATTGGACCTTACAGATAATGTATGATGCAATTCAGCAACTATTTCCCAGGTGTATGTGTGATTATTGAATTGTGGTTGAAAAATCTCCAAAAAGCCCTTCCAAGGATACGGAAAGTACAACTTCTAAAACTGAAATATTGTGCATCATTTTACCTTCATGATTAACAAAGAATTCTAGTGTGACTGAGGGAAAGAATTCACAATTTCTCTTTCTCTACTGAATGTTATATATAGCATACTATATGTCATGCACAGAGAGCAACACAGTATAGCTTTAAAAATGAAAACTAATTTTCATAATAATCCTTCTGAATGAGACTGAACTTGGTAAAATAAAGCATACAAAGAGACAAAGTATGAAAATGTAACAATATAAAAGTCACTGATGTTCCACAGTTATTAAACAAAGGATTTAACAATGAAAAACTGGCCAGAATCAGAATTTATTAGCAATATTATTTTAAACGTTAAATGTCCATAAAAAGCAATTTAACTAAAAATCAGACAAACAAATAATGTATTCAAAGGTATCCACATTATAAAGAAAAATATGAATAGGAAATAGATTGCTATTCATTTTTACAATCCACCTTGGTAATAAAGAGAAGCAGTTAAATGCAGGCTTGGATAAAAGTTATTATGCCCTTTGCATTTTAAAGCAAACATGTACAACATTATTGAAGCACTTCTGCATCAGGTTACTAGAATACCAAGTCATTCATTTTCTCTCAAAACCTTGTTAATTTCAGTATTATGTGCATTACAAATTTGAAAGAATTATTCTACTTAAAGTTAAAATACTGTCTAAAACCATCAAGCCATATAAATCCTTTCCATTCCAGCAGTAGAGAAATATCAGTCTAAAACCTAGCAATTCAATAAGTTACCTTCCACTACAATTCACAAGTGGGATGAAAATTGTAAGACTAGTTCCTTATTAAATCTCTTTTCTCTCCCTACCCCCCCCCATCCTCTTTTTAAACAAGGAATTTAAGCAACTTGGCATCAGAGTCTCTTTTTTAGGAAAGCTACCAGCAGACGGGGTCTCAGAAGAATTCCCCAGTGTTACATTCAGCATTGGTGTGTAATAAACTGAATAGCAAAGACCCTCCCATAACCTAGTCAGTTCTGAACCTCTAAGGAAGTGGTATTAGCTATTTGGCATTTTTCACTTGGCACTGAAATTATATCCTATCTGTCCTTAAAGACCTATATGGTAGTAATAAAGGCAATAGATCCAGGTTCCTGGCCATATTCTAATTCAGATCATGACATTCTGCCTTAAATAACATTTATCCTACAGGTTTCAGAGGGGAAACCGTGTTAGTCTGTATCACAAAAATAATGATGAGTCCGATGCTTCTGATGAAGTGGATTATAGCCCACGAAAGCTTATGCCAAATACATTTGTTTGTCTCTCTAAGGTGCCACAAGGACTCCTCATTGTTTCTCCTACAGTTTCAAAAGAAATATTTCTCTCTCTCCCCTTAGGTCTCATCTCCCATCATGTATTTTTGGGGGTAACAGAATAGATTAGATTGTTTCAAATGGCTATCTAAATATTTGCTCTTCAGAGGTATTTTATGAGAGATAGAGAATTCTCTCGGCTCTGACATGTAAACGGCCCAACCTCATCAGAAGCAAGGAAGTTATTCCAACCTGTCTTCCAGTGTTGTAGTTCAGTTTTATACTCTGTATCATCACATTTACCTACTAACGTGCTAACTGGAAGATTCTGGATCACTTGCAGTAGACTTGTATTGCAGCAGCACTTCATAAATAAGCATAATACATAAAACTTTTTCCTATAAACACAGAAGAATTAAATTGCATGTCAAGGAAAAAGAATGTAAGTCAGAGAGAGGAAGACTACAGCCCCTGTAGTGCACTATATATGTACACACACACACAGACACACACAAAATTAGGCTTAGAAAGATTGATTCTTTTAAGTAAAAGTTGTTAAACGTCGATTTCACAGTACACACAAACAGAAGAAAAAGTATTTCATATATAAAAATCAAAGTGCACGCATAGGCAAAGTCAGAAAAATACTGCTTGAGAACTTGAGAATTTAAAATCCAGTGATTTAGACTTAATTTTTTTTATAGATTCAAATTTTCAGTGATAGAAAAATCATGAGTTTCAGCATTTTTTCCTATTTTTACTAATTTAAATGTTCATGGTTGTAGAAAATTAAGAAGCACAATCAGACAATTATTTTATAGTAGACTTTGAGATTCAAAAAGTAAGGCTTTGTAAATGGTTAAAACCACTTGTCAACATCACATAAAAATATAATAACTAAATATTCTTAACTCAACAAATCAGATCTGTTTTTACTATTCATTCGCTAGTCCATTTGCAACGAGCCTAATTTAAAAAAAATGCTTAAAATTAACACATCCATCAAATTTATAAAAATCTGAATTTTACCAAACCTATATACAATTCAGTATGACTCAGCACCAGGAAACAAACAAAAGTACAAAAGAATCTCAAGTCCTGGTTTTCTAGTCTCAGGATTGAGAATATAAACTATTTATCCATCCATCTAGAGGTGGACCTGAAAATCTTTTAAATCCAGATATGCCAACCATCTGCTAGCCACACCCACTTGCCAATTAATTCAGCAGCTGTGTGATCTAACCACATACTCCCAATGCCACCTGGTAGAAATGCAAATTGTACAGCTATCCACTCTTGGTATGAACATAAATAAAGTGCCTCTGCTACATTTCTATCCTCCCGGTATTCATAAAAGCTAACAACCTTGACAAGGTGTTATAAAAGTAAAGGAAAGAACAGAAATCAACAAAGACACTATGTTGATCACAGAAGTGTTATCAGTCTTTGATATCACTAAAATCAAAAGTTACTATATCAAAGCTTGCAGAAAACAAAAATCCCATTAAAAATAAAAAGAATAATTGATCTGAAGGTGCATTTTGTTTTAAGTTTAAAGTCTGTTAACACAATAACGAAACAAAAAACAAATGTGCAGTGCCACCTGATTTTGCTTAACCAATGTCATCGTGTTGAAGGAAATTACATTAATTTATAAATGTTTTATAAATATAGAAAGAAGGATCAGTGAGCTATCTCAGAATAAAGAGAAGGGGCAAAAAAAGTAAAATGCAATAAGTAATGGTAACAACTAAAAAAAACCATGCAGGTTCTAGGGTACGCAGGTAGTGTTCTAATTTACCATAACACTCAAAGAACAGACCAAAAGCCTTTTGCACCATTCATTATTTTTTTTGGGGGGGGGGGCAGGTCATTAAGAAAAAATACTAATGTTACTTAATCCAGTCAACATCAATTGTGGGACTCACAGTAGAAGTATGGAACATCATGGCACATTGTGGTCTTCAAATAATTGTTGTCAATCATTAAACACGTTTCATTAACTGCTCCATATCAGAGTTTATTTCCTGCTTAACTTAACAGTTCCAACCTGAAACCTAATGTTTTGGGTTCTTTATTTTTTGGGGGAAGGGGGGTTTGGGCTTTTTTATTATTATTATTCTTGTTGTGAGGTGTTGGGGGGGGTTGGGGTTTTTGTTTGTTTTCTTTTTTTGAGAGCGCGCGCAAAAGTGCTAGCTCATATAGTTTTCAATACTAAATTTGCTCCTCAATTCATCCAGCCATTTTTTAGTGCTTTTACAGAAACAAAATCCCTTTTTAAGTTTCTGCTTTGTTTTACTTTTGTTCATGTTGTTGTGTAAAGGATCAAAATAGCAGTGGATGCTGATTATAGTAAAACAGTCTAAACAGAAATTACTTGGAAATACACAAAGTACAATGCTGAGGGGAAAGGAAACCCAAATATTTCCTGTTGACCTTTAGAGCAATATGTAAAATCACAAACTAGTGAGCAAAAAAAATTCAGACAAATGCTTCAATTGACTGTATCCCTTTTATGAACAGCGTCCTCATAGACAAGAATAGCTTCTTTGTGAAATGTCACATAGGGGACTGGAACAAAGTAAATTTGTCACCTATTTCTCCCTTCCTTTCTCCTTACTATTCTTCTCCACATACTGAAGTAGGGGAACAAGTCTCACACTTTCTGCCTATCTTCCCCCAGGCTCTCCTCTCCCCCTGCCCAACCTACCTTAGCCTCAACTTTTGAGACACTTAACATGGAAGTTCCAATTGTGAGCTGCCCTCCAACATTACTATTCAATATGCAGTTGGAGTAGGGTTGCCAACCCTCCAGGATTGGCCTGGAGTCTCCAGGAATTAAAGATTGATCTTCAATTAAAGATTATGCCATGTGATGAAATCTCCAGGAATATATCCAACCAAAATTGGCAGCCCTAAGTGGGAGACAGTTGGTGGAAACTGGACAAGTTTGGTAGCTGCCTAAATATTATGGTGATGAGTGCTTTACAAATGTCATAAACATCTTAAACAACATTAGATATAAGATAACAAATGTATTTTGCCTGTACAAATCAAAACATCTATTTTGGTTGCAAGTCCACAAGAAAAGAAAGCTAAACCTTGAAATACATATGCAAATTTTTGACATATGCTGCTTCATGGTATGCATTTTAAAGTGGAAATTGTTGCAATTAACACACAGGCAGCCATTTATTTTACATATGTTCGTGTATATATAAAAATCTATACCCAAAGAAAAATTATCACTGATGTCATCATGATGAAAGTCCATCAATGTTGTACATAGGATTTTTGATTCTTGATGTGATTCACCAACATTAAAAAGGAAAGTGGACATTACGGAAAAGTTACATTCCAAATACTGCACTGGGGAAAATATTTTGGTTATCTAGCAGTACATGTAGGGGTAGCACCCCAGCAACCCTTGGAGTGGTGCCTCCATGGCGCGGTATAAGGAAAGCTGCGTGGTCCCCCACCCTCAGTTCCTTCTTGCCAGACAACTCCGAGAGAGGAGGAGGAGGGCGGGATGTGGAATAGACATGAGCAACACATCTCAAAGAACACCAGTTACGGAAAAAATAACTGTCTTTTCTTCTTCGAGTGATTGCTCACGTGTATTCCACAATAGGTAATTCCAAGCTATATCTGTTGGAGGTGGGAGGAGTTCACAGATCCCCAGGATGGAGTACGGCTCTGCCAAACCCGGTGTCATCCCTGGTTTGGGGGACAATCGCATAGTGCGAGGTAAACGTGTGAACCAAACACCAAGTGGCGGCCCTACAAATATCCTGGATAGGGACGTGGGCCACAAAGGCAGCCGACCAGGCCTGGACCTGAGTCAAGTGTGCTTTTACAATTGGTGGCAGGGGAACACCGGCCAGATAATAACAGGTGGGAATGCACGAGGTGATCTAGTGGGAGAGGCGCTGGGTGAAAATCGACTGACCCCGCATGAGTTCAGCTGAGGCAACAAACAGTTGAGAGGACTTCCTGAATGGGTTAGTCCATTCCAGATAGAAGGCTAGCGCCCTAAGCACGCTGAGCTTGTGGAGGCGGTGTTCCTCACTGGACGCATGCGGCTTGGGGCAGAGGACAGGCAGGAAAATGTCCTGGCCCGAGTGATAGTCGGAGACCAGCTTAGGGAGGAACGCGGGGTGTGGGTAGGCGGAGACAAGCTTAGGGAGGAAAGCAGGGTGTGGGCGGAGCTGAACCTTATCCTTATGAAAAAACGTGTACAGGGGTTCGGAGGTCAGGGCCCTGAGCTCCGAGACCCGCCTGGCCTACGTGATAGCAACCAGGAAGGCCACCTTCCACGAGAGGAGAGACCAGGAGCATGTGGCCAGAGGTTCAAACGGGGGCCCCATGAGATGGGATAACACCAAATTCGGGTCCCACGGCAGGACAGGGGGCCTAGCATATGGAAAAAGACGGTCCAACCCCTTAAGGAATCATCCAGTCATAGCATGGGAGAACACCGTGTGTCCCTACACTGGCAGATGGAAGGCTGATATGGCCGCCAGGTGCACCAGGCCCTGGGCTCTAAGGTGAAGGAGGTAGTCTAGGATAAACTGGATTGGGGTGGCCACCGGGGAAACACCCCGCTTGGCAGCCCATCTGGAGAACCGGGACCACTTCGCCAAGTAGGCGCGGCGTATGGCGGGCCGCCTACTTTCCAGGAGTACGTGCTGGACCCCCTCCAAACACGTCCACTCCTCCCCGCCTAGCCATTGAGCAGCTGCATCATGAGTTGGAGAGCCACGAGGTTGGAATGGAGGAGGCAGCCTCAGTCCTGGGAGAGCAGGTCCAGGTGGAGCGGCAATGGCTGCGGCGGAACCATTGGCAGGCCCATGGGGGTCCCGTACCAATGCTGGCAGGGCAATCAGGAGAACCCGTGCCTTGTCCATTTTTACTTTCTCCAGGACCCTGCTGATGAGAGGGAACAAGGGGAAGGCATAGCGAAACTGGTCTGAACATGACAGGAGGAAGGCACTGAGGATAATGCCCTTTCCCATACACCCCCCCCCCCGAGCAGAACCGGGGGCAGCGCCGGTTCCGTCTTGTTGCAAATAGGTCCACCTGCGGAGTTCCCCACACTCAGAAGAGCTGGTGAGCCACTTCTGGGTGGAGAGACTACTCGTGCTGGGAGGAGAAGTCCCTGCTCAAGTGATCCGCCCGCATGTTGCTGGCGCCTGGCATGTGAAAGGCCCTCAGAGAGATGTCGTGGGCTATGTAGAAGTCCCAAAGGCTAATGGCTTTGTGGCAGAGGGCAGAAGATAGGGTCCTGCCTTGCCTGTTGATACAGAACATCGTGGCCGTATTGTCCATGAGGACCCTGACTACCTTGCCCTGTAAGTGCGAGCAGAAGGCCACGCACGCCAGACGCACCGCCCTGAGTTTCTTGACATTTATAGCTATGGGGCTGACCACAGCTCTTGGGTCTGAACGGTCCCCATGGGTGGGTGGGGGGGCAAACTAGGTCCGATGCATCGGACACCAGCTTGAAGGACGGGACCCTGTCTCGGAAAGGGACCCCTTGGAGCATGTTGTTTGGGATGGAACACCATCAAAGAGAGGCAATCAGGCACAGTGAGGACCTTGTCCATCCTGTCCTGGGCCTGGGAGAACTCTGAGGCCAGCCAAAGCTGGAGGGGCCTCATTCGGAGCCTGGCGAGGCAGACCACATACGTGCACGCCGACATGTGACCCAGGAGCTGGAGGCACGCTCTGTCCGGTGGGAGGGAGGCCTTGGCCGACGAGGCATCCAAGAACATCCCGATAAACCCTATGCGCTAACTAACTAATGTGGACTTGGTGTCGTTTACTAACAGGCCCAAGACAGCACACATGGACAGTAGAAGTGTCTCGTGATCCCGCACCTGCGAATGGGAGCTGCCTTTGACCAGCCAATTGTCCAGATAGGGAAAGAACTGGACCCCTCGGCGCCTGAGGTAGGCTGCTGCCACCGACATACATTTTGTGAACACCCTTGGGGCAGTGGATAGACCAAACGGGAGGACCGTAAATTGGTAACGATTCTGTCCCACCAGGAAACGGAGGAAGCGTCTGTGCCCCTTGAATATGTGGATGTGGAAATACGCATCCTGCAGATCCTGGAAGGCGATGATGGAGGGAGACCATGCGGAACTTGAGTTTGACCTTAAACTGGTTCAGATCCCACAGGTCCAGGATGGGCCTGAGTCCCCCTTTGGCCTTCGGGATAAGGAAATAGCAGGAGTAGAACCCCTTGCCTCTGAACTCCCCGGGGACCATTTCCACCGCTCCCAGGTCTAGGAGCTGCCGCACCTCCTGCTCGTGCAAAGGATCCCCCAGAAGGAACAGGGGTGGGGAATGGCTGGGCGGGGGCAAAACAAATTGCAGGGTATAGCCCCCGGGAGACCAAACTGAGAACCCAGCAGTCCGAGATTAGTCGCAACCACTCCATGAGGAAAGCACACAACTGACTGCAGAAGAGAAGCTTCATTTAGTTCCCTTTGGGAACTGTCAGGGTGCCCCCCCAGCATCCCATCGAAACTGCCTTTTCCCCACCTGCTTCCCCTTGGAGGACCCAGGCTGCGGGGCAGGCCGTGACTGCCGCTGAGGGAGCCTTTTATCTCTTGACTTTTGTAGGCAGCCTCATACTTAGGCTGGGCAGCCGAAGCAGGGGCCTGCTGCAACTTAAACTTAGTTTTGGCTGGAGCCAGAACATAAAAGACCCAGGGTCTGCAGAGTCGTGTGGGAGTCCTTCATGCCATGCAGCTTTGTATCCATTTGTTCCGCAAATAGACCGTTGCCATCAAACGGGAGATCCTGCATGAACGACTGCGCCTCACTGGACAGCAGGAGCCACGACGCCCTTCTCATGGACACCGCCAAGGCCATAGATCGAGCTGCAGTGTCCACCGCACCTGACGCCACCTGCAGTGACGCCTTGGCAGCAGCTGCATCCTCCTCCACCAGCACTTAGAACTCTTTTTTATCGCGCTGCTGGAGGGAGTCCTCGAATTTAGGCAGCTAACCCAACAAGTTGAATTCGTATCTGCCCAGGAGAGTCTGGTGGTTTGCCACCCGCAACTGGAAACTCGAGGATGAATAAACCTTTCGGCCAAAAGAGTTGAGCCTCCTTGAGTCTATGTTTTTCAGAGTGGGGGCTGGTTGGCCCTGCAGCTCCCTGTGGTTGACCGACTGGACAACCAGGGAGTTGGGCGTCGGGTGGGTTTAGAGGTACTCGTGCCCCTTGGTAGGTACAAAGTACTTGCGTTCCGCCTTCTTCAAGATGGGAGCCAGGGAAGCCGGCATTTGCCACAGGGCATTTGAAATCCTTGCCACACCTTCATGGAGGGACAAAACCACCCTGACTGGTGCCGAAGATGACAGCATATTAAACAGGGAGTCTGAGTTCTCCTCCAGCTCCTCTGCCTGGAGGTGAAGGCTCGATGTCACCCGTTTTAAAAGTTCTTGATGGGCCCTAAAGTCCTCCTGCGGGACAGAGGCGGGCAGAGCCACTATCGCCTCATCCGGGGAGGGTGAGGAAGCTGGTACGGTGCTCTGGGTATCCGTCAGCACCGGAGGGTCCACCACCTGGTCGGTCTCCAGGCACAGTACCGAGGACGTACGTCCCACCAACCTCTCCTCGGGGGCCTGGAGAGAGAGGCTGACGGTGCCTCTGAGGCTCCAGCTACTGAGCGGGCCCCGACCAGGGGCTGCGTCGGAGGCCACGGTGCCTACTGGTACCACTGTGCCAGCCACTGGGCCAGGTGCCACTGCACCTGCTGTGGCACCGACGGCCCCGGCTGTTCGGCCTGGCTGGCCTGGCCCGGCCCGGCCCATGGAAGGGCAACTACGAGCAGAGCCCGGGCTGATGAACGACCACTGTCAAGGGACCGGGCGGAACGGCGGTGCTGGAAGCGACATCACCCATGGGACCGCAATCTTGATGCGGAGGACTGGTACCACTTGCAGCTGCTGCTTCGCGATCTGCTCCGACGGACAGACCTGCAACAGCGCGGTGCCGGCGATCTATGCCCCGGGCTGTGGAGATGGTGCCTTGGCGGAGACTTGGAGAGGGATTCTGAGCAGGAATGGCGATGACGTCCATGCCGCTGCTGGCTGCGGTAACCTCTGCAAGACAAGGACCTCTGGCGACATCTGCCTCAGTACTGTCGGTAATTGCTCCGTGGCGTGGAGCAGTGCCAGGAGTCCCAGTCAGATGGTACCCAGCCAGACAGTCTAACTAACTACAGGTACTAGCACTAAATGAACGAAAAGCTCTGGGGACGAGCTACAGCAAAGCTGGAGCAAAACAGTTCCAATGCACCTTCACTGGCGGCAAGAAGAAACTGAAGGTGGGGGGAGCACGCAGCTCCCCTTATACCACACCACGGAGGTGCCACTCCAGGGGTCGCTCGGGTGCTCCCCCTACGGGTACTGCTAGGGGAAAAACTTCCGGCACCGATGCATGTGGCGAGCACGCATACCTATTGTGGAATACACATGAGCAATCACTCGAAGAAGAAAATATTTTGGTTATCTAGATTTTTGTGGATTCCATTTATTTGTTGCACTATATTCATTCTCCAGTCCCTACTCCTTCCAACAATACATAGCTTTTTTTTTTTTTTTTAAACTCCCACATCAGGTATTATTTGGAATGGCTCATAAGGCACTAACTTTTTTTCACCTTGTTAAGTATGGAAGGATACCAACTGGTGATTGGGTTAGAAGGCTAGAAGCCTAGTATTGAGGGAAGCCAGCTGGTTATCCAGGGAGTGGAAAGGAGGGTTGCAAATGAAAAAAAAAATGTAATACAATTGGCTGTGATGTCATATGATCATCAGTTTGGGACACCAAAAACTGCTTACTAGAACATAGCAACAAAGCTAAACTATGTTTAATTAAACAACCTTATCTTGGCCAACTGCATTGTGTTTGTCTGTCTTAAATATTATGCAGTATTCACCTGTGCCTAAGAATGGTCTAATGTCAGTCAAACTTAAAAGTCTACAAATACAATTCCTCACTTCTGAATTGCTGCAATTAGTACATGGTTTATGAAAATGTGACATCTGAACAATACACTGGAATTAGCCATTGGGATTTTAAAAAGTTATCTTTGATTATATGGCATTTGCAGATGTCATCTGTATATGCATAGAACACTTTTTTTTTTTTGTCTTCTGCAGGTATGCAAATTGCAGGCAGCTTAGCAGAGGTCTCCGATTCCTTAAACAAAGATACATCCTTATCCTACCCTAATTGTTTGATTCCTTTAAAATAACATAACAAATGATACTGGTACTATTTATCAGATTCTGGTGTCATACAGAGATTATAATCCTTCTTCACAATCTACATCTTCATTTTATTTTTAATAGTATCATCCTTGGAAATGACCCCATTGAACAAAAACACGTCTCAAATCTTTGAGGAAAAAACAACAATGCAAAATGTGACGGAAATCATTGCCTTCATCCATCTGCTGTTTGTGTGTGGATAGAGAGAGTAGTATGAAGAAAGAAGAATGTAATTAACAAAAGCTTCCCAGAATGAATCCTTCTAAGAAAGGCTCCTCCCTTTAATAGTTACAAAATAAAATTGAGGAATTTAACTCTTCCATTTATCTAACTATAAATGTAAGTGGTCTTAATAGACTAAGGGTAAGTTTCTGTAAGAACTACCTTGGAACAGAGACACGTCATAACACTAGACACACACGCACCATTACATAACAATAAATTTTCTAAGCAACCCTCCATTTCGTAATATTCTGCCCATACTTAGGTCACCATAAACCTACTACTACATAAACATAAACGATCTCAGCTGTCACAATGTCACATAAATAGACAGGCACCTCTTAGGTCCCAGGACTCTAGTCCTTACTTATAAAACCTCTTCAGTACCTAGGAACCAAATAAAGATTGTTATAGATCAATGCCCATTTCTAGGGGAAAAACAGCTGTTCAGGTCACAGTAAAAGAAACCTTAAATTAAAGTGAATAAATGAAGACTCGGCACACCACTTCTAAAAGGTTGCCGACCCCTGCATTACAACATAACATTCTTTAAAATCCGTGAACATACTGTGGACAACATAGAAAATTTTCTGCATCTGAGAAGCTTAACCTTGATTAACAACTCTTTCCAGTGAAATACTGTTTCACTTCTTGGAACTCAGGTTTACCAGGGTAACTTGAACTGTTCTAGGCAAAGCTCGACTGGATCTTGAAGAACTTATGTATGTATGTAAACAGCATATTCCATGTTTCAAATCGAAATTCTTTCTAACAGCTCAAATGCTTAAAATAAAATCAAAAAGGAAGCTCAGACAAAAGAAAAAAGGATTCAGAAATTCTGAACAAATCTATTTTACACGACTATCTGTCTATGTAAAAAATTTCCAAAAATTGATCTTAACCAGCTACAATTTCAAAATTTCTACAATTTACTTATTCAGTATAAACTGGATGAGTCTTCCTTCAATTTGGATTGGGACAGTTAAAAAAGCCCATGAAAATCCACTATAAAAAGCAAGAGTTCCTTCATTTTACAGACAGTAATTGTTTCACTTCTATTATCTTTGCTGAACTGTCAAAGCTGAATGGATCTGGTAAAACAAGTCAATAAAAATGCACACAGATCTGATTTAAGCTGTTAAAAAAATCTAACAAAAGTTGGAATTAGATAGACTCAAAGATAGCAAAATAAATTAATGGCTAGAATGAAATGTAGTAGAAAAAACAGAATTTGATCAAGCTTTGCTCTGGGTCACAGCTTCTCAAACTGGGTGCTGGGCATGGAATGTACTCTGGGGAGCAGGGCTGAGAAGCTTTAGGAAAAAATACTTACTGTGCACATTTTACCCACAGCAATGAATAACTAGCAAAGCTGATTCCTCCAGACATATCAGGTCCTCAGATGGCGCTGTGCATTTGACTCTATATGGGATCTAGATGTGCATTCTGGTAGATTTCTGTTAATCTTGCATAGTATTATTCAAAGTCACCACCACCATCTGTACATTAATCTGTTTGCTATGACACAATGTGCACATTTAATTGAAGCATCAACCACAATTGCATTTTTGCTTTTGCTCTTATTACAATGAATCTGTTTTGCTCTGTTTGAATCAATGCCTTACTGTTTTTAATATTTAGTGAGAGTTCCATGTTTTGTTTTGTTTTTTTAATCCGTATATGTACTTGTGTGGCGGGAGGCAGGACGTAAAACACTACAGACACAAAGAAGGGGGGCGTGATCAAATACGTTTGAGAATCATTGCTCTGGGTAAATGACAAGGTGATTCTAGTCAGCTCTTCTCTTACTATATGGCGAGTCTGCTATGCAAAATATTTCAATTGCTACACCTCCTGGCTGAAGAGTCTGTGGAAAGTAAAGCTACATTTTCATACAAGTACCAACACAAGTGAATTCACTCCATTCTAGTTCTGTGTGTCTGATCCAAATCTTGTATTAAAACAAGGGCTAGTTATAAAAATGTGATTTCTATTTTAAAGATAGGAAAGGGTAAGTCATGTTAATGGTCAAGTTAAGCAGACACTGTTCTGGTATTTTAGGGGAAAATTTAGGTTTTATTAAAATGAAAAGTTTCATACTACCTAATACTAATGAAATAGTCATTTTAAAAAAACATTAAAATATTTAAAACTAAATAGTGTTAAGTTGTTTGCAAGCCAAGTGGTGCAAGCAAACTCCCATGCATGAAAATAGGTAAGATTCTTTTAAAAAAATACTTCCAGAAAAACAAGAAAGTCCTTTTAAATCAAGAACAGTTCAAGCAATTATATATAGTGTTATTTTATTTCAATTTTATTAATTTAAGGGGGAGGATTGCTTGTCAGTCTGCTAGTGGATGTTAGGATATAGATATTCAGGCCTGTCTGCAAAGGTCTGTACTCTAAGAATTTAGGTGTATTCTTATCACTTGGCTAGTGATAGAGGTATAAAAGAAAGAATCAAAATCACTGTCTGCTGGTGTAAGGGCCTTCTCTTACTGTGACAGTCTGAGGCCCTGTTCTTAGGCTAAGGCCTTTGGCTAAGCAGCAGAGGCAGCCATAAGCTGGGAAGCGAACGGTCACATCCTCACATTCCAAACTAGTCACATTGAAATAAGGTGCTATTGGGCTGTTAGGCACTATCAGGACAGGATTGTATTCCTATCACCTCCAGAGAAAGGGAAGTGCCTAGAAAATGTAAAAGGAAACTTAGTTTGATAGCATCCTGTCTGGCAAGAACTCACTTATCAATAGCTGGGATGTGAAATCCTCACTTCTGTATTGTTTTGTCATTATAGTTCCCACTTTGCTGTTGTTTGTCTGTATAATCTCTGTCTGGTTCTGTGATTGTTCCTGTCTGCTGTATAATTAATTTTGCTGGGTGTAAACTAATTGAGGTGGTGGGATATAATTGGTTACATAATCATGTTACAATATGTTAGGATTGGTTAGTTAAATTTCAGTAAAATGATTGGTTAAGGTATAGCTAAGCAGAACTCAAGTTTTACTATATAATCTGTAGTCAATGAGGAAGTGATGGGGTGTGGGTGGGGGTGGGCATGTGAGATGGGAACAGGGAATGGGGGTAAGAAAATTGGAATCATGTTTTGCTAAAGGGGGAAATGGGAACAGGGAATGGGAGTAAGGAAGTTGGAATCATGTTTGGCTAAGGGTAGGAATGGGAACAGGGACACAGGTGTAAGGCTCTGTGGTGTCAGAGCTGGGAAGGAGGATACTAAGGAAGGAAACTGGAATCATGCTTGCTGGAAGTTCACCCCAATAAACATCGAATTGTTTGCACCTTTGGACTTCGGGTATTGTTGCTCTCTGTTGATGCGAGAAGGACCAGGGAAGTAAGTGGGTGAAGGAATAAGCCCCCTAACAGTGGACACTATGGATTTGCGCAGCTTTTAAAAACCATGTGAAGATTAAGGTGATGATATTATTTGTAGAACTTGGAAAGAGAAATGCTAGTTTCCCACCATTGTTTTTGAAACTTCAAAAAACCCAACTAAATCTTCCTGGAAAAAAGGTGTTTTTTTTTTTCTATTTGTTTGGTTTTTTTAACATTCAAAACACTTACAACTTAATGTTCACTTGTCGAGGACTATGTACTCCTGGAAACGTGGAGGGAAAATTTGCTGTAAAATCAACCGAGAAGTAGGAATTTATAGTTACTATAGTTCACAACTATGTGCATAGGGCATGGTGAATAATATTTAGAATATTTAGAGAAAACATTCAAGTTTTACCTACTACTTCAGCTAAATGAGCTTTTTCATTAGCTCTCAACAGTAGCAGGTCTTACAATTGTCAAGCTAGACACTAGAAAGTGAGAAAACAGACATAGCTGTAAAGTTGACATATTTCCCTCTCTCACACACACACACCTTGATCTAGTAATGCAATATGCAGTAGGTCAGACTATTCAATTGCTTGGTATATGCAGATAACCAAAGCCAGTGGATTAAAACGTAATCCTCCTATACAACAGCTTTTTATTAAAACAAGAATGATTAATACAATTAAATCACACATTCCTTTTGTGCCGATTGCACCTACTCTTTATCCTCTGAACACCTCAAATCTTATTTCAGAAATTCAGACGGAGCTTCCCTTATCAGTGCACCAACCATTAGCTAGGCTTTTATTAATAGTACTTATTTGCACCCTTAGGGGAGGGACAGGGGATACTGCTCTTAAAATCTTTTCGTTTTTCTTTATGGTCAGTTAAACCCAATCAGACTATTCACTGTTTGAACAATTAACACCTACATGCCTATCAAGATAGGGAAGGGAGGAAAAAAGAAAACAAAACCACACACAACAGGGTAGTCTTCTTCATCAGATTGCAAAATGAAATGATAGCAAAGGAGAAACACTGACTGTTAAATACTATCAGAGCAAAGTGATAGAATTAAAATATCACTTATAAGCAGCTTGAGGTTGCTAAGTTATATTCATTTAAATCCTCTCTCTGAGACAGCCATGCCCATTTTAAGTGGAGTAGACTGCATCAGGTAACCTGCAAAAGATGACTGCTTTAAGTATGCACATTAGTGAGCAAATGACCAGTAGCAAAATTAGGACATAGCTGACTACACTTTATTAAGATATATTTTAGACTACATTTGTATCTGCGAACTGCACATTGGAACAATAAAAATGGTCTAAATGATGTGATCTTTTACTCCTAGTCACCTCTAACTAACTAACAAATATTTTAGCCTTCGAACAACCTTTAGCACAAAATAAAAATTGTGGATACCAGCAATTATCAACATCCTGTCAATATAGATAGATATTTATTCTTTCTTTTATAATGATTCATTTAAGAGGCCACTACTGCATTAATACAAACAGTATGGTCATGGTTTGTATACAACCTTTGCAGGGTTCGGGGGGGGGCGGGGAATTAAACGTCAAGTTGTATTGTTCTTCAGAAGATTCGTTCCTTCAATTGCTATTTATTTAATAAGGATCTAATAGGTACTATTGACAATTTTGTAGGGCAGTTAAGGCAGATCAGTTGTATGAATGACAGAACTGAAAAATTCTGCAAAGCTGTGTTTCACAAACCCATTGGATAGTGGCCCCAGAGAAATAATTTATTCACCTACGCAGGTGTAAAACTGACTACAGTTCTCTTCTGGAAAATGTAAGGGGCATGGGAAATTAACAGGAAAAACTGGAAATATTACTACACAAGCTAAATTATGACAATTTGTATCACAGAGAATTGGTGGGATAAATCTCATGACTGGGATACTGTTAGAGGAATAAGAGCTTATTCAGAAAGGACAGACAGGGAAAGAGGGAGGAGATGTTGCATTATACAGCAAAAATATATACACTTGTTTTGAGGTCCAGAAGGAGGTGAGAGACATACCAGTTCAAAGCCTCTAGGTGAGGATAAAGAGGCAAGGGGGAGGAGAATGGGTGATGTCTTAGTCGGGGTCTACTACAAACCACCAAATCAGGAAGAGGAGATGGATGAGGCATTTATAGAACAAACACTAGAACAAACAGAAATATCCAAACACAAGACCAGGTAGTAATGGGGGACTTTACTTTTCCAACAGATATCTTGGTAGTAATGTGCCAAAATAAAATCACCAATAAGTTCTTGGAATGTACTGGGGACAACCTTGTTTCAGAAGATTGAAGAAGACACCAAGGGGAGTGTAGTTTTACACTTGATTCAGAATAACAGGAAGGAATTGATTGTGAATCTGAAGGTGGGAGTGATCATGAAATACATTTCATGATACTAAAGAAAGGAAGGGGTGAGAACAGCAGAATGAGGAAATAGACTTTAAAAAAAGCAGACTAACAAACACAGAGAACTGATAGGTAAGGTCCCATGGGAAGAAAAATCGATGGGGAAAAGGAATTCCGGAAAGCTGGCAGTTTTTACAAGGAGACAGTATTAAAAGCACAACAGGAGACTATCCTGTTGTGAAGAAAAGACAGGAAAAATAGAGGGCAATATGACTCCATCAGGAGCTCTTTCATTACCTGAAAATGAAAAAGGAATCTGACAACAAGTGAAAACATGGACATATTTTCCAGGATGAATACAGAATAATAGCACAAGCATATAAAGACAAAGTCAGAAAGGCTAAGGCACAGAATTAGTTACACTTAGCCAAGGTCATAAGTCAATAAGAAGAGGTTCTATAAGTACATTGAGAGGAAAAAGACAAAGGAAAGTGTAGCTCCACTATTCAGCAGGGAAGGAGAGCTAATAATGGATGACACCAAGAAAGCCGAGGTATTTAATGCCTAGTTTGTGTCAGTCTTCAGAAACAAGTTTAATTGTGACCAGATGCTTAGCACAACTGATATTACCAAGAGGGAAGGAATGCAAGCCAAAGTAGAGAAGAACAGGTTAAGGAATATTTAGGTAAGTTAGATATAGTCAAGTTGGCAGGGCCTGACAAAATTCACCCTAGGGTACTTAAGGAACCAGCTGAATCAGTCTCGGAAATGTTCGTGATTATCTTTGAAAATTCATGAAAGACAGACAGGAGAGGTCCCTTACGACTGGATGAGACATCTTGATTTTAAGGAAAACTTTTGACACAGCCCACACAACAGTCTCATAAGCAAAGTAGGAAAATATTATTTACTCAGAGTAAATACCAATAGTTTCCTGTCAAACTGGGAGGGGATTGTGAGGTCTTGCAGGGATCTGTTCAGGGTCTGGAACTATTCAACAGTTCCATAAATGACTTGCATAATGGAATAAAAGATACCTTAGAAAATATGTGGATGACAGCAAGATGGGAGGTGTTGCAAGCACTTTGGGAGGACAGGATTAGAATTCAAAATGGCACTGATAAATTGGGGAACTGGTATGAAGTCAATGAGATGAAAGGTTTGTTTAGGAAGGAAAAAATGAAATGCACAAATACAAAAGGTGAATAAATAGCTACATGGTAGTACTGCAGTAAAGAATCAGCTCTGCAAAAGGTTAATATCTTGGGATGTACTAACAAGAGTGTTATATGTAAGACAGTAAATAACTGTCACATTTTGCTCAGTGCTGGTGAGGCACCAGCTCAAGTACTATGTCCAGTTTTGGGTGCCACATTTTAAAGAAGATGGGGACAAATCGGAGAGCAGTTCAGAGAAGAGCAACAAAAATTATAAAAAAAATAAGAAAAGCTGACCTATGGGGAAAGGTTTAAAGAACTGGATGTTTTGTCTTGAGAAAATAAGACTGAGGCGAAAGCTGATAACAGTCTTCAAATATGTTAAGGACTATCATGATGAGCATGGTGTTAAATTTTTTCTCCATGTCCACAGCAGGTAGCATAAGAAATAATTAGTCTGCAGAAAGGGTGAATTCGGTTAGGTATTAGGAAAAGTTTTCTAACTATAAGGATATTTAAGCATTGGAATGGGCTCCATGGGAAGTTGCAGAATCTCCATCACTGGAAATTTTTTAAGAACAAGTTTGACAAATGCCTGTCAAGGAGATCTGCATAAACTTGGTCCTGCCTCAGTGGGGTGGGAATAGTGGGACTATATGACAGCATATGTTTACACCCCTACCAAAAGTGTTCTAGAACATGCACAGGAGTGGGTGGGTGAGGTTCTGTGGCCTGCAACGTGCAGGAGGTCAAACTAGATGATCATGATGATCTCTTCTGACCTTAAACTCCAGGAGTCTGGAGTCTAGGAATACTGTATCTTTTTTTTTTATCAGGACCTGAAGTTCTTTACCATTCCCCCAGAAACTATCATTTTGTTGCGTGTTTCTCTGGCCAGTGTAATAGGCTTGCTACTTTCTCCAAGGTTTAAGAAGGCTATAGGAGGCAGTCACACACTTGGGTACAAGCAAGCCGCATCTACAGTCTATGGCTCCACTGGCCAAAATTCTGTCAATAACTCAGAGGGGTGGGAATTACTGTTTTAACTTTTTTATACAAATGCCGATTAAAAAGATGATTAGTGTACTTTTCATATTATACACACATACTTACTATCAAATTATGGCCACTGATTTTAAAACATGTAATATTAACTAATACATGCAAATAGGTCTAATCATATATTAGCTAAATATCTCTACCTCTTAATGTAGTTTCTAAGACTATATTTATAAAAATAGAGAGGTTAGAAGAAAAGGAAACCGAAAGTTGTTATTCTTTAAAAGAGTAAAAGTAGTGAGTTAAACCATGGAGAGTGTGCAGACTTCCTTTCCCTCTAACAAAGTAATGCCCATTCCAGGCACAAGTAGTCCAATCTATTCCCCAGCTCTGTCCAAAACTACTAACAAATTAACTCACGTCATCTTATGTATGGTTAATCAGTAACTCCCAATTACTAGAGATAAAATTTACTTCTCCCTGATCATTTCCCATAAAAGTACTTTCAGATTATTTTAAATCTGGTTTCAGTGATTCGTCCAATAAACCATCCAAACCTCTTATTTCAGACTCACTTAATTCAACGGGCATGACTTTGGCCATAGAGGTCTTTCACTAAAGCCATCATGTACTAAAGCCATCATGCTGACTGTTTGAATTCGTAGTTTGTCATTGACCACTGTCATAAATATAAAGGGAAGGGTAAACATCTTTAAAATCCCTCCTGGCCAGAGGAAAAACCCTTTCATCTGTAAAGGGTTAAGAAGCTAGGATAACCTCGCTGGCACCTGACCCAAAATGACCAATGAGGAGACAAGATACTTTCAAAGCTGGAGGGGTGGGGGGGGAGGGGAACAAACAAAGTTTCTCTGCTGTGTGTTGGCTTTTGCCAGGAACAGAACAGGAATGGAGTCTTAGAACTTCGTAAGTAATCTAGCTAGTTATGCATTAGATTCTGTTTTGTTTAAATGGCTGATAAAATAAGCTGTGCTGCATGGAATGTATATTCCTGTTTTTGTGTCTTTTTGTAATTTAAGGTTTTGCCTACAGGGATTCTCTATGCTTTGAATCGGATTACCCTGTAAGGTATTTACCATCCTGATTTTACAGAGGTGATTCTTTTACTTTTTCTTCAATTAAAATTCTTCTTTTAAGAACCTAATTGCTTTTTCATTGTTCCTAAGATCCAAGGGTTTGGATCTGTGTTCACCTATGCAAATTGGTGAGGACTTTTATCAAGCCACCCCCAGGAAAGGGGGTGTAGGGTTTAGGGAGGATTTTGGGGGGAAAGATGTTTCCAAGCGGGCTCTTTCCCTGTTATATATTTGTTAGACACTTGGTGGTGGCAGCAATAAAGTCCAAGGGCAAAAGGTAAAATAGTCTGTACTTTGGGGACGTTTCAACCTAAGCTGGTAAAAATAAGCTTAGGGGGTTTTCATGCAGGTCCCCACATCTGTACCCTAGAGTTCAGAGTGGGGAAGGAACCTTGACAACCACTGAGATGACAGTGTAATGAATCTGAACAGCTGCCAACATCTAGTATGTCAATATAGACAGAGTATATTATGTAAGAAACATATATGATAGCAATCTCCACACTGCTCTTAAGAGTAGTATAGATGTAAGAGTATAGTAAAGATGTAAGATGGCCACTTTTTTCTGAATATTCATCTGTCCTCTGTTTGCATTATGTATCAAAATTTTCAATACAAGCTAAACAAATATCTTTAAAAAGGAGTCTTTTTGAGCTGACGTGTACTCTCTTCCTCTGACCTAAAACCACCTGCCAAGTTTCAACCAAAAACAAATTATATGTCTGTGTTTTAATTCCTGGTGGGACAAAAGGTTCATACTGGAACTGAAGGCACAATCTTCCTATATTGGCACAGAAATCAACACAATAATAAAATACAGCACAACAGCTCATAAGATGCGTCTCTGTACCACTTTTTAGCCCTGTTCTACACTAGGGGGGGAATCGATCTAAGTTACGCAACTTCAGCTACGGGAATAACGTAGCTGAAGTCAACATACTTAGATTGACTTACCATGGTGTCTTCACCGCGGTGAGTCGACTGCTGCCGTTCCCCCGTCAACTCTGCCTGTGCCTCTCGTGGCGCTGGAGTACAGGAGTCAATGGGAGAGCACTTGGGGATCAATTTATCACATCTAGACTGGATGCAATAAATGGATCCCTGCTGGATCGATCGCTGCCCGTAAAGTCATATGAAGTGTAGAAGTCTGATTCTTTAAAAGAAATGTCTTTAAAAAGTTGTGTGGCATATTTCAGGTTCTATCATGTTGTAAATGAAACTGGGAAAGGGGCAGATGTTTAATTAATTTTACATTGAGTTAAGGATAATTATGTGCTGAAAACTGTTTAGCACAAAGTTTAACAATTTAGACTGCGATAACATGTATGCAGAAAAGGAAAAAGTTAAAGCTGAGCTTACAGCAATATAATGCTTATGAAAAGTTACATCTGCCAAGCAACTGATTTGAACTCTTACTAGTGATCTCAATTTACTACTCTGGCCACTAGTTTTGTTTCAAAATAATTAAGTGCATTTACCATGAGTCTCTAATTTAGTTTTCCGTATATACGAAAAGTTAAAGAAAGAAATTAGGTCTCTTATGATATATTTAGAAACTTACAAATTATACATTATTAATCAAAGCTGGCCTTTGGAGCTCCAAGCCACAAAAACACTCATAGCCCATGGGACATGATAAATACCAAGGCCAACACAATCTTTCATTAAAAAGTAAGTAATTTTCTACGCCTTTTCACCACTAAGATTGTAAATTTCGCAGTGACCTCCTTTTTCCCCCAATAATATTCCTGAATAAAATTAAGAAGCAGAACAATTTTGGACCTCAAAATGTATATCTAGAACCATGTGCAGAAAGTGCACCAGATATAATGGTTATTTAAAACAAAACAACACAATTGTCCTGTGTTTTTGGTTATTTATGTCTAAAATAATAAATTAGTAAATAATTTGTTTTAATTTCTATACAGGTACACAACACCAGGATTCACAATTCTTAAGTAAAACTACCAAGGAAAAACTAATTTAGTCTTATTTTAGATTGCACTTCTAACAATCAAATTACAGACTTACTCAGCCACTATGTTAATAATTCATACATTCATCTCAAGTAGTCAAGACTAATTCATCACCACAACCAGCACCTTTTTTTAGTTTGATATATAGAAGTGATTAGTTTGTACTTATACAATTTAGTTATGTACTGTTCAAAATATAAAAAGCAAAGAATTGTCCACAAAATATGGTCCCATTCTCTACAACTTTATATTTAACCTTGTGCTATTGCCTGACTTTAATGATACTTTGCCTTAAAATTCACTGCAACAGGTTATTTGATTTATCATTAAAAAACACAGCATTTTCATATGGCAAAATACCCAAATCCTAAAATGTATTGAGCCTTTCTTCCAGATTTGTTTCATGTAGCTTTCCTTATTTCCAGTTTCTTCCATGCAAAGGCCTCTCCTTGATTTACACTATTTTGTAATAAAATAAATAAAGGCAATAACAATTAATTAAACATTCCATTGCCAGTTGCAGTACAAAAGTACATAATGTAACTGTTACAGAAAACAGATCCATTTTTTAGTCCAAGAAAAGCAACAATGTAGGAGGTGAGATACAGTGGGACCTCAGAGTTACGAACACCATGGGAATGGAGATTGTTCGTAACTCTGAGCAAAACATTATGTAAACTTTTGAAAGTTTACAACTAAATGTTGCCTTAATACAGCTTTGAGACTTCACTATGCAGAAGAAAAATGCTGATTTTATCCATCTTAATTTTAATGAAACAAGCACAGAAATAATTTCCTTACCTAGCCTTTTTTTTTTTTTTTAAACTTGCAGGGTTGTTGGTTTTTTTTTTAGTAGTTTACATTTAACATAGTCCTGTATTATATTTGTCGGGTGTGCTTTCTGTTTGTTTGTTTGTTTTGGTCTCTGCTGCTTGATTGGGTACTTCCAAATGATATGTGTGGTTGACCAGTCAGTTTGTAATGCTGGTGTCCGTAACACTGAGTTTCTACTGTATCTGTGATTATTTTTCCTACCATATTTAATCTTTGTATTCTATGTGTGTTTTTGAAAGTGGGAAACTTTTATATGAAGAGAAACAAGAAACCATAAGATTTTTTTTATCCAAAAGCAAAGTCAGAAGAAATCTTTACATGCACATAAAAATCCAATCATCATTTATCATCTTGAATTTTTGCTACAAAAGAGGAAATGGACCTCAATTTCCTCATGCCCTAGTAGAAGCAGACTATCTATACATCATTAGCCCAAAAAGACATTGGACAACAAAAAATATTTATCCAAGCCTATACCCACAAATACTAATTTACCACATTAACAGGGAAGTTATCTTCTCTGATAGCATCTCATCTTTTAAAGAAAGAAAGGAATGGAAAGGAAGGCTTTGAAACACACACACCCTCCAACCATTCCCATTAGACAAACTAAGTAAGTAAGTAAAAAAAAATGTTCTAAAAAAAACTAATTTTAACACAGCATCCAAAGTCTAGTAGCAATTAGGTTTCCATTCCCTCTCAAACACATACTCAAATCTACCCCTAATTCAGCAAAAGAACAAAAATAAACAAAAAAACCCCACAGTGTTTACTTGATTCACTGAAATGGAGCTTTTGAGTGGTATTCAGGGCATCCAACTGTCATCAATTTGGAGGGCAACTCTCAGGTTTTGTTTTTTTTCCCACCGTCACCTGTTCATCCTTGAAAACTTTACCACCACCATTTCTTGGTTACACAGGAATCAAAATTTAGACCCCCCTTGTCTTAAGAGAATCAAACTATCTGCAGGAAGGACTGGAGAAATCAAAATATTAATAAAGGTAACAACAGAGGAAAGAAAAGGTCATATCAGAAAAATGTCAGAGAAAATAAAATGAAAGATACTTAAAGGATGAAAAAAAATACCCAGCAGAGAGAAAAAGAACAGAGAAAAATAAAATACAAGGCATATAAGTGGTGAATGAGGAGCAACAGAAGAAATTGTGAAGGAGACAGTAATTGTCTTTCATTAGACAGCTTTTTGAAAATTTCAGTTTAATGGTTTTTTTGGACATTTCTAATCAACTAAATAAATACAGCTGGATAGGTTCCCAGTTGTGGGTAAGAAATGGAAATATTCCCTCCCAAGGCTTGACATCCTTTGGCTGATAACTACCATCATTTTATTTTTGATATGTTGAAAGATATTGGCACCAGCTTGTGGTTCTGAAAACAGACCTGAATAAATGAAAATCCTATTATAAATTACCTGACCTGTTATCAGTTCTATCAAGTATTGAAGTCTATTTTTAGATCGAATTAGTTGCAGAGTATCAGGCAGAGGCCAAAGTTACAACACACACACTCAATGACACACAAAAAGCTAGCCATTGAATTCATACCAACACCAAATATAACTGGAATTAATCCTCAGGTTCTGTACAAATGCTGTTACAAGCTTTGAAGCATTATCTTCACACAACCTCTATTTCAATTCACAGTATAAGGATCCTTCTCTTATAAAGTTTTTCAGTACTGTTCTTGAACTAGTGCTAGGAGGAATGTATATAGCCTTTGCCTGTTCAGTATCTGCATACTCATATGGCGATTTCCTGCAGCATACTGGGCACACCTTACTGAATTAAGTTTAAGCATCTTAGGCATTCATTGTATTAACAATACAAATATTTATTATTGCTGAATGATACATAACTTCTTTAAGGAGGAGACATGGCTAAGATATACTCTAGTGTTACATGCTTCAAAGGACTCTTTGAAACAATGTGCTAGAGAAACAAAGTAGGGATTCTAGGAAATACTTGGGAATTACTTACCTCCGGAACCATTATCCTGAAGCTGAGCCTTGGAGAGAGACCAATTGTCTGCTTGATCACCAATTTGTGGTCTCTTCAAAGACCGCAAACTGGATAAAAGAGTGACTGTCAGATTCATGTGGGTGCTTCTTCTGAGCCCAGATGTTATGAACATGCAACATCAGAAAAAAATCTCATGTGGTCTGAAGGATTATTCAACTGCCAGAGTCCTTGCTGGAGTAGGGGTGATCTCTGGCAAGCTTATTGGTCTGCATGTAGGTTCTTTTATTAATATGTTCTCACTGTAATGATTTTACCTTCAAAATAAATTGGCTTGCTTAGAAAGAGCTGTGTGGTAACTTAACAGTGGCAAATACACTTTTTAGTCTCTTTAAGAAGAAAAGTAAGGCAGGGCTGCTTAAGCAGTATGACTTTGCTGGGGACTTCATAATGTAAGCCGGGGGCAGTGCAGTCTGGAAATACCTCTGTTCAGAAGAAAAAGAGATGCGTGCCTCTGCCCAAGTAGGTGAAGGCTGGGGAGCTGGAAGCCTAAGAATGGGTGCCCGTTGTGGACAATAGAGGAAGAATACAGATGCAGTTGCCCTGAACTCTGATAGATGGCAAACAGACTGCTGCGCGGAACACCTTATTAGACCTGAACGTAAGGCCGGCCTGTTCCAAGTGAAAGAAATAGTTAGGGTTCTGAGGTATTGAGGCCTGGGCTAGGTCAACCTGGGCTGGATCAAGTGTATCAAGACCTCTTCCACTTAGATGAGCAAGTCCTTCTGGTAGATATTTTCCTGTTCTGAAAAAGAAAATTTCCTGGACCTGCAAGGAGCAGTCTATATCCACAGTACACAACCAGCCAAGAGCTATACTGTATGCAGTGACTCCAAGATTGAATTGAGCCTCTGACCCTGGTGCTGTGAGATCAGTCCTGGGAGGTTGACTAGAGGCTTAATGGATATCTGAAAGAGATCTGTCAGCCACAACTATCCCAACCAATATGGAACGATGAGAAGGATCACTGTTTTGTCTCTTGATTCTGGTGAATCAAATACCCAAAACATACTTCATAGTTTTTGTGCGCTGAGCTTAGAGCATACACCAGGAGCTCCTGGCATTCCTCCATTCCACCTTACCAGCTCCTTGAGTGCCACCTTCTATCCATTTCCATTTCAAGGACTCCCTGCAACTCCCTTCCATCTCCCACTACCACAATTTCTGCATGCCTCCCCTTACCCGCTACCAGAGTCACCTAACTCCCCCCACAACCAAGGGTTCATTGTGCCTTCATTCCTGTCCATTTGTTCCAGAGTTCCCCTGCTCACTCTTTGACCCTCTATCTAGAGAGAGAACTTCCTTATTTGTTAATGTAGTGCACAGCTGGCGTGCAGTCCGAAGATTTGCACTACCAAGTTTCAAAGAACAGGTAGGAATGCAATACAGTCTAGTTGCTCTGAGCTCTAAGTTATAACCCCATGTGAATTTTTAATTGGGCCAAATGAGCTCTCCAACTTGTCCCTGATATATCTGTGATCAATGTCTTTGGCAGGGAGGAGACAGAGAAGGGTACCTTTTCTATGACTTTTCTGGATCTAGACACTAAGTTAGTTCTGCAATGATATGTTATGGCACTCAGACTTTCCTCCATAAGTGACCTGAGCCAGAGTTGGACAGGCTGCAAGTAAAGTCTGTATAAGTATAATGTGCATGCACAATGACATTTGACTTAACACTGTGAGATAACCCCATTCTTTCATACTATATTCTGATGCAAACTGCAAGTTGACTTCGGTCATATATGACTTTGGTTCTGATGTGGCGTTCATTACAGCTGCTGTGAACTCTTATCTTCTGAGACTGCATCAGTGATGATTATTCGTAGTCCACTAGGAGGCCCAGGTATGTGAAGAGCACACTTCAGGCTCACTACTATCTTCCACTGTCATCTACTTCTGATCAGCCAGTCATCCAAGTGCAGTACACATCAATGCCTTGCTTTCTCAGGTGGGCCATTACCAGTACTGGGCATTTCATAAATATCCTCAAAGCCATGTAGAGTCTGAATGACAGTATCTTGATCTGATCCCACCTTGAATCTCAAATACTTCCAATGGGCAAGGTGACCAGCTACATGGAGTACGTATCTTGGAAAACGAGTATCACAAAACTGTCTTGAGCCTGAAGCTATAGAATGATGGAGACAAGGGGTACTACCCTGAATCTGAGGCAGCACAGATAGTTGTTCAATCTCTTCTGGTCTAGCACAGAGACCTCTTCTTCAAGATAAGGTAATATTGAGAATAGAAGCTTCTTCCCCTGTGTTCCTGGGTAACCTCTTCTGTGGCTCCTAGATAAAGCAACTGGGCCACTTATTTTTGTAACAGGCTTTGGTGAGAATTGTTCCTGAAGAGAAATGGGGAAGAGGCTGGCAGTGAATGGTGGTAACCATGGGTAACTATGTCCAACACATTTTTTCTGAAGTGCATCTGACCCTTTATGGAAAGGGGCAAGGGAGTTCCAAAAGAGCACTAGTGATTCATGATCTACTCTGATATGGCTACAAATACCCCCATCAGATCTGCTGACTGGCTCATGGGGAGCGAGTGGGCAAAAGAAGAGGTGACGATGGGCAACGATAATTGATTTTCATAATTGTTTTGGCGGTGGGTACTGTTGGATGATCCCACAGTTTCTTTTGGAGCTGATATTTTCGGAATTGATTAGTATATTAAGTGAGATCCCCCAGTCCGCAGTGACCTCAGAGCAGACTTCAGGTCTTTAAAGGAATGAAGTATGTTGTCCAAACTCTTACTGGGAGAGCTCGATCCCTCGAACAGGAGACCGTGCATGGTACCATCATGAATCACTAGTCCTTTTGGAGCTGCCTTGCCCTTTTCCATAAAGGGTCAGATGCACTTCAGAAAAAATGTGTTGGACATAGTTACACCCATGGTTACCATAGTATTTGAGATGCTAACAGTCAAGAGGTCTGACTCTGGGTCAAAGCCATGCTTTTTAACTTTGACACCATGTTGGAGGAGTCCATGGCTGCCTGCTGCACTGTTCTGGCAACAATTTGTCCATCTTCTGTTCCTCCCTACAGTCCTGTGTTACTTTCACCAGCCCTCTCCCATGTAAGGAAATTATATTTGGGCAACACCACCCTGATAGTTTGTCACATCAAGCTTCAGCAAAAAAGGATAAGGCAGCCTTGGGCCCAAACAAGTCTAGCTTTTTGGGGTCCTTGTCTTGGGGCAGGCTTTATATTGATTGTGACTTTTCTTGGAATGCTCCAACTACCAATGATCCTGGATTTGAGTGGAAATAAAATCTCTAATCTCTTGGGATGGGGGTGCACATTTGATAGTTTTTCCTACTGGTTTAGACATGGGTTAAATAGTGGCTGGAGTTTGCCAGAGCTCCTTCGCAAGCTCTGGCATTCCCTCACTGAGTGAGAAAACAATCCTGTCTGGGACTGATGCAGTCAAGATTTCGAAGAATTTATGTGAATTTTCCTTTATGACCACTGTTTTGATATCTTGGATATCTCTGATGTGAAGTAGGATATCCTGAAAGACTATTTTGGGATTACAAAAAAATAGAGCTCCCTCTTTGTTTGATCTTCTTGCCTGTTCAGAATGAACACTTTTTGCTCCAGGAATTTAGATTTCCCGGAATCAAAAAGTTAAAGTACTATTTTAAAATTCTTTGTACATTCCAACTTCTAAATTTCTCTTCATTAAACTCATGCAAAAATCATTCTCTATAATATAAAAGAGTCCCATAGATCAAGACTACTTATATGAATGTATTCATATTTCATGCTAATTAGACCCTGTACACGTAATCTCTTTCCCTAGTGTGTCCAGTACATGTGTCTCTGTCCTCAAATCGCTCATTAAATCTGCTATAGTTCATTTGAGCACTGTATCACTGAGACTGAATTAGACATTTTAGAATCCAAAGCCTTTGCTTCCTTCCTCGTGTGTATTTCTTACAAAATCTTTACAAGGAAAGCTCTGGTACTGTTGTAGAAATAATGCTTACAGTAGTCAATGTGCTCTGTAAGTGTATAAACAAGGTTATCACAAAGCTAGAGTGGTGTCCTCAGTGCCTCAGTTGTACATGCACGTGATATGCCCTGTGTCTGACAAGTTCTGAGAAGTACAATCCTTATTCTTTTTAATGGGGACCTTTGAGACCCACCATATCTAGAAAAATACAATGCTTATGCTTACACTGAGACTTAGACGACTCTAGAGCCAACATTTACTCACCACCCTTCTTTTTCTCTATTTAATATTCTCACTTTTTAATTAACAGAGGATGTTCTGCAGTAACTACCCATACTTCTGTCTAAATGGTATCATTCAGAATCTAGTTCTTCAAAGCAACAGAAAGTGGTTATGTTCAAGTAACAGAGTGGTGCAGAGGTCTTAGGTACGGATTAATTTTTTAAATCAGGACATGCCTATGATTTCATTTTGGTCTTTTTCTCCCTATCCTATGGTATGAAATAACACTGCTGGAGGATAAAGATTTTGACTTTTGCTTCAGATCCAGGTTCCACATTCCCCAGGTAAGATCTTATGCAGGCTTGAGAATCCCACACTGATTTTGACTTTTCTATTTTTTGAACCTCAGATTATTTTTGAACCAATCATACATTGTTAAAATTCTTCTCTTGTACAGCAGAGTTCTTAAATCAGAAACTTTTAAGGAGGAGGGATCTTCGCACTAATTCACTGAAACCTTTGATATTAATAATTTTAAATAATTCTCTATGCATTTACCTGAATTTTCACTTGAGTACCAGGACAGTTCAATTAAGCATTAATACGTTTTCAAAACAATTACTACCGGCCCTAGTGCTAATTTTAAAAGTCTCTTTACTCTGGCCTGAACACTGTAACATCCACTTTTTGTTTTGTTCCAGCTATTTTATTCTGATGGACCATACTCTAAAAGATTCTGGATAAAGTCGTAACTACAAAGACATCTGTATAACTTCTAAGCAACAGTCATTTGATAAGCAATTGTCATTTACAAGAAAAGCACAGTAAAACCCTCAGACTAAACCTTTTAAATTCTCTTAAAAATCCTTAGGTTTAAGTTAAGGTCAAAAGTATGTATCAGTCATTTCAGGATATAGATCCTTACAAGAAGATAGAGGTTTCCAAGAAAAAGAAAAGCAAGGAAATTCCAAGTTACATTTACTATTTCCATACAAACTCAAACATTTCAATGTAAGAAATTTCACAGTTAATATACTCAAACTACCTTAACCCTGCCTCTATTCATCTTCTCCTTTTCCCCACCTTTAGGAATCTCAACTTCCAATATTCCCCTCTTTGTTCCCTCAGTTGCTACTTGGCAAGATTTTTATTTGTATTGTGTGGGTTTTTGTTTGTTTTTTTTTAAACCAAGGACACTTTTTAAGGACTTGAAGGCCAGATAGTAAGGTTTACATTATAAAAGCCATTGTATTTACATACCTTGCAGCTACAGTATTGAAAATGTGCACTGCAGAGCACTGGTTTACAGCTGGCTTCACAGGGGGCAAGAGGGTGTCTAATAGCACTTGAATTATTGGTTGGTACATGGGCTCACTCATGAAAAGTTTACAGCCTCGGATGACCCATAAAGCCAACAAGCCACCATACTCTTAACAGAGACTAACAAGCCCAATATGGCTCATGTTGGTTTGAGGCTGACCCCGATAAGCTTCGAAGGAAAGAGATGCAATTCAAAAGTAAGAGAGGTGAGAGAGAAGATGGTGAATCCTCCTCTGATCTCAACCCATCAAGCTTCCTGCAATCTCCCCTTTCAGGTTGTAGGTGGGTGCTGGAATGTGTATGAATGAGGATAGGCTGGATAGGAAACATTCTATAATCTAGATCACATCAGTATAGCATTTCCACACTTTCCATCTCAAAATAAACTCTATGCCTACTTATTTGACAGATGAAATAGTTTGATCCAAGGGTGTATATGTAGGTGTTGATGGCTACAGAACTAGGCCAAGATTTTCAGAAGTGTTTTTGGGTACCCTCCTTGATACACCAAAAAGGCTCCTGATTCCCAGAAGGTGACCGCTCAGCACTGAAAAAAATCAAACTCCTTTAGGTTGTTTCAAATCAAGAAACCAAAAAGATTACTATTTGTTGTTGTCATAGTTAATTTTGGTGTAACTGAGAAGAGCAAGGGCTTTGGGAGAAATGCAGTAGAGTAGAATAAGGAGCTGTTCTTCCCTCTCCTGCCAGGCTGTAAGAAGGCAATTCTGTAAGGGAACACTCTTCCCCACTGCTGCTGCCTTCTGCCTCCAAGCTCTGTCTCTGGAGCTCCCAAGGAACCAAAATTAGCCCATCACCTCATGATGCCCCTTCCTGAAGTTACCATTTGAAACGTGAACTTTTAAAATATGTAGGTATAAAAAGGTTTTGGTTCTGTGCACTAACCCTAGTTGGAAAAACTCTCAAATGTGGTTCAGCAGTGCCTCTTATGGTTAATACAAGGCTATTCAATACACAAATGACGTAGGAAAATAACTGTCTTAGTAATAATTCTTGTGCATCAACTTTTTTAGTCCAACTATATTTCAACATTATTGTGTGCATTTAACTCGTAGTTTACTGCTCACAATCACAATCAAGTCCTGCAAGTTTTGAGCAAATGGGTACAAAGTGCTCAGGGAACAGCTCAGTATCCCCATCATGCATCATTTCCTTTTACCTCAATTCTGACTCCAACACATCTCACTCACGTGCTCTTCTCTCCCTAAGGGGGAAAAAAGGCTACTTGTCAGTTGCTTCAGATCCTCAGTGTATTCCTTCTACAAATTCATACCTTATTTATTCACGTCCAGTCATAAGAAAACAGAGGCAATGAAAGCAATAACAGTGCTGTTGTAGTGTACAGACAAGTAGCTTGATACCACTATTCTAGACCTTACATCCTAACCATATCTCAGTTCCTCTTTACCTCAAGAGAACACATTGAACTCTGAAGGAAGGGGGAAGGGAGGGTGAGTGTGGATCTGCAGATGCAATACAAGCAGAGAACAGTTAGTAGTAAGCCAGTTTTCATCTTTTGCAACACTGTTTCTGAAAATTCCCAATGCAGAAGACTAACCTGCAATGACAATCCATAGCAAGACAGTGAAGGAGCACTAATTAAAATGAGACTGAAGCAGTGATCAGTGCAGTGGGGTATCTGTTCTGAATTCTGAATCAAAAGAAAGCTGTTTTGTAAGTGTGAACTGAACATAAGTTGAGTTCTGGTGAATTACCTTAAGACAGACAACAAAATCAGGATGCAAAAGCTAGCAGAACTCAAGTAGAATAGACCTTAAGCTCTTGTTCAAGTCACAACAAATCTGAACACAATGTTAAGCCACACAGACTGCCTTAAATGAAATAGCTAATCAAAGATAAGGGTTTCCAAAAGCTACATATCTTGCAGATTTCCTAATGTATCTTGTTCTACCAAGGTAGTAACTGATTGCTGTGACACTTCCCACAGGTACCCAAGGTAGTGATGACCCTCACTCTGATCGGCCCTTATTATTGAGGCAGTCTTGTCTCTGCCTGCTGTATATCAACTCCCTGACTCCACCACCCTCTGGTAATACAAGCACTGACTTACAGGTTTCCACAGGCCTCTCTCTCTCTTCACCAGCACCCATTAAACCCTGAGTCCTCAGAGAGTCCCTCTAGTGTGTTCAGCCCCTGATCCACTGAACACACAGAGCTCTCAGATCCACTGCTCCCAAAGCAACAGAACATACCAGCTGATTAGATTCAACTCAGGATCACCACTCCACTTACCACACAGCACTTACATATATTCATAGTGAAAACAAGAATAAAAGTTTAGCATAAAGGAACAGAGACTGAAGTGATAGAAATTATGAAATTATGAATACTGGAAATAAAACAAAATCATAATGTGCTTTCCAGAACCTAAGCTTAACTCACAAGACATTCCCCTATCTCCTACAGGATAGTTTACCCCAAATCCTTTTCCCAGCATTTTCAGCCAGGATGGCTCAGATTCCCCTTTCATAAGATCAAGCCCATTGTCAGCTTGTCTTCACAGATTGAAGGATACCAGTGTGCCTCTGCACCCTCCAATATACCATACCAGACCTTTGATCTTCAACTGAAAACAGGGTCCTTCCCACTATTTACTTCTTCCTGTTCATTTCCTTCCGAAGTCCCCACTAGTGCTTTATTAGCATTTGGCCTCCATATGCTAATAGATTTCTATTGTAAGACACACAACGGACATTTGTCCACCACGGAGGTTAAGCGTCACCCATGTCATGGCTGGGGAAGTTTGTCTCAAGACACGCTACCTTTGAGTGGCCTACCTTTAATTACAAGGCCCAGAGAACGTGACTTTCAGCACATATACACAACACCTCACTATGTTCTTTACACACATCTCACAATGGTTATGACAAGTGTGACACAGGCTTTCATTAGAGACCACACATGACATTCTTTTGGTGAACCCAGGGGATCCCTGTGTGCACTTGTGCCCTTTGCCAGTTGGCATCAAGAGGTCCTTGGGTCATAATCACCCTTTCACACCCCAAATGTGCAATCTGACCTCTCCTGCTATACCACAATGTTCTTGTTCTAAATGCAAGCTGTCATACAACAACTTCCTGATATCATTGCTATATGAATAGTAAGATGTTTTATGGACAAATATAGCAAGGTCATTTGATGCTAGACTAATTATTAATGTAAGAAGCCATTAAAGTAGAAAGTATTTATAATAATGGAGAATTAATAAATTAATTACTGGCAGTGTGGAAACAAACACACACCCTATGCAGGAAAAGAAGAAAATCATTGTTCCAAAAACTGTCATGTAAATTCAACAACTTAGGCTAACTGCTTTCTAAGAGTAATTGAAAAGACCATTCTGAGAACTAAACTCTTCTATAAAGAAGAAGAGTATCTGGACTTTCTGAAAACAAAATTTCGTATCCTGTCAAACACTAATAAAAGTAAAAAGTTACCTCAGAAAATGGACTGAATAAAAAGAAAGAATTAAAACCAACTTTAAAAGTTATCTGGTTCTTTCCTGCCAGAAGAAGAACAAAAGGCAATTAAAGAAATGTCCCAAGTTCTGTATATTCAAGAATTGAATCAACCCAAAAATGCATGGTGCCAAGGAAACAGCGATAGCAACCATTCCAAATCTAAACAAGCAAGGAAGAAGTGAGCATCCCGTGCTCCTCTGCTTAGACAGCAAGCACTCCATAACTTATCGTGCACATCTCTACAAATAACCTACCACAAAAAGGTAAGAAAAACAAAGACTGAATAAGAAACCAACCCAGGGAAACCTCGCAAAGACTTCAACCTAAGAAGAAAGTTAACTAGAACAGTGCCTAGAGATTAGATTTAAAACTCTTGTAATGATTTTTATGTCACATTGAAATACTGTTGTAACTTAAAAGACTAACAGTTTCTCCTGTTAATCACCAATTGGTTAAACCTGCATTCCTGGAGAGAAGATGTAGGTAAACAACAGTAAACAGAGAAACTCTGGGATTTAATTGGATTTAGACTCTTAGTATTGGTTAATTGGCCTATCTCAAGACAGATCCTTAAATGGCTTCTTCTAAGTAACTTATTTAAATATTCTCTTCAGCTTCATAGGATGTAGTTTAGATCGCTTATTTTGCCAACTATAAACAGGCTGGTTATTTATTAAAAACTTTGTATTTACTATTTATATAATTTATAAATTTGTATTATTACTACTTTGCCAACTATGAAGTGGCTGGTTATTTATTAATAACCATCAGGTCCAGTTGCCCTAAAAACCTTAGGGATGTGATCTCTGTTAAAATCTCTCCACAGTGAGAGACACAGAAGAGATCATGATGGAAGAAACCAGTTTGTCATTTGTGTTCAGTCATTTGTGTTGCTTAATGTTTTCCTTTCCTTAATAATAAAGTAGCCATGGCTAATAATTATGATTATTTTGGTTTGTCTTGATCATGGTTTCCCTGAAGTATGCCAAAGAACTCCCGTGACTAAACAGTGGGAGATGCACCCTGCATTGGCACTAAGAGAACCAATTAGTAAAAAATGTCCTACCTTTTCTTCTTTCTCAACATATGTTTAGTAATTTTTTTCAAACTAAATAGGCGTCCAACACTGTGAAGCTACTTGACCCCTTTCACACACCCCCACTCCAAGATATTTACACTAAGCACGATCTCTCTCTGTTTCTTAAAGCCATGCCTCATTAAACAACCTATGTGAACATTCACTAGCATCAATCCCTATCATCAGAGATGGAACTAGTAGGCAGAATACTAAACCCCCCACAGACACTTCTGAGGGCAAACCTTCAACTGAACAGAATTTCTGGCTCCCTGAAAAGGGGGAAAGTTAACACTGACTTTAGTGGGATTGCTCACTTGCTTAAAGTTAAGTGCATGCTTAAATGCTTTTGCTGAATAGGGGCCAATATGAGCATGTGCACAGGCAAAGGCAAACTATTCCCTGATTACATATGCATTAAGTTGTGATCACACCTTCCACTAACAAGAGAAGAGAGTTCACATTAAAACTGTGAATTTATGAACCTGAAGTGCAAACTGCACTTTGAACTGAAAAAAAATGTCCATTCTTCTAAGCATATGACTCATCATCATATGGAAGAGCAGACATATAGAAAAAGCAAATGCTCAGTTAAGCACACCAAGGATACTTAAATAAATCTGCACTGTAATCCTAATGCTAATCTTATTTCAAATTATGTAATCTAGCACAGGCTAAAAACAAGTTACAATGATGGTAACGGTATGGTAGTACTCATATTGGAATTCACAAACAGCAGCTTTTTGAACTTTTACCACTAAAACACTATGCTAGATACGTAAATAAACTAATACAATTCTTTGCTACTCTACCTAACAGACACAAAATAAACGCTCTCTTTAATCATCCGTACAGACAATCTTCTGATTTTATCCACCAGGATTGCTGAAAAATACTTACTCAATTTATCAGTCCATGACTAATTTTCCTTGGAATAAGTAAGTAGGTAAATATCAAAAAAGCAAGGTTCTGTATACTTGCTTTCTGGAAAGTTTCATTGATCTAATAAGTGAGTTGGTTGCAGTATTTTGTTTTTACTAATGAATTGCTAACAAAATTTTGTGAGAGAAAAAGGTAAATTTCCAAATGAAAAGTAAAACAAAATCTCTGCAGTATGAAGAATATACTGCTTACATACCTGTACATGCAACTTCCAGAAGGTTGCATGTGCTAGATATTCAGCAAGCATACATATTTTAAGGAGCAACACCGAAATGCCATAAAACAGCAATAGGCACAAACAAGGTCATTTCACTATGACAGTGGTTCTCTAGGCTCAGGGATAGCCAGAGACAAGTTCCCACTCCATACAGCAATCAGAGCTCCAGAGCTGGTTCAGGAGCAAAACACAAACTTTAGAAATCTATAGTAGATGTCCCTACGGCTGTTCTGCTGAGATAGGACTTCATCACCCCATCCTATTGTGGCAGCGGATCAAGGCACTAGGTTCCATACATATAGCGACAGGAAAAGTAGTTTACTTGTTAGACAACTAACTAGTAATCAACTTCTGTGTTCTATTCCTAGTTCTTACATAGCAGTTCATTTTACCCATTTTTAATACACAGACAAGACCTACCAGTGTGCCCCCTTTACGTTTATTAACGGCTCTCAACTCTTGCAGACTAATGTACCTCATTCAGAAGTCTGTTTTGTCTTGTGTACCCCACAAGACAAAACAGTTTCACCTCACTTTAAAACTACTTGCTTACAAAATCAGACATAAAAATACAAAAGTGTCACAGCACACTAGTGCTGCAAAATTGCTTACTCTCTCATTTTTACCATATAATTATAAAATAAATCAATTGAAATAAAAATAAATAAAAATAAAAATATACTTACATTTCAGTGTATAGTATATAGAATAGTATAAACAAGTTACTGTCTGTATGAAATTTTAGTTTGTATTGACGGCACTAGTGCCATTTAGCCTATTGTAAAACTTGGCAAATATCCAGATGAGTTCATGTTCCCCTCCTCGCCCCCCACCCCCAGAATCCCTCTGTCTTCCCACAGGGGTATACGTATCCCTTATTGAGAACCACTGCATTTATGTATAAAGCACTTTGAGATCCTCAGATAACAGAGCTGAAATACTGTAAATCAACAGTCCCTCTCCTCACTTCTGATCTAAGCAAGACACAGTTACCACAGCCAATGCTTTAAATAAAGTAATAATCACTAATGTCTAGGATTTATTTTCACACTCCTATTAAACTGATCTTACAAAAGGAGAACACATTTTCTGTTCATAAAATGAAATCAAAGCTTATTCAAGAAAATGCAAGAACTTTATGCACACTACATCAAGGCTAATTAAACTTGCATATAATTGGCATGCTGACAGTATTAAGGTACACATTCCTACCAACTTTGAAGACTAACATGCAAGTAGTTAGAAAACAAAATTAAAATGAAGCTTTGCCAATAGCAGAATTCAAGACTTTCTCCTCATGCTCTTTGCCCTTCTTGCTGTCCCATACATTTCATATTCTACGGGTTTAGGAATATACACAGTGATAAAATGTACTGCATATAGGCACAACCCAGGTCATATTAAATGAACCAACTGGAAGAGCAATTGCTTACTGGTTAGAAAAAAGAATAGTCATACATAAAGTAATGGTATGAACATGTGAGAGAAACATCCCCTGTAAGATGTCAGAAGATTTTATTTTATTCAGAAATAATACTATTAAAATTAGTGTAAGTATTAGTAAAGTCAATCTGAAATATGGCATTGCACCCTAAAAGCTATTCAATTTTAAAAAGCCCAATGCATTTTTCATTAGTCAATGTTGTACAATACATTTGTATTCTGGCTGTTTTATTTTCAAAAACTAAGTCCAGATGTAATTGTAGCACAAATGAAAAAAGAACATAGGAAGGCCTAATCATTTGTGAAGCAATTAATGAAATGGCTACTGATGCTCTCTAAATAAAAAGCTCACACGCTTCCTTCAATAGAAGCAGGTGCTATTGAATGGCTACCGTTTGCACTGTGGCTTCCCAGACAAAAACGTTGCACAAAAAATAACATACAAATAACTCCTGAGAGGCCTCGTGACTCTCCTAAACAATAGCCCAGCTGCAGCAGTACTACATATATCATTCTTAAGGTCGATCTTGAAGCCATGTTACTCTGTACAACTATTGCATGTGTATTAATAAACAACCTCTAGTGGGACTCAATATTTAGGGTTAAATCTCACTACTTTGTGAAAGTGTTAGCGTGTGTTCTTGATTACAGACATTGTTTTTGCTATTAGTACTTACGGTTTTAACACAATAAAAGATTGGAGAGAGCACCACTTCTATAAACAGCCTCCCTATTAGCCCTGATATTCTAGCCCAGTCTATTATTCAAGGAAAAAAGCATTTGCAGATAACTTACTATGAAAAAGGGGGAAAACAGATTTTCTTCTTATAAAATTATAAAGTGATATAAATAATTATAACAAAGACATCCGCTTGGAACACTAAACTACAAATGTATTTTTAACCAATTGCCAAGGTTATCATTTGAAGTTAGATAAATGCTTTAGAATACTTTTAAAGTGAATGCATGACATTTTGTTTTGAATTCAACTTCAAAACACACGTACATAATAGGTTATTACGTAATAGGTTAATAGCTATTCGTAACCATTCCACTTCTTTGAGTATCACTCTTTTTTTAAGAAAATATATGCTTTGCACTGCCACCTTGGCAACTGAAGTGGTTTGAATTTTCTGGGACCTAAGATCCTAAGATGGTAGCAATGCTAAGTAATAACAGAAGCAGAAGACAGAGTTTAAGCACACAATGCCCAACTTTCGCCATAACTGAGTCTGGCATCCCACAGCTGGACTCGCCTCATCAAGCAAGTGATAAGAAGAATGAAAACATGTTTTGTACAACCTGATCTTCCCCCATCTTGCTTCTCTGACTCATCTAGTTATGCAAAAAGAGCCATCTCCATCAGAATACCCTGAAGATGCAAGTAAGCTGATCTACTTCACTCCCTTCTCTCACCTCTGATAATCATAGAGATGCTAAGACTAACTAGGCCACTGTGAAGTTGATCAAGAAGGAGCTCATATGAAAAGCAGGGAGTTTATGTTGCAAAGCAATACCATCTTTTGGTTGGCATTCCTAGGTATCTCAGGGATGAGAAGAAAATACAGAGAACAATTCTCCATCTGAACCAACTGGAAGAGCAAGAGCGCCATCTACAGTTTGAAATTCAGAAGCAAGTAAAGTTAATGGTTGGGTTGTTCTATTTATCTCATCATCAGGGATTCTTTGTTCCCAAGACTATGTCTGGATCACAGCAAGCACAGCACACCTGTGATTAATATTCATTTAGACCTTAAGAGCCAGTGCTGTTCACAGACGTACACTCCTACAACTCTCATTTAAGTTACTGCATTTTAGAGAGCATAATTGGGTCCAGTGTTTCCATTGCTATGATACTTCAGAGTCATATATCCATTTGAACTGTCAACCAGCTGTCAATAAACGCTTTCTGTGGTGAGTGTTTGGGCCTAAGTCATCAATATCTGAAGAATCCATATCCATTGTAAAAGAAGGTTCTAACCCTTTTATTTGCAATGCTAACTTTCCAAATGTAAGTGAATGATGTTATCTGCAGGCTGACCCAGCTTCCATTCTTTTGGAGCGGTAGCAAAGTGAAATAAACAGGGTTCTCGTCAGATCCACCAATGCTCTTCAAAACCTTAAAGGCAGCAAGGAAGCTGGTCTACAATCATGCGTTTCGTACTATTAATCTACTTTGAAAAGTTAAGAGCAGCTGATGAGACAGGTTCTGTTATTCACAAAGGAGGATTATAAAAATAGATGCTGGAATTTCTGTCCTGCAAAGTGCTGAGCACCCTATGCTCAACCCAGCAAAAGCATTTAAGCATGTGTCACCCATTGACTTCACTAGGTCTGCACACATACTTAGTGTTAAGCATGTGTTTAAGTACTCTGCTGCTCAACATCCTGCAGCTAAGGGATAGAGTAATGGATAAAATAGGAGTCCAACATACAAACGAAGCATCAGGTATTTCCTGGCCTCAGTCATATGAATTTGGCAGGGCTCTGAAGGAAAATAGCCATGGTCACATGACAGGAGTTAGTCTCCTCTAAACCCATTACAACTGAAATCTCTTTATTTCCCAGTACCCCTTCTTCAAAAGCCGTGGCAAAGGGGTGGGGTAAGGAAAAGAAAAAACCACCATTCTTTGCAGAAACTGCGTCTCTGAGGTAGAGGAAGAATAATAGATAACATCTTTCCTTCCCTGTCACAGCAACCAGGAGGTTTTGGTGTGGAAAGAATAGACACAATGATGCTTTGTAGAAGCAGTTCAAAGTGGATCTGAGTGCCAAATTTAATCAGATATGAATCCAGAAGCCAGTACAAAAGATGGTGTTCTGAAGCTCTGTCCAGGGAAAGGCATGCTGGGAGAAATCTCCCTCTATAAAGGTGCTTAAGGACAAAGAAAATTAGCTATGGAGATGAGTTTGTAGTTTTCTTTTGCTATTTGCTGAGCTAGTAGATCTACTTAGCAGAGACCTTGGGCTCTAAACACACAATCCTGTAACTAAATACATCTACTAGCTCAGCCAGTAGCAAAAGGAAACTACAAACTAATCTCATTACAGCTTTGCCATTCTGGCTAGTAGATAGCAGGTGCATGTCATTAGTGTTCTTTACAACTAGAGCTATCTGAAGTTAATTGGTACAATAAGAACACAGTATGTTTATTTACAGGACAATGGATTGTTACAAGATTTGCAATGACGATATTGATAAGGCCTTAAGGGGACAAAGGGGACAAAACAAATGCAGTTTTAAAAGGCTCCCTCCCCCTCAAAGGCAAATAAGTACATAATAAAGAAATATTCTGTCTCTTGGCGAGACATACACTCCATATACAGAAGTTGTTTTCTTTGGGCTATGCTAAAACAGATGTCAATGTTTGTTATTTTTATATGAAATTATTTGAATTGAAATGTTCCCACCATAAAATGTTGTTGTGTTCAATGAAGCTATGGTGCCTAAGCTATTAGTTTATACAGATGAAGTGATAAACAAAATATAAAGATGTATACAATTTCTGTCACAGGTGCATAGTGTGACCTTTCCTTTATGACAGCTCCATTTCTAAGCACTGAAATACCTATCTAGTCCAAATATATTGATCTGGTATACCCCAGTAGACAGAACACAATACAAAAATTTATTCAAGCCAATGAAGTATCCTTCCAAATTCAGTTTTAGGTGAAAGGAACAAACAGTGGCAGGGGGGAAAAAGCACAGCTGCCCACCTACATATTGTCTATTGCAAGTCAAGGGCCATTACATTGAACAGATATCTAACACAGACTTACTATTTCTGTTAACAAAGATGAGGCACTAATCATAGATTATGGTGCCAAAAGAGGTGGTGTTGAAACTGATAAAATTAACAATCCACTTGGATCAGACTGCAGTCATGCAGGTTTATTAGGAAGGTGAGAACAAAGGAAATCACCATTTAATGTCATCACCATTAAAAGTGACTACTGGAAAGTAGCCAACATTGTATTTAACTGGGGATTTCAAGATTAGACTCCTGAAGTTAGGCCCCAAAGTCAATGTCCTCGTTTTCAGAAGTACTGAAGTCAACATGGATGTTCAACATCTCTGAAAATCAGGTCATTTGTTAGGAATCTAAAATTGGTCTGACAAGAATAAATTTCTGCACCGATTTCTAAAATCTTATTTCATATTTGTGTTTTAAGAATAGTTTATGGGGTGATTCTAATATTTTTAGATTAGCAAACCTTATTTCACACCCAGAAGATTTAACCAATCAAGATGGCTGCTTAACACAATGGCAAATGAAATTCTCTGTAGGAGTGGAAGGTTATGCACACTGGAATGCATAATTTGAACTATTCATACACAAAAAATAGGTTCTAAATTAATGGCATAGACTTAAAAATGTATACTTAGCTTTTTTTCTTTAAAACAACTTAATGAAGACTGCTGTTCAGAAGGGAATAGTGGTAAAAAGCACTGATGTAGCAGTGCAAAAGCAAGCTTCTGTACCTTAACACTTTAAATGCTATTTTCAATTCTGGTCATCCCCATACAAAAAAGACTGACTAAAACAGACAATGTCTACAGAAGAGCAAGAAAAATTGTTTGAGGAGTGGAAAGCTGCCATATGAGGACAGATTAAAAATATTGTGTCTAATTATCTTAGAGAAGAGAAAAATATGGAAGACCATAACAGAAGCTCATAGAATAATTAATGTTATAGAAGCCAGTTGGACACTTGTACTTACTGACTCTCATAATACAAGAACATGGGCTAAAGGATAAACTAACGTAATTAAAAAGAATACATATATAATGATAAAAGGTTGTTTAATACAAAACATAATTAACCTGTGAAACTCATTGAAGAACTCATCTGAAGAAGTGAGCTGTAGCTCACGAAAGCTTATGCTCTAATAAATTGGTTAGTCTCTAAGGTGCCACAAGTCCTCCTTTTCTTCATTGTCACATGTTATTGCTGAGGCAAAAAGTTTAGTATTTATCAGATGAACATATATGAATGAAAATATCCAGCTACTTTAGATAGAATAAATGTACATGAATCAAAATTCTTGTTTCATGGCATAAGGCACACACTGATTGCTTGGGATTAGGAAGAAATTTCCTCTCTGATTGTGGTGATGCATAACATCTGTGCATTTTGGGGGTGTTACATCTGCCTCTGAATTACCTGTTATGACCACTGTTGGGGAAGGATACCATGCTGGAGCAACTATTATGTAAAGATAAATGAATTAGCAATGTACTCACATATGAAGGAAAAAGTGAGAAAAATTATCTTATGCAAATTTATTTGCTAGTGCACCCCATAGCTAATTAGGTATGTACAAATAATTGCAAATGGATTATAGACAGATTGTGAAAACACATTCAATTCAATATAATTGGTCAAGAAGATTATAGTGGGGAAAAACGTGAGGACGGTTAGAAAATGTATCACAGAAATAATTCTGTTACTCACCAATTTGTAGCAATTAATGAAAAACTATAACCTGAAAATTGAAACTACATCAATGCTTCTGACTCACAGGAGTCATTTCAATCCTGATATAATGACTCATTCAAAATATACTAACTAAAAAGTCAGAAACAGAAAATGTTATGTGTATGTCTATATATTATACATATCTACAGACATGCGCACACACAACCAATCAACTGGCATAATATCCATACAATACCTACCAGAAAAGAAGTTCAAAAAAGAAGGTGAAAGAGGTAAAACCCTGAAGGGGGATTATAAAAATCTCCATTAAGAAATCTAAATTCCTGAGCCTGTCTACATCCCACTGCTCTACCTAGGGCCATTCAGATCGTTTTCAGTGACTTCTTTCCACTCACCAGCAGACACACCAAATGAAGCATCATTGTGAAGCAATTCAACGCTGTTCTTCTGAAGCTGACAGCATGAGCTTTCCTACTGTTGATCAAAGAGATGTAAGCCACCCAAGATAGACCCTGGGTGTGAAGGCCAACATTTTGTTCACCCAGACAATGATTAAAATCACAGGGGGCGGGGGAGTTACTATTTATTTTTATTGCATCCTACATAATTTAAGTCTGACAGGCCCCACTATCATATCATATATACAGCATCACATGGAATGTGAATTTCACAAATACTTGCCAATGACCTATTTTACATGAACATTCACAACAAAGCTGATGCCTTCAATTTTTATAGAACTTAATATTAAAGTTCCCAGCAAATTCTGCACTGATTTATACCCAGTGACTCAGTGTTGATTGTCAGCATAGAGCATGGCCCTATTTCTGTTAACCATTCCTAGAGGTTATCACAACCCATGCACATTAAGAAATCTCTTGCTTAGCCCTTTGCTGCCAAAGACAGCATGTTATGAAGGCATGTCTGTCAGCTTCCTAGGGTCCTTGTCAAAGGAGGTAAAAGGAAAAGTAATAAAGGACAGAAAAAGAAAATGCTTCCCTCCCCACACATTGTATTTCTGTTTAGTCACCTGAAATTAGCACCTATTCTGAGTGTTAATGTAATGCTCAGTGCCACTTCACTTAAGGTTGTGAATTATTCTAGATGGAGACAGAACCTGGCAGCAACATACATCATCCTTCAAGAGGTAATGAGCGAATTAGACATTTTGTTCCTGTATCAACATAAATAATCATTTATGTTACATTTCTGGTGGATTCTGCCTCCAGAAAAGTGCCATCTTCCTTTTTGTTTAAGGATTTGTAATAATGGAAGATATGGGTAAATTAAATTAAAGCCCGGAACTTACATGTGCACAGAACCCTAATCACTTTAGTGAGGGGGCTGCCTACATCTTTTGATGAAATTACAAGTTTGATTGATAAAGGTAACTGTATAGTTGTAATATACTTTTGTAAGGCATTCGACTTAAGACTACTCAATATTCCTTTTTTAAAAAAGGAATATACAAATGTTAGCAAAACATACACTAAATGGATTAAGAATGGGGCTAACAAACCTCAAAAATGGCTATCAATGGGGAATCATCATGGAATTGGGGTGTTTCTAGTGGGGTTCCAACAGGGATTGGTAATAAAGGCAGATTCTATTTAAGACTTTCATCAATGATCTGGAAATATATCTAACATCACCACTGACAAAGTTTGGCAGGGTAGTAAATTATAATGAAGGCAGAACAGTCATACAGAGCTATCTGAATCATTTGGTACGCTGAGCCCATTCCAACAAAATGTGTTTCAATACAGTCAAATGCACTACATCTAGGCACAAGGAATGTAGGCCTTACCTACATAAGAATGGCCATACTGGGTCAGACCAAAGGTCCATCTAGCCCAGTACCTTGTCTTCCAACAATGACCAATGACAGCTGCTTCAGAGGGCATGAACACAACAGGTAATCATCAAGATTATCAAAATGGGGTGGGGAGGTTGTATCCTGGAAAGCAGTGGCTCTGGAAAGAACTTACCTCTATTTGCCATAGCTAGGACGGATACTGGAATACTGTATACAGTTCTGGCATCCACATTTTAAAAAGTATGTTGAAAAATTGGAAGATGTGCAAAAGAGAGTCTCAAATTATTCAAGGGCTGGAGAAAACGCCTCACAATGAAAGACAAAGAACTCAACATGTTTGGTTTATCAAAAAGAAGATAGAGAGGCGACCTGATTATAGTGTATAAGTACCTTCACGGGCAGAAAATATCAAGTACTAAAGGGCTCATTAACAACAACAAACAACAACAACAACTGGAAGCTGAAGCCAAACAAATTAATTAGAAATCAGGCACAATTTAGAAACAAACAAACAAACATTGGGCTGATTAAAACTAGTAAACTACCAAGGACGTGTGGACTGTCCACTTCATAATCAGGACTGGATACCTTTCCTCAAAGATATGTTTTGGCAAAACACAAGTCATGGGGCTCAGTAAAGAGTTAACTGGCTGAAATGGAATGGCCTGTGATTACAGGAGGTCAGAATAGATGATCTAATAGTTTCTTCCAGCCTTCATCTCTATGAACCAATGAAAACCTTTAGCAGGATCAGTCCTATATTAATTCATTAAGTGCTGGTCCACAGAATCTTTGTGCATATGAAATTCACACTGTGAACTTTTTAGAATCTGTTCCACTTTCATTTAAATTCTAGGTTCAAATCACATTGTTCCATCACTTCAGGCTGCATCTCTGCCACTAGTAATCTGGCTTCCTTCCCCAAAGGTCTGCTTACATTAAAGGACAATCGTATTTTGATTTATATGCTCTTACTGTGCATGGCTCTGGGGAAAAAGGAGTCAGACAACAGAGATGGCCTCATATTACATAGCACCTGCCATCAAATCAGGAATAGTAATAACAATTAAACCAAGGGACCAAATCCTAAACGCAATGTGTAGCTCTCCCCAAGTCAACTGTACTAATGTTTGAGGTATCTGAAAGACATACCAAAGGGTATATATTGGTAGCACGTTGTCAAGCCAATAAAGTCAAACTGAAAAGATGTGTCACCTATACTACTTTCTAGGAAACCCAATCCTTTGTACTAATTTTTAGTAGAGACTATAACTAAGGAATCCCATCTCCTCCTTCCTCTTCACAGAGTATTGATTAAAAATGTATATCATATTCATAAAATTTTATTTACAGTATTTATATGACCCATGACTACAGTAGCTGAGCACCAAAATGCAAGTGGTATGTTTTTCAGAAGACTTAAAACATTAGAAACCTAATTGTATTCCTATCCTAATCCACAACTTCCTTACAAGAAAAAAAACAAACCACTGTGAAGGTAACAGGCTATTAATGCATTTTTAAACATGGACTTTTGAATGAGAAGAAAAAAAATACTTAAAGTAAACAAAAAACATCCTGTGCCTAAGTATCTACTTCACATTAGCCATCAGTAATTCGAAACAGAAACTTTACTAGCCTATTATCTATGTTTGTTTAACTCCGTGATCAAAGGATCTCATCAATATTCTCCCTACCATAACTGGTTGATGCTCAACAAGTTTCTGCTAAGACAAAAGAGCAATTTATAAAATTATACCCTGACATATCAGTTATAGACTAGCTAACTCTAGTACTTTCTTCTATTATAAAAAGTCAGTGATAAGCAATATTTCATTTTTTTCCTTCTGAATAAAGGATATACACTCAAATACAAATATAAAGTAATAATAGTCCTGAAGTAGTCTCTTTCATCTATAAAAATCAAAGAGGTTCTCAAAGATGCACTGTTATTCCATGATTTTTTTCAACTGTTTAAGTCTGCTGATCTGGAATAAATTCAAGACAAATGTTCATCATGAGTTTATTCTCTGTGTATTACTGAGTTCGGTTCTTTGGCATTTCTGGTTTAGCCAGATAGAATATCTCATCCTAATTTTTCCTATTTGCAAATTCTCTTCCAAAACTTGACTGTATGCAGAACAATGTAACAATGTTCCACTTATACGGCATATTAAGAGCATCTCATAGCAAGATATAACTGTTTTATTTTAAGATTACAGACACACAACTTTGTAGTGTAGGTTCTGTACACATAAAGCACTCAAATTTCAAAATGAGATATTCCTTTAAACCCTCTCCTGGTCTAGTGGATTCACATACATCCTACCTCATCAAAAAACAAAAAGAACAATGAGGAGAAAGATTTGAATCAGCCTAAACTCTTAATTAAAAACAGAAAGCTACTGAAGATAAAAATTGACTTATTTCACAACAATCAGAAAAGCATAAAGGACCAATAAGATTTTTGAGTGGAAAAGTCAAATTTACAGCTTAAATGTGTTGACATTTATTACCAAACCAATTCTATTCAATGTAGTTTTATTGGACAGAAAAATATCTACTTTCCCCTATCACATAACTCAAAGTTAGACGATGTGTCTGCTTAACTGCATTTATTTGATGCTTAGAACATATACATTTAAATAGTATAGGTTACAGCTATTCATCAAGAAGTTTTATTTTGAAACCCACAAAGAGCTACAAATCCAGCATCTCTCTAATATTTCATTTGCTTTATGCTGTCAAATATTTTTTTCTTCTGACAATTGTTTTAAATACACTTTCAAATACTTAGGCTGTGATTTTCTTCAAGACAAAAAGGAATAACTTAACCTTAAAGAGAGTACAGAATCTTTTCTTACTTTGAATTAGCCACCAGTGGGTTCGAAGTTCATCAAAAGACAGACAATGTCGATATCACACTTGGTCAGCTGACCCACCTACTGATCCGAGAGCAAACTGTGCTAAATTAATCAACATGTTGACAGGAAAGCTGCCTCAGCACAAACTTCCAGTAAAATACTAAGGAAGTTGTAAACAAAAACTAATAGCAACATCACTGCAAACTTAGAATGCCATCTCTCCTGTTCTGTTTTAAAGATTTTTTTTAACTGCTCCATGTGGAGTTACTGATTAGAGTGATTTAAAACAAACAACCCACCCTTGATTCCAGAGTTAACCCACCTGAACTGAGACTTCAACATGTATAATCAAGATTCAGCAACTTGACAAAAATGTTGATTTTGGCTAGTCTCAAATACAATCAATCCCCCTAAATACAACAGGATCTAAATGCCAATTCCAAGATCTGGCACATTAATTTTATACCATGAAATGTTGAATCCTCAGCAAGTGGATGGTGAGTCCATTCTAAAACGAAGAGGGAAGAACAGGTGCATAAGAGTAGGCCTATAAAAAAAAAGTGATTGACTAGTTTTGTTTGTATGTTCATTTGACAAATTTCTTTGTACAACATTGATGAAACCTTGCACTTATCCACCTCTCCCTTGAAGAAATACTATGGGACAAACCCAAAGAAAATTAGGATTTTCATGATATAATGCTTCATGCTATAATGGGCCAACTTCCTGACAGACTAAAGGCCTATTTCAGTCAGCATCTTTTTGACTGTGGTATGTCTGGGAATAAACTGTCCCAAGCAAACACTGGAATTCCCAGAAGTTTTTAACTTCCTGTAAATTTGTACATTAAGAGAAGGTATGATGGAGGGGATAAAAATAGCCTCTTTTGTCATCATATTTCAGTATGCTTCAAATGTACGACGTTGCAGTAAACTTCACTAGATTAAAGAGTTGGTTGCCTTCAAAACTTCAAGGTAAGATTCTGCTTTGTGGAAGATGTTTCTGAGGTGGTTTTCTTTTTACACGTTTCCTGCTTGCCCACCCCCACCCCAATTTTTTGTGAGCATGTTTGCTTTATTATATTCTTCGAGCAAATTGTCAATCAACAGCAATCTGATTTTTTTGGTGCACCTCTACTCAACTCTCCCCAGTTGATAACCTATGAAAACAAAGCTACAGTTTCTTTGTAAAATGTTCAAAACAAAACAAATGTTATCAGTTATATCCTAAAAACACAAAGAATAATCCCTTTGTTCTCTCTGCAGTCCATCCCAAAGCTATGAGCCAAGTCACTGTAACTCAAGAGAATTGTTATTTTTTTAGGTGAAAGTCTGCAACTTACCTAAACCCTATTTTCCCCACCCGCCAACAGCATTTATTATCTTGAACTCTTGATGAAGTAAAAATAAAAAGTAGCTTTATAACACAGGCCCACTTCCGCAAGTGTCATAGTTTGCTGGGCCTAAACATCTTAAATGTAACAGAGGTAGGAGGGCAGTGTCAGGGAGTGTCACACAAGCTGTCTGTGTCTCGGAATGATGGGTTGTAATGATTGACCTCTTCAGGTAGTTTGTTCAGGAAGTATATAAAGGAGAACTGGGGCAAGGAAGGTCATTTCCCTTCAGCAATCATGTTATTTTTCCCTCTACCCAACTCTTAGTTCACTCATCATGGGCTTGGTAAGCAAAATGCCTATTCACTACCATTTCATATTTTCATAACTGAATAAAATATATTGACTTAAATTTACATTTTCTATTTACTTTCTACATTTTTCCATGATGCCTTCATTTTGAGCCTCTTTGCAGTGTAAACAAGTATATCTTGTTCAATTTCTTCAAACTCTTTTATAATTCCCAATATTTCCATACTGTGATGCTACAGTTTTTACTATTTCACACTGATATGCAGCTCATCTTTAGCTGTATCTCAAATGTTATAGAAATAGGAACAATACAATTCTATTTTTTGTAAAGGTGACCAAAACAATTCTTTTCTGGTTGATGTTTATAGGTGATCTATACAGTAACATTATCATTTTGCTTTTCATTCCACTAGTCTATTTCTTTTTTTACTGCTGTCATAAATACATTAGTCTGCAATTACCGCCTAATTTCCTTTCTAGGCCAATACTCCGTGCATGATCATTTAGTTCCATCTAATGACTGTCTACTATGTATTTTATTTTCATTGCCTCTAGACTTTTTTTTTACACTTCTATTTACGTTCAACTGTATTGTCCATGTTCTAGCTGTAGTTACCAGAATTATTTCTATTTATTTATTTATTTATTTATTTAAGCTTTCTGGTTTTGAGGACTTATTTTGTATTTTAAATGGGAATTTAAAAAAAATAACATGGGTAATAGTTTTCGTAACATCTTCAGTGGGTTTTCTAACTAGCATGCCATTTTCCGTCTGACATAATGGCTTCTCAATATTCATTATTTAAAAGCTGGAATTTTCAAAGGAGCCAACAAGTGTTAAGTGTCAAACGCTGAATGGGAGTTAAGAGTCTACCTAAGCCGCCTTCAAAAATCCCTATTAATCTATTTAAATCTTTAGTTTTTCTAAAGGTACTCACTAACACTATTATATTTCGCTTGTCTGCCACAACACTGGTATCTTTAAAGAATCTGCCAAATATCCTCTTAAACACAGTTATCCACATGCTAACTCTGCTATCATGTAGGGAATATCATCAGTGGTTTGGGCAGATCTAATCAAAGAATCCAATAATCTATTTAATACATCTACCATTTCCTTATCTCAAGCTTAACACCTCCTGCTAATTGAGAACATGATTAAACTGAGTCAGAACACTGATCCAGCTTCTGTTACCACACGAGAAAGAAGCCTACACTGCCTGAAGCAGCTTGAAAAAAATCAAGCTTCTGTGCCTCTCTGAGGCTATGTCTACACTATGAGCTGAAGGTGTGATTGCACGGCTCACATACACAAACTCACACTATTTCTCATCAAGCCAGAGTGAGCATAAATAGCAGCAGCTGCGGTAGCATGGGAAGCAGCAGCAGCGGCAGGACTTAGCTATGCCAAGTGCATACGCATATGTACTTGGCCTGGCTAAGCCATGCCTCTGTTGCCACTACCTGTACTACCCCAGGTACATTACTATCTATACTCCTGCTAGTTTGATAAGAAATAGCCAAGTATGCATATGTGAGCAACAATTCAGTGTATTGGCAATTAAAAGCCACCACGGAGGCAGCACACACTGGTGTAGAACTGCAAGAGGATAGGGTTGTGGGACGCGTGCACACATATGTCAGGTCCAGAAGTCAATAATAAATCCTGTCAATACCACACAAGACAACTGGCATTTCCAGCTCCAACAGATTCCAAAAGCAATACGCACTCCAACTTCAAATGTTCACTTGAACACAAAACTAAGTGATCACATATGTTCATATCAATTTTATAAACAGTTTGGCACATCTGAGTGGGTCACACAATTCATGCATTTCAGAAGTTATTTTGCCTTAACACTGCTGAACTCACTTAATGTTTTGCATTAGAGTGCACATTTGGGGAAGTTGCGTGCAGAAGGTTTTTTTTCTTATCTGGTGGAGATGAAAGTGAAAACTCTACTGAGTGTGTTATAAAAATATTGTAGGAAATATGAATTAAAATGTGAAGGAATGTAGAAATCTTTTCTTTTAACCATGTTTTTAAAGTTTTGTATGAATGGGTTGTGTATGTAACTTTAAAAGATACTTGTCATAAATATAAAGGGAAGGGTAAACCCCTTTGAAATCCCTCCTGGCCAGGGGAAAGCTCCTCTCACCTGTAAAGGGTTAAGAAGCTAAAGGTAACCTCGCTGGCACCTGACCAAAATGACCAATGAGGAGACAAGATACTTTCAAAAGCTGGGAGGAGGGAGAGAAACAAAGGGTCTGTGTCTGTCTGTAGTCGTCTTGGCCGGGGACAGAACAGGAATGGAGTCTTAGAACTTTTAGTAAGTAATCTAGCTAGGTATGTGTTAGATTATGATTTCTTTAAATGGCTGAGAAAAGAATTGTGCTGAATAGAATAACTATTTCTGTCTGTGTATCTTTTTTGTAACTTAAGGTTTTGCCTAGAGGGGTTCTCTATGTTTTTGAATCTAATTACCCTGTAAGATATATACCATCCTGATTTTACAGGGGGGATTTCTTTATTTCTATTTACTTCTATTTTTTATTAAAAGTCTTCTTGTAAAACACTGAATGCTTTTTCATTGTTCTCAGATCCAAGGGTCTGGGTCTGTAGTCACCTAGGCAAATTGGTGAGGCTTTTTACCAAACCTTGTCCAGGAAGTGGGGTGCAAGGTTTTGGGAAGTATTTTGGGGGGAAGGACGCGTCCAAACAGCTCTTCCCCAGTAACCAGTATTAGTTTGGTGGTGGTAGCGGCCAGTCTAAGGATAACGGGGGTAATATTTTGTACCTTGGGGAAGTTTTGACCTAAGCTGGTAAAGATAAGCTTAGGAGGTTTTTCATGCAGGTCCCCACATCTGTACCCTAGAGTTCAGAGTGGGGGAGGAACCTTGACAATACTAAACAATTTTTGGATTCATCATTTGTTAACTGCTTTATGTTCTAAGAAAACAGAGTCTTAGCTAAGATTTTGATATGCTGTGGAGGCACAACTCTTCCATCATCCATACTGGGGGTGCACAACTGAGATCACTGGCAGGGGAAGCCAAAACCTTAGGAACACTCTGTAACAATATTAACTAAAGAAAATATTTTACATGAGGACCAATGCCCAGATTTTCATTGTAGAGAAACTGTAGAAGTTTTATAGCAACTAGTGTTTTGGAGATCTTCCCCCCCCCCCCTTCACCATCAACAAATGTGTTAAAACTTCAGCATCTCTCTGCTGCACTAAAAGTTTCCAGGTAAGTCACCTGGATTTAACTAAGTGTTGTCTGTCAGAAGTGTGCAAGTTTGGCTATCATTATTGTCCAGCTATTCCGAAAGAAGGACAGGAGACACCTGATATGGATTTAATCAGGTCACAACTTTATTATTAGATATCTGGGACTACCCAGCAGATAAAAGTGTACAGTACAGGTAACCCCCATTTATCCTGTAATTACCCAGGGAGGGAGCTTCCACCTGCTCCCCCTCTTTTTCCATCCAGGTCCCTCCAGCAAATCCATTGCCTGGACCTTACCATCCCACCATCCCCCTACCCCCGCCCCCTCTCGTAGGAGGAGTAAGGTGGGCTATAAGAAAGGAGGGTTGTCTCCCTGCTGTTCCAACCATAGGAGCTCCAAACTGCACGCCGTTCCATTCCTTTAACCAACACTTCCTTTTTAAGTCCTTTACCAGGCCATTTATCTGGTCACTGGATACCTGCACTGGACATCCGCACCACACTTACCAAATAAGTTGCAACATATAACCTACCACACCTTTTGTATTTACCATACTAGGTGTTCCCTAGCACCCGCTGTGGGGAAGGCGAAAAAACCCCACTCCAAAGTCAATACCGTAGTGAGAGAAAAAATTCCTTCCTAGCCCCCCTAAAAAGGATAGACTAGCACAATGCCCACAGCAGGTTCAAACCCAGCTGATAATCACACCTCAAGGGAAGGGAGGGTGGGTGCTGCCTTGCCTGCCACATGGAGAAAGGGGTTTCCAATGACAGGGCTCACATCTTTAAAGCCTTCCACCCTTACATTCCAAGGGGGTGAGTCAGTGCTGCAAAGCTGACCAATACCACCTTTTTGCAGCAGTTTCTGACCTTGTTCCCTCTCTGCCCTGTCATAAAACACTAGTGTCTTCCTCTGGCAAGCCTGGACAACAGCCCCCCTGCTTTCAGTACAGGGCGAAAGCATATTTTTATTTCAGTTTAGATTTAGCATATTTAGCATATGAAATTTAAAGCCTGGCATAATAAAGTCTTCACAATTCCGCAAACTTTAAATCATTCTAAGTAAAGTTATTCTAGAAGCAGATGATTTTTTTTTTCAATTCAACTGATAAGGGATGTGTTAACAGCCCAATGTTTCAAACAAATACATAATGCTTAAATAAACAGAGTTAAGCCAACCTGTACATTAGCAGCTAAAACATTTGATATGGATTATATCTGACACAGAGGGACAAGCGTAAAACAGACTAACCTGTGCCAAAAGATGGTGGTTGGTTAAGAGTATTATCAAAGCAGTCTATTGTATCAAAGTACTATCCATTTGTTAGTGTTTACAGTTTTTTTAAAGCTACTTTTTCAATATTAATCAACTGTTTCAGTATTTGACACTGAGCGATAAAACTTTTTTTCCCCATTACAATTCATTTCCATTTAGAATCTAAATAAAGTGCATTAGGGATTCATCTGAACCATCTGGAAACGGGTTACCACCCAAAATTTCTAGTCAGTTTCCCCATTTCCTTAGATAAAATGATCCAGATTTTCAGCAGGTATAAAAACTATACCTATTTACACCAGCTGAGAATCTGGCCCAATATATTTTGAATCCTGTTTGAAAGGAACAAAGCACAGAGACACACACAAAAAACTGTATCAGGCTATTAACTGACAAACCATGAAACTACACAGAATCAAAACTGCTAACCGATAATATTAATAATTTCCTGTACGTGTTCAAACAAAAAAAAATCAACAGCTACTTTGAAAAGTCAATAGTAAACCAAATATCCATGTTTTGTGGGGAGAAGTACATTTTTAGAAAACATGAAACTAAATTATTTAAGGTCTCAAATGCAGATTGTATAGAGTTTTTTTCTTTAAAATCAACATTTTTTCCCCCAGCAACTATTGATAAATCAAACTCTCCTTAACTCATGTGCCAAGACTCAACTTAAGGGTTATGTTTTATCTGAGAATTAGTTCATATTGTGCCACAAAAATGAAATAAACCAAAAAGTGCAATCCCTGAACTGTTTTAGAGTAGCAGGCATGTTAGTCTGTATCCATAAGAAGAATAGAAGTACTTGTGGCACCTTAGAGACTAACAAATTAGAGGTTGGAGATATCAGAAACAATAATATACAACCATATTTTATGAAGAGGCTTTGATTAAAAAAAATTTAAGACTGTTAAATACTCTAATTAAGCATTAATAGAAGAGGGAGAGAAAATAACAGGCACAGACAAGAGAACGCAAATGCTTTGCTGCTCCCCAACGATCATGGTGAAGTAGTAAGACTCGCATAGAAACTTTAACTCAGATCTTGACAGGTATGTGGAAAGGCTGATTTCATTTTATTTTAAAGATGGTGGTATTGAGCAGTAAAGCACTAAATGCCCTTGCACTTTTCACACCTTTGAGCTAGAGGCCTTTGGTTTTAAAATGGGAAGAGATGTTGGGAGAGCTTTTTGTGTGAGGAACTCTCAACAGTTTTGAATCCCCAGTTCAAAATAGCCCACACATTCCAAGGCCCATATATTATTTTCCCCCTGAAATTGTATGGTAGGACATCTAAGGTGCCTTTGGTTTTTAAAGAGGAAGAAGGCATTTCAGTGTCTTTTCAACTCTTTGGTTAATAATTTTAATATTGTGGGGCAGAAGTTTTTATCCTATTTTATCAAAAGCAAGATATCGGCTGCTATCATCCCCACCTGTGGAAAACAGTGCCAGACAGTTTTCAGAATAGCGTCCCTATTCTAGTGTTCCCTATTGTGGTGATACCCCTCTGAAAACGCCTAACCTTTGTCCCATGTTGCCCTTCCCTTTCCTCACCCCTGGCCGAACTCACCATTCACACTGTGTGTCTGCCAAGGGAAAGTGAAAAGAGGTGTATCTAACTTGTATGAATCAAGTTTGTGAGTGCACTGACAATAGTATCTCTGTATTTTCTTTCTTTAGCTTCTGCAGATGTGCCCACTGAGCAGTTCTGTCTGATGAGGAGATAGAATCATAGAATCTCTGAGTTAGAAGGGACCTCAGGTGGTCATCTAGTCCAACCCCCTGCTCAAAGCAGGACCAATCCCAAATTTTTGCCCCAGATCCCTAAATGGCCCCCTCAAGGATTGAACTCACAACCCTGGGTTTAGAAGGACAATGCTCAAACCACTGAGCTATCCCTCCCCGCAAATGATGAATCAGAGGAGTAAGGAAGACATGTTCCGGTAGATGCTGCAATTCTCTGCAGCTGGTAGTGCCCAGAGAGCATGCAAAGAGGCCATCGATGAGAAACTGCACATGGATAGCCAGAAGCCGATGATACAGCTGCTCGACGATCAAACAGACATGCTGTGGTCCCTGACTGAAATACAGTTGTGCTCACCTCTCCCTGCAGCCCATACAGAACTGCCTTCCAAACCCTCGCCACTCTCCACCCTCACATTCCTTGCATGTTCTCAGGCCCTCACAGTACCCTATCCACTGCAGTCCTTAAATGTATGCATATAGTGATGCTAAATTATGTTGTATTGCTCTTATGAACATATGTCATATTCAAGTAAAAATGTTAAGCTTTGACACTGGTGCCCATTAATCCAATGCAATGTTTGATTTATTAACCATTTACTTTATAATGCAATCCGCCAATAACAGCACTCCAAAGACTTAGTCACATTTCTTTGCTAAGAAAGCTATTCTAAGGAAAGGATTATATATTCACCTCATGATTCCAGTAAAGCAGGAACAATACTATTAGAGTGACTGTATTTATGAAGTGTTACAGTGCTGAAAGTTAAAGAAAAGTGAAGCTTCTAAATCAAAATGTTAAATTGGTCTTTATTTAAACACTACATGTTCATAGTTTTCATGCTATGAAGATGAGATGGTAGACTTGATATGTATCTTCTATATATCTTATTCTTATCTGCAGGCATGGTTCTGCCATAAAAACACTTTTGATAAGTCTGAAGTAAGTATTAGGTGAAACACTTACAATTTTATACTTTAATTTTGAATATATACTTTAAATTTAAACCAAGACTTGTAATTTCAACTAATGAATCCCTAATGAAAATAATAAAAAAAACACAACAACCAATCCTATTGAACACACTCCCACTGTACAAATATTAACCCCTCCTGCTTTTATCTAAAGATGTTGAAGTGCTTTAACATTATTTAAGCCTTAACAGCCATTTGAGGTCAATAATATTCCTGATTTACAAATATGAAAACTGAGTCACAGAAAGTTCAAGTGACTTGTCTATGATCCAGAGTGAGTCAATGTCAAAACTGGAGCTAAAACAAAATCTGTTATCTAAAATTGTACATTTTTAATAGTTAGATAAAACTCCTTATTTTGATTTAAAACGATCAGCAACATATAATTAACTCTTTGGTCACACTAAAAACCCGGGAAAAAGCTCGCGATAAAAAGAACTATTGCCTTAAGATCATATTCATTAGAAAATGTCTTCAGTTACCTCATGATTCTGAGCTTGCTCCTAAGAAATCATACAATCTTCTTCATAGTTTGCACACACACACACACACCCCAACACAGATTTCAGAATGGCAAAATATAACATTACTATTAAAAACCTGTTTCAATCATTAAAACAAACAAATCAAAATGACAGCTGCATTACAAATCTAATAAACAAAGGCAGATAGAAGTCAGACTGATGATACATAAATTATATTTCTTCTTGAGATAGGTTGAATGGGTAACGTATTCTGTACTAGAACAATCCCAGTAGTTAAATACTATTATGTACTAATTACTACCTTTACAGATCTACAGTACACACAATTAATTTCTTCAGCATATCACTACGATTCTTGACTGGCAAAATACACAACCTAAATTAAAAGACCCAGAAATTAACATGAACCTTTAGGGAGAAGACATTAACTTACTTTGTAAAGCTTTATAATTGGACTGTGAATCACAGTAAAAAGTCACTGAGTTTGATAACAAAAAGCCAACCTTATTTAATATTATGACATAGTAACACAAATGCTGTTTGGGAAGAACTATATACTGGAGCTGCTTATCCATGATGACACTCTTAGAATCTTGTCTGTTTTCTAAACATGAGGTTCTCTATTTTATTCCAATATAACATGACAAAAATACAGTATTCACAGTATTAAGGATTACTGAGAAATTTCCAATTTTAGGAAGCACATTACAGACATAATACTGCCCTTACATATACCACCTGTACAGAAATAGACATCCTGTCTTATTTGCTAATTAGGAATAATAAAAATAACTTATGAGCATTTTAAATGTTTGCACTAAATATTTTTTAAACCCAAGTTAAACTAAAGCAATAACAGTAAGTAAATCTCTTACTTGAATCCTCTTGATAGATGGGTATCTAATTAGGTTCTTAATGATGAACCTAATGTTAACCATTTTATGCTATATTTTTACTAAATTCTTCAGAGATTTAAACTGATTAAGAGGAACAGCTAGCAATAAATTTTAATTTCATGCAAGTAGAAGAGTTGTAATTTACCACTCTGCACAAAATTGTCCTGCCATGGTGCAGTAAGAACAAGCACCTATTACACTTAACAAATAAATCCGTTTCCACTAGTATGTTACTCTCTTTCAATGAAATACATAACCACAACATACACAAAGCTTAAGCAATTAGGTAGTGAATTGGGAATTCTGAGGGAGTTGCATGGGATAAAATCCATAATTACCAGTCTGAATGCAGGCCGTGGTGGCAACACAGCCCCTCCCCAGCTATTCATTCTAGTCTACAGGTTAGAAGAGAGCCTAGAAGGCCTACATGCATTTCTCCCCTTTGTTTAACTACACCAGAACCCCATTTATCCGACCTAATTGGGACCAGGGCCAGATCGGACAATCAAAAACCCGGTTAAACCGGAGACTGGGCAATTGCAATGCTGCATCGCCATCTAGCGGACACAGAAGAGATCACCCCCTTCTGGACCAGTGCACACTGCTTACCCAGTTAACAGGGAGAGCTGGATAACGGAGGGTCAGATAAACAGGGTCCTACTGTAGTCAAAGACAGCTCCAGCACACTTTCCCTTAGCATTCCCTGCATCACTTCAAAGGGGCTGGCTATTAGGGCCAGCACACAGATCCATTTCTAGATATACTATAGGTGCAGCTGATCAGAATTTGGCCACATCTCTCCCCCAACCCTCCAAGGGGTGTTCAAGGGCTTGCACTGCAGAGTGCTATACACTTGGGTATGTTTCACACTCTGTATATATTCAGAGGGCCAGATGGGGAGTTTTTCACAAGGACCCACAAAGTTACACTATGGCAAGGAGAGAGCATTATGACAGGACTCTGCCTCCTCCAGCATGTGGGGGAGTAAACCCACTGAATCCTGCTCCCTGTATGCTACAATAGTCAGCTTCAGTTGCTACTGCATAGATGCACAAGCAGAAAAACAGCTTTACTTACTCCTCTCTTTGGTGGTTTGAAAACCTGGGGATAGTAGAAAGGTATAGCCCATTTGCTCCATTCAGCACAGGAACTATGACTGTGATCTACCTTGCTCTGGGGTGGGGAGAGAGAAAGGGAGGAGAGGGTAGGTAGGAATGAAGAGAAAACATATACCCTTTTCCACTGAACAGGGACAACAACTAAGAATGAAGTATGAAATACAAATAATCAAATACAAATACAGTAATTATACAATAAAATGTTTTATGAGGTGAAACCATCGAGATAATCCATCCATGACAAAGAGACCTGGTTTTGTATTACTATTTAGCACAGATTTTAATTAAACAACATTTTTAATTCTTCACATAAATGAGATATTCATAATGTTAAAAAACCCACCAAGTACAATTTGGCCTTATCATTAGACAACTCCTCAAAGAAAAAAAGAAAAAGTGACATTGTCGGCTAAAATTTAACTACCTAGTTAATTTCTGTCAACATTTTACTTACAAAAAATGCCCTAATAGAATTATTGACCTTCACTGAAGAGCTTCAATACATCAAGCACAAATCATTAAGTATCAGTCCATTCTTTTTCAAACAGAACACTACTGAATCTGACATTTCACAAGGTCATTATTCAAAAGCACAAAAGGATAAAGGATGTTACAGCTTGTGAAGTCACTAATGTTGCTTTTATTAAGCCCTATACAACTAAAATTAATAAGGTCAAGACAGTTCAGAATTTTCTTACCAGCATCAACATTTTTCAGAATTATGAAAATGTAAAGAAAAGGAAAGTACTTCATAGATAACTACAGTCTACCACATATATTGCCTCTGCAAAGACACACATCAGAACATTCCTCTGCAAGGCCCAAAACCACTTAGAAGGCAGTAAGTGTTAGGGCCATGTGTTACAACCTGCTCATGTAACACGCTAGACTTTCCCCAATCAGTTGTGAGTGGATCCAATTCCTAGGTTCTATGTGCTTCTAAGCCAACTGGTTCTGGGTAGGGTAGAGATATTGTTTCTTATTCTGGGTCTATAGGGCACTTCCCTAGCCTCAGACCACTCATCTTATGCCATTCCTTGAGATGTGGGGTACTACAGTCCAGTCACCCTAATTCCTGAAACAAACCAATGCCTTAGAGATCCCTAACTCCCCCCCATTTACTCTAATGAAGCTGTGGGTGCTCTGGGCTTCCTGTTTAACTCCTTTAAACTAGCACAACTTGGCAGGAAAGCAAGGAACACTGACTTAGCAAAGGGAATTTCTTAACTACAGTCACGTTGCTCTTAAAAATACTCAAGAGTTACAGATCTTTGAAAAACAACAAAAGTCCTGAGTAGGGTGACAAGTTAGCAAGTGCAAAAACTCAGGACAAGGGTGGTGGGTAATAGGCGCCTATATAAGAAAAAGACCCAAGTATTGGGACTATCCCTATAAAATCGGGACGTCTGGTCATCCCAGTCCTGAGACACTAGTCTTATCTCACTCTTTCGTCAAGTCCAAGGTCTGCCAGCATTTCAGGCTGGGAAGAGCTACTCAGTCCCCTTCTCTCCTCTTTGCCCTGCTTACATGTGACAGTGTTCACCCACCTGCACAGAGCAGCACCCACTCTTGATTACATCTTCTCTTGTGCCAGGTGCAACACTTAGCATGCTTGTCGCTTCACCTTTACAGGCTCTACAATGTAGAAAACCTATTGTTGCATGGGGGTGGCACAGCAGCCGAGACACAATAAAAGTCATTGCTCCCAAACAGCTATACTGATTGCTTCTCAGTGATACTCCTCCAAATAGGTATCAAACACTTTTCCCGGGCACAGAATCTGTCTGGAATGCATTATAACCTGCTTCCCTCAGGCAGATTTTGAAGTGTTCAGCACAGCATAAAAAAATTAAGTAAATTATTTGATGCATAATATACCACTGTCGCACCGTTTACATGCCCTCCTGGAGACCTGAACAGTCTAGCTAAGAGCATTAAGGAATCAACAGAACCAATACTCCTTGGTTCCCTTACACAGATTCAAAATACTATCTAAGGACTATAAAGAGGTAGCAAAAAAGTATTTCTGAGAGTCACAAACTACTACAAAAACTCCAGTTACCGACGATTAATCTAGCTTTCTCCATTATGTATTTCTCCACTCTTGGGAGACTGGCCAATTTGTAACAATCCCAGAAAGATGAATAAACACTCTCCAGAAGAAGCTCCGTATTTGACTTCAAATGTTGAGTAATGTTGAATGAAGGCACAAATGGACCTCCATATGTCAGTTTAACAGATTTAAAAGAATATTACATTCATGAAGCATGTAAGGCTGCTGACTTACAAGAATGGGGTACTTGGTATATTTTAAACACACCTTGTCCCAACAGCACCAGCTGGTGTCAAATCCATTCAGACTTCTGAGAGAGAGAGAGAGAGAGAGAGAGAGAGAGAGAGAGAGAGAGAGGGGAAATGGTTTTCTCTTGCATTTGTCAAATTCTACAAACTCTTGGAAGTCCTGTATCCTTTACATTAATATTTATTTTACACACACAGACTAGCTTCTCACAGTAAATAGTGAGGTTTTATGGAGAAGACAGGGACTTTGGTAGACTGCAATATAAGGAATTTAGCTAACACTGTAGGGGGAAAAAATAGGGTGGAGATGAAATAGCACTCACTCCTTTCTCTGTTATCCAGAGAGTTAAATATCTATGCCTAAATCTCATTCATTACCGGTGTATTACAGGAATTGAAGGGAGGCTTCTGAAGCCCTGCCAGTACTAGATTCACCGTTTAGTTTAGAGTTCAGAACAGGAAAATTTACCAAAACTAGGCTTTTTAAACATACTTTTAATTTAAGTATCAACATTTTATACAGTGTAAGTACTGTATTATTTCCTTTTTGCTCAATTATTTTTCAGATCTAATATGCTCAATTTATCATTAAAAAGATCACCTGTAATAAAGTTACAAGAAGTCTAATCATGTTGTCAGTTATACGTGTACAACCTCATTGTCTTCAGATTATGGCTTCAGCAACACCTATGCAAACAAATTGCATTCAGTGTGTCTTGCTAGATGTGACTGGCTCTACAGTTGGAAATTAGTGAACAATTATGTTGAAGGAGCACAAAAGGAATAGAAACCAACTCATTCTGTGACCTGCATTAGTTTTGCTGGTCTAACAGGAAAAAAAAAGTAGCATAAAGTTGGTGTTCTCCGTGAAATCAGCAGATATGACTCAGAGCACATTTGATCAGCAGTAAGATTCCAAAAGCAGCACTTTTCAGAACAGAGGCACACTTTAAGAAACATATGATGAATAAACAAAGAGGAACATAGGCTGCCAGATTGACTTTAGTCTTAGTAAAAGTTAGTCCTGATTTTTTTTTTCTTTTCAAAAGAGAGAAAATATCAGACAAGGAATTGGACACTAAATCTATGTGGACAAGAATGTGTCTTTCTAGTAGCTAGCCCGCCAGCTTTCAAAAGCACTTCCTGTACCTCACTTTACAATGTCTGTATCAAACCAAATGCCAAGATTTATTGTGAGATGTGAATATAGGTCTTAATGACAATTCTGGCCCTTCTTCTGAAGCAGAAGGGTTCAGAGATATTCCCAAGAAAAATGTGCTATTGTGATATAATTATTAAACAACAATTCAGGGAGGCCCAGGGAGGAATACATGAGTCCGGGAGCTAGCTAAAAGCATCTCCATGTGCTATTAGTTAAATTAGCTTTCATTTTGAGACACAGGTTGTATGAAAGGTAGAAGTAAGTGAAATGGTACTAAATTGTATTGTAGCTTTAGTATCTTACGTAATGTACGCTCATTCGCATTTGTCTTCATGGATTCTGATCATGAAGTAGGCTTGACCACCATACGACACTGGAAATTGGAGTTGGCACTGTCCACTCCTTTTTCTTTGTTATACACTCCCCCTTTTAGAGAATATACTTTTACATCCAACCTCTATTTTGATTGACAGAGGGGGAAACAGATGCATTTATCCAAAAAGTCTGTTTTGGACCCACTGCAAGAGAAGACATCTTTGATTGAGGTGCATATGGAAATTTGCTTAAGAAACAAATTCTAAATTGGAGGACACTGCGGAATCTGTTGACTGAGTACACAATTACTGATTTAACACAGAGCCAAGGACTGAAGTAGCGTCAAAACCCTGAGCTCTTTAAATTGATAGAAATAATAAATAGGGCAGACTGTCTTCAGAGATGAATGAGAGTTACCAATAAATTTCTGCCAGAAGGGTAGAGAGGCCAACAGAACTAAGAGCACGCAGTCAGACGAAGAGAGACCTCAGAACTGAAAATGATGCGTTTCCATAGACAATTTTAGGTATTAAACCAGAGTGTGAGTTACTACAGCTATCTAAGTGGACCCCAAGGAATTTTCAGTTCCACTGTTCAGACATTTGAGATGTGACATGTTAAAGCACATGTACCTGAAAAAGGCATTCAAAAAGAACAGGAAGTTAAAAACTGATGTGGTTCTCTTTTTCTTTATTTTTAATTTTTATAATCCAAGTTATTATAACTATATAGGTAAGAAAATTAGGTTTGTAGAAAATGTGTCTTAAAAAACAAAGAGTTTCTTTAACTCTGACCTGTTGGACGTTATCACACGGAAAAGATTAATGACAATTTTCTCTCATGTATTTATCTGTGTTTGTTAATTTAAAGATTTCCTTTCGATAACAGGAAAAAACACAACAGCACCCCCTTACATTTACTCCACTATAATTTATAAATCCATTAAAAAGATCCTACTGTTTCACTACTCAAATGAATAATCTTATTGACACCAGTGAGACTATTCATGACGAAGCTTACAACACTAGGCCCAAATTGTTTACAATTTATTAACTCCAATTATTCTTGGGTCTGTTTCAAATAAATAAATTTAGAAAAAATGTCACAAACTTAAACAACCCCCTATCCCCTCCCAAGACAGGCAACTGTTGTGTGGGACTGAAAAGGAGGCCAAGCCTTTCAAATCTAGGTTTCTGATTCAAATCCAGACTAGGTCAATAGTAACAGTTTCCACCTGGCAACTTTTATGAATATTAAGACTTGCCCCGCTTCTTTAACAGCATTTGAAATATTTTCTCAATGGTCAGGAAGTTACAGAAATAGGTTACAATTTAATTGACTAACCTCTTCTGCAATTTGACTCTTTTTGTAGAAATTACTCATTCACACACTAGCCTCTTCAATATATGATATTTAGATCATGTATTACATGAAAAAAAAAAACAGAACATACTACATGTAGTACTGTGAACACACATGAAATTAACCAAAAGTAAGTGCTCATTTATTTTAAACTTGTTGGATTTAATTTAGGTTCATGTAAAATTAAAAAACATTTTTCAGATATGTGGCTTTTATTATATATCTTTAAACAGCTACTAAACAAGAAAATGTACTAAGTAGATTTTTCAGGTTGCATAACTATAGCTATAGAACAATTATAAAACCCATTTCTATTTTTGTTTCAACACATTTGTTCGCTGCATACTTCTTTACAACCCAGCAGACATCAGAATTATTTTTGCACATAATGTATGAATAAGCAGATCTTTTCAGAAACATAATCCTGCCATGCTCCAATGCTGAAAAAGTCAACTCGTCATAGCAATACCTTACACGTTTCACAATTTGTGTGGAGTCACTATCAGATCTCTTGATACATGATTTAGTCTCAGTTCTTATGAGTACAGTAACATACTCCTCAAGACAAATTAGTGACATAAAAAAAAGTTTAGCTCTATAGAAAGTGTACTGAGATCAGCATCCAGAAATAATGTAGGTGGCTTATGCTCAGACAAGGAAGGTTAAAAGAATTAAGGAAGGGACCAATATATAGTCATTAAGTAGAAAATAGTAAGCTACAGGATAAATGTGCATGTGTTGCTGGTTTTGCAGAATTAAGTCAGTTGCAGAGATATAAACTTGTTTTCTCTCCACATCAATGACAACCGCAGCAGTATCACATGAGGAGAAGAGAGGTCACTCAGAGATCCAAACCACATACGGCTAAATAGGTCAAATCGAGCTGTATTCTTCACCCAGAATAAAACAAGTTGCCAGAGCAGCTCCCACAGCACAAGTACCCCCAGTGGAAACCAACACTTAAGTGGCCTGCCGCATGCTGCACTCAGTGCAATGTCCAGTAGCATACTGCAGTAGTACAGTCTTTAAGTGGCAAATGCAAGGGTAGTCATGATAAAGTATTCATCCGAACAGAAAAACAAAACTTGCTGTGCCAAATGAACATTAGCAATTATTGCCAATAGAGTATTCTGAAAGAGGGCTTTCTAGATGGGGCCACACTACTTGAAACAATGGGAGAAGACTTTGGCATTTCTTTTCCATGTTCCCTTCAATCCCATGTAACAAGCAAATTTCACTTCCTCTCATTATACCTTTCTACTTCCTACCCAGAGCCATTCTTGCATTAGAGTTTACATACTATAGCTAGGGTGACCAGATGTCCCGATTTTGGGGTCTTTTTCTTATAAAGGCTCTTATTACACCCCACCCCCGTCCCAATTTTTCACATTTGCTGTCTGGTCACCCTAACTATAGCAAATGAATACATCTTTCCTCCTTCAAATCTCGCAGCATGACACACATGCAATCCAACTGTGTGACACAAGACCAAAGTGTGCAACACCTGTGTTTTGTCACATAATGTGGTATAATTGACAGATAATGGTCTTTTTAACTATAAAACCTGTGTTGAAGGAAGTTCTCTACCTGAATGAATTAAACAGTTTAAACAAATAGGACTAAACAAATTCTATTACATGCAATCAATGATCTGCTAGGTTATCGACAGGGTTTGTACTCTGAACCCTTAAATCCCAAGCACAGACCTCTACCATTTCGCCAAGAGGAGTAAGGTATCTTCTGTGGACCAGCTACTAGAAGGGGACTTAGCACACACCTTGCCAGTGGTTTATACAACTATTTCCTGGACAGCAATAGAAAGTTGAAGATCAAGACTTTAGGGACTATTCCGTCATCTGGAAGGAATGTTTGGCAGATAGTGGTTAGGACAGGATAACCACACCCATTTTTGAGCACCCATTTTAAGACAGCATGGCTCAGTGGATAAGACTTGGGTCCAGCACAGCAGCGTATTAACGCCTAGACCAACAAGGCCTAGGCCTAGGGTGGCAAATTTATAATAGCAGCCAGAGGTTGCTTCCCCCGGTGCTGGTTTAAACCCTCTGCCCCCGGCCCCGCCCCAACTCCACCCCTTCCCCGCCCCCTCCCTGTCCCTATTGGTCCCCTTTCCCAAATCCCCGCCCCAGCCCTACCTCTTCTCCTGAGTGCACCACGTTCCCTCCCTTCCCCCGTCCACGAACCTGTTTCACACACAAGCACTGTCAGGGAGCAGGGAGAAGCAGGACCCAGCGGCGTGCTAGGGGAGGAGGCGGAGCGGAGGCGAGCTGGGAGGGAGGCAATTATTTCTGGGCCTAGGGGTGGCAAAATCATTAATCCACCACTGGTACAGCATATTGGTGACTTGTGTTCTATTCGCAGGTCAGGTCTTCTAGTTTGATTCTGTGCAACTTTTCAGTTAACTTAACAGTAAGACAAAGGGCAACAATATGCCTGTCTTCTAGGATAGAATTTGAAGCTTTTTCAATATTGGCCCTGAAGCATCATAGAAATACGAACACTCAGAGGTCAAGAAAGTCTCAAATACAGGTTATCAGTTTGTTTGAAGATACCTACGCATTAACTGTGAACTATGAGCACAGTCCTTAAAATTTTACCTGTCCCCAGGACAGGAATGTCTTCACAGGGGCCCAATAAATTCACCTAATCAAGTAAATGAAATAAACATGCTTAGTTAGGTTTTCACATCTTTAAGCAGACAGAAAAAAGTCAATTCTGCGAAGCTCCAGAAGTCCTCAACATACTGTGGCAGAGACTTCTTTGTCTCACCAGACTTAGCACTTCCCCCTCTGGAAGAGTGTGTGTGTAGGGGGGGGGGAGGGTTGGCGGGGAATCAGCTCCACTCTAGGCAGTGTTTGTCTCCCCATCCTGACCCTGTGCTTATTTGGCCGTATTTTCAAGGATGGCCTCAGGGCCGGCCTAAGGGGTGATCCTCCAACAAAGAAAAAGGAAAGTCTCACAAACACAAAACAAAGGTGGATACCTTTTCCTACTCCCTCACTGGGGCAAGCTGTCATCCTATTGTTTTCCCTGGGGTGTCGGTCCTTCCCCTAGCAGACACTCAGTTTTGGCCATTTCCCCTATGGGAAGGAGTGCAGAAGAAGCAGCTTATTTCTCTGCTGCCACCAGGCTGGCAGCAGCTTGTCTCCTCCTCTTCCCCCCGCTCCGCCCCCAACCTGAAGAGGGGTTTTTAAAAGGTCTTAAGCAGCCATTAATTGGATTTAGGTGTCCCTAATTGACCTGAGGTAACCGCTTCTCAGATTATAGGGCCTTTAACATTCTAGGGCTAACAAATCTGCCTTCCAGGACCCGCTTGCATCCCTTCTGGATCCCTACTTTTGACCCTCTGATCTTCACACCTATCATTGTTTTTTCTGTTGTCCCCCGTAATTATTTGAGCCCCAGGGTCACTGGATCCTCCCCATCAACTGGGAGAGGGTCCTTTAGCCATGGGTGGGTGCTAACCCAATACTACCCACTTGCAGTCATTGTCACAATACAGATTCTCAACATACAGAGGGCTGAACTGTTAAGAGATTTGTTGATAAGTCAGAGTAGAACTAGGAATATTTATGTTCTTCGACATCTTATTCCCATACTCATGTAAAGATTCAAATACATGATGCAATAACGTTTTTCCAAGTAACTCAGGTTATTTACCCCACTTCTCCAGAGAGAAGTTGAATATGTTTCAATCTCACCATGTGTCACATGAACGAAACCCTATCAGCAGCATTTTGAGAAAGTTATGGCCTCAGACTTTTCACTAGAAAATCTTACAATAAAATGTATATATAATTTATCCTTTAGGAACAAAATGGCAAAAATTCCTAAAAGCAAACAAAGCATGACAGCAGAGTGGAACACTGTGAATTTGTGTCATTTTTGCCAAATCTTTCAGTAAAAAAAAAGTCAAAATTCTGAAAAAATAATTTTTGAAACAAAAAGCTGCGATTTTGTTTTATAATTTCTTTAAAACAATAAAAAATGCTTAAATTCTAACAGAAATGTTTTGCTTAGGGTCTAACAAAATGTTTCAGAAAACCCCCAAAAGAAGTTTCAGACTGGTTTGCTGAAAGTTTAAAAAGAATTAATTTTCAGTTGACCCAAAACAAAATTTTGTTTCAATCTTTCAGAATTGCCAGTGAACAGAAAAATCCATTATTCACACAATTCCAAATAGGTGTGCAATTCTTCATATCAAAAGTTCATCATAAAACTAATACAATTCACAAGCTAGTTTAACTTGAGAGATGCAGAATGAGGTAAACTAGATAAACAGTGTAATTACAGCCACTGGCCAGAAACACAGATGTTGCCAATGACATCTTCAGCACAGATTGATTACCTACATTTATTTAGGAGAAGATGACTACTCAGAAAAAGATATCCTATACACTGCTGCACACAAAATCAACCACGGCATTTGTACAATGGTTGAAATAAAACCCTGTCTACATGAAGCAGAAGGTGAAAACTGAATCAAAACATCCATGGCCAGCACATCCAGATACACTTACCGAAGTCTTGAACTGAACCTATTCTGTGAGCTCTTTTGTAGTTCTTTTGGGAGGAGCATCTACAACTGCAAACACCATCTAAGGGACAAGCTGCGTACTGCTACTTCTATGGTGTAAGACTACTCCACAGTGTTAGATGCCAAATCTCTTACATCTTGTGAAATATAACTTGCACTCCAAAAAACTGTTTATGCCACGACACTTTTCCTGAGTTATGCTCTACAAATCTATTTTATGCAGTTTCTGTAGAACTGGGTAATAAGTGTACGGTAACCATACTATACCGATTCAGAAGTGAAGTTTAAAATCAGCAGAATATCATCCAAAAAGAGCAAGCCAAAAGGCAAAATAATTTGTTTTCAAATTGTAAATTATATTTAGCTTTTACCGTAAGCCTAATACAAATTTAAACAAAACCATCTGCAGACATTACTAAAGCCTTTGTGGAATAGAGTTGGTTGAGAGTTTTCCAACTAAATGATTTTCTCCAGAAAATGCCAGATCACTGAAACTAAAACTGGTCATGAACTTCCCAGTTTCAACTAAGTTTACATTGGAAGAGACTCATGCCAGCATAGCAAATAGCCTGGTGGTTATGGCACTCACTTGGGATATGGGAAACTGAGATGCAAGTCCCTGGTCTGAATCAGACTGAGCAGGGATTTGAAACTTGGTCTTGAATATCCCAGGTGGGATTATTCTGCATTGAAGTGATTGTCTCCTCCCCCACCCCCGCACCCCGCCAATTTTTTTCCAACAAAATAATTCAGAAGGTCTCAGTTTTATTCTGATATGGAAAAGAAAATTATTTGAAATCTCAATTTTTGCTTGGTGGAAAAATGTTTCCCGCCCAGCTCTAGCGGGGAGAAAATATAAAGAGCAACTCACAAAAAATAATAAAAAACTGGCTGATTTTCTGAAGTCCAAACTACTCCATGTACTACCCTTTTATGATCAGGAGAGTATTATGAAGATTAGTTCACACTAATTCTTTAATACACCATTAATAAGTACAATAACTGTCTGTAAAACCAAAGCTGTTTGCACAAATTTTAGCACCCTATTATGAACAGCAAAGTATAACTGCACAACTATCCACCTTATTTTGAATTGAAAAAACAATTTCTGACTGTAGCATTTCCACTATTATTTTTAATTTACTTTAGCATTCATTTTTAATAATCTATTTTAAGCATTGCCAAACTGCCGCAGTTACATTATAATGTATTTCATACTCCCCAGTAATTTCTTACATTGTATTCTAGGGTTTGCCATAACTAGTTACTTATCACACACTCTTCAGAAAAAAAATTCACTAACAATTGCATAGGTAAAGTAATATGTAGCTGAAATTCAATTTTTATATAAAGGATGAATCCTCAAGTCTTCACTCATAACCTGACTCAAGCAAAGCTCTTAATGAAGTAAATGGGAGATGTGTCTGATCAAGGACCAAGTAACAAGTCAATAGAGACGTTAGTTAAAACTTTCAAAAGCACCTCAGTTCCATGTAAGCTGAAATCCTAATCGACTTTCAATGCGAGTTAGGGCCTAACTCACTTAGGCACTTTTGAAAATTTTACCCCTCATGATTTGGCCTATAATTAAGGTTGATTTACATTACACTCAAGTTGCTTAAAGTTTAATATTAAGACAAGCTGTTCCTCTATTAAAATGTTGATGTTTGTCAAACATTACCAGCACTGTTAAAGTATGCTTACCATTGACATCTTGTCCTATTATCTGTAAGATTAAAAAAGGTGCAGTCTTGTCTAACACCATGCAGCAACTACTAATGACTTGTTAAAATGGTGAGCTCTGTACATGTTACCTGATCTCATTGAGTTCCGCAGATTGAGTTTTGAATTTTCCATGCTTCTGGGCAAATCTGTCTTACTTAGATGGTCAGATATAGGAAAATATTAGCTCATCAGCCAAGCCTAAAGAGGACCAATTTCACATCTACAAAAGCAGTGGGAGGAACACTTGGAAAAAATCCAACAGTCATTACAGTAAAGCACATGAACGCTTAAAGTCCCGGTATTTTGATCCTGGAAATGGGTTTCTCAGGTGTAACTCCAAATAATTTTTCAGTACCTATTATCGAGACATTGAGGCACGCACTTTGAAGGTTAAAAATACAGGAACAATCCTAAAGTAAGGAAAGAATATGACGGTCAAGATCACCATGCAACTTCGCTAACCCTGAGGAGCCTGTTCAGCCATTGAAGATTAAATATGGAGCAAATACCTTAGCTCTTTGACTTCCACAGAAAAAAAGGATAACACGTAAAGCACGCTGGCTCTCTGAAAGAAAAAAGTGTGTTCAAGTCACTCCAACTGGAAGGTGGCAACTCATAAAAAACAATACTGGTAAAGGGATAGAGACACAGAATAAGGTTAAAAAGTACATTAAACCTCCAATGACTGTGCCAAAACAGCTTTCTGTTTGATTTTCCTTAAGCATGGTTGGTAAGGGCCCTCTATAATTTTCCAACTTTCACTACAGACACAGAAATTTCCAGTTTATTTTACCTTATGCTGATAAGCAATTTCTAATTCAAGAAGTAAACAGAGCTAAGAGCCCAGCTGCCAGTGCCATGGGCTGGAAAAATAAAGCCACCTCCCCAAGAAAACTTGGGAGTTCTCGCTATCATTCTCTTTCACCATAAGATTCACAAGTAGAACACAAAAAGAAAAGGAGTGCCACAAGTACTCCTTTTCTTTTTGCGGATACAGACTAACACGGCTGCTACTCTGAAACAAGTAGAACAGCCTATAGAGAAATACATTTCCCCAAGGCACATTAAGTACAAATCCCTTTATGATTTGTTAATGCCATCTTACGTTCACATGAAGAACTTATTTTAAAAGACAGACTTCTTCCCTTTTATCACCATCATATGATGAAAATGTCTCAGAAAATAAAAGTATACTTTTGCTAGCTCATAAAAACAAAATATTAAAATAAAAATAGCTTAATGAGACTTTCCTGTTAGAAATTTTAAAGGAAAAAATATGGAAAATATTTAGTCAGAAACAAATGATTCTGAGATCCAGTGACAAACAGAAAAAGAGCAGGGACATGGAAGACATGAGACTAAACACTTGTTTTAGTTTATGAAATCTGTCCTACCGACTTGAGAGCCTCCTTCTAGGGCTAACTGAGTTCTGAGGTTTGAGAACTGCAAGGTACATAGCACATGCTGCATTTATAAGAATCTGGATAAAGTTTTGTGAGAATAAAAAAATTTGCTCTGTAAAAAAGGTCCCATTCAGAAATTGTCCATGTTGTGCCAATTACGATGACAAAGACATTTTCTCCTCATTACTATCAGAACTTGACTCATGAACATGCTTTCCACTGCTACTGTCATCTCATCGTTTCCTATTATCAAGAGGGAAACTCTACATTACCAATAGAGCTGGAGTAACCAGTCTTTGCTTTTTCATCTTTCCACCTAGGATATTTTTCTTGTGTCTGGAATTATCCAACAAACAATGACTAACTCTCCTAGAAAAATAGTTGCCAGTCTAAAAAAAAATTAGAAAAACAGCCTTAACTTCAATTAACTTGTAATTTGAATTCTGTAATACGGTTTTGATTCTGCAATACTTAATTTCACCCGCACAATTATACTAATGTATTGACTATCTCACTTGACACCTTTTCATCTCTTCAATTACTGGAAAACATCATCTCTTGTCAGGGTTAAATCCGACCAATTTTCACAAACTATGTATCTTTTGCATCTCATCAAGCCCCTGGAGAACCCTAGAAGTTTGCATTAGTCATTACAGTTATATATTTGATGCTGTTACTTCAAGCAGTTAATATTGATGATTGTAACTATAATTATTTAACTACATTCCTATTATGGTTTCTAGTTGTCATAAATATAAAGGGATGACTAACCACCTTTAAATCCTTCCTGGCCAGAGGATAAACCCTTTCACCTGTAAAGGGTTAAGAAGCTAAGGTAACCTCACTGGCACCTGACCAAAATGACCAATGAGGAGACAAGATACTTTCAAAGCTTGTGGGGTGACGGGGGGACACTAAGGGTCCTCTCTGTCTTTGTGATGCTTTTGCTGGGACCAGAGCAGGAATGCAGGTCAGAACTCCTGTAAAGAGTTAGTAAGCAATCTAGTTAGATATGCATTAGATTCTGTTTTGTTTAAATGGCTGATAAAATAAGTTGTGCTGAATAGAATGGATATGCCTGTTTTTCTGTCTTTTTGTAACTTAAGGTTTAGCCTAGAGGGATTCTCTATGTTTTCATGGTTCTCATGGGCGACTTTAATCATCCTGATATCTGCTGCGAGAGCCCTACAGCGGTGCACAGACAATCCAGGAAGCTTTTGGAAAATGTAGGGGACAATTTCCTGGTGCAAGTGCTGGAGGAGCCAACTAGGGGGAGAGCTTTTCTTGACCAGCTGCTCACAAACCGGGAAGAATTAGTGGGGGAAGCAAAAGTGGATGGGAATCTGGGAGGCAGTGACCATGAGTTGGTCGAGTTCAGGATCCTGACACAGGGAAGAAAGGTAAGCAGCAGAATATAGACCCTGGACTTCAGGAAAGCAGACTTCGACTCCCTCAGGGAACTGATGGGTAGGATCCCCTGGGATAATAACATGAGGGGGAAAGGAGTCCAGGAGAGCTGGCTGTATTTCAAAGAATCCCTATTGAGGTTACAGGGACAAACCATCCCTATGTGTCGAAAGAATAGTAAATATGGCAAGCAACCAGCTCGGCTTAACAGTGAAATCCTTGCGGATCTTAAACATAAAAAAGAAGCTTACAAGAAGTGGAAGATTGGACAAATGACCAGGGAAGAGTATAAAAATGTTGCTCGGGCACATAGGAATGAAATCTGGAGGGCCAAATCGCACCTGGAGCTGCAGCTAGCAAGAGATGTTAAGAGTAACAAGAAGGGTTTCTTCAGGTATGTTGGCAACAAGAAGAAAGCCAAGGAAAGCGTGGGCCCCTTACTGAATGAGGGAGGCAACCTAGTGGCAGAGGATGTGGAAAAAGCTAATGTTCTCAATGCTTTCTTTGCCTCTGTCTTCACGAACAAGGTCAGCTCCCAGACTGCTGCGCTGGGCAACACAGCATGGGGAGTAGGTGACCAGCCCTATGTGGAGAAAGAAGTGGTTAGGGACTATTTAGAAAAGCTGGACGCGCACAAGTCCATGGGGCCGAATACGTTGCATCCGAGAGTGCTAAAGGAATTGGCGGATGTGATTGCAGAGCCATTGGCCATTATCTTTGAAAACTCATGGCGATCGGGGGAAGTCCCAGAAGACTGGAAAAAGGCTAATGTAGTGCCCATCTTTAAAAAGGGAAAGAAGGAGGATCCTGGGAACTACAGGCCAGTCAGCCTCACCTCAGTCCCCAGAAAAATCATGGAGCAGGTCCTCAAGGAATCAATCCTGAAGCACTTACATGAGAGGAAAGTGATCAGGAACAGTCAGCATGGATTCACCAAGGGAAGGTCATGCCTGACTAATCTAAACGCCTTCTATGATGAGATTACTGGTTCTGTGGATGAAAGGAAAGCAGTGGATGTATTGTTTCTTGATTTTAGCAAAGCTTTTGACACGGTCTCCCACAGTATTCTTGTCAGCAAGTTAAAGAAGTATGGGCTGGATGAATGCACTATAAGGTGGGCAGAAAGTTGGCTAGATTGTCGGGCTCAATGGGTAGTGATCAATGGCTCCATGTCTAGATGGCAGCCGGTATCAAGTGGAGTACCCCAAGGGTCGGTCCCGGGGCCGGTTTTGTTCAATATCTTCATAAATGATCTGGAGGATGGTGTGGATTGCACTCTCAGCAAATTTGCTGATGATACTAAACTAGGAGGAGTGGTAGATACGGTGGCAGGTAGGGATAAGATACAGAGGGACCTAGACAAATTGGAGGATTAGGGGTGACAGTGGACGAGTGCAATCCACACCATCCTCCAGATCATTTATGAAGATATTGAACAAAACCGGCCCCGGGACCGACCCTTGGGGCACTCCACTTGATACCGGCTGCCAACTAGACATGGAGCCATTGATCACTACCCGTTGAGCCCGACAATCTAGCCAGCTTTCTACCCACCTTATAGTGCATTCATCCAGCCCATACTTCCTTAACTTGCTGACAAGAATACTATGGGAGACCGTGTCAAAAGCTTTGCTAAAGTCAAGAAACAATACATCCACTGCTTTCCCTTCATCCACAGAACCAGTAATCTCATCATAAAAGGCGATTAGATTAGTCAGGCATGACCTTCCCTTGGTGAATCCATGCTGGCTGTTCCTGATCACTTTCCTCTCATGCAAGTGCTTCAGGATTGATTCTTTGAGGACCTGCTCCATGATTTTTCCAGGGACTGAGGTGAGGCTGACTGGCCTGTAGTTCCCAGGATCTTCCTTCTTCCCTTTTTTAAAGATTGGCACTACATTAGCCTTTTTCCAGTCATCCGGGACTTCCCCCGTTTGCCACGAGTTTTCAAAGATAATGGCCAGTGGCTCTGCAATCACAGCCGCCAATTCCTTCAGCACTCTCGGATGCAACTCGTCCGGCCCCATGGACTTGTGCACGTCCAGCTTTTCTAAATAGTCCCTAACCGCCTCTATCTCCACAGAGGGCTGGCCATCTCTTCCACATTTTGTGATGCCCAGCGCAGCAGTCTGGGAGCTGACCTTGTTAGTGAAAACAGAGGCAAAAAAAGCATTGAGTACATTAGCTTTTTCCACATCCTCTGTCACTAGGTTGCCTCCCTCATTCAGTAAGGGGCCCACACATTCCTTGGCTTTCTTCTTGTTGCCAACATACCTGAAGAAACCCTTCTTGTTACTCTTGACATCTCTGGCTAGCTGCAGCTCCAGGTGCGATTTGGCCCTCCTGATAACATTCCTACATGCCCGAGCAATATTTTTATACTCTTCCCTGGTCATATGTCCAACCTTCCACTTCTTGTAAGCTTCTTTTTTACGTTTAAGATCCGCTAGGATTTCACCATTAAGCCAAGCTGGTCGCCTGCCATATTTACTATTCTTTCGACTCATCGGGATGGTTTGTCCCTGTAACCTCAACAGGGATTCCTTGAAATACAGCCAGCTCTCCTGGACTCCTTTCCCCTTCAAGTTAGTCCCCCAGGGGATCCTGGCCATCCGTTCCCTGAGGGAGTCGAAGTCTGCTTTCCTGAAGTCCAGGGTCCGTATCCTGCTGCTTACCTTTCTTCCCTGCGTCAGGATCCTGAACTCAACCAACTCATGGTCACTGCCTCCCAGATTCCCATCCACTTTTGCTTCCCCCACTAATTCTACCCGGTTTGTGAGCAGCAGGTCAAGAAAAGCGCCCCCCCTAGTTGGCTCCTCTAGCACTTGCGCCAGGAAATTGTCCCCTACGCTTTCCAAAAACTTCCTGGATTGTCTATGCACCACTGTGTTGCTCTCCCAGCAGATATCAGGAAAATTAAAGTCACCCATGAGAATCAGGGCATGCGATCTAGTAGCTTCCGTGAGCTGCCGGAAGAAAGCCTCATCCACCTCATCCCCCTGGTCCGGTGGTCTATAGCAGACTCCCACCACTACATCACTCTTGTTGCACACACTTCTAAACTTAATCCAGAGACACTCAGGTTTTTCTGCAGTTTCGTACCGGAGCTCTGAGCAGTCATACTGCTCCCTTACATACAGTGCTACTCCCCCACCTTTTCTGCCCTGCCTGTCCTTCCTGAACAGTTTATAACCATCCATGACAGTACTCCAGTCATGTGAGTTATCCCACCAAGTAATCATCTGGAGTACTGTGTCCAGTTTTGGGCCCCACACTACAAAAAGCATGTGGAAAAATTGGAGAGTGTCCAGCGAAGGGCAACAAAAATGATTAGGGGTCTGGAACACATGACTTATTAGGAGAGGCTCAGGGAACTGGGATTGTTTAGTCTGCAGAAAAGAATGAGGGGGGATTTGATAGTTGCTTTCAACTACCTGAGAGGTGGTTCCAAAGAGGATGGTTCTAGACTATTCTCAGTGGTAGAAGATGACAGGACAAGGAGTAATGGTCTCAAGTTGCAGCGGGGGAGATTTAGGTTGGATATTAGGAAAAACTTTTTCACTAGGAGGGTGGTGAAACACTGGAATGCGTTACCTAGGGAGGTGGTAGAATCTCTTTCCTTAGAAGTTTTTAAGGTCAGGCTTGACAAAGCCCTGGCTGGGTTGATTTAATTGGGGATTAGTCCTGCTTTGAGCAGGGAGTTGGATTAGATGACCTCCTGAGGTCCCTTCCAACCCTGATATTCTATGATTCAATCTGATTACCCTGTAAGGTATTTACCATCCTGATTTTACAGAGGTGATTCTTTTACTTTTTCTTTAATTAAAATTCTTCTTTTAAGAACCTGATTGCTTTTTCATTGTTCTTAAGATCCAAGGGTTTGGGTCTGTGTTCACCTGTACAAATTGGTGAGGATTTTTATCAAGCCTTCCCCAGGAAAGGGGGTGTAGTGCTTGGGGGGATATTTTGGGGGCAGACGTTTCCAAGTGGGCACTTCTACAGGTATAATGCCGTGTTTCCTTTTTCCAGGTGTATCTACACATATGTAGTTGCAAGTTGCAGTGCAACTCAAGTTGCAGTGGGGGAGGTTTAGATTGGATATTAGGAAAAACTTTTTCACTAAGAGGGTGGTGAAACACTGGAATGCGTTACCTAGGGAGGTGGTAGAATCTCCTTCCTTAGAGGTTTTTAAGGTCAGGCTTGACAAAGCCCTGGCTGGGATGATTTAACTGGGAATTGGTCCTGCTTCGAGCAGGGGGTTGGACTAGATGACCTTCTGGGGTCCCTTCCAACCCTGATATTCTATGATTCTATGATATGTATCAATATATACACAGAGACACACCTACACACATTCTAGAACTGGAGATCTTACATGTAGGAGAAGTTTCAGGTAACATATAGGATTTGGGGTCAAGAGATCTAGATACTATATTAGGCTCTGCCACAGAGCTTCTGTGTCACGACAAAAAGCTAACAGAACTCTGCTTTCCTATCTGAAAAAAATGGGTATAATACCTACTTCAAAAGGGAACTGAGTTTAAGTATGGTAAGGCACTTTGAGAGCTACTCTGTTATTATACAGTTGTATTCTATTCTATTTAGGGATTGTCTACACATGGAATTATTCCAGAATAACTATTTAGCTTAATCCACTGTCAAAGTCAAACAAACACGAAGTACTTTATTCTGTAGTAAGTGTCCAAACATGGGGACAAGGTGGGTGAGATAGGAACTTTTATTGGACACACAGAGTTATTCAGGAATAGCTATTCTACTTCAAATTCTCCCACTACCTTAATCCAAATTAACTTTGTCTACACAAGCACTTAGATGTTTCAAAACACAATGGTTCTTGTTATTCTTGTTCAAAATGTGGTTAAGATATCAGAAGGCTCTCTTTTTACTCAAGTCAATTAAGAGTAGATTACACAATATTTTTAAAGCAACTCTCTCCATCCCCTAGTAATTTCTGAAACATGTGGCAGCACACCAGTCCCCTTTATCAGAGCCCAAGTTCCCTATTGTTAAAATACAATGCATAATTGTGAAAAAATCCAACTCTCAGCATTAAATAGAAAAGTAAGAGCAACTGCATGTCTGAAGAAAGAAAAAGAAAGAAGTGCACTCTTTCAGGAAACACATTCTGTTTTGCAAGCATAAATCTAGATTGCTGTTTTGATCTTTAAATCAACTTTGCACAGTTGACCTATGAACACTTGATTATCTGACTTCCATTAATCTTCCAGAATTGTATGCTCCTGCATTGCAATGTAGTGTAGCTACCTGACAAATAGGAAAAAGGGATTTGTAACTGCATGAATTTATTCTTTTAGTACTTAGTCCAAAATAGTGCTATCATTTGTTGAATTGCCTTATAAACTCATAAGTAAATTATTATTGAACCATACCTGAACAGTACTTGCACTTTATGAATGCCTGACATAGTAACTACTGACAAATGGCCCAAGCATTAAATAGTGATTGATTATTCATAATGAATAATAATGAACAATTGTCCGTCTTGAGAAATTTCTGTCCAGATTCAGATGAGAGCATACAAAAATTATGTTTAAAACTCACAAAAAGCTGAAGACATTATAAAGAATCACATCCACAGTAAGCCATTCAATTGTCAGTCAACTATATTTCAGATTTTTTTGAAATTGAAACACTGACATAAATTATTACAGATTGAGAAAGCAAATATATCCTTCAGAAATAAACTAATTAGTAGTCCAAAATGTTAGCAGAAATGAACTATTGAAAAGTCACTTGCATCGATCTTATTTTGACTATATGGAAATCTCTGGCACAAAATTGCTTTTCTAGTGCATTGTTCTCTTTGGCATGGTCAATCAATATATGCATTTCATTTTGTTTTCCAAAATGATCCAGAAGAATACTGAATATTATACAATGACATTATGCAAACAGTTTAAATAATATAGAACCAACCTCTGGGACGAATAGATACACAAAAGACAGAAAAATCACATATATGCACATCACACCTTCTGGGTGTGGTGTTCTGTCCCATCGGGGGGAGGGGGGGAAGGAGAGAGAAGAGAGAGAGATTATGAGTCTGCTCTACAGCCTTAGCTAACAGCCAGTTGGCTTTTAGTTCCAGAGGCCCAGGTTCAATCCCAGCAACCAGGGTCTGTCGGCATTACACGAAGACGCAAGTTTTCTAACTTTTGTGAATCTATATCTATATATAGTTTACAATAAGACAATTGTAGTTTCCCTCTAATTTTACAGTTCTTGCTAATGTTGGCAGATTATTCTAAAATTCTACGTCATGAAAATTTCAACAATAGAAAAAGCTGAATTCAGTATTTTCAGAATTTCAGGATAGTGAGTTCTCAGTTAAAAATACAAACAAACAACATCTTGTTTCAATTAGAACATTTTCTATATTGGTATGTATTAGAAAATGCAAATATATCACAATTTTGAAAACAATGAATGATGACGATTCATGTGGTAAGTAATGAACTTAACATAAGAATGACCATACTGGGTGAGACCAAAGGTCCATCCAGCCCAGTATCCTGTCTACCGACAGTGGCCAATGACAGGTGCCCCTGAGGGAGTGAACCTAACATGTAATGATCAAGTGATCTCTCTCTTGCCACCCATCTCCACCGTCTGACAAACAAAGGCTAGGGACACCATTCCTTACCCATCCTGGCTAATAGCCATTAATGGACTTGACCTCCATGAATTTATCCAGTTCTCTTTTAAACCCTGTTATAGTCCTAGCCTTCACAACCTCCTCAGGCAAGGAGTTTCACAGGTTGACTGTGCACTGAGTGAAGAAGAACTTCCTTTTATTTGTTTAAACCTGCTGCCCATTAATTTCATTTGGTGTCCCCTAGTTCTTATATTAGCGGAACAAGTAAATAACTTTTCCTTATTCACTTTCTCCACACCACTCATGATTTTATATACCTCTATCATATCCCCACCCTTAGTCTCCTCTTTTCCAAGCTGAAAAGTCCTAGCCTCTTTAATCTCTCCTTATATGGGACCCCTTCCAAACCCCTAATCATTTTAGTTGCTCTTTTCTGAACCTTTTCTAATGCCAGTATATCTTTGTTGAGATGAGGAGACCACATCTGTATGCAGTATTCAAGATGTGGGCGTACCGTGGATTTACTAAGGGCAATAAGATATTCTCAGTCTTATTCTCGATCCCTTTTTTAAATGATTCCTAACTTCCCGCTTGCTTTTTTGACTGCTGCTGCACACTGCGTGGACATCTTCAGAAAACTATCCACAATGACTCCAAGAACTTTCTCCTGATTAGTTGTAGCTAAATTAGCCCAATCATATTGTATGTATAGTTGGGGTTATTTTTTCCAATGTGCATTACTTTACATTTATCCACATTAAATTTCATTTGCTATTTTGTTGCCAATCACTTCGTTTTGTGAGATCTTTTTGAAGTTCTTCACAGTCTGCTTTGGTCTTGACTATCTTGAGCAGTTTAGTATCATCTGAAAACTTTGCCACCTAACTGTTTACCCCTTCCTCCAGATCACTTATGAATAAGTTGAATAGGATTGGTCCTAGGACTGACCAATTAATTACACCATTAATTACCCTCTTCATTCTGAAAATTTACCATTTATTCCTACCCTTTGTTCCCTGTCTTTTAACCAGTTCTCAATCCACAAAAGGCTCTTCCCTCTTACCCCATGACAACTTAATTTATGTAAGAGCCTTTGGTGAGGGTCAAAGGCTTTCTGGAAATCTAAGTACACAATGTCCACTGGATCCCGCTTATCCACATGTTTTTTGACCCCCTCAAAGAACATTGTGTACACTGTAATGTTTCTAAATGCAAAAAAAAAATTAACTCCAAGAATAATGCAGTAAAGCAATCCATGCTCTACATAACTAATAAAATGTACATTTTAAATATTTATTTTATGTTACTGTGGTAACAGCCTATAACCTGACTCTTTAACATTTCCTATCTATAAAATGAATTGCAGTACTATTTTTTTCCATTGAAAATATTTTCTTATACCACAGAGATTAATTAAAACCAAGTCACACATATGAGTGCTTCAAATTAAGGAACAAGTATATTTACCTTTCATCTGTGTACCAAAGGTAAGCGCCAGTTTTGCAAACAGATCTGGATTTTCAAATTTATCCTCTCTAACTTTTAACCAAAAGCAGTTTTCCAATATATCCTGGGGTTCAACCTGAAATAAAAAGCAAAATATTCATTCTTCAAGTTAATGACTACTCAGACTTCAAATATTCATTTTCAGTCAATGGGTGATCCTAATGGAGGATTTGGTTTAAACTTAGTAGATATTTAAAAAGCATTCCAGCAAGTGAAAAAATGGCCACAATTTTCAAAAGAATGCCGCACTCCTGACATTTAACGCCATTTATAGGAACCTGAACAAGGGGTCTACTTTTCAGAAGTGCTGGGCACCACCGAAATCAATGGGAAATAAAGGTTTTAAGCACCTTAGAATTGCAAACTCTAAGGCCTTGTCTTCACAGTGTGTCAGCAAACAGCAGTTGGGTGTCAAGTCCTGCAGGGTCACAAAGGCCAGTTAGCGTGAAACACACTGGTGCGGACTAGAATTTACACTCAACTGGTGTGCACTGACACAGTGAAGACAAGCCCTAGGACAGAAGGAGACAAGAATAAGGCCTTGCCTACACACAAACTTGCTTAATATTTTAAGGACTGATATCCTTTACCTTAAGAGACGCAATATATATTTACTTGAAATAATTTTTTTAAAGTCACCTTTAAATTCAATTTCTTTTTACCTAGTGTTTGAACTATTTTCCACATTATAAACAAGAAACATTTAATTTCTAACACTTTTTTTAAAAAATTATGGATAAGTCTTCCGATTTCATGAAGTGAAATCAGTGTGACACCACTCACGTAGTCACTATAAATTATCCAATGTTTTTTGTGTACTTGTTTTTAATTTCAGGAGTAGCTAAAAGGGTTAAGAAATGATAAATTATTTGTCTGGATAGTGGTATGTTCTTGACACTCTCCCCCCAAAAAATCATCTGCAGCACTTCCATTGTCTGTTCCTAACAGCAAAAGACATAATGATATTTAATTACAGCTTGTTTTTCAGCGTCCGCTATCTCAACAAACTTATTTTTAAAACACTCCTAACTGTCCACTTAAGCATACGTATATATTTTTTCCAAGTGAATTGTCTTTTCTTCAATGCTAAAACACCAAACACAACCTTCTCCCGAACCTGCCCACTTTCTCTCAAAAGGATTTGGGTACCTATCAGTGGTGGATGATTAATTACTTTGGAATTGCTAAAAAATAATCTCAAAACTAGAAATTGCCCAGAAAATAAAGATCCATAGAAATACAGAAAGCTTTCTCAAACCCTTTTTACAGTGTCACTCCTGCTTTGAAGGCATCATTATTAATTAAAAAAAAACAAAAGGATAGCCCGGCATTCATACTTTGCTATTAGGAACAGACAATGGAAGCTACACAAATAACGTGAGTGTGTGTGTGTGAGAGAGAGAGAGAGACTAGCATCAAGAATTTTCCACTATCCAGGCAAATAATTTATCAACTCTCAACCCTTGACCTATCCCTTAGATTAAAAACAAGCATGCAAAAAGAAGTTGGTGGTTTACAAGTCCTACATTCCACTCTATTTTGATTACTGAGTGCATACACGGACAAATGTAAGGAGACAGTGATAGGAATTTCATCGTTGACTTTATTGAGCACAACTCTGTTGCAGTATACAGAGCTGCACCTTTGTCCAGCCATGCCCAAAGAAAGACAGAAGACAATGGATGTGGTTTAATTAGGCTGCAACTTTATTCACCTAAAATATCTTGGAGTATCCACCAATTAATTGTACAGTGCAAGTTATTGTTTCCTTAATCGTTCACGCTACTGGGGAGCAGGGGAAGGCTGCCATCCTCCCCTCATGTAAGTGCAAAGGGGGCAGAAAAGAAAGGGGATTGGTTCCCCACTGTACCAGACATCAGCAGCCCTGAACCCTTGTTTCCTAGCTTCCATAAATGAGACTTTCCTCTAAATCCCATTCCTATTCATTTTATATGATCACCATCCCCGTTCCATAACAAGAACTTGCACTGGACATTGGCTATAAAATGGTGCTAGAAATTAGCTTGGCTTCCTCCATATAGACCCCACTGGGTTCCCACATATTTACCAATTCCTTCCCTAATACTGGACAAAAAATATGCACTCCCCGTAGCAAAAAAGTCTAACAGTCTGGGGTGTATTTACAGGAGTGGCATATGTAAGACAAGAGAGATAACTGTCCTGCTCTACTCGGTATTGGTGAAGACTCAGATGGAGTAAAGTTTTGGGTGGCACACTAAGAAATATATGGACAATCTGGACAGAGTCCAGAGAACAAAAACAATAAAAGGCTTAAAAAACATGATATATAAGGAATGGTTTAAAAATATGGGTATGTTTCGTCTTGAAGAAAGAAGAATGATGGGGTGTGGGAATCTGATTATCTTTACATGTTTGAAGACTAAGAGAACTGTGACCAACTTTGCTCAATGTCCACTGAAGGCAGGACCAAAAAAAAAACCAATCTGCTGTAAGCAAGATTTAGGTCAAATATTAGGAGAAGCTTTCTCACCATAAAGATAATTAAGCACTGGAACCAGCTTCCCAGGTAGACTGTGGAATCCCCATCATTGTAGGCTTTTAAGGAACAGATTACACAAATCTGTCAGGGTTGGTCTAGGAGCGGTCCTGCCTCAGCACAGGGGACTGGATAGCCCTGCATTCCTATGATTCTATATGTAATATTTGCAATGCTTAAAGACTTTCTAGAATTAGAGTGTTGCACTGCTACAGTATTAGTGTGAATAAGGGTCTAATTAATTTGTATGGGGTAGGTATCTGGAAAAAAATTCTAGGCTGCCTATAGGGGAAGCCTGGATAAACTGGACAAAATGATCAGCAAAATGCTCTCGCTGAGCCAGGCTAAGCAGTGAGATAAATGCACTATTAAGTCTTAATCTGTTTGCCCTCTACTCACACAGATCTCTTAAGAAGAAAATATTAGTCTTTCTTGGACATTTTCTGTTCTGGTTCAGGACTGAGCTGCGCCTTGAATGCATAGCTTTAAGATGAGCATCATATCAATCTGACACTAGTTTTCTTTCAGACTTCCCCCCACAGCTCTGCCCCGTGTCTTCATTAGTTGCTTGACTAGATTATGACAACAAGGAAACAGGAAAGCAAGAGCTGTCACACGAGAAAAGAAACTTCTTCAAAGAGAAACTGCAAAGCTACAATTATTTTGCCAATTTAACACCATCAATTTGGGCTTGAATGGCGATTGGGAGTGGCTGGCTCACTACAAAAGCCTTTTTCCCTCTCTTGGTATTGATACTTCCTCATCCATTATTGGGAGTGGACCACATCCACCCTGACTGAATTGGCCTTCAACACTGGTTCTCCACTTGTAAGGTAACTCCCTGCTCTTCATGTGCCAATATATATTTATGCCTGTATCTGTAATTTTCACTTCATACATCTGAAGAAGTGGGTTTTTTACCCACGAAAACTTATGCCCAAACAAATCTGTTAGTCTTTGAGGTGCCACCGGACACCTCATTGTTTTTGTGGATGCAGTTTAACATGACTACCCCTCTGATACTTGGTCCCAGAAAAGAAAACTATCTGGTACAGGTGCACAAAATAATTTAAAAGTATGAAGAATGGCAATACTGCACTATTTGTCCTTTGTAATAATATAAGAACAAGCGGGCAACTCAATGCTAAACTTAAAAACAGATAACATACAATGCATTTCTTAAACAGTATAAAGGCAACCCACAGGAATTCATGCTGTGAATAAGACAGAGCTCAGCCAAAATAAATTAGACATTTGTTTATTTATAAGAATAGCATTTAGCATCAACAATGGCTATTGAAGAGGGATGAGAGATGTTCTAAAAGATAATCTGTGTAACTGTTTAATGATAATTTCATGAAAAACCTCTGGTTTTGAAAACCATATACTTAGAATTTAATATGGACATAAAACGCCTGTAATTTTCTCTGGGTTTATAACAGCAGCAATCTAGCTCTCCAGTTCTCTACGACAAACTATCAAGCACTGACACGGTCACTACTTTGGCATCAGGAACAGGAATTATTGCTTTTATTTCATATCGCTGAGATGAAGCAGGAGAAAACTATATTGCTTGGCCCCAGTGACATCAGTTCTCAGCAATAATCTGAATTGCAGACACTTGTCTTTAAATATTACCAAAAAGTGGAGTTCATACTGCAATTGTCTGCCCAGTAAAACAAGCAGTGGTAATCACACAATACCACGTAAGTTTACAGTGCATTTTTTATTAGCAAAAGGAGTAATCATTTGGGGGAACACAGGCATCAGGATTTCTAAATTAAATGTAATTTAAGATTAAATGGATTTTAAATTACCAGATGCAGGCTTACAAAACTTTGATTCAACTCATTTTGTGTGTCTAGCACAAGTTTAATTAAAACAATCATGTGATGAGAGGGAAAGTCAAGAAGTCTAATGACAGCACAGCATGTAAGGGATAGGATTCAAGTACTAAACTTCATTCTGAATTTCCTGTAGTGAGAGCATTGCTAAATTAGTGAGCTCCTGGGAAGACTGAAAGTGTTGCATAACTCTATTTAGTAACCTCATATAGCCAGCCCAGGAATTATAAGGACTCACAAGTAAAATATAACAAGACACCTGGATGATTTGGCACTCTGTAAATCGAGAGAATAGATCTATCTGCAACAGTGATACGAGCTAACTCAATTAAGAAGCTTAAAGGGGAAAAATAAAGTGGTGAATAAGAGGAATCCAGAAAGCATCTTCTTGTAGTAAAGAAGGGAATGACCACATAACCATTTATGCTCTCACACAGATATTTAAACATAAAAGTATAGAAGGGGTAAAAAAAGGGAACACTGTAAGAAAAGTCCAAATGTATTTCAAGATGGTCAATGAGTAACAAAAACAAAATAGAAAAGAATGCTTAACTTTTTAGTTAGAGCTTGATTCTTTAATATTTTAGTTTAAAGGTCAGTTTTTTAACTCTACTTTTTTTAATTTTGTAAATGCTACATATATTTCAGAATTACTTTTAACATCTATGTCTTCTGGCAGAACACTGACGATGGTAAATAATATAAATTTATTCTCATGGTAAATTATATAAGTTCACAATATATACATTTCCACTCAGAGGTTTTTAAGTACTGCATAGCTATATCCGCCTACTGGGCCTTTTTGTTTTTTAAATCTTAACGGAACTTGCCACAGAACTGAAAGTATCACAATTATCTGCGAAGAAGAAGATAGTGCTACAATGGGCCCAATTTGGTCCTCCTTTCAGAAGGAGGACCACAACATCCCCGATTTCCAGTGGAGTGAAAGTTATCTTACTTTGGACTCAAACATTCTTGAAATCATGCATTCAACCAATTAACTCCATGTGTGGAGACAGGGGTAACAAACTAGTTTTGCTCCTCAGGGCCGCAGACAAATACCTCAGGAGGGTCCTGATTCAGGAAGGTATTGAATAAACATGGACTACTGCCATTTCACAGATTAAGAAACAAGATCACGGTCAGAGAGGAAATCTCTGGCAGAAATTAACCAAGATTGCTTTAGTCCCAGTCAAGTGCTGTAACTCCAAGACCACCTATATAGTATAGGCGTGTAACTGCAGATGTTTTCCCACTGTAGCTCACCACACAGAGGAAGCAACTTGAGAGCTGGGTTGGAGATGTGACTATTTGTCTCCCCATCACTTAAGTGTGACTGGGAATGTAGCCAGCAAAGGAACACACTTGGTTATCCACTGATGTGTTCTATTTTGGGGCTGCTTTTGTAGACTGATAGATTTGTGACAGTAGGCCACTGTTACATATCATACTTGCATACTACAATTGAACTCTTTAGTAAAGAACATTACTGTCCAGTTAAAATTGTCCTTGTAATCTTCATCCTCCAACAGTTGGTTCTGATGACCCATGCCCCACTGTGCACAGCTGGCTATACTCTCACAGCTTACAGTACCTTTCATGTGTCTGCTCTCACTCAAAAGCACAATAATGTTAAGTAGAAAAGGGACATGCACTGCCCACACCTAACCCATTTTGATGCCTGCAGAGTCTTCAGCACTTTCTTCTAGATGTGGGGTGATGGCCTGACTCCAGAGATCAGCACTGACAATGCAATTGCTTTTACTCCCAAAAAACAACCCAGAAATAATTTAAAGGGCATGCATATAGTCTACTGTTTGGTTAGATGAATTTTTATACCTCCAGCGGCAAACAAATGTTCAGTCTCAACTCTGCTTATTTTTCACAGCGTTCATCCTCCAGCTCAACACTTTTTCATAACTTCTTCTATTTGAATCTCAACAATAAGTATGATGTGGACTAATTATGATCATCCCACTATATACCGAGAAAGCTGTAATTTTGTGAGTATCATTATGGAGCATATGACACCATTCCCAGTAAACAAAACTACATGAGATTTTATGAACTTACTCTAAGCACTCTGTAGACCTAACAAGTATGCTAAAAGCATTCAAGCATTGTTTTCTGAAAAGTCCACAGAATGGATTACGTCTGCTCTAAAAGGTTTACACAACCTTTCACAGAAATCGCAGATCCTGCAAGAGTAGGCTTCCATTGCAATTTTGGTGGCTCCGCAAACAAAGAACAGATGTTTTCTAACATGCTGGCTTTTAAAACATATTTGATAGACTTTGCAACTGACAGAAGTAAGGTAAATGACTTTTTTAGAGAAATGGTTTATGTTTCACCATGACAGATATGGGATAAGTGTTGTTAAAGGGTGTTCTGTGCAACAAGCCACAGGTAACACAATAAAAAGTTATGAAAATCAATTTTTATCCAAGTATTCCACCACATTCACAACAGGTGGCACAAACACATAAGCAACCTAAAAATAGAATACAACTCTGTTAATTTGCTTTCACAACACATACCTTAACAGCGCATAATAAAAGCACAGAGCATTCATGAAGTTTCCACTTAAATGACTAGAAGTTGATTTTAAAATTATACTATCACAGGGTGACTCACCCCTTTAAGAGAGATGGGGCCAGTCACATCTGTATCTTAATTAGTTAGCTGCTTCCCAACCTGAAGTAGCAGGACTAAGGAGGGTAAGGTGATAGATTAATGGACATCTGGACCTCACAAAAGGACTGAATGAGATCCATCTGGATCAGGAATCCATAAGGACTGAACAGGCTCCTGTGGAAAGCCCAGAAATGGCTCTGTACCAAAACAGGGAAAGACAAAGCACAGATCCAGCAAGGGTCTGAGAATGATAAGCCAGCGGAACAAGCCTGAGGGCCAAGTGTGCTGTATCAGAGCAGGAGAGAGGACTCTCAAAGTAGCTCAGTAAGGGGCTCGGAATAGGGCCCAAAGGACAGGCTGAACAGAAGCCTTGAAGAGCAGAAGAACCTTTTTCTTTGTTTGGGACATTTTACTTGTAGTTTTGCTATCCCGAAAGAGGTTTAGAACCTGACCAGAGGACTAAGCCACAGTGCCAGGACAGGCTGGTGTCTGGAAAACTGAGGAGAGCAACCTCAGGAAGGGAAACTGATGTAGGGAAGGCCAGCCACACCACACTCAACCAACGGGGCGGATGGAAAGACAGCATGCCAGTACAGGGCAGCTACACCCCATGACATATTCCCTGAAGTGAGATTGTTTAAAAATCCTGTCCTTGAGAAAGAAAATAATGATAATATAAGCTTGTATACATCATTGACACAAAAAATATTAAAGGCTGTTTCTTCTAATATTAAATATTGAAGGTTGTTTCTTCTAAATTTCAAAAAAAGAAAAAAAATCCCAAGCAAACTTTTTAAAAAGATGAATAGATGAAGATTTAAAGCTACTTATACTGTCAGATTATTGAAAGACAAACCCTGGAAAACAGCACACAGCCAAAGCAACCAAGTATTTACACTATCATCTGGAGAAGGGGAGAATTAATCCGCAATGTGCTGGAGCTACACTCCACTTGCCCAAAACTGCATCATCCCCAAACCATGCCTCCCACAGACAGCCTTGTTCTAACCCCTGGTCACAGCATGAACAGATAGAATTCTCAGAGGGTTTGTTGTTGGTGGGGGGGGTTTTGTATTGTCTCCACAAATTTCACCCTCTTTTTTCTCACAGACCTTTTTTTCCCCCCAATAAGGAGAAAAATACTTAGGTACCTTTGACCAGTTGATTCTCTTCATAGAGACCTCAAGTTTATACTTTTTCTTCTCCTTCATTCCATAAGGCAGGGATGCTGGAGCTCCTGGAGGAGGAGGTATGCCCCCGAGAGGCGGTGGTAGTGGAGGGCCACCAAACAGAGGCGGTGGTGGAGGTACACTTCCTCCAGGCAAAGGAGGAGGAGGAGGAGGGGGAGGGGGAGGGGGAGGTGGGATTCCACCAGGTAAGGGAGGTGGCGGTGGTGGTGGCGGCGGCGGTAGAGGAGGAGCCCCTGATGTAGGCTGACCAGTTGGAAGTAATGGACTCTGAAATTTAAGCAGGATGAAGTTACTTTTTTTTTTTTATTTTGCAAAAAAGCTTTGATAACTAACTAACTGACCAGGCTATTTCTATGCCATCTCTCTCTCTACTTCAATAAACACAGCATTTCTCAGATATCTACAAGTACTCAGAAAAAAATGTTTTTAAAACCTACCGTATTTAGGACAAGTAATTTTTACAGTTTGTACTTTAAAGTATAAACATTTCCCAACCCTACTGGTGTCTAAGATCACCTTATTTTCTCCCTACACTTAGCAGGGTTTTACATGAATCACTGGCAAATAATGACATTAATTGGCTTCTGCTATATCAATAAAAATGCTAGGTTAGCTAACTAAATAAACAGTTGCTGCATATTACACCACTACAGCTTGCTTGTAGTGAAACAGTCCTTGTAGCTAACATTTAAATGAGTATTTTAGCATCTTCACGATCATCGTGATTACATAAATATTTCCCTTCTAAATCAGAGAAACCAGGCATTCTAGGATGCCAAATTAGTAAAAATCAACATTAATACTTACTAACACTAACCAGGTAAAGGGAGATTTTCAAAGACAAAGAAACTCAGGCACCACATTCCCATTTAAAATGTGCCTCTTAATCCAACACTTCTCTTAGGCATTTTTTTTCTCCAATTTTGCATTTGTCCAGGATCAGATAGCAAGTCAGTAGGAGTGTCAGACTTAGAATTCAGAAACACATGGTTACAAACAGACCACTATTCCCCAACTTTTTCATAGTGGGTATAAACTTTGGGATATTAAGAGAAATTGTTTAAAAGGAGGGGATCCCAACTGACAAACAGTGGCAAATAATGAAATGCAGTCCTTGAAATGAATCAAACTTCAATAACAAAACTATTGAAGAAACTTGTTATATGCCATCATCATCCACTGGATACCAATGGAAGTAGCAAGAAACAAAGATAAAAACTAAACACTCATTTGACCTGTGTCCAGTAGGAATAAAAGGGTGGCCCTCTCCTGCAAGCCCTGAAACTAGGGTATATAAACTGAATGCGGTCAGAAGAGTTCATAGAATCATAGAACTGGAAGGGATCTTGAGAGGTTATCTAGTCCATCCCCAGCACTCAAGGCAACAAGAAGCTGAAGAATCGTAAGTGTCACCAACGCTCAAACCAGTCGTGTGGAAAGCACTTGCCCCCATCCCAGGGTTAAGAAGATAACACAAAGTGGTGAGATTTCAATTCAGACATATTTCCCCTTCTTTAACGCAAGCAACCGTGGGTTATCTTGCTGAGTTTACACTCTCTAGTGAGATGTCAAGTATTTTAACAGTCTAAACATCTGCAAGTGATTAGAGTATCCACTCAGATATTTTTAAAATGCTAGTAATCCAGGAAGTGGTTCTATACTAAAACTCTGATCCGTAAGTTATCAGTAATGTAATGTTTTCATCTGATCTAGCATGTGTCAAGGTGCAAGCAAAGTTTTATCTTGTCCTCTGGTTTTTAAGCACTGCATAAAACATTTCTGATGATCATAGTTGATTCTCCTGAAACCTAAAGTCTAATATGTCAATATTCGGAAAGCCATGTATACATGCAATAAATTGAAATGATAGAAAAAATGTACTCTGGATTATCAGCACCTGAGTGAGACCCTTATCTGTATAGTAAATCATTTGCTTTAATCAAGATTTGATGTGGCAATTTGTGAGGAAGGTCTACGGCCGATGAATGAAATCTGTGTAATACTGTGCTTTAGCATGAAATCCTCTCTGTAACTTGACTTATCGCAAATATACTACTTTTATGGTTCCATGAACATAATAAATCAAGTTATGACACATACTGATACAAGAATAAAAGTATGTATACTTTAATTCTGACAAGAAGATATATGTGCTGTGTATGAATATATTGTAATAAGTATTTTCTTTCAGAAGAAACTTAGCACAGAGATTTTGACCACTTTCTGTGATTAAAGGTCCCATGACACTTGTGCAAAGGAAGAGATGTTCAAGCAATTATGTTGTCCAAATTCAATTTGGGTAATTACATTCTGCTTTCCAACATTCCACTCTAAACTTACAAATGGAAAAGCATGTTCCGATGTATAAAACATGCCTTTGGTGTACAGAAATGGATCCATAACATTTCTGCAGAACCAAGACTAGGTAAATTAAGTTTAAATGAATCAATCATCTGTTTAGTAAATAAAAGGAATTAATCCAAATAATAACTAAATATAAACTAACATCCAGCAAGCGGTAAAAATGTTATCTTTATGACATACAAAATATATTGACAGTGAAAACCTCAAGTTACTGTATAGCAGAATATTAGTACAGACTAACAGCATTAATTTTACCTAAAAAATGTTGTCCCAATTAGTCGGACCGCATCTAATCCCAGAGATGATATACAGTTAAATTAAAGTAAGAGTTATTCATATCTCAATGAGTCACTATGAATTTAGTTTTATACCACAGTGAGTTTACAATCTCAAACAAGAAGCACCTTCAAGTTGTCATTTAAGGCTGATTAAGTACAGGGAATCCACAAAGAATATACTTAATACTACACCTAGAAGGAACCAAACATGGAAATCCAAGTCAACATGCATTTGCAATCTGACAGAGCACAACCACCAAACAAAATGCATGTAGAATGTAAATTTAACTTTGTGTCATTAAATAAGTAAACAAACCAAAATCAAAGTTAAAAATAAATAAAATATATTGAAATATAAACCGATCAATCACCCACCATGATTAGTTTGCGTACATCTGTTTTTTGTTTTAATTTTGTGATCCAACAGGAAGGTCTGCTTGATATAATGTCCCATGGAAAAGTGCGCTTATTCACTCACGGGGGTGAGGAAATCTCAGCTAGAATCTACATTTTAGCATTCACAAAATAGTTTTATCATAGATTATTCATACATTTGACAACCATGAAATGTGAGATTTCAGAACCATGGTAGGAACTTCTGTAAAATACATATTAAAGTTTATATTAAAATTTAAATTAGTGAATTTTTTGGATATAATTGGAAGAAAAAAATTGTCATGAGTTCAAATTTCTCAAAACCTAATGACATTTTAGCCTCAATAAGCAAACCAGCTATGACAGGCTTGTCGTACACTTACATTTGAGAAAATACATTATTTCCATTAATCTTGCCAACATGCTCAGAGACCATCTGATTGCCATATTTGGGGTCAGGAAGAAATTTTCCCCTGGGTCAGATTGGCAGAAACCCTGGGGCTTTTTTTGCTTTCCTCTAGAGCATTGAGCACAGGGTCACCTGCAAGTGTAAATGGTGGATTCTCTGTAACTTGAAATCTTTAAATCTTGATTTGAGGACTTCAGTAACTCAGTCGGAGGTTGTGGGTCTATTACAGGAGTTGGTGGGTGAGGTTCCATGGTCTGCAATGTGCAGGGGGTCAGACTACATGAGCACAACAGTCCCTCCTGGCCTTAAAGTCTGACTCTATCCTGCATGCTCTTGTAGAACCAACTCATACACATTTGTCAAGTAACACACTGTGTACTCTACTTTTAAAATCAATCCGAATTATTTAAAAGAAATTTTCAAATTGTCACCAGACAATTCTCTTGGTGGTAATTTCTCTTTCATTCTAATTATAATTTTCTACTGTGGAACTCCCTGTGACATGACAGTCTATATCTCATTTCATTACCTGGGTTCGTAGCTGCTGGATTTCTGTTTCAAGCTCTTTGATTTTCTCCTCTCGTTTCTGAAGTTCAGCCTGTGCCTCCTGTCGAGCTGTGAATTCTTCATCAAACTGCAATGATTACCATCATAAACTCATTCATCCATCTATGCTCACACTAAATACTGTAATTTCAGAAAGGCTTTAAACAATAGTGTGAGTAGAGCAACAGAAGCATTTGTGGCTCATTATATTGCATAACCGATTGGAAAACTACAGAAAACACAATTCTTCTGGTCACTAAGAATTCACAACAATGTGTATAGATCCAGCTACACAACAAATTGCCATTGTAAACTTCAGAAAAGCTTTTTTTCCCCAGCACTTTCCAAGTTGTAACCTTTTTAACATCTTTTGAACACACTGATTTCCTCGGAAATGACATGAAGCTGAAATATTAAAAGTAGCTTGAGTATTCTGGAATGTCATTACAAATCATATTAAATATGGCCTATGGGTAACGAATCCTGCTTATGAACGGGTGTAACAATTCTAAGGGGGACTTTTACATTCCAAGAAGTTTTTGTTTTTCTTTTTTTTTAAAAAAGCAATCTGTGATTGGAATAAGCTTTTGTTCTCACATACACAACGTAATGCTCCTAGAATCTATGACCATATTTTGTGTGAATGCAAATATTAAGTTACTACAACGTGCACTTGGATGATCACTTTAATTTGCCCCACAGCAGAAACAAAACACGTTATAGGTTAGAATTAAAGGAATATATCTGAAGATAAGTATAGTCTCTCACTGTTGACGATTAACAATATTGCTTCGAACTGCAATCACTGCTGCAGATGACATAGTTTAAAAGGAGTGACTTGCAGTCCTATACTTTTATAGTTACGAAACTTAAAACTCACTGACAGAAGTAAATGGTGTAGAGCTGCATATATGTTAGAAGAGTTGGGTTCTCAAGATAAATAAAGACAGACCTACATCCCAGGAGATTTTGAGGACATCTGAATATAGAGAAAAAAGAAATGGAGATCTTCAATAAATTCTTCCGTGTCTAATCTGACAGATGAGGCCACTTTACAGATTTGCAACGATGTCCAAGCATTGGCACACTCTTGCTGAACATACAGTTAATATATAGTGAAGATACAGGTCTGCAGTTCATGATGTAATGTTTCCCCCAAAATTTAATACGGGTCATGTTCCAGGTAGACATGATTTTTGGCCCTGACATGCCAGGATGTATGTAAAGCCCAGTCTGAAATATTACCATTTTCTAAATTTGGTACTGAAACTATTTCTACTCTAATAGAAGTTTTTATTTTGGCTTCCTTTAGCAAACTTTTTTAAATGATTATCAAAATTCCTTAGGAGCAATTCTGTAAAGCTTTCTCCTTCAAGAAGATGGATGGAAAGACATAGCTGAGGAAAACATTCTACGACTCTCAAATAGTAGTAAAGAAATGCTGTGCACAGAAAAGCATCCAAATCATTTGTTACTTTGAGGATTCCAACACCAATAGTGCTGTGTTTAACTCAGTATTTAAGTAATATTAAGAGCACTGACAAGTGAATGGGAAGACACAAGACTCTGCTTCAGTTTTAAGTTCATGTGTCCAATACATTCCAGAATATGTTGCATTTCAAATTAGGAGGATTCTGAGGCCAGGTCCATCTATCAACGTTGCTTTGGTCTATTTTATGTCCAGCACTCAGTATTTTCTCACAGGACCCAGAAAGACATGATGGCTGGAAACTTTATCGAGCAATCATAATGCGTTTGTTATCAGTGTTTGATGTAAGTGAAGCAGCTTCTCAGTTACTCAAAGGATATTCTGAAAGTGGAATGTCATGTGGCAAAACAAAAAAAGACATTGGTACCAACTCTGAGAAAGCAAAATTACTAAAAGGACTACTAAATGTTCTAAAGACAACCAACCAACCCTAGTGAAATGCTTCACATGGAAATAATTTTATGGCCTGATAATCTACTCCTAATAATGAAAAGAAGGACAAAATCATTTATATTAGGGTTTTTTTTATAACTTAATTAACATCTTTAGAAATATATTAAATCACAAAGATTAACATTTAAGAAATACTTGTTCTGAGATAACAGTGTAAGATTACTTTTAGGACTGAACTGGAGTGCTCTCCTGGCTGTTTATTACTACTGAAGGAATGTAGGCATTTTGTTGCCATTATAAACATACGTACTGACCACCCACACAGTCAATAACAGTAAAGGATACTAAGTTGTAGTCGGTTTCCTCCTGAAACTGATTTAACTTTACCTTGCTAAAGTAGAAAGATATGTATCTAAACACAGCCTTAAGAGAGAGCAACGAATTAATCGCTAGACTCTTTTTGTATTCTAAAGAGAGTTAACTACAGGAAAACCTGAAAAAATTCTCTGAATTTAGCGCAACTCATGTTCATCTGAGAAGTTCATTCTCCAGAAAGAACATCATTGTATTTAATCCAGAAAGACTAAGGGAAGGGAAAAGAGAGAAAACAGCTTCAGCTAATCACAGTCTAACTTTCATGAGAAATAAGATTGAAAGTTCCATCATTTCCTTTATACCAAGGGAACTAACTGAAGACTAAAATTAGTATATCCACTTAAACACCTCTCAAAACTCCAAGGAACCTTCTAGTACATTAAACAAGTGAGAGCAGAAGAAAATAAAGCAAACTACTTATATCCAAGTATAGTATATATTACATATTTGAAATAAACAACACATGCTGAATAACTCAATTACCCATCTCTATTCTTTCTGTATACACAGATAATATACTTGACAACACTCCCAAGAAAAAACAAGTATAGGATAAGCTCTAGAATACAAGATTTTTTTTTCCTATCATTGTCTTAAGCTAATGTACACTAGCAGCTAAGAACAGTAGACTTGATATATCAAGTCACTTCTGCAATAAGGATACAAATTATGTAGTAATGCTGCCAAATATTGATCACAACAGCAAATCAGTTTCTCTACCTCAGCCGAAAGGTGGGAAAAGATTTTTGATGCATGTTTTAATCAGAGATTTCCAGTTGTCTATAACTTAAATGATAATGATTTATGATCTTACCTTTTTGGAAAATTCTGCTGCTTTTTGTTCACTTTCTTCTACTTTTGCTTTGTTCACACATGCATCTAAAAGGACAATTACCAAGACAAAATTGGTTAAGACAATAAGTGCTACTAAGTAATAAACAAATACACATATTTTCAAAGTGCAATGAATTGCTACAGAACCAAATTCCACAGTTTCACCTCAGCATTTTTAGTCTTCCAGAGGACTAAATCTTTCTTGAACCCTTCCTCCTTTCACTATGTCTCTTGAATAGATGCACAGCTATACAATTTCTTAGAAATATTATGTTAATTCTAAATGTTTTACCTATTGCTCAGAAAAGTGCATTTACTTTCCAAAAATTACTTAAGTTGTAACATTCTGATAAAATGTAAATCAATATGGAATCAATATGGAAATTCTCCCCTTTAATCAAGTTTTCAACATTAGTACAGCCATCCCCTTCTGGAGTTAGGCTTGAGGTGAGTGTCCTAATAACTGGTCTAGCAGCTATTCTGGAGTGGTCTCTATCCCCCTCATGCTTTGTTTGTTTTTTCTTTTTTTTTTTTTGTGAAAACTGTTGAAACATCTTGGTTTCTTACTGATGCAGAATGAAAACAAATGCCAAAACCTCAATAATTTTCACGAAACAGATTTTGTTTTCCAACCAGTCCTAATTATAATCTAGGTGGCGCTTTGACCATTGTTCTCAATAAAACATAGTCTAACTTTCCAGGCATATCTGCTTGAACAGTCTATGCAATATACTTTCATTGTAAAATATTTTGCTGTTCTAGAAGAATATGATTACAAGCTATACAGTGGAGCTCTCAACTTCTAGAAAATTTGAGTTCATTCCCAAAACCGCATATTAAAAGTTACAGAGTTCTGTTTTAGGAGTCTGAAGAGAACACTTACCTATAAAAATATTCATTTTTCTAAAATACAAAGAAACCGAAGGAGACAAGTTACTTCAGGTTTACATACCAATAAGGTGGGTAAAATCTACATCCAATCTTCCTCTACATTTAAAATCCGGGTCCATACCACAGCAGTGCAGTACTATCTGTGAAATGCATTCTTCAATTATCTTGTAATACTGAGTTCTGATGATAGAAGAATACACATCAATGTAGTTTTAATATAATGGAAACCATGCATATAATTTATGGAACAGAGAAAAAAAGGTTAATTATAACGTCTAATACCTGAATTATAAATTCAACAGAAGAAAAGACTGAAAATAAAAGGCCTTGTTTAAACATTGTCTATTCAATTGTTACGGTCATTCTCATAAAGAGATGTATGAAATAAAAAGCCAAAGTTTGGTCTCTGAAAATGAAGTATTATTTTAAACAGAGCATGGCAGTTCACATAGTCCATGTACTCGTTTCACTTCTGTCTCCTGGGTCTCTGTTCAGATTCTTGTTTTGCACTTGGTATCTCACTTTCTTCACACTTTGGAAAATAAAATGATACTTACCCTATTTTGTCCTCCCCACCTGCTTCATTACCACTTTTGGTCATTAATTGGCAACAAAGAGCACTACACCCACACACACAACTAATTCTTATTTTTAACGTTTCTAAATACAAATCTAAAAATGATGACAGCTACCAAATATGAAAAAGATTGGGTATTATGGAATTTTATGGGGTTAATTTTTAAACTACTTTAATTCCTTAAAGAAGCTTAAGATATGATGTCACGTTAAGGAGCTAAAAAACAAACAAATTATTTGAAATCCACACACTGTTTAAGTAACTCCAAATGAAGGATGGAACTATATACTGACTCAATCTGTTGCAGCTGTACAAGAACACATTTTTTCAGACAGACAAAAATATAAGTTCAAAAGAGAAGTTAAATTTGAAAAGATTTTCAAGGTTTATGTTTGGACATTACCTTTTTAGAACTTGTATTTCTGAATCCAAGAAAACTGATTATATGTGATTTCTGACCAAAGCGCTTTTATTTCTTAAAATTATTTTTTAATATAAGTTTAGACAAGATTTTAAAAAATGGAGTTTCGCTCCCAAGATCCATGTTTAGGCAACCAAAACAACTGACCAGACTACAGCTACTCTGAAGCACCTGGCATTGGCCACAGTCGGGAGACAGGATACTGGGCTAGAGGAACCTTTGGTCTGACCCTGTATGTACATTCTTATGTTCTCAACTCTCATTGTGTACATGTCTTATTTCCTTACGCGAATAAGTGTGAGTTGTTTCAATATGACACCAGCTGAATGTGGAGATTTGCAGTGTTTCACTTCTCTTCCCTCATCCATACACTATATGCAGGAGTGTACTACTACTTTACTGGTGGATTTTCTAAATTCTATTTGGAGGACAGACTTACTTCTTAACTCTCCCATTATGTTTCAATTATTAGCTTTTAATTTCTTTTTTTCTTGTAACCATGTATTTATGAGCCATATGTTTAAAAACACCATTTTAAATTAAACTTAATAGCCATACTAATGGACCTAATAGAACCAATGTAACACATGCCCATTACACTAACATTTCTAAGATGGTCAGCCCTTCACTACTTAAGTGTTGTTACAGTTCTTCCAGATACAGTACAACCTCAGTTACCTAATCTCGATTATCTGAAACATGGTCATGCCCCCCAATACTACTCACACAAATAAAAACTGATTTGAATTTCAAGTGTCCTATGACCTTAAGTTCATATTAGTTATACTCTGTACATTAAACTACTGCCATCAAACTACTGTCTAAAATTTAGGGCATTTTAGAGGCAAATTACTGTAATTATTTCAGACTGACAGTCCTTGAATAATTTGAATTTCATGTAAATTATTAGTAGGATTACAATGAAATAGAACTTTCTCAGCCCAGCTGAGGAAAAAAAACCACTTCATAATGTAATTCAAGACTAATGCATATGCACAAGAAGGTCAAATTAAGATTAAAGCAGCGATCTTAATTCTGTTATTTTCTAATTTGAGTGATGGACTTTAATGCTTTGGTTCTTTCAACAGGTTTTTTTCTGTATAATTTCCCAGTACTGAAAACACCTTGTGGAACCATATGTAACTCTTTGTAGGTCATGAGCAGATTCTGAACCCAGGTTCAGGTTCAGTAGTTAGACCTACGTAACTATACAACTTTAGCATAGCTACGCATACATGTTTGGTAAATTCCACCTGCAAGGCAGTGTGGCTAGAAGGATTAGACCTGGGACAGTCATATTGTAGACCAAGTTCTATTGCAGCTCCACCAGATGTGACTGTATGCAACCTTTAAGTCAACCTATCTTTAAATAGGGGGAATATATGTGTCTGCTGCCTAGTTAAGGGGATATGAGGTCTTGCTCAAAAATAGGGGCTTCTGAAGTGAACACAATCATTGACACCAGTCAGTGGAAGGTATCCTTCTGGATCCCAGCCAGGTACACCTTCCTCAAATCTAAAGGAAACAGCATTGCTGCTTTCACTCTATGTCCTCTGTCTTGAGGTCTTGCTCTGTGCCCTCCAAATAGGAAGCTGAGCAGGCTTGGGAGCATGATCACTCTAGCTGGCATGTAGAAACTCCCTAGGATTGGAGCACACTCAGCGAAGATGGAATGTTAGAGATTTTAACAGCAAGCCTCCAACCAAAATCGATGGAGCACGTGCAAGTGGCTACTTCCAGAGTCTGATAACTTGGCCTATTCTAAAAGGATTTTCATGGGGACAGCAAAAAGTCTGTTCCTGTCCCAAGGGCCACAACTCTCTTCCAAATCAAAAACACATTAGAGCTTCCAAAAGGAACAATGTTTCTTTGAGTTTGGTTGGTTTTAATACTGGTTGCCAAAACAACCGATTTTTTTCCCCTAACCTTGATTCCCAGAAGCAGCTAAATAGTTTTGCTGGAAAACTTACATGAAAAGTCAGTTAATGACAAAATGCCAGCAGGGAAAATTTCAGCTTGAACAGTGGAAGTTTTGCAAAATTTATGAGCAACTGGAAACGGGTTCATAATTTTGAAAATGCAGATTACTAACTGCCAGGGTTCCCTCCCCACTCTGAACTCTAGGGTACAGATGTGGAGACCCGCATGAAAGACCCTCTAAGCTTATTTTCACCAGCTTAGGTTAAAAACTTCCCCAAGGTACAAACTTTGTCTTGTCCGTGAACAGTATGCTGCCACTACCAAGTGATTTCGACAAAGGACAGGGAAAGGACCACTTGGAGTCCTATTCCCCAAAAATATTCCCCCAAGCCCTACACCCGCTCTCCTGGGGAAGGCTTGATAATATCCTCACCAATTGGTACAGGTGAACACAGACTCAAACCCTTGGATCTTAAGAACAATTAAAAATCCATCAGGTTCTTAGAAGAAGAATTTTATTTAAAGAAAAGGTAAAAGAATCACCTCTGTAAAATCAGGATGGTCAATACTTTTCAGGGTAATCAGATTCAAAATCTCTAGGCAAAACCTTAAATTACAAAAAAAGACACAAAAACAGGAACACACATTCCCTCCAGCACAGAGAATTTACAAGCCAAAACAAAGAAAACCTAACGCATTTTCTAGCTAGATTACTTACTATCTTTACAGGAGTTGAAGGGCTTGCATACTTGATCTGTTCCCGGCAAAGGTATATCACAGACACACAAAAGCCTCCCCCCCCACTCCCACTCCAGATTTGAAAGTATCTTGTCTCCTCATTGGTCATTTTGGGTCAGGTGCCAGCGGGTTACCTTAGCTTTTTAACCCTTTACAGGTGAAAGGATTTTGCCTCTGGCCAGGAGAGATTTTATAACACTGTCTACAGAAAGGTGGTTACCCTTCCCTTTATATTTATGACACTATCATCATATATGGTAAAACTAATAAGTTTTTAAGGATCACCATTTGGCTGTGATTGGTTATCAGGCTTTATTAGCAATAGTACAAGTATTTGATCAGTTACAACATGTTAATTTCTCAGGAACTGTACTGTGAGCACACACAGTTCTCTAGTCTAACTTCTGTAATCTGTCTATGCCGACGAACCCTGTATTTAAAAATTTAAACTTGTTTATCAGCAACAAATGTTACACCTCAAGTTCACACTCCATTTTGTTGAACCAGAAAAATCATCTCAAGTCTAACTGAAGGAAATATTGCAAAAAGAAAACAAAATGGAGCTGTCACACTAGTCAAAAGAAAAATAGTTGAGGGAAGTATTAAAAAAACCTCTTCCAATAACTTCTCTTTCTCATCCCTTCCAACTAATTCCCTGTATTTTCTCTACAAACTAGAAAAGCCCCCGTTACCTGGAATAACTGACATTTATTTGTAGTTGTATGATTTAACAATAAGAAAACACCAATTCTCCTGCCTGATTCAGTATTATGCTAGGCACTTGACATATAAGTAATAACACCTTACACTCTAAGGACACAATATGCAGTTGAAAGGGGATGGAGATGTTTTGAAATAAAAACATGAACAAAAAGGTATTGTAGATTTTCTGAAGACAAGAACCTTTCTGCCCTGCAGGTAGAAAAGTGAGGAATAATTCAATGAGTTAAGAGATACAGAAGAAAAACCACAAGGAACTCAAAAATAAAACCATCCTTTTGTCTACTATAATGAAACTCTTCCCTTTAAATAAGTGCACCAAGACAACTTGTGTTCAGCAGTTCACCCTAGATTATAAAATAACCATATGTTTGAGATCCACTGTGTTAATATTTCAGCTTGCATTACCCTACAACTTGGACACCTGATATTAAAAGCAAAAAGAACAGCTAGAGCTGACTCTTACCGGACGTAATAATCATTCCTGACCAGTAGTAAGTGCTGCAATATTGAGAGGAAATAGTTTTCAGAAGCTGTGTCCTTCAGCATGTTATACAGCAGATGGTATACTTCATTCATATCAGTGCAAAGATTGTTAAGGAAAATGCCAAATGAGTGAAATGAACATGTTCATATTGTAAGGAATACACTTGCATTGTTCTAATTAAATTCTATTGCCTTCTAAACAATCCCCCTCATTAAAACATTTCTATTTTTTCCAGCTACAACTAACCAAAATTATTTTACTGCGCTCATCAGAAGATCTGCCAAATAAGGCTCTAATCCTTCAACTCAGTGTTCATGGGGACTGATGGGCCCACATACAGCCCAAATGAACTCAATGAGCTTCATGTAGGCTCAGCAATATACCTGCACTATTTGTTACAGGACCAGGGCCTGAGGTATTTTCCATTTTCCGACCAATTAACACATTATACTTTTACATGAATCAAGATAAGTAATGGTGCAAACATTTTAAAATCATTAAGAGTTGAGGTTCTGTGATTAATTCATACAACAAATGAATTTGGCATTTTAATTTAAGAGTGGAACAAAATTAGATTATATATATTATAAATATTGATTACATGTTTCATGTCTGTTTGGAAATACTATACCTATTTTGTCTACTCATTATTATATCCAAGGAATCTAGAGATTTGTTTCTATCAACTTTTCATCTCATGGTGGGCCTGAAAGTTGACAAACAAAATACCAGTTAATGTACAGGTATGACAACGTGAAAGATTTAACTGATAAGAAACTGTTACTGAGTTAATATCCACTAAAATGAATGGGACAGTTCACATCTTGAAGGCATTCTTCTCAGCTTTCTGCAGACTCATGTAGTCCTCCTGGCATTGGTTACACTCATTATACATTTGTGAAGTTTTCTTTGCCATCTTAACAGCTTAAAAAAGGGCTGAGATTCTAAAGAACACCACAGTAATGCAAGGGGTGCCAGTTCACCATACCAATCCCGTGTGGCACATGTTGGAAAGGGTTAATTTCTATAGGCATGAATCGGGAAATAACTGGGAGCACTTCCCTTATTTAGGGCCGGACAGTGATATCCAGTGCACAGCTTTGTTAGCCTGAATATTGGAGTTATACAGATGCATGTGGCTGTCTCTGTAGCAGACAGCATCTCCAATGGTAAATAAGGTAAGTAAGCCAATATCCCATTTCCCATGCTTAGAGAAGGAATGGAGCAGGCGGGGGGGGGGGGGGGGGGGGACTTGCTCAGATATTTGTCACATTCGTTTTGGGGTTCAAGCTTCATTTTTAGAACTATGTATGAAGCAGCTTGGCATGGCAATAGTTAGGCCTAGGAATTGCTGGTAAAAAACGGTTACTTACTTTCTCGTAACTGTTGTTCTTCGAAAGAGTGGCTCCAAGCTGAGCGGGACCGGTACCAGGTACCATTCCTTGGACCGTCTGCGGGAGACCTCTAGCGAGGGCCGTCTCAACTCCTCCCGGTGCCGGTCTCTGGGCAGTGCTTGAGAGCGGTGTGCCCTTTCTAGTGCTTCCTCGCATCAACCTGCTGCCGATGCCACAAGCTCCTTCTGGGCCACTGGCAAGTGCGAGTCTGCAGAGTCGGAGCTCAACCGGGACCAACTCCCGGAGCCATGCCGGGACGGTGTCTTAGAGCAGCACACCATTGCCGGCTTACCCCCTCGACAGCAACTGAGACATGGGCACCGGACAGTTCTCCCCATATGGGAGGGGGCTCGCAGCCGACAGCTCAATGAGGTCCTCCGCAGCCTCAAAGGTGCCAGGCGTAGAGGGGTGATCTGTTATGCCCCCGAGCCCATTCTCCACACGGAGCTCACTTAGGTCTGGGCTCGGGGGAGCTTGTGCTGCCAGGATCGCCTGCGTCAGCGCCGGTACCGCAGCCTTCTCACTCTTGTCAGCACTCGGGGCCTTGGGAGGCACCAGCCTCCTGTGCGGGGAACGACCACGTCTTCCTTTAGGCTGCGCCGGGGGCCGCATCAGGGAACGCGATCAGTGCTGGGGCCTAGCCTGGTGCTCTGGGGCCAACAGTTTACAGTGCTTAGCCAGTGCTGGGTCTCTCGATGGCTCCGGGGCACTATGAACCGAGGAAACCTGAGCCAGCGTCGGGCGCTCCGGGCCCAGCAGCTGCAATGCAGCCTCCATCAACAGTTGCTTTAGACGAAAGTCTCTTTCTTTCCTTATCCTTGGCTTAAATGGCTTGCAAATCCTACACCTTTCAGTTTGATGTCCGTCCCCCTGGCAACGTAGACACGAGTCGTGGGGGTCGCTAACTGGCATAGGTTTGGGGCACATGGCACAAGCCTTGAAGCCGTGGGCCTGCGGCTTGCCCCGCGGCCCGGGACAGGTGCTGGAGGCCTCCAAGCACCTAATGACTTAAGTGTCCACAATCTGTATGGAAACTAACTGATAACAGCTACTCCAAAGGCTAAGGGACTGCTCTTCTACGAGAGAGAGGTTGTTACAAAGCCGCCACGGACGGTATGAAGAAACTGGAGGGGATCGGGCCAGCAGGGGTATATATGCACAGTACAGTGGTGCCACTCAGGAGGCCCACCGGCCTGATGGGAGCCGCTAAGAGGAAAGGTTACCAACACTCATGCACATAGCGCGCACACATCTACTGTGGAATGGATGTGAACAAGCACTCAAAGAAGAACTTCTGTATTTGAAAAAAGAAAAGGAGTACTTGTGGCACCTTAGAGACTAACCAATTTATTAGAGCATAAGCTTTCGTGAGCTACAGCTCACTTCATCAGATGCCTATTTGAGTTAACTTTTTTCATTCCAGATGAAACTGAAATTTTCCATAAAGCTGCAAACTAAATGCCTATTTCTGATTTCACACCAGTTTTATGTAGGTATACCGTCAATTGATTTACCCAAGGGCAGTTGAAAATCACACCCAGAGTCTTTACCCACATACACATGTGATGAGTTTACTGGCATCAACTAGAAAGGGGCAAGAATACGGCTGGCACTTTGGAACGTAAGGTTAAGAATGTCCCCACATATCACAAACTTTTATACCAGTGAAAGTTAGATAAGATCTGTGTGTAAATGTTAAAGGACATGCCTGACATTCAGGAGTGCATACCATGTTAAACACACTAAAGAATTTTGCATTTGTAAAAATGAGTTCATCATCTAATAAAAGAGCAGCCTATTGTCTACACAAAACACCCCCTGAATACCACAAAAAAATTAAGCGTTTGGCTTCATGAACTGAATTGCATAATTTTTTAACTAATTGTATATTTTCTTAATTTATAAGAATCATTACCTGACAGAGCAAAATTACTGGTTTAATGAAAGGTCCTTTTTCATGAAAGATTACTTTCCCTTCATGACTTGTAAACTACCATATATACTTGTTCATACGCCAAATTTTTTTTTAGTAAAAAAGGGAACCATCAGAGAAGGGGGTCAACTTATGAACGGGTATAGAGAGGGAGAGATGGGACACAGTCCCTCCCCACAAAAGAGGGAGCAAGGAGAAGCAGCACAGCCAGAAGGGAAGAGGTGGGGCCAGAGTCTCTCCACTTCTGGCCACGCTGCTCTCCCCCCAGCCTCCAAAGCAGCTGCAGCTCCAGCGTTGGCAGGCTGCAGCCGCGCCAACTGGCCTGCCGGAGCACGCTGCAGCCATGCCACCCAGCCCAGCCCACTGGAACATGCTGCGGCCATGCCACCCGGCCTGGCCCACTGGAGCAGGCTGAGGCCACGCTGCCAAGCCTGCTGGAGCAGCTCCAGCCAGAGACAGTCTCCCCTGACTGTCCTCAGATAAGGTGGGAAGGGATAGGATGGGATATGAGTGTGGGGGTCCCTGACTAGGGGTGGAGTCACGTGGGGGGTGGTCACAGGGGGTGGTTACTTTGACCCCCAGCTTCTCCCCACAAAAGAATTTCCCCATCAGTTGCTGTACTGGCCCGTAAGGGTAAGCAGCTGGCGCGCCGGGACACTTTGTTTACTTAGGTTTACTGCTGTGCCTGCGGACACTCAAGGTAAACAAACCCTCTCAGCCCACCAGCGGCTTATACTGATGGCCCAGGAGCCAAAGTTTGCTGACCCCTGAATTACAGGGTCGGCTTATGAATGGGTCATAAAAAGTTTCCATTTTTACTTATCCATCTTGCGAGTCTCGGCTTATAAATGAACCACCTTATAATCAAGTATATACGGTAACATGCATTTATGTGTATTGGTACCTTTATGTAACACTTTTTCATATTAAAGCTACCGGAACATAAAACTACCTGAAACATATAGACCCAAGAGACCATAATTTAACTGTGGCAACCAATCAATTTAATCTAGAATCTTTTATTACATATTTAATTTATTTTAATTTTTATGTATATTCTCTGTAGTGAGTTTTTAAAAGGATATTCCATTTCAGCTCTGATGTCATTGAGACGATGTGACAATTCAATTAAGTCTTCTTCTTTGTTTTCATCAAACACTTTCAACTGAATATCAAGTTCTTCATTTTCTTTCTCTTTTAGGTCCTAGTTTTCAAAAGGCACATTTCAAAACCACGTTTGTCATCCTTTTTAAGCAGAATTTTTTCCTTCAGTAAATACATTAGTACAAGATAGAACTGACCAGAAGACCGATTAAACTTAGGTTTTTGGTTCTTTTTAAAACAAACAGGTTACAGCACAGTGTGTTTTAGACAGGAGATTTTCTTTACCTACAGGTTTCAGGAGATCAATACAGTAAACTAATTGCTAATACTTTCATTTTTAACACACTAGTTCAAGCAAGAAAACAGTATTACATGACACCTGAAGAAAGCATGTGGTTAAGACAATTGTATATGTCCCTTTGACAAATAGTGATAAGAACAAACAACATTAATAGAGAAAAACATACTGATATATTCAAGTACAACAGTCCCAAGTATGGCAGGAACTTTTAATTTTATTTTTGTTTTTGTACACAACATTATTGCTGTAGGATTACCAAAAAAGTATAATAAAAAAAATAAGGGGTTTTTTTTGTGCGTGTGTTTTAAGCTTTACATTTCCCAAACTATGTAGCTTGATTTCCTGCACGGTACTTCTTGAAGCCCATACAATAGTTTTCCCCTCAAACTGATGTTTAATTACTACCTAAAACCTCAGTCATTGATTTTTTTTTATACATTACATTAATGCACATGCACCACAAATATTTAACATTTTTTCTCCCTAACTCAACATTTTCACAGCATGCCACGCTAGAGATTTTTGAGATTAATATATCACCTTGATTGTCTTTTACTATGTCTCCATTCAAGTTGCAGTTTTCAAAAGCCATTCAATAATCACAAGTGGGGAATATTCAAAGATGGTGAAGAGGACTAGGCATGGAGTCTAAAAGGAAAATGTCAGCAATGTGGAGTCTATAGTTAGATGAAACAGACCTGACCGAGATGAATAATGATACTTCTGTTGCTTCCACAGATATTATATAGGAAGTTCAAGGCTTTGATTAAGCTATTTCACTGTGGCCATGAGAACCAACCTCTCAAAACACTCTAATAACTTCTGTAATTAAGCCCTTATAGATTTGAGGTACAATTTTCAAAAGGATTTAATGACTTAGGAGTCTAACTCACTTTGGGAGTAATTTACACACTTCCTGACTTTCAATGAAACAGAAAAGTTGAAGTGCCTAAATCACTTTTTAAAACAGGACTTAGGAGCCTAAATCATTCAAATGCTTTAGAAAGTGTTATCCAGGCTTTTCTTTATTACTACCTAGCCAATCTCAGAATATACATATTTAATTCATTTGTTGAAGATATAACATTTGCAATTGTTAAACAATTTTATTTGTCTAACATCTCAACTAAATACTAGACAATTCTTCAAATCAATGAAGAATTTTTTATGATTATATACTGCTATGATAATGATTTATCAATTATCTCTGGAATTCTCAGAAATGCTATCAATGCTATCGGGAGATTCCCAAACCTGAGCTGTCTTTTGTAAGTGACAAATCTGAGAAATTGTCACAGACTGAAGTGTCACTAGAGGTGGTTTTGGAATTAATTGAGAAACTTAACAGTAACAAGCCACTGGGACCAGATGGCATTCACCCAAGAGTTCTAAAAGAACTCCAATGTGAAATTGCGGAACTATTAATGATGGTCTGTATCCTCAAAAAGAAAAGGAGGACTTGTGGCACCTTAGAGACTAACCAATTTATTAGAGCATGAGCTTTCGTGAGCTACAGCTCACTTCCTCAGATGCATATCGTGGAAACTGCAGCAGGCTTTATATATACACAGAGAATATGAAACAATACCTATTCCCACCCCACTGTCCTGCTGGTAATAGCTTATCTAAAGTGATTTCCAGCACAAATCCAGGTTTTCTCACCCTCCACCCCCCCACATAAATTCACTCTCCTGCTGTGTGGGGGGGTGGAGGGTGAGAAAACCTGGATTTGTGCTGGAAATCACTTTAGATAAGCTATTACCAGCAGGACAGTGGGGTGGGAATAGGTATTGTTTCATATTCTCTGTGTATATATAAAGCCTGCTGCAGTTTCCACGATATGCATCTGAGGAAGTGAGCTGTAGCTCACGAAAGCTCATGCTCTAATAAATTGGTTAGTCTCTAAGGTGCCACAAGTCCTCCTTTTCTTTTTGCGAATACAGACTAACACGGCTGTTACTCTGAAATCTGGTCTGTATCCTGTCCTTCAAATCAGCTACTGTACCCAATGACTGGAAGACAGCTAATGTAACATGAATATTTAAGAAGGGCTCTAGAGGTGATCCTGGCAATTACAGACCAGTAAATCTAACATCAGTACCGGGCAAATTGGGTTTAAACAATAGTCAAGAATAAAATTGTCAGACACATAGAAGAACATAAATTGTTGCACAAAAGTCAACATGGTTTCTGTAACGGGAGATCACGTCTTACTAATCTATTAGAGTTCTTTGAGGGGGTCAACAAACATGTGGACAAGGGGGAGCCAGTGGATAAAGTATATTCAGATTTCCAGAAAGCCTCTGACAAGGTCCCTCACTAAAGGTTCTTATGTAAATTAAGTTGTCATGGGGTAAGAGGGATGATCCTTTCATGGATTGAGAACTGGTTAAAAGACAGGGAACAAAGGGTAGGAATAAATGGTAAATTTTCAGAATGGAGTGGGGTAACTAGTGGTGTTCCCAAGGGTCAGTCCTAAGACCAATCCTATTCAACTTATTCATAAATCATCTGGAGAAAGGGGTAAACAGCGAGGTGGCAAAGTTTGCAGATGATACTAAACTGCTCAAGATAGTCAAGACCAAAGCAGACTGTGAAGAACTTCAAAAAGATCTCACAAAACGAAGTGATTGGCAACAAAATGGCAAATGAAATTTAATGTGGATAAATGTAAAGTAATGCACATTGGAAAAAATTACCCCAACTGTACATACAATATGATGGGGGCTAATTTAGCTACAACTAATCAGGAGAAAGTTCTTGGAGTCATCGTGGATAGTTCTCTGAAGATGTCTACTCAGTGTGCAGCGGCAGTCAAAAAAAGGAAGCGGGAAGTTAGGAATCATTTAAAAAGGGATCGAGAATAAGACTGAGAATATCTTATTGCCCTTAGTAAATCCACGGTACGCCCACATCTTGAATACTGCATACAGATGTGGTCTCCTCATCTCAACAAAGATATACTGGCATTAGAAAAGGTTCAGAAAAGAGCAACTAAAATGATTAGGGGTTTGGAAGGGGTCCCATATAAGGAGAGATTAAAGAGGCTAGGACTTTTCAGCTTGGAAAAGAGGAGACTAAGGGGGGGATATGATAGAGGTATATAAAATCATGAGTGGTGTGGAGAAAGTGAATAAGGAAAAGTTATTTACTTGTTCCGCTAATATAAGAACTAGGGGACACCAAATGAAATTAATGGGCAGCAGGTTTAAAACAAATAAAAGGAAGTTCTTCTTCACTCAGCGCACAGTCAACCTGTGGAACTCCTTGCCTGAAGAGGTTGTGAAGGGTAGGACTATAACAGGGTTTAAAAGAGAACTGGATAAATTCATGGAGGTCAAGTCCATCAATGGCTATTAGCCAGGATGGGTAAGGAATGGTGTCCCTAGCCTCTGTTTGTCAGACGGTGGAGAAGGATGGCAGGAGAAAGATCACTTGATCATTACCTGTTAGGTTCACTCCCTCTGGGGCACCTGGAATTAGCCACTGTCCATAGAAAGGATACTGGGCTGGATGGACCTTTGGTCTCACCCAGTATGGTCATACTTATGTCCCAGGCTAACCTGGCCTGCAGCAGAAAGTCATGTCCTGGCTCCCTCTCCCTTAAAGGAATGCACACTTTTTCCAAACAGCCTGATAACAGCTCCTACACCACTTAACGTGCAATGAGGTAATTTATGCATAATTTATGGCAACACTGATATTTATATAGCATTTCATGACCATACTGAACTACAATTAACATTAAAAATAGTTGTGGATTTCTCAAGACATCTAGATAGACTCGTGATTAATAATTAAATCACACCATGTTTTAATATCATGTGCTGCAAAGAGCCACAGGAGACATATTAAAAGCCACTTGCAGCTCCCGAGCCTCAATCTGAATATCACTGACCTATTGTGTTTTTAACTTTGCACACACTGCTTTATCTATTGCCTCCCAAACCTCTTAGAGAACAGTATCTGTCCCATGTTGCTTGGTGAGGCTAGCATGGTGTACTGAGGTATCAATACTTTTCCCCCTGAGTTTTACTTTCGGGGAATATATAGGGTTTATCGTATTTTCAAGAGCATTTATTTTCAACTAATTTTTTAGATTTCTGGCAGGTATTGAGCCTGGTAATTATAAATTTCCTTTAGTCTCAAAGTGAAGTTTTCACTTTTGGGTAATATAGTGTAGTATGAAGCAAATACTACAAGTCTGACCGGACATTGGTCCTCTTAAGGCCAGAAACAAATGCTCTATCATCATCTCTCACATAAGCATTCCTCATTTTATTAAATGCAGAGGCTAGTGCCTGTCTACACTAACAACTTTTCACACTACTATTGCTTGGGGAATTTGATTGCTCAGCTCAACACATTTTAAAATCAAAATTATGGCAAGCATAAACTACCCTGGTGATGTAGTATATCAGATTACCCCAGAAAAGCACTTTTCAGATGGTCATTGACTTGATATTAAGGTTCAACTTCTACTTAATGCAGAACATTCCCATATAACAAAAAAAAATTAAAATATTTAATTAAAAAATTAAAAATAAAAATAAAAATTGTCAGATCACCATTAATACAAAGGTTTCAGAGTAGCAGCTGTGTTAGTCTGTATTCGCAAAAAGAAAAGGAGTACTTGTGGCACAAAGTGAGCTGTAGCTCACGAAAGCTCATGCTCAAATAAACTTGTTAGTCTCTAAGGTGGCACAGGTACTCCTTTTCTTTTTTCATTAATACACAGTTTATCACACCCAAACCACTTAATGCACAACTACAAATTTATCCAGACTTCAATTTCTTTTGCATATGAAATGTAATATCACATTTCACTTCAGCTGTCAGTCAGCTGTCAAATCTCATAGGTAAAATAGATCCTCAGGGTTTTGTTGGGAGACATTTATATATTACATTAATTTCTTAATGCATATGTAAATAGTTTCTGCATACCTGTTGCAAAAATTAAACCCTGAGATGTTAACGTATTAAAAATCCACACAGAAATGAAATAAATACAGTAAGGTTTTCCTTAAAAGGAGGGGAATGTGTGTGGTTACAAAAACTATGGATCTTTATTACACTGTTGGTGCATTTTAACTGGATTTTGCAATTACATTAAGCTGTACACATTCAAAGTGCACTTGTGACACATACAGTATTCCTATTTTTCAGTATTAGCATTGTCATACGTTTTATGCCTTGGGACCATCATAAGGGGATTATTTAATATAAGCAGAACGCTGTAATTCCCCTCCTCCCCCCAGTTTTTGACCGACTGTAACTACAGTAACCTAAAGAAGGGTCGCACCAGGAGAGTAACTGATGGATAAGGACCTAGGTAGATTTTCTCCCAGTAAATTATACATGGCAGTTTTCATTTCTTTCAATACAAATACTGTATTCTCCAGATCTTCTTTCAAGAAACAAAGCTTCAGACATTTTTATACATCTGAGACATAACGAGTTAAGATAAAATCTACAAGAACAAGAATAAGAAACTAGTGAAAACATAAATTTTTAAAAATATGCAGGTGTTTCCTGTTTATAGGAGAAATCCAGAGTGCCAGATGTAAAAGAATGTGATATAAATAGGCACAAAGATACCCATAAGATTCTAATTTCAGAAACTGTCTATATATGATCCTGAACCTAATTTAAAATATTTTCTGAACACAGTTCAAAGGCAATAATCTTCCTGGCGAATGTGCAATGAACTCCAAGAAGCTTCCATGCAAATCTCAGCTGGTGAAATTTGCCCCGAGGCTGGCTACTGTCCCTGCCTCAGCTCTGGTTGAATGAGCTTTAATTTGTGCCTCAAGCATGAGTCCAAAGGAATAACACATAGAAATGCAGGAAACAATTTATTTCAATATTGTTCCTTTGGAAATAGAGTCATTTCATCAGGTGGTGTCAAAAGAAAAAAAATTATAGCTCTTCTAAATGGAAAGAAACTTCCAAGGGAACAGATCCAGTTTATGTCATGTTTCAACTGAGATGAAAGCAGAAGACAGACATTGGCAGGGGGACCAATTCATTACTATGGCTCTCCATCAATACCTTTGGAAGGACTTATGCAATATTAAACTGCCTTTGAAGGGCTGAGAAACCAGTAACGCTTGTCGTTAATTGTGTAAAATAAAATTATGATCATAATCTACCCACAAATCTGCTTTATATATAGTGGCCTTGGTACTATCAGAGACATTTACCATGGAGCAATACAAAGTCAAATCCCTAAAAACAAACAGAAGTCCAAGCAATGATAATAAATTAAAGCTTGATTTAAAAGCGTGCCCACTTCTCACACATCTGAATGGTGGAGTCAAGAAATTCCACAAGAGAGAAAATGCATGTGCAGGACTTGGCAGTAGAAGAGGTCATCTGATCCTGATATTTTCCACAAATATAATCACAACTGAGTGTAGAGGTCAACCTTAACTACTCTCAATTAGAAGTCATTCCACATTTGTATACCAACATAATTAATGATGCTTTAAAGTTAAAATATTATTTAATCTGGAGCCAAAGGGGCTCTTTCAGGTCTGGTGTAAAGTGATGGGAGGCTTTAGTCCGAATGACATCCCTTCTTATCGAATTCTACAGAAACTGGAGTTAATTTCAGAGGCTTAGTGGGAAAACAGTTAATAATGAACCCACACCAATCCAACTTGAACAAGGTATGAACGAGCACCTTCATATTCAACACTAGTTTTAGCCTAGAAATGCTCTTATGGTAATATCTTTCTTATGACATTGGCATACATTAAGCTATTTCAAGGTAACTGAATATCATAACTGTAGCTTACTATGCTAGGAACAAGTTTGATCCATCAAAAGATCAGTAAACAAGAAATGACATGAAAAATTGCATCAAAATCATCTGTCCTTTCTGCCTAGAACTCCAAGCTTTGATCTTAAGATAAAAAGTTACACTGTGTTGCGACAGCAAGATTTTTTACTAAAACAATGGTGTATTATCTACTCTCAGATGACATTGAATCAAGTTATAGCAAGGAAGTTTATTGTATGTTCGAGAAAGGTACTTATTTTTCTGTTCCCTCAGTTATCCATTGGATAATTTCTATGTAAAAATGGTTGATAAGAATTGTTATTACTTATCATGCAAGAAAATAGTTAATCAGCACAACAGTTTTCAAGTAATGATGCTGATTTGAGATATTCTTAAAATAATTAAACCTATTGTTTCTGGCAACTTTTTATCTAGCTTTGTAAAGGGAAGTCACTTACCCTTCATAACTGGAATTCTCTGAGATGTGTTCCACATCCAGGTGCATGTGCCCTGTGCACTTTAGCCAGCAAGTGTCCATTGGTCACACCAACTCCCTGATAACCTTAAGCACCTCCCACCTCAGGGGTATAAAGGAGGCAGGGCAACCAAGCAATCCTCAGTTCCTGCACCTCTACCAAATCAGAATATTAGACTTGATAGTAGTGAAGAAAAGAGGTCAGGTTGTGGAACACATCTGGAAGAACTCCAGTTACTAAATGGAAGCAACTTTCCTCTTTTCTTCAAGTACTTGTTCACATGTTCCACTTCTTGTGACTCCCAAGCACCATCTAATAGACAGAGGAGATTCCACGAGTCTAAACGAAGATTGCTAAGCAGCCCTCCAAAACTGGGCAGCTGAAAAAGATGCCTGAACTAAAGAGTAATGGCTAGTCGAACTACATGTATTATTCCAAGTAGAAGTCCTACATATATCAGCTACAGGCATTCCCCTAAGGGCTCGTCTATACTTACCAGGGGATCGCCGCATGACAATCGATACATCGGTGGTCAATTTAGCGTGTCTAGTGAAGATGTGCTAAATCGACCACAGATCGCTCTCCTATCAACTCCTGTACTGCACCGGATCAAGAAGAGTAAGGGGAGTCGACGGACGAGCATCTGCTGTTGACTTCACGTAGTCTGGACCCCTCTGTAAGTAGGTCTAAGCTACATTGACTTGAGTTACACTATTCATGTAACTCAAATTGCATAGCTTAGATAGACTTTTCCCTCTAATGTAGACAAGGCCTAAGAGAGGCTGAAAATGTGGCCTGTGCTCTGCAAGAATGTGACCTAACATGACCTGGGAGTTCTAAATTGGCCCCCTCATAATGTAGCTTCATGTAATGTGACACTCAATTAGAGATCCTCCAAGTTGAAACTGCCTAACTCAACAACAGAAATAAATAGCCTAGGGGACTGCTTGAATGGCTTTGTTCTAGACAAATGAAGCAACAGAGATCAGAGGACATGCAGAGTATGTGCAGCAGCCTTTCCCTTAGCTGAATCAGTCTCTGGAGGGAAACATGGATAAGTGAATGGACTGATTTAAATTAAAATCTGAGATTATTTTAGGAAGATGTTTAGGACGTGAGTGGAGTGTGAATTTATCCTTGTGAAAAATCATGTACAGGGGTTCCTTCATCAGAGCTTGCAATTCACAGACCCTGCTTACCGATGTAATTGCAATGATGAACGCCATCTTCATCCATAGAGCATAAATGAAAACAAATATAAAAGAAGCTAAGTGAGCTAACAAGCGGGCAGTGAAGGCCAAAGACAATGCCCTCAACAATTCATATGTCGAGCTTTTAAATGACCCACAGCTGGCTGGCAAAAAGATCTACAGCATTGCCGAAAGGTAATGCCATTTGTAAATGATGATGGGAGAGACTGCTCGTAACACCTGAACAAGTGAAGGAGAGGTGGAAACAATACTTTCAGAATGCCTAAAACGAGCTTTCCAGAGCTGTCAACAAGTGAGCTTAGTCCTGATGTAATGGAGGAGAAGAGAAATGCAGTTTAGGAAATAAAAAATGGTCAGGCAGTGGGACTGGATGAAGTGATGGCAGATCTGGTGAAAGTTTTGGATGAAAGAGGCATAAAATGGATAAGCCAATCGGTTAAAGCCATGTGGCAAGACAAGAAAATTCCTGAAAACTGGTGCAAGTCTCTCCTGGTTCCCATACATAAGAATAACTACTGAGGAATAAAACTGTTTTAACATGGTGTAAAGATACTGGAAGATATTCTGGACCCTAGGCTTAGGAGAATGGTGGAACCCCTCCGTGAACAAAAGCAGTTCAGCTTTAGGAAACAATGAGTAACTACAGATGCCATGTCTAATCCGGTAAAGATACCAACAAGATAGCTTCTGGGCTTTCATAGGCCTAAAAAAGAAATATGATCAAGTGGACAGAAGGATCGTCGCATCAGTGCCGAGGAAGTGTGGCATACCTGAGAATCTAAAAACTATGGTGACTGCCTCTATATATCACCCAAAACAGAGATCTGAACACACTTTGGAATGACAAGTCTCTGAACTGAAAGTCAGACCACACCAGAGGTGTGCTGTTTATTATATTGACAGACTATGTCAGCAGGCAGCTACCAGTGGGAAAAGGCAAGAAGATGCTATATGCAGACAAAATAGCAATAAGGGCATCCTCAAAAGGAAAAGGTTAACCAGTGGTATGACCAGCTAAACTGATCTGGGATGAAAATGAGCACGACTAAGACTGAGGTCACGTGGGCACAGAGATTAGTGGAGTAAGACTAAATCATTCTAAACAGTTCAAGTTCCTTGACTGCTGGGTCATGGCAAATGGCAAGACTGAACATGAAATACAATCCAGTTAGGGGAGCGCTGGAAAACCATGCAACATCATCTCAGGAGCAGTGTATGACAAGCATACGCCACTGAGACAAAAAGCCCAACCGTGTAAAACAACGGTGTACCCGACAATGCTGTATCATGCAGAAGCATGGGCAATAAAGCGACTGCAGGTTCAATACAGAGATGCTTGAAATGTCTTCACACCATGAGGAGTTACATGAAGAGACAGATTTCAAAATTAAAAATGGAAGTCAAAATCCATGAGGTGCCTAACAAAATCCAGGAAGCACCACATGCAGAGGATGAACAAGGCAACCTGGTGAAGCTAGCACAGCAGGAGAGGGTGGTAGGAAAGATGTCCAAGCAGAACAGAGGAAGAGATGGATAGACTGCATCAAAGAAAGAGGTAAGCAAGTGGATCTTAGGGCTGCCTCTGATAGATGGCAGATGCTTGAAAGATGACCCAACTGCAGTTGATGGGATAAGGGAAAGAAGAAGAAGGTGACCATCTTCATAACAATGGAGTAACAAGCATGAAGCTAATAATGCAAATGGAGGTCCAATCAGACTGGTAGGTATAACATTAAGATCCCAAGGTTTGGGGGGTGGAAAGAGGCTGTCTATCAGAGAAAAACTCTCAGAAGACCTTTAACAAACTTTCACTGAAGGGTGAGAAAAAACTCTATGGTATTGAATTGGTGGATGTGCAAAAATAGTCAAATGAACATGTAATAACCTTAAAAAGATGTGGTTTGTTGCTAAGCTTATCTATCAAGATACTAAAGGATATGAAAGATTCAAGTCTCTTATGGGGAAAGGTGATGTTGGTAAGCCAAGGATGACATGCTTCCATTTTTTCAAAATCACTTGTCCTCGCAGACTGCTTTCTGCTCTGTATCAACATTCTTGCTACAAAGGGGAGGTCCTTCCAGCATAGTTTGAACCTCTACTGGCAACCCACAAAACTGGAGTTATGTTGCACACTGCATAGTAATTGTGGCTGCCATCAAGCCTGAGCATTCAGCAGCATCAGTGGGGGCTTGTAGGGAGATTTAGCCATTAATTGACCCTGTACAAAGATTTAAATTCCTTTGAGTAACATTGCTCCACATAAGAATATTGTAACATATTAGAAGGGCCTGATAGTTCACTCTGTGAAGTTGAAGGATAGCTGATGAACAACCCTTCTAAAAAGTCCAATATTTTTAGCTCCGATTCCTTTTGAGTACTTCTGAAGGACTGATGTTTTGACTTCTCTTGTGCTGCATCACAACTAAACACCCTGGAACAGAATTCATACAGAAATATCTGAGTCTGTCAAAGGAACTTAAGTCTTCTCTAAATAAGTAATTTACAGAACCATAATAAAATATACAAATGGGAAAAAGTGGAGATTGCTAGCTTGGTCTGTTTCACAGACATAAGTGACTGAAAGGAACTAAGAGCCAGCTGGTCATCAGGCCCTCTTAATACTCATGAGGGAGGAGGGGCTCGAGGTCATCAAGGAAGCAGGTATGGTCAACTGACACTATTGGCTAAAGCATTCTGATCCCAAGTGCATATGGTGCATGCATACCAGAAGTGTTACATGTGTAAAAAAGCATTTAAAGTTTCAAATCTCTGAAAACAATAGAACTTTGGATTGAGGTTAACTGAGCAAAACACAGAAAGAGCAAAAGGTAGATGATGATCTATTGCCAGCTAAGTTAACAATTTAGACTCATTAACATAACCTGCAAACTAGCCTTAACTGATTACTCCTTTGAGATTTACTTGGAATATGGCTCATGAGTGAAGAGTGAGGCAATGGCAACCAACAAATCAAGGGGTTGAAAGAGATTGGAATATCTGACTAAAACAAGAATTCTCCTCTAAAGTTTGCGGACGATACCAAGCTGGGAGGGGTTGCAAGTGCTTTGGAGGATAGGATTAAAATTCAAAAGGATCTGAACCAACTGGAGAAATGGTCTGAAGTAAATAGGATGAAATTCAATAAGGACAAATGCAAAGTACTCCACTTAGGAAGGAACAATCAGTTGCGCGCACACACAAAATGGGAAATGACTGCCTAGGAAGGAGTACTGCGGAAAGGGATCTGGGAGATCGTAGTGGATCTCAAACTAAATATGAGTAAACGGTGTAATGCTGTTGCAAAAAAAGCAAACATCCTTCTGGGATGTATTAGCAGGAGTATTGTAATCAAGACACAAGAAGTAATTCTTCTGCTCTACTCCCCGCTGATTAGCCCTCAACTGGAGTATTGTGTCCAGCTCTGGGTGCCACATTTCAGGAAAGATGTGGAAAAATTGGAGAAAGTCCAGAGAAGAGCAACAAAAATTATTAAAGGTCTAGAAAACATGACCTATGAGGGAAGATTGAAAAAAATGGGTTTGTTTAGGCTGGAAAAGAGAAGACTGAGAGGGGACATGATAACAGTTTTCAAGTACATAAAACCTTGCTACAAGGAGAAGGGAGAAAAATTGTTGTTCTTAACCTCTGAGAATAGGACAAGAAGCACTGGGATTAAATTGCAGCAAGGGCGATTTCAGTTGGACATTAGGAAAAACTTCCTGTCAGGGTGGTTAAGCACTGGAATAAATTGCCTAGGGAGTTGTAGAATCTCCATCATTGGGGATTTTTAAGAGCAGGTTGGACAAACACCTGTCAGGGATGGTCTAGATAATACTTAGTCCTGCCTTGAGTGCAAGGGACTGAACTCAATCACCTCTTGAGGTCCCTTCCAGTTCTATTATTCTATGAAATTTTAGTGCCTGCAAGTCCACTTAGTCCTACTTCAGCCAATCGCTCAGAGAAACAAGTTTGGTTAAATTTGCAGGAGATAATGGTATCTGTTCCTTGTTCACAATATCACCTGAAAGTGAGAACAGGCATTCACATGGCACTTTTGTAACCGGCACCGCAAGATATTTACATGCCAGATGCGCGAAAGACTCGTATGTCGCTTCATGCTTTAACCACCGTTCCAGGGGACGTGTCCATGCTGATGATGGATTCTGCTGGATACCAATCCAAAGCAGAGCAGACTGACACATGCTCATTTTCATCATCTGAGTCAGATGCCACCAGCAAATTGATTTTCTTTTTTGGTGGTTCAGATTCTGTAGTTTCCATATCTGAGTGTTGCTCTTCTAAAGTCTTCTGAAACACCTCGTCCCTCTCAGATTTTCAGATTCTTAAACCATGGGTCAAGTGCTGAAGCTATTTTTAGAAATCTCACATTGGTACCTTCTTTGCATTTTGTCAAATCTGCTGTGAAAGTATTCTTAAAAAGAACGTGTGCTGGGTCCTCATCCAAGACTGCTATGACATGAAATATACAGCAGAACGCAGGTAAAACAGAACAGGAGACATGCAATTCTCCTCCAAGGAGGTCAGTCACAAATGTAATTAACATATTTTTTTTAAATGAGCATCAGCGGCATGGAAGCATATCCTCTGGAATGATGGCCAAAGAATGAAGGGGCATACGAATGTTTAGCTTATCTGACAGGTAAATACCTTGCAACGCAGGCTACAGAAGTGCCATGTTCTCACTTTTGGGTGACATTGTAAACAAGAAGCAGACAGCATTATCTCCTGAAAATTTTAGGAGCATTAGAGCCATAGAAAGGAAACAAGTCTATATTCCATTCCATTCAAAGTGGCAAGACCTGAAAGGGACAAGCTCAGTGCTTAAACTGATGTTTCTCAACAAGCCTATACACACACACAACTTTTTCTGTAGAATTTCAGAAACTGAGTAGCTATTTTGTGCCACTTCCAATACACATCTGTCCCAAGCAGTTTGATGCTACTCTTGACCCAATGGAAGAAATCTGCCTCCAGAGCGTTCTGAACTTTCGACTGGTTTCGTGATTAACATAGATGGAGCAGTCATAGATCTCTGGTCAAATTCTCCTTATGGTCACCAGAACTATTAAATCTTCTTGTAGGGCACTGGTCCTCACGGCTGCTATAATTGCTTGCCACAGAGGCCTGAAAAGACTGCTTCCTTCTATAAAGGTGTTTGTATAAAATAATACATGATTCTAAGGCCAGAAGGAATACATATTCTAGTCTGAACTCCTGTATACCACAGGCCACTAAATTTCTCTCAGGACAACAGGCCATTTAATTTCACCCAGTGTTATTCTCTCCAACTGCCTGCTTGAAGAGAGATTGCTAGCTTGCCAGATGAAGACTGACTCCACTCCAGCTACTTGTTCCCCAAATGAATCTTCACCCAACATTTTGGTAGTTGTCAATTGCTGCTTGTCCTGGAACTCAGCCACACATGGGATTTGGAAACAGTGTTGCAAGACACAGCTTCGACAGAACTCACACAGCATAAAGGAAACTGTCTGCGACAAAAGGCTTCTGACAGAAAAGTTTTGTGCAGTGTGGTTCCTACCTTGACCCATTTAAGCTTATGCTGGCCACTAAGGTCATGGTGTACAATCATCCACTCCATGATGGCTGTGGTGAAATATATAGAGATTACATTGCCCACAGTGCTTCGGAAGAGTAATTTCTTTTCAAGGTCAAACAGCCTTCCTCAAAGTCTTTTGGTTGATATTTCTCCTTGCTGTGAATAACAGTGTTTGAATAGAGCAGACACTTCTGAACCACTTTCAGCCAACAGACTAGATCTCACTTGGTGGCATGCAAGAACATCTGGGCTTGTTTACTTAGCTTCTTTGTTTCACATAAATCTTCCAATCTCATCTCACCACATCTGAGATTTTGGACTCCTGCCTTCAGCTGGAGGGGAATAACCATCAAACACACACAAAACCACTGAAAACTTGAATGGCTGGACCACGACCTGTTAAACTTATCACTATCCCTTCTCACTTTGTAGCAAGCTAGCGGAGGGAAACTAGACACATTATATACAAAACCTGGAATGTCACCATCAAAGGACTATTTACTAACTTCTCTAAAGAAAACAATATTCCAGCTGGTTCTCACAAAAAACAACACTTGATGTGGACAATCTCCTGTGCCACTTTGTGTCCCTCCTACACTTCCTACTCAAACTGTATCACCACATATGTAGAATCCAAGACTTGGCATTTACCAACTTTGGTAGTCAATGACATGGTGCAGCTGATGCACTTACAAGATGCTAGTGGATGTTACAACAAGGAATTCCATCATTTATCTTCAACAGGATCAGAGAACTGCAACACGCAGATACTACAGTACTCTTATGTTCTTCCCGACTCTACGAGAAATCTTGGAGAAGCAGAGATACCCCACAAGCTCCATGACTAGAAACATACCAATGACACCAAGCTATCTCTTTCAGCAAATGGCATCAAATCTGCATGAGATGAGCCACCAAAAAAGCATCTAGCCCTAATGAACTCAAAGAAGATTCAAGTAATGCTGGTAGGACAGGAGTTGGCCAAGGTTGGCCATCAAAGGCATTTACTCTTATTAAAAGTAGTATGAAGTCCCAGGGTCTCAAAGAACTCATCACTACCAACATAGTAACTAAGCTCAGGGACATAACCTTCATTTTGTCAGAAGCTATTCCCTTCCATCTCAAAGGCTCAGCCACCATGATTTGTGTATTTCTCACCTGCGGAGGAAACTATGCAAAATCGTTATATGGGGCTGATACAGTTTTAAAATTCGTTGGGAAACTGTCAAAACTCAAAAAAATAAAAACATGAATATTTAAGCCTCTTCACAGTATGGCTAGAAAAAGCAAAATGTCCCTCAAACTTCTTCAGTGGAGCAGCTTAAAGAACAAAAAAACAGAGTACATTTAATATTTAACTAGAAAAACTCCTTCAGTTATCCACCTGAACAAAAAAAGATTAAAAATTAGAAGTATAAAAATGAGATAATATCTTGAACTTGAGTGTGATAACAGAAGCTGCAGATCAAAATTCTCGATTAAACCGAGAGTGAAAAGTGAACAGTGGTCCCAAACCTCAAAACTTTTAAATCTACATGCTGTTACTGGTGCTCAGAGTAATGAAGGTACTTGATTAGCACTGTGGCAAGAGGATCAGTAATGTAGCTACATCGAGTCCTGCTGACAGTATTAGAAGCAGCAGGATACTGCACTTATACCCACTAACACTGCACAGGCTCCACTTCCGAAAGTAAAAGCAACAGAAATCCGATGCATGACAGACCTAACATCCACATTGCTGGGCTCATTCCTACCCCAAAGAGTAGAACTTTTGTTTGCCCCTCCTCTTTTTTTTTTTTTTTAAGGTAGCCATTATTTCTGGACTGGCAGCTGTAAGGGTCAAACCCTAATTCAGCATTCCAAGGCCACATGTATCCAAATGAAGGTACTTATGATTGTATTCAGCATTAACCAGATATATCCTGGCTGTCAGTTTCTGGAACACCATATAGAATGAAATTCTTCTTATGTGGTGGAGGGCACCTGATGCATTCTCTCCCATTTTCTGATACAGTAAAGTAGTACTGTGCGCCTTCGTAATGCAACACCTGAGCCAGCTGAAGCACACCAAGAGATTAAAGTTCATGAAGTACAATAATAAAAAAAGAGGATTTTAGATAAAGGTATCTCATCTTCACACTGTATTCCATTACTTATAGAAAACAGTGCAGCAAGAAAGCAGACATGTATGCTATGATGCCCTACTGTTAATAGTTAATAATAGCATCTTCATACTCGGATTATTTGCATTGTAATATCTGTCCTCTCCAAGAAAGAGTGTTTAAATGGCTCACTGATTTTGTTATCTGATTTTTTAAAAAATTAATAAAATTGGAGAGGGGTCAAGACAAGCAGGAGAGCTGGGATTTTACAGAATTGTAGAAATAATTTTAAATGGAAAGCAGATCTATTACTATCTGCTCTCAAAGTGATATATATTGAAGTTCATTTGACAAATGGTGCATAATGAAAACTAAGTCCGTTAGGACTGTCACAGTAACTGACCAATTCATTTCTGATTGTGTTATGCTGATATGCAAAAGCAAGAAAGATTCCTAAAGCAACTCTTAACTGCTTTTCTTTTTTTTGCATAATCTCTTGTGTTCAGAATAAAATTATTAAAAACTACTAAAATATTACCAGCTCCTAAATACAAGTAAAGAATACCTAAAATATTAGGCAGGAAGTAGAATGAAAATGGATTCGACAGGCGGGTCATTATTGGTGATGTGATTTCTCACTCACTTTTTCCTTTATCTGACATTTAAATGAAACATTAAAATTCAACCAGGCTGCCTCAGACAGGTTTACTTTTGTTTTATAACATTGTCTTGAGGTTAATAATAATTATTTTAATTTCTGTAGTGAACATGTGGAAACAACTTACTGGCAATATTTTCTTCAGTCCACAGCGTAGGAATTCATTTCTCAAGTGTATCCTAAAATCAAGATCTTCTGGAGAAGTGACAAGGGCATTTATAAACTGCATGCAGGCCACCTGTAATTAGAAATATTAACTTACTAAAAATCTCTCTCTCAGCACACACACAGTTTACATACAAGCAAATAAATCCTTTCTGCCTTTAAATATTTTAAAAACTTACTAATGCAATATAGTGGCATATAGCAAAGAACAAAGACGTTTCTCATCATATTGTTCAGCAACAGTCTGGAACCCATAACAGTTAAAATCCATTATCATCTAATAATTTTACAATGGCTGAAATAATTTTCTTTATAAGTGTAACAAATGTACAAGGACGGCCGTTTGAACAGCACTGAATCATTGAAAGGTTCATCTGATTTTAAGCTTAATGCTTTCACGAATCTTTGAGGAAAAGTTTACAGTTTTTGGTTTTTATTTTTTTGTTTGCACGTCTGTATGATTTTTAATTAATTCCTTGATAAATATAATGAGATTTTCCCCAGTGAATACCTATTGTTTTTGAAAGAAGTTCTCTCTGTGATGTATTTAGGGAACACTTCAACAAGATTTCAGTTTATACGAGAGGTTCATATATAATTACAGTGCATAATATGAATTATATTATCTGCTAAAATTTAGAACAAATTTGTCATTTACTATAATGACACTTTTATAAATAAGTTTAATGAAATTTTACACAAAGACAACATAGATTCATAGATATTTAGGTCAGAAGGGACCATTATGATCATCTAGTCTGACCTCCTGCACAATGCAGGCCACAGAATTTCACCCACCACTCCTAAAAAAGACCTCACACCTATATCTGTGCTATTGAAGTCCTCAAATTGTAGTTTGAAGACCTCAAGGAGCAGAGAATCCTCCAGCAAGTGACCCGTGCCCCATGCTACAGAGGAAGGCGAAAAACCTCCAGGGCCTTCCAATCTGCCCTGGAGGAAAATTCCTTCCCGACCCCAAATATGGCGATCAGCTAAACCCTGAGCATATGGGCAAGATTCATCAGCCAGATACTACAGAAAATTCTTTCCCGGGTAACTTGGATCTTACCCCATCTAAAAACCCATCACAGGCCATTGGGCCTATTTACCATGAATATTTAATTACCAAAACCATGTTATCCCATCATACCATCTCCTCCATAAACTTATCGAGTTTAATCTTAAAGCAAGATAGATCTTTTGCCCCCACTACTTCCCTCGGAAGGCTATTCCAAAACTTCACTCCTCTGATGGTTAATAACCCTCCACCTTTTCTCCTGATCTACATGCAGTATCCATAATGTAGCCAAATATACCAACATTTTGTTCACTGGGTATGGTGTTTTATTTCGTTTGCTTTTAACTAAATACGATAGCCATTTTTACGTCTATAAATGAAATTCAGAAAAGCAAAAAATTCATCCCATTAAAAACAAGTGTGATGGTCCTATTGCACCACTTTAGGCTACCCCTAAACATGTTCTTCATATATAGATAATTCACTGATGTTTATAAGCAGATTCATTATGTTTCATTCGTATTATAATGGTTAAACAACTACGCTCAACAGGTACATGCAACAGCAAATATTGGTCCATATGCTTACATTAAGACCTATGGGGACTATATAGAATTATATTGCTAATGAAGGGTCCAAGTTTTGTTTTTGATAATGTCGTCCATGCTGGAGGACCTGCTTCATCTTCCCAGTATTTTTGTGATAACTGGAGATTAGAAGATAATCAACAAAAAGATAATTGCCAGGTGTCTCTTGCATTACTCCTGCATAGCATTTTGGAAAATGCCTGAAGTCTCAGGCTACTTACTTATAGTTTAATTGAAGAGCTGTGCATTTTAATTGATTTATTTTTTAAAAAGGCAGACAATAATGTAATGCCAAAAGTACTAATACACATTAAGTCTGCAAGGGGACTCCTGGGAAATTCCAGGTTTGGTGAAAGATGTTAACTGCAAGTAAAAGCAGAACCAACATAAAAATCAACAGTAGCCAGGGAAAAAAATAAGCAACAGATTAAAAATACCCTTTTCAATTTTAATTACCATTTAGTTTTAATCAAACACCTTAAGGAATGTGCTAAATTTATGCTGAAAAGGACAAAAAAGGTTGGAGCAATGCAACCTTCTCTACAGCTGTAGAAAGTTGGTAGAGGCTCTGGATACTGTACAAGCTCATAACTACATCATCATTGTGTTTGCTTGAATGATCCTTGTTATGTTACAACTATGACATGACTGAACAAGCCAAAGTACATGTCCAATCGGAAATTAATAGAGAGAAAAGGTGCCATCTGCTATGATTGTTTCTGCCAGAAGAAATTCTGGCTTAATGGCTTGTGTTAGTACATTACAAGTAAAGAACATTTTTGTCAGAAACAAGTTAATGAGTCTTGCAGTTGTACCTTTGCTAAAGTGTATATATTTGGATCAAGGAGACAATAAAAATGGGAAAAAACCTATAAAATGAACTTCTTTGTAACATCTGTATGATTGACTGTAGTACAAAGAATAATAATATTCTATGATAGAAGATATTCATTTGATAGACAATGCATAAATGCATTACAGAATATTCAAGTAATGAAACTAGGTGAGTTTCTCCAGCTGGCAAAATAAAAATTATTATTAATAATAAAACACTTACCTGGGGATATTGTGAGAGGTTAACCATTGAAAGAATAAGCGTAGAGAAGAAGTATTGATTTAACAGTTTTCATTTAGGTGGTTTTATGTTCTCAGATATGGCCAATAAATGACAAACTGCTATCTAAACTGAATTATCTTACCTATAGTCTACCACGAAACAATCACAAAGGTAGAGATCATATACATACATATTTAGTTATCATGAAAGCGAAAGCAAAAGACAGCTGCAAGACTTTTCTGCCTGTTTTACAATTTAGCCTGCTTAATGGTAAAAGATGGATGTAAAAACACCAATCTGAATGCACCTGAGTCAAATGAAGATTTTTGTGTTTCCCAAACTTAAAAAAAAAAAAAAAAAAAAATCAATATGTAACTTCCTTCCCTCCCCACCCCACAGATTCTACTTTGGCACATGGGTTTTCAACCCATGGCCATTTTTCCCCCCAAGTAAGATTTAAGTTAAATTAACTACATTTGAGTTGAAGAAAGGAAAAACAAAACAAAACATTTAATTCATAGTACTTTGCATCCACTTTGTCTTTATAAAAATAGCTTTTTAGAGTCATACTTTTTTTAATTTTTTTTAATTCTGAGTTATAAAACACTGCCCCTGGGTGTCCAGGTGCATCAAGAGGGGAAAGACGCTACAAGGTGGCACACAAACAGTGGTGTATACAATGTGGACAGCAAGGTGGCATCTTGCCATGGCACAAAGTGCTTTTGGCACAGAAATCCACCTATCCCAATGGGGTGAAAACCAAAACCTAATGAGGCATGAGTAGCTGATGAGAATGGATGCTGACTAAGCAGCAAGTTCTAGCCAGAAACAGTTAGAGTGAGCATGTTGCTCTTGGTAACAGTAGTAAAAAGTGCAATGCAGCATGGACTGGACTGACGTGGGGCATCCTGCCTAATGGTGGCAGTATCTCCCAGACACCAGATAAACCTTGTAGCATATCTGGACACTTGCCACTGCATACACTATGTTCATGTTTGGCAGTAATGGCAGGAACATAGCCTTAAGTACTGTGACAAAGTTCCTGCTCTACCTTGGTGGGTCTTGCGCTTATTGGCGGATTTGCTCGCCTTGGAGCTTCACGGTAGCCCTCAGTTTGGCCGCTTTTCTGAACCCACAGTCCAAGTCGACTGCTCTTGTAAAGTTCTTGTTAAGTGAGCGATCCAGATACCCATTCCAAGGATTTTCTTTTAGTTAAGGCTAAAAAGTCACAACACACGCTAAATTCTTCAAACCAGTATGAGCACAACCCCGGCCTGTTCTCTGCAACAGTGGCTGCACTGAAATCACTTCATGTCTTTCATATATCTTATTTTCTTCTTAGGCATTTGCTCTGAAATCCCAATCCAGCACTTTAGACAAAATTGCTAAGCTATGAACCAGCTGTTTTTATATTTCCATGCCCTGTATTTCAAAGACTTAAAAAAATTCCCAAACCAGTATTGCATGTCTTGGGTCAAAGAGCAAGTCTGCATATAAAGTAGCAATTAGCTATATTAGCAATGGCTATCAACACTGAGCAGATGAACTCGACATGGAGTTGGATGGTGGAAGAATATGGTAGAAAATATCCTGTAGAAAACCATCCTGCAAGTCTATGGGATCAGGAGTTGATGAAATGCTTTCAGCTTCTACATATATTTAATCCTAAAACCCATCTTACGGTACTGTATAATACTTATCACAGTATCTAAAGCAGTAGTTGTGACAGACATGAATCTGCCATGTAATAATTTAGAAATACTGATCTATAGTTTTCTCAATACTGCATGTGACCTGGTCAGTGAGATAACCACCATACATTAGGATACTTGGGCTTCGCTGCACGAACTTATTTGTCTAGCTTAACACGGGTCTGTTGGGGAAATCAACAGGAAAGCAACACATGACTAAATAAGCAGCCTCCCAAAGAAACATTTTGGCAATAAAAGGAAAATGGGGTAAGCTATTAGTTTCAAGGATCCTACATCCTGTCTTCAATGAAGGTACAAGATTTGTTTTGCCAATGCTGAGAGCTAACTGTGCAAGGCCTGGTCTAAGAATTGGAGAATTATACCATTCCACCATAAGAGAGGAGTACTCAAGACCTAACTGGCAGTACAAATGTATACACAAGAAGAGGTCAGAAGTGCACTTTGCCTAGAAATTGTGACAGAGGGCTAAAAGGTTTCAGAGTAGCAGCCGTATTAGTCTTTATCGGCAAACAGAAAAGGAGTACTTGTGACACCTTAGAGACGAACAAAATTATTTGTATTTTCTATGGATAAAGAAAGCGAGAAGTGTGATTAATAGAATGTCAAACATGTAATGAAAAATGGAAATAGACTTTTCGCATACGGCAGGTATGTAATTCACTAACTTCTAAAATTTAGTTGTTACTTGAGGGTCGTTCAGGAAACCAGCTGGTCCTTGAAAAACAGAGTACACCATAATTTTTAATAGAAAGCTCTCTCCTAATGGATTTAAACTACTGTGTCCAGCAAGTAAGCATGAACACAACTAAAGCAGCAAAGGAATGGCCAGGGAATACATGGTCTATTATGGATCTACCACCGCCCCTCCAATTATGACTAAGACTACGCTTTAGTCATGGGTATTTTTAGTAAAAGTCATGGACAGATCACAGGCAGTAAACAAAAATTCACGGCCCATGACCTGTCTATGACTTGTACTATCTACCCCTAACTAAAACTTGGACCAGGGGGCCATGAGTGCTCTGGGGTTGTGGTCCAGGGTCACCACGGATGCTGCGGGGTAGGCAGACAGTGGCGGGTGCCCTGGGACCCTTGCTGGTACTTGGAGGAGGGGTCCGGGAAGCAGCCTGGGACCCCCACTGGTGCTGGGAAGGGGGCGGGGGGGGCTGGCAGGCTCACCTACCGAGCTCTGCATGTTCCTGCAGTTCCTAGGGGGAGGCAAGGCCAAAGGGGTTCCAAGCACTTGCTCCCGCCACGAGCTAATCATCTAACATTTCTTTTTAAGTTATTTTATTTTTAAACAACATGCAAACAAAAAATTGTTTTCAGCATATCTGTTGGTAGATAGGAAATACACCATGCCAAAATCCAAAACCAGCCAGTAATACTAGGGTCAACATTCCCCAGAATTTTCCAAGACTGCCTTTATTACTAAGAATGTTAATTAAGCAGTGTCGAACACAACCAATTAATTATTGTATGTCTGCAAAGCTCTTCAAATATTTCTACTGAATTTGAAGTCTTCTTGATTTTGTATTCATAGATTCTAACTGCTGGAAAATAATTTCCACTGAGTTTATCTACCTAATTACCCCGACAATAAATTTTTCTTTTTTTGAAATATATAAAGGCACAAATTTACATAGCAAAACAATTAAAAGATGCTAAAACAGTTGAGCTGATTTGATTTTGTTACCATTTTTTTATTATACTTAGACATCTGACAATTAGATCATGTTCAAGATACAGCAAACCCACCTGCAACTGCAAAGCTTCATGGTTTTCCAATCCTTCCACAACTGGAGAAAAACGTTCTCTGTTATTTCTCTCAGCTGCAGTCGTTATAGCTCCTAAAAGTTTGTCCAGACTGAGAGAGAGAGAGAGAGAGAGAGAGGAATTCATACGCAGTTTACCATAGAGCTTATCTACTTTCAGTCTTCCCCTTCCAATATCGATCTGATCACTTGCAAACCACACAAGAATGTAATAAACTGTACGTTAGATATTCCACATCGGGTGTTAAAATAAAAGCTTCAAATAACTTCAGAATGCCTAGGCTACTTCAAAATGAAAATTCAATCACAATATCTGGGAAATCTGTTAAGAGTTTTGTTTTGTTTTTTAATAGTCTTCTTGATTAAAAGTCAATCGTACAAGGTCAGAGAAAAACTTAATATTTTGCATCGTTTGCCACTTAAGTAGTAGTGTCACCTTTGACTGGACACCAGCAACAACACTGGATATGTACATATGTTGCTTGTTTTTTAGCTGTTCATGATGACTCATCTAAACCGAAATACGTTATTTATGAGACTCAGGCTCTTCCCATATAATTATTTGATAAGGGACCTTATCAAAGGCATTTTAAAAATTAAGAGCAAATTATTGGGTCCATTTGGTGACCTTTATCTACTCTCATTAATTTTTGCAAGTATTCTAACAGGTTAAAAACATATAATTTACTGCCATACAAACCATAATGGTTTGACCCATATGTACGCAGGAGCTCTTCTACTCTATTCATACATTGCCTGTCTATTTCTCTGGAACTGAGAACTGGCTCACTAGCCAATAACTCAGTGTCTCTATCATGGCAATTTTAAGTTTTGCAGCACATAGGGACTTTCCATGGTTTTCACTCACACATGAAATGCTGTATATTGCAATACAAGCAAACTATTCAACAGCTCAAACATGTCATGATCCGGATAAACTCAAGTGTCGATTATAAAGAACCATGGACTGAAAATCTCTTTTACCCAAAAGTCATTTTGACTCCCTTAGTAAATGGGGTCAGTGTCAATATTTCAGTATGAAGGATATAATTCCAGTATATAAACTATTCCAACATACTTCTCAAAATATTGATTCTGTCCATTTAAGTACGTAATGCATTTCTTTTCACCTCAACTAAAAACAGTATAACAGAAGAAGAAAAGTATCAGGGGGTAGCCGTGATAGTCTGTATCCACAAAAACAAGGAGTCCAATGGCACCTTAAAGACTAAGATTTATTTGGGCATAAGCTTTCGTGAGTAAAAAACCACTTCTTCAAATGCATGGAGTGAACATTACAGATGCAGGCATTATATACTGACACATGCAGAGAAGGGAGTTACCTCACAAGTGGAGAACCAGTGTTGACAGAGCCAATTCGATCAGGGTGGATGTAGTCCACCCCCAATAACAGATGAGGAGGTGTCAATTCGAGAAGCAAAGCTGCTTTTGTAATGAGCCAGCCACTCCCAGACCCTATTCAAGCCCAAATTAATGTTGTTAAATTTGCAAATGAATTTCAGTTCTGCAGTTTCTCTTTGAAGTCTGTTTCCAAAGTTTTTTTGTTCAAGTATAGCTACTTGTAAATCTGTTATAGAATGTCCAAGAAGATTGAAGTGTTCTCCTACTGGCTTTTTGTATGTTACCGTTCCTGATGTCCTATTTGTGTCCATTTATTCTTTTACATAGGGACTGTCCGGTTTGGACAATGAACATGGCAGAGGGGCATTGCTGGCACATGATGGCATATATAACATTAGAAGACATGAAGGTGAATGAGCCCCTGATGGTGTGGCTGATGTAGTTGGGTCCTCTGATGGAGGTAGAGTAGATATGGGGACAGAGTAGGCAATGAGGCTTGCTACAGGGATTGGTTCCTGGGTTAGTGTTTCTGTGGTGTTGTGTGTAGTTGCTGGTTACTGAAGACACTTTTCAGAGAAATTACTTAACACCGGCCATGAGTTTATCCCACTTTATACTACTCCAGAAGAAAGTAGAGAGTAACAAAATAACCTACAACATGTAAAACTAATCTGAACATTTGCTATCACCTTCTCATGCCAAAATAACGCAGGAATAGATGAAAGGGAATAACTCAAGTTAGTTATTTTCTCAAAGCCCTACATACAATAAGTATCTCAAACATATTACTTACATATTTTCCTCTCCAACAATACAAATAGCAGAAAGTATTTTTACTGTTTCCGTCATCATGTTTGGTTGCTTTGGATCAATTGCTCTTGCTAGTAAAAAAAGGCTTCTTTCATCTCCTAGAATCCTTTGCAACCCGTACTTTAAAAAGAAAGAGACAACAATGAGTTCTTCATGAAAAGATTATTCCTCCCCCTCAGACTCATAAAGCCTGGGTATCCAAGATGGGGCATAAAAACTATTTTTTTCAAGTATTTTCACTTAAATGGGAAACTTGCTTCAGCACACTATCAGCTTTATTGCTTGTGGACCAAAATCATCTTTTAAACTATAATCTTCTTCCTGAAAAAGACAAATCTTACTAATTCAGATATGCTGAAGTATAATAGGTATCTCAACAAAGAGGTTCCATCACTTTTTTCCCCCCCACCTACATCCAATGACTGAATCTTTCATCAATACATTCAGCTACGTAACATCAATAAAGCTAATTAACAACAATAAATTGCTACATTTAGCATGAAAGTATAAGGTGAACACCAGTAATGGAATACTTTGCAGTCTGTTATGAAAGATTAAAAGTCACAAATCATCTAATAATGCAACTTTCAAAAAACAGCTCACACAAGTAAAACTCTTCATGGACATGAATCTTTGAAACAAACTTTGGTTAGATTCCACTTTAACTGGTTAACATCTGGGAACATAATTCCAGTCTATTCCCTTAAAAGTAGTACCTATTTTTAAGTTTGGAAATAGCAACTACTAGAAACTTCAATTACACACATACATTAGCACATATTAAGAGAAAATAGGTATAATTTATGTCTGTGATTGAAGACAATATTTGAGTGTAGTCCAACTTCATCTGCATGTACAAACAAGCTGTATCGAAAATTAACAGCTTAAATCATTCTGTTTACCAGAACGTAAAATCTCAAAACAGGTTTAAAAAAAACATGTTCTTCCTCAAGATGCAGAGCATCCAGAACTTGTTTTGTGGTCAATGGGGTCTGCAAGTTCAGCTCCTCTGAAAACCTAAACCTGTGTTTATCTTGCTAATCACAGAACTAGGTGATTAAATGTGGACATCCATGTCTGAATATAATGGTTGAATGACTATATCATCTGTCTTATGAATATTAAATATTTCTCTACTCTCTCATATAGTTCTGGCCTTCTATTTCTACAGTTTAAAGAATATCACGAAGTTCACTACAATCTGCTCGCCAAATGTAGCATTGACATTTCTTACAGAAAAAAATATAATGTTCATTGTCACTCCCAAATTCATGGTGTATTTTTTAATATATTAAAATTAAACATTTTAGTCCAAGAAAAAAGCTGATCCCATAAATTACGTATTTTGATTTCTACTACTCCATACCAACAGAGCACCCATCCAAGACTCTAGGTAGCCTTCATAATATCTTAAAAACAAACCAACTCTGCCCATTACCCCAAGATCACAGTATCTTAGAAATAATGGAATCATTAATTTTAACTCCCTGTAAATAATCCCTACCATAGTTCTTCCTCCCCCTTCACCCACCTCTTAACAGGCAAGAGAAAAGAGAAGAGTCTTGAGGCACCATGTTCCTGTTAAACTCCACGTATTAGGAAGAAAAAATTGGGGGAGAACTTTTTTATTATTATTTCCATTCTACAGAAGCATTATGAATATTTCCCTAACAAGCAAATTAAATTTGGTCCATAGCACACCATGGTATTTGCAAATTTATGCTTCTACCTCCACTGGTGCATTCAATAGAATTCAACATAATTGTGACTGAAACATCATTTTAACTCACTGAAGATACATGAACTGGACACTCAAGTCTGTACTGCACCCTTATCCCCGATTCACTAATGCAGGACTTAAATATCTATCACTCTGAATTTCTCACTTTTGACAAAGAAGCATGACTAAAATAAAAAGTGAAAATATCACTAATAGATGCAATAATGTTAAACTTAATTATTCCGCTTAGCTCTTTATCAAACAGGCAGGCATGATCAAAAGCACCTAAAACTAAACAAAAATATTTCTTACCTTATTATTCATAAATGCTTTGAGGCACTGAATAAGCTTATGTTGATTCTTCTTGTCAATACTTTCTTGCCTTGAAAGAAAAACCAACAGATTTAACTAAGGTCAAAATCTTAATAGCAGTTTCCATCTCCCATCCCAATGTTTTGGGTTCTTACTGTTTCTTGTCCAGAAGCCTTTCCAGTACATCCAACAAAAGCCCAAGACCTTCATGTCCAAAATTGTTGACCCAGCTGTGGGAAGAGTAAAATGTACATGTTAATTTATTCATTTTTTATTTCATTTGACCAAATGTGTAACTATTCTCCGATATGATTTGTCCCGTGTTCCCAATATATTTTATAAATGACCAAGACATTAAAACAGATTTGAACTAATGTATTGATATCGAACCCCTGAATTTGGGTCACTGACTCTGGCTAGCTTTGAGCATGACTAATAAAATTTCTCCACTTATAGAATACAAATCTAGTGCTGACATTTGGGAAATTGCTTCACATATTTAACAGCACAACAAACTAGGGAAATGTGGTTTAGATTAAATTAGTATAAGGTGGGTGCAGCAACAGGTTGAGTTATCAGTGGTTCACTGTCAAACTTGGACAATGTATCTACTTGGGTCCCCAGGGATCTGTCTTGGGTCTCGTACTATATGATATTTTCATTATTCTCCATTCCATTATCCAACTCATTATGCTTATAAAATTTTCAGATGATGTCAAACTCGGAGGGGCTTCTAGCACTTTGGAAAACAGGATTAGAATTCAAAATGACCTTGACAAATTAGAGAATTGGTCAAAAATTAATAAAGTGAAATTCAAGAAAGATAAGAACAAAAATACTGCTGTTAGGAAGGAAAAGACATGCATAACTACAAAATGGAGAATAACTAGTACGGTGTAGTACTGTAATGCTGAAAATGGATCTGGGGATTATTGTAGTTCACAAGCTGAGTAAAAGCCAACAATGTAAATGCAAAAAAAAGTCTAATATTTTGGGGTGTAAAGAAATTTTGTATGTAAAGAAATGAGGTAATTGCCCCACTCTACTTGGCACCAGTGAGGCCTCAACTGGAGCACTGTGTCCCCCTGTGGGAGTTACACTTTAGGAAAGATGGGGACAAACTGAAGGGCAGTTCAGAGGAGAGCCACAAAAATGATACAACGTTTAAAAACCTGACTTAAAAGGAAAGATTAAAAATCCTGAGCATGTTTTATCTTGAGAGAAGACGACTGAGTGGGGACCTGTTAAGTGTTGTAATAAAAGATGCTGATCGATTGTTCTCCAGGCCCACCAATGGTAGGACCACAAGTGATCAGTTTAATGTGCAACAAAAGATACGTAGGATAGCTACTAGGGAAAAAAACTTTCTACCCATAAGGACAGTTAAGTACTGGAACAGGTTACCAAAGATGGTTGTAGACTCTCCTCATTGGAGGGGATTAAGGGAAGGTCCTGCTTCAGTGCAGGGGACTGGACTAGATGACCCCTCATGATCGCTTGTTCCAATCCTCTAAATCATTCTAAATCACCATGACAGCAACTGCACCGGTTTGTGCTTCCTATCTCAGGCTATTTCTACACTACGCAGCTTTTAGCAATAGGGATGTGTCACTACAGCTGTGTCGCTAAAAGGTGCACAGTGTAGCCACTGTTTGTCAGCTCTCCTGCCAACAAAACACTTCCACCCTCAATGAGCGACGTTAGTGTTGTTAGCAGGAGGGCGCTCCTGCGGACAAAGAGCTGCCCATTGGCAAAAATTGTGTCTTTGGGGGGTGGGAGGTGTTTTTAACGTGGCTGAAAGACAAAAGTTTTGTCGTTCAGTTGCCAGTGTAGACATAGCCTCCGTCTTGTCACTGAGGACAGAGTTTCCACAAGGGCTCGGCACCTACAATAGGCATCGGATTTTCCAAAGAGCTCAGCTCCCATTTAGACACCAAATTAAGTGACCAGATTTAAAAAATAGTACACATTGGGTGCTGAACTCTTACAAAAATTTGGCCATAAATCTTACAAAAGCAAACTACACCTCTACCCCGATATAATGCAACCCGATATAACGCAGGTTCGCATACAATGTGGTAAAGCTCTGACACGCTGCTCTAAGCAGCGTGTTAAGGGGGCCGGGCCGGGGGACTGGATAAGGGGCAGAGGGTCTCAGGGGCAGTCGGGGCTCCCAACTCACCAGGGTCTGGGAGGGAGGAGCTGTGGGGGGGCACTTTTGGGGGCCCCGCAGTCCCAGAGTGGCCAGGGGGATTAGCGGGGGACCGGGAGCAGCCTGCTCTGCTTCCCTCACCCCGGTCACAGCCATGTCACTTGGGGGAAGGGATTCCCACCACACTCACAGGCAGCAGCGGAAGCGGAGCAGCCCGGCCCCAGCCCACTCCACTCCGCCAGCTCCCAGCTGCAGCACTCCGCTTCCCACCGCAGGTGAATGCGGGACCTTTCCCCAACCTCCCACGCCCCACAGAGACACAGCTGGGGCCAGGGCAAGGAAACCAGGGGGGAGGGGCCGCATCGCTCTGCTTCCTGCCGCTGGTGAGTGCAGAGGACGTCCTTTCCTCAAGCCTCCCCGCACTCACCAGCAGCGGGAAGCGGAGCAGTCTGGCCCCAGCCCACTCCACTCCACCAGCTCCCAGCCGTAGCGCTCCGCTTCCCACCGCCGGTGAGTACAGGGAGACGTCCTTTCCCCAGCCTCCCCACACTCACCAGCAGCGGGAAGAGGAGCGCCACAGCTGGGAGGTGGCAGAGTGAAGCAGGCTGGGGCCACATTGCTCTGCTTCCCGCCGCTGCCAGTGAGTGCCTGTCAGGGGGCGGGAGGGTGGATAGGGTTCAGAGTGTTGGATCATATTAAAGAAGTTCTGTATTAAAATCACAAATGAGTTTGATTCCCCAGAGTTTAAATTCCAGGGTATTACTAATTAAGAGGTCTCTTGGTTTTTGGTACTGTTTCTCTCCCTCTGTGTGTGAAACTTGCAAGCTGCTAATTGTGTTAGTACATTCTAAGACAGAGTCTGTTCTCAAAGCAATTCTTTGTAACAACAACTACTCACACAGAGAGACACTCAAAGCAATACTCTAACAACAGAAACAGCACCCAGAGACTCCCCGCCCTTTTGTTGTATTCATTTCGCTTTGTTAACAATTGTGATTAAAATAGAGATAGAGGATGTATGTGGATGGATGTTTGGTGTGGATAATAACTGAATGATCAGGGAGGTGCCAACCTAAGAATCCAGTGTCCATCGGCTGAAGAAGGCGTCAAGTGGAAATAACCAGAGGACCCCCGGAGGGCAGACTGGAATCCACCCAACAGCCTCAAGAATGAGAGAACCAAAGAACAAGATAACATCTGGCAGCATGGAGGAATGTGATGTCAGTAATGTGACATAGCTGATTGATTCAGCAACAGCATGATGAAGCAATTCCCATAGACTGGCATAGGAAGAAATTCCTATAAAAATGGACTGTGGAAAGTGAGAACTTTGGGGTCTGGTTCTGCAAACCAACTTCCAGGAGCATCAGATGTGCATCTGACAAGGCCCTGCTCCCTCCTCATGTCCAGGCCACCTGGCCAGCCGCTTGGCATGACCAACTCTAAGGCTGATAACTATGGTAACAACCTTGCAGAACCTGGGTGTGTGTGTATGAATGAATGTATGAATTAATATAAGATTGAATGGAACGTTATAGCTATAACTAACTGCTTACCATGATTCTGTGTTCACAATAAATGTGGTATTTTACCTTTTCCCCTTTAATAAGATCCTGCTGGTTTTTATTTTGTTGGTATAACAGGAGCAGTCAGGGGACAGGGAGCAAGGGAGTGGCGTCCTGGGGGCGATTAGGGATGGGAGTCTCTGGTGGGGGGGTCAGGGAACAAGAAACGGGGGGGCCAATGCAAGTTCGATATAACGCCGTCTCACCTATAACATGGTGAGATTTTTTTTTTTTTTTTTTTGTCTCCCAAGGACCGCATTATATTGGGGGTAGAGGTGTATATGCTCAATACTTTTGAAAATCTATCCCTAAATGACACATCAGACATGGCCAAGAATGCAGCGTAGGCAAAGACCCTTCCTTTAAGAGCTTTTTCTCTCTCTCTTTTTTTTTTTTATATAAAACAAACACCACCAGGAAAAACCGAGTTCTCATTTTACCAGTTTAAACGCAAACTTTTCAAGTTCTGTAACTCCTTAGACCAAGCTTCCCTCCCACAGAGCCCTCTCTATGTGCTGCAGAACTACGCACCTGTTCCAAGGGGAAGCCAAGAGGGTAACTACCAGTTGGTGGCTGCTGCAGCTGGCACAGTAGGGCGAGACAGGCAGGGAGTCTCGTCCCAGCAACTGACACATGCCAAAGAGAGCGGAAGCCTGCACCCCGGTGAGTACTGGTTCCCATCTGCTTCCCCTCCCCTTCAGTGAGGCCACAGGACACAGAGCCATATCCACTCCTCCCACAAAAGTGCCAAGCACCCTCATCCTCATGGGTCACCCTCTGCCTACAACCCCCCCATAAGGTACCACTTCCGCATGAGAGAAACCCTCATCCTCATGGGGCACCCCCATGAGTACGGCACCATGTTCATGCAAAAGACCTGAACCCCTCCTCCCTGCCCTCCAGGAGTTCTGGAGCCAGGAAGGGGCACCCTTCCATTTCCCCAGCACACAGTGTTCACAGAGCAGGGAAGAAGGTGGTATCAGCCCCCTAAGTTCTTGTGGTTCTGTCATCCTCAGTGCCAGACACCACTCCTTACCATGGGGCACCCCCTTTTGCCCTCTGCTCTCTGAGAGTGCTGGGCACCCCATGACCACCTTGGTCCCAGAGTATCAGGAACCCCCAGTAGCCCCCCTTCTACAGAGCTGAGGAGCACATGGCATGGTGAGGAAAGTAGTGGCTCTGTCTCAGTGAATCAGTGGGAGCAGGGTTAGGTGCCAATGGAAGGATTACTCCCTGTTCATTCATCCTTGTCCCACTCTCCCCTCACTCCACCCCCACCCATAGTCCTTCAGCTATACTTGGAAGTGCAGGAGAACAAGCCTCAGAAAAGACTCTTCAAAAAACCTGCTGAGAGTTTGCGCTACTGTCAGGGTTCTCTCCCCATTCTGAACTCTGGGGTACAGATGTGGGGACTCGCATGTAAGACCCCCTAATCTTATTTTTACCAGCTTAGGTTAAAAACTTTCCCAAGACACAAATTCCACCTTGTCCTTGAACAGTATGCTGCTGCCACCAAATGATTTAGACAAAGCATCAGGGAAAAGGAACATTTGGACTTCCTCTTCCCCACAAAATCCCCCCAAGACCTTCCACCCCCTTTCCTGGGGAGGCTTGAGAATAATATCCTAACCAATTGGTTACAAAATGATCTAAGACCCAAACCCCTGTGTCTTGGAACAAGGAAAAATCAGTCAGGTTCTTAAAATTCAGATTTTATTTAAAAAAGAAAGGTAAAAATCATCTCTGTAAAATCAGGATGGAAAATATTTTACAGCGTACTCAGATTCAGGAACACAGAGGATTTCCCTCTGGGCAAAACTTTAAAGCTACTAAAAAGCAAACCAGGAATACGCCTTCTCTCTCAGCACAGAGAAAAACACAAGCCAAAACAAAGATAAGCTAACACATTCCCTTGCTAGTACTTACGAATTCTAATGGAGTTGGAGTGCCTGCTTCTTTTGACCTGTCTCCAGCAAGCACACAGGACAGACAGACACAGACCATAAAAACAAAGCCTTTCTCCCCCCACCCAAGATTTGAAAGTATCTTGTCCCCTTATTGGTCCTTTTGGTCAGGTGCCAGCCAGGTTAGCTGAGCTTCTTAACCCTTTACAGATAAAAGGATTTTGTGCCTCTGGCCAGGAGGGATTTTATAGTACTGTATACAGGAAGGTTGTTACCCTTCCCTCTATATTTATGATAGCTACCCAGGCCTTTTGGCATTTACACTGAAACCCCTTTAATCAAGCATAAAAACACTCCACTGTTTTTAAACTGTTTTCAAAAGAAAACAAAATCCATTACAACAACATTAAGCTTTTTACTTTTAATACTCTTCATTTCATCCTCCCATCCCCTAACATTAACCGGGTAATTACCCCAAAACTATTAAACTGTTTTTCCCACTGATGTATACCTTTTTCCCTTCAATTTTTGTAATAAACACCACCAAATTCCCAGAAAATTCTCAACAAATTAAAAACTAGGAATGACGGGCCTTAAGTATAAATACAGATGTCAAATATGCCCTGAAAATATATTCAGCAGCTACAGTTCCCTCTGAATCTTTTAATCAGTACACTATTGCTCTGTTACAAGTTAGATTACAACCCATTACCCCTATACATCCTTCCTAATCTTTAGTTTCTTCTTGGTGCTCGGGGGAGTGGGAACCAATATGCATATCCAACAGGTGTGACAACTGGTGGGAAAGCTGAAACTGAAGCACACATTCCCTAGGAAAGGAAAGCAGCACCACTTGATAAGGAGTCTTCCAGTCAGTGGCAGATTAATGATTTTGCCGCCCCTAGGCCCAGAAATAATTGCCGCCCCCACCTTCGCAGCTCACCTCTGTTCCGCTCCGCCTCCTCCCCTGAGCGCGCCACCAGGTCCTGCTTCTCCCCGCTCCCTGCCAGTGCTTGTGCACGAAACAGCTTCACAAAGGAGAGGGGAAGGGCGGGAACGAGGCGCGCTCAGGAGAGGAGGTGGGGCGGGGCGGGGATTTGGGGAAGGGGACCAATCGGGGCAAGGAGGGGACAGGGAAGGGGTGGAGTTGGGACATGGCCGGGGCTGGGGGAGGAGCGACAGGGGGCAGCACAAACTGGCAGCAGGGGAAGCAGCCGCCTCTGGCTGCTATTATAAATTTGCCGCCCCTGCAAATTTGCTCCCCGAGGCCTAGGCCTTGTTGGCCTAGGCGTTAATATGCCGCTGCTTTCCGTTATTGTTAGATGCTCATATAAAGGACTCCCATAGTTTACTTGTGTACGAAGCTTCCATCCCTCTTAATCTTGCTAAAAGCAACTCCTACTGGCTGACAAACAAGAAGAAGTGCCCTCTTCCCTGCGCAGAGTGCTCTATTGTCCCTTATGCGCTCACCAAGGACCAGAGAAAAGCATGGAAACTACAAGTCAAAATCCACTTTAAGAAATCACTTCCTACGAGACGCAGAAAACTGAAGGTCCAACTGAGCCAACTGCTTGGTACCCCCAAGCAATCCAAATCACTGAGCTTTCACCCCAAACTAGAAACCATACATTTGTGTGCCCTAAGAATCAGATATACTTCACTCTATACTGGAATCTGTCTTGTTCCTCCAGTGTAATTCTTTTATATTTTACTGTATACCTTAAAGGTGGAAAAATAAAAGGCAGAAGACATAAGAATGTACAAGTAGGTCCACTGAATTTAGCAGAACTATAAGAGATTTTTCTTTTCTTTCTAAATGACTGTTGTGTTATATAAGTGGTACCAAACATACAGCACAATAAGGATAAAATAATATTAGAAGGTATTAGCACTGATTGAGGGCATAGCTTTGAAATATTAAAATTGTTTAAAGAATGGGGAACACCAATTAATAGTCTGGGCTAATATTCAAATACAATCTTTGAAATGAACCCAAGTTTAAAAGCCTCTGATAAAAAAGGATCAAAGACATTTGTTATGTACCAATGCTATCTTTTGAATTTTGACAGAAGCAGCAGTGAAACAGCTGAAATCTGAGTGCTCAGTTGGCAAAAGTTCAATAGAAACACAGAAGCAGCCACCATTCCATGGACCCTAAATCAGGCTCTCTCAAACTGAGGTCACAGTGTTGGGCTCCAGACCTAACTGAACCCATTTCAACAGCCTCTCCACTTCTCCAGGGTTACAGAACTAAGAGCTGACTGAACCCATAAATATGCTGTAGAAACCAGAAGTGCTAACACACACACAGACCAGTCTCATGAACAGTTCTTTTCCTACGGGATTAACAAGACTAAGAAGAAGTGGTGAGAAGTCATTTCACATATATTGTTTTTCTGTGTTCTTTAATATAAGTAACTTCAAAGTTATCTGTTGAGTCTACACTCTTTACAGTGAGACCTCAAGTAACCATACTTTGGGATTTAAGTAACGAATGGTATATGCATGTTTCTCCTTTAAAATCCCCTGCAAAGAGGCCTGAGAGACTTAATGCAATTCCTCTCAATATTTTTTAAACTACAGTACTCCCTTTCATACCAAATGAATAAAATAGCACAGACCACATTGCTAACAGTGCCTTAAAACGTGAATTACTTGACATGTCATGTATTAGTGGTCCTGAAAGTAACTGAAAATTGATGACTAAGTCTATGCAACTAGAAATCTTGTTCTGTTCTTTGGCATAGCTATTGGGCCACTTTTCAGATCTATGTTAATTGCTTAGAAGACTGCATATGTTTTTTGCCCAAGAACATCTGTGATATCCACATTTAATGAATGAAATTTGATTGTATACTTCTCTGGCTCTGGGAGCATTAATAAACTTTTGGTTAATAACTAAGGTAAGTGTCCTTACCTGAGAAATACTGTCCAATGTAAAAGCAAACCTGCAAAATACCTAGTGCTAAAAATCACTAAGCTAGAGCTCCCTGGACTCAACAAAAAAGAGGGCTATCCTAATTAAGTGCCATCATAACACTGGCTACACCACTTACCAAATTAAAAAATCTGGTTGGTTAGATTTCAGTTTCAGAATTGAACTGGTATATCAGCTAATTAATAAAATTCTCTCTCTCTCTCACTCACACACCCCATTTACACTTACACTAGCACACCTGTAATCTCCTCCCATTTCTTACTTTAAATGGTTTATTTGTACTTTCTAAACTCCTCCCGAGAAAAACTTGTGGTGTGGCAGCAGGAAAGGACTTCTAGTAGACGACACTATCTTCAAATACTGAAGAGCTGACAAATCCATAAGAATCAATGATCTCAAGAAGGAAACTCCAACCTTTTTCCTAATCCACCATGCCACAATCTGTAGCTGCTGAAGTAGTATCTAAATGTGTTGGTTGTGATTTTCCATACTGTCCAATTATTTCATTTTCTGTTTTAGAAAGAAAACTTAGAAGTACACAGAAAACAAGCCTGGAAGGCCATTGTAAACCTTTGTTTAAACCACTTAAATAGGGATTGATTGTCAAGTTTCAAAGCCTCCCATCTAGATTTCCTATCTACAACTGATAACTTTTTTCACCATTCCTTTCCTATTTAAACAGCATAAGGAGGTTGCTTACCAGTTCTGAGACTAATATGAAGTCAAAAAAAATCCATATGCTATTCCTGGTATTTACAGTCAACCCAAAAGCAATTCCATTCATTGACAGAAGATGGAAAAATTATTCATCAGGTGTCTGAGTTACCACGTTTACTAACAGTCCCAAAACAACTTTAAAAGCAAAATACCAATGTCACAGAAAGTTGACTCAAAAAAGCTCATGATCTTTAAACACAAATTTGCAAGTTACAATTCTATAATTAAAGGAACAGAAATCAACCATGAATCGTTATGACAACTAGTTACAAACAATGATAAATCAGAAAGGAATATAATTATCACTCCAATGAAGTATTTTCTCTAAGGAATTCATAGTATTAGTTTGAAAAAATGAGCAGCTGAAAATATATTCACATTACTATGATCAGGACAATGGATTTAGAGGCAGTAAAGACCATTTCATTGCATAACACATTAACAATCATTTGTGCTGAGAGTTTAAATAGTACACTAGACTGAAAATTTACCTTAGAGAGAGCTTGTCAATACAAAACATCTGACATAGGCTTGTATTATAAATATATATGGAGTCCTGCAATACATATCTTAATTTGAAAACATAGTAGTATTTTACAATACTGAAATGTTTTACTGGCAATTACATTGACAATCAGTGCCAAACTATGCTTTGTTATTGCTTAAAATCCTGCATATCATGGAAAGAAAGATGAGAGGTATCAGCTCTCTAGTTACGGTAGATGTCATAAATAGAAAGGGAAGGGTAACCACCTTTCTGTACACAGTGCTATAAAATCCTCTTACCTGTAAAGGGTTAAGAAGCTCAAGTAAACTAGCTGGCACCTGACCAATAAGGGGACAAGATGCTTTCAAATCTGAGGTGGAAGAAAGGTTTTGTATGTCTGTCTGTGTGATGCCTCTGCCTGGAGACAGATCAAGAAAGCAAGCAATTCAACTCCTATAGAGTTAGTAAATCTAGCTAGAAAATGCGTTAGATTTTGCTTTTGGTTTGACTTGTGAAATTCGCTGTGCTGGAGGGAATGTGTATTGCTGTTTTTGTGTCTTTCTGAAATTTAAGGTTTTGCCTAGAGGGATTCTCTGTGTTTTGAAGCGGATTGCCTGTGAGATTATCTTCCATTCTAATTTCACAGAGGGGCTTCTTTTACCTTTTTTCTAATAAAGTTGTTTCTTTTAAGAGCCTGATGGATTTCTCTATGATCCTAAGATCCAGGGATTTGGGTCTCTGATTACTTTGTAACCAATTGGTTAGGATATTATTCTCAAGCCTCCCCAGGAAAAGGGGTGTAAGGCTTGGGGGAATATTTTGGGGGAATAGGAACTCCAAGTGGTCCTTTCCCTGATTCTTTGTTAAAACACTTTGTGGTGGCAGCGTACGAAGTTTGTGCCTTGGGGAATTTTTACCCTAAGATGGTAGAAATAAGCTAAGGGGGTCTTTCATGAGGGTCCCCACATCTGTACCCTAGAGTTCAGAGTGGGGAGGGAATCCTGATAGTAGACAGTCTATGATCCCAGTATGATGCTAAAAGGGGACTGGTACTAGTGCTGAACTGGTATTAGCTGACGGTACTCTGACTTTCAGAAACCATATTTGTGTCTGCTATTCACAAAGAGCTCAGGATTCAAAAGTCACAATAGCCACCACTGAATAGCCCAGCTTGTTTATGCCTCACCTGGTCACACTTTTGATCTGGCATTTGATTTATTTTGGCAGGAACTGAATTTTGGCCTTTTAACAACCTGCAAACCGAGAAAGCACAGCACCTCTCCAGTTCAACTGAAGAACCAGTGTTAACGGTCAGTATTAGAGAACACGGGAAACTTCCTGAAAGGAGAATATTTTTGTTCTGTCCTTATCTGTGGCTTGGCAGAACTGCTCAAAAATATCTTCAACTATCAATGAAGTGGCTCCTTGGCATCCTCTTTCCAGACTCTCTCTTCATAAAATCACCATGGTTTACTTAGCAAATGCACAAAATTAAAGGGAAGACATCTAGACTGAAATTGATTCAACAGTCTCATCCCAAATTGACCAATTCCACTGCAGACATTTCCCCCCCTCAAAGAAATCTGATCCTGGGTAGGGGAATGAGGCAGAGTTTCTTTGCCTTTCCCACACAGTGTTTGCGAAGTCTCAATCAGCAGCCTGTTAAATACATTTATACAGAAGCTAGTATTGAAATGTGTTGTTTATTATGTGTTTCCCCATTGAGATTACGTTGGCTTTGCTCAAGAAAGACCAATTTGGCGTGTTCTAAGAAAGCTTTCCCCCCCATGATATATTGTCACAAATGCCACAAGTAAAAGCTGAAGATGTGTCACTTTGAATGAGAAGGAATTGCTGACAAGGAGCCTGAGCTTCAGAATTCAGTCCCAATCTTGAATTGAAACAGCTTTAAGCTGTTGACCTTAAGAGCCCTTTGCAATATTCACCTCTACTTCTGAGCCTTTGGAAAGCAAGATTTATGTTTAATGCTACAATCTGTGCTGTGATTGTTTTGTTTTTCCACTTCTAAGCTATAGCAAAGTAACTACATTTATTTTCACTAGTAGTAGTATTCCTATACTTGCATGTTTATAATATACAGAAAAGTGCCCAGAACCATGGATAGGCCACTCCTATGTTTAAATCAAAATGAATTTATAACATTCAATAAGGTAGTTCCAAAAGTACTTTATATGTCAGTGGACATGTTGTAGGCTTTTATTGCCAGATCAACACAGCTCAAAAGGCTTCAAATTATTTTTAACTTCTCCCTTTCCACTTGTTCAACAGGTCTCAAGCTTCCAGGAACATAAACAAGTGACATCAAATTAAGACAAAGCAGCAGCTTTCTGATTATATCCCACCTAAAAATCCAAAGACTCAAAATTAAATCACTAAATTCAATCTTGTTTTAATTAAGGTAGAGCCTATTCTGGTAAGCACACACCCATGACAAAAACAAACAAAACAAAACAAAAAAAGTGTGTTGCCCCTAAAGGATTACAATCCAAATTACCCTGGATTAAATAAATCTATAGAATAATAGAATAAATCTAGCACATAAGGTTAACCAAAAATCTCCATCACTACTCTAGGTATAAATAGTTGAAAAGCTTGGAAATAGGAAGACAAAGATGACATTACTGTTATATATGGTCTCAGTTCTGCAATTCAGAAGCACAGCCATAAACCAGGCTATAAAAGAGGACAGAACCACTGAAGAAGTATAGCACTTGAGAAGCCTCTGTTCAAAGTTCAAATGTTAAGCTTGATTCAGAGGGAGTAAGAATAAAATCATGGTTCAGAAAGGCCACGTCTCCAGTTCTAACACTGCTCCTGACTATCACCTCACCTGCCCCCATGTCCACACAGAGAACCTAACTGGGGATGCCTCTACCCAGATCTAAGGGTGAATTTGCCAGGACTGTGGCTGGCATTTCCTTGTTATATAAGCCAAGCTTGGGAGACCATCCTTTGTGAGAGGGGTCTACTAGTAGCATCTCTCAGGAAGCAGGTGGGAGAGCTACAGGAAGAGGTAGCCTCGGTGACATGAGGAATTTGCTGAAAACATGCATTTGGAGACCTCCAAAGCTGAGAAAGCAATCCAGCTGGAGGGAAATGCAGCAGCACCATAAAGAGAAGAGAAAATGGCACCTTCAGAGGGAGGAAGCTGGCTGCTAGTTACTTCTGGCAGCAGACAATGTTCTACCCCCGCTTCCAACCCACTGTTCACAGAGATCAATACAGAATGCTGCCTTGGCAACCAGAGAAGAGCAATCTTCCCCAAAGGTGGAGAAGAAGCCATTATCCCCAAGGCTTGGAGGACTGTAGCCACTGCTTCAAAGAGAAAATGAAGCATGGCAGTGTTGTACCAATAAAATAAAAACCAGCAGGATCTTATTAAAGGGGAAAAGGCAAAATACCACATTTATTGTGAATACAGAAAGAATCATAGTAAGCAGTTAGTTATAGCTATAACATTCCATTCAATCTCATATTTATTCACACATTCATTCATACACACACACACCCACACACACCGATTCTGCAAGGTTGTTACCATAGTTACCAGCCTTAGAGTTGCTCATGCCAAGCCACTGGCCAGGTGGCCTGGACATGAGGAGGGAGCAGGGCCTGTCAGATGCTCATCTGATGCTCCTGGAAGTTGGTTTGCAGAATCAGACCCCAAAATTCTCACTTTTTAGAGTCTATTTTTATAGGAATTTCTTCCTATGCCAGTCTATGGGAATTGCTTCATCATGCTGTTGCTGAATCAATCAGCAGATAGCACATTCCTGACGGCTCCAAGATGTTATCTTGTTCTTTGGTTCTCCCATTCTTGAGGCTGTTGGGTGGATTCCAGTCTGCCCTCCAGGGGGTCCTCTGGTTATTTCCACTTGACGCCTTCTTCAGCCGATGGACACTGGATTCTTAGGCTGGCACCTCCCTGATCATTCAGTTATTATCCACACCAAGCATCCATCCACATACATCCTCTATCTCTATTTTAATCACAATTGTTAATACAACAAAAGGGTGGGGAGTCTCTGGGTGCTGTTTCTGTTAGAGTATTGCTTTGAGTCTCTCTCTCTTGTGAATTGCTTTGAGAATAGACTCTGTCTTAGAATGTACTAACACAATTAGCAGCTTGCAAGTTTCACACATAGAGGGAGAGAAACAGTACCAAAAACCAAGAGACCTCTTAATTACTAATACCCTGGAATTTAAACTCTGGGGAATCAAACTCATTTGTGATTTTAATACAGAACTTCTTTAATATGATCCAACAGCAGTGATCGGTGACTGCCTTCTAAGTGGGACAGAGGCATCCATCTGCTGCAGTGACCTGGGATCCCAGGAGATATGCTCCCTGCCAGGGGCCCATATACAAGACATTATCAAAGGTACGAGGAGAATCATCTGGCCCTCTGACTACAACCACTGCAGCTCATCCATGTGGGCATTAATGATACTGCAAGGCAGGCAGTTCAGAAGTGACTAAGGGATCTGGGAGCGAAGGTGAAGGAGTTGGGGGTGAATACCATCTGGTCCTGGTGACTTATTGCTGCTAAATTTATCAATTTGTTCCAAAACCTCCTCTAATGATACCGAAATCTGGGACAGTTCCTCAGATCTGTCACCTAAAAAGAATGGCTCAGGTTTGGGAATCTCCTTCACATCCTGAGCCATGAAGACCGATGCAAAGAATTCATTTAGTTTCTCTGCAATGGCCTTATTGTTCCCAAGTGCTCCTTTAGCACCTCAATCATCCAGTGGCCCCACTGGTTGTTTAGCACGTTTCCTGCTTCTGATGTACTTAAAAAAAATTATTACTACTTTTTGAGTCTTTGGATCACTGTTCCTCAAATTCTTTTTTGGCCTTCCTAATTGTATTTTAACATTTCATTTGTCAGTGTTCATGCTCCTTTCTATTTTTGTCACTATGATTTAACTTCCACTTTTTAAAGGATGTCTTTTTGCCTCTCACTGCTTCTTCTACTTTGTTGTTTAGCCACGGTGGCTCTTTTTTGGTTCTCTTACTATGTTTTTTAATTTGGGGTATACATTTAAGTTGAGCCTCTATTATGGTGTCTTTAAAATGTTCCCACGCAACTTTCAGAGATTTCACTTTTGCCACTAAGAAAAGGAGTACTTGTGGCACCTTAGAGACTAACCAATTTATTTGAGCATGAGCTTTCGTGAGCTAGAGCTGTAGCTCACGAAAGCTCATGCTCAAATAAATTGGTTAGTCTCTAAGGTGCCACAAGTACTCCTTTTCTTTTTGCGAATACAGACTAACACGGCTGTTACTCTGAAACTTTTGCCACTGTATCCTTTAATTCTTAAACATGCATTAAAGAAATTAATGTTATGTTCTGTGTGTCAAGATGTATTTGAACGTTAGCAGTTACACCATAAATGAAGTAGCACCATGGAACCTAAATCTGTGAAGAGCAAGTAGATAGGTGAATAGTACAGATTTCAAGGAAAAATCACTCATACCCAAGAACTCACTGCACACTACTTTTTCATTTCCTGCTTAAAGTGCATACCTTTTGAACATGTATTTTAGTAACATGTAGGGTTTTTAACCAGCCTAGATGGTTAAAATATTTAACATGGAGTTCCCCCACAAACACACTTGAGACATGCTGGAGTGCTCAATAATTCACACCTTTGGATAGTGATGTCATGTTCATATACGGTAAGAAAAATTGATAAAGTAACAAATACACATTTTATTTTCTGTGTGTATGTAAAAATGGTTCTCAAACATATGAGTTATCCGCTATGGTCAGCGGTAGGACCTCAATTGTTGGTGGCGCTTGGGGTGGTCATTGGCCAGGTTCTATCTTGGAGGTGGCAACTCTAGTAACTTGACTTGCTCAAGTCAAAGACTAACAAGTAAAATAGAAACTTAATTCCTATCCTGCTACCATTTTGTTTAAAAAAATTCCAACATTAAGAATTTGAAGGCTTTAGAGTTTAATTCTACATATGAACCACTGTCACTAGATGGCCTTGCAGAGCTACCTAGGTTCAACAAGGCCTTAGAGGACTGACATTGCAGAATACACATCCTAGAGACATACTGAACTGGTGGTAAGATTTCAAAGGCTCTTTAAGATCATGCAGGGGACAGAATTTGATGCAGTGACAGGAAGCTAATGAAAGGACTCATTTCTATTAAGCTTAATTCAATGTAACAGGAAAGAGAAATGATTTATGACTTGATCAAAAGCTTATGCTCAAATAAATTGGTTAGTCTCTAAGGTACCACAAGTACTCCTTTTCCTTTTTTGATCAATTGTGTTTTCTATAGATTGGAGGGTAGAAAAGGAGAGCTGACAAGAGGTCAGACAAAGGTTTCAGCAACAAAGATAGGAGATAACTGAGAAGAAGCCAAGATGCTTAGAAGTGAAGATACTAAGAGAAATGATTTAATTGAAGAGATCTTGAAAAGGAATAAGTCACAGGACAGACGGCATATGCAGGGAAGACGTGAGACAGAGTTCAGTGTGTTCTGCAAAGGGCTTCGTGAAGCACAAGAGGATTCCCAGGTAAACTATGAAGCTTTATTCCAAAGACCAACTCAATGACACCAGCACATCGAGGAGATTACAATGCACAGAAGGCAAGTTCTGGGACTCATTTCTATGAAGGTAGCAGCTGAAAGCAATGAGCAGATGAGCTGAGGGGAGATAACAGAAGAGGAGACGTCCAAGAATATAAATCAGAGATGACAAGAGATATGAGGAAAAGAGAGGATGAAGACCCAAAGGTGATACTGAAGGAGAACGGGAAGAGCCTACAGTTGTAGAACCCACAGGAGGACAGAAAGTGGCAGAAGTGGATTGTTTAATTGCCAAAAGGATGAGAACATGGTCAGGAGAAAAAAGGCAATCTTTTGAATTGGATGGGGAAAAGGCCACCTGTCAGATGATCTGAGTGGTGAGTATGGCAAGAAACAGTATTTAAATATTTAAAAAATCAGGAGAGGAAAACTGGGCTACAAAGTCTAGAGGAGGCAGAAAAGTGAATTAAGAAGTAGTGGACAGGCTGGTGTGATCAAAGACAAGCTTCTTCCCCTAAAAGAGGTGACAAAAATCTATCTATAGAAGGTTGTAACACTCATAGGAGTGAGATTGGACAGAAGTTGGGAGAAGATGGGATCAGGATGACAGGCTGATAAATTAGAAGCACACAGATGAAAAAAGGGGGGGAAATATTAGTTCTTGCTAATGCCTGTTCATCTTGTTTAGCGAATGAGTGAACAAAATATACAGAAAGAAGCAAAACCAGAAAGCAACTGTGAAACTGTTTTTAAACAGTATTCCAAAATCTTAACAGTGGTGGGCTTGGGCTGGCCTCTCCAATGCCATAAATAGCAGCCAGGCCTCCGTTGCCAACCTTGTCTTCTCCCAACTGGCATTACGCAGCACTTCCTCTTTCCTCATGCGACAGCAGCACTAGTGAGCAGTGTTTGATTTCTAACAACAACAAAAAGAGTCACAGCGTTGTGTTCTCATCTATGTACTAATTATATTTTCACAATGCTGTGTCATAGCAATTTATTTTCTTCCCTCATAATACAGTCAGTCTCAGCAGCTAGGATGGCTGTATTATTTTTTCTTGGGACTGAATTTTTTAGGACAAGCAGCTAGGCTCTCTCAGTGCACATTTGCCATTTGCTCCCCTTGGTTTACCAGAGGTTTACAAAGCACAATGCTAATTTGTTCTAATTTTGAGTGGATTATTTTCCATAACTTTTCAAATTTTTTTCTTGAAGTGGTTGCTGATATCTTTGGAGGCTGCAGCACTTCAGTAATCTTATGTAATTTGTGTTTTACTTTTGTACTTGATCTTCTTGGTGGAGAAAACGTCATAACATCTATTAGTAAAAAAGCATCCGAGGCCATTAAATAACCATCATGTTTCTGTTTTTAGTATGAACAGGTACTGTTTGGTACAACACATGAAATTGTTGCGCTAAAGTCTCCATTAAAAAAAAGGACACAAAGACCAACTTTTTGAGAATACAACACTAAGTCAACAAACTAAGAGACTGGCATGAATGTAAAAATATCAAGTTAGGCAGGCTCGAAAACCTATATGTTTACTTTGCATACAAAACATTATCAACGCCCATTCCAAATAACTAGGAACTATCATTTAAGGAGTAAATATTGCTCTCCTTACTCAATCAAACTTCCCTTTACATCAGTGGGAATAGTAACTACATGACGCAAACAGAAGTAGACCATAAAACATTTTACCGTGTCACACAGCAACAATATAAGGCTCTAAGTTACTTAAAGCAGAAAGATTGAGCAACTGTTTCACAGTGCAAGAGAATGACTAATATCTTGTCACATATCTCTCTCATGCACCCCCTTTTCTAGAACCAGCAACAATCTATTACACAGATATTTAAAAGCTACATACTTCCATTTGTATGTATCAATGGAGGATTTACAGTCATTCTTTATTATTTACTATAGTAGGTAGTATACAAGTTTTCATCTTGACAGGTTTCTACACTACAGAGTTAGGTCGACGTAAGGCAGCTTACGTCGACCTAATTATGTCAGTGTCTACACTACAGCCTTGTTCTGCCGATGGTAAGTGCCCTACTAGACCAACATAATGACGTAAGCATAGGGCTTATGTCGGTGCAGTTAGGACGATGCAGTGTCCATATAAACACTACTTATATCGGCTGTTGGCTGTCTTTCACAAGTCCCTGCTGGAGCTAAGAAATTGAGAAGAAAGGCTGGTAGGCTCCTTGTTATAAACCCTACAACTCTTTCAAAGCTCAGGCTGTCACCCTACACCAGGTGGAGAGCTCCCTGCTTCAAGCCAGTCTGCTGGCCACACTCCCCACCAGAAGCCCTCCTGTCTCTGGGCTCCAGGCTTCCTGCTATAATATTTTTTCACCTCTAAAATCTGAGCTGTCAACCTTTGCCATTTTGAGATATTCTATAATGTAGTTTTATGATGTTTGTGATAAAGAAATCAAGTGTTATATTTACTGGTGCACTCTCTCCTGTCTTCAATTTATAAGCTTTATTCCTTTCCATTTCATGTATTACAATATTTTTATAGACAGGAGAAACTAATAACAGAATTCCTTACATTCCAAATATATAGACCCCACCATGACCACACGGACAGACTACAAAACAACAAGGAGTCTGGTGGCACCTTGAAGACTAAGATTTATTTGCGCATAAGCTTTCGTGGGTAAAAACCCCACGTCTTCAGATGCATGGAGTGAAAATTACTAACATGACCACCCCGATACTGGTAGATTAAACACTGTAGCATTACCTGCCAATTAAATTTTCTGTTGTACTGAACAAGCTGTTAAAAATGTCTTACTCATGTGGGCTTATGTACCTCAAACATAAGGGGTTTGGGGGTTTTTTGGTTTTTTTTTTAAAGCAATTATGATCCCTCTAAAGCAGAGTGAATAAAAATCAATGAGTTTAAAAAAAATTTTAAAAAACTTATTTAAATCAGATTTTTTTTTTTATAAAATGCTGTTTGAGGAAAAAGCAATTTAAAGATAGTTTTAATTAAGGTACATTTTATCTCATCGTGGAATAGGGATTATAAATTCTAATTCTATGGTATGAGACAACAGAGTCATGTAACGTTCAAGGAAAGTTTTGTAAATGAGTTCTAATAGTTCATGGATTAGGGACCCAATTTTACAGGGTTCCGGGAGCTTCTGTATAGATTATTTAGGTTAATCTTTCTATCTACCCAATGGGGCTCTGTCTAGAAGATACCATCAGAGGGGCTTAGTTTTGCCATTCTCAAACTGTCAATTTGTGTCTCCAGAGATAAACATGCTTGTTAACAGCAAAAATGGTTTTAAAATAAAATAAATAATATACAGAGGTGAGAAATAATAGACCTCAACCCTATTGTCCCTCTGCAAATGTGTGTACACAGAGTTAATCCCTTACCTCTCTCTAAAAGGGCAAAGTTTCAAAAAGTTCAATGAATAGAAGATTGTTGGGAGCGGAATAGATCTGGACCAGGAGAAGAAATCTGGAGATAAATGTGAAAAGGGAGGGACAGGCAGGAGAAACAAAAGTGAAACTGTTTGAGCAGCATATTCCAGAAGTCTTGAGGTCTTTCTGAGTGTAGCCTTCATTGATTTGAGATCGACAATACCATTCTCTCACTGGAAGGGAAAACTTATAATGGCAGCAGGCCATAAGAGAGACCCAGTTTGGGAATACTTTAATGACGTTCCTCTACCTGTGGGTAAGACAGGCATGCGTGCAAAATGCAAAACAGTGCAACAAAGAAATGCAAGCCCTAGTTGCCTGAACGAAACAACATCATGAAAAGTGTTCCTTCTCAGAAGGAAGCTGCGTTGAAGATGAAGAAAGGAACATGTCTGAACATGCAAGATCTTCAAGTTGGTAAACTTTTATATTTCATACTTCTTTATTGAGGACTGCCTGTCTTCCTTCTGGACTATTCTTGAATTCTCATGTTTGAGCAAAAAAGTATAGCTGTTACTCTACGGGTACTATCATTTTAGATGCAGTTGTGATAAAAAAAACAAATAGCTTAAATAGGCAGATCTTCCTTTTACAATTTTACCCTTAAAGTAGTACTGAGTGTCAGTGAATGCAATGAGTAATACTGAATGAGTAGTATTGTAATAATAATTAAATAGCTGCATTGACTTATTTTGTTTAGGAGAATCCATCCTCAACATGCAGGATTCTGAAGACTATCCACCTTCAAGATCACCATCATTTTCTATAGTTTCAAAGTTATCTGTCAATGATAGTGTTTCAGTCACATAATGTATGTCACATAGCCACAGTATATCACCTGTGGCAAAAAGAAAAAATCTCCATCATTGTTATAAAGGGAAGGGTAAACACCTTTAAATTCCTCCTGGCCAGAGGAAAAACCCTTTCACCTGTAAAGGGTTAAGAAGCTAAGATAACCTCGCTGGCACCTGACCAAAATGACCAATGAGGAGACAAGATACTTTCAAAGTTGGAGGGGCGGGGGGGAGGTTGGGGGGAAGGTAGAGAAGACAAAAGGGTCCTCTCTGTCTGTGTGATGTTTTTGCCAGGACCAGAGCAGGAATGAAGGTCAGAACTCCTGTAAAGAGTTAGTAAGCAATCTAGTTAGATATGTGTTAGATTCTGTTTTGTTTAAATGGCTGATAAAGTAAGTTGTGCTGAATGGAATGGATATTCCTGTTTTTGTGTCTTTTTGTAACTTAAGGTTTTGCCTACAGGGATTCTCTATTGTTTTGAATCTGACTACTCTGTAAGGTATTTCCCTTCCTGATTTTACAGAGGTTTTTCTTTTACTTTTTCTTTTAATTAAAATTCTTCTTTTAAGAACCTGATTACTTTTTCATTGTTCTTAAGATCCAAGGGTTTGGGTCTGTGTTCACCTATGCAAATTGGTGAGGATTTTTATCAAGCCTTCCCCAGGAAAGGGGGTGTAGTGCTTGGGAGGATATTTGGGGGTGCAGACACTTCCAAGTGGGCACTTCCCATTATTTTTGTTAGACACTTTGGTGGTGGCAGCATAAGGTCCAAGGACAAAAAGGTAAAACAGTTTGTACCTTGGTGAAATTTTAACCTAAGCTGTTAAAAATAAGCTTAGGGGGTCTTTCATGCAGGTCCCCACATCTGTACCCTAGAGTTCAGAGTGGGGAAGGAACCTTGACAATCATCCAGAAACAACCATAGATAAATTTGTGATAAGAAACAGAAGATTACAAAAAGAGGTAATTGATGAAAAAAATTGCCCCGTTTGTTTATGCAACAAACTCTCCTTTCCGTATGATTGAGAACCCACACTTCATTAGCATGGTTCAGTCACTGAGACCAGGATACAGTCCACCCAAAAGAGCAGATGTTGCAGGCAAATTGCTGGATTAAATGTATGAAAGAGAAATTGAGCAGTGAGCAAAAGGTCAAGAGGGTGAAATTGTTAACCTGAGTCTTGATGGGTGAAGCAATGTCCACAATGATACTGTTGTATGTGCTTGTGTGACAACAGAAGAAGGGAATGTCTTCCATACAGAAACAATTGATACATCAGGAAATGTGCACACTGCAGAATACCTACAAGAAGTAGCAGTAAAAGCTATAACGAACTGTGGAAAAAAAAATTCAAATGCACCTCGCAGCCAAAGACTTCAGTGTTCCAGACATAAAGACTAATGTTGTTGAAATTGCAAAATACTTCCATAACAACCACTTTGCAGCAGCTACTCTGAAAAAAGTGGGAGGAACCAAGCTAACTCTCCCACAAGATGTGCAATGGAATTTAGGAATAGTGGACTGTTTTGAGCACTATCTCAAGAACTGGCCTAATCTGATGACAGTTTCTGAACAAAATCATGAAAGTTAAAGTTCTCAACATTGGGCTTAAGAGAAATGCTGAACATATGCTAAGCACCCTGAAGCCTCTTTCTGTAGCCTTGAACAAAATGCAGGGAAATAGCTGTTCTATTGCTGAGGCTGTTGAAATTTGGAAGGAACTGGGTGATTTTAAGAAGAGAAATATGCAATGACAGAGTTAAATTACAAGCATTAAAATAGCAAATGGGACAAGCACTATCTCCAGTTCATTTTCTTGAAACTATTCTCAATACTCGGTACCAAGGTCAAAGTACCTTAAAGCTGAAGAAGAGGAGTTGGCTATAACATGGACATCCAGCAATCATCCCTCCCTAATGCCAACTATAATAAACTTCAGACCTAAGGGTGAATCATTCAAGAAATATATGTTTGCTCATGTTTTAAAGAAAGTCACACCAGTGAACTGGTGGAAGTCAGTTAAGCACTTGGATTCAGACACTGTTGAAGTGATCATCTCATTTTTAACAGCAGTAGCTTCTTCTGCCGGTGTAGAAAGAATATTTTCTTCCTTTGGATTAATTCATTCCAAATTGAGAAATCGTTTGAAACCTGAAAAGGCAGGAAAGCTTGTTTTTCTTTTCCAGATTATGAACAAACAGGAAAATGAAGGTGAAGACAACTGAATTAGCTGCAGAAGCCAATATTTTAAGTTTCTCATGTTGACCTGGCTGGCATAGTTTATTTAATTTGGGTTTGTTTTTTGGGTTTTTTTTTTTAATTCATTTAACTATCTTAGTTTAAAACTATTTTAACAAAAACAAACCTGATTTTAAAAAACTTGTCTGTTTAACTAAATTCAAAAATTCATATGCTCGTTTTATTAAAATGTTATATGTTTGCTGTTGAAGAAAAAAATCCAGAATACATAACATTGTTCTTTTAGTTAAATAAAACTATTTAAATGTTTATCTGGTGATGCTCTCCTCCTAATACAGCATGGCAAGAAAATCCTCCAAATAATGATTAACGCGTTGAATTGGAGATAGTTCACTTCCCAATGACTTCATAAATACCTGCTTCAATTACCTTTGGTAAATGAAATAACCGAACAATCATTAATTTTCTGATATACCTGTAAATTTAATATGAAAAGTTTTCAAAATAAATCACTTTAAAAATCGATAGTGTCTACCTTCTAAAAATGAAACCTACATCTAACTGTGAGTTGTGAAGAGTATGTATTAAGGTTATAACAACCAACAAGAACGCACTTTTATGTAGAAGTCCAGGATTAAATCAAATCCCCTCTGCTCTGAAGAGAGCAGAAGGAAAGCCTACTTTAAAAAAAGAAAAAAAAAGACTAGAACAGTTCTAATTAAATCATAACCTATAAAAGGAAGTGGAAGATACTTAACTGGAGGTTCTTCAAAATGTGTGGTCCCAACCTGTATTCCACACGCGGGTATGCATGAGTGCCATGCTCCCAACTCTGAAAATTCGTCAAAACAAAGCACTGTCTGTTGGCCCACATGTGCAGTAGTTCTCTCCGTGCTTGCAAACAAAGGTGTAAGAGGCAGTGCAGGTGGATTCCTCTACAGCACCGCCTCTTCCTGTAAATCCAACTGGACCTGAAGCAGAGGGGATGGAGAACAGACAGTGGAATACAGATAGGGACCACACACCACAAAAAACTTCCAGTTACAGTAAGTAACCTTGATTTCTTCTTTGAGAGATGGTCCCTATGTGTATTCCATGGGTGATTGGCAAGCAGCGTTCAGACTGCAGACAGGTGCAAAGAAGCTGGTAGCAAAAATACTACCAGTCCCACTCTTGCAACAGCAGTTGAGGCATCAACTAGGGCATAGTGTGTCACGAACATGTAGATCTAACTCCAGATGGCCACTCTGCAGATGTTTTAGAGTGGAACGTCTGACAGGGATGCCATGAAGGCTGCTGTAACACCTCCAGGAGTAGGAATATTTGCTAACTTGTAGCTTTCTGTGATATATCCTAAGACCACTTAGAAATCCTCTGGGATGATATGGCTTGCCCATGTGACCTCACTGCTATGGCAATGAAGAGCCTCTGAATTTCCTAACAGGTTTGGTTCTTTGCAGGTGGAACACTAGGGGATGCTGGACATCGATAAAGTGATCTCTCTCGACTTCAAAGTAAGTGTGGAGTTTTGAGAAATATACAGGTAAGTGTATTTTGTAATATACGCCGAACACAAAAATTAGGAGAAAAACATGGGGTAAGGTCAAAGAGAAGCCTTTTCTTTGTGAAACAATACATAAGAGTGTGCCATGATGGCCCCGAGCTTGCTGACTCTCCTGGCTGAGGTGATAGCTACTAAGAATGCCACCTTTGTGAACAGGTGAGCCGCGGTACAAATCCCCATGCATTCAAAAGGCGATTAATGAGCTTGGAAACAACAAGGTTAAGGTCCCACTGAGGGGAAGGTCCTGATAAGGCCTTTCATGAATTGCACTGTAGCTGGGTGAGTAAAGATTAAGTGTCCTTCCACCGGTGGGAGGAAGACACGTAACTCTGCAAGGTGTATTCATAGTGAACAAAGAGAGACCCCAATAGAAGAGAGTCTAAAACCAACGGAATTATTACAGTATCTGAATAATGTTGGTACAGTTGTGCCCTGGCTAAAAAGTCTCCATTTAACTCAATAGGAGGGGCTACTAGACTCTCTTCTACTCTGGTAAGGATCACTTGAACCAGGGCCGAAATAGGGATGATACCAAGTTAGGATGGGTTGCAAGTGCTTTGGAGGATAGGATTAAAATTCAAAAGGATCTGAACCAACTGGAGAAATGGTCTGAAGTAAATAGGATGAAATTCAATAAGGACAAATGCAAAGAACTCCACGTAGGAAGGAACAATCAGTTGCACACATACAAACTGAGAAATGACTGCCTAGGAAGGAGTACTGCGGAAAGGGATCTGGGAGATCATAGTGGATCTCAAGCTAAATATGAGTAAACAGTGTAATGCTCTTGCAAAAAAAGCAAACATCATTCTGGGATGTATTAGCAGGAGTATTGTAAGCAAGACATGAGAAGTCACTCTTCTGCTCTACTCCGCACTGATTAGGCCTCAACTGGATTATTGTGTCGAGTTCTGGGTGCCACATTTCAGGAAACTGGAGAAAGTCCAGAGAAGAGCTACAAAAATGATTAAAGGTCTAGAAAACAGGACCTATGAGGGAAGATTGAAAAAAAATTGGGTTTGTTTAGTCTGGAGAACAGAAGACAGAGGGGACATAACAGTTTTCAAGCACTTAAAGGGTTGTTACAAGGAGGAGGGAGAAAAATTATTTTTCTTAACCTCTGAGGATAGGATAAGAAGCAATGGACTTAAATTGCAGCAAGGGCCGTTTAGGTTAGACTTTAGGAAAAACTTCCTGTCAGAGTGGTTAAGCACTGGAATAAATTGCCTAGGGAGGTTGTGGAATCTCCATCATTGGGAATTTTTAAGAGCAGGTTGGACAAACACCTGTCAGGGATGGTGTAGAAAATACTTCGTCCTGCCGTGAGTGGAGGGGACTGGACTAGATGTCCTCTCGAGGTCCTGTCCCCTTCCAGTTCTATGATTCTGTGACCATTCTATTAGATGCCCACTCAAAAGCCAGGCCATAAAATGAAGTTAACCGGGTTAAGATATCTGAGAATGGGTGATTCCTGTGGGTGGGCAAACATTGTTAGAAGTTCTGTGAACCTCAACTGTCTGGCCCAGTGGGGAGCTAGGAGAATGATGTTGGTTCTGTCACAATGTATCTTTTCTATGACCAGTAGCAGTAGGAGAAAAGGAGGAAAGACCTAACAGAGGCCATTGGTCCGAGACATCAGCAGATCAACCACCTTGGGAGTTGCAACCCATGGCTCCCCTGGATCTATATAAGGGAGCTTTCTGTTCATTTGGGACATCAAGGGGTCCCTACAGTGGAGTACCCCATCTGTAAATATCTCATTCAGGACTGTGTCGTTAATCTGCCACTTGTAGTCTATCAAGAAGCTTCTGCTTAATTTATCTGCCAGGGAATTCTGAATACTGGAAAGGTATCATGATGCGGTTCTTGACACACCAGTTCCAAAGTCTCACGGTTTCCTGGGACAGGGGACAAACTCTCACTCCTCCCTGTTTGTTTAGATAGTGGTGGTATTGTGAAACATTATCTGAATATGGAGCAAGCGTATAAGCAGAAGGAAGACTTCGCACACAAGGTGGACCATCCTCAGTTCCAATTAATTTATATGTAGTCTGGTGTCTGATGGGGTCCAAAAACCCTGGGCAGTATGACTGTCCAGATGATCATCTCATCCCAGAAGGTGTCACAATGGTGGCCATGAGGGTTGGAGGGCTGAAGGGAACGGTGTTCGACCACTAAGTTTGAGAGGTGACAACTCTGGCAGGAATGACCACCCTGGAGTTGATGTAGTCCTTGCTTGGTCAAAAGGTTGAGTGGAGCTAGTCTGCAGGCACCGTTAGTAGAGTCCCGCAAAAGGAGTCACGTAGGTGAATGCAGCTACGTGACGTAACTTATGCATCATGGTTCACTGTCTGCGAATGGTGTGGGAAACCAGGGTGCTCAGTGCATGAAACCTTTCTAAGTGGACTCTATTTCTATGAGAGCATTCCTCCAATCTTGCCTCTAAAAAGTTTATTGATCTTGTAGGTAACAAAAACAGACTTTGCTCCATTCATACCAACGCCTAGGGCCATTAAAAGTTGCACAAGAACCCTTGTTACCGACTTGACCTGCTGATGAGATCAGCCTACCAGGAGCCAATCATCCAAGTAGGGGAATACCGAATAGCTCTCATGTCTCATCTGGGCTGCTACCACAGAAAAAAAATCTTCATAAATATTGGGTGCTGTAACCAGCCCAAAGGGGAGAATTTAAAACTGTAAGAGTTCCTTGCCTACCATAAAAAGCAGGAACTTCCTTTGTGATGGGTGAATAATGCATCCACGTGAAAATATGTATCTTTCTTGTCAAGAGCCACAAACTTAAGTTTTCCAATTAAGATGCTGAATTGTAGAAGGTCCGGGATGGGTCTCCACCCTCTGCCTTTTGGGGGAAATCGGAAATATAGGGAATAGAATCCTCTCCCTTGGTGATGAGGTGGGACGCAATCTATTGCCCCTTGGTATAAGAGGGATTCGGTTTCCTGTTAAAGAATTTCCTTGAGAGAGTGCTGGGGAGGGAGTTCCTGAAGGGAGTTTGTGAGGTGGAAAGGAGGGAAACTCTACAGAATATTGCTGATGGATAATCTCCAGAATCCAACTGTCCATAGTGATCTTGATCCAGTTGCAGGTGAAGAATGCAAGTGAACCCCCAAAGGCAACAGGGGATGAGGTGGTTGGCAGTAAGGTGGTACTTAGATCTCAACCAAAAGTGGCTCTAGGCTGGTGGTTGAGAGTAAGTAGAGCAATGGGGAACAACCTGCAGCCCGCGGGCCACATGCGGCCCATCTGATCGTGGGCCATGAGACATTTTGCTGACATTGACCGTCAGCAGGCACAGCCACCTGCAGCTCCCAGTGGCCGAAGTTCACCATTCCCGGCCAATGGGAGCTGCAGGAAGCGACAGGCTGCAGGGACATGATGGCCATGCTTCCAAAAAACAAGTCTTCTATGGGAGTTTGCACACCTCTGTGCTTGAATTAAAACATGCATGCACCTATTTTCACGCACTGACAACTTTGTGCATAGATAAAAGGTTTTTGAAACTATACAGTACTGGAAAAGATTTACAGCAGTTTCATCACACACTAGGGAAGCACACGAATATTCATATCCTTTCCTACTGCAGAAAAAAATACTGTCATTGTTAGCACATTCAGGAATAATATAGGACAGTTAAAACTAGTTTGTCGCCATACTTACACACAGTATTCGATTTGCATTAAGTTAGAACTGTAATTGCCAATTCACAGTAGATTCATAATACAGTCAAGGTCATTGAAAGTTTACAGTATTAAATTTGTCATTCTAGATTGGTCATGGTAAATGCTGTATCTAATGGCCAACTCAATTCATAAACTCAAAGTTCAGTCTGCAGGACATAATTTAAACTCCATATCATTCTTTAGACCGTTATGACATTCAGCTGCTAAATATTTTTGGTAGTTTGGTGTAAAGAGCAAATTAGCCACACTTTGAAAGTAATGTAGTACTAATTGCTCTTTCCTACTACACTTATGCTAAACAGAGTGGTGCTACAGTTTAACAGTTTGCAGGACTACATATACAATAAATCTTTCATGACTAACTCGCAGTATTTTCTGAACAATCTGCTGAACAACTTTTAAAACACACCACACTTTAAACATTTTTTATCAATATACTTTATGTATTTACTCTCAAGAAACCAGCATCTCAATTGACACACTTGCTATGAGTCTCATTCAAGATGCAAAGGACTGAATAAACTTTTTGAAACTACTCTCCGCTGAAGGGCAGGGATGGGGACTTCAGCTTATGTTGAAATACACTACGTGCTATAGTAATGCAATCACTATCATGTTATAGGTAAGAAACTTCAAACTGCAGATCTGTGTCTATTTATCTATTGTGCATCAGTAATAAACTGGTAGTTCATCATACCCAGTTACTTCTGGGGAGTGGATGTACATTTCTGTACAGTGAATTAATTCTAATGCAGTCTCTAATTTAATATTTGTCAGCGTTACAAAGAACAAACAGATGTCTCTCTGTTCTAAATTGTGCTAATGGTACAGCACTTAAAACATAAAAATCAGAAAATGCAAAAGGTTTCTATTTTAAAAAAAGCATACACTAAGATGTTTCTTCTTTTAAAGAGCAAACACTTTTCTACACATTTATTTGAAAGATTATTTGAATTACACATTTTTATACTCGTCCTTTCTTGAAGTTGCGTTTTTTAATCAAAGCTCTCTTACTTCTGATATTAAGTTATTGCACTCCCAAATGTCTCCTCTACTGATGTCTAACGTGAACACTACTGAGCCTCAACATACATCAAAACCACACCGCCCACCCCTAAAGTTAGAGGCCTGAAATAGTCTTTTAGATAAGCATTACTTTCAAATTATTAGTATTACACCACATATTTTCAGTTTATAATTTGTTATTTCTCTGACACTACACAAATGGTCCAATACGTAATATGACAACTCACAACAAGAGCAAGACAATCTGATTCATAAAGGTGCAACGAATCAATATTGATAAATAGTAATATGGGAACATAAAGAGGTAGCTTCTGATATTTAAGTTTATTTAAAGGGGCATTAAGGAATTAATGTTTATAGATCATGTAAAAGATGAAAGTTTCACGATAAGGAATTTGAAAGTCATCATCTACAATCAGAGTAACAAACTCTTTCCTTTAACATGAGGTGGCATTGAGGGGAGAAGAGAATGCATGGATGTTATATAGTACTACTCAAGCTCAAACCATGTATAAACGTTACAAGGTCAAGTATTTTTTGTTTCAGAATAGAGTTTGATTTTCTGAAATTGAAAATATTTTGAAAGACAGTAAAATCATTTGTAGTTAATTTCAAGTCACATCACATTTGTCTCTCCCTGGTGTTTGTTTGCATATGGAGTAAAGTAGAGCTGATTGATATATGCTGTCCACTTTCAAAAAAGTTTTCATGAGGAAGGGAGCTTGTGTGAACTAGTTTTTCATCCCACATCACTCTTAATCAGGCGGAGCAGGGACTGGAACATGCTTCCTCCTACATCTCAGGCCAGACCTCACCCCTCAGGTTTGAGCATCAATCCTCCCCCACACCCTTTATTTCTTTCTAAATCAGAAAGCTCAGGTTTCAATCCAAAAACGGACAAGCCAATACAAATCTGTTTTTACAAGATCAAAAAATATTTTCATTCAAATCTTGATTGAAAAACTAATTTTATAATCTCAGAAGTCACCACAAAACAGAATGGTTGTCCTCTGGACAGCCATCGTAACCAGTACTGATACCATGTATATAAGAAAACTGAATATGAACACAAGGTTTATTACATCCTTACAATAATTATTTTACACTTTAAAATTCATGCTCTCAATTAATCGCAGTTAACGCCCATGACTAACTCAAAAAATTAATCACAATTAAATCGCATTTATAACAATAGAACACCAATTGAAATGTATTAACGTTTTCGGATGTTTTTCTACATTTTCAGTATTGATTTCAATTACAACACAGAATACAAAGTTCACAGTGCTCACTTTATACAATTTTTTATATATGCACTGTAAAAATGATAAACAGAAGAAATAGTATTTTTCAATTCACCTCATAAGTACTGTAGTGCAATCTCTATCATGAGTGTAATTTACAAAAGCAGATTTTTTTTGGTTACATAACTGCACTCAAAAAAAAAAACATGTAACACTTCGAAGCCTACAAGTCCATTCAGTCCTACTTCTTATTCTGCCAATTGCTAAGACAAACAACTATGTTTTTGGGAAATACTGCTGCCTGCTTCTTATTTACGTTACCTGAATGCGAGAACAGGCATTCGCATGGCACTTATGTACCCGGCGTTGCCAGGTATTTACATACCAGATATGCTGAACATTCATAGGCCCCTTCCATGCATCAGCAGAGGACATGCTTCCATGCTGATGACGCTTAGTAAAAAAATAATGCGTCAATTAAATTTTTGACTGTACTCTTCGGGGGGGGGGGGGAATTGCTCCGTTTTACCCGCATTCTGCATATATTTCGTGTTACAGCAGTCTCGGATGATGACCCAGCACATGTTCATTTTAAGAACGCTTTCACAGCAGATTTGATAAAATGCAAAGATGGTAATGATGTGAGATTACAGCACTCCACCCAAGGTTTAAGAATCTGAAGTGCCTTCCAAAATCCAAGAGGTACAAGGTGTGGCGCATACTTTTAGAAGTCTTAAAAGACCAACACTCTGATGCGGAAACTACAGAACCCAAACAACCAAAAAAAGAAAATCAACCTTCTGCTGGTGGCATCTGACTCAGATGATGAAAATGAACATACATCAGTCCACACTCCTTTGGATCATTATCAAGAGAACCCATCATCAGCATGGAAGCATGTCCTCTGGAATGGTGGTTGAAGCATAAAGGGACATAAGAATCTTCAGCACATCTGGCAGGTAAATATCTTGTAACGCCAGCTACAACAGTTCCATGAGAATGCCTGTTCTCACTTTAAGGTGACATTGTGAACAAGAAGCAGGCAGCATTATCTCCTGCAAATTGAAAGCAACCTTGTTTGTCTGAGTGATTTGCTGATCAAGTAAAAGAACTGAGTGGACTCGTAGGCTCTAAAGTTTTACATTGTTTTAATTTTTGAATGCAGGGTTTTTTTGTACATAATTCTACATTTGTAAATTCAAGTTTCATTATAAAAGATTGCACTACAGTACTTGTATGAGGTGAACTGAAAAATACTATTTCTTTGGTTTATCAATTTTACAGTGCAAATATGTGTAACAAAAAATTGAGCATTGTACACTTTGTATTCTGTATTGTAATTGAAATTAATATGTTTGAAAATGTAGTAAACATCCAAAAAAATTTAAAATGAATGGTATTCTATTGTTTAACAGCACGACTAATCGCAATTACATTTTTTTTTTTATCACTTGACAGACCTATTTAAAATATATAAAGGAAAATCAAAATATTCAGAAGAGGCAATGCTGACTGTAAAAGAAAATGCAAGAAAACACAAACCATACCTAGCATGTGGAAATCTACATGCACATACGCTTTAGGAAATTTATCCTTTGCATCTCCTTGGGGAATTAAATATCAAACCACCACCATGAAAGAGTGAGTACAGAAACTGTTCCATGTGCGACAACTAGAATACAATGAAGTATAGGGAAAATAATACTACAGTGGTAAGTCACCCCCAAAGGTGTAATACAATTTCAGCAGCAGCTTTCAAAAGAAACCAAGACAATTACAATTTTAGAAATATTTCTAAGTGGATTTAGGTCTATTTCTGCCACATGCATGTAACTCTGAGTGTTAGTGATTTATTGCCATCAATTCTTCTGAAAAGCACTGACCATACACCCACCTGCACTGAGATGACACTGCTGCAAATAACTTGTCCGGATTCATTAGTTTTCTCCCAGTAGATCATATTCTCTCTCATCCACTTCAGACAATAGACATGAATGAGCTAGGGTAGAGGGTATAATTCTTGCTCTAAGAAATGGGTGCTTCCCTGTGTGCTCAAAATAAAATGAAATTGGGATCCTTATAACTGAAATTTTTGTGTGACCAAGTACAGGAAAAAAGGAGGGAGCTACATCAATCTCCAGCCAACAATCTGGGCCTTAAGCATTGTACCAATTTTTTAAAAAGCCTGGCTATTTAGACTGAGCTGCATAACATATAACCAGACTACTATATTTGAAAACTGCTTATACAGAACATAAGAATGACCATAATTGGTCAGACCAAAGATTCATTCAGCCTAGTATCCTGTCTGCCAACACTGGCCAATGCCAGGTGTCCCAGAGGGAGTGAACCTAACAGGTAATGATCAAGTGATCTCTCTCCTGCCCATCCATCTCCACCCTCTGATAGAGGCATTCCTTACCCATCCTGGCTAATAGCTATTAATGGACTTAACCTCCATGAATTTATACAGTTCTCTTTTAAACCCTGTTATAGTCCTTGCCTTCACAACCTCCTCAGGCAAGGAGTTCCACAGGTTGACTGTGCGCTGAGTGAAGAACTTTCTTTTATTGGTTTTAAACCTGCTGCCCATTAATTTCATTTGGTGGCCCCTAGTTCTTATATTATGGGAACAGGTAAATACATTTTCCTTATTCTTTATCCCTTTTTTTAATGATTCCTAACATCCCGTTTGCTTTTTTGACTGCCGCTGCACACTGTGTGGACGACTTCAGAGAACTATCCACGATGACTCCAACATCTTTCTCCTGATTAGTTGTACCTCAGTTAGCCCCCATCATATTGTATGTATAGTTGGAGTAATTTTTTCCAATGTGCATTACTTTACATTTATCCACATTAAATTTCATTTGCCATTTTGTGGCCAATCACTTCGTTTTGTGAGATCTTTTTGAAGTTCGGCACAGTCTGCTTTGGTCTTGACTATCTTGAGCAGTTTAGTATCATCTGCAAACTTTGCCATCTCACTCTTTACCCCTTTCTCTAGATCATTTATGAGATAAGTTGAATAGGATTGGTCTTAGGACTGACCCTTGGGAACACCACTAGTTACCCCACTCCATTCTGAAAATTTACCATATATTCCTACCCTTTGTTCCCTGTCTTTTAACCAGTTCTCAATCCATGAAAGGATCATCCCTCTTACCCCATGACAACTTAATTTACATAAGAACCTTTGGTGAGAGACCTTGTCAAAGGCTTACACTATGTCCACTGGATCCCCCTTGTCCATATGTTTGTTGACCCCTTCATAGAACACTAATAGATTAGTAAGACATGATCTCCCGTTACAGAAACTATGCTGACTTTTGCGCAACAATTTATGTTCTTTTGTGTGTCTGATCATTGTATTCTTTACTAACGTTTCAACTAATTTGCCCGATGCTGACGTTAGACTTACCAGTCTAATTGCCAGGATCACCTCTAGAGCCCTTCTTAAATATTCATGTTACATTGGCTATCTTCCAGTCATTGGGTACAGTAGCTGATTTAAAGGACAGGATACAAACCATAGTTAATAGTTCCGCAATTTCACACAGGAGTTCTTTCAGAACTCTTGGGTGAATGCCATCTGGTCCCGCTGACTTGTTACTGTTAAGTTTCTCAATTAATTCCAAAACCTCCTCTAGTGACACTTCAATCTGTGACAATTCCGCAGATTTGTTACCTACAAAAGACAGCTCAGGTCTAACATCCTCAGCCATGAAGACTGAAGCAAAGAATTCATTTAGTTTTTCTGCGATGACTTTATCGTCTTTAAGTGCTCCTTTCATATCTCGATCGTCCAGGGGCCCCACTGGTTGTTTAGCAGGCTTCCGGAATGATTGTGTCCCATTGCTTGTCCTCACTCCACTAAGTACACATTGTGACATCCTTCCCAAGTCCAAGCAAAACTAACTTAACAGCAGGCTGATGTTTCCACAACTGAACTGGATCTTACACTCTGAAGCAGTTTTTAAAAGCATCACAGTTACAGTTGCTTTCCAAATCCTCTGATTATGTAATTGAAAGAGAAGGTCCTTTATGTCCTTTCATATGGAAAGTGAGTCTCTCTCAAGAAGGATGTACAGAAAAAATAATAGAACTGTTGAAGTAGTAACCTATCAAATGGTCAATGTCAGGACATTCAACTAAAGGAGAAACACGTCCACCAATGATTAAACAGTGCGAGCAAAGATGAGAATAATGTTTAAGATTTTCCCTGAAATCCACTATAGTGGATCAGTTTAACAGCACCCATGAAGTTTGGAGAAGTTTTATTGGGGAATACACATACAGATGATGGTGTAGTATCCCTGTAATACTCACGCAACCAGCTGGCTAGAAAGTGGTATAGAAGGTTCTTTACCAGCCGCATGCTTTAAAATGGATGGGTGGCATGCAGCAGGGATGTCCTCTACTACTTGCTAAGAATATGACTCCACTTGCTCTTCTTTATTCCTCTCCACCCCCTCCCCCACATAGAAGGTAACTGTTCAGTGGCAACAATACCAGCTTTAAAAGAACCTCTTCTATATTTTGCCTCCATTTATATTAGCATTTAAAAAAAAAAGCCTGTCTGTGCACTGCAACTATCAATTGTATCTGACTAAAATTACAAGGCTTCTTTCTATTTTAGTACTGATTTGAGGTCATGGAACTACTTTTCAATATGTTCTGGCAAAAACTACACATTTTTATAGTTTTTCATAAGAATTATTGCAAAATGTTTCACAGATTAAAAAAATCATAGTTAAGTAAAAATACATAGCTAAGAGTACACGAATTATTCACCATGAATGTTGGAGGCAGTTTCTGTATTTTTGTATGTTTTGTTTTAAAGATAAATGTAGTTTTCTCCCAATGTGTGTTCTCTGTCCCCTAAGGATAAAAATGATGTAAATCTTTTGGGGTTTCTTTTTTTTCCCCCTTTTCCAATTTTTTAATATTTTCTTGCTCTTAAATGTATTTGAAATTAACAGCGTACAGCTATTGAGAAAAAGCCAAATGTTTACACTAAACTTTAAACATGTTCACTAAAACTGACTAAAAACATCAGTAACAACCAATTAAGTCATCAACACAGTATCTACCAGCTCTAGATACTCCAAATTCACATTAGCATCTGAGCACCTGAACCACGCTACAGTAAACCAAACAAAATTTAAATCTGTTCTGCTTTTTTAAACAGGCCGTCTTTGCTTCAGATATCCGCTTATTCCTCCCCACGCTGGTTTGCCTTCTTCCACTTCTGATTTGTTGTTGGTATTCTAAACGAAGTTAAAATGTGGAACAATTCTTATGGTGACCTTTGTGAGTATTGAGCTGTTATGAGAATATGGCAAATTTAATACTACTTTTTTTTCATTAAGATAGCATAATTCATTTCAATAGAAGCCAAAGCACTTGACAAATGAAACCTCTGGGGACAAATGTGACAGCCAAATAGACATTGCACAACGGCTACTTTAAATGCAAAATCCAAGTAGGTTTGCAATGCCTTTGTAACCTTGATATTTTCATTATCTTATTTAATGGATAAAGCTTAAACCAATATAGGAAATGTGCAGTTGAGACAAACAAAACAATTAAGCAAACTAGAAATTTAAGTCAACTTCTATTTTTAAATATTCCATGGGAATACAATTTTCTTACTAACCCTAAAACCAAGGAGTTCTGCGTGTTCAGAGTTCTCATGAAAAGTTAAGTGAAAATAAACATCAGTCCAACAGGTCTCAGGTATATTTTGTTTCTTTATTTAACTTATTTGCCAAACCTATTGCAACCAACAAATACAAATTTTAGAACCCAAGGATATAAATAAAATTGACTAAAAAGAATACACATTTTTAACAGAACACTTTTTTTGCGTGGGGGGGAGAGGCGAATAACTCCCCTAGGAAACCAATCCTAAATGGAAAGGAGGCTTCAGACTTGGTGTGTTTCTGTCTTTGTATGCTTTTTGAACTATCCATGACATATGCATTTGACACTTTTCCTGTATAAACAGCGTATTGTTACTTTTTGTTTTAAGAAAAAATTACTGTTAATTATCATTACTTTCTCCTCCATTTGTTTCACCACTCCAACTAATTACTAGAGCATTTATACAAGCTGTAATAAGGTGTCTGCTTCCTAATCTGTCTGTCCTTGCTTGCTGGATTGTAACAGGGACGTCAAATGCAGTGTTTGTGCCTTCACAATTACCTCCGTATTGTTGAACTGTGATCAATTAAGCAATAGATACAATGTGATTAGAAAACGAACACGTTTTCTTTATAGAATGTTCTTTCCCTCCATTAGGAAAGATCTTGTGAAAAGTCCATAAAGGGAATTTTTTGTAAAAAAAAAAAAAAGTGTTTCAGAGAATGAGTGGTGGCTCAGGGGTGACTAAATCAAACATCTGAAAAAGTTATTGGTGCTTTTACTTTTTTGTCAGTTTAATGTGGTTCCCAATTTTGGAATCCACTGCTGAGATTTTACCTGAGCAGACACTCACATCAGAATCCTCTTCATAGCATCTCAGCACCTCCCGACATTTTAACACCTACTATGTCACTTACACTCCATTATCTTCACTAATAGTAACAACAAGTTGTATAGGGTTTCATAGCTTCCAACTGCTTCAGAACCATTATCTAATGCTCACAAAGTTCTTGTGATGTAGCGTATTATTCCCATTTTTCTGGGGAACAGACACAGAGGTTAAATAACTTGCCCAAAGTCACACAGCTGTCCTATCTTTGAATTTCTTGCTCCCAAATCCAAGTTAGAAGGTACCTATCTGGCCAAAGAAATGGCATTACAAATTAAATACACAGAAATTAATATAGACATTCTGAGGACAGAGGTGGATTTGGGTTTTGTGGGAGCTCCAGAGCAAGTGCCCCCCCCCACCACCTCTTCCACCTACAGTCCCCTCCCACCTGCGCTCCTGCCAGGGAAATGTAGTCAAGGCGCGGGGGCTTGCCCTACTTTGCCTGCCCAGTGCTCCACTCAGGGTAGGGACAGCAAGTCAAGCACCTGCACCTCAAACCTGCTCCACAGCAGGAGTGGCAGGCAGATAGAGTGGGTCAGGGCATTGGCCGAGGCCACTAGCTCAGTGGCTAATTCACCACTGACTGAGGAGAATTTTTGTCATTTTCCACAGAAATGAGACCACCTAGAGGAGTTTTGCTCCAATTCAAACTGGCCATTGTGGTAGCTGAAGTTCTGCAAACAGAATTATCAGGTGCCCTGTCACTGAAACAGACAAGAACTCCACTGATCTGTTAGGCATCCCTGCTCCTGACAGCAAGATAGTGGAGAGATTGAAAAGCAGTGCGAGGAAAAGCAGATTATGGGATGGAACAAAGGGAATAGTGAAAATCTGACTCCAAGCTCCCACAATTCCATGAGAGGAATGCTGGTATTCCACAACGCCTGCAAAAATGACCGACAAAGCAGCACACAAGATAGCACAGGAGATATTGGAATGCCTACCCACAGTGCCAGTTGTCTTTTGCTAATAAAGCCTCTCACTGAGAAGACATGATGCACCAGGAGAAAAAAAAAAAGCCAAATGTGCACATGCTACAGCAATGTCATTAGCTGTATGCTGGCACAAATGCTACAGTAAAATAGTCTCTTATAGGTGTGGCCTTAGATCTAGGAGGTTGCACAGGAACAAACAAGGCCCAAATTCTGTCCTACAGCCTAGTTAACCTATATCAATATTATTCAAGGTTACTTTCTTCTACAAGTTATTCCTCCTTTGTTGGAGTCAGGCAGCCAATGATGTAAATGACAGATTTTCACCTGTACATGAGCTTGGCAGAAGTTATGGATCTCCAAGTCATAGTGATGAGAATGAGTATTGATAGCAGTATGATTATATACTGATTCTATCAACAACTAGCAAAGATTAGAAGGTACAAAGTGTCAAGAATTGTCTTCTGAACTTGCTGTGAATTATCAGTCAAGGCTAACTTTAATAGCTACACTTCACCCAAAGCAGCTAAATAAAAATATATTTTAGTACATCTCCTGTGGTAATGTTTTAGGTCTATCCTTAATACAATACTTTCTCCACAGACACAAATCACAGTCATACATTTAAAAATGGCCAGAAGGTATTCTAAATGAATACATTTCTTTATATTTTTGTTCCATTATTAGTGTGTCAAATTATATCAAACTTGTACAATATACCAGCTTCACCACGATATTCAGTTTGTCATCACTGGGCTTTTTGTAAGAGTCAATTTCATTTCCTTATGATCAGGTTATGCAACGTGGTACGTAATGGCCTTAAATATAAAAATGCTGCATGTTTATTTGACGGTCATTTCATAACACATGAGCAACCAAGCAAATTATATTTATTTCCAACACTATTTCCATTTTATTAGTATAAAATGACGACAAGGAAGAGAAAATTACTAAATGCACAACAAAATCACAACTTTTATATTTTAAGTTTTCATCTTATTAAATGTTTTGGGTTTTTTGTCATCGCAAGGATGTCACATTTACAGAGAATATTTAGCATACAATAAACTAGATGTCGTTAACCTATTTTCTCAAGTGCTAGTCAACTATCATCTACTTATTTGGATAAAATTATTAATTATTTCCTCAATGAAAGAAATTATGAACGGAGCTCCAGGACAAGTATTGAAGTAGGCTGTATGCAAAAGATACGCAAACTTGGGAAACAATATTTTTATATGAGCTGTTTGGAAATGCTAGGCTACTATATATGCATGAAATTCACAGATAGCTTAATAAAGGCTTATATCATGAATAACTGATACTTCCATAAACAAAACATTGTGAATTAACTTAGGTTCTTGTTCATCCTTTTGTGCATGTAGTGGAGTCAGTAAATTGTTTACTTCCCCATTAATGCAGTCATCTACACTAACATGTTAAAAAGTATACTTGAAATTATATGTTTTGGCACCCAGAAGTTTGCCTTCAGCAGCTTCACACGAAAGCCAACAGAAAAGAAGTCCCTGCCCAAATTAGTTACAATGGTATTACTGCTTCCTCATTATTCTATGAGTTAATAAGCAGACAGAGGATAATTAACCATTTGAAAACCAATTCTGCTAGAGTTATTTCCCACAAAATCCATAAATTCTAAACTCTGCCAATAAAAGTGCTGAATATGAGTTATTGCCACCCACCCTTCACTGAACTAATGTTTTTAAATCACTACATTAGCATAATTCTCTGAATCTCCCCAGTATGTCTAGTATATACGCAACCTTGCAGAAGTGACCTTTTCTACTTCTGACTGCCATAAAGAGTAGAGGACACTGTAATCAGTAAACTATATGGCCATGTCTACACAAATAAGTTGTACTGATTGAATTATACCCAATATAGTTAAAACACTGCAACCCCCTAGTGTGGATGCAGTTATACTTATGTAAGAAGGCTTATGCTGGTGTAACTGCATTCAGACTAGGGGTAGTACTGCTTTTAACGATTTCAGTTTACCAAAAAAATTGTATTCCCACCCAAAACAGTTATACTAGTACAAAAACCAGATGTAGAGCAGGTCTGAGAATGGACCTCCTCCATGCTCAATTCCACTAGAAGAAGAAATCTGGGTAGCAAGCGGGAGCTGGGACATAGGTTGCAGTTATCCTAGCAGCCATGTAAGGCATGTGAAACAGAATGGGCTGCTAGAGCCCAGGTGTATGCAGGAGGGGTGTATTTCACCATAAGACAAATTCTATCATGACAGAGAATGCATTCCAATGGCAGAGAACGCATTCCAATTTAACAATACAACTCAAGAGATACCTGTTGAGACCGACATTGACTTCACTCAAGTAATGAGAAATGGTGCTAAAATTCTCCTAAATAATCCCTATAGCAAAACCTTTAGGTAAGTATTTGCCTCTTCATCCAGGCAATTGTTCTGTCCCTTCCCGAACCCCCCACTTCCGCGCGGACTCCGGGATTAGAGGATGAGCTTCAACATTTCATTAATTATCCTTTGAACACACACTACAGAGAAAATTAAAAGTGAAAAAGAAAGAGTATGAAGTGGGAATGTACAAGTAGAGCACGAACTGTACACAGACATGCCTCTGAATTTCTCCGAGTTTTGCTGACCAGTTTTCATGGAACATCTTTTATTACGTTCAAAGAAAGCTACTTTCAGACTCAAAATGTCCAATCTAATACAAAAGTTTTGTTTTTCATTTCTTTTTGTTTGATTTTACTTCCTCAGTAGCAGAACTGAATAGGTAAATCAGCCTCCCAGAATTAAAATATTATGGCAAGACAGTGCCCTCCAACACAGGAGTTGGGCAAGGAACTCCTTGAAGGCAATGTGATAAATTCAGCCTTGAAATCAAAATTCAACTATTCCAAGGCTAATGCTACCATCAGCACTAGCTTTTCAATAGTAACAGAGAAATTATGGCAAGGCACCCAGTTGCAGAAGGAAATGAATACTTCATCTTCTTCAAGGGTGGTTCAAAAGCAGCGGTCTGCTGTACATCCTGGCCTCCTTAGGGGAATGGACCCTTCTGAGACACAATGCTTCCTCGAGTTTGTGTGCCTCCACGCTAACCTTAACTGGGACACACCTTCAAGGTATGATATAGCCCTTAAATTGTGACATAACTCAAACATCAGATGGGGATTAACCACATATTTTCAACAACAGAGTACAGCTCCACCCTTATGCCAAATTATTTATTTACTGACAACAAGGCTGAGTATCAACCTACAGACACCACCAATGTAAGGCTGGGAAAGGGAAATCATACTTTATGCCAAACAAAAATCTTTTTTTTTTTTTTTAAATCATTTGAGAAGGTGGCTGCTCAGCACTGTCTCATGCTCAGGTGACTCTGTGTATTTAACAAAAACATTATGTGAAGTCACCTGTCACATTTCTTAGTTGCCCACCGTCACTGAAAGTCCATACTATGAACATTTATCCCACTCTCAACCTCCTCCCCAAACTGCAACACACAGAGAGACATCAGCAGAATTATACAAGAATAAAGATTTATCCTGCTCTCCCAGGCCCTTCAACATGCGCCCTGCAAGAGATGCTGGGTGATTTATGTTCTTGTGCCTATGATTACTGGCATGAGTGCTGGCACTGATCTGCCCAAATATATGCTATAAGGAGAAGCCCCTGAAGAAAACCCAGTTTTAATATAAGAATTACTTATTGACTTCAAGAAGTCTGCTTGGTTAGCCTCATTTCATGAACTAGATGTAATCACTACAGATATGTCCATCACTGCTGAATTCAATGAGTTCAACTCAATCAATAAAGGTTTTCCTGTTATTTCCAGTAGGATTTCATCTCCTCCTGATCTCCACAGTTTATCTGACTTTATTGCAAGACTTTGCAGTTTGCAACTTGATGCACACTTTTTCCTGGAACTCGGAAAGTTATATGTTTTCAGAGTTATGTAGAATATGCTACCACCACCATCACCTCTGGTAGAACTTAACTAGAAGAACAGGGAATTTTAAACCCCCAGGGACAAGATTTACAGACCAAAGGCAGAAAAAAAGTCAAGCAGAAGGAGCAATAGTATGACAAAAAAGTTTTACGCTATCAAAAAAACCCACGAAAAATCTTTTGGCTCTTCAGTGACATTTCAAAAATGAATGTCGCCATGACACTTTTAGATCTTGGTTCTGACCTCTAACGCAGTTAAAGGAAGTAAATCAAAGGTTTTTTCAGGTGAGAACTTACTGAAAGCCCCTTATTTAAAATGGCTTTTAAAGGTACTGATTCAAGTAACATAGGAACATGTGTATACAGTTTACATCTTATTCATATTTTTTCAGCCTATATATTATACTGTACCTGATCATAGGAAGTGAAGCATATTGTAGAGGCACTTTTCACAGTACCAGAAGAGACAGTTAACTTTTCCGTAACTGGTGTTCCTCAAGATGTGTTGCTCACGTCTATTCCACAATAGGTGTGCGTGCTCGCCACCTGCACTGGTGCAGGAAGTTTTTCCCCTAGCAGTACCCCTAGGGGGGATCGCTCCCCACGACCCCTGGAGTGGCGCGTGCCTGGCGCGGTATAAGGGGTGCTGCGTGCTCTGCACCGCCTCTATTGCTCCTAGACCTACAAGCCACTCCTTCGTGCGAGGGGTCCACCAAGGGGGACGGGGAGAAAATAAACTGGAGGGTGTAACCCCAGAAGATGGTGTTGAGGACTCATCGGTCCGAGGTTAGCCACAACCATTCCAGGAGGAAAGCACACAACCGGTTGGAGAAAGGAAGCTTTATTGGGGGTGGATCCCTGATGAGGACTGGTGGAGTGCCCCCGAGCGTCACATCAAAAACGCCTTTTCCCCACTTGCTTGCCCTTGGAGGACCCAGGCTGCGGGGCAGGCCAAGACTGCCTCTGAAAACATCTCTTATAGGCCCACTGCTTCTTATCAGTGGCCTCATACTTCGGGAGGGCGGCCTGGGTGGGAGTCTGCTGCGGCTTGAACTTAGGTTTTGCCAGAGCCGAGACATAGAGGCCCAGAGTCTGGATGGTCGTGCGGGAGTCTTTCATGCCATGCAAACTTGTATCTGTTTCCTCTGCAAACAGAGCTTTCCCATCAAATGGGAGATCCTGCATGGAAGACTGTGACTCGCTGGACAGTCCAGAGAGCAGGAGCCATGACGCCCGTCTCATGAACACCGGAGGCCATTGATCGTGCGGCCGTGTCCGCAACATCTGAGGCTGCCTGCAGGGACGCCCAAGTGGCCGCTGCCCCTTCCTCCACTAGCACTTTGAACTCCTTCCTATCGCATTCCTGGAGGGAGTCCTCAAACTTGGGTAGGTAGCCCCACAGATTGAATTTGTACCGGTCCAGGAGAGCCTGATGGTTTGCCACTCGCAACTGGAAGCTTGAAGATCAATAAACTTCCCTTCCGAAAGAGTCCAGTCTCCACGAGTTTTTGTTCTTTGGGGTCGGGGCTGGCTGACCCTGCCATTCCCTGTGGTTGACCGACTCGACCACCAGGGAGTTGTGCGCCGGGTGGGTATACAAGTACTCATGCCCCTTAGCGGGTACATAGTACTTGCGTTCTGCCTTTTTAGAGATGGGGGCCAACGAGGCCAGTGTTTGCCATGGGACATATGATATCTTAGCAACCCCTTAATGGAGAGGCAAGGCCACCCTACCCGGTGCCGATGGGGACAACACATTAAACAAGGATTCTGAGGGCTCCTCCATCTCGTCTGCCTGGAGGTGGGGGCTTGCTGCCACCCTCTTTAAAAGTTCTTGGTAGGCCCTGAAGTCTGCCTGTGGGACAGAGGGGGGTAGGACCACAAGTCACCTCCTCCAGGCAGGGCAAAGAGGCCGGTGCGGTGCTCTGGGTGTCGGCCAGCACTGGAGTGTCCACCACCTGGTCAGACTCTGGGCATGGTGCTGAGGACACACGTCCCACCACCTCCTTTCTTGGGAGTCTGGAGAGGGAGGCCGACTGTGCCTCCGAAGCTCAGGCCACTGAGCTAGCTCCCACCAGGGGCTGCAACAGAGGCCATGGTGCCCACTGGGTCAGCCACAAAACTTGGTGCCACTGCACCTGCTGTGGCACCGGCAGGGCCAGCTGTTCGGATTGGCTGGCCTGGCCCAACAAAGGATGGCTATGAATGGAGACCAGGCTGGCGTAAGATCTGCTGCTGTCTCTGGACTGGGAGGAGAGGCGGTGCCGGGATCTACAACAGCCACGGGACCACAATCTCAGCATGTAGAACCGGTAGTAACAGCTGTTCCAGAATGGCCTCAGCGGGTGGACCCGCGATAGCGAAACGCTGGCAATCGACGCCCAGAGCTGCTATGTCTTGGCGGAGACTTGGAGTGGGAGTCTGAGAGGGAACGGCATAGACGACCGTGCCATGATGGATTGCAGTACTCTCTCAGAGATGAGCACCAATGGCGAAGCCCGCCACAGTCCCACCAATATTCATTCCTTGAGGACGAGCGGTGCCGCGAATCCCGGCTAGACGGAACCCAGCCAGACACTCTGGTTGGCGTCGAGGGCGATCCACCTGGACTCTGCTCTGAGCAGTCGCTGGGCATTGATCGGCATCACGAACGTTCCCTTGACAGAGACCGGTACCAGGCCGAAGGCGACTGCGGAGATCCCAACGGCAGCTTGCCTCTGGAGTGCGGGGCCAACACTGGCAGCGCTACAGGCACCGGCATGGACATAATGTTCTGGGCCACCTGGAGGGCTTCAGATGTGGACGGCATCTGGACATCCAGAGAGGCCTGCTCCGAAAGGGCCAGACTACTCCGCTCAACCTGAATCGGAGGCCTGCGGCCCGGTGGGGATCAAGGACTGCCCGACACGGGCCTAGCCTCTGTCCCAGACCTCCCTCGGTGCCGCTGCAAAGAAGGAGGCTTCCTGGCCCTCTTGGCATGCCCTGTGGGTGGGGAGCGGTGCCGACTGGTTGATGACACCAGAGGGTTGCCACGTACTGACGTTGCGGTGCCCGGTACCGATTCGGAGCAGCATGTAGTAGTCGGCGTCAGTGCTGACTTCACCAGGATGGCCCAAAGTCTAATGTTCCTTTCTCTTTTGGTCCGAGGCTTAAACGACTTGCAAATCTTGCACCTTTCACTGATATGGGTTTCTCCCAAGCAGTGCAAACAGTCTGCATACAGGTCACTTCTTGGCATAAAATGCCTACAAGAGCCGCACGACTTAAACCCTGGGGCGGGGGGCATGCCCCAGCCTGGGCTCACTGACTAAACTAACTAAACAGCTAACTAACTAGACGTACTAATGGTGAATGAACTAACAGTTCTGGGGACGAGCTACAGCAAAGCTAGAGCAGAGCAATTCTGACGCACCTTCACTGGCGGCAAGAAGGAACTGAGGGTGGGGGAAGCGCACAGCTCCCCTTATATCGCGCCAGGCAGGCGCCACTCCGGAGGTCGCGGGGGGCGCTCCCCCCTACAGGTACTATTAGGGGAAAAACTTCCAGCACCAGTGCACACCTATTGTGGAATACACATGAGCAACAACTCGAAGAAGAAGAAGATTATAAATCTGTTTACAGAGGTGCACAGAGGACACAGTGGGCTCTTCTTCACCCAACACCTGGTCAGCACTCATGGGGAGGAGGGTATGGGGAAATATTGCCAAAACAGATTTCTATTGTACAGAAAGAGACCAGAAACCGCACACAGACTTTTTCCTTCTAACTCTGATCTGCAGTCTGTTTCTTTTGTGTATGGTGCAGCCTCCCCAACTCCTGTAGCCCCTGGCTGCACCAAACCTAAAATATAGTCATTATGCCTGGTTGCCTGTGAGCTCCAGTTTACTTCAAAGATTCTTATCCCTTGCGTTCTTGGCCCACAAACTCAGTAGCAGCTGGCACAGGAAACTGAAGATATTTTGGTCTAACTCTTTTTAGGTTGCTCCTACCCAAGTGTTTAAAGACTTGTACACTGTATCACACATACCTATATAATCTTATTCCAAAACTACAGGCTCTAAAACAGGGATTTACAGTTAAACAAAAAAGTTAAGAAAAGATAGATTTGGTCTGCCAGGAAAGTACCATAAAAAAAAAATTTCCAGTCTACACTTTGTTTTTTCATTGAAGATTACAAAATGATTCATTACCTAAAATACCACTCAAGACTTTTATACAACATATCTGAAAAGCTTAAAATAAATAAACAAATAAATAAACCGACAAACACCACTTGCCACACTTTGAAATATGAGCATTGTAGTTTATTTGTTTTGACTAGTAGAACGAATACGAAAATTGCTGTCGGCATAAAGCTTAAATATGTGAGGGAATACTCCTGCACTAGGAAGACACGTTTGAGCTTTCAGGCAAACTTTGATTACTTGATCAATTTATGATGCTTTGAAAACAAGCTGTTGTGGATGTACAGCATATTTCACGTGAGATTTTTTTTTTCCAAATATGGTAAGTAAAAGCTGTGTTGAGCCAGGGCTAATTAAGTTTTGTTGTGAAAGAATGGCTGTGATATTGAAGTGCATATGGGATGAAGCAAATGGCCCCTCACCTCCTTTCACTTCAGGACATTCCACCATCAGCACTAAAGGAGCTCCATTACTGTACATCTTAGAAAGTGTGCACTGGTCACATACCCCCCTTCCTTCAGGGATGTTTAGTGACGGTATAAAAAGATTATGAACAGCCAGGACAAATGTTACAGCTTCAGGGACTCAGCGGGTTATCAGCCTCACTAGGGGTATGGAAAGTCAGCCAATATTCCTCACATAAACATGGACACAAATTCAAAGTCAGCCCAGATGTCAATCCTTTGTGCATTCTCACTCTAAAGCTGTGCACAGAGGAGGAGACATACTGAAGCCACTGGGGCACATCTATTAGCAAATATGCCATATGGTAATATACATAAAACCATTCATAGCTTACTAGTCAGCAGGTTTCATTGCTTGCACCAGTGTCTCCTTTGGCACCAGAGGTAAACAACTTGATTTACCAGTCACCTCTGATGTCAAACGATTTCCCTTCCTTCAACCAAAACAATCGTTTCAGCAATTTGAAAAGCTATGTGCTTTTTAAACAGTAGCAGCAAATCTTCTGGTTTCTAAAGCTTCCATTAAGAAACATTGTTTAGCAGAGTCTGAAACTATAAAGATTACTGCTCTGCTTTTAGACACTTCCCTCTTAACAGTGCTTAACCTAAAGCCTATGCCTTTCAAAAGAAGGCTTACACACTTAACCATTATGATCATTTATCTTTTCACAGTACTTTTAGACTTCAATCTTGGTACTGAAATCCAAGAAATTAACTGATTTTATAACATGTTTCACACAGGGGTCCTACATATGGTAGAGCAATTTATTATATACAATTAACACCATTACATATCTCTGTTATTATAAAGTAAAACATATCTCCTACCTGACTGGATTGCTGGTTAGAGACACTCTGAGAGATTCTAGGCAGTTAAGAAGTTTTTCTTCTGTGATACCAGATCGTAATTCATGGACATATTCTTGTGAAGACAGTGTGCACTCATGCTTGCTATTTTTCAATCCTCCCTGTAAAAGAAAAAAAACAGATGAAATTTGAACATAGCCAGAATCCAAATTACATTAATTAGTCGAATATATTTAAGCAAATACAGATGTGAAATTTCACATCTAGAATGGTCATTCTTTCTATCTGGCAAGAGTACTGCATCCAAACTTCTGACTTACAAGTGGAAACAAGGCTGTATACAGTAACATTCCTTGTATGGCTAGCAAGAAGGCCAGTGCACATAAAAAATTTTCTTCCATCCTCCAGAGAAGAAATTTAAAAAACTTATCACCCAAGTAGCAGCTAATAGTGACGTATAGCACATGATATATTAAGGCTTAAATAAAATTCCCTAAGAGCTAAAATTAATCTGTGACATGATGTTTGAAGAAAATAGTGTACATTATTTTAAGATTTTATCCATGGATTTGAAAGTAACTCATTTTTTAAAAGTAAACAAAATTGAGAAAAAAGATTTACTCAAATTATACAAGGATTGACTATTTAAAAAAATATTTAACATTATGAAACATACAAATAAGAGGTAGATTTTAATGTACAGATTTCCACACATCATATGTAAATATGGGAAAATCCACCTGACATCCTATTTAAGGAAAGGAAACAACTCCCAGGCAGATTAACCTTCGTACATAGTTTGGTATCTGAGGGATATCCCATCAATATTTCATAACTCTACAGCTTTCTGCACCCATCCTGCACTTCATTATCTGTTATAGTAACACAATGAAGCTGGGCGAAGGAAGGAAGGAATGAACACAATTGTCTCAAGACATTATTTCTGGGAAAGAATTGTGGGGACTTTTTCTACAAATGTGGGGAGATGCACAGAGGCGGATTTAAAATGAAACACACAGTGCCCTGGCACAGGGCCCCCGGGCCAGGCAGCCAACACCCTGAGCGGCTCAGGGCAGTGAGCTGGCCACACACACCCGGCCCAGCCCCCTGCCCTCACTCCTGCTCCCTGCCACAACCCCAGCCCTGACTCCTGCACCTCCCCACACCCAGCCCCCCCCACACACACCCTTGCCCTACTCCTGCACCCCCCCATCCCCACCCCTGCCCTAAGCACCAAACGGAAGCTCCTGTGCTCCCCCATCCCCACCTGCACCCCTCGCATCAAACAGAAGCTTCCCCAGGTAAGCACTCCACACCCCAACGCTCTGCCCCAGCTCGGAACCCCCTCCCACACCCTAACTCCTGGCCAGACTCCGCACCCCAAACACCCAGCCCCCACACTCCAACCTTGAGCCCCCTCCCACACCCTAACTCCTGGCCAGACCCCACACCCAGCCCACTCCTGCACCCTAACCTCCTCCCAGACCCCACACCCCAACCCTGAGCCCCCTCCCACATCCTAAGTCCTGCCCAGACCCTGCACCCCAATGTTTTTTTATATAATAATTAAAAAAAAAAGTAAAGTGCTCTTATCCAAAGCACTTTACAATAGTTAGCTAACAGTACAAACAATATTTGGAAAGATCATATAAATGGTCTGCCTCCACCCTTAGCAACTTTCAAGAGGTCTGTGAAAAAAAAGTTAGACTACAAAAACAATTAAGGTACCTCACTTTATTTTCATTTACTTCCTATTAATTGTAATATAGGACGAGGATGAAGGAAAAAAGAATGAAAAACAGGGATGGGGGAGATAAGAGCGAATGTTCTCTTTCTTGGGGCCCCAAAAATGAAGCTGAGCACAGGTCCCCATTAACCCCAAATCCGCCACTGAAGATGCATATCAGTTTCCGTACATTCTTGATTTCATATGAAGTTCAGCAGAGTTGAAGCTTTACGATTGTCTAGTGATCAGATATCAAGAAGCTTGGGTTACAGGAGTTACTAATAGCTTTGGTATTATTACATAAGTAGTAGTAAGAACTGAAATTTGGTTGTCTCCATGCAAACTGCAACTGGAAGCTCTGATGAGTTTTAGCTCACGGGCTCTAGTCCCCATCCTCCATGGAAATTGAGGTAGTATTGGAAGAAATAAATTTGGGGAAGCGTGAAATTTATCAGTTTACTCCTTGGCTTATCTATCCAATTTTATGGGAACTGCATGCAGAAACACAGTTTTCACATTCATTTCAGCTGCTGGTCATTTGCTGAGATTTTCAAGCACAGGTTTCAAGTAACCGTTACAAAAAGCTCCTAAAGTGTTAAGTTAATCAATTAAGTAGATAAATATGTAATAAAGACAGGTTTCAGAGTAACAGCCGTGTTAGTCTATATTCGCAAAAAGAAAAGGAGTACTTGGGGCACCTTAGAGACGAACCAATTTATCTGAGCATAAGCTTTCGATGAAGTGAGCTGTAGCTCACGAAAGCTTATGCTCAAATAAACTGGTTCGTCTCTAAGGTGCCACAAGTACTCCTTTTCTTTTTATGTAATGAAGAGAAGATTTGTCTTTTTACCAGCATTACAGCTTCAAAAGTTGGCATATTAACTTATTTGTGACCTAGACACGCAAAAGTCGAACCATCTCCAACTACTCAAATCCCTGCCTTCATGCCTCTTCATAGTTCTTGGGCCTGCCTCTTCCTGTAGTTCCCTGCCTCATTCCCTAAATATATCTGCAACAAATGCAACTGATTTTACAGAAGAGAGTTGCCTTCACTATACAACTCTGATTTATTGCTTGAGCAAGTTCCATCCTGCTGATGGAACAGGGCAGATATGTCAGACTATCTTAATGCCAAAGAAAGGCAGCACATGCATTACCCAACACACGTGCTTGACTTTACTACATTAACAATTTTAATCTGTTTTAAAATATATATATATATATATATATATATACACACACACACACGAGTCAAAAGCAAGGTAACTAAATGAAAATTTAAGCCACTCAATAGCACATGCCTCTATTCCTCCACCCACAAATACACAAATTATCACCACATGCACCAAAGACCATATACCACAGCCCAATCTCCCCTGCAATCTAATCAGTTATGCATGCACCTATGATTATTTTCCCTTCCAACCCTATTACTTATGGACAATTGGTGTCATACTTGGCTACATTAGGAGATTTTTTTGGGTGGTAAAGAGATGGCTAAAAGCGGTTTTGGATGACTGAGATCTCTAGAGTTTAAGCTCTGGTCTGTGGGGTATGGTAGCTGCGGTTATGGTGAAGTTTGTGCTCATGCTAAAGAAGGTATGTGATGTCACATGACTTGATTTGAATGATTATTTCCCTGCTTTTTTGTCTGGTTTCTTACATGTGCCAAACCTAACTGCAACACCACAAACGTGACTTAGTTAGGGATTGGTCCTGCTTTGAGCAGGGGGTGGACTAGATGACCTCCTGAGGTCTTTCCAACCCTGATATTCTATGATTCTATGTGTTTTTTTGTTTTTGTTTTTTAATTACCATAAGTGAGGATGGGGTTTGAATGAAAGGGAGGATTACAAGTGAAACTGTTTATGACTTCTTCTGTAAGCAGCTATGTGCAACTCCAATTTAAGTTCTCAGTACCAGAACTAAAAAAGGAGAAAAAAAATGTAGCTCCTACTGGAGAAGGTTCTGTATTGCATAAGATTTCATGTACAAGCTCATCAATCAGCTTTGGGTGTGCGACAGAGACTTTCAGCTATAATATTAATAGTTGCAAAACAGGACCCTAAGTAAATATAAAACCCTATCGACTGCATGTTATCTTTCAGAATGCACCTCTGATTTTTATATAAATAGCCTTCAAAAACCATGTTTCAGTCACTGATGTGAAGCAGGGGTATCATGGCCAAATTTTCATCCAGAGCCCAATTTCAACAACTTCCTAATAATAAAATGTTCAGGGGAAGAAAAAACAACACACTAGTTAGAAAATTCAGAGTAAGAACAAATTCCACATTGAACACTTGTTTTTAGAGTAAACCAGCAACTTCTGCTCCATTGTAAATCCATTTTGAATAGAACACTAACATTGGAGATGCTAACAGGGATTATGGAGGCTCCCGGTATTGAAAAACTTTCAATGACTCAGCCAAGCAGTTTTCCATCTATCTGATAAGATACTTATCTGCAGCTATCAACAAGTTCTTTGGGGCTATGCATAGGGGAAAACTGGATTTAAAAATTTAAATGATTTAAGAAGTCTTCTCCCTTTCCCCCCAATTATTCCAGCTTCTCAACTTCAGTCACTTTAAGGATCAACATGTCAAATCAGTGAAAGCTCTTCTGAAAATTTGTATTGTACTGTAAAACCTATCTGTGAACAGTGATTTAAATGTAGCTCTAATTATTTAAGAATTTTATTGCAATATGTGGATTAATGAAATCCCGTTCTGATATAGAACATAGGAAAAAAGTAGAAAATGGATGGATAATACAAATTTTAATTAGCTGCTCTGTATGAGATTAATGAAAGTTACTAGTATACCCTTCTGATCTTTAAAACATAATGCAAAAGCTAGCAATTAGTGTGCGTCACACTGTACCAAAAGTAGAGGAACAAAAAGCTTTATTCCTTAATTTGAAATCGATTAGGAGGGAATTGTTGCATCTTGACTAATCCTCCTTCTCCCCACCCCACCCCACCAACATGTATGCAGTACCAAAATGGTGGGAATGGGGAGGAAAACTGCGGGTCAGCTGATATACTGAGCTCACAGTGCTTGTAGCAGAATTTAGCACAAGTAAAAAGCAGTCTTACACAAACTAACTTTTTAAATCTGAGATGGGGTATCTTCTACACATTTTAATTTAACACCATGGGCCAAACTCATCCTGACTGAAGTTGTCCCTAAGTATTTTTACTCTAGTTTAAGTGGAGACTTATTTACAATTAACTTGAGGATCACTTCACAACCTGCAATCAAAACAATCAATGAAAAATTTACTTCAATAATCAGGGGGTAGCCGTGTTAGTCTGTATCCACAAAAACAAGGAGTCTCATGGCACCTTAAAGACTAACAGCTTTATTTGAGCATAAGCTTTCATGGGTAAAAACCCCGCTTCTTCAGGGTTTTTACCCACAAAAGCTTGTGCTTAAATAAATCTGTTAGTCTTTAAGGTGCCATGAGACTCCTTGTTATTTTTACTTCAATAATGTTTCAGAGATATCCAAATGTGAATTTTAAGGACCACAAACAAGTACTTACATACTTTTTAAATTTTCAGGTGGACAGTTAAATTTCTTACAAGTTAAGAGTCCTTAGATAGCTTATTTCTCAGAATCTTCCTCTACTGGCTGAACACAATCATGTCTTTAAAATACATTTACTCCTGAGGGCGTTCTGCACCAAAAAATTAAATCTGCACTAAAAAATAAAAATTCTGCACACAATATTTTAAAATTCTGCACATTTTATTTGTCGAATCAATGTGAAGATTCCAGCATGGCATTGGGAAGCACAGACCACTGACTGCACAGAGATGGGAGATCACTGTGCAGCTTCTCCCCAGGACATGGACTCAGTGATGAGGTTGCAACCAACCCTGACAGAGCACAAGGACCAGGCCTGCCCCAGAAACACTCTAGGGCCATGCCCCTCCATGCCAAGTGGACCACGTGTGGGCAAGCAGGCTCATCAAGGCACGATCCAAGTGTGGAGGGGCTTAATGTGGGGGGATCCAAGTGTAGATTGAGAAGGTTCTGTGTAGGGTAATCTGGGTGCAAGTGGCTCAGTGTGGGATCCACATGTGGTGGGGATCTGCATGCACAAGGGCTTGTTGGGGGGTTCTGGATGTAACAGGAATAGGACTCTGCAGGGGGGTCCAGGTGAAGGTGGTTGGGGCTCAGCAGGGTGGAGGGTCTGGTGTGGGGGGGATAGAGCTAATCTCAGGGGTGCGGGGGGCTCAGTGGAGGGTCCAGATGCTGGGGGAGTGGGGCTCAGGACAGTGGGGATCCGGGTGTAGGAGGCTCACTGCGGTGGTCCAGGTGCAGGGCGAGTGGGGCTCGTCCGGGGGATTCTGGATACACAGGGGCAGGACAGCTGGAGGAGCAGCTCCCTGTACAGTGACCCCCTCCCCCTGCAGCTGAAGAGCAATGGGTGCAGGGAGCATGTGGGGGGGAAGGGGAGTTGCAGAGCTTCCTACAGCCAGGAGAGACATCTGGGGATAGGTCTGACACAGCCCCAAATGCCATGCAGGGGAAGAGGAAGTTCCATCCAGACCAGCCAGGACTAGCACCTGAGCCCAGCGCAGGGTAGGAGCTCCCTGCTCCACAGTGATTTACCTCTCTGTCAGCTGCCCTGGGCACCCAAAACATACTGCTGAGGAGAGTTGCATGACCACTCATGTAGCTTCCCTTCGCTTCCCCATCAGAAAGTCATTTTTCTGCGGTGAAGCAAAGAAATCTGTGGGAGACAAATTCTACGCATGCACAGTGGTGCAGAATTTCCCCAGGAGTGATACATTATAGCAGAGCAGCAGCTCTCCTATAATTATAGTTGAGAGTCACTCACTCACTCGGAGTCTAATTTCTCTAAAACCCGGAGACTGTCTCAAAATTTGCTCAGATGATCACAGACATGTGGGGTAGGGTTAGTGGTCCAAATTTTGAGTCAATTCAGCAAGCAGTTCAGAAAAATCCACACCCTCCTCCCCCACAAAAAAGTTTACAAAAATCATCTGGTTCTTTTAACTGTTTTTGAGCACACTTGGGCCTCAACCTGTCACTCCAACCCTGCTCCTTTGAGGAAGAATTATTTCAGAAGTTATCAATAGTTACGTTTGGAATTCCAACCTGGCTCAAGCTAAACTAACACTCCAACCAGAGTGAAATGCACATGTGCAGCAACAGTAGGGTTCTGTTGCAAGCAAGAGGGTGTGTAGGCAGTCTGTCACAGTAAATGGGTGACTTAAGTCTTCAGGTGCAATGCTGCAGTGCTCATTTGCTGTTTCTCCAGCCTCTCCCTTAGTCTCTATACATCAGTGCCATTCACACCTGCCCTTCATACTCTTCCCTCCTTCCTCCACTGCCCTTTCCCCCCTACCCTTCTCCCTTCAACATTCCCTTTCCCATCCCTTGTCTTATCCTGATGTTTCGCTTATCCCCTCCTCACTAACTCCAGCCCCCACCCCCAAAAAGATTGTGGAATTTAACATGACATACTACCATCATACTGTTCTTTCTGCTTATGTGTTATACCCCTCTGCCCCACCCTCAGTCGATCCAGTATACTTCGATTATAAAGCTCTGTGTGGATGGGAAGTGCCTAGCACAATGAATATTATTGTAATCACATACTTACAGTTAGCGCTTAAACATTCCTTCAAGCATGACAAGAACATTATTATTTCTGTTCAATAGTAAACTGTGTAATAAAGAAAACTGCTAATGTACACTGAAAATGAGAACAGGAACCAATATTATGCTCTCCACTCCATGCGCTATACACCAAGGATTTGAACAGTGCTCCACAGACATTATGCTACTGAGACATGGAACGATCTTTAATGCTTCCATCAGCGTAAGCCTTATTCAGTTAGACACTGCTTCACTGAGTAGCACCAGAGGTTAGGATTCTCTCAAGATGTGACAGTGCACTATTTGGTATATTTGCATCTGGTAGAGATGCAAAGTAATCAGTGTGTGGTGATGCATATATGAATGGCCAAATCGGACTGCAATTCATGGATAAAAACAGAAGTGGGTGCTGGTGCTGTTACTAGCATACCCGTGCGCGTGCGAGCACGCACACACACACCCCCCCCTATATTGTTAAGCTGGTGGACACCTCCTCCAAACACACTATTTAAATAAACTTCTGCCCTCAGGTAATGCTTTCCAGAAGCATCAACATATTATAGATTTTAATATTTTCGTTAGTTACTGTTGCTTTAAAAATTATATATGGTTTTCTTCAATAGGTGGAAATAAGGATCAAAGATAAATGAATACTAGCATTGGTGGAAATTAGGAAGGTCAATCGCAGTTAACTCACGTGATTTAAAAAATTAATCATGATTAATAACAGTTTTACTTGCCCTGTTAAACAACAGAATACCTATTGACATTTATTAAATATTCTGGATGTTTTTCTACATTTTCAAATGTATTGGTTTCAATTACAACACAGCATACAAAGTAGACCGTGCTCACTTCAGCTCATACAAGTACTGAAATGCAATCTCTTCATCGTGGAAGTGCAACTTACAGACGTACATGTTTTCGTTTTATAACTGCACTAAAAAACAAAACAATGTAAAACTTTAGAGCCTATAAGTCCACTCAGTCCTACTTCTTCTGTAGCCAATCGCTAAGGCAAACAAGTTTATTTACATTTACGGGAGATAATGCTGCCCGCTTCTTGTCACCTAAAAGTGAGAAAAGGTGTTCGCATGGCACTTTTGTAGCCGGCTTTACGTGCCAGATATGCTAAACATTCGTATACCCCTTCATGCTTTAGCCACCATTCCAGAATACTTTGCCATAATACTTTAATACATAAATTTTGCTCTTACCGCAAGTTATAAATGGAGCATGTTTGTGTCCATGTTAATGAGGTATAAATGAGAATAAAAGAAACTGAACAGTATATGAGAAGCATGGCACCCCAAAATTTATGGGATGTGGAAGTACAAATAAGGAAGAGGAGGGTGGAACCTTCCCACAGATAAAGGTGGTGCATGTGGTCATAACATAGGATAAAAAGGGATACCCCATTGGGAAGACCCCAGCAGGCATCACCGCTCTATCAATGACCACCTGTTGAAGATCCACGAGACTCTGATCTCTTTGGGTACATGAGTATGAATACAGCACTGTCTATTGCATGGAATTTCTCAGCATTTGTACTTATTAACCTTAATCATCTGCTTAGTAAAACTTATAATACAAACAAGACGTTTTCCTTGTAACTCTGTTAGTGGTCACTGTCTTTGTTCTCTGTGTGCTCCTAGAGTCTCCAAACCTAAAAGTGTTAATAGCATCTTTCACCCTGTTTATCCTTAAACTGTAGCAACATAGGAGCTGGACTCACTCACTAAGAACACTGTAGTTTAGCACAGAAGCGTCAATTCAACTCATTTAGAGGCTACGGGTGCTAGTGAAGTTAGGAAGACTGGATGGACCACCACTGGCATTTCACATACTGTTTATGTCTGCCTACTGACATTGATTCTAAACGATTCTTGTGTTTCACGAATTATCATCAACTCCTTCACAACTGATCTCTCAATATGAGAAACACTGATTACTTCAACCTTTCTTTTCAAGCTCAGTTTATCAGGTACTACCATCTTTGATGACAGTCTCCATCCCCCACACAATGATTACTTTATCTTACATATTGTCCTTCCTTTACTGAAGGAAAAGATTATGTGCAGTAATCCATAGGGAAAAAAATCCAATTAAACCATGCAATTCTTGACTAAACTGCTGTGATAAATGGGTGGGGGGTAGCTCCCTTTTGTGGACACCCAGCCAGCCGGTTAGCTATAGAATCCCTCTTGGTAGCTGTTCTCCACTTGCTTTACCTGTAAAGGGTTAAAAACTCTGACTACATGCATAGGTAAAGGGAAGTGAGTGGGCAGCTGACCAAAAGAGTCAATGGGAAGGCTAGAACTTTTTAAAATTGGGAAAAAACTTCCCTTTGTTGTTCTGTTGTTGTTCTCCAGAGAGAGAGGAGACGCAGAGCAGGAACAGGGCTGAACTATGCTCTAGGATGCTTTAAGCCAGATATGAAAGAACATCAGATCATACCTAAAGACTACTTATTTGAAACCCCCAAATATGTATGTAGATCAGGGAATGTCAAGGAAGATGTGATTAGGTTTATCTCTTCTTTTTTTCTTATTAGCTCCTCTATGCTAACCCCCAAATCATGGACTCCTCTATGCTAACCCCCAAATCATTTTGTTTTGCTTGTAACCTTTAAGCTGAACCTCAAGAGAGCTTTCTTCATGCTTAATTTTCTTAATTGTTTTTTTAAGATCTAGCAAAAAGCTTAAGTTCCAGATGTATTTTCTATCTTTTCGTTTTTAGCAAAATTTACCTACTTTAAGAACACAATTGGGTTTTTTTGTTCCCTAAGAGGTTTATGTATATGTTGTTTAATTAGCTGGTGGCAACAGCTGATTTCCTTTGTTTTCTTTCTCAACTCTTCCCCAGAGGGGGGCTGAAAGGGCTTGAGAGTACCCCACAGGAAGGAATTGCCAAATGCTCCTTCCTGGGTTCTTAAAAGGGGAAGTGGGGGTGTTTGCACTTGGGTGGTGGCAGCATCTACCCATCCCGAGGTCAGAGAAAAGCTATAACCCTAGAAGTTTAATACCAGCCTGCAGTGGCCAGTATTAACTTTTAGAATCCTTGCAGGCCCCCAACTTCTACACTCAAAGTGCCAGAGTGGGGAATCAGCCTTGACAACTGCAACTTAGAAAAAGTAAATTATATAACAGTAGTGAAAATTGAGTCATTTTAATTTTGTTTGCTTGTTACAAGACAATAAGCAGCTGGACATTTGACTGTAGTTCTATGACCTATTCAGGTAGCTTTGCAACACTAACTGCAGCTAGCAACCTGTAGGACATTTTAGCACGGAAGAATGTTACTGAGCTTAGTAGAATCTATTGAGGTAGAAATTTTAATATCGAGTACATTTGATGAACACTTCTACTTTGCACTCAGATAAAACATATATGTTGCTTCCCTTCAAGGACATTGTTAACTGTTCAGATAACACATTTTTGTTAGAGCAATCTCTCTAAACAACCTAGTTTTGTCTTTCACATGATTTCTTTTTTCATAAATATTAACAGGAGGACGTCAACCATGCTGTACAACATGTGTACATATGAAGAGATTTATATTGCATTAACAATTTTATGTGCTAGGCATTCTAAATTATATATGTCTATATACACAGTATTTTTATACACTTGGAAAGTAGTGAATTATATATACACACACTTTCTGATCGTTGTTTTTATATATATATGCTCATGTTGGTAAATATGGTCTGCACTGTCAGTGAAGTCATCTTACTTTGTTGCGGTTTAAGATTCCTTTTGTATATTTTGTTCACTGGTCTTATGGGACAGCTTCCCTCTGCTGTTCCAATTAGTGAGGCATACTAAAATAATTTTTTGTGATGTACAGTATGTATTTCATGATCAATATAGGTTGCTTCAAAGTAACATCTGAATGGTCTAATTTTTTTTTAACATACCAGAGTTTACCACATAAAACACGTTTTAAAAAGGAGTCACATTTAATACTTCCCACTAGAACAACTCCATATAAGTGAAAAAGAAATATCTGCTTTTCAAAAGAAACAGTTTTAAAAGGTTCAGAAGACAATACTGTAATTAGGAAAATATATGCAAACCTACTCAGAGAAACAAAGAATGGCAAATATGTATTTTCATGGAGGATGCATCTATTGAATACTCGTGGTCTTTGCCCTACAGTTTGATTACTTAGACGCTGAGCTGATGAATTATTTCTTTAGAAGAGAGGCTTTATTGTTCCTTTTAAGGAGCACCTCGTGTTCTTCAATTGGTATCAACCCATAGAACTGCCTGGTCATGTATGAGCCAAGCTCCAACAGGGGCTGAATGCCTCAAACTGCCCATGCACACTGTTTATATACATGGGAGTGGTCCTCAAGCATTTGTGAATATTGCATGGTTCATCAAACAAAGTAAATCCCCACCCCATCACCCAAAAGGAACCATATCACTAACCAAAACCATTTGGTTTTATAGTTGCTCCTTTCTCACTCCAAGAAAGAGTTTTGGTGCTTTTCATTTCAACAGATGAATTGATTATTTGGATAAACCTGTCATTAGGCTGTGGAGGCCTGCATCCAACCTTTCACACAAGATTTCTCAGTGGGTAGGTATGACAGACGTGGCTGGTACCTTTTGCTTATATTAAAGGATCTGCTCCTTGTGACTCGGTTCACCATTTCCAGTCCTATCTGTAGGGTGAGGGTGTCTTCTGCTAAGATAATGGAGGGTCCAGCTACATTTTGAATGACTTTGTAACAAAGCTGGGTACACTGGCTGGTCAAGCACATCTGTTTCAGAAGAAAAGTGGCAAGCTGCGTTATGGCAGCCAACAGCGAAATTTCCTAGTGACACCTTTGAAAGCCTATTAAGCTCTGCTTTAATGCCTTTTTTCTCTTGTTAGTACTAAGAGCACAGATGATTAATTCCTTGCAGGAAAGGTAGAATTTCATTTTTCTTTGTGTAATATTTCAGACAAAGAAACAGCCATACCTAATGACAATACAAGGCACATTTAGTTCTCCATTCCTTATTATTCATACTTTTAGGTGTTTTATCAAGTAAACAACTACAGTGAACTCTACTATTAGTGAAAACAGCAATGATACAGTCAAATTATATATCCTTCTATCTGTGGATCTTCAACTAATTTGACCTAACATGCCTGTGAGTTAGCCAAGCATTATGCCAGTTTTCAAATGGGTCAACTAAGGCACAATACCTTCTCTGTGTTCTTGGCCATCTATGGCCAAACCAAAAACACTAGACAGGTTTCCTTAGCATCAGCCCTGTGGCTTAGCAACAAGACTAAGGCTCCCTCTCTCCAATACATTTTAGTCATTTTCCTTTGCCATCCACATTTGACAAGACACTCCTAAATTGGCATTAAGTGAGTACTCCACTAAGATTACACCACAACGAGGCAGTACTGGGGTACCTGTTAAGAGATCACAAGTGATGTCTGCCTGACAGATATATGCAATATATTTGATGAAATTATTAGATATGAATATTCATTTCTCTCTGCTTATATTAAAAAAAGTTATTTTATAAATGACGAACATTCTAGCTACTTAGTGCTATATAAGTCATTATATTGTTATAATCTGACAAGAGATATAGCAGCATAACATTAGAAAAGGTAATTTGATCATTCTTCAAGATTACTGTCAAACTGTCAGTCAGCAACACTCCTTCCTCAAAGATGGAAACTGATTTGAGTACCACACAAGAAAACACACTGATATCTCATGTAAACAGTCCAGATCAGTAACTGAGTGCTATTATAATCAGGACATGTTATTCCTTAAAAATATAAAATGAAAGAGGGCAATTCATGGCACTTAGCAAGGGTTTAGGTTAGCGTATATTCTACTACCAAGGTAAAGCACCCATTGTGCACTTCATATAAAATCTCTACTTTATTTCTTATTCTGAAATTCATAAATGCTTATAGGGTACAAAATGAGCATCAGATTACTTCTGATATTCTGAAACAGAAGTATTTTAAGAGTCTACAAAGACATTGTTCCACACCTGTTTCCATTGTGCCTTAATGCCACTTCACCTCATTCTGATTTCTGTTTTTTTAGTTAGCACCTTGCAATTTGATTCAGACAACATAAGGTGTGTTTCATATATGTACCTAGGTTATTACTTCTCTGTAAATTTAAGATGAAATAAATCAAGTAACAGTCATTTGTACTAATACACAGGATTGACTATCTGGATGAAGATATTCACCAATTTAGTATTGAGTTTTATCCTCGTGCAGACTGCATATCAAGCACTTCTTAAACAGTCTGTGAAAAGTTTAAGTGGTACAGGGTACCCTGTGCTGGACCTCTGCACTGAAGTCTGTTTTGGCCCCTGGAAGGCTGATATTACTCATACGGTATGACAGGGAGAATCCAGAGCACAGTAGCAACTACAGTATTATTTTAATGCTGGGGTCACAACTACAGCTGAACCTCAGAGTAAGAAACTCCAGGAGTTACGAACTGACCAGTCAACTACACACCTCATTTGGAACCTGAAGTACACAATCAGGCAGCAGCAGAAACCCAAAAAAAAAAGCAAATACAGTACAGTACTCTGTTAAACATAGGCTACTAAAAAACATGAAGGGAAAGCAGCATTTTTCTTCTGCATAGTAAAATTTCAAAGCTTTATTAAGTCAATGTTCAGTTGCAAACTTTTGAAAGAACAGCCGTAACGTTTTGTTTAGAGTTATGAACATTTTAGAGTTACGAACGACCGCTGTTCCTGAGGTGTTTGTAACTCTGAAGTTCTATTGTACTTATCAAAAGAAATAAGCAGCTGTATTCTTTTATTTCTCTTCACAGCTTCCTCTTTTCAGAGCTTGACTTAATACAATGCCCAAATACATTTTAAGGAAACCTTACAAAATTATTTCCCCCCCTGAAAGCTACTTCATAAACAGAACTTAGTAATTATGTCAACAAAAAATTTTTTTCAAGTGGAACATAATGATTTCTCTGATCAGCATGGCATCAGAGAACCAAGCTAGCCCACCTAGATAGTACAATGCCCTTCTAGGTAATCTTTATCACCATTTTGCAACATGACAATCTATAAAAAACAGTCTATACTGATCAGAATAATCATGCTAGTAACAGTGCTAACAATATTGTTGAGACAATCCCCATAAATAATCAGTTTAATCTACAGCAAGGGAGATTTTGGTGATAAATAAAGGAAACTATCTTGTAGTAGATCAAGTACTGGAATAGGTTAGGTTTTGCTGTTGAATCCAGGTCACTAGAGGCTTTTAAGAACAGGTAAGATTAGACAAAAACCTATCAGAGATGGTATGGGTATACCTGGTCCTGCCTCATTGCGGGGGCAATGAGCTAATGACCTCCTGAGTTCCCTTCCAGCCCTGAATTTTTATTGCTCTTTCAAAATACAGTAAAAGCTGTGTTACCTGGCACTTTATCAGCCAGAAAGCTCTATTATCCAGCATTTCTGATATCTCGCAATACAAATCTTCAATCTAACAGAGACTAGTATACTGCCCAGGACGTTATGCCATTGCACATTCTGCACTCTACTTTTATGCAAAAGAGACAGAAGACAAGTAAACAAGCTGATATTAGGGATTTATTCAAAAAGCAATTTCCAGGGTGTGTCATAGGGCCATTACAGATTCATCCCAATCTACAATGATGATTGATGTTGATAACGATGACACCGAGGTACTACAAGATCCTGAAGTGCCTTTTGAACCATCAAAGAAAGATTAAATTATGTTCAGTATAGTTTTAGTGTTAAGTATATTTTTAGTGATCTGGGTGTATGCCATGCAGTGCCCATAGTGATATTAGTGTCATAAGATAACCTACTATATAGAAAACTACCTGTATTCACCTAAGTGCTTCAAGAAAGCAACCACTCTGCAGTGCAGTACTACTACCCGATTGCTGAGTACCTGTATACTATTTTACACTTTATTCATTTTATTGTATTCCAATTCTTTGAAAATTGGTATTCCATTGGTAAGTATAACCCTTAGTTAACCAAAATTTTTGACTACAAGACCCCGCCCCCCTCCGTTACCCTAACATGCCAAACAACAAAGCTTTTATTGTCTTTGTTTTATTTTGAAAAGGCTGTTCTGTTTTTGGGTGAGATTCTTGGTATGTTTGAGGGGGAAATAAGCAAGCCAGCAAAACCTACCCTCATTTCTAAACAAATGATAGCAACGCTACACAACATGATGTTTAGAAGAATATTTGCTGTTATGACACACACACACAATGCCTAATGTGCCATTAAACATGTGACTTCAGAATAATTAATGCTGAATAAGCACTTTATAAAAGGGGATAACAAGTACAAATGGTATATTCTATTCCATAGCATTATGGATGCCTAAATAGAGAGTTTGAAGTCTAGAGCATTACATGTGAATTAGTAAATGTATTCAGCAAATAGATGAGACCACATAGTATGTGTGCCTGTGTGTGTCATTTTGATTTGTGAACATTATTTTGGTTCTGAGAATGTACTGTCAATTTCCTGTTGCCTTTTTGCCTGTATCTGGCACTGAATTCCAAGAGGCGTTATTGCCAAAGGGTGGTCATGCCGCAAGAAAGTAGTTTTTTCTAGTCTGGACTTCAGATGGGTGATAACCAAGCAACGGATCACCTGATGGGCAACCTGGATCGGCAACCTGGATCACCTAAGCGAGACTGAAGCCGAGGGTCAGATGACAGCAGAACTGGAAGTTATTAAAGGACAAGGTCTGCTCTTAGTAAAGCGCACTCTCTCTCTCTCTGTTGGGACCCTGAAAAGGGCTCTTGGAGTGGTCAGTATCCCGGACGGAAGGTTTTGCATGCACAATGTTTATTTTGTTTGTAGGGATCTGTAAGACTCTTATGTTTTCTACACGAGTGAGGCGTGTGCATGTTTAGAAATTCCTGTGTAGAATCTGTGTGTAGTTTGTTTACACTGTTAGGTACTCCCCAAAGAGGGAAACTAAACTGAAGGAGTCACAGCTTCACGGAATCCTTAAGAGCATGCAACAGCTACTGGGGGGGGCTTGGGAGAGCAGACACTAATTTAAGGGCCTATGCAATTGGACTGCGGGGTTCCCACTGCCAAGAGAGGTGTCACATAGGGTCTGTACCTCGAGTGTGTATATAGAGGCCTGTAGTTATCAAGACCGTGCTTGAACTCTATTCAGACCCGAGAAGCAAAGAGCATGTGGGACTCCAAGTGTAGGTTGAGCACAGCAGCCTGTTGAGCATCCACAGGGAGAGTTCCACCATGCCGGATATATGTAATTTGTCTGATTTGCATGACACGTTCAAGTTCAAGCAATGGAAAGATAGTGAGACTTTATGCTTCAAAACACCTACGTGTCAACCATTCAATACTGCAAAAAAATCCACACACCATTTTGTAAGACCACTGATGCTGTATAATGTATTACTTTAAAAGCCAAAGTTCCAGATGCATACAGTACAAGGAAAGGACTATTGTCAAACACGATCATCAAAACATTCACTAGCACTTAAATTGTGGTCATCTTTGTTTGACAAGGTCGTGAAGAGGGTTCCTATTCAAAGTCATGAGTCAACAGCTACAGTAAGTTCTTATTGATTTCCCACTCTTCAGCAAAGAGGAATGATTTCTTGCATATACAGAAATGGCAGGTAGGATTAATTAACCAAGTTTGCTTTTAGGAAAAATAAAACATGAATATCCCATAATTACTGGTAATATGTATAGGAACCTGAAATCAAGGGGCTATACATTTGTAATGTGCGAAGGATAAATATATATGGTACAAGTATATTTTTACTGTAAATTATACCCATTTCACGTGACATGCAAAACTCTGCCAAACCTTCTCTGTATGAGACATGATTACAAACTCCTTTGTCAGGACTTCAGCAAGTCCTGCTTAGCTGTCCCTGTTTGCTATAATCATACTTTCTGGTAAGAAAAATCATAATTTTACGAATTGATTTTAGTGGGTTTTTGTCAACTACTTAAATTAGAATTGACTCTAGTCTAGAACTATATGATTTAAGTTTAAATACTTCAGTTTGAAACTGTTTTTGTAATTGGAAGTGTAATTGCTTCTTAAGCCCTAATGACCTCCTTATCTGCTAGATAAACTTGAACAAAACGTTTGCACAAACTGCATGAAAAATAATACGTCTCCACATAGAATTACTTCAGTGTGTAAGCAGTTTAGGTAACACTGATGTTAAACATTTAAGGTATGTGAACCAAAGTAAATTTATCAAAAGCATTACTTTAATATTCATGGTTTTGCTTTAACCAAAAGAAGACTTTACTAGCATTCTGGGAGCAGATAAACAGTCAGATACAAGATCTAAAAATGAAAATATTTAAGCTCAAAAATACACACACAACTATATTAAAATTAATCTCAAAAAACTAATACAAATAACCAAAATATTGTTTCATATGTAATACTTAGAAGGTATAAAACAAGTTGAAAAATAGAAATAATTTCAATTCCTCAAAGCTGAAATAGACTTAATAATGTTAATCTCAACCAGTAGTGCATATTGACAAATGCACATCTTACCCTTGGAATTGTTGACACTTCTCTGATACTAACACCAAACCCTGGTATTCCACAAGTACAGAATTTATAACAGAGGGAGCTCGAAGTTATTCTTAAAATTAAATTTCTTTCCAGCAAATTGTTTCAAGAGGACATATTTTAGTTATTGCAACAAAAATAACTATTTGACTAACAGCTTTGTTTTAATTATCTAAAAGGTTGTTTTCTAAAAGGCATGAAAACATACTCTTACTCTGCTGACTTTTGACGGAATGGATTTTTTTACTGAGATTTGTTACCTTTGAAATATATTAAATATGACTAGAGTAGCTAGATACAACTATTCTATCGCTCTCTTATCACATACCAAACACCATATACAAGAAAAAAAACAACTCTACTCAACACATTCGGCCACCAAATTGGACTGAAAATCAACCACAATAAGACAGATGATGTGACCTTTAAAATCACCTCAGCATCAGCAGTACTGATAGAGGATTATGTTCTCACCAATGTAGAAACATTCACATACTTGTGCAGCACCATAAGTGAGGACAGTGGAACAAGCCAGGGCATCCAGAACAAAATCAATAAAGCAAGGAACACTTTCAGGAGCTTAAATACAGTTTGAAAATCATCAAAATACAACACCAAAACCAGACTCGAGACTTATCAGAGCTCCGTACTTTCAACACTACTTTATAGTTCAGAATGCTGGAGAATGAGAAATTATGACATGTCTAAACTGTCTTCATTCCATACAACCTGCCTCAGAAAAACCCACCATATCTTTTGGCCCAGAACAATCTCAAACCAAGATCTATTGACACAGTGCAGCCAAGAGGATCCAAACACCATCATTGCCAGGAGCCGCTGGAGATGGATTGATCATGTGTTTCGGATGGAAACTGATTACAGCACCAGAGGAGCAATAAGATGCATAACTGAAGGCAAGCGAAAACGAGGATGCCTGAAAACAACATGGCGAAGAGCTGGGGAAGCCGAACTGAAAAACCTGGGGCACAGCTGGGGAACCATTGAAAGACTTGCCAGAAACATACAGGAGTGGAGGAGCTCCATCACTTCCATAAACACCAGAGGCATAATAGGAACACGATGATGATAATTAATCACCTGCTAATTTCTCATGTAACTTAACTACAACTGTAAAGTAATTATTAAAAACCATGTTACTCTCATTCTACATAATCTATCTTTCTAAAACCACTACCACATTAACTCTGATAGAGATGCAATTGTCTTCAGACCTGTCTTGCCCAATGCATCTCCAATGAATAGTTGTATACTGTGTTACATACAAAATAACGTTAGAAGTTTAAGCTGAAAGATCAAGCACTTGAATGTTTGGAAATACCAGATTTATGGTTGCCCATGCAATCTCAATTCCACTACCAATCCCACCTAGATCTATTCTCTGCAATCACTGAAGCATTGGTCCTATGGAAAACACAGTATGCGATCATGGAACTGAAGACTGTTATATAGTTAGGGCCCTACCAAACTCACAGCCATGAAAAACATGACATGGACCGTGAAATCTGGTCTTTTGTGTCCTTTTACCCCATAACTATACAGATTTCACAGAGGAGACCAGCGTTTCTCAAATTGGGGGTCCTGACCCAAAAGCGAGTTGCAGGGGAGTCACAAGGTTATTTTTTTGGGGGGGTGGGGGTGTCGCAGTATAGCCACCCTTCCTTCTACGCTGCCTTCAGAGCTGGGCGGCTAGAGAGTGGTGGCTGTAGGCGAGACGCTCAGCCCTGAAGGCAGCGTCCTGCCAGCAGCAGCGCAGAAGGAAGGGTGGCTATACTTACTTCTGCACTGCTGATGGTGGCATCTCTGTCTTCAGAGCTGGGCTCCCAGCCAGCAGCCACCACTCTCCAGTCCCCCAGCTCTGAAGGCAGTGCCACCGCCAGCAGCAGCACAGAAGTTAAGGGTAGCAGTACCACAACCTCCCCTATAATAACTTTGCGACCCCCCTACAACTCCTTTTTGGGTCAGGACCCCTACAATTACAACACTGTGATATTTCAAATTTAAATAGCTAAAATCATGAAATTTACCTTTTTTAAAAACCTGTGACCAAGAAATTGACCAAAATGGACCATGAATTTAATAGGGTCGTAGTCAAAACGGATGTGCACAGATGTGGGACAGAACAAAGTTACAGAAGCAATCAGAAAACTGGTATTTCTTCATTTCTGAATGACTGGCTTTGGACCCTAAAAAAATTAAGGTTTTTTTGTTGTTGTTTTCCTTTTTTAAGTAATGACCTATACATTAATTGAAGGGAAAAATGGTAGGAGGCATTGTAATAGTAGCCATTTGGAAGTATTACTGTACTGCAGTTATAGCCAAACAATCCACTCTGTTTAGAATATACTAATTTTAAAGACACTTATGCATACCAACATTGCCAGTTTAGACAATTTTATCCAGTCCAGGAGCAGTGACACTCACAGGTGTAATTTAAAAGAAAATCAGTGGAAACTGAACCCTAAAGCCTCAAAAACCAGAAAAAAATAAAAAGGACCCAATATGTGTGAGGTATGTTTTGTTTTTTAATGTCATGGTCTAAGATAATCGTGACTGTTTGGGGCCTGATATAATACAGGGCTAAATTGCATCAATTCAGGGCCTTAGGGAATCAGGGCTCAGAAAATAAGTGACTCAACTACTCTGAAACAAGCACTTTTATATCAATAGAACCAAATAATGTATATAGAAGTGCACACACAATGGATATATTAAAAGTAAAAAGACAATAAGAGATCAGCACTCCCAGATAGTCAAGTGGATGATATGGACTGACTTTACAACTATTTGGTGATTAAAAAAAAAATTTCCAACTGCTGCCCCAAATAAGAGACTGAAATCAAGACAGCCAAAGCTGTTCTTAAAATTCTACCAAAATCTGATACAAGTGAGACAGATTCTCTACTAGCTATACAGAGTGTAGTACATTCTCAGCAGGGAGCTATCTTCCACTCTCAGCAATGGACCTGTTAATGAGGGTCCACACATATTAATTCTATTGTCTTTTAGGTTCACCTGGCATTCTGAGTGACTTTTGTTTTAATCCATTTTACAAACATGTCTCTAACTTTTAATCTCATCTTAAAAACCCTCAGATAGTCCACAGTGTGAATTATTCATCTTCAGATCAAGAATGAACGCCCTTCTGGAAGATGCTTTTGTCAATCACATGTTAGTGGGCTCCGTACAGGGGTAACTCATCTCAGTGGCCTGACCACAAAAAGTGTGTGTGTGTAACCTTAATTCTGTACAGTGTTCAAGTTTGCATACCAAATTAAGACACACCCACAAAACAGACACCTGCCATTGTCACACTCCAGGAAAGATCAAATATGTACTTTCCTTTGGAAGAACATCTTTATGTTTGAGGAAGACTTGTAGACTGGAAATCATATGGGAATTCAACTTTGTAAAGAGAAAAAGCTTGTTAAGAGGTAAATAAAGGGCTCCAGAGAAGGGCTAGTCCTATTTATAGCACTCCACATCTTTTTTTTTTTCCAAATGCAAAACGTGATGTTTAAAGCACTGCTGTAGTTCAGTGACAACTGGATTACAAAAAAGGAGAAATCATTTTCTCAGACATCTCTCTTTTAACTCTTTTTGGCGCCATTGTCAGTAATATGTCCGTAGCAAAGGCCAAAATTTAGTTTACAACAGCTTTGTTTTGTTTTCATAAAACTAGAGTATATGTTGCTACCACAGATTTAAATTGCAGTATGCAAATACAGTGAGAAGTACTAAAGGAGGATATGAGAGAGGTGGACAGGCTGCTGATTTTTGTAGCAGAAGTTCAGTTCAAAGCATGAGGACAGCAGCGAAACATAAAACTCATTTTAGTACAATAAAAGCACAAGAGAGACTTTTCTCCAATTATTCAGTCATTTTCAAGGAAATAACTATTGCTGGAAATTCCAAAAAGGCTTACAGGTTTTTGAACTGTAAAGTAGTTTAAAATGTTAACATCTCTTCTTAAGCATACGCAGCAAAATTTTATTATCGTGCTACAAAAGCATTCTAGGCCATTTAGCCATCGGTGGTTGCTATGATACTTAAGATGAAAAAAAATTGAAGTATTCTGAGCCCTGATTTTCACAAAATAAAGATCTGCTGAAGTATTAATGAGAACCATTTGTTTTTGCCTCACCTACCTGGCAAACTATGTGAAACTAGGCAGGGACCAAATGTCAATTCAGATCTTAGGAATTAAAGTTCTTAAATGGTATTTTTCATTCACTGTGTGCTAAGCAGCATTTAACAGAGCAATGATTAATAACCATAACAGCTAAAGATTTTATTATTTTCAATAAAATATTCATTTTAGGACTTTTTTGTGATTTTTCTTGTTCTTCCCCTCATCTTTAGTACAATAAAATTTACACACCATATCTAGATTACAATCTCAAGTGCCTTCTTGGGATTTCTGTACTTCGTTTCAATGGTTAGGATAAAAGCAGACTTCCCTCCATATGGCTATCCGACATAGCTTCTGAGTTGTAAACCTGCATCTTAATTAGAATAATTGAATGCCATCTCACCTTGCTGACCATTGTAGTTTTACAGCACATCAATAAGGTAACCTACTTATCTCATAGGATGTTAACATTTAAATGTGGGATAAGACCCTCCTACAAGCAACTATGAACTGGACTATAATTAAACTAAGACACTGAATTCTTACATTATTGAAATAATTTAACACACCTTGAATAAGCTAATGCCACTCCAAATGAACAGATCTGTATTTCAGTTATTAATGGATTAGATATTTCTTAAATCACCTGTTGAATCAGTTGAGTGAATTGCTCATCTATCTCCTACTAAAATAGGAGATAAAGGATTATAAATGTATTCCTTGAGTGCAATCAACCAAAGTAGGCCCTCATAAACCACATATACAACCTCCATAACACAGTTGTGATGAGAATGTTGCCATAAAACCAAGCTTTTTCAATGCACTGGTCTTCTGAATACCTTTTAAAAGCACCTAGGTGACTTGGATGCCTATACCCCATTGAAAGTCAATGGGACTGTTTCCCATAGCCATAGACAAGTGTGAAATAAATTGCGATAGGACATACCACTTTAAAATGTTGCACCAAGTTAGCAATTCTTGTATGATATTAAAGATGTTTATCGATTCTGCTGGATCAGTACCATGTCAAAAATCTATATTTCTAAATAATTATGCGTAAGTATGTAGTAGAGAGAATGATCGCAGATAAAGGTGAAAGAGACTATTCTTTGGTAGGGAACAAAGACTGCAATTTGCCCTTATGAACGGTATACGCTGACCTGGATTACTTTTCAAAGGTTTTTTGTCTGATTTTTGGTGAAGCGAGAATGACAAATATTTTTACAAAATAACTTTTGGTCCTAAGGCATTTTTATTGCCAATGAAACCAGCACATATATATACCCACATTATTGAGACTGTACAATAGGAAAAAATGTGTTCTCTTTTCTAAAATACTTCTATAAATCTTAAAAAATCATTAAAAAGTTACAATTTGAATGTTAAAAGCAAGCAGTTCTATCAAATGCAATACTACATTCAATATTCCCACAACGAAAAAATTGATTTGAAGTGGATTAAATGACATATTGACATGATGATTGCTTCCCCTGCAATACGCTAAACACCGGTGAAAAATTAGGAACTGTCTATGTGTGTCATGGTAAATTTCCTAGAATTATTCCTCTTTTCCACACTTATGTGAAACTGACTGAGCAACAACATCATCACCTAGATTGCATTCGGAAGCTTGATTGATAGAAACATTAAAACTTCAAGTCCCTCCTGAATTTATACGCAGTCAATTAATGAAACCCTTAAAAGTTAGCTGAAGCATATAGAATAACGCCACATTACTTCAGAAACTTCCAGCTTCATCTGAACGTTCATTTCAATAACTGTTTTCCCTGTTAAAGGACCTTAAACTTAGATGATACTGATTCAAATATTTGAATAAGTATGCTCACAGAAACCCAATGAAAAGAAATACCCAAAGAAGATAGCGGGTAGCAACTTAATCTTTATTTAAACAAATAGTTTTTAAATTATTTTGATGATTTTTGTTATTATTAAGGCTATTTCCTCTAAAAATATTAGCCTCCATGTCTAAACTTGAGATTTTTACATGCTAATGCCCTTGCCTGCAGGCACTGCCCCCCGCATCTCCCATTGGCCATGGGGAACCAAGGGAGCTTCTGGGGAGGTACCCACAGGCGAGGGCAGTGCATGGAGCCCTCTGTCCCCCCTTCCCCAGGGCAACAGAGACACGGTGCCGGCCGCTTCTGGGAGCAGCATGGGGCCAGGGGAGGCAAGGAGCCTGTCCTGGCCCTGGCGCATGCCACTGCCACCTTGGAGCCACTCCAGGTAAGCAGCACCAGGCTGGAGCCCACACCCGGAACCCCTCCTGCACCCCACACCCCAACCCCCTGCCTGCACCCCAACCGCCTGCCCTGAGCCCCCTCCCGCACTCCTCTCTGTACCCCTGCCCTGAGCCCCCTCCTGCACTCCTCCCTGTACCCCTTCTGAGCCCCCTCCTGCATTCTGCATCCCAACCCCCTTCCCTGAGCCCCCTCGTACACACCACACCCGTTCTCTGCCCCCACCCCTTGTCCTGAGCCCCTTCCTGCACACCTCCAACCCCAGTGAACCCACCATATCCTAGAAGAACCCCTTACTCAAGGGGAAAAAAAAAGATTAGGGGAAACAATAGTCCCAACAACTATTAAACTAACACACACCAACAAGCCTAACTATACTAAAACTAAATTATGAAGAGAACAGGCTGGCCCTATGTTCCACCTCACTGAAGGCAGTTTGCCCATGCAGCCCTTTATATCCTCAGTATGGGGCACGAGGATTTGGAGAATGCATGTGCAAGCCAAAAACTGTCCACTGAAGGCACAGGGGCATATGCACACTTTACATAGAACACCAATAGGGCAACTACTTAAACAATTATCTATTTTACACATGTATATACATACTATCTGAAGATGACACTCAGTTTAACATAGAATTTTACCTTTAGTGTGTTTGACAAATTTACAATTACAGAACGAGAACACAACATTTGTATATGCAAGCTTAAACTAAATTCTGGACTGTATGCACATAGACAAAAAATTGTCATGTTTATTCAAAATTATTTTCACTACAGTCCTACATTACCATTACACAATACTGTAATACAATAATATACTGTATCAATGATGGACAACCTGTGGCCCACACGCAGCCCAACAGGGTAATCTGCTGGCAGGCTGCGAAACAGTGTTTACATTGACCGTCAACAGGCACAGCCGCTCGCAGCTCCCAGTTGCTGCCGTTTGCCGTTTCCGGCCAATGGGAGCTGCAGAAAGTGGTGAGGACTGCAGGGACGTGCTGGCTGCCATGTCCCATAGCTCCCATTGGCCGGAAAACCGTGGCCACTGGGAGCTGCGGGCAACCATGCCTGTGGACACTCAGTGTAAACACTGTCTCAAGGCCCGCAGGTTGCCCACCACTGACGGGCCGCAGGTTACCCACCACTATAGTATATTATAGCAAAACTTTTCTATAAATGCCTGTCTTCACCACCAAAAAACTTATTCAAGAATGTAGAAACTTTGATATAAAATATCTACTTTTAAACAGATAAGAAATTAATTCCAACTTCATGATCACAATCTTACTAATGCAGGCTTTAATTATTCACAGAGAATACCAATTACCTGGTTAGAATTCTTTTGAAAGAATACAACATCTTAGTAAAGCATATCACGGAACTATCCATTATTTATCACACAACGAAAGATGTCCAATTACCAATTTTTAGTACTATTTTTTTTTAAACTAGTGATGGACGACCTGAACGTCTCAACATCAAACCACAAATCTGTTTTTTCCATGCCAGTAAACAAACAATTTTTTTTTGTGTAATCAATATTTAAATAAAACACTACTGTTAATATGGATAAAATTAACAACGAGAGGGGCGCAGGAACAAAGACTTTTAGAAGTCATCTCATAGCAGAAACTTTTTATTAAAAGAACACTGTTCAGCTCACTTGAATTCTGTTTGCAAAGCTTAACTGTTTGAACAACGAACAGGTCATATATACTCACAACAGAGCCTCAGAAAAACTAAGTAGCAGATATTAAGTGTACTCTATTTGCTACCTCAAGTGTCAAGTATAGCCATCTTAAGTATGTTCCTGAATAAACCTATTAAGCTCAGTGAAGTGTGTTATTCTAAAATAAAGAAATGGTCACTGCTTTTCTTAGGATTGCTTATGGAGGTTTAGTGCTACAGAGTTTACTTTCAATACAACACAAAGTTTTAGTAGCAGACAAAAGCAATATCTACAAAAAAAAGTTACTCAAGACATTAAGGGAAACAAGAACCATTGCCAACTTGTCCACCTGTCTTAATGCTATGAAACAGGAGGAAGCCAAAGAAATTAGAGAGCACCACAATCAAGTTGCAGGCTAGCAAAGAATTTGGAAAAGGTCTAAAAGGGCATTAGACAAACAAGCATGTTGGCAGTTAAACTAGCAATAAGTTAATTAGATCATTGACCTTAATACTATGAGGCATAAATTGCTTACCAGCTGGCATCAGGAATAAGCATCTTCCCATTACATACCACTTTATGTTTTGCCAGATACACTATTTAGGGTGGGGCAATGATCACTTCTCTCTGAAATGTTCAATATTGTATACATCAGAAACAGGATACCTTACACCAGTGGTCCACTCCAACGTAAAACAAATCCTTTTTTATATATTAAAGGATATTGGTACAGCAATTACAGAAAGTAACTGTACGCATGTGTGTATAAAGCTTGCCTTGCTGCTGTGACAACCTATCTGGAGACAGAGGAAGACTCACATATTGTCCATCTGAACCACAGCTGTCTCTCCCAAGCTGGAGCAATCAACATTTTTGCCCTGTACTGACTAATCTTCACCACTTTCTGAATTAACTGAAATGGAATTTTGGAAAAGTAGGCATCAAGCAGGGACTGACAGTCCCTCCCTGCTCTTCAGTAGAATGGGAAACATTTCTTGCTGATTTTCTGTCTCAAAACATGTCTACCTTGGGCTGACCCCAATGGGAAAAGATATTCTGATACTTGAACCTTTAGGGACCACTTGTAAATCTGAGAACGGTCCCCGATGAGACGACCTGCTAGCATACTGCTTTCCCCTGCCAAATGCAGTGCCACCAAATAGATATTATGAAGAATGCACCTATCCCATAACCTGACCGCTTCGGCACAAGATTGGAATGAGCGAGCTCCCCCTTGTTTGTTCATTTAACACAGTTTTATTGTCCGCTGCGATGTGACCACCTTCCCTTGCACATGAGGGATGAATGACACGAGAGCCAAATGAATTGCCCTAAATTGTACCACACTGAATTGAAAGCTCTTTGCTTGCAAAACCCAGTGACCCTGGATTGTGAAGTAAGCTAAATGGACACCCCATCCTTTGTTGAAAGAATCTCACGTTATCATCACCAATGGCGAAGGGGGATTGAGCAGAACTCAGAACATTTTATCAGTTCATCCACCACCTCAGTGAAACCACAATACCCTGAAGCATGGTGACAAACACACGAAGACAGTCCCAGCTGCGTGTGAAAACTTGAGACACCTAATGGTACATTGGACACGTTCTGAGATGAGCAAGGGGGGATTACATAAGCTATAGCTGCCATCAGGCCCAGGAGAACCAGAAAGATGATCACCTCCTGGGTACTGACAGGCTTGAATTTGCAAAAAAAAAAAAAAAATCATTTCTTCTATTTTTTTATACCTGTCATCCAGAAGAAAAGCTCTTCCTGTTTGAGTCCAGTGTAGAACTTAAAAAAAGGGGAATTCTCTCAGATGGGCAGAGATTGACTTCTTGACATTGAGAAGCAGACCCAGAATCAAAGGAGACTAACCATGTTGTACTGCAACAGCACCTCAGGTGTAGCAGCTTTCAGCAGTCAGTCATCCAAATGTGGGTCAACAAAAAGACTGTTTTCTCAGATGTGCTGCTACCAAGGAAAGGAACTTCGAAAAAAGTGCTGTTGACATGCTAAATGGGAGAACCTTGGATTGGAAACGGCACCCCTCCACCATGAACTGCAGGTATTTTTGATGACTGTATTAGATTGCAACATGAATATAAGGGTCCTTTAAATCTATCCTGAAAACTATCCTAAACTAAAGCTATACGAAGAACAAAAGTATAAAATATAACTATAAAACCAACAAGACGCTAAAATGGAGAAAATCGGAGATCCAAACGACCAGAGCAATTCACTTCTGTCTGACAGCAACTCAAGCAATAGAGGGTACTGTGCCCTCTTATATACCTTTGCCCTCAAAATATTCAAAGACACCGAGGTGAGAGGGGGCCACACACACAGGACAGCAGGCATTGCTTGTAGGAGGTTTTACCATTAGGCACCACCAGGGGGTGCAGTACCCCATTATTGGGAATACGCAGAGCCACTTGAAGAACACGTAGCTTTACAAGTATTTAGCACATTTTATACTGGTCACTTAAACCTTATATTTTTTCCCACTTTGTAATGGATCACAGAATTCCTCACATCATTTACAGTGATACTTTTTATACTGCTGTGTCGTCGTACATTGCATATGCATATTTTACATTTCTCACCTCGAAATATTACTTGTGGGAAAATGTATGCAAATTCTTTAAGAGGCACCGGGTTGGGGGGTGGGGGGTAGATGTCCCATTTTCCAAGGGCCAAATCCTGAAGCCCAAACTCAGTACACCACTCCAAAATAAAAGTCAATTAGAATTTTCTGAGCAAGAGAGAGAGGATTTAGTGTACAATAAAGAGAAAGCACAAGGATATGACAGAACAGACTGTTTACTGCTAATAAATAAGGGACATCTAGTAAGTTTTCAGGCTAATTTATGGCAGGTGATATTTTTGGTCCAGAAAATAAATTTTTTCTTCATTACAAACTTTATATTTGACTTGGCAATATGACATATTTGAAACTTCAATCATAACATTTTATACCTTAAATCCTGAAGGTACTAAATGGAGTGTCATTATTTTAAGAATGTTTCACGGATTTAAACAATATTTAGTCATGTTTGAAATACTAAGTGAACGTATACATAGATACATACATGGCAATGCCATCCATGCAATGAACCACATATTATATAGAATTTACTGTCTTAAGGTCAACCAAGAATGGGGTGCCATTGTACTAGGCACAGTAGAAATAATAACCACCATAACCCTGTCCCAAACTGCTGCTCTCTAACTACATTAGACAAAGGGAAAAGGAAAGGAATACAACTTACAAGCAGAATGACCCAAACTATGGTTTACCAACATCATTAGTTGGATAATTCTTTTCAACCCTTTGGGTCAGTTTTTGTTAGAAGTGGATTAGCAGGGGAAGAGGAAGAAAGCAGAGAAGATGGGGCAAAAGGAGAAAAGAGCATGAAGGTCAAGTGACCAGAGAGACAGACCTTAATTTAAACTGAAGAAAGCAGCCTGACTTCAGGTGTCAAATGACTCCTCTGTGTAGGCTGCTTCTGCATTTGTTACTGACAGCTTCAGTTTCTCTGACCCCAACGCTGGTTCCTTCCTGGAATTTCTTCTATATCCAGGTCACATGGCTCAGGAAGATAGAGAGCATTGAATGAGTCAGAAAGAGGTGTTTTTACCCACACAGAGTTCTGGATATCACAAGCTTTGGGGAGAGAGGGGTGGACCACATCTCCTTTCCTCTGGCACTGGAGTACCTGATTAGGCTGCTTCTGATCCACGCTCACTAATCCATTGCCTCTAACTATTTTTAACATGGCATGCCCCTGAACAGCTAAGGAAGCTTTTTCCACAGACAAATGGTCACAAGAATTATCTTCCCTGATGTGAAATTTTATCTGAAAACTACTGTACAGAAGTGCAGAAAAAAAATCATCCTCAGCCAGCAATAAGTTTAAGGTCCTAAATACTGCAAACATGAAGCACTAAAAACAGGAGATTAGAAAGTCAAGATTCAGCCAGGTGACTCAATTAGCATGAACCCAAGTACACAAGATTAAATGAGAAAAAAAATTAAACCCCATTCTAAACAGCTTTTTCACACTAACATGCAATGATTTAAAATTCTCAGCTATCTCTGGGCAATAAGTAAATGTCCTATTTGAAAAATAGATCTCTCCTTTCTAAACAGTACAGTTTTATTTTCTTCTTGATAAACTAATGACAAGCAACCCATCTTCCATAAAGGTACAGAATCAGAAATAAAAAGGTTGGCACCATGCTCCGAAGTTGGACATGCTGAAAGAACTGAAAATTTGATGCTAATATCTGCTCTAAAACTTTTCAAGCATACTTCATGGACCAAGTATTGTTTCATTTATATACCTAGCTATTTGCAAATTATCAGCAGTGTACTATGCACTTCTTCTTAGATTTCTTATAGAAGGCACACTGTTCTCTCTTCACGCCTAACAATTAAATCAAAGAAGAGTGTCCAGTGAGACACTTGAGTATGGCTACACCTTGAGCTCGGGCTGAGGTTTCCATCTTGAAGAGAAACACTCATGCTAGCTGTGACTGAGCTAGTGCACTAAAAATAGAGTGTAGCAACAGCAGTGGGAGAAGTTAGCTACCCCAACTATGCACCCATCCAATACCACAGGCACATACTTGGGGCAACGCCCACTACAGAGGCTATATTCTATTTGTAGTACACAAGCTCAACCAGACCTAGCATTAGTATGTCTCCTCAAGCTGGAAATCACTTCCACCCCTAGCTCCAAGCATAGGCCTACCATTAGCAGTCCCATGGATTTCTCAAAGCTTTCCATACTGCACCACTAAAAACAAAAATACAGCAAAGCTAATGTTCACACAATCTCTTTTTTATGCAGAAGAGTCGTGTTCCCCAGCAGAAACGTTCCCCTTCCATTTTTATACATCTCATGGATCATTTTTTGACATAGTTTTGTTTCCAAGTCTAATTTAAGGTGTCAGTTATATAGCAGAGATCCTGTCCTTTTTATTTACTTTGAAAGCACCAGTGCTAAAGCATCAGAGTAATTAGTCAAGTATGAGGAGAAAGTGGGTAGTTGTTGCAAGTTACCTAACTAGTCAAACATCTGAGTGCAAGTTCATTCCTCCATTCTACCTTCTGTATGTTATTACACCATTCATGTCTTTGGAGCAGGCCCACATATTACAATTAGTGAGGACAGATCATACCAAATCATAGAGACAAATATATTTATTCATTTGTGTAGCTACACTGTTAACATTTGTGTTGGAAAAAAATAATTCAACACTAAAGATTTTACTTGGGGGAAAGAGACCGATAACTCAGGATCCCTTATTTATCCATGTTCTATTTCCAACCGCCAACACTCTACAATTCTTTACTTCGTAGTTATCTCCTCTTCATTAGAGGAGAGCTAGACACCATTAAGTAGTAATCACCACAAACCAAATGGCTGGTATCCCCAGGGGATTTAATGAAGTTGAAAGTAGAGCTGTCCTTCCCCATGCACCCAGGGCTATGCACCCAGCCCCCTTAAAGCCTTCCCAAAGTAACAAGTCAGGATTCAAAGCGAAAACTCAGGATCCAAATTCCAGAAGCACAAAATGGGGCAGCCCAGCACTTCTAATATTTCACCGCACTATGAATCCCATCACCATCAGCTGACAATAAGAAGCTTTTAACACCTATTTCATTGTACTTTATCAGAATTACCATAAACATGTACAAGTTCTTTAAGGCTAAAGCATCAGAATGAGCTGCCAGATTACTCCTATTATACATGTCTCACATCTTTAGTAATGATGAGCATTAACATGAGCTACTTATGCAGCCCCTTAAGCTAATTCTTTTTCCCCTCCGAGATAAAGGAGTTGAGCAATTGAAAATGACTTGAAACAGGAGCTGGAATCCACCAACTGTTGCTTAAAGTAAAGATTTAATAAAGAAATACTTCTGTATGATTCAATGATTGCTTGATACTGCAAGATTCTTTTGTCTGGCCTCGAGTAATGCTCTCTAGAATATCTTATTCTCTACACAACAAAATAACGATATAGAGGTTTTGGCAAAGAAGCCACCCCCCTGTTGAGATGGCATTACAGGAAAATAGCTGTCTAAGCTGTATAATTCAAGGAGACCTTTTAGAATTGAAGTATCTGTTAATCAGTTTTTAAAGCTATGGTTTTCAAATCCAGAATAATATGCAAAACGTTCCTCAACCAAAGGGAATGACTAATCTTCTGAACAGCTTTGATAAGTTACAAGAAATAAGTTTATCACAGAAGACTGGTTATGATTAATATGCAGCTCCTAAAGCTCCTTAGCTTTGTACAGTCTCTAACTGAGACTAATAAAGATAGGTTAGGCATTTTTCATATTCCCATTTCACCCATGACTTATATCTAATAGGATTTAGTATGCATTGGGTATTGTGTCAGGGACTGCACCCCCTGCTATAAATCCTTTTTTGTACTTTTAAGAGAAATTATGAAATTTCTACTTTTGTTTCATTTTAACTCTCGTTATCAGCCATACTTACTACTTCTAACAAGATACAACTCGTCAAAATGAAATTATTCTATTTTATTTAAATAAATAGCTTCACTTGACCTAGACATTTTGCAGTACTGATGCAAAATATAGTAGCGCAAAAACTGCATGTTCATGAGATAGTCTGGATCTCTTTCACACTCCCTCAGTCAGCAGAGCACAAGCATGGAGCATTAGCTTTCTGCTAATGAATTTCCAGGATAAAGTCAACATGGAGAAATAATATGCCATGCTTATATGCCCACACTTCCAGCCAGCCAATCAGTTATGCCTATAGCAACTGATGTAGGTATGAAAATGAAAGATAGGTGTCTAGAAACAAGGCATGTTGATTCTTCAGCATGCCAGCTGTGGAAAGTATGAAAATCAACCTGCTGACAAATAAGCAATGCTCTTACATTGGGGGAAAGGATGAATTCTCTTTCATGCACAATACCACATTTAAAAACAAGAATTGAAATGTTGGAACAGGACTCCTTTAACAAAACACTATGAATCTGTACATTATTACACATATATGCTACTTTTTATATGAAATGTGTACTTTTCTACCCACTTCTTTACACGTCCTTAAAGATAAGCAACTGAAGAATAAAATGGCATCAGAATTATCTTTTGTATTCCCAAAGTCAGAGTAATGATTTAAAAGAAAAAGCATCAGGCTTTAGCACCTCAAATTAGAAGGTCTATAGTAGAGAGGAACATAGAAGGGGCAAAACTAAAAAGCTCCTGCTAGCCTAAAGTAATCTGAAAACCAGTTTTGACCATTAGTTAGGAACATGATGCCTGTAGCAAGATGGCACTACTGTGCTTGGTATGCCAGTTAAGTTTGAGGCTAGCACCCTCTGTGGCAGCTGGTCCAGGCAACATATGACTGGGACATTACCCGTCTGATAAAACTAAAGGGGGGAGCTACTCCAGACATCAAAGACCAGCTGTGCTAATTAGCCAAGCTTCATCAAACAACACTTGGATTTCATGGAAATCTAAGCACTTGTATGTGACCTAGGAGTTGGCTCATGTGGTAGCTCTCAAGTTAAATTGCCATCCCTTCACAGCAGCCAGGACAGGATGCTTCGAGGAGGTATATAAAGTTGCAGCCATTTGGACCTTCAAAACAAAACAAAAAACCCCCTCCTGTCATTGTTCACCATTCACAGCAAAATGGCTGTTTCCTTATATCTAAAGCATCAGGAATACCTACTGTCTGATACTATGTAAAAGCAATTAGTTTACCTATACAAAACTATTACATATGTACATCAGTTTTAAGTTGTGGCTTTTGGTTTGCATCAAATGTTATAATAGGCTGTACAGCTACAATTTTTTGCTTCATTCATTTCCATAATGCCTTTCAGAATGGTTGTTTTCACTGCATATGTCACAGCGAGTGCAGACAACAAAAATACTCCATTACCTTAATTTAAAAACGTTTACCTCCATGAAAAATTCCCCTTTCCCCCATATAGTCATTAACTATTTGGTTGCACTGGGTTTGCTACCAAATGAAATTATCAAGTTCTACGCTTTCGTTATCTAATTGGAATATATATGGCATGATAAAAGGGAGGCAAAGGCAATCCTGGTGTGACTTATTTCTTATCTTGTTCCATTGTTTACTCAAATCCTCCACCTTGAAGATACAATGCTCACAAATAATCACTGAACATTTTAAAAAGAGAAGTGATTTTCTGAATAAAGAGTGGTTTCAGAGTAGCAGCCGTTAAATTTGCCAAATTAATTACATTCAAACCCCTTGTTCTGCAGTCAGTTTTACTTGTTTAGATTTGTGGAGTATGTCCCCAATTCAAGTACTCTACACTCTGGGTGACGTAACAGTTTAACTTAGTTTCATCATCATTCTGACAATTAAACTGCTCGCCCCACACTAAGCTGCACTATTACTAACCACTAAAATTTTTAAAACAAAATGAAAAACTTAAAATTCCTCAAATATCACCCAAATGCTTTAAGTAAAGCTAGACCTCTGCAGCATATCTGGAAGGTTAATCTAGGTGAAACAAGATCCAAAGCCAAAGAGCTTTCAAACTGAACACCCTGTCAACAGCCCCAAACATATTTTACAAGGAAGCTCTGCTTTAGGAGCTTCTGCTCATCTCATCTGAAGTACCATGACACAAACTAAGGTGGACTCTTGGGAAACCATGACCCAAACTATTTAGCATTTCCAGATCATCATCATCATCTTGGAAGCTCGAAAGCTAGCCAGGGCAGCTCAGGTTGTAATCAATACTGTAGCCCTGAATGTAATATTAGAACTTTAAAGAAGTCTCTGAAGTGTTAAGAAACTTCCTAAAAGCATAGTCATCTTAAAAATTAAGTACTTTCCCTGCTATAACAGTCCTACATTACCTATATTATCAGTCCTATATTGCCATTTGATCAGTGGTAATTATGGAAAGAATGGATTTTTATTTTTTATTTTTTTTAAGTGAAGCTAAACAGGGCCTGGGTCTATACATTTATCAGCAATCAAAGGAAGGTCCCGATTCAGCATGAAGTAGGGTTGCCAATCCTCCAGGGTTATCCTGGAGTCTCCATGAATTAAAGATTAATCTTTAACTAAAGATTATGTCCTGTGATGAAACCTCCAGACATACATCCAACCAAAATTGGCAACCCAAGCATGAAGTGATGGTACTCGTGGTTCAGTAGGTGTCTCTTTCCCCCAAGCACACAGTAAGAGTGCCCAAGTAAGATTTTAGAGAGCCAAACTGCTACAATCCCTCATTCATCTAATATATGAAAGCTGCAATCCAAAGCCCCACTTTTCATAATCCATGCAAACTAAGTGTCCTGGCAAGTTTTTAAATTTGTTTTCTGTGTTCTGCTTACCTAAACACATCCTTGCCTTCTCAGCTGGAGAAATGCTCTGATCTGCCACAAATCTGTTATACAAAAAACTGCTGATGCAGAATGGCACAGCTGACATTTCACCCAGTGGTGGGTGCACTACAGTAGTTATAACATGTTTTGATACCTTAAGATGGAATGCTTTAATACTTAGCTAAAAATTTGTTAAGATAATGAGACAGATGTTAGGACAAAAGTTACACTTCACCAGGTTGTGTTAAAATGCGACAGAAAATGTAATATTCAACTTGAAAAAGCTGGGGAGAAATCCATTTGTTAGCTCACCAAAATAAGAAATATATGAATTGTAGACATTCCTTTTTCAGAAGTGGACCTCAGGATTTGCAAAGTAAACGTTTACTGAAAAAAGTCTCTTTAAAGTTAATGAAGCAAGCCTTTAACAAATACGCATTGTTGTTTTAAAACAAATTAGTTCCTGGTTTTTTCCATCCTTAGGAGATGGAGAACTACTTAGTGCTCAGCAGAATTTCCAGTAGTAAAAGCTTGCTTTGTTAAATCAAGGATGGTCAAAAATCGGGCATTGCCCAGGCAGTCAACTAACTCATCAATACGGAGTATGCATCAAATTTGGATCTCTCGTTTAGCCGGCGAAAGTCATTACAAAACCTAGTGGTGCCATCGGGTTTGGGCACCAACACAAATTGGGCTCGACCATTGACTGTGGGACTCTTCTATGACTCCCAGTTCCAACCTCCTTTTTACCTCCACCTTGATGATCTCCCTTTTTGCCAAAGAGACCTGGTAGGACCTTAAAGTTACCTTTGCCCCGGGGTCTGTGACAATATGGGGATATGCTTCGGTGGTCCAACCTGATTTGGTTGAAAACACATCCTGGTATCGGCTGATCATCTCAGTTATCTCCTTATTCTGGTTCAGTGTCAGACCAGGGGATATCCTGAGCTGCTCATGAAGGTTATTTCCCTGGATCAGGGCCTCTTGGACCACTATACATGCCTCTTGCTGGTGCCAAGGTTTCAAGAGGTTAATGTGATAAATCCGTTCTTGTTTTCAGCATCCTGGCTGCCACACCTTGCAGGTTACTTCCCCCACAGGTTCAACCACCTCATAGGGCCCCTTTCATTGGACCAGAAGCTTGTTTTCTGCTGTAGGTACCAACACCATCACCCGATCCCCTGGTTGAAATGGTCGGACTTTTGCCTAGCGATTGTAATGGATTTGTTAGGCCTCCTGCGCCTTTTCCAAATGTTCCCGTACAATAAGGGTGACCCGGGCTATCCGGTCTCGCATCTGAAATACATGTTCTGTTACATTTCTCCCCCCATTGGGTTCCTCTTCCCAGATCTCTTTGGTGATATCTAGTATGCCACGGGGGTGGCACCCACATAATAACTCAAAGGGGGAAAACCCAGTTGAGGCCTGAGGTACCTCCCAGAAGGCGAACATAAGGTAAGGTAGTAGGGTGTCCCAATCCTTCCCATCCTGACTTACCACCTTCCTTATCATAGCCTTGAGGGTTTGGCTAAACCTTTCCACCAGCCCATCGGTCTGCGGAGGATAGACTGAAGTCCTCAGGGTATGTATGTGGAGCAGTGTACAGAGGTCCTTCATTAGCTTCAACATAAATGGGGTCTGTTAATATCTCCTCTGGTAGCCCCACTTGGGCAAAGATCCCCACCAGCTCTTTGGCTATCATTTTAGAGGCTGTGTTCCACAGGGGGACAGCTTCTGGGTAGCGAGTAGCATAGTCCAAAACAACAAGTTTGTATTGGTGGCCCCGCGCAGTCTTCTCCAGGGCTCCCACGAGGTCCATGGTTATTCGCTCGACCTCTATGATGGGAAGGGGTACTAAAGGTGCCCTCAAGTGGGAACGGGGATTGCGCAGCTGACACTCTGGGCAGGATGCACAGTACCTCCATACTTCATGTACTCCAGGCCAGAGGAACCGTTGTAGGACCCATGCCAGGGTCTTCTCTACCCGCAAATGCCCCCCAACAAGATGACTATGGGCAAGACTTAATACAGCGTTCTAGTGTTTTTGAGGTACTAGGATCTGCTGTACCTTCTGTCCCTGTACTGCTGCAACCTAATGTGAGGGATCCTTCTTCATTATGAAGTAGGGTCATTGTCCCTGGGTTTTCCCTTCTACGGGAACCCCATCTACTTCTATCACCTCCTTCCTAATGTTGTCGTACCTTGGGTCTTCAGCCTGGTCCCGTCCAAAATTTCCTCTCCGAGGCTAATCTGCCCAAGTTCTAGGGGGCCAGTCTCTGTTGCCTCTACTGGTTAAGAGGCATTAGGGTGGGGGGTCAGATAGAGTGCTTCTCTCTCCTGGGTGGCCTCCTGTTCAGCTGCTCGGATCCGCCTACCTACGAGAGCGACCCTCTGGCTTTGGGCCAGTATTCGGGTTCCCAAGGCCTTAGCTGTCCTCCTTTCCCTTTTCATCTTTCTACCCTGTCTGGGAGTGGAGAACAAATCTGGGGATATTTCAGAGAAGACTGGGGGTTGACAGTCTACTGTGGATGTCTCACTAATTTCAGGGTTCCCTTCTTTCTCCAATCTTCCTACTGGGAGTAAGTCTCCAAACCCTGGGAAGTCCCTTCCTATGAGCACCGGGTATGGGAGTTTAGGGACTACACCTGCTGCTACCTCAGTAGCTTTCCCCTGGATTTCAATTTTTACTGGGATGGTGGGGTAGTAAACTGTCCCATGGATGCATGTTTTCCCCGTACGTTTAGCCCACAGCAGCTGACTACGCTTCATGAGCTTCCCCGAGATAAGCGTGATAGCACTCCCCGAATCAACCAGTGCTATGGTCTCTACCCCATTTAGTTTCACTGGTCCAGTGTACATATGTGGGGTAGTGAGACCTCCCCAACAAGGTGGATTAGGGAGCATTGGTCTGCCCAGTTCCCCAGGTTACACTGCATAGGCTCCTTGGCATTGTAACACTGTGTAACACTAACCTCTTCCCCCGCAGTGCTCCGACTCTTTGTGGCTTCCGGGGGGCCTTCAGCCCCTCTCTTTTTCCACCTGGACTCTCCTGGTGACCCAGTCACCCGAGCCCTAGGGCTTGGCGCTGCTAGTTTAACCCGGGGTACCTCTTCCTTAACTGGTCGGGTCAGCTCCCTTGCTGTCCTTCGCCTCTCTACCAGTGCAACAACTTCATCATAGGTGGAGGGTTCGTTCTGGCTTAGCTATGCACCAAGATCTGGTGGTAGTCCCCTCATGTATCGATCCATGACCAGAACCTCTAGTATGTTCTCCGGACTCCGGGACTCAGTTCGCAACCACTTTCGTGTGAGATGGATGAGGTCATATAATTGGGACCACAGGGTTTTGTTTTCCTGGTGCCTCCACTCATGATATCACTGGGCCCGCACTGCAGTTGTTCCCCAGATCTGGCCAGGATCTCTGCTTTCAGCTGGAGGTAGTCTGCTGCAGCTTCTTAAGGCAAATCATAGTCAGCCTTCTGGGCCTCCCCACACAGGAATGGGGCAAGGATGCCAGACCACCGATCTTGAGGCCAGGCCTCCCATAGGACTGTCCTCTCAAAGGCCAGGAGATATGCCTCTATGTCATCCTCCCCCATCATTTTCTGCAGGCAGTTGCTGGCCCATACGATCCTCGTCCCATCATGGCCATGGTTCATCTCCGTAACAGCCTTCACTTGATTTACCAGTTCCCGCAACATAGTACAGCCTTGAGCAGCCTGGTCCATCAACAGGCGATTGGTCTCCTACTGCAGCCGCACTGTCTCCTGTTGGGCAGCTGCCTGGACATGGGTAGCCTCCTGCTGGGCAACCATGGCTTGTATCAGTGCCCGCATTACATCTTCCATTGTGGTGAAAAAAAATAAACCCGCTCCCCCACCCTCTTTTTTTTCCTTCCCCAAACACCCTCCTTCTTCCGCCAGGCTGTGCACACCAGATCCCACTGCTCACACCACTTGTGACAAAGTTCCTCCTTTGTACTGGTGGGTCCTACGCTTATTGGCGGATTTGCTTGCCTCAGAGATTCACGGCAGCCCTCAGTTTGGCCACTTTCGTGGCTCAATCTGCCTTTCACTCAGTTAGCCTCATTACTGGCCAGCATGGGAAAAAGGAAGAACAATAATCCCCGCTGTCTCTGCTGATTCACCTAGTGGATTGGGGAACAGGCCAGAGACCTTCCCCTCTGGTGGAACCCAGAGTCCAGTTCAACTCCTCCGGTATCAAGTAGGGAGTTGGAGGGATGGGGGAGAAACTCGGGCCCACCCTCTACTCCGGGTTCCAGCTCAGGGCCCTGTGGTTTGCAGCTGTCTACAGTGGCTCCTGTAAAAGCTGCGTGACAGCTACAACTCCCTGGGCTACTTCCCCATGGCCTCCTCCCAACACCTTCTTTATTCTCACCACAGGACCTTCCTCCTGATGTCTGATACTGCTTGTACTTTTCAGTCTTCCAGTAGTATGCCTTCTCACTCTCAGCTTCTTGAGCCTCTTGCTCCCAGCTCCTCACACGCACACCACAAACTGAAGTGAGCTCCTTTTTTAAACCCAGGTGCCCTGGTTAGCCTGCCTGTCTTAATTGATTCTGTCAGCTTCTTGATTGGCTGCAGGTGTTCTAATCAGCCTGTCTGCCTTAATTTTTTCCAGAAAGTTCCTGATTGTTCTGGAACCTTTCCTGTTACCTTACCCAGGGAAAAGGGACCTACTTAGCCTGGGGCTAATATATCTGCCTTCTATTATGCTCCTGTAGCCATCTGGCCTGACCCTGTCACACCATACAGAAGTCTTGTCAACTTTCAAGAATATTTTTCATCCAACCTTTCAACTCTTAGTGTGGTTACTTATAGCTTTACTATGCAACTTTAAAATTATTCTTAAGTCAGAAAATTGACCGGGGTCATCAAGATCTTTCCAAACTCACCCCCATTGAACTGCATGTGACTTCATCTCAAGGTTTAAAACTGTAAGTCTATGAAGTCTTATTTCCAACTATTTGATATCATCTGAGAACACCCTATCAAATCAATCTGCAGCTAATTACTCAGGTAACAAAAAGGTAAAGAATACCATCTCTTTCAGACATTACTTTTTTAGCAGGTGAACTTCAATTCAATTATGAAAAACAGCAGTTTCAATTAATTTTACTGTATTAATTCTTGATTAAATTTCTGTCTAAAATAATATTTGATCAAAGATCTCATCTGATCTTAACCCATTTAGATTCCTGATAGCAGGACAAGATTTTTGTTTTTTTATTTTTGTTTCTTCAGTTCTGTTTGTTCCAAAAATATTGTTCATTTTTACTGGACTCGCATAAACAATGAGGAAACAAATGAGTTATATATATGTATATAACTGAAAAATAATAAGATAAGTAAAACCTTTGAAAGTTGATTAGCATCCAAACAAAAGTTAAAATACATACTGAATTCTTTTAGGAGATTTTATTTATTCAAGTGATTATCATTTGAAAGCAAAGGGTTGGTTACAGGTATTTTCAAAGCTACTTTTAATCTTCTTAAATTCAAGAACAGTACAATTCAATGTGGCACCATGCTTGGAAGTTGTGTGTTCAGTTGACTGTCAAAATCTTCAGGCTCTGAGTTTTGCTTTTCCCCCCTTTCAATTTATAGCAGGAAATGGGTTTTCCTCCAAATCTGCTTTCCTCCACATCTGCTATGCTATTTTTCCCTTTTTTATTAGTCAAGTTTAACTTTTTGGTCAGGTAAAAGTTGTAGATAAATTTAAGTTTTTTTCATAAGTTTCAATAAATTATTCTTTACATTTTCATCTCCTCACCTGAAACATTAAACTTCTTTATACAGATCATTCCCATCAACTAAAAATCATACTAACTTGGAAGGTTTCAAGAAATATTAGTCCCAAAACCACTTCTTGGTAACTACTGAGATTTAAATTACCTGCAACTAATAATCTCTCTTCAAGAGTTCTACCTCATGGCTTGTACGACGAATTCACCAGCATGACATCTAAGTTTTATATCTGTAAATTCATGACATGAACAGCAATTCTTTAAGAAATTGGTACTCGTGCTTATACAAATACACAAAAAAAGGCAAGCAGCACCTATAGTTCCTCCTGCTTGGCTGTTTTATTGCGGTATTAATAGAAAAAAAAAGAAATATTCTAAAAGAAAGGCTACAATACTCTGCTTTCAGCAACTAAAGTATAAGAAAATACTGCCAAACAAATCAAGACAAGCAGTAAGGTTTACAATGTGCTACCTAATATAAAATTAGTTTATTACAGAACCACAACCTTGTATACTAGTTCCATTATTTTCTCTCGTATCTGACATTGCCTATATTAAAAGAAAATTTACTAACAAACATTTCCTAAAAGCTGAAATCATTCAGTACAGCAAAGCATGATTTCTCTGACAAACTGTGTCCCTTCAAATTTTAACATGACTGTATTGTAATCTTTTCAGAAAAGATTACATATGTATGGATAGGTTCCTATTTCATGAGAGAACAATGGGCTTTTTAACAGATCGAATATCACCCAGGCAGCTCCTGACATTATCACCTGTTGGAGTGTGACCAACATGGGGCAGAAAGAGGTTTTATAAAGTGTTGATAACCAAACTATTTTATACCAAAATTTTGTTTAAAAAGTTTATAGTTTGATATGATAATATGGGGAGCTGTTAGGGAAAAATTAATGGACCAATTATGTGCTCAGCAAAATAGTCAAGCACACAGATATTTAGAAATCTGATTACCATTTCATGAATATCAGAGTACACTCACCTGCTAAAGACTCAGCACACCTGCCCACTGTTTTGATTAATAATATTTGATAGACATGCTGGTTTGTTACATGTGTAATCACAGATGTCACTCAACTTAATAAAGTCACCAAAAAGATGTCATGAGCAGTGAAAAGATGCTCACTCCAACATGGTAACATCCTATTCAAGAGAGACCTGAGGATTGTATTATTTACCAATGTTACTCTAAACAAAAGTGCATTGTTGTAACCTTCAAGAAACAAACAAACAATCAAGAGAAGAGAAATGTGCAATGGTTTGGTTTGAGCGCTTCGGGGGGCGGCTGTCTTTTAGCAATTCTACTCCTCTTTCAAGGCTTGACGTATTTGTTGTACAATCTTCAAAGCTACTTCCTAGAATCCTCGGGATTTTCCTCATTTTATTAGGAATGCTACCAGTTTCCCTTCCTTAAATTATATTCTCTCAGGACTGCCTTTAGATTAATTCACACATAGAAAGAATTTGTTTGTGTTGTCCCCTTTCCCAGTTTCTACAGCAGGGATGGGCAAACTTTTTGAGCCGAGGGTGGAGAAATTGTATGCAAGGCCGGGGCAGGGGGTCAGGGTGCGGGAAGGACTGCGGGGTGTGGGAGGGGGTGTGGTGTGCAGGAACAGGCTCAGGGCAAGGGATTGGGGCAGAGGAAGGAGGCAGGGTGTATGAGGGGGCTCAGGGAAGGGGATTGGGGTGCAGCAGGGGTGCGAGGTGCAGGCAGGGGGCTTAGGGCAGGGGTGCAGCAGGGGTGCAAGGTGCAGGCAGGGGGCTTAGGGCAGGGAGTTGGGGAGCAAGGTCAGGACAGGTCTGGGCTCCAGCCTGGCACTGCTTTCCCAAAGCGGCTCCGGGGTGGCAGCGACACACACAGGGGCCAGGGCAGGCTCCCTGCCTGCCTGCCCTGGCCCCATGCCGCACTGCTCTGGGAAGCATCCCTGCGTGGCCCCTAGGGGAAGTGGGGGGCACATGGCTCCACATGCTCCCCTTGCCATGCCTCCAAGTACCTCCCCCGAAGCTCCCACTGGCCACTGTTCCGCGTTCCCAGCCAATGGGAGCTGCAGGGGGCAGTGCCTGGAGGCAAGGGCAAAGCACTGAGCCCTCTGCGCCTGCGCCCTCTCCCTCCCCCTGGGTCCCCGGGACATGGTGCTGGCCGCTTCTGAGAGTGGCACGGGGCCTGTGGCACCATGGGAGGGCAATCCCGCGGGCCGGAGCCAAAGCCCTGATGGTCCAGATCCGGGCTGCAGTTTGCCCATCCCTGTTCCACAGCATAAACAGAAAACTTAAGTAGGATTGGCCATTTCACTCATTTTCCCCAGAATGGAAATACCTTATAATACACAGACTGCTATATCACTACTCTGATATCACATCCGAAGAAGCATTTGAAATAACGCTATTTACAAGCCAAAGAGCACAGCAAGTAGACAAACTTTTTAGCTTCTATTCTGAATGAGGCCAAACCAGCAGCCGTGTCATTTATAACACTTGCATATCTCAAATGGCCTTTGAACATGTAAAATGCTGATGCACCAATTATTAGACCTTATAAAACAAAAAATTGAAATTTATGGTTCATAACGCAAGACTACACAGCAAAGGAATCACTGAAGTAATTCAAACAAACACTGCAGCAGACTTCTAAATAACTTTTCAGATGAGTGTTTGGTTTAATGTCTTCTTGAAACGACGCTACCATAGTTACATCAAGAGATATCCTGGCTCCAGGCTGTAATTTAAAATGTACGTTTTTAATTACACTGTACTTAAAAAAAATTTGAAAAAACACTCTTTTGCCAAACTATCCTCACTTCCGGAGTCTATTCCCACAACAAAATAATGTATTTGTTTAGTAAACCATATAGAGGTGCTGACTGTGCTTCTATGGTCAATGACACTGATTCAATCTCAGACTTTACTTTTTCCACAAAAATCCATATTATGTCATCGCTGCATCTCAATTTTACATGTGAGTTCGAGTTCAACATTAGATTTGCTTTCTTCTATTCCACAATACTTTTGACCTCACTAATGCTAATCCAGCCATGACAGACTTCATATATATAATGACTTTATTGGGAAAGCAATGAGGTGTTAACACACACTAAGTGACAAAAGTGAACTTCTTGTTTTGACAAAAGTCAAAACAGAAGATGCTCCCAATGAAACATTAAAACCATAGTTCCTGGAAGGCCTCATGTCATGCTTGAAATCTGCATGATTACTCTAAGTTTCTCATAGCTCCAAGTGATATCCTAAAGCAGATTTGTTTGTACTGGACTATGCGCCACTGGCGAATACCAAGGTCTACATGAGACACAATAAGCTCAAGACCAACTGAATTTCTTAACTATGAATCAAGTATTACTTTTGCTGTAAAAAGCAAAACCTGCCTCACCTGCATATAGAAGGCCTGGTTCAAAGTCTGTTGTCAACAGTAAGACTCCCAATGAATTAAACAGGCTTTGAATCAGATTGAGAGTTCACAGTAAATTAATAATTTCTTACAACTTTTTCCCCTAAACTATTAAGCTGATAATATGATAAAACAAGAACCATCTGGCATGTGTTAAGGGTGCATAAAATATGATGAAATAACTCAATTTTAAGCCTAAATTCTACAATATAAATATGTACTTAGGAAAAACACTACCATATTTGTACTCACCGCAACTTTACTTCCAACTATCTGCATGCAGTGGTCAGCGAAGAATGGTTATAGTGTGAAAAAAAACAAAAAACATAGCAAAGTTATTAGTAGGTTGTAGCATTTCACAGAAGTAGTCAAATGTTTATTAGTGAATTAAACTCTTTTAATACTTAATTTATCAAAAAGTCTAAGAATTAACACATCATAACTAGCATATTCTCATTCTGTGGTGGAAAAAAATAGTTGAGATGGTTACTCATGTTCAATTACCAATATTTTATATATTTCATTACCAGCTGAAGAGCAGTCTAGTTTGATATCTTCACATCAAGTATTAAAAGATTGAAAAAAGTGTTAAGGCATCAGGCACTAGACATTTTAACAGATGTAGAGAAGAACTACAAAGTGAATACTCCTTTAATAGCATATTAATATACATTTTACCTTTGTACTATAGCAAATGTTTTTTTACCTGAAAGGGGCTTTTACTGTATTTAAGAGGGAACATTTCTTTAATTCAATTTTCATAAGCTCACTAATGTAGCTTCTGGCTGAAAGTCTCATTTTAGTATTTTCATGAAGTCCTCACATCACATTTTTGTTCAAATATTCAGTATGGATGTTTTTCCAAAAGTGACAAAACCACATAATCCAGAATTTGTGTTTTTAGAAGCCATTCTTTTTCATTGTGCCATCACTGCATTTAACAGCAAGCGTGCACCTAGATTAACAGGTAGCTGGATTTGCACATAACACTTAATCCACAGAAAAACCATGTGTATCTGCTTGGTTCATTACCACCAGATGGTTTTGCCTTTAGAATCAACAGACCCCAACTTCTCTCCTCACCTGCTGCAGCATGATAAGCAATCCAACTTCCTGGGAAAGGACCCTTTGTCTATGCCCATTGACTGAGATCCAAGTGGTCAAGGGGTGTATGGTCCAGACACTCCTTACCATTTTGTTCTGCCTCTTATAGGTTACTGAGTTTTGTTGTCTTAGATCTCCCTGAAGTTACCTACACAACTATAGTGTTGAAAGACTACGGACAGACAGCAAATTGAATTAAAATGACAAACTGTTCACTCAACTTCTCTAGATTTAGTCTTATGTAAACTAAGCAAGGTAAAATCTTTTCAGCCTAACCAGGGAGCAACAGTAAATATTTGTAATCTCTTGAATGCAATTACCTCTGACCACTCAAATCTGGCCGTCTTCTCACTGCTGTGCATTGATCCTGGAAATTACAGGCCAGTAAGCCAAACTTCAATACTAGACAGATTGGCTGAAACTACAGTAAAGACCAGAATTATCAGACAAATGTGCACAATTACTCCTGTAGGAATTCTGTGCCACTGCACAACGCAGAACTGATGCAGAAATGAATGTTCTGAGAGCAGAATTTCCTTTCCTCCTGCCCACAGAAACGGGCTACGGAGCTTCTGGCCACCACTAAAGGCCACTGGTCCCAGCAGAGTCCAGCTCACAAACAGAAGATATTGTCCGGGGGGGGGGGGGGGGTCCAGGCACCTGCAATTCCCAGCATGCCCTAAAGGAAGGAGATGGCATGCCGAAAACTCCATACAAGCTCAGGACCCAGCACAAGGCTGTTTCTGTCTCTGGATCCCTGGGCTCTGGGAAGTAGCGGGTATGGGATGGGGGAGGAGGGCACAGCTGTGCTCTGGGGGCAGAGAAACAGGAATTGGGTTGTTGTAGGCGTTTCTTTTACTCTCTACTCCTGGGAGAATTTTTGTGTGCCTGTATTGTTACAGACATAAATGCTGACAGGTATTTGAAATAAATTACCAAAATAAATGAAACTGGCATGATTATTTTGTGTTATTCTGACAAATAAAATAGGCAGAATTTTAAAATATTGCGCAGATTTTTAATTTGGATGCAGAATTCCCTCAGAAGTAACACGATGTGCCAATATTGCTTTTGTGAAAATAAATCATGCCTCACTAATCTATTACAATTCTTTGAAGGTGGTCAAACACCCATGTGAACAAGGGTGATCCAGTGGATAGAATATACTTGGACAAAGCCTTCAAAAAGGTCCATCCCCAAAAGCTCCTCAGCAAAGTCAGCCCTCATGGGACCAGAGCGAAGGTCTTCTCAAGAATCACTAACTGATTACAAGACAGGAAATAAAGAGTATGAATAAATAGTTTTCACAGTGAAGATGTAATAGTAGGAGCCCCTGTCTCTGTACTGTCAACCGGTGCTGTTCAACATGTTCACAAATCATCTGAAAAAGGGGATAAACAATGAGGTGGCAAAGTTCGCAGACAAAACAAAGTTACTCAAGACAGTTAATTCCAAAGCTGACTGTGAAGAGTTACAAAGGTATCTGGCAAAACTGAGTGACTGGGCAACAAAATGAAATTCAATAGTGATAAGGGCAAAGTAATCCACATTTCAAAAATATAATCCTAACCATACATAAAAATGATGGGGTCTAAATATCTGTTATCACTCAAGAAAGATCTTAGAGTCTTTGTGGACAGTTATCTGAAAACATCCGCTCAACATGCAGCAGCAGTCAAAAAAGCTATCCAAATGTTAGAAACCATTAGAAAAGGGATAGAAAATAAGACAGAAAATATCACCATGCTGCTGTATAAATCAATAGTACTTCAAGACCTGGAATACTGAATGCAGTGCTGGTCGGCTCGTCTCAAAAAAGATGAACTGGAATAGGAAAAGGTACAGAGAAAGGCAATAAAAATGATGAGGGATATGGAAGAACTTGGAGGTGAGATTAGAGAAACTGACCATGTTCATCTTAGAAAAGATGACGAAGTGGGGGACCTGACAGAGATCTCTACACATCATAAATGATGTAGAAAAAGTGAATAAAGAAGTGTTATCTACCCCTTCACATAACACAAGAACCAGGGATCACCTAAGCAGTAGATTTAAAAGAAACATATGGAAGTACTTCATAGTAACATAAGAACAGCCATACTGGGTCAGACCAAAGGTTCATCTAGCCCAGTACCCTGTCTCCCGACCGTGGCCAATGCCACCTGCCCCACAAGGAACGAACATCAAGTGATCCATTCCCTGTCACTCATCTCCAGCTTCTGGCAAACAGAGGCTAGGAACACCATCCCTGCCCATCCTGGCTAATAGTCATTGATGTACCTATCCTCCATGAATTTATCTAGTTCTTTTTTGAACCCTGTTATAGTCTTGGACTTCACAACATCCTCTGGCAAAGACTTGCACAGGTTGACAGTGTGTTGCATGAAGAAATAGTTCATTTTCTTTGTTTTAAACCTGCTGCCTATCTTCACACAACATACAGTAAACCTGTGGAACTTGTTGCCAGGGGATGTTGTGAAGGCCAGAAGTATAACTGGGTTCAAAAATAATTAGATACATGTATGGAGGACAGGTCCATAAATAGTGATTAGCCAAGATGGTCAGGGATGCAACCCCATGCTCTCTCAGTGACCCTAAACCTCCAAACGCTAGAAGCTGGGAACTGGACAGATCACTCAGCCATTGCCCTGTTTCTGGTATCAGCCACCGTCTCAAGACCCGATACTGAGCTAGACTGATCATTGGTCTGACCCAGCACAGCCAGTGTTATGTATCTACTAGAAAGACTTTTTCAATTCCCATCCCAGTTTTCTAGGAATGAACGAATGCTATAGGGCAAGATAAGCAGATTTACTCTTTACTTGCCAGGGAAAAAACCCTTAATGATTAATGATAACTTATTAGGGTGTTAGGTCCTTGAAGGGGAGATGAGGCCCAGTCCCATCTGTGATTAATCAGCTGCCTGGCAAAGGGATCAAGGCAATAGCAGAAAGATCACCAAGTCCTCATAAAAGCTAACAAAATAAATCAGCTAAGCTAGACTGCTGCTGCCGGGTGAGGAGAAAGGACCCATATTATACAGCTCAGACAGATGGCCCGCAGAGTGCAATCCTTAAGTGTAAAAGCTACAAAGGACAAAGAAGAAAGAGAGAGAGAGAGAGAGAGAGAGAGAGAGAGAGACTCTCTCTTGTGTTCCAAGAATATGGCCTACAGAGAATAATCCCATAAACAACAGCTAGATCCCTAATCAGGAGGGAAAGGACATCATCAATATGGTGAACTTGTCTTATTTTGCTGAAGTTCTGAAGGAAAAACAGAAGAATCCCACACCTGAAGAGAGTGTTATTTGGTACATGGGGTAGTGAGAAAGCCCAGCAGCTTATACGGCCTCCCAAAAGGCTTAAATGACATAGCTCACATGCCTTTCAGGCAACTTCAGCTAGCTGCAATCAATTTCAGTGAGGCCTCCACTAGAACTCCAAAGCAATGTTTCCCATTTGACATGAGTTATAAATTAAGGACAAATGCCCAAATACTCTGACCTAGCCCTCTAACAGGACCTATTTTCCTAATATGACCTGCCTACATTTCTATTAAAACATCAGAAGATGAAAGTCACTAGGATTTCATCACAGAAATCCACATTAGAGAAAATATCCCTTTCCTGCTCATTGGAACCCTAATTTAGAATTAACAAGTAAAAGTAGAAAAAGATTTACATTTAACTCAAGATTTGCATTTAACATCTAAAAATGGCAAGTGTTAAAATTCCTAGAATATGATACAGACTGTGTAGAAAGTTAGTTTATTGCATTTCCACACTACCACCACCTCACAGACTTTCACGAAAGCAGGCATTAGCTGACTGAGCAAAGACACCATCTTCCTTGTAGTTATACTGAAGCAGAAAAATAGGAGCCATGTGATGCTGGAGCACAAATAGTTTTAAAAAAACAAGTAGTAACTCTTCTCCAACTAAACCTTAGAGTTTCCAAACAAACAACAACAAGTGTAGGAAGTAAGGAAAATAACAGTTAAAAAAGGTGCAGCACATCTTGGAAGAGATTAATTACGTTTAAGAAGCACAACCTTATTTGTATTATTATATGACCTAAGAGCTGCAGCCATAGGCCAGGACCCCATTGTGTTAGGTGCTGTACCAACACAACTTTGAGATACTAAATTCTTATTGGAGAAGGGCCAGAAAAGTTTTAAAAACTCGATCACTTTAGGAATCTTAATGAATAAAGAAATCTGCTTTATGAAACAAGACCATGACCTGGAACTGACCAAAGAAGAAAGGAGATTGCCATCAGTACATTTTGCCTTAGGGGGATTAGATAAGCATTGTGTTGCATAAAGTTCCAAGGAGAAATGAGCATTAAGATGGGACATTGCAAATCACAACTTAATTGCATTTGCCGAGTGTTGACCCAAGAGCACAGCTTGTATGAGTGACCCATTGTCACTGTCATACCAATGAGGAAAGTAGCCATGGCAGAGGAGCAGAGGCATGGCATTGGGTTGTAGCTACGGAACACAAAGTCCCTTAAAAGTCCCTAAGGCACCAAACAAACAGCCTTATTCTGGCCAAGTTACTACATGAGTCAACTAATGAGAAGCAAGTGTAAGACGATGTGCGGTGCTTTGAGTTTTTGGACAGCTCCAGTGACTATCACAGCTCTCAAACTGGGTAATAATACTGACTTGGGTCAATTTTCAGTGCTGCTGTAGGCAGCCCTACGACAAAGGTTGATTTCATTCTGCTGCAAGAAACGGTCACCTGAACCCCAGTTTTATGAATGTTAAGTCCCCTGAAAAATAATTTTGGCCAAAACTATTCTGATTAATTAAGGTCAGAGGCCCATGTGGGCTCTCTAACATGTAGAGTTTGGAAAAGTCCTTAATGAACCTGCAGGTTGTGGGATGTGCAAATAACGAACAAACAGGTAAGTGTAAGGCCGTAATAGCTGCTCACTGGACTTTAACAGAACTCAGTGACAAACTCAACATCTTCAAGTTTAACAGGTAGTCCAATATGTGAGTTAAGTGAGAATCTGAAGCAGACAAACCACAGTAGATTTACCAAAAGTGGATTTGCTTCCATTTTTGAAGTTTAGTCTTCCTCATGGACAGTTTTCTATTGTTCAATACTATGTTCTGCACTTCAAATGAAGAGTCTATTTCTATACCTACTTGTCATCCAGGAGCCAAGCCATGCGATGTGGCATGGGTAGACTGGGGTGAACAGTTTTCCCCAAGTCTTGAATCAATCAGCAAGCCTATTATCAGTGACAGTCAAAGAGGTGGCCAAAGCGACAGATCCAGGAACCGTATCTGCCTCAGGCAGGTTGACACCATCGCATGATGTTGACTTTGCTCTTTTTCATAAGTTTGAGATGCAATGGTGTTGGGGGACAAGCTTCCAGCAGCGTTCTTGGCCATGCAGCAAGGAAACCACTGCCTTGCAAATATGCAGTCAGAACCACCCCCCTGAATTGTAGCTTGCATCACTGCTTGTTGGATGCCAAAAAGGTCTAGCTCTCGGAAGCCCCAAATGAAAAACATTGCCTGTATAATCCGATTCCTCAGCTCCCATTTGTGGGCCTGGCAAAAAAGTCAGTTCAGTGTGTTGGCTAACATATTCTGCAGACCTGATAAGCATGCCTCTGATGGGCGATGCATCCATTCCTAAGTACTAATGCTTTTATTCCCAAGGATAGGATCTTGCTCCTACCTGGTGGCTTACAACAGTGATTCTCAACCAGACATATGTGTACCCTGGGAGTACACCAAGGTCTTCTGGGGGTGCATCAACTTATCTTGATATTGTCTAGTTTTACAACAGGCTACATAACAATCATTAGCAATGTCCGTAGAAACCAAAATTTCATACAGACAGTGACTTGTTTATACTGCTCTATATACTATACATTGAAATCTAAGTACAATATTATATTGCAATCAATTTATTTTACATGGTAAAAATGAGAAAGTAAGCAATTTTTCAACAACAATGTTGAAATACTTTTGTATTTTTATGTCTGATTTTGTAAGCAAGTAGTTTTTAAGTGAGGTGAAACTTGGGGTATGCAAGATTAATCAGACTCCTGAAAGCGATACAATAGTCTGGAAAGGTTGAGAACCACTGGCTTACATAATGCATGGTTATTCTGTTGTCCATCTTGATCCTGAATGTATGATCTTTCATTATGGGTGGAAAGTGGTTGCACACGTACCAAACTGCTCTGAACTCAATGAGACCGATGCAAACGACAGATTTCTGAGGTGCCCATTTGTCCTGTACTGTAAGGTTTTAAAGAGGGGGCACCTCAGCCCACCAGAGAGACATCAGCATACCTCTTTGTCATCGCTCAGTTCTTGTTCCTAAGGAGGGGACACATATGGGTCCTGATGGAGGTTGCTGATATTTGTAGGAGCTCTAGTGCATTTGCCTGCTGGAATCGTCATCCCCATACATACCCCAGGGATTTCAAAAGGGCCACTGAAGTGGGGCCCAAGGGAAGGGGGATGGACTCAAGGGTGGTTGTAGAGGGATTCGCATGTGCTTGGTTCCTGAAGACCCTCTTTCACAGCCAGGAAAAGGGGTCAGAGTGGGCAGGAGGTGGATTCCCTGAAGGGTTCATGTTTAGCTATTCCACCTGGAAGCAGGCAGGGCACACCCTGACTGTTCTGTAGAAGCAATGCACACATTGCTCTATCCAAGGACAAGGGCTAGATATGAACCATGAGAACTTGATTGTTGGGACAGCAACTGTGGGAGGCTCTCTTAGCCTGGGCTCAAGGCCTGAGAACCAGGATTGTAGTAGATAAAGGATGGCAAATAAGTATATTAATCAACGTCATACATTCCTTTGTGTATCTTTTTGCGGTAGCAGTGTGTAATGCTTAGGGGGGAGAAATATAATAAAAGGAGAAGGTGGAAGGCGGGGGGGCAGAACAGCCCATCTCAGCTGACCAGCCTGCTTGCTTGCATAAAGCTGTGTTCTGTCTCATCATTGAACCGCCACAGATCCCTCAATGGATATCTTCAGTTCTAAAGAGGCGTCATCCCTTATATCAAACGAGGATGCTGAACTCATCAATATTGAAGAAGGAGGGGGGGATTTCTTTCTGTACCATCAGCAGGGGAGAATCAGGTTCCTGTGAAACTAGAAGATCCTTCTGTAGCAGCTATCTACATGCTACTGGAGGAGGCACTGGTGAGTCAATTCAGATGGTGCTGTAGCTGGCAGAACTGACTATGGCAAGAGAGCCATCAGAATGTCCCTTGTGCCCTACCAATGGAGCAGGTACCAGAGGAGCTGGGGTCAATACTTACCTTTTTGAGGTGGCTTTGTCTGGCTGGTTCTGAGCCAAGTACCATGGTCAACAAGCCAGAGGAGAGTCTCCTACAACACTCCAGGAGCAGCAACTTAAGCTGGTCCTTCCTCAGTTCGTCGATCTGCTTCTGAATCGGATGCAGATCTTGCACCCTGATCAAATGTCTCCTCTAGACAGTGGAGACAATTAGACTGGCTATCGCTCAGGGGAAGAGACCCTCTGCATGTATGGTAGGATTTAAAAACTTAAGTTTCTGGAATAACAAATTTAAAAATAAAATTCACAAAGCCTCTGACAAAGGGAGAAGCCCTTATCGGGGTGGAAATGGGACAGGGTGCTGAACCACACCTATGAAAGACTGAACAAGGCAGGCCCACAAAACACACAAACAAATTTGTGCAGTAAGTAAATAGTCAGATGTTATAAAACACTAAGGAAACAAGGCAATTAAAGTAACAAGCCTAAGACTGGTAGCACTAACTAATGGACGCCACAAAGCTCAGTGTCATGCCAAAGGCAGTTGAGAAGGAAACAGAGCAGGAACACGCCCTCAAACAGGGCATGAGGGCGTACAGACCATGGAGCAGACAATGTGGACACTGCTCCCAAAGGTCTTCAAGCACAGGTGTACCTCCTCCCCACAAAGTGGTGAACCCACAGGGACAATTATGTGACCAAAAAAAAAAAAAAAATCAAATTAGCTCATAATTAAAATGTTTAAATGCTATGTCTTTTGATATTGTGATATCCCGGGGGGGGGGGGGGAGGAGTCTTGTACTCTTCAGGTTTTTAAATTTGTTTTGTATCTTAAGTAGTCTGTGGAAATATTATCTGACATAACAGGGTAGGAAAAACTTTCTGGCAAAAAACAAAATCATATAGTTCAGCTATTAATGGATGGATCCCAAGAGTAATAAGGACAATCTAAAGGAGTACAGACAAAACTAAGAAACCTATACAGCTAAAACAATAAAATAGTTAAGGCCATTTATGTTTTTGATTAATATACTTTTTAAACTAAGCTGCTAGACTTTGGCAGAAAAAAAAAAAAAAACCAACCACCAACAACCTGGAACAGCCCTACTACAACCATGCAAAAGACTTTACCGCTAATATGCTTTTTACTTCCAGAAAGGAGCTGCCAGCTTAAGTGTACAGACTACTTGGTGCAGACCATGTACCATGTGAACCTCAATTGTGTGATATGAACACACGAAATTGGTGGTCACATGGATCTGCCTGACCTTTGCTGCCAAATTCTTCTAACAGTCACCCATCAACTTGGACTTGCAGAAGGCTGGCCACTTGGCAAATCATCTGCAAACTCACAGTAAATCAGCCCAGGTGCCCTTCGTCTCCTACAAAGTACTTTTGCAACAAAGAGAAGAAGCCACTCAAGGCACTGAAACTGTAACTTATTCATGGGAATGTCCAGAAAGAGATAATATCCACAGAAGCAGTCAACTACGTGGGAAGGAAGCACATCCAGCGGAGGACGATGACCATCAAGCAAAAAAAGCAGACTGATGAAAATAGTACTTAAGAATAAAATGACATTGCATTTGAGTCAACTGTTTAATTTTTTTTCCTTTTAATCAACTGCTGTAGTTGCCACAGAAAGATTATCAAACACAGATGCAATTATCAAACATAGATGAATCTTAAGGACACTTAATAGGTGGGTCAAGTCATTAAAATCATTAACTCCTAAGTTTAGTTATTTTACCTACATAAATCTTTCATTAGATTTAAGACAAAAGAAAAGTTAGGACCATGAGAATAATAATGTTACTGAGAAAAAAGTTACGAACATACATCTACACTTCTGGTTTACTTATAAATTCAAGCTTTAGAATTCAATTGACATGCACCTAAATTACCTATTTTAAAGTCTACATTTGAGCTGGAGTACAATATTTTAAAAGGAAAACATTGTAGACATCGATGAAACATCCAAACGGAAGGCTGAACAACGTTTTAAAATGAAGATTTCTCTGAAGGTTGTTTTGGAAAAAAACAAAAACTATACTTAGTATTGTATTTAAAATCAACACCCAAGTTTATCCTACACTTCTCCACAATGTATTACATATTGTGATAAGGTTAAAGTTTCCTAAAATGCAAACAAAACCTGTTAGGCATGCAACCTTAGCCATGCTTTATTATAAAATTCCTAAATTATATCTTAACATCTTTAGGGGAAAAGCCACTTTCAGAAAATATTTTTGAAAAGAGTATTGCTTTAAATATTCCCAGTAGACACTTTTTCCATTCCTTCTGCAACAAGGAAGTTTTAGTAACATGTAATTGGTTTTCTTCTTGCTTGGACTGATCCTACATTTGATTTTTTTATCATCATCAAATGAAGAAAAAGAAGCTTTAAAGCACCCTAATCAAAAATACCTCAATAAACCCAAAGCTAGTTCACACAAAAATATTACCAAATCATTTTCATAACAGTGAAATGTTATTACAGCTGGTGTACTCGATGATTGTGGTATGTTTAGAAACATGTAATGCTTTACACTCTGGATTTTTCATTCTCTGAAGGACAAGCTTTAAGCTTTCATACCTATTGGTTTAATAAAGATAAGACAGATGCGACTTTCTTTCAATATCTCTATTTACACATTACACCAATCAACTCCCCTCATTCAGTGAAAAAGGATAATCATGTAACTTCTTCCAAAAATTAATTCAGTTATACGGAGTTCTAGTGTTGCGAAGAAATTTGAAGTCAAAACTTCATACAGTAACAGTGTACTGATGAAAATCTGTTAAAAAACTCAGAAGCTCAAGTCACTTACCTCACTTTCAGTTCTATGCTTATCATTAGCAAGAGAAACGATCTTATTTTGCAGTTCATTTTAAAAATAAAAACCCATGATTATCCATGTATAGTATCTGTATTTTGCACTCAGACAGTTGCATAAAATTACTAAAATTTCTGCCTTTAGGTATTACACTGAATATAAAGCTTGTATTTCCCAAAGCATCTTCCTACAAACAACAATGCAAAAATGGGGGGGAAAAAGTCCCAATTTCCAAGTAAAACTCTATGCATCACCCAATTCTATTGAAAATGATGCTAATGGCAAATTTCACTTATCACTTGAAACATATTTCTGCTCTTGGATACCAAAAGCTAAATTTTAAAAAATGCTGTTACTCTGCTCTGGCAGTGCTGCAATGCGTTGTTTAACATTCAGAAAACAGCTTGCTTAAAGTACAATATACAGCAAATACAAGAGGAATACAGGGCAAAACACATTAGTAATTTACAGTGGAATTACTACAGATGTCCAAGAATAGGTTACCATCTTTCACTGCAATCAACCTTAACTGAACATTAGCCAACTGGAGATGGATAAACCTGTGGCCATTTTACCTGAAAAAAAATCTCCCCCTCTAGGAACTTCCATAGAATCATAGAATATTAGGGTTGGAAGGGACCTCAGGAGGTCATTTAGTCCAACCCCCTGCTCAAAAGCAGGACTAATCCCCAATTAAATCATCCCAGCCAGGACTTTGTCAAGCCTGACCTTAAAAACTTCTAAGGAAGGAGATTCTACCACCTCCCTAGGTAACGCATTCCAGTGTTTCACCACCCTCCTAGTGAAAAAGTGTTTCCTAATATCCAACCTAAACCTCCCCCACTGCAACTTGAGACCATTAATCCTTGTCCTGTCATCTTCTACCACTGAGAGTAGTCTAGAACCATCCTCTTTGGAACCCGCTTTCAGGTAGTTGAAAGCAGCTATCAAATCCCCCCTCATTCTTCTCTTCTGCAGACTAAACAATCCCAGGTCCCTCGACCTCTCCTCATAAGTCATGTGTTCCAGACCCCTAATCATTTTTGTTGCCCTTCGCTGGACTCTCTCCAATTTATCCACATCCTTCTTGTAGTGTGGGGCCCAAAACTGACCACAGTACTCCAGATGAGGCCTCACCAATGTCGAATAAAGGGGGCGATCACGTCCCTCGATCTGCTCGCTATGCCCCTACTTATACAGCCCAAAATGCCATACGCCTTCTTGGCAACAAGGGCACACTGCTGACTCATATCCAGCTTCTCGTCCACTGTCACCCCTAGGTCCTTTTCCGCAGAACTGCTGCCTAGCCATTCGGTCCCCAGTCTGTAGCTGTGCATTGGGTTCTTCCGTCCTAAGTGCAGGACCCTGCACTTATCCTTATTGAACCTCATCAGATTTCTTTTGGCCCAATCCTCCAATTTGTCTAGGTCCCTCTGTATCCTATCCCTCCCCTCCAGCGTATCTACCACTCCTCCCAGTTTAGTATCATCCGCAAATTTGCTGAATGTGCAATCCACACCATCCTCCAGATCATTTATGAAGATATTGAACAAAACCAGCCCCAGGACCGACCCCTGGGGCACTCCACTTGACACCGGCTGCCAACTAGACATGGAGCCATTGATCACTACCCGTTGAGCCCGACAATCGAACCAACTTTCTGCCCACCTTATAGTGCATTCATCCAGCCCATACTTCTTTAACTTGCTGACAAGAATACTGTGGGAGACAGTGTCGAAAGCTTTGCTAAAGTCAAGAAACAATACATCCACTGCTTTCCCTTCATCCACAGAACCAGTAATCTCATCATAGAAGGCGATTAGTCAGGCATGACCTTCCCTTGGTGAATCCATGCTGACTGTTCCTGATCACTTTCCTCTCATGTAAGTGCTTCAGGATTGATTCTTTGAGGACCTGCTCCATGATTTTTCCAGGGACTGAGGTGAGGCTGACTGGCCTGTAGTTCCCGGGATCCTCCTCCTTCCCTTTTTTAAAGATTGGCACTACATTAGCCTTTTTCCAGTCATCTGGGACTTCCCCCGTTCGCCACGAGTTTTCAAAGATAATGGCCAATGGCTCTGCAATCACAGCCGCCAATTCCTTTAGCACTCTCGGATGCAACTCGTCCGGCCCCATGGACTTGTGCACGTCCAGCTTTTCTAAAAAGTCCCTAACCACCTCTTTCTCTACAGAGGGCTGGCCATCTATTCCCCATGTTGTGATGCCCAGCGCAGCTGTCTGGGACCTGACCTTATTAGTGAAGACAGAGGCAAAAAAAGCATTGAGTACATTAGCTTTTTCCACATCCTCTGTCACTAGGTTGCCTCCCTCATTCAGTAAGGGGCCCACACTTTCCTTGGCTTTCTTCTTGTTGCCAACATACCTGAAGAAACCCTTCTTGTTACTCTTGACATCTCTCGCTAGCTGCAGCTCCAGGTTCTATTTGGCCCTCCTGATTTCATTTCTACATGCCCGAGCAATATTTTTATATTCTTCCCTGATCATATGTCCAACCTTTCACTTCTTGTAAGCTTCTTTTTTATGTTTAAGATCTGCAAGGATTTCACCGTTAAGCCAAGCTGGTCGCCTGCCATATTTACTATTCTTTCGACTCATCGGGATGGTTTGTCCCTGTAACCTCAACAGGGATTCCTTGAAATACAGCCAGCTCTCCTGGACTCCTTTCCCCTTCATGTTAGTCCCCCAGGGGATCCTACCCATCCGTTCCCTGAGGGAGTCGAAGTCTGCTTTCCTGAAGTCCAAGGTCCGTATCCTGCTGCTTACCTTTCTTCCCTGTGTCAGGATCCTGAACTCAACCAACTCATGGTCACTGCCTCCCAGATTCCCATCCACTTTTGCTTCCCCTACTAAGTCTTCCCGGTTTGTGAGCAGCAGGTCAAGAAAAGCTCCCCCCCCAGTTGGCTCCTCTAGCACTTGCACCAGGAAATTGTCCCCTACGCTTTCCAAAAACTTCCTGGATTGTCTATGCACCGCTGTATTGCTCTCCCAGCAGGTATCAGGAAAATTAAATTTAAAATTTCTTTGCATGCAACCATATACTTTTAAGTAACTGAACACCTTTATGGCATAACAAAGTTGTGATTTGTGGATCTACTAACACAGGTATTTATGCGCACAGCGAGGAGCATGGAAATTCTTCAACACTGAAGACTGACAGCTCCATAAGGTTATCCCTAAGAATGGTGGTATTTCATCTTACTACAGAATGATTCTCACCAGCACCAGAGCACCTTGTGCCCTACCAAGCCAGCTACACTACTTAACTAATTTAACAAATTGAGACCTTGTCCAACATCAATTTTATTACTTTACAAATTTGACAATTCCATGTTTTCATCATCAAGTCCTACTGATTACCCTAGAGCTGTAGATTTTGAAGTCTGACAAGTTTGCAGTAAGTGAGGGTCATGTTTCAGATTAATTTAGTACACCTCAAACAATTTATCTACAATTGATGGCATTATAAGTGCATTATGCACAATGGATTTCTAAGGATAAACTGAGGCAGCAATCAGACTATTTCATCTCGAAAAGCATAAAGTACATGAAGCCAAGCTTATTATTCTGGTCTATCTTGGAAAAGTTAACTTACAGATTTAGCAGTTGCAGAAATGTACTGGCCAACCATCTCACGTTTCGTGGTCAAGTCCTTATTTCGTAAAGGAGCTTTACGTTCTTCATTTAAGTTCATGTCTTCCTGTAAATGAGCAGACAACATAAAATGACATGATAATACTTATTTCAGTTTTCTTTTATCTTGACTAGTACTGATGCCCCTTTACAAATAAAAACTGCTCCATATTTGAAAATTAACAGTGACTGAGTTACTGTGTACCTACTTGAAATATCTGTGGTAATCCAGTCAATTATTCCCTTACACTGTCCTCTGAATTATCTCAATATTTAATTTTTATTATATACCTTTAACTATACAATATGAATTTTAATTTTACAATTTTCCATAATACCCCACAACGAGCATTATGTTCAACACAACTGACAAGGAAGTATGCTTCCAGTAAAAAAAACAAGGAAAGCAAGATGCTAAAATTGATCCAATTCAGATGTTAAGTTGACCACATGCATTAATTTTGTATTATCAATGTCCAAAGCTATGTTTTTTATAAAAAAAAAACATTTTAATGGCATAAAAACTTGTCACTTTGAACAAAACTGCTCCAGTATTAATGAGATTTTTAGACATTGACACAATAACCAAATTTGTAAATTTTTTCTTACACAGGCCCGTTTCCCATACTAAGAACCAAAAGCTAGCTTCCCAAACCCATATTTAGCCACTAACAGGTGGGATTATCCCTAACTGATTTAGGAACACTACAATCCCACGATCAAGCCATGTTCCCTGATCAAGGAATAGAGTCTCATCAGAATACTCCTGTTTCCCTGACTTGTCGAAGTTCTGATTTTGGAAGGTGCTTATTTACACTAGCTATTTGCTTGCGATGAGTTGGTGCCATTCTCACAACCTGGATGTTAATGAAGTGCTGAACTTCTTTTCCAGTGCAGATGAGCATTTTAACTACGAAACTTTAGAAAAATATATGTAAAAATTTCAATTCTAGCATGCACATTAGCATTCAGATTATAAAATGGGAAGAATATAAAGGCCTTACAGAAGATAAAGTATTATTTATATAAATCTTTTGTTAAACTATATTTTCCATCCTGAAGCCCACTGGCTTAAATCCTCCTCAGAAAGCAATGACCGAAACCCCCAAACCCCACAATAATGCTAGCCTTAGCAGAAACCAATTTGACATTTCTGTCCAGATTATTTGAGCTTTTTTCTCTCTAAACACTGTCCACTATTTCGATTCTCTATTGGTGGTTCTCATTCTGCCGTCCTCAGAAGTTATCAGGTTTATCACCTGAGGGCCATTTTACTTACTTATTTTTTTACTCCACCTTCGCGGCAACAAACGGAATTTGGGTTCACCATTTTTGTTGATGTTTAGTATTTTGGTAGCTGCAAGGTGAGTATATATGGGTACAATAAAAGTAGTATGATTGTTAAACTTATTTTCTTGCTTTTGTAACTGTGCCCAGTAGATTGTGCGGAACCAACTCAACTTTAAACCACTAAGTTTTTCTTTACATGTACATCTAGGCATCACAAGAATGTAAGTAGTTTAGTGTGCATTAAGTACACAGACCCTGCAATAACAAGTTGCTTCATCTGAAGTTAACACTGCAATTGTACACGAGAATGGCAGAAATTGTCTATGTTTTATTAAACCAAAGAAAGTATTTTAATTCAGGTTTCAGAACAACAGCCGTGTTAGTCTGTATTCGCAAAAAGAAAAGGAGGACTTGTGGCACCTTAGAGACTAACCAATTTATTAGAGCATAAGCTTTCGTGAGCTACAGCTCACTTCCTCAGATGCATATCGTGGAAACTGCAGCAGGCTTTATATATACACAGAGAATATGAAACAATACCTATTCCCACCCCACTGTCCTGCTGGTAATAGCTTATCTAAAGTGATTTCCAGCACAAATCCAGGTTTTCTCACCCTCCACCCCCCCACACAAATTCACTCTCCTGCTGGTGATAGCCCATCCAAAGTGACAACTCTTTACACAATGTGCATGACAATCAAGCTGGGCTATTTCCTGCATAAATCCAGGTTCTCACATCCCCCCACCCCCACCCCCACACACAAACTCACTCTCCTGCTGGTAATAGCTCATCCAAACTGACCACTCTTCAAGTTAAAATCCAAGTTAAACCAGAACATCTGGGGGGGGGGGGGGTAGGAAAAAACAAGAGGAAACAGGCTACCTTGCATAATGACTTAGCCACTCCAAGTCTCTATTTAAGCCTAAATTAATAGTATCCAATTTGCAAATGAATTCCAATTCAGCAGTGAAAGAATAAATGGACACAAATCAGATTACGTAAAAGAATAAATGGACACAAATCAGATTACGTAAAAGAATAAATGGACACAAATCCGATACCCACCTGCAGAAGTAAAGAAACAGATTGATAGAGCCAGAAGAGTTCCCAGAAGTTACCTACTACAGGACAGGCCTAACAAAGAAAATAACAGAACGCCACTAGCCGTCACCTTCAGCCCCCAACTAAAACCCCTCCAACGCATTATTAAGGATCTACAACCTATCCTAAAGGATGACCCAACACTCTCACAAATCTTGGGAGACAGGCCAGTCCTTGCCTACAGAGAGCCCCGCAACCTGAAGCAAATACTCACCAACAACCACATACCACACAACAGAACCACTAACCCAGGAACTTATCCTTGCAACAAAGCCCGTTGCCAACTGTGCCCACATATCTATTCAGGGGACACCATCACAGGGCCTAATAACATCAGCCACACTATCAGAGGCTCGTTCACCTGCACATCCACCAATGTGATATATGCCATCATGTGCCAGCAATGCCCCTCTGCCATGTACATTGGTCAAACTGGACAGTCTCTACGTAAAAGAATAAATGGACACAAATCAGATGTCAAGAATTATAACACTCATAAACCAGTCGGAGAACACTTCAATCTCTCTGGTCACGCGATCACAGACATGAAGGTCGCTATCTTAAAACAAAAAAACTTCAAATCCAGACTCCAGCGAGAAACTGCTGAATTGGAATTCATTTGCAAATTGGATACTATTAATTTAGGCTTAAATAGAGACTTGGAGTGGCTAAGTCATTATGCAAGGTAGCCTGTTTCCTCTTGTTTTTTCCTACCCCCCCCCCCCCAGATGTTCTGGTTTAACTTGGATTTTAACTTGAAGAGTGGTCAGTTTGGATGAGCTATTACCAGCAGGAGAGTGAGTTTGTGTGTGTATGGGGGTGGGGGGGATGTGAGAACCTGGATTTATGCAGGAAATAGCCCAGCTTGATTGTCATGCACATTGTGTAAAGAGTTGTCACTTTGGATGGGCTATCACCAGCAGGAGAGTGAATTTGTGTGGGGGGGTGGAGGGTGAGAAAACCTGGATTTGTGCTGGAAATCACTTTAGATAAGCTATTACCAGCAGGACAGTGGGGTGGGAATAGGTATTGTTTCATATTCTCTGTGTATATATAAAGCCTGCTGCAGTTTCCACGATATGCATCTGAGGAAGTGAGCTGTAGCTCACGAAAGCTTATGCTCTAATAAATTGGTTAGTCTCTAAGGTGCCACAAGTCCTCCTTTTCTTATTTCAATTCAGTTACTTAAAAGAAACCATTCATGAAGCTGTCTTAAGACTGGCAAATTAGTTAATGAAGCATTAACATTTAAGTTAAATCCACAATTTTTCAAATTACTGAGGTTAGCTTATGTTTCCTGTTCAGGAACAGGTAGTCTCGCCCATTTTGTTGTTTAACAGAAGTTTTTACTGTCAAACTGAACTAGCATTTTAATATCCCATTATAATCATTACAAGAAAAAAAAAAAACAACTAATTCCTAATTCTATTCCTGCACTGACATTTGGATTCCAGAGAAAAAGTCTTAATACATATGTGTATTTGAGGACATCAATGTCAGTTTAATGAATGGGTCTCAAAATTAATTAATTAATTAATTAAAAAGGCTTACCACAAATGCTTGAGAAGTGAAAAAAAGAACAAGTTTCTACTTCTGACTACATACTAGGGTTTTTGTTTCAAAACAAAAAAGTTATAGAAAATACAGAAATTAAATCCAAGCCCTGGTCTACACTAGGACTTTAGGTCGAATTTAGCAGCGTTAAATCGATGTAAACCTGCACCCGTCCACACAATGAAGCCCTTTATTTCGACTTAAAGGGCTCTTAAAATCGATTTCCTTACTCCACCCCTGACAAGTGGATTAGCGCTTAAATCGGCCTTGCCGGCTCGAATTTGGGGTACTGTGGACACAATTCGACGGTACTGGCCTCCGGGAGCTATCCCAGAGTGCTCCATTGTGATCGCTCTGGCCAGCACTCTTAACTCAGATGCACTGGCCAGGTAGACAGGAAAAGAACCGCGAACTTTTGAATCTCATTTCCTGTTTGGCCAGCGTGGCAAGCTGCAGGTGACCATGCAGAGCTCATCAGCACAGGTGACCATGATGGAGTCCCAGAATCGCAAAAGAGCTCCAGCATGGACCGAACGGGAGGTACGGGATCTGATCGCTATTTGGGGAGAGGAATCCGTGCTATCCGAACTCCATTTCCGTTTTCAAAATGCCAAAACCTTTGTCAAAATCTCCCAGGGCATGAAGGACAGAGGTCATCACAGGGACCCGAAGCAGTGCCACGTGAAACTGAAGGAGCTGAGGCAAGCCTACCAGAAAACCAGAGAGGCGAACAGCCACTCTGGGTCAGAGCCCCAAACATGCCGCTTCTATGATGAGCTGCATGCCATTTTAGGGGGCTCAGCCACCACTACCTCAGCCGTGTTGTTTGACTCCTTCAATGGAAATGGAGGCAACATGGAAGCAGGTCTTGGGGATGAAGAAGATGATGAGGAGGTTGTAGGTAGCTCACAGCAAGCAAGCAGAGAAACCGCTTTTCCCGACAGCCAGGAGCCAGGAACTATTTCTCACCCTGAACCTGGAGTCAGTACCCCCTGAACCCACCCAAGGCTGCTTGCTGGACCTGGCAGGCGGAGAAGGGACCTCCGATGAGTTTACCTTTTAAAATACTATACATGGTTTAAAAGCAAGCATGTGAAAAGATTACTTTGCCCTGGCATTCGCGGCTCTCCTGGATGTAACTCCCAAAGCCTTTGCAAAAGGTTTCTGGGGAGGGCAGCTTTATTGCGTCCTTCCTGGTAGGACATTTTACCACTCCAGGCCAGTAACACGTACTCAGGAATCATTGTACAACAAAGCATTGCAGTGTATGTTTGCTGGCGTTCAAACAAAATCCGTTCTTTATCTCTCTGTGTTATCCTCAGGAGAGTGAGATATCATTCATGGTCACCTGGTTGAAATAGAGTGCTTTTCTTCAGGAGACACTCAAAGGAGCCCGTTCCTGCTAGGCTGTTTGCCTGTGGCTAAACAGAAATGTTCCCCGCTGTTAGCCACGGGGACAAGGGAGGGGGTAGCCACACAGTGGGGGGAGGCAAAATGCGACCTTGTAATGAAAGCACATGTGCTATGTATGTAATGTTAACAGCAAGCTTTACCGTGAAAGAGTGTAGCCACTGTTCTATAAAATGTGTCCTTTTAAATACCGCTGTCCCTTTTTTTTTCCTCCACCAGCTGCATGTGTTTCAATGATCACAGGATCTTCTCCTTCCCAGAGGCTAGTGAAGATTAGAAAGGAAAAAAAACGCACTCGAGATGAAATGTTCTCCGAGCTCATGCTGTCCTCCCGCACTGACGCAGCACGGACGAATGCGTGGAGGCAAATAATGTCAGAGTGCAGGAAAGCACAAAATGACCGGGAGGAGAGGTGGCGGGCTGAAGAGAGTAAGTGGCGGGCTGAAGACAGGGCTGAAGCTCAAATGTGGCGGCAGCGTGATGAGAGGAGGCAGGATTCAATGCTGAGGCTGCTGCAGGACCAAACCAGTATGCTCCAGTGTATGGTTGAGCTGCAGCAAAGGCAGCTGGAGCACAGACTGCTACTACAGCCCCTGTGTAACCAACCGCCCTCCTCCCCAGGTTCCATAGCCTCCACACCCAGACGCCCAAGAACACAGTGGGGGGTCCACCGGCCAACCAGCCACTCCACCACAGAGGATTGCCCAAAAAAAAGAAGGCTGGCATTCAATACATTTTAAAGTTGTAAACTTTTGAAGTGCTGTGTGGCATTTTCCTTCCCTCCTCCACCACCCCTCCTGGGCTACCTTGGTAGTCATCCCCCGATTTGTGTGATGAATGAATAAAGAATGATGAATGTGAAGCAACAATGACTTTATTGCCTCTGCAAGCGGTGATCTAAGGGAGGAGGGGCGGGTGGTTAGCTTACAGAGAAGTAGAGTGAACCAAGGGGCGGGGGGTTTCATCAAGGAGAAACAAAGAACTTTCACACTGTAGCCTGGCCAGTCATGAAACTGGTTTTCAAAGCTTCTCTGATGCGCACCGCACCCTCCTGTGCTCTTCTAACCGCCCTGGTGTCTGGCTGCGCGGAACCAGCAGCCAGGCGATTTGCCTCAATCTCCCACCCCGCCATAAACGTCTCCCTCTTACTCTCACAGATATTGTGGAGCACACAGCAAGCAGTAATAACAGTGGGAATATTGGTTTCGCTGAGGTCTAACCGAGTCAGTAAACTGCAACAGCGCGCCTTTAAACGTCCAAATGCACATTCTACCACCATTCTGCACTTGCTCAGCCTGTAGTTGAACAGCTCCCGACTACTGTCCAGGCTGCCTGTGTACGGCTTCATGAGCCATGGCATTAAGGGGTAGGTTGGGTCCCCAAGGGTAATTATAGGCATTTCAACATCCCCAACAGTTATTTTCTGGTCCGGGAATAAAGTCCCTTTCTGCAGCTTTTGAAACAGACCACAGTTACTGAAGATGCGAGCGTCATGTACCTTTCCTGGCCATCCCACGTTGATGCTGGTGAAATGTCCCTTGTGATCCACCAGAGCTTGCAGCACAATTGAAAAGTACCCCTTGAGGTTTATGTACTCGCCGGCTTGGTGCTCCGGTGCCAAGATAAGGATATGGGTTCCGTCTATGGCCCCACCACAGTTAGGGAATCCCAGTGCAGCAAAGCCATCCACTATGACCTGCACATTTCCCAGGGTCACTACCCTTGATATCAGCAGATCTTTGATTGCGTGGGCTACTTGCATCGCAGCAGCCCGCACAGTAGATTTGCCCACTCCAAATTCATTCCCAACTGACCGGTAACTGTCTGGCATTGCAAGCTTCCACAGGGCTATCGCCACTCGCTTCTCAACTGTGAGGGCTGCTCTCATCTTGGTATTCATGCACCTCAGGGCAGGGGAAAGCAAGTCACAAAGTTCCATGGAAGTGCTCTTACGCATGCGAAAGTTTCGCAGCCACTGGGAATCGTCCCAGACCTGCAACACTATGCGGTCCCACCAGTCTGTGCTTTTTTTCCGAGCCCAGAATCGGCATTCCACAGCATGAACCTGCCCCATTAGCACCATGATGCATGCATTGGCAGGGCCCATGCTTTCAGAGAAATCTGTGTCCATGTCCTGATCACTCACGTGACCGCGCTGACGTCGCCTCCTCGCCCGATATCGCTTTGCCAGGTTCTGGTGCTGCATATACTGCTGGATAATGCGTGTGGTGTTTAATGTGCTCCTAATTGCCAAAGTGAGCTGAGCGGCCTCCATGCTTGCCTTGGTATGGCGTCCGCACAGAAAAAAGGCGTGTAACGATTGTCTGCCGTAGCTCTGACGGAGGGAGGGGTGACTGAGGACATGGCTTACAGGGTTGGCTTCAGGGAGCTAAAATCAACAAAGGGGGTGCCTGTACATCAAGGAGTATTTCAGGCAGGACTTCACGGAGGGTTCCAATAAGAAATGGTGCACCTACATTCTTGTTCTTATTGGAACAAGGAGGTTAGTCTGGCCTCTGATTGATACATGGCTAGATTTACCTCACTGCACCTTCCCTGTGAGTGACTGCAGTGTGACCCAGAGGAATGAGTCCCCTAGACGGGGGGAGGAGGCAAATGACTACAAAACAAATCTGGTCTATTTCTTGTTTTGATCCACTCCATCTATCTTTTACATCTTTGTCTGGCAGCAGATGGTGCAGAAGGACTGCATGCCATCCTCATCTCTTGCCTTCCTGGCAGAAGATGCTAGCAATCCGTATCGCCTGCCTGCTCACCATAAGACGGTTCAATAGGACTGACTGCAGGACTAAAGAGAATGACCTGGTCAAGTCACTCCAAATTTAGTCCCTGCGCCCATGTCTGCCCAGGCGCTCCTGGCCGACATGGCCAGGAGCACCTCGGACACGACGATGACGGCTATCAGTCGTATTGCACCATCTGCTGCCAGAAGACAATGGGTTGCTGCTACTGTGTAGCAATGCCGTACCGTGTCTGCCAGCACCCAGGAGACACATGGTGACGGTTACCTTAGCGGGCTCCATGCTTGCCATGGTATGGCGTCTGCACAGGTAACTCAGGAAAAAAGACGCGAAATGATTGTCTGCCCTTGCTTTCACGGAGGGAGGGAGGGAATGGGGGCCTGACAATATGTACCCAGAACCACCCGCGACAATGTTTTAGCCCCATCAGGCATTGGGATCTCAACCCAGAATTCCAATGGGCAGCGGAGACTGCGGGAACTGTGGGATAGCTACCCACAGTGCAACGCTCCAGAAGTCTACTCTAGCCTCGGTACTGTGGAAGCACTCCGCCGAGTTAGTGCACTTAATGCACTTAGAGCATTTTCTGTGGGGACACACACACTCGAATATATAAAATCGATTTCTAAAAAACCGACTTCTGTAAATTCGACCTTATTCCGTAGTGTAGACATACCCCAAGATAGCTTTTGTCATTTAGTAGACTAGGACTGAAACCTAAGCGATCTGCACTTAATCCTAGTATTTACTCTCACTAGCTGGACAACAAACATGAAGTTTGATAGCGTCCATACTTGCCGTAATCAATCAGTGAATTATTCAAGAATTTCAGTTGGTAAGTCCAGGTAAATTATTCTGTATTTAGAGGTAATGGCCACATTGTGATCTCAGCCCACCAAAAACTCAGAATAATTGACTTCACAATGCAGTAACTTGAGAATTACAAGAAACTAAGAAATCACAATGTCCTTTTGAGTCACAACATTCATAAAAACAGAACTCTGAACCAAAGATAGTATTTGTATTACTGTAATATCTAGGAGCCCTACTCATACACCACATTGCTCTTGGTGCTGCACACACCAAAAACAAAGCGTTTTTTTTGTGCTGCCATCACAAAATATAAAGTGTTTCCATGTAGAATAGCTTGAGGATAAGGGGTATGGAAAAGCTACTGAAGTAAGGATCCAAGCTGAGAACCTGTACTAGATGGTCTGGCTGGCTGTAAGACAACTGGGAGGGAAACCAACTTACAAACCCAGCATCAAGCCCCTGCACATACTGCATTCCTGGCTTCCTCATCCTAGGTCATTCTTCCTCCAAGCCTTAGGAATCCCTTCATCCTAGCCTAGTCTATGCTTCCCCATCTATCCAGACTCCTCTTATCCTCCTGCATCTCCTATACTGAAGCACAGGAAGCCCTGGACTAACAGATCTAATATGTTCAGATAGGCGATTCCTCAAATTAATTTCTCCTTTGTCAGAGCTGCAAGCTCTGCTACAAAGGGAAGAAACAGTTACTTATTGTAACGGTCTCTCAAAATTCCACTGGTGTGGTGCATGCCCAGCACACTGGAGCCAGAAAATGTTGCCTAATAATATCCATGGGGTGGGGGCTGTGCTTGCACCTCATGGTCCTAGCCCTTCCCCAGCTATATGAGGCAGCACTTCCAGGACCACCCTCAGTTTCTTCGCACCCAATGCTTAGGGACTAGACTTCAAAATAGAGGGGATGGAGGGTGAATCGTGGAATACATGTCTGCATCACATCTCAAAGTAGCACAGTTACAGGAAGTAACCATATGTTCTTTGAGTAGATGCAGCCATGTATTCCACTTAGGTGACTCACAAGCAGAGTCTATTTGAACAAGGATTGCCTTCCCTAAGTTTGCATCTGCTCTTGATGCAGTGGTAATGGCATAATAGTTCAGAAACTTACGTATCACTGACCACATGCAGCCCCACAAATGTCCAATATTGACAATGTCACTCAAAAACGCCATTGACTTAGCTTGCGCTCTCGTAGAATGGCTTCACGCCCATTTAGGGGGCATAGCTGAAGCTGCTTTGGATATAGTCTTGATGCAACAAGTTATCCACTTAGAGATCATCTGTGCGGAGACTACCTGTTCCTTTATATAATCTGTATACGACACCACAGATGAAGTAAAGCTCAAAAGGGTTTAGTCCTGCCAAGGTAGAAGGACAGACGTCATCTGATATCTAACATATGAAGGCACTTCTCCTCCAGGTATGAATGTGGCTTAGGAAAAGACACAAGTCTGGTACAAACGAAACAGAGACCACTTTAGACACAAATTTCGGGTGCATCCACAAAGTCACCATCCTTGGAGAACTGTGTGTAAGGAAGTTCCTCTGTCAAAGCCTGCAACTCTCACACTCTGCTTGCGTGTGTTATTGTCATGAGGAATGTAGTTTTTGACATAAGAGGAAAGGGATAGGATGCAAGAGGCTTGAACAGAGGTCTCATCAGAGCTGCCAAGATTGAGTTAAGGTCTCACAAGGGAACATTTTTCCACACCAGCAGATGGAGATAAATTCCTTTTAAGAATCTCACTGCCGTAGCACTAGAAAAATACTGATCTTCTATGAATGGGAATATGAAAGGCTGAGATAGCCACTAGATACGCCCTCAATGAACTAAGCATAAGGCCCAATGACTGAATAAGCAGCAAACACTCCAAGCTGTTCTGGATACAAGTCACAGTTGGCTGAACTCCACAGGCCAAAAGCACTTCCATTTTGCTGAACAGGCCATTCCGGTGGAAGGTTTTCTACTACTGAATACAACCTGCTGAATAGCTGCTGAACAATGCTCTTCCTCCTCTTTAAAATACAGAGCAGCCACACCACAAAATGCAAGGAGCTGAGCACAGGATGCAACATGCAATCATGATTCCATCCTGAGCAAGTCAGGATGGATAGGAAGGTGTACGGGAGGCTGAATTGACAGCACAAGGAGGTTGGGAAACCAACACTGCCTCACCATGCATGGGCAAGGAGAATGAGTTTGGCCTGACACAGTTTCAACTGAAGCATAATCTGTGAATTTACCAGAATTGGAGGAAAAGCATGGAAGAGAGTCAACTGCCAGCTCAGGTGGAAGGTGTTCACCAGCGAGGCCAGACTGAGGCCCTCAGAGCATAACAGATATTACTTGTTGTCCTTTGTAGTGAATAGGTCTATCATTTGCCAACTTGCAAAACTAAGAACGGCCATAATTGATCAGACCAACGGTCCAATATCCCGTCTTCCAACAATGGCTAATGTTAGATGCTTCTGAGGCCATGAACTCAACAGGGCAATTATCCCTATTCTCAAATCCCAGGTTCTGGCAGCGAGAGGCCTAGGGACACCCAAAGCATAGAGTAACATCCCAGACTGTCCTGAGTAATAGCCATTAATGGACCTATTCTTTGCGAACTTATCTAATACTTTTTTGAATCCAGTTATAGTTTTAGCCTTCACAACAACCCCAGTCATCAAGTGCCAAAGATTGACTGTGCATCGTGTGAAGTAGTACTTCCTTTTCCTTATTTTAAACCTGCTGTGTACTAATTCCATTACACCCTCTAGTTCATGTGTTATGTGAAAGGGTAAGCACTTTCCTATTTACTTTCTTCACATCAATCATGATTTTATAGACTTCTATCATACCCCACCTTAGTTGTCTCTTTTCCAAGCTGACTAGTTGTGACTTTCTATACCTTGGGGGAGTGTACTGTAACCCCATAGTCCTCATTTCATATAACTGTGATCTCACCTTACAAGGAATGCTTTATATGTATCAGGGGAAAGGTTATGATCTGCTGAAAGTCATTTCTCCATCCATATACGTGCATCATTAATGAATATGAAGTTATGAGAATTTTGTTGTATGGTAGTCAATAAAACATACTGTAAGTTGAGGAATCAGGCAGATATTAGCTCCCCAAATGCAACAGCAGAGAAAGTAACCAATGCCCAGGTGAGGTGTCAAAGAATCCATCAGCAGCCACTGTCCAGCAAGAGAGCTACAATGCAATGAATGACACACTTGCATGAGGCCACACCAGGAGATTTGCTCAACATTGCTTGGAGAGACTCAGCAATGCCCCCCAGACATGCCTGGACTTGTGCTCCCCAAGCACATGAGGGTATAAAACAGAGAGTGAACACATACTGGGCTCTTCTCCTGCCCACACCTTCGCTAAGACACTGAGAAGAAGACAAGACTCCAACAGAGAAGACTGGCCCAGGTTTAAGGAACAAACCTGTATATTAATAACTGCAGTACCCAGTGGGGTGAGAAACCTGCTTAATCTAGATGTTGCCCAGTCTAATAGGGTTGAGAGTTTAGACTGCGTACTTTTCTGAACCTTTTCTAATGCCAATATATCTTTGTTGAGATGAGGGGACCACATCTGTATGCAGTATTCAAGGTATGGGCATACCATGGATTTATATAAGGGTATTAAGATATTCTCCATCTTTTTCTCTATCACTTTTTTAATGATTCCTCACATCCATACATCCTTTGTATGAAATATGGGGCAAATCCGCTCAGGTTTGCCAAGGCTGGTGTATGTCCACTTTCCATTGTTGAAGTGGTGAACCAATTAATAAATTTGCACTGCCCATCTTGAGCAGTGCAAGACCGTATATTTCTGGGGGTTGCTTCTGGTCACAAACAAGGCATTGTGAAAGACAGCCCAGGCTGGGGAGAGTTCAAGGAGCACAGTCCCAGGCTGCATTCCGGGGGGATCCCATCACACTAGTCCCAATCTTCCTAATCTCTCCTCAAATGGAAACTGTTCCATACCCTTAATCATTTGTTGCCCTTCCCTGTACCTTGTCCATTTCTAATGTATCTTTTTTGAGATAGAGTGACCAGAACTCCATATAGCATCCCAGGTGTGGGAGTACCATGGATTTAATATAGTGGCATTATAATATTTAAAGTCTTATCTCTCCCTTTTCTAAACGGTTATTAACATTCTCTTTGCCTTTTTGACTGATGATGCAGATTGAGCAGATGTTTTCAGAGAACTATCCATGATCTCTTTTTGAGGGATAGCAGCTAATTTAGACCCCAACATTTTGTACGTATAATTGGGATTATGTTTTCCATGTGCATTACTTTGCAATTACCAATATTGAATTTCATCTACCATTTTGTTGCTCAGACACCAAGTTTGGTGAGATTCCTTTGTAACTCCTTGTAGTCAGCTTTCGACTTAAGAATCTTGAGTAATTTTGTATCTGTAAATGTGCCACCTGACTATTTGCCCCTTTTTCCAGATCATTTATGAACATGTTGAACAGCATTAGTCCCAGTATAAATTCCTATTTCTCTCTCGCCATTCTGAAAACTGACCATTTATTCCTAACTTTTGTTTCCTGTCTTTTAACCAGTTATTGATCTATGAGAGGACCTTCCCTCTGATTCCATCACTGATGACTCTGCTTAAGAGCCTTTGGTGAGGGACCTTGTCAAAGGCTTTGTCAAAGTTCAAGTACACTATATCCTCTGGACCACCCCTGTCCACATGTGTTGACCCCCTCCAAGAATTCTAATAGATTGGTGAGGCATGATTTCCCTTTACAAGAGCCAAATTGACTCTTTCTCAAGATATTTTTATCTATGTGTCTGATAATTTTGTTCTTTACAATTTTCCTGGTACTGAAGTTTGGCTTACCAGTCTTAATTGCCAAGATTGAATCTGGAGCATTTTTTAAAAAATCTATGGCACATAAGCTTTCCTCCAGTCACCTGGTACAGAAACTGATTTAAGTCATCGGTAAAACTATTAGTTCAGCAATTACTTATCTGAGTTCCTTCAGAACCCTTGGGTGAATATCATCCAGTCCCAGTGACTTATTACGGTTTATTTTATCTGTCTGTTCCAAAACCTCCTCTATTGAATGGCTTGGTGTAGAAATCTCCCTCAAGTCCTTTGCAGTGAATACCGATGCAAAAAATTAATTATCTTCTCCACAATGACATTATCTACCTTGAGCACTCCTTTAGCACCTCGATCATCCAGTGGTGTCACCAATTGTTTGGCAGGCTTTTGGCTTCTGAGGTACTGAAATTTTTTGTTGTTAGTTTTTGAGTCTCTGGCTAGTTACTCTTCAAATTCTTTTTCGGCCCACCAATTAGACTTTTACATTTGACTTGCCAGAGTTTATGTTCCTTTTAATTTTCCTTGGGATCGGACTTCCAATTTTTAAAGGATGCCTTTATGCCTCCGATTCTCTCTCACTGCTGTTTAGCCCTGGTGGTATTTTTCAGTCTTCTATTCTTTTAGTTTGTTGTATACACCTAATTTGAGCTTCTATTATGCTGTTTATTAAAAGTTTCCCTGCAGTTTTTAGGCATTTCACTCTTGTGACTGTTCCTTTTAATTTCTATTTAACTAGCTTCCTTATTTTTGTGTAGTTCCCCTTTCTCAATTTAACGTTACTGTGGTGGTTTCTTTTAGGTATTTTCCCACCCCAACAAGGATGTAAAACTTAATTATATTGTGGTTACTATTATGAGCCGTTGAGCTACATTCACTTCTTGGACCACATCTTGTGCTCCTCTTGGAACTAAATCAAGAACTACCTCTCCCCTTGAGTTCCAGGACTACCTACTCCAAGAAGCGGTCATTAATGTTGCCAAGAAATTTTATCGCTGCATCCCTTCCTGAGGCTGTCCATAATGGAATAGAAATCCCTCATTATTATTGAGTTTTCTATTTTGATAGCCTCTCTAATCTCCCTGAGCATTTCACAATCACCATCACCACCACCACCGTGGTCAAGTAGTATACTCCTACAGACTTCGACTCCCTCAGGGAACGGATGGCCAGGATCCCCTGGGGGACTAACTTGAAGGGGAAAGGAGTCCAGGAGAGCTGGCTGTATTTCAAGGAATCCCTGTTGAGGTTACAGGGACAAACCATCCCGATGAGTCGAAAGAATAGTAAATATGGCAGGCGACCAGCTTGGCTTAATGGTGAAATCCTAGCAGATCTTAAACATAAAAAAGAAGCTTACAAGAAGTGGAAGGTTGGACATATGACCAGGGAAGAGTATAAAAATATTGCTCGGGCATGTAGGAATGATATCAGGAGGGCCAAATCGCACCTGGAGCTGCAGCTAGCCAGAGATGTTAAGAGTAACAAGAAGGGTTTATTCAGGTATGTTGGCAACAAGAAGAAAGCCAAGGAAAGTGTGGGCCCCATACTGAATGAGGGAGGCAACCTAGTGACAGAGGATGTGGAAAAAGCTAATGTACTCAATGCTTTTTTTGCCTCTGTTTTCAATAACAAGGTCAGCTCCCAGACTGCTGCGCTGGGCATCACAACATGGGGAAGAGATGGCCAGCCCTCTGTGGAGATAGAGGTGGTTAGGGACTATTTAGAAAAGCTGGATGTGCACAAGTCCATGGGGCCGGACGAGTTGCATCCGAGAGTGCTGAAGGAATTGGCGGCTGTGATTGCAGAGCCATTGGCCATTATCTTTGAAAACTCGTGGCGAACCGGGGAAGTCCCGGATGACTGGAAAAAGGCTAATGTACTGCCAATCTTTAAAAAAGGGAAGAAGGAGGATCCTGGGAACTACAGGCCAGTCAGTCTCACTTCAGTCCCTGGAAAAATCATGGAGCAGATCCTCAAAGAATCAATCCTGAAGCACTTGCATGAGAGGAAAGTGATCAGGAACAGCCAGCATGGATTTACCAAGGGAAGGTCATGCCTGACTAATCTAATCGCCTTCTATGATGAGATTACTGGTTCTGTGGATGAAGGGAAAGCAGTGGATGTATGGTTTCTTGACTTTAGCAAAGCTTTTGACACGGTCTCCCACAGTATTCTTGTCAGCAAGTTAAGGAAGTATGGGCTGGATGAATGCACTACAAGGTGGGTAGAAAGCTGGCTAGATTGTCGGGCTCAACGGGTAGTGATCAATGGCTCCATATCTAGTTGGCAGCCAGTATCAAGTGGAGTACCCCAAGGGTCGGTCCTGGGGCCAGTTTTGTTCAATATCTTCATAAATGATCTGGAGGATGGTGTGGATTGCACTCTCAGCAAATTTGCGGATGATACTAAACTGGGAGGAGTGGTAGATACGCTGGAGGGGAGGGATAGGATACAGGAAGACCTAGACAAATTGGAGGATTGGGCCAAAAGAAATCTGATGAGGTTCAATAAGGATAAGTGCAGGGTCCTGCACTTGGGACGGAAGAACCCAATGCACAGCTACAGACGAGGGACCGAATGGCTAGGCAGCAGTTCTGCGGAAAAGGACCTAGGGGTGACAGTGGACGAGAAGCTGGATATGAGTCAGCAGTGTGCCCTTGTTGCCAAGAAGGCCAATGGCATTTTGGGATGTATAAGTAGGGGCATAGCGAGCAGATCAAGGGACGTGATCATTCCCCTCTATTCGACATTGGTGAGGCCTCATCTGGAGTACTGTGTCCAGTTTTGGGCCCCACACTACAAGAAGGATGTGGATAAATTGGAGAGAGTCCAGCGAAGGGCAACAAAAATGATTAGGGGACTGGAACACATGGGTTATGAGGAGAGGCTGAGGGAGCTGGGATTGTTTAGCCTGCAGAAGAGAAGAATGAGGGGGGATTTGATAGCTGCTTTCAACTACCTGAAAGGGGTTCCAAAGAGGATGGCTCTAGACTGTTCTCAATGGTAGCAGATGACAGAATGAGGATTAATGGTCTCAAGTTGCAGTGGGGGAGGTTTAGATTGGATATTAGGAAAAACTTTTTCACTAAGAGGGTGGTGAAACACTGGAATGCGTTACCTAGGGAGGTGGTAGAATCTCCTTCCTTAGAGGTTTTTAAGGTCAGGCTTGACAAAGCCCTGGCTGGGATGATTTAACTGGGAATTGGTCCTGCTTTGAGCAGGGGGTTGGACTAGATGACCTTCTGGGGTCCCTTCCAACCCTGATATTCTATGGTTCTATGATTCTACTGCTATACTCTTATTCAAGCACGGAATTTCTATCCACAGAGATCCTATGGTACCGTTTGATTCATTTAAAATTTAACTATATTTGACTATGCTTTTCCCCTTCCTCCCCTCCCCCCAGATAGGTCACGCTGGTGGGGGAATGGTATTATTTTGTCATTCCTATATATTTTGTACCCTGGTATTACAGGGTACATCTACTCAGCAAAGAAAAACTTGTGGCTGGCCTGTGCCAGCCGACTTGGGCTTAGGCTACAGCAGGGCTGTTCCACTGCTGAGTAGACTTTCAGGCTGGGTTGGAGCCTGAGCTCTGGAACCCGCAGATGCATCAGAGCAAATGAAGCTAACAGGGCAATTATTGTGTGATCCATCTCCCGTCACCAAGTCAGAGGTCTAGGGACCCCCAAAATCATTGAGTTGCATCCCTGACTACCATGAGTAATAGCAATTAATGGCTAAAGTATTTCAAAACTGACCTGTTGCTTAAGTTATATTATTAGAGAGAAGCAGACACTGATGTTGGAAATCAGATGCAAATGTATGTACTTTGGTCACATTAGGCTCAGAGATGAAGATAACCTTGGAAAAATTATTGTGGAAGGAAAGGTGGAGAATATCACGCTAGGGGATGACCACCAAGGAGATGAAAGGATGATGTATGGCAGATCACTGGAAGGTCCGTTGCTCAATGCTCAAAGTTAGCAACTGATTCCAAAAATTCTGTTGTGTCATCAGTGATACTCAGACATGAACAAATGGATTTACTTTCTTATTCATGCTTTAAGTACTGATCTTACTTTAATCTATAGCTGATTGCATTAACAACTGCTCTGTAATAAAGCAAGCCTAATTTATGTTCACACCTGGATATGAATGTGTTTTGGATCACAGGAGAAGGCGCTCAAAGTCATGGCAGCTCCAGTTACATACATGTGATGCCATGAAGGTAAGCATAACCTTTTCTGAAAAGGGAATAACCTGAATAAAAATTCAGATGCAATCAAACATTCTATTTAGACTTTGGAATAATACACTCGAAGGTTAAAAAAAATATTTTCACCTTCTTAACATGAATACATGTTGCTCCTGTTTAATTTATACTGGCACACCACGGATTCAAGCTTCTATGTGCTAGCGTTGCTTAACATTCTCAAAACTATGCTAACTTTCTATTATACTCCCTCGAAACCTTATCATATTTCAGCATCTTGTTTGTGCTCAGTTGACAAATTAAGAGCCTCCAGTAGGTAATAATTATCCATTACTCGTGGTAGTAGCAAACTGTTAGATTTTTTTATGCTTTCAACTTCAACTGAGAGCTCTTAAAATACAACAGTTAATTGAATCTGCTCACCAAAATGAGCCATCACAAAGAACCTGTTCCTCTCAATGCCTCTTTAGAACAAAGTGCTTAGTCATTTAAAGCATTAAATCTGATTCTTTCATGCACATTTTCCTTTACTGGGGTCGATTGGATTGATCTGGAAAATCTGAAATCCTCCCACATAGATTCTCCTGGAGCCGATTTAGGTATCAAAGCAGTAGTGTATTAACAATTAAGACCCTTTGCTACTTATTTGTTCCAAAGGTGCTCTGCCACTTGCTAGCTTTCTGAAAGAATAGTCAGTCCTAAGGAAAGGAATTAGATTGCCTATTTCAACTTACATGCTCAGAAGCGTTAAAAATCCTCAGTCATCTAACACTCACAGAAACTATACATAGACAGTCATACAGTAGCTCCAAGAAAATATGAGTTAAATTGGAACTGAGAAAGCTATGAAACAAAGCAAACCATGGTCTTTTGCTGCAAGTTATATGTGAATACAATTACCTCTGATGTACATAAGCTATACACACTTACTTTTTTAAAAGCAGGTTTCCATGTTACTGAGGAAGAAGCATGATTGTAGTAATTTTGCCATAAATGTCACTGTTATCATAGGCCCTAACACATTAATGTTTATACATGAAACCTTAAGACCCTGAAGAAAATGTAGTGTTATTTGTATATAAAAGGTCTTTTTGTATTAGTAAGCCCTCCAGTCTTTTTCAGAGATCACTTAATCCTTTCACAACATTCACATAAGCAGTAAAACTTCTGGTATTGCTCTAACTGTGCTATTTGAAGATTGTTTAAAACAGTTATTTATCAAGGATAGCAATCTCAAATTTGTTCTACTTTTGTTAAGTCCTTTGTGGTTCTCTGTAGACCTGAATTAGGCAACTCTTGAACATGCCATACACTCAGGCAAGTTTTACTGATTATTCAGTCAATTGACAGATTATGTAGCTCAAATTAAATATCTGTCCTTTGTATGAAGTGCATAGGGTATGTCTTGGTGTTTCACAATAGTAGCTAGCTCCGCAGCCAAAGTGTCAAGTCTCAAAGTAAGGTGGAAGAACTATTCATTGACATCTCACATTTCAAAACTGTTGATACACATGAAAATATAAGAAAAAAACTGAGCAAATTGCTTACCATCATTTTTTCAAAGAGATCCATAACTTCTTTTTCTGATAAATTCATACAACGATCATCAAACAATGGTTGGGCAACTGGAAATTCACTTATAGAGGCTTGAGAATCAGGGTGCTGAATGAGAGGTTTCTCTTTTTTTACAGCTGATTTTCTAAAACTGGTTAATCTGTCACGCTGAAAACATAAAAGATATTTTAAAATAATTCCTATATATATATATATGCACAATATGAGAAAGCAGCATAAATCTTTATTGATCAAATTGCATGCTCATGATGCAACGAACATACCAAGTGTTATTTTAAGTAGCAAGGCCAAAAATCAGAGACTGTACTATTTATAAATTGGTAAAACTCCTCGTTCTCACAGAATTTTTCCCCCCCCCATTCAGAATTAAGTTTAATCCACAGTAGTGGCACTGAAGTATAGCCTACATCACCACATTTAATTCCCATTCTCATATTCAGCTACACACCAGTACATTAGGGTCTCAAAAATCTTGCAAGATAGTTGGAACGGGGAGAAGGGCATGCTGCACATCAACTGGTAACAGTCCTGTTAGCCAATTTCTGATGAACATGGATAAATTTGAGGACAATTGCCCAATCCTCTTTTACCTGAAGACTGGTGGTGGGTTTTTGGAGGATAGCTGAAATGGCAAAATTTTGGGGATAATCACGGCTTCACCAGGTGTACACAATATTGCCACATAAAGAAATTTTCCAGAGGAATACAAAGTATCTTAAAGTTTTGTCACCAACTTTTCTGTTGTTGAGTACAGTCTCTTGTAATTAGCACGTAGTGTCACAAATCAGTCAATCGTTTTACTGCATAGAAACAGCCATTCACAGTTTAATACACTTGCCGAACATTAGTAAAAGCATACCATGTGATCTGCAATGAAGGTTCTTAACTAAAACTGAATGGGTTGTATTCCTTTTCCCCCCTTTAGAAGTGCATGCATACTCAGTTAGTTTATTATTACAAGAGGAGAAAGAATCATTCCACCAGTTAGAGTGATCTTGTGATCCTTCATTCTAAGGCTGTTTGTTACCATATTAATTAATACACAATTCTATCCGGATAGCTGTTAGTCAGAAAACCTGTTATCTTATACCACCAACTGAAGAATGAAATACTTGTTATGTCTGCTTTAACATCAATGCAAACAAACCATTTAACAAATCTCATTATTGAGGTATATTTTATGGAATCGAACAGCCTTAAGAAGACGGATTCAGTAAAACAGTCCATTTGCAACCAGGGATGGCAGGTTTGCAGAAATTTTGGTGGTGCCCAGAACCCGCCCCTGCCCAAACTCCACCTCCTAAGCTCCAGCCCCCCACCTGCCCAAGCTCTGGGAGGGTGTTTGGGTGGGGGAGGACGTCTGAGGTGCAAGCCCTGGCCTGGGGCAGGGGATTGGAGTGCAGGAGGGGTGCAGGCTCTGGGAGGGAGTTTGGGGGAGTGCAGGGGTGGGTCTGGGGATGAGGGTTTGGCATGTAGGAGGGGGATCAGGGTTGGGGCAGAGGGTCAGGGTGTGGGGGGTGAGGGCTCTAGCTGGGGCTGGAGATGAGGGGATTGGGGTGTTGGAGAGGCAGGGCTAGGGCAGAGGGTTGGGGTGGGGCAGGGCTGGGGATGAGTTTGGGGTGCAGGCAAGCTGGGACTGGGGCCAGAGAGGAGGACTCCCCCCAGCCCTTTCCCCGCCAGCAACAACGAGCTCTGAGGGAGAGCACCCCCTCCCCTCCCCCAACAGCACACTCACCCCCAGCACTGTCACTGCATGTGCTCCTAGGGTCACACTCAGGTCCAGGAATCTCCCTCGCCTCCCCTGTGGTGGATGCCGGGGCGGGGGCTACATGCACCTTCTCCCCTCCTGTTGCCCCTCACTGTAGCCTCACTGGGGGTGGTGGATGGGGCAGGAGCAGTGAGTGCAGGAGCAGCGTGGGGCAGGAGCAGTGAGTGCAGGCGGGGGGTGGAGGGCAGCTGTACTGGTGGAGGGTCCTGCTGGAAAACAAAAGGGTGTGAGGGGGAAGGGGAAGGGCAGCCTACCCTGACACTGGTGGTTGGGGGGGGCACTAGCACCCTGCGGCAGCAGTTGATGCAGGGAGGCAGCATGAAGCTACAGGGGAGAAGCAGGGATGCTCTGCTCCAGGGCCCAGGGAGGTGCGCGGGGACAACAAGGAGGCCGGGGGACACTCAAGGGAGGCGCAGGGGCGCAGCAGGTGGGGTCGGGGGGAGACCCAGCCCCAAACATTGGTGGAGCCAGGCACCCGGGCCCTGAATATTGCCGGAGCCCGGGGCACCACGAGAGAATGTAACTCGCTGCCTGTTTGCAACAGGCTTAAGCAGCTTATTTAAGGTTACAGGTGTATTTTTTGTAGAATTTTTTTCATAAAAGTGATTAACTTAAACTGTTTTACATATTGTTAAGTAATAAATCAATAGGTTAAAAGTTTGGTTGTCTACAATTAACACTTACAACTTATTCAAGACTCAAATTTGGTTTTCAATTCCACTTGACTTTTCATGAAATGGGGAAGGGGGAGCAAGGAATAAGTTAGTACTGTAAGACTTACTTTACCAAAACTGAAAACAGGTAACCCTATATAAGCTGCATCCCTTTTGCTTAATGTATTTTTGACCTAAATCAAGCATTTGGGGATAGTGACAATCATTCAAAATACTGGATTTAAGAATAGCTGCGACAGATTGGTATTTTTACCTATAAATTAATTTACAGTTTTTTACCACCCCCAATTACTGCAAATATTTGTAGAACCCAACAAGTGAAACATTTAATATCCTTTAAATACAGGCTACATTGTCCACAACCTTTTGAGTAAGACAGCATGCACTGTAGACAAAAGTTGCCATGAAGACCTTACCACATCATCTGCCAAAGTTTTTATTTGAATGTTCTATTAAAAACCAAAGAAAAAAGAAAAAGCAAGTTACCTTTGTGTGAAACAAAGAAAAAATTAAGCTCTTGTACATTAATGTGGAAACAGTAACTAAAATCCTCCTTTAGCTGATTTAATAGAAACAAATTGAGATTTATTAATGGGTTTAAGCTAGCAAGACAGATAATTATAACCCCTTACAGCATTACTTTCCCTCCACCCAGAAAGATGAGTTGTAGGATGTTAAGTTATTAATTTCGACATACCATTCAGCATCAAACTTAAACACTTTTCATCAAACTCACTCTGGGATTCTAGTAACCAGTGCAAGAACTGTTATATCTAAGTCCGAGTTTACTTAGTTTTACAACTTGAAAATTTGATGATTTAAGATTTGTGTGGAGGAAGTTATTTCCAGCAGGAGCACCCTTCTCTCAATTTTGCCAGAAGACTCAATCTGGACAGATCTAGCAGTGTCAATGTTTCATTTCTTTAAAAGCTTTATTTTGTTCTCACCTGGCTCACATTAAAAAGTAATGTATATTTCAGGTAACTGTCACCACATACTACTTAAGAACCATTGAGTTAGTAATGGCTTTGGTAGTTTGAGCAGGAACCATTCCAGAGTTCTAGAGAAAAATGTCACTGATTTACATGAGCTATCCAAAACCATGAATTGATAGTTATTTGCCAGCATGGCAGAGAATTAGCTATAGTGTGGTCCCTCCATTAAAGATCCCATATCTCAGTGATGGAGTATCTAAACGGAGCCCTTCCCATTTATTCTAATTGCTTTCCCCATCCAGACAATCAAAGCCATATAATTTTATAGGGACTATGTTTTACTCACCCAGCTAGCTTTCTTTCATGTACCAGTCTCCCGCAGATACTCAGTAGTGTAGCTTTAGCTAGCTCAGATATGGCTAAGTAAAAAGTTGTGCATCAGCAGCATACTATAGCCACTGCAACCCACATAGTTATGTTGCACTGTTAACAGCCTCTCCTACATTAGGAACAAGAGCCTTGACAAGATGGAGCCCTGAAAAACTGATAATTTCCTCAGGGAGGAGAAATTGCACAACGCTTTTAGAGAATATTCACCAGGGTAGGGGAGCAACCCAAAACCTATCCAATCATCCACTTGCTATGGTTTGCAACTCAGTCACTACTCCTTCACTGTCTACGGTATCCAAAGGCTGCAGACATTGCTTTATTGTGAATATTTCATCTTTCTTTATTGCCAGATCATCCACTTACGCTGCCCTACATTCTATACCCAAGTCAATCATCAAATTGACAAGCACTAATGAACTCTGAAACCACCAAATATTGTGCCATCAGTAATGGATACTGTGTAAAATAAAGCATTAGGTTCTGGAAACTAAGGGGAGCTTCAAAGACAGCAGCACTTGTGATAGCTCAACCAGTGTAGTTAATGCTTCTACCACCCACAAAGTAGCCCTTTTGTTACCAGTGCTACCACTTGCTATTGTACTCCTTAACCTCCCAGCAAGGCTTACCGGTTTGACAGACAAGCTCCCCTACACTCTCCAGTTTTGCATATACTGTACTTTCAAAGTAGCAGCCAATGTTTTACTCAAGTATTTGGAGACTGCCCCGTTACTGGCTCATACAGCTCACCTTGAGTTACAGTGGATGTTGCTTAATTGCAACCCTAATATTAACAAACTTCATGTTAATAGCAACTTTTGCCAGGAACCAAACCATCCAACTGTCTTTAACATTAATGGTATTTGGATACTGGCAACAGGCCTGCCGCTTATTCATTTTGGGGGCTGGGGGTGTAGGGGAAAAGGAGACCGGACCACAGGCAGATTTGCAGCCAGGAAAGGAAGCACCAAGACAGGTCTTTCTGAGTTACAGGCATGTTTTGCAGGGCTGCAACCGGTGCTCAGCACATCCCAATGCTTCCTTACCTGGCAGCTGCACCACAATCTTGCCTACACCCACGGACCTGCTGCCCACACAGGAGGTAACAGGCTGAGGTGCCCATAACCCCACAAAATGGGGGAACCCCTGCTGGAGTCCCCAGTGCTTCAGGCTAGGGGGCCTGGCTTTCATTCTGCCAGTTCTCAAGTATGACCTACAGATTTAAATTGTACAATGCTTCTGAAAAAGCTCTGGAAAAACTCTCAAAACCTAAAATTATTTACTTGTTTTTAATCATAGAATTTAATTCTTATTTAATTCTAATTCAAAGACTTTAGAAAACTTAATTTTATTAACTAATGACAGTAAAAACAGTTTAAAATGGGAATTCATTTTATTCATGAAGTTTATAATGGTTTAACACTAAAGTGAGTTGCTTAGAGCAACTATAAGTAACTTTTCAATTCTCCCTCCTCTTGGCCCTGCAACTCAGAATGTACAAAGCTCACACTTAGATATTTAAATAATACCTCAGCAAAAGTAGTGAATACCACACTACACATTTAGTATTTTGAAAATTCAAATTACAGGCCCAAAATTTCCATTAACTCATACCTCAATGGGGATATTTTTACTTGGCAATTATTATTTTTGAAATATTTCAGAACAGCAAAGCTACAATCTAAAGGTTTTAATTTTAACTGATTTCGACAGGTGTTCCCACTAGGAAATGATTGTTCTGCACTTCTAAAAGAGGCCAGTTCCATTCAGGTATCTAGATGTGGACTTAATTTTAGCCATTAAGATTTGTCAACTTTGGCCTTAGGAAGGTTAACTACTTATGTGACAGTAATGGTTATGTCCTCAGTAGCTGAAGTCATAAAATATTGATCAATCTGCCTCCATGCATGTTTGTAGTCCAGAATACGTGCATGGTTAAACCAAAGTTATCAAATCGAAGTGTAATTCATAGTCTACGGCAGCTGGTAAGCCCGTTAGTAACCAGTTATTTATTCTTACTATTTGATATCTGTTTTAACACGAAAAGGCTCGATCATTTACCCTTTAGGTCCATTTCTACTGGGCCTGAAATGCGTGACTAACCATAATCTGAAGAGTCATGAGGTCACTCAATTTGTGCATGATTGATACACAGAACCTGCCTAGGTACGTGTCATTAACTGGTGTTTCCACACAGATACATTCCACCCTTTTTCAAAGACTTCTTTTTTAAAAAGTTAAATTTAAGCAAAATTGCTTCATTAACCCACTTTCATTCCAGCACCTGTGAGATCAACCCTGAACAACCCTAAACAGAAACTTGAAATATACAGTAACTCCTCGCTTAATGTTGTAGTTATGTTCCTGAAAAATGCGACTTTAAGCAAAATGATGTTAAGCGAATCCAATTTCCCTATAAGAATTAATGTAAATGGAGGGCGGGGTTAGGTTCCAGGGAAAAAAATTTCACCAGACAAAAGACTATATATATACACACACAGTATAAGTTTTAAACAATTTAATACTGTATACAGCAATGATGATTGTGAAGCTTGGTTGAGGTGATGAAGTTAGACGGTGGAAGAGGATGGGATATTTCCCAGGGAATGCCTTACTGCTAAATGATGAACTAGCAATCAGCTGAGCCCCCAAGGGTTAACACATAGTTGTTAATATAGCCTCACACTGTACAAGACAACACAAATGGACAGAGGGGAAACAGCATGGCAGACAGAGACAGAGACACACCCTATGTGTGGGAGAGAGGGAGGGGAGGGGAGAGGGAGAGAGACTCTAAGTACACTGCCTTTTTAGATCAGGAAGCTGAGACAGCAGCTCCTTCCTTCAAGCTCCCTCCGTCCTAAGCCCTGTCACATCACGTCCCACCCCCACCCCACTCCCCGCTCTATGGAGACAGGGTAAGCGGATGGCAAGGGGGAGGGGGAGACCCCAATATTAGCCTCCCTCTTCCCCCCCACCACCAGCCCCACAAAACAAGCAGGAGGCTCCCAGGAGCAGTTCCAAAGCAGAGAGCAGGAGCAGCACATGGCAGTTGGGAGAGGGACAGGGAACTGCCTGAACTGATAGCCTCCTCGGCTGCTGCTGCACAGGGACCTAGGGAGCCTATGGGGGGGCTACCAGTCTACCCTGGTTCCAAGCCCCCACCAGCTATCTGCAAAGGGCTGCTCTTTCTGCAAGCAGTGGACAAAGCAGGTGGCTGCCAAACAACATTATAAGGAAGCATTGCACAACTTTAAATGAGCATGTTCCCTAATTGATCAGTAACATAACAAAACAATGTTAACCGGGACGACTTTAAGTGAGGAGTTAGTGTATTTTTATTTAACAATCCCAATTTTTAGCCAAGATTCACACATACTGTTTATTACCTTCTCCTTGAACACCAATTCTTAAACTCTGTTTAATGTTAAATACTGAATTATTGTCTCCTGTTTAGTCATTAAAGTCTGCAAATAAAGTTCAACAGCACTGGCTTTTCTTTGCCTCCATAGCAGCTAGCTTGTGGGCTTCAATTTATGTACCTGAAGTCTTTCACAATTTTCTAACCTTGTTTATCACCTTTCTAAACAATAGTGATTAAAAGCGTCCTCCTCCCATGTCAAGGCTGAATCCCCACTCTGGTCCTTCGAGCACAGAAGGTGGGGGCCCGCAAGGATTCTAAAAATTAATACTAGCCACTCCAAGCTTGTGTTAAAATCCCAAGGTTACAGCTTTTCTCTGACCTTGGACGGGTAGATGCTGCCACCACCCAAGGGCAAAAACCCCTTTGAGAACCCAGGAAAGCGCATTTGGGAATTTCTTCCTGTGGTGTACTCACTCTCTCTCACAAACACAAACATCCCCACCCACCCCGGGGAAGAGCTGGGAGGGAAAACCAAGGGAATCAGCTGTTGCCACCAGCTAATCAAACAACATGTCCACAAACCTCTTAGGACGCAAAAATTCAATCCTATCCTTAAAAAAGGTACATTTTATTAAGAATAAAAAAAGAAAGAAGATACATCTGGAAATTTAGGCTAATGCTAGATTTAAAAAAAAAAAATACAAAATTTAAGAATCAAGAATAACTTTGAGGTCCAGCTTAAAGGTTACAAGCAAAACAAAAGTATTTGGGGTTAGCACAGAGGAGTCCACATACCATAAAGAAATAAAAAGAAATAAACCTAAGCACATCTTCCTAGACATTTCCTGGTCTATTTACATATCTGTGTGTTTCAAATGAGTATAGAATCATAGAATATCAGAGTTGGAAGGGACCCCTGAAGGTCATCTAGTCCAACCCCCTGCTTAAAGCAGGACCAATTCCCAGTTAAATCATCCCAGCCAGGGCTTTGTCAAGCCTGACCTTAAAAACCTCTAAGGAAAGAGATTCTACCACCTCCCTAGGTAACGCATTCCAGTGTTTCACCACCCTCTTAGTGAAAAAGTTTTTCCTAATATCCAATCTAAACCTCCCCCACTGCAACTTGAGACCATTACTCCTCGTTCTGTCATCTGCTACCATTGAGAACAGTCTAGAGCCATCCTCTTTGGAACCCCCTTTCAGGTAGTTGAAAGCAACTATCAAATCCCCCCTCATTCTTTTCTTCTGCAGGCTAAACAATCCCAGCTCCCACAGCCTCTCCTCATAAGTCATGTGTTCTAGACCCCTAATCATTTTTGTTGCCCTTCGCTGGACTCTCTCCAATTTATCCACATCCTTCTTGTAGTGTGGGGCCCAAAATTGGACACAGTACTCCAGATGAGGCCTCACCAATGTCAAATAGAGGGGAATGATCACGTCCCTCGATCTGCTCGCTATGCCCCTACTTATACATCCCAAAATGCCATAAGCCTTCTTGGCAACAAGGGCACACTGCTGACTCATATCCAGCTTCTCGTCCACTGTCACCCCTAGGTCCTTTTCCGCAGAACTGCTGCCTAGCCATTTGGTTCCTCGTCTGTAGCGGTGCATTGGATTCTTCCGTCCTAAGTGCAGGACCCTGTACTTATCCTTATTGAACCTCATCAGATTTCTTTTGGCCCAATCCTCCAATTTGTCTAGGTCCTTCTGTATCCTATCCCTCCCCTCCAGCGTATCTACCACTCCTCCCAGTTTAGTATCATCCGCAAATTTGCTGAGAGTGCAATCCACACCATCCTCCAGATCATTTATGAAGATATTGAACAAAACCGGCCCCAGGACCGACCCTTGGGGCACTCCACTGGATACTGGCTGCCAACGAGACATGGAGTAGTTTCTAGGTATGATCAGATGATGTTTCACACCTGGCCCAAGCTCTTAAAGCATAGCTGCTCTGCCCCTCCTCTCCAGGAAAGCACCACAGACAGACAAAGGGGAAGTTGTGTTCCCTCCAATTTTAAGTTCTAGCCTTCCCATTGGGTCTTTTGGTCAGGTGCCCACTCCCTCCCTTTCACCCATGGACTTAACCATTTACAGGTAAAGCAAGGAGAAAACAGCTACTAACAGGGATTTTATAGCTAACTGGGTGTCCATAAAAGAGACCTACCCAGCCCCCTTCATTTATCACATCCCATAACACAGTTTCCCATTTTTCGCCTCCTGAAGAATTAGCTTACTTTGCCATAATTCCTCATTTTCTTCAGTCCAATTTTTTCTTCTCATCTAGGTCCCCTGGAGGTCTCACTGGGTTCTGAATTTTTATCTAAATTAATACACTTTCTTCTTTTCCATATCAATAAAGACCATAATGAGACCAAAAGAACTATGCAGCACCCCTTTACCAGTCATAAAAAGTACAAGTAACATTACTCTGCTGACTCTCTGTGCTAAGTTTCAATCTAATTAATTTTGAAATAGAATTTAGTGTAGCACTCTATCACATCAATAACGTATCTAAGATTTAATAGCTTATAACTGACATTAGTTCTGCCTTATTAAGCCCACAATTGTATCCTACTTTTTACTACACTTGGGAGAGGCGGGGCGGGGGGGGAATTATTTGTTTGTTTTCAAGTAATACTGGTTCTGCTCACGGTTAAGCTTGTATTTTACTGAGAGCCATTTTTCATAGAAGGCAAATGACCAGTACTGGGAACACCACCAAATTTCCTTGATATTTTGATGGCTATTATCAACTAAACAATATTTTGAAGGTGCCAGAAATCCCAGCATATAATGAAGTTTTTAACTGCTTTCTAGATCTTCAGAGTTTCTTTATTCAACTGAAGTATCTCCAAGATATTTAAGAAAGTGGACAGCATGTTTTTTCCCCTCATATTCAAGGGTTTTCTCTCAATTTCTTCTCTTCTCTATTTTCTTCATGCTTGTCTACATGCCACTCAAGAGAGTGGATCACTCAAAGAGCAGGCCAACCGATTTCAGCTAAAGGTCACCCTCTACCAACCTTGTGCCCTGCATCCTATTTGGTTATGCTTCATCACCTCCACATCTCTGGCTTCTTCGTTCATGTGTAATGATGTAAATATTTAGCAAGAAATTGCTTTTCATTTTTACTTCCATGAAAAACTCTCAAGTCTCAGACAATAACCAAAGAGCTCAAGTGTCACTCAGGAGGCTGTCCACTTAGTATTTTTCCCCTATACAGCCCCCCCGACCTTTGTTTTAATTGCATCAGTACCATATTCTCCAAATATTTAGGGTCATTACTTGGGAAAACAATAAAAGGATTTAACTAAAGGGGAAAAAGATACCAGTGAAATTTTGTATATTCTGTTGTAAGCAATTCTAGTGATAGAAGATTCAGTAAAGCATAATGCATCCAGAAAGCTTGATTTCTGAGTAATCTCCAACAATGGGCGGGGGGGATGGGCTGAGAGCATCCTTTAGCGGTATGGGCATACTTATTTTTGGTTTATTTCCTTTAAATGTGTCATAAATCAGTAATGATTAAGTTTTATTTTTTCCTTTGCCATCACACAGTAAAATGGACTGAACCTTTCCAAAAAATCAATGTTTTAACAAAAGCTATAAAGGCATTGTCCAAAACATGTGGCTATTCCCTTCTTACAACCAAGTTATCTGAACACATTTTTAATGGATCCAACAATGAAGATTAAATACTTGAAGCTTAACATTACAAACCACATTTTGTTAAAAATTATACATAAAAAGTTATCACAAGAGTAGTGTCATAACAAACTAGGATTATTGTTGTACTCTTTACCCAACTGTAGCATTTAAAGTAAGTAATAATTCCTTCATAATTAAGGCAAAAAACTGTATTTCTAGTATAAAAAGTTTCAATAATGGTTCCAAAAATTAAATTAAAAAATGAAGCCTCACACTAAACATTAGACAGTCTACAAAATAGACTAGGGATCCTAATGAATTTAAATCAATTATGTGTTAAAGAATTATGAATGAAAACTAATGAACCTTTTAAAAATTCCTATGTCTATGTGGCGTTTTGTATAGACAGATCACCCAACTTACTACTTGTAGTATAACTAGAGGCATATTCCATTTTAAAAGCTAAAAAGAGGTTCTCTCCACCCTCCTGTGTTTGACATACTGATTGGGGAGAGCATTTTAGTTTAACAGTTGTCTCCCAGAGCATATTCTCACAGCAGTGGTTACCAGCACAGTTCAGGGGCAACCACTGGTAATACCATTTTTTGCCTCATTAACCCAATAAGATTTCACACTGTTCCACTCAGGGTCTCTATCTTCAAAGGAGTTTTTCCAGCATCTCATAGAATGGAGCCCTAATCCTGATGGGGGGGGGGGGGGGGGGGGAGTGTTCAGTGATACCATAAAACAAATAAAGATTGGTGGGAAATGGCCATCTGGTTCTTTTAAAATGACCACTATACTATCTATCAACAGATACAAACAAATATTTTTTTTTTCAATTTACTCGGTGAAAATAAGTTTCCATAGTACTGAATTTATATATGTCACAAACAGCATGCACGTCATTTTAAAAAGGATTGCTATCCACCAGCTCTGGCACATGTGAACCCATTACTTTGCTAGATTTAAGTTTGCTGATGGAAGCATATCAATGTGTTTTATATGTTTACTGCCAGAAATCCCAACAATCTGTACACAGCTTCAATCAACTGCACCAGACAGAAGTTTCCCTATCTGAAATAGCTTACAAGATTAACGGCACAAGGAGATACAGTATGAAGAGCATGAAAGAGAACCATGCAGAAGCTGATCAGTGCACAATGAGCTAAAGACAGCTTTGTGCTGCCAATCAGGAATATATATTTTTTCTAACTGATTTCTCATTTTCTTATAGTTTTGAATATTTGTTTTATTATAATAGATTTATGGGTTTATATTAAAGAATATTGGCTGTAATGCAAGGGACCTACAGGACACATCCTGTATGTTGAGCTAAGGCAAAATTAGCATACATATATGGCTGTGACCTTTAAAAATAGATAGATAAAGGATGCATGGAAGCAGGTTGGCAAAGGGAGCTTCCTAAGTTCTTATCTTTTAAACTCAACAGGTCCACCACAAGAAAAAAAAAACGGGTAGGACAAAAATAACTGATGTGACAATGATGTAATGCCATTAATATGTCATCAATACGTACAAATATGCCAGCCTATGAAGTACAACTAATAACATTTTGTGGGTGAGAAAATCAAGTTTGAACATAGGAGGAGGGCCTGAGTGTTCAAGCTCTAAAAGGGGTGACCCACCATGCCAAGGAAGCTTCTGAGTTTTAAATTCCAGTTGTGCTAAGCTTCTGAGTTCCAAAGCTTCTAAGTAAAACTGTAAGTTAGCTTCGATAGCTCTTAAGCTTCTTCTAAGCTCTGCACCTCCCACTCAAAAACTGAGGAACTAAAACCTGAATCTGAACTCTTTTGGCATGCCAGAGGCAAGGCTGGTTCTCTGTCTCTTACCACCAGGTTATCAAGAAAGGTGAGAGTATATCAATCAAAAGCTTTACACTATATAATAATATCACATGTATCTCTAAAACAATATTATTTCATTTGTAACTAATTATTTGAGCATTTAATTACTGTTTGACTACTATTCCATTTATCTCAAAAGTCTTTAAGGCTACATTTGTCTCAGTGTAAGTGTGCTGGTCATACCCCTGAGTCCTTGCAAACACTATGTAGCCTAATTCTGAAACAAAACGCTTTTCTTCTAATCAAATTAATTGGTAAGCCTATAACCCATATTACCCAAGTTAATATTATTAACTTCCTAAAACCAGGCAACATAAGTAAGATTGGCTTGGCAGGCCAATCAACTGACTGGACAAATATTTTCAAATATTCCAGCAAGAATGCCAGGATGTAGGCTGCAGCCTACCTTTTTGATTGCATCATAGTACCATCTGTTAGACGCCTACTTAAATGTCTTGATCATGCATTTTACTGTAAGTTAATGTCACCTATTGGGGAAAAGGTGAGCACCTTGATTGTTCTAAAAGACTCCAACCAAACATTTTATGTATGTTTATATTTCTTCCTTTGTGTACGAGGCCATCAATGTACATGGTGTTTAATAGGACTTGTAAACCAAGTTGAGATATGGATCCTTCCCCAAAGAGCTTACAAATCTAAACTGATTAGACAAACGTACAGAATAACTCCGAAGGGACTGGGGGGAAAGGAGGAGGGGAGAAGAAGGTTCACATTCATTAAACTTCCACCCCCAGAGAAAAGATGCACAGCCATTAAGCTGCTTGAAGAGTTGGCCTGCTGCCAACATAGTATAAATCCATTTAAAGTGACATTGTTAGTATGTTTTATTTTTTTTAATTTCTCTTGCTTTTGTAGTTGTTCAGTCTTCAGTAACTGTCACACTTCAATACTAGATTAACATGGTTAAAAAAAAAGTGGTTTTTTTTACGACTCAGCCCTTCATATTTGAATTAATATATCTCATTTAAGTAATTTCTTTTAAAATTAGACCTAAATACTGAAGGCTTGCCCTACAGAAGACCATAACATCTTACTCTGTTATCTTTCTAATAAATTAGTGCTTTAAAATGTCTGAACAATTATTCTGGGATTGGTCAAATGCTCAACCCTGAAGTTAGATGAGATTAAATGTATGTGTAGACGGTTTTCATGTGTTTTCTCAAATTGCATTTACCTGCTAAATAAAAATACTTAAAAGAGTGTTGGTGAAAAATCACTTTCTGAAGGGAGGCGAAGCAAGCAGCAAAAACATAGTCAGACCTGCATGGTCATATGCCACTGTAAGCATAGAATCATGTGCTTAAGTCCTAATGTAAACAGAAGAACAATGAAATTCCACCATAAGACAAGTATGGGAAAAGGCACAACTTCTTCGAGACAGGTACATGGACAGATGTGCAGTTAGCCCCATAACTAAGACATGACATTTGGCAACTGGATTGTTCAGTTATGTATGGGCTACATTTTCACCTGTATTTAAGTACTGGGAATTGATCCAAAGGCTATTTAGGGACCATTTTATAACAAGTTCTCAATCCATTTCCTGGACTGCAAAAGGAAATGGATTAAATTAGTCTTTCACCCCAGTTTTCATCACCATAGTTAAAGCAAACTTTCTTCCAATGCCAGTGCCAAACCAGTTATATGAACAGATGGCTTCCCCTCTCTCCAGTGTTGCCCATCTGGCACCTTTCACAAGCACTAAATTCACTTAAGGTAATCTAAGTAGGCATCTCAAATTGGTTTTCAGACTATCAGGATGCACTTCTAATTTACTGACATTTAACCAAAGAGACTTGGAAGACAGTTTTTAGATTAATGTTTTCTGATCAACCCATGTCTGCAGAGACTAACAAGTGTGTCACTGATTTCCTCAACTTACTTTGAAAAAGATAAATTTTCTACCAAAATGTAACCATGAAAGCATGCACTGATGGCAGCTGGTCGGTTTTCATCTTCAGTGTAAATCCAAGAAAAGTACTAAACTATTGTACATTCTGTAGATGTTACATCTGGAACCATTAATTTTTTGTATATTCTCATTTATCTACTTAACCTGGAAAACAAGTATAGAAGGAACAGTGATTTTATTACTCATGTACTTTGTGCACTTGCACTGCTGAATATTGCTGCAAAGTGAAATAGATTGTTGCTATAGTACCATATGCTATCTCAGGAAAGTCAACTATCATATGAAAGGAATGAGCAATAGAACACTGAAATATATTCAAATTGTCACATATACTTGTCTGAAGCATTCATAATTGTCATTTTCACAGCCAGTCAGACACCCAGTGCCTGCTGCAGCAATAAAAAAAAAACAAACGAACAAGCAACACAATATCATGTTTTCTCCTCCTTAGGGGCATCCCAATATTTGAGGGAGACAATTTCAGTTTATACTTCTGCCTCTTCTCCTCCTCCACTGTACAGCTCCTCAAGCCAGCTCTCTTGCCCAGAATACTTCTACAGTACTTATGAAGGAGTAGAGTTCAACAGAACAATTTATGATAATCTCAGTCTCCCACACATAAAATAAAATGTTCTTCCTCATCGGTTAAAGTTCACTGAATACCAAGACCCATCTTTAATGTTGCAAGATACTAACAACCACGAAGACATTTAAGACTAGAGCTCATCCAAAAAGTCAATTTACTCAAGTAATGTCTTTCTTATCCCTTTGTCTGGATTTTTGTTTAATTTTAAAAAATATTTAAGCAGTTTTAATTGAGAGCACTCTACTGAGAGACTGGAGAGGCAAAGTTTGTAAAACCATGTCCTTTACTCTAGGGTTTAAAATTATATTCCAGCAGGTGCTAGCTCCTGCAGGAGCCCTAGTGTAGACAGAACCACCATGGGTTAAAGCTAGAATCCAAAGAGTTGATTAAAACCTGGACTGAAGTTGAGGCATCATCTATGGCAACTGTTTCTAGAAACTCCTCTGGAGACATTTACTGTTAGACAGGCGAGTCATCACAACTTCATTTTAACAAAGAGAATTTTGAGCATAAAAGCCACTTGAAGAGACTGCAGCTACTTATCTTTATAAAATGGGCAGCCCTAATTTTACACATGTAATATAGTATTTCTATGTAAGTTCTCAGTCAGGACAGCAAGTTTAGTGTTAAAGAAGTGTGTCTACTTTAAGTTATGCATGAGTAAGCTTTTAGTCGCACTGTTAAACAATAGAATACCAATTAAAATTTGTTACATATTTTAGGATGTTTTTCTACATTTTCAAATATGTTGATTTCAGTTACAACACAGAATACAACCACCTCACTTTATATACACAGGCATATACACAGCTCACTTTATATTTTTTATTACAAATATTTGCAATGTAAAAATGATAAACAAAAGAAACAGTATTTTTCAATTCACCTCATACAAGTACTGTAGTACTTTATTGTGAAATCTCTTTCTTGTGAAAGTGCAACTTACAAATGTAGGCTTTTTTTGGTGGTACATAACTGCACTCAAAAACAAAACAATGCAAAATTTTAGCGCCTACAAGAACACTCAGTCCTACTTCTCGCACAGCTAATCAGTAAGACAAACAACTTCGTTTACATTTACAGGAGATAATGCTGCCCACTTCTTATTTACAATGTCACCAGAAAGTGGGAACAGGCATTTGCATGGAACTTTTGTCACCGGCATTGCAAGGTATCTACGTGCCAGATACGCTAAACATTCGTAGGCCACTTCATGCTTTGGCCACCATTCCAGAGGATGTGCTTCCATGCTGATGACGCTCATTAAAGCAATAATGCATTAATTAAATTTGTGACTGAACTCCTTGGGGAGAACTGTATGTCTCCAGCTCTATTTTACCCACATTCTGCCATATATTTCATATATTTTGTAGTCTCGGATGAAGACTCAGCACATGTTGTTCATTTTAAGAACACTTTCGCTGCAGATCTGACAAAATGCAAAGGAAGTACCAATGTCAGATTTCTAAAGATAGCTACAGCACTCGACCCAGGGTTTAAGAATCTGAAGTGCCTTCCAAAAATCTGAGCGGGATGAGGTGTGAAGCATGCTTTCAGAAGTCTTAAAAGAGCAACACTCCAATGCGGAAACTACAGGCCCAAACCACCAAAAAAGAAAATCAGCCTTCTGCTGGTGGCATTTGACTCAGACGATGAAAATGAACATATGCCAGCCTGCACTGCTTTGGATGTTATTGAGACGAACCCATCATCAGCATGGATGCATGTCCCCCTCTTCACTTTACAGTGCTGAAAGGTGCAGCACTCGGAGAGCAGGTGGGGTGTTATTTTACACCCCTGAGCAAGAAAGTTTCAGCACTGTAAAGTGGCAGTGTAGAGTGGCTGCATGAGAAGTAGGACTGAGTGGACTTGTAGGCTCTAAAGTTTTGCACTGTTTTGTTTTTCAGTGCAGTTATTTTTGCACATAATTCTACATTTTAGGATAAAGAGATTGCACTATAGTACTTGTATTAGGTGAACTGAAAAATACTATTTCTTTTGTTTTTTACAGTGCAAATATTTGTAATAAAAACAAAGTGAGCACTGTACACTTTGTATTCTGTGTTATAATTGAAATCAATATATTTGAAAATGTGGAAAACACCCAAAAATATTTAAATAAATGGTATTCTATTAACAGTGCGATTAATCGAGATTATTTTTTTTAATCGCTTGACAGCCCTACTTTTAAAATCTTCATATTTCTCAACAGCATTCAACATGTATGAAACTAATGTGGTTTTGTTAAAGTATTGGGGGTTGTGTTAAAGTATTGGGGGGGGGGGTTATAACTATTCCCAGTTGTCTCGCTACGTGTCCTAAAGTAAACACACAAGCTGGACAACTCATTTAACAAAACACACTTTTTAAGTAGTTACCAAAAAACAGAACACTATGAACTACGGTGTTATACTTTTTTCCACTTGGCTTCCCTTATACAACTTGAAGACCAACTCTCTTTCCCCCACCCCTTGAGGCCCCTAATTCAAAGTCACCACCTGATTTAAGTGGATTCACTTGGATGTTGTGATATTATAGTTGCCTACAGTTTCACAGTTCCCCAATACCTTCACGCTACAGTTGTGAGAGCACAATACTAATTCAATGCAACTTCAGACTTTTCCACCCTCAAAAACAAAATTTCTTATGCACAAATTGATAAAGAGGACAGAAGGAAAAAAAAAAAAAAAGTCAAGTCCATACATTTTCTGCACACACTGCAACTGTCTGTGCGTCTCAAAGCCTTCCTTGGCACTGAAGGTTATCATGGTTTTTAAAGTTGAAAATAAAAAACCCAGTGAAAGGTGCAGCAATGTAATTTAGCCCAAGTAAATTTATATATCAATATGTCCTATTAATCTTAGCCCAAGATTATCCAATTTGACTAGCAATTGTGGGTTGTCGACTCAAGATTTCTCTCTTGGAGGGACCTGATTTTTTAGAGGATGGAGGTTAACTTTCTGAAAGTGTCTGCAACCTCCTGAGAAGACAAGTTACATAAAAAGGTTAGCAACCAACCACTGCACTAAAGCGGCACAAAGTTTCTGAGCAGCAAAATAAGATTAAGGTTTATCTACTTATTAGAAGACTGCAAATGAAGAAAGTATCTGAAGAAATTTGCACATTCTGCTATTTTATTTCATACAGAAACAGGAACAGAAGATTTGATTCCAATGTAGTACACAAGTTTAAGTTGATCCAAAGTTTGATTACAAGTCTATCTGCAATGTTAGCAATTGTTATACAAACACTAAAAAAATTTCTTGATTGCCAACTTTCACATGAAAATAAGATTCTGAAGATAATCAAATTCTCCAGATTTCCCTAAAACATGCTCCAAATGATGAGTATCTGCTGAAAAGCCATCAAGAGGAAAATGCCTAGATGTACTCTCAACTTAAACAGAACTTGCATAGAATACATGCAAGACTGCAAGAAAGCACTCATTCATTTTACTCATCTCATAACTGTCAAGCAGCTTGTGGTAGGAAATCTGAAGAATAATGATGAATAATCAAGTGAAAACTTGTCAGTTGCACATGAGAAAAGCAGACCATTCAGTAACTTATTAAAAACTAGCATTCCCTTTTCAGAGTCACAGAGCACGTGCAGCTTTGTCTATTTTAACTGATTATATGTTTCAATGCTAGACAGTCTTACACATCTATACATTGTGAATGGGCATGTTAAAGCCATGAAGATGGATTGCCAAGTTTGACTGTAGTTTTGGTTCTAGATACATGATGCTTGAGTCAAAGTATAGCAACATGCTTTAAAATATTGAGTTTTAACAATTAACTATACTCCTTACTAGTTGTAAACACTGGTGTTTCAACTATTCGCACCATTTTTTATCATTGCCACTGCACCATCAGATCCCCCTAAGATTGCAAAGACTGACCAATTTCTCAATGGCTTTTCACATACCAAAACTAAAAACAAATATAACCACATGTCAAATTTTAGCAAACTGTTTGAAAACACACTCCTATCAACTACTTGTTTCAGCCATAAATAGGATTCAAAGCATTCTGAACAACTGTTTTAATGTGAAAAGAAAAGGAGTACTTGTGGCACCTTAGAGACTAACCAATTTATTTGAGCATGAGCTTTCGTGAGCTATAGCTCACTTCATCGGATGCATACCGTGGAAACACAGCTGTTACTCTGAAACCTGTTTTAATGTGCTGATCACTGGTTTTATTAGTATATTGTTTAAAAAAGTGCAGTTAGTTTAAACTATTCTTTTGAAAAATTAGTTACACTAGATAAATAGCAAGGCAAGTACAGTGAGTGTGTTAGCTTTCCTTCAAAAACGGTTAAATATTTCAAAGGATGTACACTAACAGCTTTTGCAGTCTGACTGAACATGACATTTTCCAAGCAAACTAGTCTGGTGTTTTATTTGAGTGCTGGAACCAGAAATAGGAGGAGTCTATTAGAAAGTCACTGTATACAAGGACCAGCAGACCCCACTGAGAAGATGGTAAGATTTGGCAATAGCTATGACACTTATTCCAGTATTTGAAACAAGTACTGTAAAAATTTTACACAGACAATGCCTTGTTTATACTGCTCTATATACACTAAAATTTAAGTACAATATTTATATCCCAATTGATTTATTTTATAATATGGGAAAAATGGGAAAGCAAGCACATTTTCAGTAATAATGTGCTGTGACACTTTGATTTTGTAAGCAAGTAGTTTTTAAGTGGGGGTGAAAACTGGGGGTACGCAAGACAAATCAGACTCCTGAAAGGGGTACAGTAGTGTGGAAAGGTTGAGAACCACTGCTTTAGAACTATAATTTTGATTTAAATGCAAGATGTTTTACAAAACCCAAGAACAAGTTCATGATTTCTCACTTTATTAAGAACTTCTGGGGGAGGATTTACACTTTGTCTATCAACAGTCTTATGATAGTCAAGACTGAAATTTTACTCTTCACTGAATTTTTACTCAATTAAAAATGGAGGACTTGTGGCACCTTAGAGACTAACAAATTTATTTGAGCATAAGCTCTCGTGAGCTACAGCTCACTTCATCGGATGTATATGCTTATGTTCAAATAAATTTGTTAGTCTCTAAGGCACCACAAGTCCTCCTTTTCTTTTTGCAAATACAGACTAACACGGCTGCTATTTACTGCATTTATTTAAACCATTTACTCAATTTAGTGTCACATACTATGTACACGTCATAAAGTTACCTTACAAACCAAGTATTTTCAGGCAAGGGCCATCTTTTTATCATCTGTAATACTGTGCTGAATATAAAGGAGTCTTTGTCCATGGGGAGGCTCCGAGGCACCACCAAAACACCAATATTTATGTCCTCAATATCTTATGTTGTAGCTACTAACAGGTAATATTCTACATTTATCTTTTAACCCAAGTCTCCTTTTCACTTCAGCCTATCCATTGTCTACATTTGCTACTCTTTCCTATCAACATACATAAATGCATTAAGTAATGGGATATTATACAACCTCTGTGAAAACATAAACAGTTATAACAAGATCTATGAGGTCTCTAAGCACTATACTAAAACTAAATACTGCCTACACGATCGTAGTGCTTAACTGGATCCTGTACACAGGGTTTCACCTTTAAGCGGCAACAAAATAGTTGTCAAATGATTTCTCTTTAGACAAGGAGAAAGAGTGTTATCCAACTGAATCTGCACAGCAAGCTAGGTAGGCAAAACACCAGCATAAACCAAACAGTGAAATTTCACTGTTTGCTCTTATGAAGAATGCTACAAAGAAGTTTAATTACTACAGGTGGCCAGGGCCATGGTTGTGCATCTGGTCTAACTCTAAATGCCAGCTTAGTTCTTGAACTAAAGTTGGGGCATTGTTGCTCGTCTACCACCACCACTGCTAGATGTAACATGTTAGGGACAAGGGGGAGTTACCTTAAAAGGTAAGGTTTTCTTTCATATATATCCAACCCTGCTCACCTTTTTCATCAAAAGAGAGCCAAGTTTGAAAGGGTATGGCTACAGGCCTTGTGAAACAGTATCAGAGACCATTTATTTTGTTTTATACCGCTCAATCTACTTAAAATGTCTTGAAAAAGGGCCCATCAGCAACCCACTACTTCCTCTTAAAAATCTTCAAGAGCAACTCGCTAACATCTCTGCTCCTCTCCCTCTGTCCAACACTGATACATTTCTGCTTTGATGACGTCTTATACTTGCTAACAACAGAACTACCACTAGTTAAGCAAGACCCAGGAGAGCATGCAGAAAGAGCACTCTCTCATCACAGGAACAGTGTGGAGTAAACAGGAAGGGAAACTAAAACATGACTAAAGAGATGAGAGTGAAATTACTCCAGTATGAACTTTTGGATTATGTAGTCCAGTACCTTGTCTGTCACTGGCTAGCATTAGATGCATTAAAAAATGTTAACAACCCACAGAGACAATAGTGTAGTAACATACTCCTATATAAATTATCTTCCTAACTTCAAGCAATTTGCTTCCTTCTCTAAGCATGAAGGATAAATCCTTTAGCTTTGTTTGTCCAACAGTAGGTTTTTATCCATAAAAATTAGAGAATAATCAGCATCCTATGGAATTCTTAGCATCAATAGCACTTCCTGATACCAAGTGCCTCAGATTAGTTAGGCTTTATGCAACAAGTTATTAGCAGTTTGATATTTTTAAAATTCCAGTTAAACAAGCCCCCAACAGATAAGCCACAAATCAAGTTGCTCTCCTCAATTAGAGGTGAGCCTTAAGTTCCAAGTCTTCTGTCCTTTACAATAAGAAGTTAAATATTTTGCTGAAGTGATTTTAACATTAGCATCACATCCAGCTGCCCTGGATAATCCTGTGTTCTATAAAACCACAATAAAAACCTGAGCCTCATCAGTAAAGTCATCCTCAGCAGTTACAACGTAACAGCAGTAAACTTCATGAACTCATGCAGAAAGATTTACAGTGAAGGTCATCTGTGCATCAGATGTTCTCCCATTTTAATGTTTCTCCTGGAATGATACATACTACAAAAGCCTACCTACATCAACACTTCAGGACATATTATATCTTTCTAGTTGATGCCCTTGCAGTTCATGCTGCTCTACATACCTAGCTCCAATCAACTTTGTCAGAAACTGGCCAATAATATAATCCATCCAGGTCTGCTTTAGTCTATACAGCAAAGAAAACTCCATATTTGGCCTGTGCTGGTCGACTCTGGCTAGTGGGACTGTTCTATTGCTGTGCAGACTTCCGGGCTCAGGCAGGAGCCCAAACCCTGGGACCCTACCACCTCACAGGGTCCCAGAGCTCAGGCTACACCCCGAGCCTGAAAGTCTATGCAGCAATGGAACAGCCCCATCGCCCCAAGCCCTATGAGCTCAAGTCGGCTCGCATGCGCCAGACATGCATGTCTAGCCGCTGTGTAGACACACCCTAAGAGGCCTCAGGTGCACCAGTGCTAAACTGCTCCTGCTGAGAAGGTCAAAACATTTGAGTAAGTTAACATTTACAGTGTTAAGACATACCTGAGCTATGTCAACCATAGTTGCTTATAATCCTGTTGCTGACATATGGTATTATGTTTGCTCTGTAGACAATATCTTTGTGCATCCACTACAAAGGCTTTAATTCTACTTGTTTAAGTGAAGTTAGTCAATTGTGATAGTGTTCTAGATTTCTTTTTCATTATATAATTTATTGTGTCAAGGAACAGCTCTCTCGAATATGCCTGTATGTCACATTCGAACAGTTAACATTTGGATAGCCGCAGTCACCCTTGGATATTTTAATCAATAGTTGCTTACCTCAGAAGAGTATACTTTACCATGATCCAGATGCCAGATGTAAAAAACCCTCCTTTTGTAGTTGCATCATAGCATTACTCAACTGAAGTCAACATTAGGAACGACAAATCTGTTTTACACCACTTATTTTTAAACAATAAGCTATACTATTTTAAATGTAGACAGGTCAGAAAGTGGAAAGTCTTTTTTTTAGTGCCAATGTATATATACTTGGGTGCTTCTATTGTTAATTTTCACAATATAACACGTGAAATTATGTTACACTCAAGTAGTCTACCTTTCTTCAATTAAGGTGCCAATTTGCATTTCACAGTCACATTTTCTTTCTGAGTTTCTCTGTTTCTGAGAGAACCAAATGAAGAGGAAAGTGACTATATACAACCAGGGAAACTATAGACAAAATACTTTCACACAGGGATTTTTGTTGTTGTTTTGGGGTTTGTTTTGGTTTGGGTTTTTTGGTTGTTTTAACTCACAAGCTTAGGTAAGAGTCAGACCTTCGATTTTATTTGACTGTGCCTCTTTAGAAAGATGAGCTGAATAGACTCCACAGACTTTATATGGCTAACTGTAGTGAACAGAAAGGTGTGAACACATATCTGAGCATCACTGGGATGCTCAAAGCAATGTGGTGTAACCAATCAACAAGCAACATCCACCACCCTTGCTTAGGCTCAGCTATGCCTCTAAATCAGCAGTTGCCAACTGAGGGGCACAGGTCAGCCTCCACAAAGAGCAGGAAGGGAGCGCCACCCAGCCCCACTCTGCCCCCAGTTCCACTCAGGCCATGGCCACTGGCTCCCGGCCATGGCCCCAGCTCCGCTCTTGGCATGGCTCTGCTCCCAGCTCCCGACCACGACCCCACCTGTAGCATTGGCTCCCAGCCCCCAGGGGGCATAGACAAGGTAAGGGAAGGCACAACCAAAAAAGCTTGGGGACCACTGCTCTAAATCTGAGTCACATTAACCAATTTACCTACATGCACAACAGTGAAATTCTAAGGGTGAATTTCATAGCAGTTTGATATGTCAGTCACGCAGATTAAACCACCTCAGATTTGTTGCTGGGTAGTCCACCTCATCTGGGACCATGTCTAACATCCATGCCCAATTAATTTTGGAAAGCTGCTCCCATAAAGCTTTTAATTCTTCCCTAAAGGTAGAACTCTCCACTAACCTTGGAGATGGTGGCACTGGGGGTCTGATACATATGATAAATTCTGATGAGAGCTAGGAAGAGGAGTTTTGTACAACTGCCAAGTGCAGACTCCAGCATTTGACATACAACACAGTTCTCTTCCATGCCTATGAAGTGCAGGGATGTTACTCTTTAATACAGTTGTTATATGAAAGGTTATTCAGATCACGTTTAGAGTTTCCCCTGCTGCCTTCAGTGCACATTTTCTCTCCCTCATAACAAAGTGCTGTTGAGCTCAGGGTCCTGTAATATGGAAGCCTAGACTTACAGATTTAAGTCAAATTTCAAGTTTTATAGAATGGCACTGTGGAGGTAAACAGTTTTTCTACAATGTATTGCCATATACAAAATACGTTGTAAGATCTGAGGCACATTGCATCTTTATTGGCATTAGTTTGCGATGACTTGCATAACTTAACTTGGCAGACCCTGAGTAACCCAATTATGCCAAGAAAACAATTATACCAAACTATCACGTAAACACACAATTTAATTTCAGACAACTCAACAATCATAAGTAGAAGTACAGTGGAATTCCCCTCCCGTCTTTGAAATATTCCCTTACCTTTATTACTTGTACAAAGACAAGGACGTTAAGATTAAGTGCATGAGAAACAACTCATTTGAAGCTCAGGGGGCTGAATCCACTGAGGCAAACAGCTCCTCTCAGCTACAGTTCAAACCAACAAAATTTAACAAGCTTACTCTTCTAAAGTATGGATCAACTCTCCAGCTGAGCGCAGCCTAATTTCCCCTTGGAAGTTCTGAGGCACCACAGGCAGCCACTTGTGGCAAGTTGTATTTTTACCCTACACCCCTTCCCCTTTACTCCTTCCCCAAACTTGGTGTATATCAAGCATTCTGTACCCCCACCACCACCCCTGCAACAGGATGCTAATTCCCAAACAAAGCTGCAAAAGTTGAAAGCTAATATGCATGTTTTATATTGCTAGTTTTATAAGAATGAGGTTTAGTACTTGATACTACAAAACTAAGTACCCGAGTAATTTTAGGCATTGAGTAGTTCCACTGAGTGCAAAGGGCCTAACACATGGTTCTCACGGGCAAAGGAGTGAAAGAGAATGGGAGAAGGGTGCCTCTGAAAAAGTATGTCTTGTTTCATGGAAGTAAGTGTACCTACCATAGGCAAATACCTGGGATTTTCTCCACACAAATCTGAGTCTGGGAATAGTCATGCAGATTAGACAACTACAGGAACCAAGCAATGCTGAAATACCCATCTGCATCATTAAGTAATGTTCCTAAAACTCATTTAAATCTCTCCCTCCTAGTGAAGCTAACCACTATTTCCTAGTTCTGGACTCCCATAACACCTGTTGGCATTGAATTTCAACATATATTGCCTTACAATTTTTTTTTTAGCATAAACATAAGGAGAATTGAGCAGGGTAGCCCCCTTATCACTAACAAGTGAGAAGACAGATTGGTAAATTCATCTAGCAGTCTCCTAGTTGACAGTGTAGGGATCTGGTAAAATTTAGCTTTTTATAAGTGCCAGTTCCATCTCTTCATTGGGAATTGAAACACAAAAGCATAGAGACCATGATTGAAATAAGTAAACGCAGCTACTTTAAGAAACCGGTTAAGTTCCACTGTGCAAAATTAACAAGACCTAAAAATGCTTAGTAGCTGAAAAGTTAGATTTTAATACATTATGAGTCTTCAGGTTAGCCGCTGAACCCCAATGGTGACTTTAAAATTATTATTTTCACATTTAGAAGGCACTTTATGAAGTGCATGGGCTACATATATCTATTTCTTGGTGTGTTGATTATCAAAGAATCAGCAGTGTGCCTCTTGATCCCAAAACAGGTGTCGCACTGTAAAGGTAGCCCCAGCGATTACTTAGTTTAGCCCTGGTGTGAGCACTTGAAATCACTTCAACTGCCACACCACGGCTGAATTCAGAGCCCCTTGCAAAGATGCAGCCCAAACGAGGTTTACAGGCGGATTCGGGGCAAAACCCGTACTTGTTGCTGTGAGTCACGGGTCCTGTCTCGCGGGAGGAACCGTTCCTGAAGGAGCCGTGTTTTAAAGGCAGCATCGTGAGCTCAACCCCACACGCCCGGGCCCTCCCTGTGCCCCCTCTCGGGTTGCGAGCGGGCGCGAGGGCTGGCGTGCAACAGCTGTCTCAGGGACCGGCAGGGCTTTTCCATGCACAATACCCACGGCTTGAGGGGCACGCAAACCGCTCCGCAGGACCCGCCCGGCTCCCAAACCCTAGGACCAACCGCCGGGGCGGCGGCAGCACGACACCTAGACCCGCACCCGCAGCGCGTGACTGCTGCCCCACGCCAGCCTCCCACCCCCGTCACACGCCCTCCAGCCTCTTCCCGCCGCGCCCGCTCCCGCGGTGCCCCCCGCTCCCTCACCAGCTTGGGCTTGTTCCTGCTCTCCTCCTCCGCGGCGCGCCCGCTGCGCTTGAGGTTCGCCCTGCCGGAGCCCGGGGTGTCCTCGCCCGCGCCGCCCCCGCCCCCCGCACCCGGGGCCGCCTGGTTCTCCATCCTCCTGCCCTGCGCCCCTGAGCGACGGCCTTCTGTGCTGCGAGCGGCTTCCTCAGGGCCCCATAGGCGCTTCACACGCCGCAGGGCAGACGGGCGGCTCCCTGCTGCTGCCGCCTCCTTCTCCCCCCACCCCCTCCGGCCAGTCGGAGAGAGCCCTCGGCACCCTTCTGCGCATGTGCCTACCCCTGAACGCCGGCCTAGTGAGCATGGGGCCAGCTCCCTGCGCATGCCCCTTACGAAAGTGAAGCCACGGCGAAGCTGCCGCCCTTACCTCGAGCTTCTCCGAGGCTCCCTTTCCCTGAAGTCCCGTAGCAGAACGGGAGGGGGAGGGGCGGCGAGCAACAGATGCGACAGCAGCGGGGGCGGGGCATCTAGTTGATCCGGAGCTTGCGGGTCACATCTGCTGACTGAGGGCGCGTAGGGAGCCAGCGTGTTTGCGGCTGGTGGCTGCTCCAGGGTCACCCGGAGACAGCGAAGTACCAGCCCCGCTTAGACAGCCCAGGAGCGTCAGCTCTGCTTCGCTGCAAACGACGGCTCTGCCAGGGCATGCTTCCCAAGTTGGGAAAGTGCTTTACAGCTTCCCCCAGTGTAACCAAACCACGGCTACAATCTCACCGTCCCTCTCCCCAAACACATGGACAAAATAAATCTAATTCTCTCAGCTCCAGACTCCAGCCTTAATCGAGGGGCTAAATACCCTCCCCATACAACTTCGGAGACTTCCTTGTCAAGGAGCAGTTCCTCTCACCGAGCCTGTGTTCTCAAGCCCCCTATTACTTTAATTTCAGTGAAACAACAAAGTTCTAAACAGAAACAAGCAATTGATGTTGCTCCCCAATATAAATATAAACAAATTCGGAATAAACTAACCCTACACTTCAATGCCCTTGTTCCATTTTGTTATGGAATTATACTGTAAACAATTATTTCCTCTCAAGGGTTTGCAGTCAAAACATTTACACTAAAACTGCAGGGGTACCTGACTCCACTGGACTTCAAATGGTAAAATATTTTCTTCGTTTTCGAACCTGAGAATCATGCTATAAGTGTTTAGTTAATAGTGGATTAGGGTTCCTAAACCCGAGTTGTAATTTCTGAGTACGATTCAAAGTACTTCTTCAGTTATTTTTAAAATTAGGGCATCCCTTTATCTGAGGTTTCTCTCCTAAATCTTTTGACTGAAGTTTTCTATCTAGCATGCAGTTATTCAGTGGTACAATTGGCAATACTGTTTCCTTCCCCTCCCCCAGTATGCTTACTTAGTAAAGACGCTGTATTTCCTATGAAATATGTTAACTTGACCTAGTTACTGGAAAGTGACTAACAGAAATATTTAGCTTTTAAGACTCCTGTATGTGTTCCAATCAATGCAGGTTCTAGCTTCATCCTCTACGGTAAACATTTTCTAGTACCATCTTAAACATTTTAAATTGTAAAAAGAAAAGGAGGACACGTGTGGCACCTCAGAGACCAGCAAGCTCAATGCATCCGATGAAGTGAGCTGTAGCTCACGAAAGCTTATGCTCAAATAAATTGGTTAGTCTCTAAGGTGCCACAAGTCCTCCTTTTCTTTTTGCGGATACGACTAACACGGCTGCTACTCTGAAATCTGCCATTTTAAATTGTGGGGATTTCACCTTTTCTCCTATAAGACTGTTGCACAGTCTGATAGGGGATTTTCAAACTCCTTCTGCATAGAGCCTAAGTGCTGGTTTTAATTATCCTCGGTGTAGCTGGGTATACATTTAGTACGACACACACTTCAGTCCTCTCACAGATATCAATGGGAGGCTTACACAGATTTTTAATGTGGCATTTATGTATTATATCAACATTTTAATTATGCAAATCCTGGATTTAGCGTCACTCAGTAGAAGAATATGTTCAACATTAGGACTACTGTTATTTCTGCCCTTAGTGTTTCTTTCGCCAGCCTCCTTTTTCTGTTCCTCTCCCTCTTTCCTGTTTATGTCCCATTCTCTCTCGCTCTCGCTCTCTCACACACACAGCACTCTTGTCATGCATCCCCAATTCTCACTCTTCCCCAGGCTTTTCAATTTTACTTCTTTCCCCTTTCTATCTGCTAACCATTTAACTAAACACTTTTAAAGTGTCATCATTCAGCTTTAGGGGTAACATTCCAATGAGATTAGAGGGCTGTGGGAAGTTTACTTGATTATTTTTTCAGGCTGTTTGCAGACTCAGGAAGATAAAATTGCATTGGTTTACACTGTGGTTGGCGAGATTTCCACAACCATGAAAGCTAGAATCCCATTCTTAAAACTGGAGTTTCAGATTCTGCACAATTTGGTAATATCATGCAAGCCCTGAAACAGGCCATTTCCAGCCTGTAGGCTGACACCCCATGTCTAACCTATTTTATATGGGACATTTCTCCTAATTTTTACCTTAAGTCTTCCTATTTATCCCATGTATTCTAGGCATAGCCCCTTTGTATTACTTCATGTAACTTTTTCTTCTGTTACTTCAAGGATATTGTTCCACTTTAAGTTATCAAGGCAAGTTCATGTACTTTAGAATTAGTAATTTTATAAAGAATTTTGAATTTTATTACCAGTTTGCAAACAGTGAAAAATAATTTCCAGCAATCATTTTTAACAATATGCAAACAGCAGCACTTTCCAAATTAGGCTGGACTGGAGCACGAAGACAGTTTAAACAAGTGTTGTCAGATATAATTAAAATCAACAACTCTTCTCTTTGGTCAGTCAATCACACTCCTCCCCACACACACCATTTTTGCTCAACAGTTTGTCTATTTAGGCATGTCTTAACCACAGGTGATCAGCACCTGGGTAGCTTAGGCCGAGTGCAAACATTTGCACAGCAAAACCCTACGCCCTTTATTGTACACTCAGTGTTTGTGCACTCATCTGGGTGTGTCTGTGGGCGTATCCCAGGAGATTCTTTGCTGAGATGGTCTAAAGATTCTTTCATAGAATCAGAGAAGATTAGGATTGGAAGAGACCTCAGGAGGTCATCTAGTCCAACCCCCTGCTCAAAGCCAGACCAACACCAACTTAAATCATCTCAGCCATGGCTTTGTGAAGCCGGGCCTTAAAAACCTCTCAGGATAGAGATTCCATCACCTTGCTAGGTAATCCATTCCAGTGCTTCACCACCCTCCCAGTGAAATAGTTTTTCCTAATTCTAACTTAGACCTTCCCCACTGCAACTTGAGACCACTGCTCCTTGTTCTGTCATCTGCCACCACTGAGAACAGCCAAGCTCCATCCTCTTTGAAACCCCCCCTTCAGTAGTTGAAAGCTGCTATCAAATCCCCCCTGACTCTTCTCTTCTGCAGACTAAACAAGCCCAGTTCCCTCAGCCTCCCTGGTAAGTCATGTGCCCCAGCCCCCTGATCATTTTCGTTGCCCTCCGCTGGACTCTCTCCAATTTGCCCACATCCTTTCGTGGGCGGGGGGGTGAGGAGGCGAGGGAGCGCAAAACTGGATGCAATACTCCAAATGTGGCCTCACCAGTGCCGAATAGAGAGAAATAATTACTTCCTTTGATTTGCTGGCAATGCTTCTACTTTCCAGTCATATTGTCAATTGTGAGAGATCTTGGTTGTCCTGGAGATGGAGGGGTGAAATTCTTAAAGGACTTTTCAGGACTATAAGTGCTAGAAAGATTTTTCCTGCATCCCCACTGCAAATTGGGTGGGTTTCATTCAGAGTTAAACCAGAGCTCAGACTCCAAGCTATACCCCCAGCCAACGATCTTCACCCCAGGCTTAAAGCACCTCCAACCCCAGATCAGAGGATTTTCTGTGTGGATGATAAGGCATTTGGGCTAAAATCCAGTAAAAGCCTTGGTTAACTCTGCAGTGAGGACATAACTTATATTTTTAGTAACAAGGTGCCCATAACTTAACATAAAACACCAAGTGCAGTCACCCCAGAGTCCAGTTTAGAGGGATTACTTCTTAGCTGTCCTAAATTCCTATGCACAGATCTTAAGTGCTCCTGAAGCATTCTGTGGAGTGGAGCATTTTATGTATCCAACACAATTTCAAGTGCTCTGGAACTTCATTTCACCATACACAGGCTTTACATTTGCCACAGAACTAGTCCTGTGGTATTACGGAAACCTTCTCTTGCCCAATTGAATGTTTATATTGGATTCATCTCCCTAAGAAATAGACCAGCAGGGAAGGTATAAATAAAGATCCAAGGAACGGATTGAATTAAATCACCATACATAGGGAGGCTCATAAAAGCTCTAGAGGAAGGTACGTTGGGGATTTCAGTTCAGCTAATTAACTTTTAAATGAAGTGAAACATCAATTTACTTTCAGTATAGTTTGTTTATATGGAGGGAAAAAAACCCTTAAATCAAGTTTAGAGACACTGAAAGTTTACTCCAGCACAGTTTTTAATTTCTTTTTAAAATATCTGGCACTATAGAATTCTATATAATAAGAGTGAAGCTAGTCTGTGAGAGACAGAACTTTCTTGGGGGCTGGTCTAAGACTTTGGAATGTACTCCCCCAGGAACAAAGCACCATCACAAACCTCAGCCTTCCACTCCGAGTGCAAGGTGCATTTCTTTGAAGTTGTCTTCTCAAACGTGTGTGTGTGTGAGTGAGTTTGTGTTTAAAAATCTCTACCAAAAACAAGACAATATATTCCACTGCACACATTTCTAATGCAGGGGAAGGATGAGTTTAAAAAAAAAACAAAAAACACACACCTGACAGATGTTAATCACATCATGTAATGTACGATGAGAAAATGCTCTTACTAGAGCTGAATTAATGATTGATTTTTTTTATTTAGAGGAGGAACTGACAAATTCTGCCACCACCTCCCCCCAGAAAAAGAAATTGGTTTGGTTTCATTCAACCCTCAACAAAAAATGTCAATGTTTTCTTTCAGTCCCAACGTTATTTTTGGATGTTATTTGCCCTCTCTTTTTAAAAAAAATAGCTACATTTCAAACCACAACATTTTGAAACAAAAGGTTGAGATATTTAGTTTCAAGATGGTCAAACCAAACCATTTTGACATATTTGGATTATTTTCCTTTTTTTGTCTGAAACTACTTGCCAAATTCAGCCTAAGGTTACAAATATTTTTAGGTTTCAGAGTAGCAGCCATGTTAGTCTGTATTCGCGAAAAGAAAAGGAGTACTTGTGGCACCTTAGAGACTAACAAATTTATTTGAGCATAAGCTTTCGTGAATGAGCTATAGCTCACAAAAGCTTATGCACAAATAAATTTGTTAGTCTCTAAGGTGCCACAAATACTCCTTTTCTTTTTGCAAATATTTTTAGTGCTCAAAAAAACCTCTAAATATAGAAGTGTATTTTTCAGTTAATTTACTATTCACGAAAAAAATTTCACCCAGTTCTAGCTCATACTATATCCAATATAAGAACCTACATATAATAGATTTTTTTTCTGTTTAAGTCAGAGAAAAGCATTTTGAATAGTCTTATTGCATGTACCAAGCGTCTTTTGTAGGACAGGTTTCAGAGTAACAGCCATGTTAGTCTGTATTCGCAAAAAGAAAAGGAGTACTTGTGGCACCTTAGAGACTAACCAATTTATTTGAGCATGAGCTTTCGTGAGCTACAGCTCACTTCATCGGATGCATACCGTGGAAACTGCAGCAGACTTTATATACACACAGAGAATATGAAACAATACCTCCTCCCACCCCACAGTCCTGCTGGTAATAGCTTATCTAAAGTGATCATCAGGTTGGGCCATTTCCAGCACAAATCCAGGTTTTCTCACCCTCCACCCCCCACACAAATTCACTCTCCTGCTGGTGAATTTGTGTGGGGGGGTGGAGGGTGAGAAAACCTGGATTTGTGCTGGAAATGGCCCAACCTGATGATCACTTTAGATAAGCTATTACCAGCAGGACTGTGGGGTGGGAGGAGGTATTGTTTCATATTCTCTGTGTGTATATAAAGTCTGCTGCAGTTTCCACGGTATGCATCCGATGAAGTGAGCTGTAGCTCACGAAAGCTCATGCTCAAATAAATTGGTTAGTCTCTAAGGTGCCACAAGTACTCCTTTTCTTTTTGTAGGACAGAACTTCTTAACATACCCAGAATGACATTTTCGTAACTGTATGGATGCATGCAAGCAGGCTGAATGTTAGGCTAAACAAAAACGTGCTCAAATTATATAAGCACATGCACAATCCCAAGACTTTGGGCAGAAATTTTCAGTTTCCAAGAGGCTTTGCTGCCTGCTAGCTATGCCCTTCTGAAAACAGAAGGGGCCATATGGTGTGTGGAGGAGGTTGGTGACAGTGGCTTTGGGCAAGGAGGTTTAAATGCCTCATTTGAAGGGTTTGACATGAAAGCAAGTTGGAGAAGGTCAGAGAACTATTGTTGTCTGAAATGTGTTTAAGATCTGTGTTAAAGGTCACACAACACCCTTTTTGATAATATTTTTAATTGTGCTCCAGAATATCCTCCTTCATCAAAAAATTCTTCAATCGGTATCATTGTGAGGCAAACATTTCAAAAACCAAGAAAAAACTTGTTAAATGTTGAAGTCTGCAGATAATCTTAAGAAAAAACTGAGCAAGCTTCATTCTGCAGCATTTTCCCACCTCCTTGGCACTCCCACGTATTTCTTCACAAGAAAACATTTTTCCTAATGCTCTCCTTAAATCAATAGACAATGCTCCCCACCATTCTGCTTTTAAAGTATCCTTTGTTTACAGTCACCTACTATGCGCATTATAATCTGTAAGAATGGTTGTGATTGTCACTAGTAGAAGTAAATTTATGAAAGTCATTCAGGTTTTTTAGAACTAAGTGAGAAGATGGAAAGTTTGACAGAAAGATACTGTAGTGTCCTGTAGTGTAGAGTAGCGTTGAAGCGCCCTTTTATTCACACGTTTCAGAGTAGCAGCCGTGTTAGTCAGTATTCGCAAAAAGAAAAGGAGCATCCAGTGAAGCATCTGATGAAGTGAGCTGTAGCTCACGAAAGCTTATGCTCAAATAAATTGGTTAGTCTCTAAGGTGCCACAAGTACTCCTTTTCTTTTATTCACAGTGATCTTCATGGCTGGTTGAATGTTTGTGATAAAATTAAGATCTATACACTTTTATCTAGTCCAGGTTTCTGTCTCTTTTTTTTCTAGCACAGCTTTAGTCCCCTTTCACAATGTTCCCAGGTATGTTATTGCCACCTACAACTCCCATCTTCCTTATGTTACTGTGGTGTTCCATGCTGGAGGGGTAGACTAATAATAAATAGGATCTTGTTCGGTAATCTGCAGACTGTTTCCTAACAGCAGGGCTCTGCTGGTGCTGGAATATTACACTTAATAGTACTGCTAAAGAGATATTTATATTGAAATTAAGCACCTTCATTGACCATTCTAGTTATTGCAATCTCTAATTTTCAAAAAATAATTTCATAGCATTGAAAACCACATTACTAAAACACCCCAGGGGATAACATTTCTACTGGCGGTTTCTAATGTAACCTCAGCCACAAAGTTATGTATCTCAAGTATTTTGACTATTAAGTAAAGATAAAATTGCCAACATTCGCTATCTGAACAACTTTTAGTGAGCCCATTATATGGTCCAGGACAGAGATCAGAGGGTTTACGACATAACAAGCACATAGCATTGAGAGACATGCCAACTATTATTCATTGGCTAGTGGCTATTTAATGAAAGACCTTGAGAGAAGAGGCCCTGTTTAAAATGGCTGCCTGAGGCAAGATCTCTGAAAGGGTATCCTTCTTTAACCCTCTAAACCTACTTAATGCATCCCTAGAAAACAGCACAAGATACCAGAAGATACATACCCTAAAAGAATCTGAAATTTGAAAAAGTTTGCAAAATAGAATGCTTCACAGCACGAGGAATCCCCTAACAGCTAGCGAAGGCATGGATCCCAAAGCCAGTAATGCTAACCTGTCTGAAGAAATTCAGTTGAGCACTAAAGCAGATGGCTACTCTGCATCTGAGGCTCGGGGGAATAATTTGTTCTATAAGTTTCTAATAGTAAAAGAAGAAGTTACCAAATTGAATGATGGAGTCATCAAATTGGAAGTTGGATTAGGAGAAACAGCAGAGAGAAAGTTGCTGTGTTGCAAACCACTGCTGGAGCAAAGAGAACACATTATATTTAACTTAACCACTAACAGGAAATGCAAATCAAGTCTGTCAACAACCTCTGCTTCTTCATCCACAAACTACTCAGCATTAGCACAAGAGCCCTCTACCACAGAGAGCATACCGCAACTATAACTGTGCCCCAGGAATGCCAGCTTCCAGTGCCCTCTTCCTCAAGCATTCTTGTTCTCCCCATCCCAATAGCATCACCACAAATAGACCATATTTTTGTCCTTTGCACCCCAGTTTTTCTGTACAGTTCTAGAAAAATCACATATTCAAGTTTGGGGAAAAGGGTGCTGAAAAGGCATGTACATTTGGTTGTCTGAACTTAACATATCCTTGCTTTATTTGAATAACGTAGCTGAAATCAACCTACCTAGATCTACTTACCGCGGTGTCTTCGCTGTGGTAGGTTGACTGCTGACACTTCCCCCTCGATTCCAACTATGCTTCTCACTCTGGTGGAGTACCGGAGTCGATGGGAGAGTGCTTCACTAGACATGATAAATCGACCCCCCGCTGGATTGATCACTCTGGAGGTAAGTGTAGATATGCCCTAAATATTAGCGAACCTGAAATGACACAAAGTAGCATTTGTGTATGAGCAGCTACTTAGCTATTTGGTTACCCTTTATTCAATATTTGACAAAATGACCTAAACTGCCAAAAATTGCATTTTGAAAAGTTTTTATTATTAAATTGTCTAGACTGGGTAAGTCATAATGAAAACAGAATTCACTCAATGTTAAGGTAGTTAAGGTAGACACCCAGAAACGTTCATGCCTCTGGATGGCATAAGCAGGTTTCTTCTACACCATAGTAATACCCTGCCCAATAGAAAAGTGTGATAATTATAAATTGCATAATCTCTCTCTAGTCCAAATTAAGTGTCAAGCTACTTTTCTTAGGGGTTTTATTTCTGATAACGGTGTGTTAATGATTTGTAAACTCCTGAAGACTTCTTAATAAACAGTTATAAAAATAAAGCTATTCTTACTATTAGAGCTATAAGAAATTCATTAAACACACAAGTAGTCCTGGTCATTTCTAAAAGGGAAGAAGGAAATGAATGCAGGCAGCTTCCTTACAGCTAACTCAGTGGGCTTTATTTTCTGTGGTCATAACTACTGTTTTGCTTCTAGCCAGCTAGGAGGTGGCTGGGGAGCAGTCATAACATAAAGTGATTAGGCACTCAGTTGGTCAGTTTTGAGCTAAAATGGCAAAACTGTTGAGTCACTGATTTAGTCAGTCCCCACTTGTTTGCCTCTCATACTTAATTGCAAGAGGAAGCTGACAAACGTAACCCATTGTATAAAAAAGGTTACATGCTACAGGTGGAGTGGGGATGGAGTAATAAGTCATGTGAAAAGTCACAGCACATTTGCAGTTGAATTTTATTTGCTATGGCGAGGCATAACAAACTGCCAAGGGATTGGAGTTGAGCAAAGAATAATACTCCTAAATAGTATCTTTAAAAGAAAATGGCAGCCTATGTTGGGTCACTTCCTCTATTAAGAAATGGATGTAAACCAAGGAATATACTCTATGCGGGTTCTAGTGGGAGTCTTTTAATTCCAGGATAGTGCAATTTAAGTGTGAAGTTATTTATCCAGTGTTTTGAAACCAGGACCTGATATAGCTATTTAGTATGTCTCTATTACTCCCTCCAATTAGTTGCTTTTCTTGCTACAAGCAATTTCTACCTCCTTGACACAATCAAGATTAATTGTGCTTACCCACTGAATGCAAAGTTAGAGGAAGATGCACCATTTTGCCAGCAACTACCATATTTTGGACCGTTTATCCTCCTATTTTAGATCATGACTGAATTTCCGCTCTCCTTCCCACACTCCCCCAATTTTTCCTTCACATATTTTCATAACAAGAGAAAATTCACATGAGGCTATCAGATTGTCAATAGTATAAGTCAATATTTGTGAGCCATTCAACTTTTCTAAAAAATGATAGTATTATGAGAAGTTTGTTGGCAAAAGGATAGCAAAGACCTGAAGGAAACATATTGATTTTTTGTTTGTTTCTAAAAACAAAAACTTCCAACTTGTTTTTCTTTTTACAAAGGATTTTTCATTGCAAATTTTGTTTACCCAACAGAAGGCTAAATATTTAGTTGACTGTCATCCGGTGGGGTCCTATGCCTCCCAATTCAACATACACATTGGCTCCAGTCCAGAGAACTACACTGTTTACATGCAGATTTTTCTTTCACACAATAATAAAACTCCCACAAACTACAAGCTAGCTTCTCTTTAACTACATGAGTGAGCAATAGCTGGAAGTCACAATACACAAAGTATACAGAACTGAAATCCAGCCACCTACTGAAACTTAGCTACATTAACAAAAATAAAAATAGAAAAACTGATTTAACTACAAGCCATTTTCCAAATAGATTTCTTCCTTCAATATTTCTAAGCTGCCTTCTTCCCTCAAATGCAAAAGCCCTTAAAGGCTTCATTTTTGCTCCAACTGAAAGGTCTTCCCTGCAGGTTTGATACTGTGGCAGGAGCTATGAATTCAAACCCAAATGGATGGACCATTAACTCTTCCTTGCCCTAGCCTGGTGTGGGTTTGTCCTCTCTAATTATGAGCTATTACACTTTCAGAAATTCAGATATTAAAATGGATATTTTCTACTCTGCCTGCAAATATGACTACTGGGTTATCATCTTTTTCCACTCTAGCTTAACTGAGGAACCATCAATGCAATACAATGACTGCGCATAGCTTTCATGGACTAGCTAAACTAGATGGTCCCAAGATACTTAAAAGGGATAGACAAAACAATGTACAAGTTTTCATGAACTTCAAGATTAATGGTGTCAAGATGTTTTATAGTTCATGTCCTGCATAAAGATGCACCTAAATGAATTATCTCCTTGTTTGTGCCACCTACTAATTTTGCAAAAGCCTTTATCTGTTGTTGTACTACTTGATACTGAATTTGGTTCTATTAATATTTATTATGCGATTACTTGTGCACAGTAGGGATTGCTCCAATGTCCTTGACAAGCAATTTTCCTGCTTTCCCCTTCAGCTTTCCACAGAATGTCCCTCCCTTCACTGATGGTATTATTGAGAGCCTAGGTTAATAATCTAATTTTGAGTAACACTATGTTATGACAAGGCATGACTGCCTTCTCTGAATATGGGACAGCAATGCCTCTTAGTTTGCAATACATAACTTTTGTTTTAACAAGATACATTTTTCTACAGGAGTTGATCTAATCTTTTCATTATATATATGGAGAGAGTATCACAACTAAACACTTTTTCTCTTGTGTTTTTTCTACATCATTAGATACATGCACAGATACTATGTTGTAATGCATATTCCATTTTTTAGGTTTTGTCATAATGGTCTCAACTACCTTTACTGACCTAGAGCCAAATCCCAAAAGCTGTTAAAATTTAATGGACACTGAAAAAGCTGAGCAACTTCCAGGATTTGGCTATTACATTTTCTGTTTTTACCCCTTTTAAATGTATGCTTTCTCTAAGGTTTGGATTTTTTCAGCACATATGTAGTAAAAGTAAAGATGAATATCTGTCTGCAAAACAGAAAAGATATCCTGAGTCTGAACATTAATTTTATATGTTGTTTTTTCCACAAGGAATACATTCTCCCACTCCTCTTCATTTCTGTGGAACATAGTAAGAGAGACAGTGGGATGTTTCTGCATTGTGCAGCGTTTTCTATTCCTCAATACTGGTGCTGCAGTTTGTTCCCATTTCCGCCAGACATCTCATGTGCCCATAACCAAATCTGGTAGCATCTGTGCTTCAGTTACTCCATCCGCAGAAGGAGAAATATCTCTTACAGGAGTGATGAGACCTCAGAAAGTAAGAGTCATACAGAGTTGAGAATTGGCACTCATTAAATGGACTAGCTTTGAAAATGGCAACCCAGCTTTCATCTGATGGCATTCTGGTGGGGATGAATGAAAGAAGAACCCTTTTATAGGAGCATGCACATTTCTTTAAAATCATATCACACTAGAAGGTGTTTACAGCTGCCATCAAGTGGGTCTTTGATCTATACACCTGTTTAAAGCTAATAGAAGTGCTAAGCACCCTTCTTTCTGAAGATACTTTTATCGGTGTAAGGGTCCACAGCTCTATGAACTCACATCTATGGGTTCTAAGATAACTGTCACATGCTAGTTGCCACAATTGGAGGCTGCTGCCCAAGCCAGTCAGCCACACAGCAAAACATGAACAACCCAAATAGGTCAACAGGTGTTTCCCTGATTGTAAAGGCAGGCTGAGTTTTGGGTTGGATTGTCTGTGTGTGGTAGAAGTGAAAGCCAATAAAAAGGTGGCAAACACTTAGAGAAGCAGTCATGAAAGTGACCTGGAGAGGGAACAGATAAACAAAGCTCCTTGGGGCACAGAACTGACTGGAGGAGCAGATGTAGGCAATGCGATCAAGGAAATTGCCTGCTGTTGCTTATTTCTGCAATGTGCAGGCAAACAGGATTTTTTAGTACATTTTTGTAAATAAACAGGATTTCATGCAGGAATATGCCCGACTCATATTCAACCACTTCTCCCAACAGAAAAAATCCTACATGTCCGCAAACACTGGTTAACAGTTCTGGTCAAATAGCCAGTAACAATTTGAAATGGGTTCTGAACAGTTTGAGAGATTTTTTAAAAGCCCAATTTCTTTGGAATGGAAAAAGTGTGTTTGTACTCCAAAAACTCAGAACCATTTTGCATAAACTCCCCCCTCCCCCCCCCCAAAAAAGCTACATTTGGAAATGTCACACAGAAAGGGGAAATTTTACATAAATTAGAATAATGAGTCTTCAATGGATATGTATGCAGCTTTTACAACACAGTAATGCATCACATCCAGACGCCCTTTCTTTGCTTCTTGATACTGTCAGACTAATTCAGCAAGATGAAAAACTTACAGTCAACAAGTCAGAAAAGATGGAGTCATTTAAAAATCACAGAAGCCACTTTTAGTCCTTTCCTAGCTCACTGTGTCCATAACTGGTCTTATTGCCTTCAGTCTTCTATTTTCCTGAGACTTTCATGGAGAATCTTTAAGATTCATGACAGGAAGTTAGATCTGGCAAGTGGCATGACAACGAAAGTTGGTTCACAAAGAGAGGAAATAAATTGATAGTTGCTTCAGATGAAAAAGTAAAAAACCCGCCAGAAATGTTAATGCTCTAGATTGAATTTTGGAGACAGATTGAAATTTATTATACATGATAATCTAGTGAACAAATCTCAAGCAAGGAGGTATGTGCCCTTAGCCAGCATCTTTTTGCCACATTAATTGCATGGAGCTGAAAGTAAGAATCCTTAACATTCAAAATGACTAAAACTAAGGCAATGTTGCAGTTGGTTACACAACATCTCTCTTGTGCGATATATTCATCTCCCAGGGACACGTAGAGAGTAGCTTTGACAAAACTAATGAAAGCTCTAAAATATTACAACACCTCTGCAGAACAATATTTCCTCCCAGGCACAATATATTCTCAAATTTACTTTTGGAAGAGAACCCAAGTTCCCAAGAGGATGAGTGATTCAATTCTCAAGTGTGATCTATTTCATAAGACACTTTTGAAGGCAAGATAGCAGAAATAGATTTTTGTCTTTATGTACCCAACAGATAGCAGCTTTAGCAGAAGTTCCCCCTTTTGAGGGGGTGGGGTGAAGGGGAAACATAGCTACAGATATTATTTTCAAAGATAGGCGTCACAAAGAAAGGTATAATTTCCCTTAGTTGCCGTGATAGCTGGAATGCTACCATGCATGCTGTCCCTTTAAGGACAGGCCTGGGTCCAGCTTCTCTTTGTTCCATGTTCTGGCCCTTTAAGGACATGACAGAGTCATATGACAGCAAGATTATAGAAGAATTGCTTGTAGGTCATGTGACTGAGGGTCAATGCAGCAGGATTATAAAGAAGTTGCTCCTGGTTCAGATAATGGATAGACAAAGAGGAGCAAATTATTTGGAGTACTATGTTTTTCTGCAGTGCTCCAGGGGAAAAGTCTGAGAGACAGTAAAAGGGTAGAGAAAATAATGTTCAGTAGGGGTTTACGTTTAGACTAATAAACCAGAGAAAGCGTGGTTGTCAAGCTCCCCTTGGACACTCACCAGGCTTCTGTTTCAGGATTCCAACACTGAACCAATATGCTCCTCAGCGTCCCTTGCTCTGAGTAGACTACAGCAGTATCTTTCTTCAGCCACTCTGGTACACTTCCTGAGCACAGACCATCCATTTGATACCTTCCATACAAGGGAGACCCCATGGCCAGTTACTCCAGCTCCCCAAAACTGTTGCTGACACCACCAGTACACTGCAATAGCTTAAATACACCCTTTTCCTGGGCATCACCCTGGTGGGCATTCTGGTTTACAGTTTACCCCTTCAAGGACATATCCTCTACCTAAGCGGCAAAGAGTCCGGCGGTATCCTATAGACTAACAGATGTATTGGAGCATAAGCTTTCGTGGGTGAATACCCACTTCATCAGATGCATGTAGTGGAAATGTCCAGAGGCAGGTATAAATATGCAAGCAAGAATCAGGCTAGGGATTCTAGGGTACCTCAACTGCTAGAAGAGGGCCTCATTCTCCCTGACTGAACTAACCTCATTATCCCTAGCCTGATTCTTGCTTGCATATTTATACCTCCTCTGGACATTTCCACAACATGCATCCGACAAAGTGGGTATTCACCCACGAAAGCTTATGCTCCAATACGTCTGTTAGTCTATAAGGTGCCACAGGACTCTTTGCCGCTTTTACAGATCCAGACTAACATGGCTACCCCTCTGATCCTCTACCTAAGTTTCCTCACCACTTGTGAGCATTCTTTGGGAGCTGGGTCAGTGTCCTTTCAGGGTTCCAGTCACTACTCCTGGACCTCCCTCCTGCACCTCATGGTTTCTCCTCTGGATCATGGAGTGTGCTGTCATTCCACCATTATGCTTTCTTCTATTTCTGGTCTCTTTTCTATCTCTAAAATGGCAGGTGAGAGAACCTTCCTTTTGTAACTTCCACTCCCTTTGTCAGATAACCTGCCTTGCCACCTCAAACACCATATCAGGTGATCAGTTGTTTGGTTACCAGCCCACCTGTGCAGATTGGTACTTCTGGATACCAGCCAACTCATTGTCCCAGAGTGCCTCCATTTGAATAGAAGACCATCAAGGTTTAATTACCCCATGCCTGTATTAAGAGACCATAGAATTTCAGTCCATGAGGGAGAGTTTTTTTAAAAACGAAACAAAACAAAACAGAACGTAACAAAAACAAACAAAAAACAGAGAAGACTCAGCATCCTTACAATGCAGTTTGTAGTTTGATATATACACACATTATTTCAGACAATTCATAAGTTGTTCATAGACAGATTCCCTTAATTATGTTATCAGTAGAGGCTCAGAATAAATGACTGAGTCCTTAAATCAAAGATGAGAGAGTCTTAAACCAAAGATGAGAGTGTTGTTATATTATATGAAAAGTTATAGTTAAAGAGAGTTAGAAAAAAAATCATTTTAGGATAGGTCTTGTGCAGAGGCTTGAGGTCTATTCTAGGCAAGTGTTCTTTTTCTTGGGACTTCCAGGAGTGGGTTTTTGAGGAAACAGAAAATCCATTACTCCCATTTACTCCCCTGCAATCAAGTGAAAAACATTCACTCTAGGAAGAGGTGAAGGACTGCTTACTTTGTTTTGGATTAGATTACTCTGAAAGAGATTGTTGGCATTCATTGGAGGATAAGAAGCACAAATATCACCAAGTTTCAGAGTAACAGCTGTGTTAGTCTGTATTCGCAAAAAGAAAAGGAGTACTTGTGGCACCTTAGAGACTAACCAACTTATTTGAGCATAAGCTTTCGTGAGCTACAGCTCACTTCATCGGATGCATACTGTGGAAAGCACAGAAGATCTTTTCATACACACAAACCACGAAAAAATGGGTGTTTACCACTACAAAAGGTTTTCTCTCCCCCACCCCACTCTCCTGCTGGTAATAGCTTATCTAAAGTGATCACTCTCCTTACAATGTGTATGATAATCAAGTTGGGCCATTTCCAGCACAAATCCAGGTTTTCTCCCTACACCCCCCCCCACACCCCTCCTCTCCCCCGGGAGAAAACCTGGATTTGTGCTGGAAATGGCCCAACTTGCTTATCATACACATTGTAAGGAGAGTGATCACTTTAGATAAGCTATTACCAGCAGGAGAGTGGGGTGGGGGAGAGAAAACCTTTTGTAGTGGTAAACACCCATTTTTTCATGGTTTGTGTGTATGAAAAGATCTTCTGTGCTTTCCACAGTATGCATCCGATGAAGTGAGCTGTAGCTCATGAAAGCTTATGCTCAAATAAATTGGTTAGTCCCTAAGGTGCCACAAGTACTCCTTTTCTTTTTGCAAATATCACCAACTCATTGAAGTACCCAAATATCTAAAAGGAAAGGAAACAGAAGGATGTGTGATCTGATGTTAGACTAGATAAACTAGTGAACAGTAGCTCATGAAAGCTTATGCTCAAATACATTTGTTAGTCTCTAAGGTGCCACAAGTACTCCTTTTCTTTTTACCATTACATAGTTCAAATCAGGAGATGAAAAGTGACAGAAATATCTGAGTTGAATAGGTTTCACTGATAGAAATCAGGATGAAAACTCTCAGTGTAGAAAGTAGACTGTATCTTTTACTGCTGAAAGGTACATGAAATAGGGCCAAATGCCATACTACAGAAAGGTACAAGAAAGTTTAACAAAAAAGTTAAAAGTAGATGGCTGCTGCAAGGCCTACATATTTCACCGGAGCTTTCCTTTGCCCTCACTCAACATGCAGAAATCAAGATGAGGTTTCTTTCAGCTAGAGAAAGCATTTACACTTTGTGCTTATAGATGTCTTCACTCCTATCTAGTCTGCCTGCTGTAATGAGCCCAGGTGATGGACTATTCCTGAATGGCAGGTTTACTCAGGGTAGGTCTTCTCCCTTATTCACAACTTTATTTACTTCCCTGTCCCAGTGTGAGGGATCTTTATTAGTATTCGAGAGATTCATAGGGGAGTTTGAGAGGACTTGACACATCTGATACACTCCAGAAACTTTTTTAAAAAGTGTTTTGGCTATTTGTTTTATGCTTAACTGTTCACTTTTTTAAAAGGGATTTTCAGTAAATATAGGTTCAGGTCAATAAAATGGTAAAGTCCAAAACTTTAAAGTTAAACTCCTCAGAACAATGGAATTAAATCAGGAATGATTTTAACCCACCTCCTCTTAAACGAAATAAGCTAATTACATAGATCAGTCATTTTGGTAGACTGCTTGATATAATGGCTTTGTGTTGAATTGGTAACTACATTGCGTTAGCAGGTTTTACTTAAGTTGTTATTAGTCACTACCATAGAAATAGGCAAGTCCAGCTTCCAGATGGGAAACTAAGTCTAATCTAGTGTTTTGCAACCTGCCAGCCGATTTTTATCAAGTCAATATTACATGAAATTCACAGAAGTAAAATATCTCTTCCCCTCTACCCTTCTATTTTGTTTTCTCTCATGATTGGAATGCTTTCTCTTTGCTATGTCAGACAACGATTCCTTAAGGATTGCTCACAGCAAAGTTATTTGAAGAATGTAAGCCTCAGGCATAAGTACTCAAAATTGTTTGCATGTGGGGTTGGCCATCTTTGTAAATGGGTAAGGGTGTATCTTGGTAAAATAAGAACATTTATTTGAACTATTGTTAAGTTGGTCCTCATCCTGATCCTGAAATCCAAAACATACTTAACTTTAAGCACACAAGCTTCAGGAGACAGAGCTTTCTCAGAGGCTGGCCCAAACCTGTGGAAAGAATTTGCCAGGCACAAGGTACCATTACTAAACCTAACCCCCTTCAGCTCCAAATGCAAGGCATAATTCTTTGATCTTGCCTTCTCAAACATTAATGTATACCTAGGTGTATACGTTAGAGCAAGAGAGAGTAAGGGCTGGTCTACACTACACAGTTAGGTAGACATAAGGCAGCTTATGTCAAGCAAATTATGTCAGCGTCTACACTACTGCCTTCCTCCCTAATGTAAGTGCCCTATTACATCGACATAATAACTCCACCTCCATGAGAGATGTAGTTGGTGTAGTTAAGGCGAAGCAGTGTCTGTGTCAACCCTGTGTCCCTTATATCACCTTTTTTTGTCAGTTTCAGAGCAGGAGGGTAGTGTGGACGTGTACCACCGCAGTAATTACTGCCGTAGCTGTAAATCAACCTAATATAGGTCGACTTAGGTTTGTAGTTTAGACATACCCTAAATTCCAAAACAAAACACTCTGTGGCACATACTTCTCCCTCTGAGGAGAAAATGAATAGAAATACATGACAAATGTTAGTTATGTTGCTTAATGCATTAGTGGAAAGCACTCAGCTGCTACTGTGATAAGCCTGGTATAAGAACCCAGGTAGAATGGAATGGAATTATGGAACTTCAGTTGGGCTACTCAGACCCATATGGTTATGCACGATCAGGGTTCGCTTTATTTCTAGAACTACCCATTAAAATACTTATTTCTTAGATGATCAAAGTTGCATGAAGAGAAATAAAAGATTATCAATTTTATAGTGACAAAGAATTACCAGATCAGAATTGAGTAATGATCCATTTAACAGGGTATCCCATCCTACAAAATGGCTCAATGAATATAGCTATTCTGTACTGAGAGGTGTGTATACCTGGATCCACCTCCCCTTTCCTGAGTGCATTTCCTGACAATTCTGCTATTGAATTAACTCAATATAGGCATACAGTAAACATCACAATAACCTGGTCAAGATACAGTATTTATAAATTATTTACAGGCAGCTGTAAATGAGTCACAATTTAACAGTCATATTTTGGTGATAGTTGCTCCGAGGGAAACCGCTTTGCTTACAATTATGGTGGGGTTCCCAAAACTTTCTCTATTCCTATTCCTTTTTTGATAGGTGACCCAAACTGAACACAGTATTTTAGGGTGAAATAATGTTCCCCTGCCATCCAGTGATGTTTTCTCTTCATGATAGAACCTAGAGTATGGTTATTTTGGTTACTAATGAACAATGAGCTCCCTTCCCCAAGCTAACCACAGAAAAGCTTAGAGCTCTTTCCTGGCAGCTTATTACTAATTGATAACATATCAGATCCATCATAACTGAACAATCCTTTCCTATTTGCATTCTAGTAGCTTACACTAGTCAGAATTTCACTGATCATTGTTAGTCAATTCTGTGGGTTCTTTTAGGAGTTCCTGACCTCCTGAGGTCCCTTCCAACCCTGATATTCTACGATTCTATGATTCCTTACTTCATAGCTTGATGAAGCTTAATGATGGTTAAAAGATTCAGCCATCTCAAAATTAACATCCCTTTCTAAGTCAATAGTAAAAAAAATACATGTCCCAAGACAAAGCCTATGTGTAGGGCACCTCACTATTAACCTCTTTAAGGATTGGAAATTAGCCATTAATTCTGTTTTTGCTTCCTATACTTAAGTTATAATTCACAGCTAAATTCAGTTCAAGCCCTTTTACCATGTTCAGATTATGTCCTGAAACAATCTGAATACACTATCAATGCACTGGGGCAGCATCTTCATTTTACAGATTACCCTGGCTTATTATGATAGAGAAGCACTCGTTAAAACAGAAAGGAAAACCACCAAAGCAGTTCTAACCTCTACTGATGGAAAATTCCATCATTGTGTCATGCCAGCTAGCCCTGGGTTCTAACCTAGGTAGGGGTGGCTCAGCTTCTCAGTCGGAAGTTGCATGTATTGATGCAATTGTGCAGCTGATTTGCTGGATGTGTTAGACGAGATCCTAAGAGCTGAAATTGTCTGCTCTTTATGAAAGTTTTACTCTATCTTATATTTAGACTACTATTACCACGTAACTTTCTCTTTACAATTTTGTGTAAAACAAAATGCTCCTTAGATTTTCAACTAATTAAAATGATTACTATTTAATATTCATGTTTAAAAAGCTCTTTGTAAAAATAATTAATTCTTTGCTTAGTTTAATTCATTCGCTCCCTAGGAGCTACTACTTCCTATTTGATGGAAGCACATGCTATGGTACGAAAAAAATTAGTAATAAAGAACATGAAAAGACAACTAACAGATGAGTTAAACCAAGTGCTGGTATTGTGCCAGCTGGTATTGTGGTCAGTTATTTTGGTGCATGACTTACCTCAGAACTTGGCAAGTTATCGAGCGTTGTCTTTATCGTCGCTGGAAACACTGTTTCTCAGCATAGCATTAGTGTCAATTACATTATATTGCTCAAACTCAGGGCTGCGTTGTGGATGTAATTTAGGATCATATAGTCATCTTCACTATTCAGGTATGCCCAGGCAGCGCAAACTCAGAATGTGGGGTTACCAGTAGGTATTCTGTAAATCTACATTCTGCTTCTATTGGAGTCTCACTTCATATCCTAGACAGTTGTCAGGAATTACATGAGAAATAGTTTAATTGCTGTAACCGCAATGGTCATTGTCATCCATGTTTATGCTTCATGAAAACTCATGTCCTCAAACACACTATCCCCACTTCTCTGCTGCAATATTTGAAGGCAAAAGATTAGCTAGTCATCTAAGGAAGATGACAGGTTTCAGAGTAACAGCCGTGTTAGTCTGTATTCGCAAAAAGAAAAGGAGTACTTGTGGCACCTTAGAGACTAACCAAAGATGAGTCACTGAGCCAATTAATATAATTATATAGCTACTTGTTTGTTCTTGGGTAGACTGAAGTAAAAATGTTTTAACCATAGATAGTTGACCATGACTTTAAAGATAAACAGTGCATAATTGATAACTGCTCTAAACTTTTGATAACTGAACCATTAGTTTTAATCTCTTAACAAGACTTCTTCTGTTGGTTGGGATTTTGGAGTCTTTCTTGGTCCACATGAATTATGCTATGTTCCCTGAAACACTAGACAGTAATTTGCTTAGATTGCAGTGATATGTTATTTATTGTTTGAGCAGAGCTAATCAACTGTAGGCTCCTCTGCTGTTAAATACAGCCAACAAGCAGCTTATGAGTCATGACTTTGGCAGATACTTCTGCTTTTTATACAAATGGGAATGTTATTGACTAGCTTCCACATTATTTGTATGGACAAACACCAATGTCTGTATCCTAATAATTTTTGTAATATTTGTATGAAGTCCATATTTTAGCAAACAATATTAAAGTGAACTCTGTAATAAACTTTTGTTTTAAAGGATTGGCAAAAACACTTTTTGGAGTATAACAATACAGAGTGAACTTGGAACTGTGCTGCTGTATCTATGCTTGATTAGTAATTAAGCTTTCAAGTGTTCATGAAACTAATTTCCATACAGAGCAGTAGTTAAGTGCAAATTACGAGATAAACTCCCTATCTGGAGCTAAAACTGTATCTACATCTGATTATTAATGATACTCTTTATAGCATTTATGAAAGTGATTTCCATTTTATAGCAGTAGTTTAGAATAAAGTACACTGTAAACTCATTTATATTGGTAAATAAAAGTATATCTACACATGAATATTAATTATGCTCTCTATAGAGGTTGTGAAAGTAATTTCCCTTTATGGCAGTAGTTTAGGGAAAATTAACATTTTGATCATTTGCATGTCAGTTATTACTTCATCTCATGCTACAGTATCTTGTGCTGCTGCCCAAATAATGGGCAAAACCGAAATTGTGAAGTGTTAGATGTGCTTAAATTAACTGTGTGTTTTGAAAAGCACAAGTAAACAGTTCAGTTTTGTTTAATTTCTAGTTTTTCATTGCTATAAAGGTCATGTTTAATATGAGCTACAAGCATAGGAATTGCCCTATCAGATCATTGGACCATCTAGTGCAGTGTCCAGTGTCTTATAGTGGCCAGTGGCGGTGTAACGATGCTGGTTCTGGCGGGACCCAACTGAGAGTGCCAATTCAGGACAAATTGCTTAAAACAGAGCAGTTACAGCCCAAGGCTGGCGTTTCTATGCACACCAAGGCAAATCAAACCAGCCAAACAGAGAAGACTTTGGTTTTACCCCACTGGCTAACCACAAATCACACAAGCAATTCCCTTAGACACTCCAGTTTCCCAATATCACCACCAGTGCCCCTCGTTATGGGGACAAATGGTTATGAGAACCAATACCCCAGTAAAAGAAAAAAGGTTCTATCGATCCCAAAGGACCAAGCCACAGACCCAGGTCAATATAAGAATCAAGTCTTACCCACAAATCATGCTGTTGCCAATCCTTTAGAATCTAAAATCTAAAGGTTTATTCATAAAAGGAATAAGATATAGATGAGAGCTAGAATTGGTTAAATGGAATCAATTACATACAGTAATGGCAAAAAGAAAAGGAGGACTTGTGTCACCTTAGGGACCAACCAATTTATTTGAGCATAAGCTTTCGTGAGCTACAGCTCACTTCATCGGATGCATTCAGTGGAAAATACAGTGAGGAGATTTATATACACACAGAACATGAAAAAATGGGTGTTATCATACACACTGTAAGGAGAGTGATCACTTAAGATGAGCTATTACCAGCAGGAGAGTTGAGCGGGGGGGAACCTTTTGTAGTGATAATCAAGGTGGGCCATTTCCAGCAGTTAACAAGAACATGTGAGAAACAGTGTGTGTGTGTGGGGGGGGGAGGGGGCGGGGAATAAACATGGGGAAATAGTTTTACTTTGTGTAATGACCCAACCACTCCCAGTCTCTATTCAAGCCTAAATTAATTGTATCCAGTTTGCAAATTAATTCCAATTCAGCAGTCTCTCGTTGGAGTCTGTTTTTGAAGTCTTTTTGTTGTAATATTGCGACTTTTAGGTCTGTAATTGAGTGACCAGAGAAATTGAAGTGTTCTCCGACTGGTTTATGAATATTATAATTCTTGACATCTGATTTGTGTCCATTTATTCTTTTACGTAGAGACTGTCCAGTTTGACCAATGTACATGGCAGAGGGGCATTGCTAGCACATGATGGCATATATCACATTGGTAGATGTGCAGGTGAACGAGCCGCTGATAGTGTGGCTGATGTGATTAGGCCCTATGATGGTGTCCCCTGAATAGATACGTGGACACAGTTGGCAACAGGCTTTGTTGCAAGGATAGGTTCCTGGGTTAGTGGTTCTGTTGTGTGGTGTGTGGTTGCTGGTGAGTATTTGCTTCAGGCTGGGGGGCTGTCTGTAGGCAAGGACTGGCCTGTCTCCCAAGATTTGAGAGAGTGATGGGTCGTCCTTCAGGATAGGTTGTAGATCCTTGATGATGCGTTGGAGAGGTTTTAGTTGGGGGCTGAAGGTGATGGCTAGTGGCGTTCTGTTATTTTCTTTGTTGGGCCTGTCCTGTAGTAGGTGACTTCTGGGTACTCTTCTGGATCTGTCAATTTGTTTCTTCACTTCAGCAGGTGGGTATTGTAGTTGTAAGAAAGCTTGATAGAGACCTTGTAGGCGTTTGTCTCTGTCTGAGGGGTTGGAGCAAATGCGGTTGTATCGTAGAGCTTGGCTGTAGACGATGGATCGTGTGGTGTGGTCTGGGTGAAAGCTGGAGGCATGTAGGTAGGAGTAGCAGTCAATAGGTTTCCAGTATAGGGTGGTGTTTATGTGACCATCGCTTATTAGCACCGTAGTGTCCAGGAAGTGGATCTCTTGTGTGGATTGGTCCAGGCTGAGGTTGATGGTGGGATGGAAATTGTTGAAATCATGGTGGAATTCCTCAAGGGCTTCTTTTCCATGGGTCCAGATGATGAAGATATCATCAATATAGTGCAAGTAGAATAGGGGCATTAGGGGACGAGAGCTGAGGAAGCGTTGTTCTAAGTCAGCCATAAAAATGTTGGCATACTGTGGGGCCATGCGGGTACCCATAGCAGTGCCACTGATTTAAAGGTATACATTGTCCCCAAATGTGAAATAGTTATGGCTGAGGACAAAGTCACAAAGTTCAGCCACCAAGTTTGCCGTGACATGATCAGGGATAGTGTTCCTGACGGCTTGTAGTCCATCTTTGTGTGGAATGTTGGTGTAGAGGGCTTCTACATCCATAGTGGCCAGGATGGTGTTTTAGGAAGATCACCAATGGATTGTAGTTTCCTCAGAAAGTCAGTGGTGTCTCGGAGATAGCTGGGAGTGCTGGTAGCGTAGGGCCTGAGGAGGGAGCCAGACAATCCTGCTGTCAGGGTGCCAATGCCTGAGATGATGGGGCGTCCAGGATTTCCATGTTTATGGATCTTGGGTAGCAGATAGAATACCCCAGGTTGGGGTTCCAGGGGTGTGTCTGTGCGGATTTGTTGTTGTGCTTTTTCAGGGAGTTTCTTGAGCAAATGTTGTCGTTTCTTTTGGTAACCCTCAGTGGGATCAGAGGATAATGGCTTGTAGAAAGTGGTGTTGGAGAGCTGCCGAGCAGCCTCTTGTTCATATTCTGACCTATTCATGATGATGACCGCACCTCCTTTGTCAGCCTTTTTGATTATGATGTCAGAGTTGTTTCTGAGGCTGTGGATGGCATTGTGTTCTGCACGGCTGAGGTTATGGAGCAAGTGATGCTGCTTTTCCACAATTTCAGCCCGTGCATGTTGGCGGAAGCACTCTATGTAGAAGTTCAGTCTGTTGTTTTGACCTTCAGGAGGAGTCCACCTAGAATCCTTCTTTTTGTAGTCTTGGTAGGAAGGTCTCTATGGGTTAGTATGTTGTTCAGAGGTGTGTTGGAAATATTCCTTGAGTCGGAGACGTCGAAAATAGGATTTTAGGTCACCACAGAACTGTATCATGTTCGTGGGGGTGGAGGGGTAGAAGGAGAGGCCCCGAGATAGGACAGATTCTTCTGCTGGGCTAAGAGTATAGTTGGATAGGTTAACAATATTGCTGGGTGGGTTAAGGGAAGCATTGCTGTGGCCTCTTGTGGCATGTAGTAGTTCAGATAGTTTAGTGTCCTTTTTCTTTTGTAGAGAAGCAAAGTGTGTGTTGTAAATGGCTTGTCTCATTTTTGTAAAGTCTAGCCACAAGGAAGTTTGTGTGGAAGGCTGGTTTTTTATGAGAGTATCCAGTTTTGAGAGCTCATTCTTAATCTTTCCCTGTTTGCTGTAGAGGATGTTGATCAGGCGGTTCTGCAGTTTCTTTGAGAGCGTGTGGCACAAGCTGTCAGCATAGTCTGTGTGGTATGTAGATTGTAATGGATTTTTTACCTCAGTCCTTTTGGTATGATGTCCATCTGTTTGCATTTGGAAAGGAAGATGATGTCTGTCTGTATCTGTATGAGTTTTTTCATGAAGTTGATAGATTTCCACTCCATACGGCTAAATGCAGTGCCTTGCATAATGACAGGTTTCAGGTAACACAGCCGTGTTAGTCTGTATTCACAAAAAGAAAAGGAGTACTTGTGGCACCTTAGAGACTAACCAAAGATGAGCATAAGCTTTCGTGAGCTACAGTTCACTTCATCGGATGCGTTTAGTGGAAAGTACAGTGAGGAGATTTATATACACACAGAATATGAAAAAACGGGTGTTATCATACACGCTGTAAGGAGAGTGATCACTTAAGATGAGCTATTACCAGCAGGAGAGGGCGAGGGGGGGGAGGAGAAAACCTTTTGTAGTGATAATCAAGGTGGGCCATTTCCAGCAGTTAACAACAACATCTGAGGAACGGCGGGGGAGTGAGGGGGAGCGGGAGAGAGGGAATAGTTTTACTTTCAAAGTTCTTGGTTCAGGCTTGCAGCAGTGATAGAATAAACCTCAGGTTCAAATCAAGTCTCTGGAGTACATCCACAGCTGGGATGGGTCTTTCAGTCCTTGGTTCAAAGCTTCAATGTTGCAAAGTGCCTCCAGAGGTAAGAAGCAGGATTGAAGACAAGATGGAGGAGCTGCAGCAGCTTTTTATATTCTCTTGCCATCTGGTCTTTCTTTCTTTGTTCCAAAGACAAGCTGTCCATCACGTGGCCTGGAAACACCTCAGAGTTCTGCCCATAGGCATGTCCCTGCATACCTTGCTGAGTCCCAAGGCGTGTCTGCCTTCTCTCAGTGGGTCAATTGTGTAGCTGATGGTCCTTAATGAGCCATCAAGCAGGCTAGGCAGAGCTGACACCAACTTATCTGGGGTGTCATCCAGAAGCATAGCACAAGTTTGAACCAGAGACAGTACAGAGCCAACATTCATAACTTCAACTACAAAAATGATACACACATATAGACAGCACAATCATAATCAGCAAACCATAATCTTGTCTTAGACACCTCATTTGACCCCCTTTATATAAGATTTGGTGCCACTACAGGACTTTGGTTGCAACAATGACCTATACGGTCCCAGATTATGTCAATAACGTCACAGGCAGATAACTAAAAGAAAGATGCAAGAAACTACATAGTGACCAGTTATAGACTACCTGCTACCAAAGGAAATTTCTTCCTAACATCATTAATGGATTGCTTTATGAAGGGAAATAAACTCTATGGACTTTTTATACCTAATGTAACAGTATGTTGTCATTATCCAATTTAAATCTTACTATACTCTTGGCCTCCGTGATGCGTTGCAGCAACGTGCTCCACAGATTAACTACTCAATTTTTGTGTACATGTATTTTGGTAGGGGTGGGGATATTTCAGTTGTAATCTTGCTGCCTTTTCAATTCTATTCCACATCCTCCTGAGCGGCTATATAGAGAAGATAAGTTAGCTACTCCTATCACTCATCAAAAACTGTCCCTAAACCACTAGATGGAGAGATGTTGAGCAAGAATCTGAGTCAGACTATTAAAAACCCTAGATTTGACAAAGATTTTCACTCAAGTTTGGACACAACCTCTCCATCACTTTTTTTTTCATTAAAATGAGTATAAAACAATTTCACAATAAATGTTTTTACAAAGCCTTTAAGGTGAAACATACTAAGTGTTAAGTAACTTTATAAGAATAATTGTGACTAAAATGCACTAGCACCAATGAATTTCTTCCAGTGTATTTAATTTATATTTCTGGATACTTGTAAATTTCTTTTTTAAAGGATTAATATCCTTATCACAGCCCTGAGACAACCCATATTTCCCCTACCATTCCATCCTTGTATCACTTTGTCTTGTAAACTATTCTTCCAGCCTCAGACTATTGATGGTAACTTGCTTCATAGACTGTCAGCAGTGCTGATAAATTAGCTAGCATTTAAAGAGGTTATTGCTGAGTAGAGCACTTTCTGTTCTTTGCCTTTCTGCTAGCTGGGGAGTGTGTTGTGTATGTTCTACTTCCCCTACCAGCCTTAAGCAAGAGATCAGGACTTATGTAACCTTGTTATTTATGACACTGCAAAATTCTACCATTCGTTACCTTAATGGCTGCATGACTTATGTAATTATAATGGCCTTTGCCATCATTTTCATATACTATATTTTGTAATTAAGTGTTAGAAGGATCGTGGAATTAACAAAGGAGTCAGTAGGATATTGCATTCCCATAATCCCATTAATACATGGGATTAAATACTTTTATCTTGTTTGAAAATTAATGAGGAATTCACTTAAAATGATGCACAGCAGGCAGGATGTGCGCTCATCTGGTTTTAGTGGCATGAGTAGGAGAATATTGGAGCTACTTTTTTGGATGTTAAATAGCCTTCCAGTTGAAAAGGGAATAAATGAGCTTGATTACTAAAATCTAGTCACAGTTAGATAGAAACTGAGTCTAATTCTTACATAAAGCGAATTAACACCTGCATGGAACACATTCTCCCTCCACTTTGCACAGCACATGCAGTTTTTATTCATACAGTGACTTAAATAACACCATGTAAATACTCATGTTCCAAGCAAACCTAATATCAACATCTGAGAGACAGCACTTAAATAACTCATATTTTACTACAGAATAGAGTTAGGTGAAATTTTGTGAATAGTTTATTTGCTGAAAAATGCAGTTGCAGGTCAACAAAACTATTGGCGAAGTTGACACATTTTGCTGCATAGTTTCAGCCAAAAGAAGCGCTTTTCAGCCTAGATTTACAAGGGGATATAGGTGCCATTCACAAAACCACATGAGAAGAAGCTCAGGGTGCTACTGCTGCCTGCTGTGCACAGGCCAAACCAATAACCTGCATAATAGGTAGTCTGGGTTCAAGTCCCCACTCTGCTGACGTGGATCCAAGCATGTCAATTCAGGTTTCCCAAGTTGCAGGTGAGTGTCCCACCCACAAGGCAATAGGGTACTCTTGATTCAGGTCTTTCTCGTTGAAGCTGTTACACTTTTCATAAGTGCTTAACTATTCATTCGGCTAGAGAGAGAGCATGAATGGAAATGACTCTATACCCAGATGGTTAGGGGACTTACTTAGGATGGAGAACACCTAGTTCCTCTCCATGGTGTTATATCATAAAAATAAGACCAACAGGATCTTGTAAAGGGGATAAGGCAAAATGCCACATTTATTGTAAATATAATAAAAAGATCAGAATATACAATTCTATCTTGCTACTATTCTTTATTTATCCACATATTTATCCACATTTATCACATTTATCCACATTTTAATCACAATTTTTATTTTGCTGTCTCTCCCGACTTTAACAACTCTCGGGGTGTCACAAACACAACAAAGTGAGATAAAAACTACAGAGGGTGGGAGTCTCTGTGTACTGTTTCAAAGGGCAGTTACAAAGTATCACTTTGAGGACAGGCACAATTAGCATCTTGCAAGTCTCACACAGAGCGGGAGAGAAACAGTAAAAACAAAAGACCCAAAAGAAAAACAAGAGACCTCTTAATTAGTAATACCCTGCAATTTAAACTATGCGGAATCAAACTCCCTTGTGACCATCCCGATGTGTCGAAAGAACAGTAAATATGGTAGGAGACCAGCTTGGCTTAACGGTGAAATCCTTGCGGATCTTAAACATAAAAAAGAAGCTTACAAGAAGTGAAAGATTGGACAGATGACCAGGGAAGAGTATAAAAATATTGCTCAGGCATGTAGGAATGAAATCAGGAGGGCCAAATCACACCTGGAGCTGCACCTAGCAAGAGATGTTAAGAGTGACAAGAAGGGTTTCTTCAGCTATGTTGGCAACAAGAAGAAAGCGAAGGAAAGTGTGGGCCCCTTTCCGAATGAGGGAGGCAACCTAGTAACAGAGGATGTGGAAAAAGCTAATGTACTCAATGCTTTCTTTGCCTCTGTCTTCACGAACAAGGTCAGATCCCAGACTGCTGCGCTGGGCAACACAGCATGCGGAGTAGGTGACCAGCCCTATGTGGAGAAAGAAGTGGTTAGGGACTATTTAGAAAAGCTGGATGTGCACAAGTCCATGGGGCCGGATGCGTTGCATCCGAGAGTGCTAAAGGAATTGGCGGATGTGATTGCAGAGTCATTGGCCATTATCTTTGAAAACTCGTGGCGAACGGGGAAAGTTCCGGATGACTGGAAAAAGGCTAATGTAGTGCCAATCTTTAAAAAAGGGAAGAAGGAGGATCCTGGGAACTACAGGCCAGTCAGCCTCACCTCAGTCCCTGGAAAAATCATGGAGCAGGTCCTCAAGGAATCTATCCTGAAGCACTTACACGAGAGAAAAGTGATCAGGAACAGTCAGCATGGATTCACCAAGGAAAGATCATGCCTGACTAATCTAATCACCTTCTATGATGAGATTACTGGTTCTGTGGATGAAGGGAAAGCAGTGGATGTATTGTTTCTTGACTTTAGCAAAGCTTTCGACACTGTCTCCCACAGTATTCTTGTCAGCAAGTTAAAGAAGTATGGGCTGGATGAATGCCCTATAAGGTGGGTAGAAAGTTGACTAGATTGTCGGGCTCAACGGGTAGTGATCAATGGCTCCATGTCTAGTTGGCAGCCGGTATCAAGTGGAGTGCCCCAAGGGTCGGTCCTGGGGTCGGTTTTGTTCAATATCTTCATAAATGATCTGGAGGATGGTGTGGATTGCACTCTCAGCAAATTTGCGGATGATACTAAACTAGGAGGAGTGGTAGATACGGTGGCAGGTAGGGATAGGATACAGAGGGACCTAGACAAATTGGAGGATTGGGCCAAAAGAAATCTGATGAGGTTCAACAAGGATAAGTGCAGGGTCCTGCACTTAGGACGGAAGAATCCAATGCACCGCTACAGACGAGGGACCGAATGGCTAGGCAGCAGTTCTGCGGAAAAGGACCTAGGGGTGACAGTGGACGAGAAGCTGGATATGAGTCAAGAGTGTGCCCTTGTTGCCAAGAAGGCCTATGGCATTTTGGGATGTATAAGTAGGGGCATAGCGAGCAGATCGAGGGACGTGATCGTTCCCCTCTATTCGACATTGGTGAGGTCTCATCTGGAGTACTGTGTCCAGTTTTGGGCCCCACACTACAGGAAGGATGTGGATAAATTGGAGAGAGTCCAGCGAAGGGCAACAAAAATGATTAGGGGTCTGGAACACATGACTTATGAGGAGAGGCTGAGGGAACTGGGATTGTTTAGTCTGCAGAAGTGAAGAATGAGGGGGGATTTGATAGCTGCTTTCAACTACCTGAGAGGTGGTTCCAAAGAGGATGGTTCTAGACTATTCTCAGTGTAGAGGATGACAGGACAAGGAGTAATGGTCTCAAGTTGCATTGGGGGTGGTTTAGGTTGGATATTAGGAAAAACTTTTTCACTAGGAGGGTGGTGAAACACTGGAATGAGTTACCTAGGGAGGTGGTAGAATCTCCTTCCTTAGAAGTTTTTAAGGTCAGGCTTGACAAAGCTCTGACTGGGATGATTTAATTGGGGACTGGTCCTGCTTTGAGCAGGGGGTTGGACTAGATGACCTCCTGAGGTCCCTTCCAATCCTGATATTCTATGATTCTATTATTTTAATACAGACCTTCTTTAATATGCCAACAATGGACCAATGAATTATGTGTATAAAGGGGAACAACTTCAACAGGAGAGACTGAAAAACTTGCTCCAAAATATGCTATAGTCCAGTGATTAGGACACTTAATCTGCAATGTGGAAAATCAAGGTTTAACTCACTGCTCCACATAAGGCAGAGTAGGGACTTGATCTCAGGTCTCCCCAAGAAGTGCTCTAACCATGGGCCTATAGGGTATAAGGCAGGGATCTCAAACTGAAATTACCATGAGGGCCACAGGAGGACTAGTACATTGGGCCAAGGGCCGCAGTACTGACACCCCCCCCACCGCTGCCCCCGGCCCCGCCCCCACTCCACCCCTTCCATGAGGCCCTGCCCCTGCCCTCCTCTTCCCACCCCTTCCCTACCCCCATTCCAACCCCTTCCCCAAATTCCCACCCCTGCCCTGCCTCTTCTTTGCCTCCTCCCCTGGGAGCACTTCTCCCCGCTCCTCCCCCTAGAAAGCACTAAGTGCTGCCAAACAGCTGTTTGGCGGCAGGAAGTGCCTTGAGATAGGCAGAGGAGTGGGGACGCGGCAGGCTGCAGGGGAGGGTGGGGAAGGGGAGCTTGGCAGCCGCAGGAAATAACTCGGGGTAGGCGGAGGGAGCTTGGCAGGCTGCAGCAAATAGCTCCATGGCTGCATGCGGCCCACGGGCTGCGTGTTTGAGACCCCTGGTATAAGGGCATAACCACCACCCATTTTGTTAATGGTATTTCCAAATAGCCTCTGCTTTTAATAAAAATGCAGTTAGACTGTTCAAATCAAAATTAAACATTTTTTCTGGGTCAAATGAAATGTTTCATTGGACCCAAAGCACATGCATTCATTTATTGTTTTTCTGAGAAATCCGAAAACTTCTCATTTAGTGTTAATAAAGGAAATTTTTCTTCAGTGTTTTTTCCCCCAATTCAAGCAGTAAATCATAAAATTAATTGTTCACAGAGCTTTATCACAGAAATAATTCAGAAGAATAATTGGTCAATGCAATTCATTATCGTACTGTTTGTGTTTATGATGTAATTTTTTTCTGTGCCAAAGGTCTGTTGCAATGGTAACCAAAAGTAACTACATCAAACTTTTGCATTGCCAAGTTTCAAGGGTTCACTAATGTGTTATAATAGGACAGTGGTTCTCAAACTTTTGTACTGGTGACCCCTTTCACACAGCAAGCCCCCTTATACATTAAAAACACTTTTTAATATATTTAACATCATTATAAATGCTGGAGGCAAAGCGGGGCTTGGGGTGGAGGTTGACGGCTCATGACCCCTCATGTAATAACCTTGTGACCCCCTGTAAGGTCCCGACCCCCAGTCTGAGAACCCCTGTAATAGGTTTCAGAGTAGCAGCCATGTTAGTCTGTATCCACAAAAAGAAAAAGAGTACTTGTGGCACGTTAGAGACTAACAAATTTATTTGAGCATAAGCTCCTGTAAAGTTAGTAAGTAATCTAGCTAGAAAATGCGTTAGGTTTTCATTGTTTTGGCTTTTGAAATTTGCAAATTTCAAAAGCCAAAACAATGAAATGTGTATTCCTGTGTATTCCTGTTTTTGTGTCTTTTTGTTACTTAAGGTTTTGCCTAGAGGGATTCTCTATGCTTTGAATCTGACTGCCTGTAAGATTATCTTCCATTCTGATTTTACAGAGTTGTTCTCTTATCCTTTTTTTTTGTTCTTCTAATAAAGTTCTGTTTTTTAAGACTCTGATTGGGTTTTTTGGGTCTTAAAAATCCAAGGCTGGTTTGTGCTCATCTTGTTGATTCTCACGCCTCCCCAGGAAAGGGGGTGCAAGGGCTTGGGGGGATATTTTGGGGAAAGAGGAACTTCAAGTGGTCCTTTCCCTGTTCTTTGTTCCCTGTAATAGGATGACTGTTGTTTAAGGTGACTATACATCCAGTTTTGGCTGGGACAGTCCCTTTTTAAGACTTGTCCTGGATGAGCAAACAGCACAAATGCCCAGTTTTCAAACTGTGGGGTGCAGAGGGAAGTTTGGGGGGGGTAAGTGGCGATGTTTGGCGGGGGACATCTCCACATCCTGGCAGTAACCCCCCCACTGGGAGGCTGCACAGGTGCCTGGCTGATGTGTTCCGGCTATGCAATGCAGTGTCACATGCTCACTATGCAACCCAATCAGAGGGCAGTGCTGTGGGCCCTAATTCAAACTCTTCTCTGGTTTCCATGTAAGTAAGAACTGTACTAAAGTTTTATCAGTTGTGTAATAGAAAGTGTAATTATTTAGCTAAAGCTTCCCCTCCCCCCAGTGACAAAACATGTGCTGCCTTTACAGATGTCAAGGAAAAAAGAGAAAGAGAGACTGTTGAATAAATTATTTTCCTTATAATACTAGTACACACAATAGATATGAAGCAATAGTATTTGCCACCAGATGTGGATGTCTTTAACTAATACTGCTCTGTCACGGTTGTAAAAATGGTGGGGCCAGCCGGACCATGGAGCTGTGCCCCAGGCCCTACCAGAGAGCCTGGCTGGTAAGTGCCCAGCTGGGTCTCATAGCATCTGCGTCTGCCAGGGCATAGGGCACAGCCCATCCTCCCTATACCCCACTCCAGCCTCGTGTCTCCTCCCCACTGAGTGGTTCCCACCCCAGCCTTATTCCCCCACCCCAGCCTTATTCCTCCTGCCCCCGAGTCATCCCCAGAGTTTCCCAGCCCAGCCTCATGCCCTCCTGCCCCAGAGTGGTTCCTGGAGCCCCTACTCTGGCCTCATATCCTCCACACCCCTTGTCCTTCGGGGTCAGTCCCTGAAGCCTTCACCAGTCCCTCCCAGCCAGCCTCTTTCCCTACGCTGACCGCTTCTAGTCGCCCACTTCTGTCACATCACGGCCTCCCCCTACCCTCCTAGGGCTGCTATCTGGACTCTCCTTGGTCCCTCCTGCTACCAGGAGTCTCTTTCCTGTCCCTCTGCTGTCCCAGTTCCCAAAGGGGTATCGCATCACTAGCCAGATCATAATCCAATAGCTTCACCTTCTGGCTCTGAGCCCAAAAGTACACACTCTTGCACACTCACATCTTGCTTTGCTGCCCAGATCCCAGCCCATACCCATTCCCATTTGTGGGGGAGGGGTGAGCGACAACACCAGGTGGCTTGGACCAGCCCCACCTATCCTGTTTTCAGTTTAGGGAAATATTGTCACCTTACTGTTGTTCCATAGCTAAGGTTACAAATATATTTGCATGTAAGCCCTCTAAAAACACACACAGACACACTGTCAAATGGTAGGTAAGGTCTGTGACAGAAGTAGAAGCTTAGTAGAGAATTGTTGTGTCAATTGCACAACATAATCTTAAATTTAATTTAGGTGTCTGTAATCCAAAAACCCCACAACTTTCTTGCAGATAAGAAATTCTGCAATTCTCATTGCAGACAAGAAAGTGCAGAAAGAAGAGGAAAAAAGTTAGCTTGCTGAGCCACTCTAGAAATCTAGTGCCCAGGACAAAAATCTCTTTAAATTGCAATTTCAAAAGAGTGTGTAATGTTGCGACAGCACATTGGCTCCAGTGATCTCACTATATAGCCTCAAGTGGCTGCTGGAGACCTTAGATGACAAAAAAGCAAGTCTGCAAGCAACAGGGATAGAGAGATTAAAATGTAACCTGCTTTCAAGGGAACTTGTCAGTGGAAGGAGATATTACAACCTCCCGTTCCCACATCTCTAGCCACTCTCTTCAAGTGTGTGTAAAGCCTTGATCCCACCTCCCGTTAAAATACTCAAAGGAAAATCCATGAGTTAAAACTCATGCATTAGGTATGTCTCTGAAGGTTACCCCATAAAAGGAAAGAGGATCCCAATTTTAAAGCAAGCAGCATATATAAAAGCTACTAATATTTAAGAAGGTTGACAGTTTGTATTAAATTGGAACTCCAAGATACTGCCTGTTTTCCTTATGTATTGCAAGTTTTAGTTTGACTTAAAAGTTGACCCACCAGTACAGAAATTGTTTTCAGAAAATATATCCAAGAATAACTACTTTGTGAACTACTCAAACTGCACCATTAAAATCCATTATTAAAGAAACTACTCAGGGCAACTATATCTTCTGTGTGTTAAGGCAAGTCTACACTACAATATTAAGTTGACTTAAAGTATGTTGACATACAGCCACTGCAGTAATTAAATCACTTTTGCATGTCCACACTGTGCTCTTTGTGTTGGCGGTGCACATTCTCACCAAGAGCGCTTGCACCGATTTAACTGTCAGTGTGGGACGTTGTGGGACAGCTTCTGAAAGGCAGCAACAGTCAATGCAATCAATGCAGTGTCCACACTGACACTATTAGCCTCTTTTGCAACTGCATCACATTGTTGCCTCATATTCAATTTGCTATCCTTTTCTGAAATACTAATGCGAAACCAGTTATTTCCCGTTTCATAGTTGTGCATTTAATTTTTCCTTCCTCAGTGTAGTACTTTGCACTTGTCTTTATTGAATTTCATCTTGATTTCAGACCAATTCTCCAATTTGTCAAGGTCGTTTTGAATTCTAATCCAGTTCTCCAACATGTTAGCAACCCTCTCAGCTTGGTGTCATCTGCAAATTTTATAAGCAATGCACTCCACTATCCAAGTTACATTCATTCATGAAAATATTGACTACTACCCGACTCAGAACAGATCTCCCACCCCACTAGAGGCGTTCCCCAGATTGAAGGTGAACTGTTGATAGCTACCCGTTGTATATGGTGTTTCAACCAGTTTTGTCCCACTTTATAGTAATTTAATTTCCTGATCACTTCAACCCAAATTGCTTTCCACCTTCAAATTTGCAACCAATTCCTCCCTGTTGGACAGAATCAAGTATAACATGTCTGTCCCCCAGGTTCCTACATCTTCTGAAACAAGACATTTGTCCCCAGTACATTCAAATACTTTATTAGAGATTTTGTGTTTTGCCATGTTACTTTTCCAGCAGATGGCTGGGGAGTTAGTCACCCACTATTACCGGGTTTTGTGTTTTGGATATTTCTGTTATTTGTTCTAGAAATGCCTCATAATAACGTAAGAATGGCCATACTGGGTAAGACCAACGATCCATGTAGCTTAGTATTCTGTCTTCTGACAGTGGCTAATGCCAGACGATTCAAAGGGAATGAACAGAATAGAGCAATTATGCAGTGATTCATCCCCTATCATCCAGACTCAGCATCTCGCAGTCAGAGGCCTAGGGACACCCAGAGCTTGAGGTAGCATCCTTGACCATCTTGACCAATGTACATGGCAGAGGGGCATTGCCTGCACATGATGGCATATATAACAGAAACACTAACCCAGGAACCAATCCCTGTAGCAAACCTCGTTGCCTACTCTGCCCCCATATCTACTCTAGCGACACCATCAGAGGACCCAACCACATCAGCCACACCATCAGAGGCTCATTTACCTGCACATCTACTAATGTTATATTTGCCATCATGTTCCAGCAATGCCCCTCTGCTATGTGCATTGGCCAAACCGGACAGTCCCTACGTAAAAGAATAAATGGACACAAATTGGACATCAGGAACGGTAACATACAAAAGCCAGTAGGAGAACACTTCAATCTTCTTGGACATTCTATAACCGATTTAAAAAAACTTCAGAAACAGACTTCAAAGAGAAATTGCAGAACTAAAATTCATTTGCAAATTTAACACCATTAATTTGGGCCTGAAGGAGTGGCTGGCTCATTACAAAAGCAGCTTTGCCTCTCCTGGAATTGACACCTCCTCATCTATTATTGGGAGTGGACTACATCCACCCTGATCAAATTGGCCCTGTCAACACTGGTTCTCCACTTGTGAGGTAACTCCCTTCTCTTCATGTGTCAGTATAATAATGCCTGCATATATAATTTTCACTCCATGCATCTGAAGAAGTGGTTTTTACCCACGAAAGCTTATGCCCAAATAAATCTGTTCATCTTTAAGGTGCCACCGGACTCCTTGTTGTTTTTGTGGATACAGACTAACACGGCTACCCCCGATACTTGACATCTGTGGCTGTTGTTAATAAAACTAAGCAACTTATGCAATGGCAGCTTAACATCTGGCATGTATTTGTTCCACTCAACAGACATAATTTACAAAAAAAGCAATGACTTGTAGACATGCAAGCATATATATCTCTTGTGTATCTCTATTGTCTTAAAGTGTCCAGAACAACTGATAAGCTAATAGACAGAGGGGCTGCCCAGTTATGCATGAGTAGGCTTTAAATTGTTTTTAAAAGTAGTTAGTATTCAGAGCTGTTTTTTGACCCCATCTCTTGACACCCTTTACTGATCTTAGAGCAGCTGATGCAAATAGAAAAAGATTTTATTCGTAGGCAAATATTAATCAGTGCTTTAGCCATCCTCAATTAAAAATGAACAAAGGGACAGAAGTATAAAGAGCATACATTTGAAATCAATACTGTCCCTATCATTTTGAGAATACAACAAGTTTGAAAAGGGGAGAATTCTGACTTCCTTCTGAAGTGAGAAGGAAAAATGTTCCATAAATGTAGGGTCACAGAGCAATACCCCTTCATCTGCAAAGCTCAGGTTCCAAAAGCCTCACAATCTCTCAACTACTGTACAAGGGCACAAAAGTCTATAGTAAACCAGAAATTCTAAGGTATTAAAAATAGTGTGAATATTTCAGAGAATGAATAACTCTTTGAGGTACGACCTCTTAAACTCAGAAGTTTGACATTGCTGCTTTCGTTAACACAGTGTAGCAGACAGTACGAAGAAGTGTTGGAGGCTGTTAGTCTTTGGGGCTTGTTGGCTGCACAGTTTATCGGTTGATGTCTGTTAAGTAGATGGACATAAAGGGGAAGAGGATGATGTCCCTGTCATAAATTTAATCTCTTTGCAGGATTGTTCATGCTATTTTGTATGTCGTGGGTTTCTATAATTCAGTAGTATCTAAAGCCCCAGTTCCAGTGTGATGGAGTGTAGATAACCTACTCCTGGGCAGGCTGAATAATATTTACAGACAGCTATATTTACCTTTTTCTCAGCCTATGTATCAAATTATACCACTGGACGAGAAGTGAGCATCAGCACCACCACCTCCGCTGGTGGCAAGATTTTGAATGGGACCTGATCTGGTCGGCAGCCTTTGAGAAAGTCTACCAGATTGGGCCCCTCAAGTGATTTAGGCAGATGAACATTATCTTCCCTTGGTTCATGAATCACTCTGGAGCTTAAGCGGGAGATAACATCTGCATGCCTAGAGGGAGGTACCTAGGGAACTTGTAATTTAAAAACTTAGGCACTGAGTGAGCTTAGACAACTCCAGTGTTGGGAAGGAGTTTTGTGGATCACAGTGGGGCCTAAGTCTGGGGTTGGGCACCTAAGTCTGGGGTTAGATGCCTAAGTTCCTTTGTGGATCTGGACATTCCAGAAGCCCCCTTATATTAAATTAGCCCAGAGAAAATGGCTATTGGATTCCTCTCAATAACTGAAGTTTGAAGTAAGGACAAAGTCCCTTGATTGTTCTTCAGAAGATCTGCCTTTCAACCTTAATGTATTCTGCACACATAAAAAAATTACAACTACTTCACAATAGTGCAAAAACCAAACCAAAACAAAATCCCCTGGCTAAGACTTTGCATATCAGTGGCTTAATGAAGTTATAAATAAGTTACTGTGGAGTTATATAAATAGCTTAGCAAGGAAATGAGAACAGGCCATATACATGGCCATAAAAGAAGGCATTCCTCTTCCAACTAACACTCTTAGTAGCTGCAATCTTTAATGAACCTAAACAGGCAGAAATCCCATTCAAACCAATGGGGGTTAGGACTTATTAAGGGATGCAGGAAACATCAAAATCAATTTACTAGAAGCAAAGACAACTGAAGGAAAAAGCATAATGCTAACCCATATAAGAAGATTGTACATTATCAAATGCAGTTACACTCCAGGTTACAGGTGTCTGAAAATGATAAATGTCTATCCTGTACCAAAGATGTAACATTGATTAAATTGCTTACAGCTGACAGGAAGCTCAATAATTGGGGCTCTTTGTTCTTTGTGGAAATGGCGGGCCCATCAGATAGCTTATTTCCTGTGGTAAGAGGGAGTGGGCTATCTTGCATCTGATCCCTGGCATTAACTCTCCTCACCAGAATATCTTTTGCAGGATCCTTTCCTGCTAGCTGGAGAACTTTGTAGCGTGTCACAGATTGTGGTTAATCCTACCCAGGTTCACCCAGGACCAGATTTACACTGTATGTGTCTCAAGGCACAGCATCATCAGTGCCCCCCCTGCCTACAGCTGACCATGTTTTCCATTAAAAATGAAAATTTTAACCCACTTTTAATTTTTAGGCACCCCTAGAATGCTGGCACCCCTAGGCACATACCTACTGTGCCTAATTGGAAATCCATCGTGGGTTCACCATGCTAGTGTCATAGTTTCAGACATTTTGTGCATAGAAACTGCATTTTTGGAAGAACTCAGTGGACACAGGAGATCAAAGGTCTATTCTTGACTCTGCCACTAACTTGCTGTGTGATGTGTTGTAAACCATATCACCTCTGCTTGCTTCTTCTCCAGCCCTTAGTCTTCTCTCTTTAAAGAGTACGTTTTTGTAAGCACACACCTTACTATGGGTATGCACATTCTTAGTTCAATCCTGGTTAAGGCATTTGAATGAAACTGTAATATAAATAATGTTGGGAAAAGAGCTGGTGCAGCGTTTTGGTAGGTATTGCGATATTAGCTCAGAGTTAGATCACTAGCTAACCACAGGAGAACTCAGAGCTTCTAAATCTGTTAGAATTACTCAGTTTTCAAACTTTATCAGGACCTTTTGGAGGGAGATGGTATTGCTAGTGAAGCAGGATAGAATGGATTTGATGTACAAAACTATATGAAACCTCAAGAAATGCAGTGTTGAAACCCTGATATGCATGCATGCTATATTTAGTCTTTCTTTAGCTCTTGTATCTAAGTATAACTAATAATGAATGTTTTGGACATAATGTTATTAGGAATACTGAAGTCATGGCATCAGTACTATTGATAGTAATGCATAAACACAGACCTTTAAAGAAGCATGATATAAATATTCCTACATACATACAAGGATACTCTTTAGCAAATGAGTTAAGAATCTTTTCTTTACCTAGTACTAAAAACATTCAAGTTATCTTCCTGTGAATTTACACTTCCCACTACATTAAACACTGGTTTTAGAACTACACCAGAGAAAAATAGTTTCACTGTCCTTATTTTTGGCTCCTACACAAAAATTTAAGTAAGAACCATTTAAATATTTTTATATACATTGGCTAATGTGTAACATGACCACATTATTGTCATTGTTATCTAGGGGAATAGCACTGTAACATTTCTAAGTGGCTTTTGCAAAAAGGTGAAGCCTTTACTTGTGACTCCTCGACTGGCATTAGATCCCTTTATGATGCAACTAGTCTTGAAAGAAAGGCAAAATAATTCACTTATTTTCCCTTTCCTCCTATATCTAGAAATTAACTACAAGCTCAAGTTTTTTTCTGATCTGCTTATTTCCCTATTCCTCTAACATTGTTTGCCTGAAAAACCCTATCTCATTAGCAGGTGTCAATCCTGCTGGGAAAATATTAGACACATTGGATCAGGCATCTCATAACCCATCTGGATTTTAGATGGAAGTGGCTTTGAAGGAGAAAGGGTAGTCTGAGCAGTCATAAATGAGGAACCCTAGGAGAAACCAAGGCTGTGAAGAAGGCTGCTGTTTCAATTCTTTAATAGTAAAATTTTGAGTCTGAATTTAAATGTTGTGGACTATATGCAGAGTAGGTCGGGAGAACTGCTTACTCACACCTTCCCTCTCTATGTTTAGGGCTTCCCTCTGTCTCTAAAAAAACCTTCTCCCTCAAATACTTCCATTCCCACTCCCTCACTTCTCACTGCTGTTTAGAATGCTGCTCTTCTGCGGAATGAAGCATTTGTCAGAACAAACTTCTTTTAATGATGGAGCAGTGCAGCAACAGTGATCAATCAGCCTGTGTCTCGAGGTTTTATAAGATGAAGTTTCTGTGCTGTGAAGGAGAGGTCTATCTAAATAGCTTCTGCAAGGCAAATGGTCCCATGTATCTCAGACAATTGTAATCCCTGAAATCAAACCATCTCTGAAGCAGGGCAATGACATTGTTATAAAATGCCTTAACTTATTTCTTGAGCATTAGAGCTGAAGATAGTGACAGGTTCTATTAAGGATTTTACTTGCTGAAAATTTATAACATTTCTTATTCAGTCTGTGAGTCGTCAGCTTGTTCCTATCAATTGGCCCAGTCTTGTACAGATGGCAAGAACTTAAATGCCTTCTTTTCAGCGTGAGGATGGCATGTTGGAACCAATAGGCCAATAAGTTAAATATGATGATACCTTGTCCTAGTAAATCACAATTGTTTCTTGGGTGGTACAAAGGAAGAATCTGTTGAATTATCCCTAAATACAAAGATGCTTCAGATTTGTTAAGTCACTATGAAATCTGTCACTATGAAATCTGTTATGAAATCTATGAAACCTGTTAATCTGAATTAATTGACTGATCATATACTATAGTTTCAGGTTGCACCAATCTATTAGTGTGAAGCATGCTTCTTGTTTTTGGGTGTTCTTTTAATGTGAGGAGTTGCTAACAGAGTTGATCCTTCTTAGTCAGGTTTTGGGATTGGGGGTGAAAGTAAGAGCATAATATGAGGTATAATATCTAAAAGAGGTATCTTTGGGATAAGCAGGAAATGAGCAGGCAGTGAGAGCATGGAGACTTTACATGATGAGCATAGCAAATAAATGTGACTATTGCCCTACTACTAAGAACATCTCTGTAAGGAGAGACAAATGGGGAGTCTGATAATTTGATCAGTTTCTTTTTGTCTTCAGAATGTCAAAAGTCAATCAGTCAGGAATAGACTCTTAACATTTTAGTAACACCCTATCTAAAAATCATTTTATTTTAAATCTGTACCTTCTAAAAAGTCTGAACATCTGAAAACAGAAGGTACTTTGTCAGTGGGAAGACCTAAACTGTTCATTGTGGTGTTTGGCCATATTGTGAACAATGTGGCCACACAGTTGCTGAAACTAGGAAACCGCCTTTTTTGCTGCACTTCCCTTTTCAGGGAATGATACATAGTGATATTTTCCAAAATTACTCATTGGCCTTGTCTGCTCTAGAAGGTGCCATCTGTTGCATATTGGCTTGTTATCCATTTGTTTTTCTCCAGTCTGAGTAGCTGGGGTTGCACAAGTTTCCCCCCAACCCCTAGGCACTTGACTGTGTTGTATGTATTTGTACAGTGACTACTAGAAATGATTTAATATCTCAAAAAGCATGTCTACAAACATCAGAATTTCAGCATGCAGTGGGCTTTTGGGGATGCTTTTGATGGGCACAGATGGATGCACTGAGTTGCATTTTATCTGAGTCACATGATTTGTTTCAGGACCAGGGAATATGATGCTAAAAAGGCATGAATGATTATGATGCAGTTCTCTGAGTTTTGCAGACTAAAATGGGTATATAGCAGCACTATGGCACCTTAATAACTTCTGTAAGCCTTCATGTAATTTAAATGGACTCAATCATTTTGAACAAGGCTGTTTAATAATTTACAAGCAAGATGATAGAACTTTGAGCAAAAGTCCTCTGAAAACCCATGTTTGAAAAAGATAGAAATGTTGACATTAAAGGTCAGAAGAGAGACAAGGTGGGTGAGGTAATATCTTTTAGTGGACTAACTTCTGTTGATGAGGGAGCCAGTTTTCGAGCTTACACAGAGCTCTTCTTCAGGTCTCAGGTACTCAGAGCATCACAGCTAAATGTGAGGTGGAACAAATTGTTAAACAAAAGAGCTAATGTATGTTGCAGGAGACCATTCAAGGTGCAGTGGGCAGTTAACATCTCAAGGAGGGTTTGTGGGTTACAGTTTGTGGTAATGAGGCATAAATTCAGTGTTTTTATTGAGTTCTTGATTGTTAGTGACTAGTAAAGTTATGAATTTAAGCTTCCAGGCACATCTTTTGAAGGTATTGTGAAGGTTTTCTCTGAGGATGAGTACTAAGAGGTCAGATATGGGGAAATCATTTTGTGAAAAGTGTTCCTAACACTCTGTTAGCTTTTTTGACTTCCACTGCACATTGAACAGATGTTTTCTGCACACTATCCACAATGACTTCTAGATCTCTTTCTTGAGTTGGTAACAGCTAATTTAGACTCCATGATTTTGTATTTATAGTTGGGATTATTTTTCCAATATGCATTACTTTGAATTTATCAGCATTGAATTTCATCTGCCATTTTATTGCCCAGTCACCCAGTTTAGTGAGATTCCTTTGTAACTCTTTATAGTTGGCTTCAGACTTAAGTATCTTGAGGAATTTTGTATCATCTGCAAATTTTACTACCTCACTGACTTCTTTTTCCACTGATAAACTGATACTTCAGTGTGAAGATGCTTATTTCACCAAAATTTGGTCCCCTATAATCTCAGAAGAGAATACAATAGAACTCCGTTTATCTGACTTTCCATTATCCAGCTCTCCATATTAACCGAACAGCGCACAGAGGTCCAGAAGTGGGTGATCTCTCCTCTGGCTGCTAGATGGTGCTGCAACCTTGCACTTTCACATTCTCCAGATTATCTGAATTTTTGATTATCCGATCTGCCCCCATTTCCAATTAGATCGGATAAACAGGGTTCTGCTGTAATTGTTCAATATGTTCTACATACTTGTGATTGAGTAACTTAAAATGTTTCCACAGTAAGCCAACTCTCATTGCTGTTCTGAAGATAAGCTTAGAAAGGGAAGACAAAAAAGGATATAAAAATATGTGAAATTTTCAACAAACTCAAAAAATAACGAAACAGGAAGGTGTAATATAGTCTCTGGGAAATGTACTGTATGTGTGATATAAATATGTTAAAATGCTAATACTTTAGTGATATTTTTGCATCTTTACTACAAAGGAAACCTTACTCCTTTTTTAAAAAGTATTTTCAGGATGAAGGGTATAGAAGTAAGGACTTGATGTAAATAAATGATAAACTATGAACATTATGTAATGTGGAATAATTACATATTTTGTACTAATCATTGTCTTTCTGAATTTTCAAAGAATTAATTCTGAATAATTAATACATATGAAAAGGCTTGGCAAGAACTCCAGCATGCTAATCACTTGTTTCGATGTCAATTATAAAGAAAAGCTTTTTATGCCTGATAACTAGATAGAATTTGTTTCATTAACCTCAACGTTCAAACTTGATCAAATGATGAAGCGGGCATATGAAACTATGTGACCAAATAAGTTAAACTTGCAATGGAAATACTAATTGTAGTTAACTAGGCAAAATCTCTTACCCAAACTTCCTAGAAATGCTATATAGTATTTAACTTCTAAAAACTGGAGGCCTTAACAATATGCAGTGTATAAATATGGGAAACAATTACAACTCTGATCTGTATTTAACTTAGATTTGCTGAAACATTTCAGCTGACACAAAATACTGGAAATAAAAAAAAATAAAAAAAAATTGAAATCCAGTGAATGGTTTGGGGACAAATACACAGGTGAACACAAATGAAAAGATGTTAGTTCCTACTTTGTCTTTTCTACAAAGACAAGTTGGCTTATGTTATTAGAGAAAGCATGCAACTTGTTTTGCCATGTTTTTAATGACTTCACAAAGCTCTGTATACAAGTAAGGGTAACATAATTGAAATGTTTTAAATGTGTTGGCTGTTCAATGTGGAATTATAACTCTCCACAATACCTTCTGTTCAATATCAAAACTTTATTTATTCTTAAGAACACTTTAATAAGGTAATGGATAATAGACCATAACTTACATGGCTGAAAAAATGAATGTTAACACTTGAGTACAAAAGGATATTAGTGGGTGTTCTTCTGGGCATTTCAAGGTAACTTATTGTCAGTTACCAGAAATTGAACCATACTATGATGTATGCAAAGGATCAGTACATCAAATATAAAGCTATTATTTGTATAGAGATTGGAGATCCTGGAAAGACAAGTCATCTATTGATTCCTGGGCTGTGGTGAAGCCACAGAGGTACCCAGCTCCCTAGGTATGAGACTGTGATGAGTAATAAAGATCAGACAAAGGTAAAAGGTTCCCAGCTGGAAGCTTTCTTTTGGAAAACAGAGCTGAAGAACCCAAAAAGGAATGGGTACCAAACTCGAGTGAGATTGACTCTTTTGTGCTCATAGAAAAAAGTAAAAACCAACGTTAAGCTTGATTTGCAGCTCTTAAAAATAAGGTAACAAAAATGCTTTCCCTACATATTACATAACTCTGAGGTAAATGAGGATTACTTGAAAGGATTAATTGCTTTAAATAGAGTGAGGCAGAGAGCCTGCTGTGCTTTACAATTACAGACAGTTTCCACCTGGACTGAGGAAGGCAGGTACTTAAGCCTGCTCTGATCCATTTGCTCAATTAAGCCAGTTAGGTAGAATTGTAGATCAAGATAGTTGCTTTTCTCTGCGTGCTTACTGTAACTTTGGTATTCTCCACAAAAACTGTCAAAAAAGGCACCAGGAAGGTTCCATATTCTTTCAGTGAATTCTCTATCAAACTTGTTCAGCTTACAAGTAAAGACTGGTTTCTTTGGCCAGTAATTAAGATGGGATCTGAAAGTCTGAAAGTGTCATTGCTGCGTAGTGCATAACTGCCAGTACCCGAGAATTCTTTTTTAAAGAAGCTAACAATTCTTATGTGTGTGTAGGAGACCTACACAATAAATATTACCATATTTGACTTTGATCTAAAGAATTGGAGAAAAGCAAGGGGCAGAAGACAAGAATTTTAGCTGGAACACTCTATCTCTGCACAAAAGAAGGGGGCAGGGCAAATCAGCTAGAAGAGCCCCCAAAGTGTATGGATCAGACCAGTTACTGTACATGCTCAGTTGTGGCTTTCTGAAGCTATATAGGAAGTTTTAATTGCGAGCAAACCACCTCACTGGCCAAACCTGGTTACCCTCTGAGAGCTGACCCAACCGGACCTTTGCATGGGGAAGATTTTAAATAGGAGTTAAAAACAGCTGTATGGATTTAGTGACTGTTAAACATAGGAGTGTATGAGAGTGTTGCTGTAAGGGCTGGGTCTCAATATTGGTACTGCTTTGTTACAGGTGAATAATTGCTGAATTATTTGCTTGGGAAGCTCTCTATGAGGATTTCTGGTCCAGCATGGTCTGATAGACATAGAGGAAGAGCTTGAAGGGGAGGAATGGTTATCTCTAGGGCTATATCTGCACCGTAACTGGGAGTGATCATCCTAGCCTGGATAGACAGACATATACTGACTCTGCTCAAATTAACTCACTCAAGATAGCAGTGTGGATGCTGTGCTGTGCATTTTGGCTTGGGCTACTCACCTGAGTCCAATCCTGTCTGACCATCTTGATCTGAGCTTGGGTGCTTAGCCCAAGCTTTCGCCTGTGCTGCAACATCCACACTGCTATTTTTAGTGCACTAAGGTGAGTCTTTCTACGCAGGTTCTCTACCAGCTAAAGTGTAGACACACTCTAGAGGGCTGTATATCCTGTGGAACTCAGATTTAGCTGCTAGTTAACTGCTCCAAGCTGTCTTTTTAAAATCTCTGTTAAAGAGAGAATGGGCAGAGCCTGAAAGGTTTGTAAATTCTTACCTGACCGCAGTTGCTTTTATGGGGAAAAGAGTGACAGCCTTATCAAGACCTAAGGAATGCTGATCCCAATAACTGCACCACTTTGGATACAAGGCGACAGATTTCTGTTTCACCAGCAACTGAGGACCAGTCCGGTAACCCAGGGACTGGAATGCTGCTAGCTGTGGAGCGCCTCAGGCTGTTTGTTTGCTGAGACAAGGTGAGTGAAACAATATCTTTTACTGGACTAACTTCTGTTATATGCGCAAAAGGTTTTTGAAGTTTTTGAAAGGACTGAGATGTTCTCAGGCTCTGAAAAGTCCAGATGATGCACACTATATAAAGACTGAGAAATCATTTCTGAAACTTAAGAGGGGAATGTATGTACAGTAACGGTCTAAATGTTATGTTGGAATGTTATATTTGAATATATGTAACAACAATTAAGCGAGGAAGTCTGTTTAAGTAATACCAGTGGACTTACTGCCTAACAGTTTTCCTTTGAAAGTTATTCATAGTATTTCTAAGACTATTTACAATATTTCCTGATTACGTACATGGTCTGTTGTTTCAGGATTGAGCAGGAAGGCCCCATCTATGGAGATCTGGATATATGGGAATAGTATTATTCACTGGACACAGAAAAGGGCATCGAGCAAACCTAGGGGACCTGGGTGAAACTTCCACAATTGGGCCAACCCACTTGTCATGGCAGAAGTGGGGACCCGGTGTGGGACTAGCTGACTTTTCTTATCCATTCTATGGCGGACTGTTCCTGTTATCTGCAGCTGATCATTATTTCCCTGGGGGAGAATGATTTAGGCATAGGAAAAGAGGCTGATTTAACCATTAGAATAAAGAGGAATGGCAGCCAGATTTCTGCTCTTTCCCTGGTATTATCTTGGTCTGGTTGGAGGTGCTTCAAAGATATTATGACCAATCACCAGACTTGCAAGATCAACTGAATAAGGAAGGAAGTAAACCAGGAAACTTAAGTATATTACTGCAATAGGGAAATAGACAGTGACTTACCATTTATAAATGGAGGAAACCTCCTCAGCGCTATTTAGAGAGCATAGAATACATCATCTGTCATGGGATCAGGTATTTTCTTGGAGGACTTCAGACAATAGGTAGATGATTTTCTAGATGTCCAGTAGGAAGGGTGTGTCTGTCTAAGCCGATTGCTGTTGTCCCCTATTAAAGGTTTGAGTGCAATAGGTGGGTTAAGAAATCGTGTGATGTGAGGGCCATGTAACATGATGGGCTGCTTGGGCACAGGCCTTAAGCATAACATTGCACAGTGATGGAGTAGGCCCTCTTAACTTGCACAGCATGGGGCTCCCCTCCTCTCATCTCTCCTGCCTGTGGCATAGATGAGGGGAATGGATTGGGGCTCTGGTTACACATGATATTGCCTCAACATCCCTTACCCTATCTTGCGTTAATGAGAATAAAAGCTAGCTCTTCCACTGTCCTTGCTGTGGGTTCTATGAGGTAACTAGGTGTAAAAATGTAGGCAAACTATAACCTGATGACTGGAACAAGCAGATGGAATCCAAAATATTCAGGACTCTTCTATTGAAAGAAGTAGCATCCTCACTTCCGAATCATGCTAGAGTTATGATGCAACTGAAAGTTTTGAGTGTTAACATATGGATGGTGAAGTAGATCCCAGGAAGTGTGAAGATTTGGTTTCAGATGAGTCAAATTTGAGTGCAGAAAATAGTCAATATATAGCAACCAAACCTAGTTTCAATTGTTATCTGAATGCTTAACTGTCATATTCAGCATTATGGAGTAAGGAAAACATGCCTACCCCTAAAAGCACTGCTGTGCATGCTCTTCAGTATTCCTTGTTGTTTTCTCGCTTTTCTGTTAGTCTCCTTTCTTACCTCTGCATTTCCTTTCCTGCAGCAACTCCCAATTACAATCTTATTTTGCACTTGCACCTCATTGTCCTCCCACTCCCATCCAAACTTCTAAAATAAGCAGTGAAGTGGTTAATGAAGACTTAGAATAGATCATCATTAGGTCTTGGTCCCTACTGCAGGGAAATAAATGACCCAGGAGTGTTCATATGTTTATCTTGTCTACAGACAAGGTAAGATGACAGTACTTCATTTACAGTAGCTTCATATTGGTGAACTTGGCAACTGTGATTAGTGTTTAAAATTAGAACCTCTATCTAGCAGAATCTGAATGTGCCACCAGGGTCATGTAAATGCATTAAGTGGGATGGGTCACCATTATTTCAGATTTCAAAGTATAGTTTGGACCCGTACTCATATATTGATTGAAAAGTTACTAACGTCTGAATATGAGAACTATTACAGTGGGTAGAAGCAATTCCTTTAAGTAACACTTGGCCAGACCTTTAACATCTTTCCAAGATTTTCTTTTCATAGGCATCAGAATATTGCCTGAATCATGCTTCATAAGAATATGAAGTTGTTAATGATTTTCCGTTCCATGACTGACATTACATATTTTTTGGACTTGAACTATCTAGGTTTTTAGGATTGATGTGCCACCAGAGTCTTTTACAAGTTCTCTCATGTCCAAGTTTAACTTGTGTTAAAAAGTTTCATTTAAACCTTAAAATACTTCAAATATATATCTAAATTTGGTAAGTATAATCTCAATATTATTTTTCATGGATAATTTTTCTTTAATTCCTGGAGTCAAAACTGTTGAATTGCTTTTCCTAAGTATTTATTTGAAGGATGGGTTTTCACACTACAATGTGCGTACACTGTTTTATCGAAAAATTCCCTAATGTATTGGGAGAGTTAATTTGAAAGTAGTTTTGAAATAGAAAATGAAGAAGAGATGCTTGTTTGCTGCTTGTAAATGTCAGAATATAAAGCTCTCAGGGACTATGCCAGTGGGGGGTGTGGGAGTACCAAATTCAGTAATCTAATCTGTTTATTCCTTGGGGAAAAAACACTTGATAGTAGACAAGTGTTCTGGAAATAAAGTCAGCTTTACTCATTAGGTCATATTATGCTGAATAGAATACAAATGTGCATATTTGACTGCAAGAAATATAATATACTGATGGAAATTTGACAAATAAATAAATCCTTTACCATACCCCAAAATAAGGTCTTCCTTTTAAAAAAACTAAACCAGTGGGGTGGTGATAGAGAACCACAGTTTATTCATAACAGCAAAAATTCTGAAGACTGCATAAAATTCTAACAGCATTGATAGATTGCAGTATTGTGATGATGTATACCTGGGCAATTAATTCAATCAAAAATATGGGGAGGCACAGATGCTGTGCATGGATGCTTCATTTTAACTACTTTCCATCTTGAACAGCAAATACCTTGCAATAACTTGATAGTTCGGTTATTTCATGTGCCTAGCAGAGTAGTGATTAATATCAGTTTGTAGGCAGCAGTTTCAGAGGAGTTTTAAAAGGGAGACATCTGATAAAATTACCTTTTCAATTGACTATTCTAAACATGAGTCATTACCATTGACAGAAACCAGATAAAATATGACATCAGTGTAAATGGTTTGTTGCACTTGCTGCCTCAGTGTGTTTTAAAATTGAAGTTGTTTCCACCCAAAGTGCTGAAATACATACAAATGCTAACTTGAATTTCTATGTCTATAGTTGGGAGAAAATGATTGAATGAAATGAAAAGGGGAAAACTGCAAGCATTAACACTTATGTTTGTACTCATCAGATCTCCAACATAGATTATATGTGAGTTGGTCTACATTTATGTAATAGTGCATTTTAGATTCAGATTAGGAAATTTTTGTTTCAGGTTCTGTGATTTGTTGGAGGTGTGTGTGTGTGTGGAGAGGAAATCTCTCAACTACAAATTCAGTGTGCAAGAAGTAGGGATCCCCAGACACAGTATGTGATGCCATATGATTTCCTTGATGTACATTCTTGATTTCACCACTGTTCTACAATTGCAACATATCTGGTACAAAGTATATCATGTAAGATGTCAATGGAAAAGTTATGATTTTCTCAATATGATTATGCTGTTTATATGCATGTATCATCTTTGTATCTGAAGTTATTAATATGGCTATGTACTGGTATCTTGCACATGTATTGTATTCCTGGGTAACATCCCCCAGATAGAATTTACACTAGAGCCAGACAGCTTTATATTGATAACCCATTAAGTTCACTCAGCTCACAATTAAAGAAATTCATCCTGCCCAATAAGCATTAGAAGGACATATTAGACACGTTAGAAAGAATATGGGCAATGGCTCCTCTGTGAGTCATCAAAGCATGTAAGGGTGTGTAATATGCTCATGTGACTCTATCTTGGGTCAGTAATTTTCCATGCACCTGCGATGTGGCCTTTGTTTGGGACAGTAAAATTGTATACGTGGCAGAGAATGTAAAGAAGCGTCTGAGACATCTCCATTTTGTCTTCATTTCCTGCTTAATTTCTCTGGACTGGATTTCTAACAAGGAAGCTTTGAATAAGCTTTGAATACCCAATCTCTTTGGGTAATTCCAGATAAACTGCTAGCTTGCAAAAGTCTATCCCATCACTGCTTCACACCTGGTATAAGGACTTTGCATTTGTATGTATATGATCTATTAACCATTTATAACTCTCTTCTTTTCTTTTATTATTAAACCTTTAATTCTTAGTCACTAAAGGATTGTTATCTGCATGATTATTGGGTAAGATCTGAGTTATATATTGACCTTGCTAAGTGGCTGGTCCCTTGGGATTGGAAGACCCTAGAATTGATTAAATTGGTTTTCAGTTACCACTCATCGTCAAAGTCTAGGGTCTGAGTGGAGAGCCAAGGGCTGGAATGCCTAAGGAGACTGCATTTTTGACTTCTTGTTAACTAGTGGGGTGACATTGAAGTTCACTTTTGTTACGAGCTTGGTATAATCTAATGATAGAATAACCACCAGTTTGGGGTGAATCTGTCCTATTTCTCAGCAGTCTGTCCTGAATTTGGCATTCTCGGGTGTGATCCACTAAGGCACGATGACATAGTGTAATCAATTAAATGTAAGCAGACATAATTAAATGCTCTCAAATCTCTCCTGTAAAACAACTTTAAGTCCTACTCCTATTAGTAGTAAAATTGATTCCTATGCAGTTCTGCAGTGTTGATTACTTAACTTTGCCAGTATTTAAGTGCCTGGAATTTTCTTAAGCACAGAGGGGACAGGGAATAACACCTATGATCTTTCTAGCCACTAGGGTAGAGTCTAACCACAACACAGTTACAAAGCCTGGAATCTAAATCATTGAGTTGCATCTGAAACAATCTGATATTCTAAAATTTAAGTAAATGTGAATGTAAGCACTGAGAATCAAAGATATCCTTGCAGAACAGAATAAATATGAAATTTGAAATCCCACTGTATCTGCAACAACTTGAAACTGCATATGATGGTATAAGTTCACATCTGAGAATCCAAATCTCTTAACAAACATAGGATAACATTGAACCTAACCTATGTTAACATTTAACTAAAATAACTCTTAAACAGACATACTTGTTAACAGATTGAAAGCAGAAAAATCTAACAAGTTTGCTTTGTAATGTATAATGTAAAGGGGAATAACTTTTAGACTAAATTTGTTTTCCTTTTGTGTACATGTTCAAATCACTGTGTGGCTCAGGATGCTAGCTAGTTTAGATGAACATGGAGACGTGTGCTTCAAATCCAAATTATTACTTGGTTTTAGTATTAAAACGAGCAGCTATCACCTGCTTTTGGAGACATCTGCTATTCACACCTTTCTATAACCTTTACAAAAGAGACTAACTTGTTGATTAATTCAAAACATTGCAGCTTTATACAATGGCCAGGCTAAAGCTAACGGAAGTGTTGTGTGGTTTGATAACTGGTCAGATATGTGAAATCAACAACAGATGAGAATTGACTTGCAAGATACAATTCCGCTAAATCTCAAATGCTGTACTTGTATGGTTGGCACAAAGTTAACCAGGGAGCACCAGGGAGACAAAGTTAACATTCCCTCCATATCATCTAAATGTATCCTACCAAGGTGAAATGATTCCAATAAGTAACTTGAGATTGACTTTCAGTAATTTTTTATACGTTTCTGAGATATGATCTTGGAGAAATCTCTTGCACAACATCCAGAATGAACCATCACTCATGAACCTCGTCTTCTGAAACTCAAGTGGACATGCTCTACTATGAAAGTCATAACACTCGTAAAAATAGAAAATGCCAATTGTAAGGCAGACACAACTTTGAATAATGGGATACATGTTTTCTAATATTACAGCAGTAAGAGAAACGTATTCTGTAACCCTTGCTTAAAATGAAGAATGAAGTAGTAGTATTCTAGCTTATTTGACTGAAGCACATCTTCCTTCTGTCTTGTAGATGCTCTGTGTCAGGATAAGTTTATTATCTACTTACAATCAAAAGAATGAAAATGTTAATTTGTATAGTGGCATCTAATTGTTGCCACTACACAGGGGAAGAACACGGTTCAGTTCAACTTCTGAAAGTGAAATAACTAGCTGAAACATGAATTAAAATCTGTCCATAACTTTCCCTTACCTTTCCCCTCTTCTTCCTCACCATCTTATACCTATGTTCCTTCCTTGCCTTCTGTCATCTGTTCAGGACTTCATACTTTCTTCCATACTACTCAGTGCTGTGCTTGGAACAATATCCTGGTTTATCCTACACAATATTACCGCCCTCAAAAAACCTATTCTGTGTAACAATTTGGTTATGAAATTACACTATGCTTGGAACTGTAAAGAGTTTATATTGCTGATTTGTAGGTTACTGTGCCTTTATGCCACAGGGGCCTGTTAGCTGTTAAACACTTCACTATTGTACAGAACTCTGGTTTGACAGCACTAAATAATTGGGCTCATAAAGAGAAATATTAGTGGCATCAATGCCCTGAGGCATAAATTAACATAAAATCTGGATCTTAAAATTACTCTTTTATTGCTCTAATAATGCTATAGCTTTTCTCATCAGTGATCATTCATGCGGCTCTTTCACTTTAATAAAAGCTTCTAATGCAAACCTAGAAGGCCATACAGAAATATTTTAATTCTTAGAAGACAAATGATTTTTTAGTCTCATTGCTGCATTTAAAGGTGGCAATCTAAGACAGCTCTTTAAGGGTGTAACAAAAACTTGATCTGTGCTTTGGAAAACTAATATTGTCGCTTATGGGAGGTGACCTTATCGAGTGAACAAGATAGCAAAAGTATCTGAAGCCTGGTGCTGTTAATGACCTTAGTGAAAACTTAACTTTTCCCTATAGTATGCTGTACTATCAAAGGCCAGTTCTGATGGGTGTCAAGGGTATATTTCGGATCCTCTCAGACAAAGATGGGGATAACCAATTGCATTTCTTTCCCATACATTCCAATAATTGCTGGAAAAGAATAATCAGGGTATGATGTATACCCCATCAGACTTCGGAAGGGAGCTGGAGAGCATAATTAAGTCACCTGGTAGCAAAAACATGTGTCACTAGGTTAAGGGTGAGATCCACCTGGGAGGAGCTCTGTGGGTAATATAAAATAATTTCATGCCGGAAGAAGACAGGAGGCTGCGGGGAGAGTAAGCCTTGGTGGTGGTCTCCCCTGAGAAGGGTACTCTGGCAAAAGGCCAGGAGAGAGACTGAGACGCCACAGGGATGGAGCTAACTCCTTCAGTGACCCTTGATAGCAGGGCAAGAACTAGACCTGTGAAGCGTTGCTCTCTACCAGAGCCAGGAAGAAATTGCAGAGTCCTGAAAGATGCTGGGGAAAAGGGCCTAGAGAAGAGACCAAGGTAAAAAGTCCAAGGAAGCAACAAAAAGTCTGAGGAAGCAGATCCTAGCTGCTCGCTACTCTGGGGTCCCTAGACTGGAACCCAGAGTAGAGGGAGGGCCTAGGTTCTTCTACTAGCCACCAAGGAAGGTGGTGTGAAACGCCCTGACACAAGTGAAACGCCCTGACACAAGCCTGCACTATAAGGTGGGTAGAAAGCTGGCTAGATTGTCGGGCTCAACAGGTAGTGATCAATGGCTCCATGTCTAGTTGGCAGCCGGTATCAAGTGGAGTGCCCCAAGGGTCGGTCCTGGGGCTGGTTTTGTTCAATATCTTCATAAATGATCTGGAGGATGGTGTGGATTGCACTCTCAGCAAATTTGCGGATGATACTAAACTAGGAGGAGTGGTAGATACGCTGGAGGGGAGGGATAGGATACAGAAGGACCTAGACAAATTGGAGGATTGGGCCAAAAGAAATCTGATGAGGTTCAATAAGGATAAGTGCAGGGTCCTGCACTTAGGACGGAAGAACCCAATGCACAGCTACAGACTAGGGACCGAATGGCTAGGCAGCAGTTCTGCAGAAAAGGACCTAGGGGTGACAGTGGACGAGAAGCTGGATATGAGTCAGCAGTGTGCCCTTGTTGCCAAGAAGGCCAATGGCATTTTGGGATGTATAAGTAGGGGCATAGCGAGCAGATCGAGGGACATGATCGTTCCCCTCTATTCGACATTGGTGAGGCCTCATCTGGAGTACTGCGTCCAGTTTTGGGCCCCACACTTCAAGAAGGATGTGGATAAATTGGAGAGAGTCCAGCGAAGGGCAACAAAAATGATTAGGGGTCTGGAACACATGAGTTATGAGGAGAGGCTGAGGGAGCTGGGATTGTTTAGCCTGCAGAAGAGAAGAATGAGGGAGGATTTGATAGCTGCTTTCAACTACCTGAAAGGGGGTTCCAAAGAGGATGGCTCTAGACTGTTCTCAATGGTAGCAGATGACAGAACGAGGAGTAATGGTCTCAAGTTGCAGTGGGGGAGGTTTAGATTGGATATTAGGAAAAACTTTTTCACTAAGAGGGTGGTGAAACACTGGAATGCGTTACCTAGGGAGGTGATAGAATCTCCTTCCTTAGAGGTTTTTAAGGTCAGGCTTGACAAAGCCCTGGCTGGGATGATTTAACTGGGAATTGGTCCTGCTTCGAGCAGGGGGTTGGACTAGATGACCTTCTGGGGTCCCTTCCAACCCTGATATTCTATGATTCTATGATTCTAAGTGTGTGATACCTATGAAAACCTGGAGTTCAGAGGTATAAGGAGCACTTGTCCCAGAGTCAAGGACCAAAGACCTGGTGTGAGGTCACTGTTTGTGGTGGGGTGGAACTGAATGTGACTTGGCCAAGGGATGATAAAGAGCCTGTTATGCGATGCCTAGCCACGAGGGTGTGTACTGACTGGTGACTCACTCTTCTACACAGGGCTGGAAGTTGCTGTATGACACTGAAAATTCACTTGGAGGTCTGGGCAGAAAACATGTGAAGCAATACGATGTTGTAAAAGATCCAATTCTAGTCTGGACTGCATATAGTCTTGCTTTCAGGAGTTTTAGGCTTTGTAAGGGTTATGTCAGGACTTGGGTGTTCATGGAGAGTGAGTTTTCCATACTAGGGTCAAGATAAATTTGTTCAGTTAAAGTACAAATAAGGAGGAAAGGACAAACTTGGTTCAGATTATTTGACTTCAAAATAACTTGACAAGCTGAAGTTCAGCTTGAGGGGGAAATGCTAGTAGAAGAAGATGAATAACATATTCATGTGCTTCAGCACCTGTACACTTGGCCATCATTCTTTCTGCTTTAGGACACTTGCTTCCCTTATTTCAACTAACCTGGAACCTGAAGGTTAAAAGCTCCATTTTTGTTAAAACTTTAAAAAATCTAAAGCTCAGAGCATTAAGAAGCAATAGTCATAAGAAGGGGGGATGGCAGGTGGGATGGCAGCTATCTTGCTGTTTTTGCAATTAATGTTAAAGAAGTTTAAAATTTCAAAATCACTCCAGGAGGTCTCTAATTTAAAATATTGTATTACTGTGTGAAAAGTAAAGGATTTGGGCAAAAAGGTGGTGTGAAGTACACATGAGTTATGTTTTCTCTTAGTCCCCCATCAGTCCATCTAGCTTGCCCTTCAGCTCATCAGAGGTGATGGATGGCTTTTAGAGGTGAGTAAACACTTCTTACCTATGTTTCAGTGAAACAATAAGCGCTAGAAAATTCTCCTCGGATTCCTTGGAGGATAAGAGTACTTCATTCAACTGTGTTCCTGCTGGATTCCTTTCGTGATTTACTTCATGGCATATAGATCAACATGATACTTTACAGACTCTAACATTATCCGTAGTGCTGTAGCGGCATCTCCAAAATATTCAGCATCCCACACTCTAAAATAGCAGGAAGTGGGGAGCCAGCTGGTATGTGTCATTGGCTTTTGAGAGCATTTCATGTCAGGCAGGCCTGGGCTCTTGGACAGTTGGCAGCTAGAGGTGGGAAAACAATTAAACATTTTCTTGTTGGAAAATGTTGATTAATTCACATCAAAACTTTTTTGTTGAAGCATGTTTTCACTAACATTTAATTGGGCAGTGGGCAACTTCATTGTAAATAGCCGTGTTAGAGAGCTTATTCCTTCACTCTCCCACTTCCCTGGTCCTTCTCGCATGAACAGAGAGCAACAATACCCGAAGTCCGAAGGTGCAAACAATTCGATGTTTATTGGGGTGAACTTCCAGCAAGCTTAAATACAAGTTCCTTTTTCCTTATTTTCGAATCCCAACTTACTTCCTGTTTGCCCCTAAGTTATATAGTATTATTCTTAGCTATACCTTAACCAATCATTCTACTGAAATTTAACTAACCAATCCTAACATATTGGAACATGATTAGCTAACCAATTATATCCCACCACCTTAATTAGTTTACACCTAGCACAATTAATTATACAGCAGACAGAAACAATCACAGAACCAGACAGAGATTATACAGACAAACAATAGCAAAGTGGGAACTATAATGACAAAACAATACAGAAGTGAGGATTTAACATCCCAGCTATTGATAAGTGAGTTCTTGCCAGACAGGATGCTATCAAACTAAGTTTCCTTTTACATTTTCTAGGCACTTCCCTTTCTCTGGAGGTGATAGGAATACAATCCTGTCCTGATAGTGCCTGACAGCCCAGTAGCACCTTATTTCAATGTGACTAGTTTGGAATGTGAGGATGTGACTGTTCGCTTCCTAGCTTATGGCTGCCTCTGCTGCTTAGCCAAAGGCCTTAGCCTAAGAACAGGGCCTCAAACTGTCACAGTAAGAGAAGGCCCTTACACCAGCAGACAGTGATTTTGATTCTTTCTTTTATACCTCTAGAACTAGCCAAGTGATAAGAATACCCCTAAATTCTTAAAGTACAGGCCTTTGCAGACAGGCCTGAATATCTATATTCTAACAAGCTGGCAGGCCAGTGGTTTGGGCACTTATTAGGGTAAGGAAAATGTAGGTTCAAGTCCCCACTCCTCCTGATTTAATCAGGAACTAAACCTGAGTGCCCGAACTATTGTGGTATCAGTTATTCTGAAGGCACACACTCCAGTTTTTCATGAAAATTTCAAAAAATCAGTTTTGTCCCAATGTAGAACAAAATAAAATGATGAAACTGCAGATCTTTGTGAGAAATGAATTTCTTGTTGTCTGGCCAGCTCTATTATCAGCTTCATTTTAGTAAATAGAGCCAAAGAAATATATAAACTAAATTTCAGTCTAAATGTTGACACATCAGCCAGTCATTCAGGCAGTGGGGGAAGCGGTGAGGGGGAGGATTGGAAGTTACCACTTACACAAGGTGGCCAATCAAGGTTGGTGTAAAACTATTAAACATTTGCAGCATGCAACAAAAATGGGGGTATGGCAATTGCCAAACTGGGTCCATCTGAAACTATATCATGAATCAAGGTCTTGCTGGGATTCTGTTTAGCTTTGGAAACACTTCAAGCAAACATAGTTTAAGTATAGCGTCTTGGCTATTCCAACCCTGGGTTTGTTTCTGGCAGCTCTGTCACTGTTTCTTAAGCCTTCTTCCTGCCTCTTTCCTCTTGTTAGCAGAGCAGACCAGAAGCTCTTGGAAGGGTTTTTAAAGTTACCCCTGAACCCTAGTGTGTTCTTTTCTTCGCATATGCCCAGCTCTATTATTGACAAACCTAATTTTATAGAATTTCATAAGATCATTCTGTTGGCAAGTTTGACTTCTGCCCCTGCGTGCTTGCTGCCAAACACAAATATCGGGCTGAAACAAAAGAAGAAGTTTATTGTGAAACTTACCCTTTAAATCCTGTAGCAAGTAGTAATCAATTTTTAAAACCAATATTTGTTCATTGCATATTGGATTTCTTTATAGTTCCTAGCACTTGATTTAGTAAGTGAACACTTGCTTTACAAATTAGTGTATACAAGGTAACTCTTAAGTCCAGAAAGAATAGGACTAATATATCTTCAGAAACACATTTAAATAAACTAAAGTTTATCTTAGTAACAATTACACTGTCAATCAGACACAATTTTAGTTGCAGTGGATCTATTTTAAAACTTGACATTTGTTTCCTCTCTTTTTGGCTTTATTGTGATGTCTTGTGTATTTAGTACTCAGCAGAAGAAAGTTAGGTATCTGAGTTTTCAGTGATACTTGGTGTTTTCAAAGGATAGTGACTAACTTTAGAGTTAGAACAAGTACCATAGAGTTGTGGTAATGCCTCTCTTTTTTCCAAAATCTGGGTATTTTTGCTTTTTTCTTACAGTTGAATAGCTATGAACTTGTGACATTCATACGTCCATGAGCAAAATGGTTTCTAGGACGAAATGTATACACCACCTGTGAGCATGGCGGCCCCTAGGGGGGTGAGGGGCCCGGAACAGCCCCCACCTCTGGCCCAGGCCCTGCCCCCACTCCACCCCTTCCCCCAGGCTCCCACCCCACCTTGCCTCTTCCCGCCCCTGCACCCCATGTCCCGAAGTGAGGGGCCTCCGGTGGTTGCCCCGGTCCGTGGGATGGTTCTGCCTGTGAGTGGGGAGAGATGGGTAGCTCACTACTTGGTGGCTGTAGCTTGTTGAAAGCCATCTTTCTACATAGCTGGATTAATATGGAGGCACAATATTTTTACTTGAAGATGATATTCTAACCAAATTGGTAACTTAATGTAAGCAGTCAGGATGAGCTCCACCCTGACATCTGGTGGTGAGGTGTGTCAAGTTGTGGAAAAGAACTTCAGGGGCCGATCTCATTTGCATAGGCACACCCACCCCACCTAGAATGAGGCCATAGCTGCCCAAATGGTCACTTTGGCTGCTGTGGGATCCCCAGTGTCTCTGTTATTGGGGCAGGAAGAACAAATTGTTGTTACCCTGGTTATGGGAATCAAGGACAGTGGAACTGGAGGGACTCGCCATCAACTAAGTAGCACTCGCTAGGCAAGGGACATGGGTTCCAAAACTCTGTGAATGGAGAGAGGCTGGGGACAGGTATTAATACTTGGTGACATGGGCCCCCTGGTGAGGGCCTTACATGCTAATTGCACTTCCTCCTCTCTCCACGGTGGAATATCAGAGCTAATTTTGATTCCATTAGGAGTCTAGTTACAGGCTGCTGAGCTGAATTCACTTTGGGCTAATGGTGCACCAGCGCTGAGGCTCCCCTACTACAAGCTGAAATCACAAAAGAGATAAACTTACTAAGAGCTGAAATCACTGAGTGTTGTGTTAAGTAGTGGGGGAGCCTGAAGATATATGGTGGAGCAGTTTGCGGGACGGCGAGCAGAGCAGAGCGGAGTGGCTGGTGGAGCAAAGCAGTTTGCGGGACGCAGAGCAGAGCAGCTGGTGGAGCAGAGCAGTTTGTTGGATGCCTAGAGCAGCCCATGGGGTGGCTGGCAGAATGGAGCCCCATGGAAAGGTGGGGCCACCAGCTTTGGACCATGTAAGGTGCCCCTTAACCCCCCCCCCCCATCTCCACCCAGGTTGGGAGGTAAAACTCTGCAGGTGAACTTTTGAACTCTGGGGCTGCCCTGACCAGGGACACAGACTTTTGGGTCATTGGACTTTTGGGACTTTGGGTGACTTTTGGGTTGCTGGACTCAAGAACTAAAGGGAAAGGACATGCCCCAATTTGCTTGGGATGGGTTTTTTGGTCATGGGTTGTGTTATGAATCCTATTGATGGTGTTTCCCCAACATAATGCCACATTGTTTCTCTGTTATTAAAAGGCTTTTTCTTACACTCAGACTCTGTGCTTGTGAGAGGGGAAGTATTGCCTCTTGGAGGCGCCCAGCGGGGGTGGTATATATTTGTCCCAGGTCACTGGGTGGGGGCTCGAGCTGGTTTTGCATTGTATTATTGGAATGGAACCCCTAGATACTGAACCCGGCCCTTGTTGCTGCCAAGTCTAACAGGCAGAAGGGTTACATTATTATGCATGGTTGGAATCATTTCTGTAACTTAAATAGATGAAGAGGTTTTCTTACAATTGAAAATAATTGCTTCATGGCTGAGATTATGAAGGGAATGCTTCAGTCCTAACACTTTTCCCCTTCTCCCCCCGCAAGTGAAAACAGAGCTGTGGGAATTGGATCATAATCTTAAATACAGCATTGGATATCACAGTTACTAAATCTTCTAGAAAAAGGATATAGTATTGTGGCTCACACTCCAAATGGAAATCTGGCCCAAATTTGAGAACAGGATCAAGATGTGTGGCTTTATTTGGGAAGTTGAAGGCATCAACCTTGTTACCTTTGGAAAGATATGTAGAAATCTTTTCTCAATCTAGTCTTTCCTCAATTACTTTTCCTCCCCTCCCTAAAACAATCCAATTAGAAAACTAAAGAAGGAGAGATGCTTGTGAGTCCACTTTAGTAAATATATATATGTTGAGATACCATTCCGTCAGGTGCCATTACAGACTTTGGATGAGTGTGTTACTACTTAGGAACACATGGTAGAATAGTCTAAAGATTTTATCTGCTTGACTTTGATAGTCATGTTACTCATGAGTGGTTATAAACTGGAAAACCACTTGACACATTTCATTTATTTTGCACTTCATCTGCCTCCCTCCCAACCTCCCATTTAGCTGTTCCTATGTTTTGGCTAGGGACTTCTTTCATAAATTCATCACTTGACTGGCCTTCTCCAAGTGCTGGTTACTAATCTGGAAAGTCTACCTGGCCCTCTTTGCAGCTGACCCAAATTTGACTCCAGTGCTGAGTGTGCTGTCCAAGGCGGCTGTCAGTACAAGGTGACAGGTTGAGGGTTTCCCTGTTTACAAGAAAGTGATAAGAAATTGAGGAATTACAACAGAATACTTTTTTCTGGTACATAACAGCCTTTTCTCTTAAAAGGTAATGGCCAGAATCTTGACCTTACTTACACCCAGGCAATCGTACTGAAATCAGTGGAGTAGCACAGGTTTAAATGACAGCAGAAGAGTTTTTTTTCTCTTAGACACACATTGGTTGTGCAAATAACCTAGGATCATTTTGCATACTTAGAAGCTGGTAATTAATATTGTAATGTTTTTCTCCCCATTTTTGATGACACAATTAGATAATGAGAAATGATTCTTCAGTCTCTAATTGCAGCAATACTTAGTGTGAGTCTCCCGATGCCAGTAGTAATAACAGCAACATCTAACCACAGCACAGTTTCCTGAGAAAGGAAAAGAGACATTATAGCTAATAACGATTCATAAATAATATCACGATTTATGTTCTTGGGGCCTTTGAAAGCGGAAGAGGCAGTGAAAAGAGGAAGCCAGGCTTACATAAATGCATACACAAGTAATTAAATACAGAAGAGAGAGAACCTACTAAGGACATTGCAGTATACTTCTGTCTGTGAAACACATTAATGCTATTATTGTGAATAGCTGGATGGCTGATAATGAGGCAAGTCACTTTAATTTGATATAAATTTTACTATTACTCTGAACTTATGAGAACTAGGGAGAGGGGAAAATGAACTCACAGGTGCTGACAAGGAAACAATATTTTGGCTTAAACAGGGAGTTTACCCTAGCATTAGAGTCCGAGTCTTCAATCCAGCAAATCTTCAAAGGCAAAGATGACAGAGCTAGGTCTAAATGTAGAGATAGTTGCAATAACGTCAGCTGTTCACAGGGATCCACTGAATGTTAGTAAGAGGGCAATAATGTAGTCACATACTATAAAAGCATTTGTATCCTGCTAACATTTACACATGCAAGTTCAAAACTACTACTGGCATGAGAGCATTTCCAGGATCAGGCTGTTAGAATAGTGGTTTTCAACCGTCTTTTCATTTATGGACCCCTAAAAAATTTCAAATGGGGGTGCAGATCTCTTTGGAAATGTTATATATAATCTGTGGACCTCCCGGGGTCTGTGGACCACAGGTTGAAAACCACTGTTAGAGTGTTTAATACAGGACTGAATAGGATGGTACAAAAGCAAGTATATAATCATGCTCAGAGTACTCCTTCATGTCCAGACTCTAAGGGATTTCAAGCTTACTCAAAAGATGTTGCATACATCTTTTTAAATGGCTACCAAAAGTACACACTTGATGGTTTTATTTATCTGATCATTTCAAAAAAGCTTACAAAGGTATATAAGCATCATGTCTATAGAGGGGCTAAGTGAGTTGCCCAAGGTTACATAGAGTCAAGTCTCAGCCTTTGGGCTCAATTCACAAGACAGCAGCCACCCTTTAATATGATAAAGCTGACTACTGGATAAGATAAAGTTGCTGATGACTGTAAGAAATAAACATCAATATTCAGTTCCCCTGCAAAAGTACTCCATGCACTCATATATGCATCACAGTAACCTCAATACATAATGTAACCCATCTCAGTTTGCATCCTCAGATGAAAAGCTTTACTTTTTCGCTCCATTATTCAATTGAACAATGTGTGACAGGACAGCCTATCCCATGGTGGCAGGATATGAATCACATTGAAGTATACAGGTAAAGCTGAAGACTGAGCATTGTCTATTTTGATGTCACACTGGTGACAGACATTATTGTTGAAAGATAAATGTGAATATATTCTGTCCCCCCTTACTCTTCCCTTTTTAGTGGATAACTGAGCTCTCTCCAACCACAAGGTGGAGTGGATAACTGAGCTCTCTCCAACCACAAGGACTGAAACCTCACTTGAAGTAAAAATATTGGAAAACAAAGCCACAGTATTCATGAAATCTCCAGAGAGAAGGCAAATATAGTACGAACTTGGCAATAGCTCTACCATTCTACCTCAATTCTGGTTGAGTAGAGTTCTCTAAGTCCCATTTGTTCTCTAAGCAGAGTTATGAGGAGGTTTGAGATGTATGTAGATAGGTAATAAATCTCCGACATAAGCTGAGATTAAAACCTAGGTTTCCAGAAACTAAAAGCTGGTGCATTAACTCCTTATTCTAATGTGCCTTCCAGATCATGTCACATAACAGTATTCAGGTTGGACGGTTGTTGGATTCATCATGACCTTCGTAAAACACATACGGAGACATACAAACTGGGTAACAGTCAGATGGCTATGATCCAGTGTTGAATGAAGAATCTTTATAATTTGTGAGTGTTGCCATCAGCTTTAGGGCTACTATTTCTGAAACTTAACGAATAGACATTTTTGTTTCAGAATAAGGTACTCTTATTTTGGAATTCCCCATATACACAAGCCCTTCAGAACTTGTGTTAACACCTAAGTCTAACTGCATGACTACCGAGTAGTAACTCCAGTAAAGGTATTGCATTACTCTTAATAGAGATATTGAGTAGAGCTCCGCAGACTTCTAATACCAAGCTACTTGTCAAATTTCAGCCTTTCTTTGACTTATTAAATTATTTATGAAAAATCATTTCCAGTGAATTTAGTCCACTCTGGCCAAATTCCGATGTCTAAACTATGGATTGTTGGTGTACTTTTAATCTAATACTGCTAGTGTACTGATTGGTCACCTAAGTCTCATTGTCGTCTTTGGCTGTCTGATGGTTTCCATGAAAATTAAAAAAGATTGCATAAGTCACTGGATATATCAATTGCTAAGAGTGTTGGAGTAGTTAAGGGACAGGCAGGAGGAGATCAGCAGGCCTGGGGACATTGTAGGAAACATAATGTGTGTTTGTTTTTTTCCAACTACATCAGACGATGATTCTGCTTGCTGTGTTAGTGGTTTCTAGATAAAAAATGTCAAATGGTTCCTGCTAAGGCAGGGATGAAGACACAACAGTATTTATAATTTATATTTATATTGAGAAGACCAATGACAAGGTGTTTCTTCTGAGAAGGCTACCACAGTGTCAGGTATTTCCAAAGTCATGATTTTGCGGTTTGCTTTCTGCCTCCTGCTGCTGGCTGGGTGGAGCAGTCTGGAAAGAACTGTGGCAGTCCCTGGCAGCTGTTCTGTGCCTGCAAAAATTTGTTCTCCAAGCAGTAGCCATCTCTCTTTCATCCTTATCTGGCAACTGTCTGTCAATAACTGGTTAAACATGGAAATGGCTGCAGAATTCTGAGAACCTCATCTCTGGGAAGCCACCCATTGAGGACTTTAACAAGCTGGCTGCTGCCACTGCACAGTATCAGCTAGGAACCAGAAATGATGTGACAAGCTTAGCTGAATATTAAAGGCTGAAGAACAGCACATGCTGGAACAGTGTGGGTCAGAGTACACCTGACTATGAAACTAAGACCTGTGATCAAAATACTGTTGAATTAATAGATAAACACCTGAGATGGCCCTGACAAGCTATTGACCAGACATGCCAAACCCACGGAAAAAACACAGAAATTGGGCTTGTTTTTGGCTTAATTGGCTTTTGAGCTTGTTGGCAAGTTTTTGGCTTGTTGCTTGTTTGGCTTCTAGCTTGTTGCTTTTTTTTTTTTTTTTTTTTGATCAAAAAGTAGGGGCAAGGGGAGGAGAGAGTCAGGGGTGCACAGCGGGCCCACCACAGACCCAGACTGCATGCCGGGAGGATCTAGTCACATAGAATGTTGGCGTTCTTAGGGATTAGCTTGTTTTTTCCTAGTGTTGAAATGGGATTAGCTTGATTTTTGGCTAATTGTGAAAGTCAGGGTGCTTATTTACTGCGTGAAAGTTGGCAACTGTGCTATTGACCCAGCCTGTTCTATCCCACCTCAAAACTGTTAATTAAAAGACCACCCCAAACTCCCCACATGGTTTTTTGTCATTAACTGTCCTTCTTTACAGGCATCTGGGCTTTAACCGATGCTAAAGAAAACTTTGTGGGAGTCCCTAGTTAAAATATCATACAGATGGCGAGACACTATTAACAGCAGAAGTTCTATCGAAGGGAGGTGGGACAAACTTGAGGACTTAGGCCTTGTAGGCACTTCAGCTGAGCTCCAGGAGGGTTAAAGGTTGGAGTGATCTAATATCTGTCAGATCACCACAGGATGCTGCTGTCTATTACCAATGGTTAACTATTATGGCAGTTATCTTCTGGACAGCTACAGAAGATATCCCGAAGTAGAGTCCCCAGAAGTGCTGTTTGAGAAACTTTTGCAGTATGGCAGGTACTACTGACAGTACTACACCCCTTTCTTGGCTGCATAAAAACTATGGGGAAAGGAGTGCTTTTAATATAGCTAGTATAGTGCCTACCCAACAGAGCCCTTGCCTTGAATCTAGTCTCTTCATGCAACTGTAATACCAAAAATGACAGACATAACACAGCCTTAATTATGGAGTAGCTACATGGAATGGAATAAAGGATTAGCATGACAGCCTGTTACCGAAAATATACAAAATTCAGTACAACTCTGATTTGAGTGTAATATATGTACTCTGGAAGGACCACCTTGGTCTGTTAGCAAAATAAGTTTCCTTCTGTCTACACAGCAGCATATGTTGGAATTGGGTTGAAATGGCTAGCTTCATGTAGGCAGTCACAAGCATTAAGTTCCTACAGAATGTTTAAGCCTCTGGCCAGAAAAATAAGTTTGTCTGCTTTCCTCTTCAATGTGCGTAAGGAAGGGTAAGAAAGGTAGATTGCTTTGAACCATGTGGCTGTAGAGGACTAGCTGTACACACTGAAGTCCTCTTTAGTCAAATAGTTTTCTTTCTCAGTACCAATTGTCTAGATCATTGTCATTAGTGGTTTGACTTACTAATTTCACACCATTCCAACCTTGGAAGATTGCTCCATTTCTTTTTCCTACTAGTGCTACATAATCATCATGAAGGAAAAAGTTGAGTACAGATGTTCAAGGCAAAAGGTATTAGATGATTGCCTTCAAAGTAGTGTGGTACATATTGAAAATTTGTTTCAAATTGTTGAATGTGTGTTCAGATCTCAGAAGAATATGCGAGAAAGAGATGGTTCATATATATCAATCATCATTGCTAACATAGTAACTACATAAGCTAGAATGTCATACACAGAAGGTACTGAAGATTTTTAACTAGCAATCATCACAACAATCTATTTAAACATTCACCTGAAAGACAAAATTTCACAGAAGTGCATTAAAAGAGAATTTTCATAAATTAGGAATAATGAGGGAAGCATCACACTTCCTATGGCTTCCCATTTATAACACGTTCTGGACCACAGAGGGGTCAGATCATGTACTGGAGGCTGTCATGCAGCCTCTTGAATCAACTACTGTGGATACAATCACAACTAATTATGTAAATATGGGGTTAAGTCACTTATGGAACAAGAGTTACTGGTAGCAGGTTAGAGGGTTTTATTGAAAATATTCTCACTCCTAGATGTGAGAAATTCAAGTGTCTGGGTTTGTTCCTACTTTAGATCTATATTTGACACAGGAAAACAATCTGTTTTTTCTGATGAATACAAACTCATTTTTTTTAAAACTGTGGGTTTCTGTTCCTTTTAACCAGGCAAAAAGCAGAATCCCTGAGAAGAATTTTGAGTCTGTTGACCATAGCTGGGAAATAAAGACACTCTTATAATACTTAAGCATTGTTTTTGTACGTTTAATAATTTAGAAAACTAATAAATGCATTATTGTTCCTAACTACATCACTAGAGAAAAGAATACCCTTAAAGATGTATGCCCACTTGTGTTGTGGAATGTAGCTTTTTTTCCTTCAGGTGGAACTTGGATACAAAGCATATCCCATGAAAACACTTGGAAAATTGGTACAACAAAAAATGACAAGCAGTTTAAATGCAAAGTTAACCACACTTTGCATCAAATCACTTAGGATAAATTTAATAAAAATTGAGCCACAGTTCTGTATTTGTAGATGAAAAATTACATTTGTAAATTGAAGCCAAAATTACGGCTGAACAGCTTAAAATAGACCTTTTTGGCCTAAAAGTATTGTTAGTTGGATATTAGAGCTTCTTGGGTACTAAAGCGCACTAGCAATCACCAGACGAACTTGGTGTGTCAGAAGAAATTGATGATGTGCTCACAGAAAGAGCAGGGTACAGTTTCTAAAATCAAATTGCTGGGGAGAGAAAGCAGTAGGAGAACTTTCCAGGTGATAAATCTGGCTTGTAGGAATTTATTGAGCTCAAGGCTATAACAAGTAATAATGTCTGTCTCTCATGTAACTCATTATCAGATATCAGTGCTTCCTAATGGTGGTAAGTATTGTACTCGTTCTACAGGTGGGGAAGCTTAAGGCCTAGCGTTATTGGCCTGACCAGTTTCAGAGGCTGGGCACTGCAGCCAGTTTCAGTGAAGAGACTGTGGAAAAATTCCTGTTTCTCTGACTTGACAATGTCATTTATAGGCCAAGATAATGGGAGTTACTCATAGTAAATGCAAATGATTTTTTATGAAGCAGATATAGCTGCTTTACAGGAAAGTCTGCAAGCTGGCAAACCTGATGTTGGCTTTCTTTTAAAGTAGACTAAAATAGACCTAAGGTCCTCAGCTGGTAAGCTAGGTTGGGGTCCTGCACTTTGTCAAGAAAATAAATGACTACAACAAGGAGATTCTACATAACCCCCCCTCCCCCCCCGAAGAAAAAAGAAGGATTTGCTAGACTTATATGGTCGATATTTGTTCCTAGATGGGAAAAAATGGATTTAAGTTCTTTGGACTCATCTAACAGATCTAATGCCCATGATCATCAAAGTTGAGTTTAAAGCCAACTAGATTATCAACTTTGAATTTGCCACATGGCTATAGGCTGACCTGGAAAGCTTAGTATAGGGCAACAAATGTCTGTTTAGAGACCCAAGCTCTAGTCAACAACTTTCTAGTTGTTTTGCCTTGCAAAGATTGCAAAATACATGCAAATCCCCAGGAGTGACTACAGGCCATCAGGATGAAGATTCACAAAGGAGGAGCCACCACACAGGGTACAGATTAGTGGGGTGGGTGGTGGTTGTAGTTTCCTGACCCTTTTAAATGTTTGAGCACTCTTCTCCTCCCTCAGTTTTATGTTTGTTTCCATTTTTGTTGCCTGAGAAATGTAAGCTGCCACCACAGCAGACAACTGTTTTTCTGCCTCCAACTATCTGGAGTATTAGGCCTTAGGAGGGGGAGGGTATGACTTTGTTGTGTGCCAGGAAAGTGTTCTTATCTCTGGTTAGGTACCTTAGGTAAAAATTGAAGGGAAGATGTGGGAAGTCTGCTTTTAATTCTGATTCTCTGCTCATTTTAAAACCTTGGTGGGAGCCTGGGGTTGAACTCTGGCTGTTAACCTGAGCTAAAAGCCAAGTTGCTACATCTTCCCTGCTATTGTAATTTGGCTTAGCTAATCCAAGTAAACTCACTTTTTTTCTGCACTGAATACATAGCTGTTGCTAGGTGAGGTCTCACTTAGTCCCTCCAACTTTCAGGGCACCTACTGGAAGCTAGGAGAGCCACCTGGATGATCTGCTTCCTGAATCCCACTGTTCTTAGCAAGTCCTTTCTCTTTGAGCACTTCAGTAGGTGCATAGGAAAGGAACCTTACTTCTGCACACCTGCAAAGGTCTGGGGCCAGGGGGATTTTAAAGGAATTTAAAAGAATGGGGGTGCATTACTACTTTTTTTGGGGATCTTCTGAGCCCTGCAAGAGGAGAAAACCCCCAGTGAACAATAAGAGGGTTGGCTCCCCTTGTGAGTAGTGGGCTTGTTGATCCTTAAAAGCACACACCCCTCCTTTGAGCTCTTGGAGGCCCATTCCCTGGAGCTTCTGCTGGCTCACCAAGTGCTAACCAACTTTCTGTGAGCTAAGTAGCCTTGTTAGTCTTGGACAAGCTCTTAAGGATTGGCAGAAAGGAGAAAAGGGTGAGATTTTGGAACTCCCTGAGAATCCCTTTGGAGGACTGAAGGCACCCACAGGGAACTGGACAGGAGTTGGTTTGTTCCTGTGCCCTCTGTATGGGATCAAGGCACCAGGGAAGGCGCTCTTAGTAATAGCATCAATGGTGGAGGGGGAGAAGTGGCAAACTGTATGCTTATAGGGTCAGTATTAAGGGGTCAAAGTCCCACTTACTTTAAGAGGGTCTGTGCTGCAGAGAAGCTATTCTGAACTATCCATTCTAGAGCATGATTTCCAAGTGCTAAGAGAGGCACAGTGTGAAGCAATATGATGCTTTGTTTCCTGCTCTTCCCCCCAGCCTAATCCTGGTATTGGAAGGGCTGATGTAACTCAAGACTATGAAGATGCTTGAAAGATTTCCTTGATCTAACTGAAGGGAAGAGAAAATGAAATTACTGGGGGGTTAGGGGAGGGGAAGAAGAATGATGATTCTAAAAGATATGCAAAGCCTCTGCTTCAGTGATCATAAATGACCAAGCAGACACTGACTGACACATGGTGCTGTGTTTGACCCTGAAACCCAAACACTGATAATAAGCAGAACCATGCCAGATTCAGAGGCTTTTATGACAACATCATTCTTTTTCTTTTTCCAGCAGGATTGTGTAGCTGGCTCTAGATTTATCTAAAGCTTCCATGTTTAAAAAGTAGGGCTTTATTGCATCCTATTTTTGATTTTTATTACTCTTATTAAATCTCTCAGAAGAATCATGGCTTAATGGTACAAACAAGGTTTTATGTCTTTGTATTTGAATGTTGGAAAGACTTCTCTGTGTTCCATGCAGCCAAGCAAGCATGCTAGGTCATATAAAGTCATATTCTCATGCCCTCAAGATAAAACACTCAAGGCACTGACACTTGTTCCATCTACTAATTTTGCTTTCCCTTCAGTTCACTAGCTTCCCAGGGAAACTGGTGATATGCATGCGGTTGGGCGAATTCTTCTTAAAGCTGAATGTTAAAGCAATAGTTAAGTCTCTAGTAACAGCCTATTTGTGCAAGAGCGGTTTTATGACTAGTTTCCCCAGGTTGGAAGAGCAAATTAACTTTGGTGGAAGATTTTATAGGATGGAAAACTGAAACGATGTCAAGTCTCTTCAAGACATTTGTCTTAGTTCATTCGTCCAGTCTGAAGCACATTAAGGCAAATGACCCCAGCATTATGCAGTGTACAACAGGGAATGACCATACTTCAAATTACATAGAAACTTGTGGTGGTAAATTATGATATGCATAAGAAGTTAGGACCTGTGTTGTATCTACCCCTGTAAAGGTGTCTGCCAGTTGTAACTAGAATTAGCAGTTGAGGGGTATATTAAGTCTCTGCCTGTTGCTGTATAGTCGTGCAGCATCAGAATCCTCTTTTCTATGTCTGACCTGGATAGTGACCATTTCTCTTACAGGTAAAACTTGCTACAGTAGTCAGGCCTCAGTCAGCTAGAAATGACTGCAATGTGCTTTATATGGGCCACGCCTTAAATCAAGCTAGAAATGGAGGCCAATGTGGAATACAGCTGGTATGCTGTGTGCTTAGTCAGAAACGTTTTTCTAGGATCTGCACTGGTTACCCAGTTGGGTTTCAGGTTTATTGGGAGTTTATTTCCCTCCCTTCCCCTTCCAAAAAAGCCTGAATGTATTTATCTTTTTGACATGCTGCAAGATCCATCCTTTACCATTAACTATGGGAGAGGGTCATAAGGTCATATGAAGGTATGCTAGGGTAGTGTTGAACGTTTATCTCTCAGGAAGCATTTCTAATATGTCAAAGGTGCCTAGCAGCCAGGATAGGTGTTTATTTCTAGCGAGCAATATAAACAAAGTGAGCACTGTTATTAGACAAAAACACAGATCAAGGTCAGGACAGAGGTAATAAAAGGACATATTCAGGGAGTATGGACCAATTCTCTGATTTGCATGGAAATCTTGTGAATTTCAAAGTGTCTCCTGCTTTCATTGCCCAGTTTTGGTATAATTTAGCTACTTTGTTTTATCTTGCTTTGAATCTGAAATTATAAGTGAACATCTCTGGCTATGAATCCAGGTATGGAAAAACCAAAGAATATTTGCATGAAACCCAGCAAAGCAACACTGTGAAGTGTCATGTGATGTTAGTAGCTAATACTGTCCCAGCAAATTTTACCAACTCATGCAGCCAATTTGTCAACTCTTTATTTATTTATTTATTTATTTATTTATTTATTTAAAATCCTCTATGCATCCCTATAGTGCAGGAGTTTTAACTAGGGGTACACAGAGGTCTTCCAGGGGGTACTTCTCTAGTTTTACAATAGACTACATAAAAAGCACTAGTGAAGTTGGTACAAATTAAAATTTCATACAATGACTTGTTTATACTGCTCTCTATACTGTACACCAAAATGTAAATTCAATATTTATGTTCCAATGGATTTATTTTATAAATTTATAAATTTTAAAAATGAGAAAGTAAGCAATTTTTCAGTAATTGTGTGCTGTGACACTTTGGTATTTTTATGTCTGCTTTTGTAACAACGTAGTTTTTAAGTGAGATAAAACTTGGGGTATGCAAGACAAATCAGACTCCTGAAAAGGGTACAGTAGTTTGGAAAAGTCGAGAGCCACTGGTATAGTGCACCAGGAACATATTCTAAGAATGAAGAGAGAAAATAAAAACCATTTAAATACTGGCATACACATATCTCAGCATACACCCTCATCAACACTCATAATAAAGAGAAGAAGGAAATGGGTCTTGCAGAGTTCTTGGAAGATTAGCATTTCTGGGCTTGGGCAGACCAAGGGTGGGGTGAGTTCCAAGGGCTTTTGAAGAGAATGCCTGCCAGCATCTGCCTGTCATCCCTCCTTCTGTCTGATTTTAATGGATGACTGATTTTTAATGTGTGCCCAGTGTGCACCTTTACTTAATGAGTAGCTGGCATCATTCTTTGCTAGATTTGGCTTGCAAATGGTTCCAAGTAATTTAGCTCATGACTTCACTTTAAAAAAGCTGCTTGAGAAGCTGTTTATTTCTTGAGTTGCTTGTGTAAGATTCAAACACATGATGGGAAATGCAGAAAGCTTGTACCACACTGGATTTGGGCATGTGATGTTGCCCTCTGGTGACTGGCCCACAGAGAACAAGGCCTGTTCCCAGATAAAGGAGCTTTCCTGTAATGTGGATGTTTGAGACCTATGTACAGAGCTGAAGGGCCAGGGTTCTCTAATTATGGCTTTGTATCTATGAAATACTTAATAACTGGGTCTTTTATTTGCAGCACAGACTAGTTACAAGTTCTCACTAATTTCTCTTGATTTTTGTTTTGTAGAGTGGTTGATGAAATAACGTGATTAGTTTTAGGGAAAAGAAGTGTGTGTGTATCTATTAAGCCACTCTATTTCTACTATTAACAAAACTAATATATTTATCGAAGTATCAAGGAAATGAAATATGTAGCAAAGTATCCCGGACTTTGTAAGGAGGGTTATACCCAGAATAGAATCGAGAAAAGATAGATCACTGGGTGATAGTTAAAGCTGATTTTCCTCTTAATTCTTGAGATCAAGAGTAACTTGAATTGTCCAGTTACTTTCAAAGCAGAGCTTCCTGTAAACACAACTTTGACCATTAAAAGTGTTAATGTAAAAACTTGGCCCAAGTTTTTTGACATCATTTAACAAAAAATACTGATGGCAGCACCAATTGGAGCTCTAGGGTAAATTAAGTGCTGGCATTTTTACCACCACACCATGTAACCCTGCTCAGAGATAGTGTAAGGATGGTGATAAAATGGTACAGCTGCCAGTGACTGACCACAGAGCACCAGCCAGAGGTGGTGGCAGTATGAAATTTGGGTGACTTTCAGAGAAGTTCGGTGTAGTCAAAGCCCCGGTGTGTGCATGTGTAAGCTGCAAGTGCAGCCTGTTCAAAGTTGCAAAGAACCCATTTACTCCAGGCTTTCTTTGAAGTAGTGAAAAAGCTTAACTTGTATTTAACTCACAGGCTATTCCCTTAATCTTAAATGGTGCTATTTTGTGTTTTGTCTTTGATCCATCATGTAAGTGTACTGGACAAATGTAAAAAGTTTGAGCTCTTTTCCTCTCTACTTGCTGAGTTATATCCACAGCAGCAAGAGGAAGATTCATTTCTTCTGATAGAGCCAGCCATGTGTGTGCATCTAAAACTCTTGCTTTATGGGAAATTGCCAGGAGCATCAGTGTCTCTGTGGCTAGTTTCCATTTATTTATTAGGTGCACAGAATTGTCAACATGAAATGTGGACAGCTAAGGACAGAAAATCATCTTTTAGAGTGTCTCACTGCCTTCATGTAATAGCAATAAACATAGTAAAGCATGTGTCTTAGTTAAATTCTTCAGAGAAAACACGTTTCAGTAATGGAAGATCAGACTTGATGAGGGATGTTTAAATGATGATCTGCACCTGTTATATTAACCATTTCTTAATGATAAATAACTCAACTCATCCTTGATTCATTGCTGAAGGTTCCAAGTTTTGCAGGCCTATATGGTGAACATCTGCTTGGGTGCTGGGTAAACACTTGATTAGTTTTAGTTGAACCTGCTTTCATGGGCAATGTAAATTCTAGAGTCCCAAGGGAGTAATGCAACTCTTGGTCTAGTTCAAACCTCTTCCCAGCCAAGTCTCTAGCCAATATTTACTTGAAAGAGAGAGAGAGAGAGAGAGAGAGAAATCCTCAAAGGTCAATGTACAGAGTTAAGCTGAAACTGAGCAGCCACTGCAGCATAAACCCCCAGTCAATCCTACTTTAGTGACTGACAGCTGTGGGGCAAGAGACCATTTGGAAACATCTTTGGATGCCTTCAGTTTAAAGGTTTTTTTTTTTTTTTTTTACCCCCTTTGTAAAGTCTGACACTATCCACTTCAATGTTTTGCTAGTTATTTAAAATCCTATCTGGTGGAACAAACAACCTTTAAATTCTCCAGTTGAGTTAAATGTTCACAAATAAATATTTTTCAAGGCATTCACTCCCACATACTAAAAATAAATTCCCTTCCTCCTTAAATCAGGAATGAAAGCTATTGGACAAACACATCATCTAGCTGGCTTAGACTTCTGCCAACTCTGATCATATTTCCCATGCAGTTATATTGTGTGATAGTTTGTATACTCTTGCTGTCATTTTGCATGCTGGCCTTGGCTGGCTCTATTTTTTACCATAATAAGTGCATGCTTAAATACAGTGATTTATTATTTATACTACCATAGAGCCCTGGTCATGGATCAGGACCCCATTGTGTTAGGCATGTATAAACACAGAACAAAAAGTTGGCCGCTGACCCAAAGAGCTTATAATCTTAATATAAAACAAGAGACAGATGGATACAGACATATGGGGAGTACGAGGAAAAAATAAGACAGTATTGGTCAACATGAAAGACGGTCATCTCGGCACATCAGCGGCCTAATCAGTCAGATGATTTGTAGGGGTTGCAGCAGAGTGTTTTGAGGAGGCATATGAAGTAGGATAATGAGGTGGCTTTGCAGATCTTTACGGGAGCATGTGGGGCAGCATGGAGAAAGCAATAAGATATTTGAAAATGCAACAAGTGGGTGATAGAGGCTGGTCTATGGGAGGCAGCAGTCAACCTCCCTATAATAAATGCAAGATTATGGGTAGGATTGGGGTAGGCTATGCAGGCTCCTATAAGGAAATACAAGAAGTTTATGTCTGATGTGATAGAGAAGGGGGAACCAGCAGATAGTTAACATGGGCAAGTTGGTGGGTCAGGAAGCTGATCTTTGCATCAGCATTCTGAACAGTCTGCATAAGAGTTAGCTGTGTGAATAGTTAGGAAAGGCCATCCCTTAGACATGTTATGAAGAAGCAATCTGCAAGATTTAGGCATAGCTTAGATGTGAGTACCTAGAGAGCCGGTTGAGTCAAAGGTGATGCCCAAGTTATGGGTCTGAGTGACAGACAAGAAGACGGTGTTGTCCACAGTGATCAAGAATCATAGAATCATAGAATATCAGGGTTGGAAGGGACCCCAGAAGGTCATCTAGTCCAACCCCCTGCTCGAAGCAGGACCAATTCCCAGTTAAATCATCCCAGCCAGGGCTTTGTCAAACCTGACCTTAAAAACCTCTAAGGAAGGAGATTCTACCACCTCCCTAGGTAACGCATTCCAGTGTTTCACCACTCTCGTAGTGAAAAAGTTTTTCCTAATATCCAATCTAAACCTCCCCCACTGCAACTTGAAAGGAGAAACCAAGATGTATGAAGTAAGCCTATGTGTTGTTGCAACTATTTTTACTGTAATGTGAAAGTGGGTGCCTTCTCAGCAAGAAGCTGATCAAGAAGTGATTCTGATATGTTTTATTATTCTATGGTAAAGTACATAATTTACAGGCCAAGCTGAGTGTGTTAACATAAATATGCAAAGGAAAATTAGTGCCAGTTAGGTACATATGTCAGTGATGTACCCAAGCTTTTGAAAGTGGAGAGGCTCTACCTTACTCAGTCAACAAGCTTGAGAGCTAGTTAAGTGGCTGAGTTAAAGGTTTGTAGAAACATTTGGGTAGTACTTGTGCTGAGAATGCTGCATTATAACAGTCTTTAGATAACTTGAGCCTTTCTCTCCTTTGGAATCCACTTTCTTTTGTAGCTAGGCAGTAAAGCTTCAATATTCAGCATTAATATTCAATATTACACAAACCAAAAAAGCAGTTACAATACACTTTCTTAAACTCTTTTTTTTTTAAACCAGAAATCATGACTGGGAATTAATATTTAAATACATAGCTAAGATATTTTACTATAAAATGATAGAGTACATTCTGAGTACAGGGAAAGAATGTGGTTTTTATCATGGTTATTTTTAGTAGTGATAAATTTACTTGTAAACCTCCCCCTCAACAGCATGCTGTTCAGGATGAGGCAAGTAATTCAACTTGCACTACATGCATGGTAAACTGTACATCAGTTTTATGTTGTAAAGCAAGCCCTGGTCTACATTATGGGATTAGGTCAAATTTAGCTGTGTTAGGTCGATTTTAAAATGAATAGGAGTACTTGTGGCACCTTAGAGACTAACAAATTTATTTGAGCATAAGCTTTCATGTTAGTCTCTAAGGTGCCACAAGTACTCCTATTCTTTTTGAGAATACAGACCAACACGGCTGCTACTCTGAAACCTTTAAAATGAATGTGTCTACGCAACCAACCCCGTTCCGTTGACCTAAAGGGCTCTTAAAATGGACTTCTGTACTTCTCCCTGGAGAGGGGAGTTGCGCTAAGATCGACCTTGCTGGGTCAAATTTGGGGTAGTGCAGACGCAATTTGATGGTATTGGTCTCTGGGAGCTATCCCAGAGTGCCCCCAATATGACCACTGGACAGCACTTTCAACTCCGATGCACTAGCCAGGTACACAGGAAAAACCCTGGGAAATTTTGAATATCATTTCCTGTTTGGTCAGCATGGCGAGCTCAGCAGTACAGGTGACCATGCAGTCCCCCCAGAATCGCAAGTGAGCTCCAGCATGGACCGAAAGGGAGACACTGGATCTGATTCCTGTATGGGGAGAAGAATCTGTGCAGGCCGAACTCTGATCAAAAAGAAGAAATGCTAATATATATGCCAAAATTGCACAGGGCATGGTGGAGAGAGGCTACAACACAGCAGTGCCATGTGAAAGTTAAGGAATTCAGGCAAGCCTACCAAAAGACAAAGGAAGCAAATGTTTGCTCTAGGTCAGAGCCCCATACATACTGCTTCTATGATCAGCTGCATGGCATTCTAGGGGGGGACCCTACCGCTACCCCATCACTGTCCGTGGACACCTGCAAGGGGGAGTCTCATGCAACAGGGAGGAGGATTTTGAGGATGATGAAGAGGAGGAGGAGAATGCGCAGCAGGGAAGTGGAGAATCCATTTTCCCTGTCAGCTAGGACCTTTTCATCATCCTGGAGCCAATACCTTCCCAAGGCAGGATCCCCGACCCTGAAGCCGGAGAAGGTAGCTCTGGTGAGTGCACATTTGTAACTACATTACAGGGTTTAAAAGCAATAGTGATAAATGTTTGATTTGTCCTGAAGAATTGGGATGCATTCGTGGCCAGTACAGTTACTAAAAAAGTCTGTTAACGTGTAAGGGAATGGAGCGGGAATCCTCCAGGGACATCTCCATGAAGCTCTCCTGGAGGTAGTTTGAACGCCTTTGCAGAAGATTTCTGGGGAGGGCTGCCTTATTTCATCCTCCACGGTAGGATGCTTTACCACGCCAAGCCAGTAGCAAGTAGTCTGGAATCATTGCAGCACAAAGCATGGCAGAGAATGCTCCTGGGTTTTGATCGCATTCAAGCAACATTTGGTCTTTATCTTTCTGTGTCAGCCTCAGGAGAGTGATATCATTCATAGTCACCTGGTTGAAATAGGGGAATTTTTGTAAGGGAACAGTAAAAGGACCCTGTTCATGCTGGGTTGTTTGCACTTGGCTAAAAGGGATCATCCCAGAGAATAGCCATGTGGCAGGGTGAGGGGAGGTATGTGCTGCACATCCACCCGAAAACCGCAGCCCCTCCTTTTAAATGTGAAACCCAACTTGCATTGCTTGCTATGGGAAAGGATGGCACTGTAGTTTGAAACCATGCCCACATGTTACAAAGGCGGAAGAAACCAACCCTGTGTACCAAAAGGTTTACCATGACTGCCTGGAGACCGAATTCTGTTGCTCAGTCACTTGTGATGTGTCACCATACCAGCAGGTGCTCAATATAAAAGGCAAACTGCGACCTTGTACCTAAAGTACACATGCTGTCTGCTGTGAATTGCTCGATTCACTGTGAAAGAGTCTCCCTTTTGTTATCAGAAATGTATCATCTTAAATTTTACTCTCCCTTTTTATCTTCCCCCAGGTGCAAAAGTTTCTATGCTCCCCCTATCATCCTCGTCCCTGAGGTTATTGCAGATTAGAAGGCGAAGAAAACGCACTCGCGACGAGATGTTTTCTGAGCTCACACAGTCCTCCAGCCCTGATAGGGCACAGGTTAATGCATGGAGGCATTCAGTGGCAGAGTCCAGGAAAGCATTAAGTGAGCGCGAAGAGCAAAGGCAGAAGGTGATGCTGAGGCTAATGGCAGAGCAAACGGACATGATGAAGGGTCTGTTGGAGCTGCAGGAAAGCCAACAAGAGCACAGACCCCTGCTGCATCCATTGTATAACGACCTGCCCTCCTCCCCAAGTTCCATATCCTCCCCACCCAGATCCCCAAGGATGTGGAGTGGGGAGGCTCCGGGCACCCAAGCACTCCACTACAGAGGATGGCCAAGCAACAGAAGGCTGTCATTCAAACAGTTTTGATTTGTAGTGTGGCTACAAGAAGCAGTGTGGCCTTGTCCTTCTCTCCTCCTTCAACCCACCCCACCTGGGCTACCTTGTCAGTTATCTCACTTTTTTTTAATTAATAAAGAAAGAATGCATGGTTTCAAAACGATAGTGACTTTATTTCCTTTGCCAGCTGTGATCGAAGGGGGGAGGGTGGTTGGCTTACAGGGAATTAAAATCAACAAAGGGGGTGGGTTTGCAGCAAGGAGAAACACGCACAACTGTCACATCGTAGCCTGGCCAGTCATGAAATTGGGTTTCAAAGCCTCTCTCTGATGCGCAGCGCACCTAGCTGTGCTCTTCTAATCGCCCTGGTGTCTGGCTGCTCAAAATCGGTCACCAGGCAATTTGCCTCAACCTCCCTCCCTGCCATAAACGTCTCCCTCTTACTCTCACAGATATTATGGAGCAAGCAGCAATAACAATGGGAATACTGGTTGTGCTGAGGTCTAACCTAGTCAGCAAAGAGTGCCAGCGAGCTTTTAAACATCCAAAGGTACATTCTACCACCATTCTGCACTTGCTCAGCCTATAATTGAACTGCTCCTTACTACTGTCCAGGCTGCATGTGTACAGCTTCATGAGCCATGGGAGCAAGGGGTAGGCTGGGTCCCCAAGGATAGCTATTGGCATTTCAACATCCCCAACTGCAATTTTCCAGTCTGGGACGTAAGTCCCTTCTTGCAACTGCTCGAATAGCCTGGAGTTCCTAAAGATGAGAGCCTCATGCACCTTTCCCGGCCATCCCACGCTGATGTCGGTGAAACATCCCTTGTGATCCACCAGTGCTTGCAGCACCATTGAGAAGTACCGCTTCCAGTTTACATACTGGTTGGGAAGGTGGTCTGGTGCCAAGATAGAGATATGCATTCTGTCTAAAGCCCCACCACAGTTAGGGAACCCCATTACAGCAAAGCCCTCTACTATGACCTGCACATTTCCCAGAGTCACTACCCTTGATAGCAGAATGTCAGTAATTGCATTGGCTACTTGGATCACAGCAGTCCCCACAGTAGACTTGCCCACTCCAAATTGCAGTCAGGCATTGCAAGCTTGCACAGGGCTATCGCCACTTGCTTCTCAACTGTCAGGGCAGCTTTCATCTTGGTATTCCCGCACTTCAGGGCAGGGGAAAGCAACTCGCAAAGTTCCAGGCAAGTGGCCTTACGCATGCGAAAGTTTTGCAGCTACTGTGAGTAATCCCATACTCGCAACACTATGCGGTCCCACCGGTCTGTGCTTGTTTGCTGGGCCCAGAATCGGCATTCCACTGTATCAACCAGCCCCACTGCCACCATGATGTCCCAATTGCCACATCCCATGCTTTCAGGAACAACTGTGTCCATGTTCTCCTCACAATCATCCTCATGCTGGCATCTCTTAGCCCCATTCTGCATATACTGCAGGATAATGCATGAGGTGTTTACAATTCTCACAACAGCAGTGGTGATCTGAGCTGGCTCCATGCTTGCCGTGGTATGGTGTCTGCATGGGTAACCCAGGAAAAAAGGCACCAAATGTTTGTCTGCCATTGCTTTCATGGAGGAAGGGAGGGAGAGGTGACTGACGACACTCTTGACAATGTTTTTGGCCCATTAGGCATTGGAAGCTTAACCCAGAATTCCAGTGGGCAGTGGAGACTGCGGGAACTGTGGGATAGCTATCCACAGTGCACCTCTCTATAAGTCGATGCTAGCCACAGTATTGAGGACACACTCCGCCAACTTAATATGCTTAGTGGGGACTTACACAATCGACTGTATAAAATAGATTTCTAAAAATTGACCTAATTTCGTAGTGTAAACATACCCCAAGTTAATGAATGGAGAAATGTAAAAATATTTTCAACTCAAGACAGAATAGCAGTTTGAAGGCCAAGGTAATGACATCGTAATGGAGGAACAGCTTAGCCTCTGATCATGTGCGCAAATCATTCTGGTTGCATACAGAAAAATGCTATATTAGGGTGAAAAATTCAGGTCCGATTCCATTGCTGGTTGAATGACAAGTGAAGCTAACTACTTGTCTTTTAAACTATAAGCAATGTAGAAAAGGGATTCTTGCATTCCGTGTGTATGGAGCTGAGGATAATGGGGCCCTGGCCCTGGCTGGGCCCTTGAAGGTGTTAGTGGAATATAAACAAAACCAAGGATAGGTCTCAAACAAGTGTAGTGAGTGTTTGGCAGGTAACACACAGGTGTTGATGCAGAGGTTAGCAGAAAGGTAGAGTTACTGTCAAATGACAGGCAAGCATGCTGCAAGGAGAAACCAGGGACTGGATTTTCATGAGTGCAGCACCCCATGGCTCTCATTTAGGTACCTAAAGTAGTCATGTCTTCACAAGTGCTTTGTATTCAGCAACTTCTATTATACTCAGAGGACTCAAAATTTGGCCCCAGATATTTTTCATGTGTCCAAAATGTAATATATCCAGAGATGAGGGCTGAAGGCACATTAGAAGACTGTTAAGAGGTATTAGTAGCAAGTGGTAGGTAGAAGCTGCTAAACTTTAGATCATGTATTGTGCACTGTAAACTCTGTTTTCAAATCGCTACAGAAAGCGACTATAATCACGGTGTATATCACATGGAACTTCAATGGCTCTTGCAGTCTCGAGTTTTTTCAGAGATATTAAACTTATATGTAGAGTAGGTTGAAGGGGTGAGATGCTATGGTGTGAACTAGTCCATTTTATTAATGCCACTCTTTTAACAGCACTGGAACTTAACTTGAAAATTATCAAGTTCTGGTTATCTCATTCATCAGTCAGGAACTGAGTACTATCGCAATAACTAAATTGAAACCAACAGTAAATTATGGTAAAACATGGGGCAGGGCGGGGGCGCGGAGAATGGATGAGAGAGCTGAATTTTGTTCGTCTTTCTGACACTATACTGCAGAGTTCAAATGTTTAAGATCTTATATAGCAACACAGATTGACTTTTCTTCCCCCCAAAATTTCTGTGTTTGAGAACAGCTGAATGGTGTGTGTGGACACACAAAGCCAACTAAATCATCTAAAGCAACTTTGAGAACAGTCAGATGTGCAGTGGTTGCCATCAAGAAATCAATATTGGTTAACATTGGGATGGGGCTGAAGTAATTAATATCTCATTTAGAATTCAAAACATAACTGCAGAATCTCAGCATCATATGGTAATGATTGGTAAATGCTGACACTTCAGTGACAACCACTGTAATTACCCTGCTGTCAAATACTCTGTGAAACTACTCTTCAGTAAACCAAATCCTCGCTCCTCTAGGACAGTGGCTCTCAAACTAGGGCCGCTGCTTGTTCAGGGAAAGCCCCTGGCTGTCCGGGCCAGTTTGTTTACCTACCGTGTCACAGGTTTGGCTGATTGCGTCTCCCACCTGCCATGGTTCGCCGCTCCAGGCCAATGGGGGCTGCAGGAAGGGCGGCCAGCACATCCCTTGGCCCACGCCGCTTCCCGCAGCCCCCATTGGCCTGGAGCAGTGAACTGTGGTCAGTGGGAACCGCAATCAGGTAAACAAACTGGCCCAGCCCACAAGGGGCTTTCCCTGAAGAAGCGGCGGCCCTAGTTTGAGAACCACTGCTCTAGGATACACAGAATTCAGATAACTGCCTAAGGTGAAACTTAGAACTGAGGTCTTGGAGTATATGTTTTAATGATGTTTATGACATCCCCTATTAAAGCTTCCATCTAGTGCTTCTTGTGTAAATCAGGCTTTTGCAGTTATTCTGTCCTATAAACTGATCCAGCTTACAAGCTGATCTGATGTCGCAGCAGTTCTATCAAAGCCTACTGTGTACACTGAGAAACTCCTAAACTACAGGCTGTATTCTTTGTTTTCTTTTCTTTTTTATTGCTTGATGGTGTGCTTGTCAGAAGCAGATAAACTCTTCAAAGAGAAAAAGGGACTAGTTATTTCTTTTGAGGCAGATTTCTCATTACAGTGCTCCTGAAATGCTGTAGCACAATCACTTCCTTAGTGTGAGTCCACATTGCCACTAATATGTCTCCTGTAAAAAAAACACTGTGTGCGGCTAGTATTGTAATATCCTCCTGTGCTCCTTGTGAACTTCAAAAAAGGGCTGACATTTTTTATTTTGAATGAGAGTTCAGTCTCAACATCAATATAGAGAAGGCATATCTGTAAGACGATGTATCAAAAGTTGCCATTCAGCACCATTATTTAAGGGGCCTTGTCTTAAATTTCCAGGGGATGGAATGGGAGGTGGGAGAGAATGAGGAATTTGGTCCCTGATATGCTTATCACCCTGAAAATGTGAGTCACAAATGGTATACCCTGGATAACAAGTAAGGCAAGCAACTTGACAACAGCCTAATTGCAAGATGGTTAAATTCAGTGGTCTCATGAGAGCAATTACTAGAAACAGCCGTGAAAGCAGCTAGCAACACACAGCTGGAAGAATATATTCCAGAGCTTAATGTTTTTGTCCTGTAAGTTCAGTCAGATCCCTTGTGTAACCATTGATGTTGGATATGCTGATTGGCAGGAAGGATGAGAGCTGAAAACATGTTAACATGAAAAAGAAAGGGCAGTGCTGAAATGGGAAATAAGCCCGGTGGCTTGTTTCATAATGCCATGTGAGGGACTCGAGCATAACTTTTCTAGTTCCCGTCCCTATATTGTTCTGACGGCCAGGGACCCTAAGAGTGTGTATTGAAGATAGGCAATGTTGTGGGGCTCTGAAAGTGGTTCTGCCATTCTCTCCCACTGGCAGGAACAGAAGGTCAGGGAAGCATAAGTGTATGGGGAGATAGGGTGGTAGTCAATTCTATGAGATGCATGCAAGGAGTCCTCAGAAGAAATGCTAACGTCAGTATAAAAATTTAAAACTGTACAGTAAATCATCCTGCAATTTCACAGTAATTAGCTAAACATACTTAAATTGTAGACTGACAGCTGCTACATACATATAAACTGGGCTTAACTTGGAAGTGCCAGGTCTCATAGATAAGACACTTTCATGCTAGAAAATTTCTCGTCACCTCACTCTTTATATGCCAAACAAATTGCTTTACCACACTCAGTTTATTAACTTTCTTTTTTTCTGTTGTTGGGTTCAAAGATGGCATCCAGTGATCATCAGCGAGACAACTACTCTTGGTGGCAAGTCCGAACTGTGACATAAGGCTAGCCCTTGCTGCCATCAGTTATATTATCCTTGAATGAAGGGCCTTCAGCCTTTGGCAGTTTTACATCTGGAGGAGGGATGTGTACATAGGAATGTGAGCTGGCCTGTGTGTGTAATATTTTAGCACCATGTAATTCTTTATTTTCTGAAATGTACATTAAATAAAATTGAATGGAAATAGGGCTAATCTCTAAAAGGGAATCACAACTGGCAATAAGCTCTTGTTGAACTTCTATATATTCAGATACATAAACAAATTACTTTTTAATAGTGTGATCTGCTGATTTCCGGTTAGATTAGTGCAGTAGGTGCCAAATTATCCTTTCAGGAAGGGGAGATGGTGTAACTGGATGAAGTTCTGCTTCTGTTATGAAAATTCAGGTACTTGTCTCTTTGATATGATGATTCAGAGTTCTGGGCAAACGAAATCTTTTTGAGCTCTTAAGTTAACCCCGTGGATGTGGGATGTTGACAGTAAGTTTCTCTACTTTGACTGCTATTCCCTAATAACTGAGTAACCCTGACTACAGTTCAGCTTACTTCTCAGTCCATTGAAAGGCAAGAGTTGCTAATACTTGAGAAAAGCATTACAATACAACCACCATAAACTAGTCATATGAGACGGAAAAGTGACTTCATTTGTACCTAATAAAACATAGGCTGAAGAATATACTCAAACCAAAATAATCACAGTAGTCCAAACATAAACTCTCCCATCACCAAATAGAATTCTGTTTCATAAATCTTGTTTATTTCAGGAGTACTGATGAGAGAGTTCTGGGAAATAGCTTTGTACAGATTTGCTCATATTTTTCCTTTTATTTTGTGTTCAAAGATGAGTGAATTGTTAGAATTCAGTTTTTTATTTCAAAGTATAAAATGGAAAACCATAACAATGACAAAAAGAAAAGGAGTACTTGTGGCACCTTAGAGACTAACCAATTTATTTGAGCATAAGCTTTCGTGAGCTTCAGACTTCGAGTGAGCTGAAGCTCACGAAAGCTTATGCTCAAATAAATTGGTTAGTCTCTAAGGTGCCACAAGTCCTCCTTTTCTTTTTGCGAATACAGACTAACACGGCTGTTACTCTGAAACATAACAATGACAGTGGTTTAGTGCATGTACATGTTTAAGCTGAATAGAAGAAAATGGGCAAAGTACACTTGCAAGGTTGGACCTAGCATGTAGACATGAGGCTTTTTTGTAGTGGTGCATTGCATATGGAGGCAGTAAAAAATGGAAGCCATCTGTAATTATTGACTATCACAAGTACCATGGAACAGGTAAGAAATGTTAATTTTGATAATATGGGGAACATGAATTAGTTTAAACTTTTTTAGACAAAGCTCATGGAGCTCTAGTAATGTTCTGTAGTAGAATTAAATTGCTATTGTAACAAAATCAGATCTAACAGTCCTAAAAGAGTGATTGAATGCAGGTACATCAGTCTTAGAATGGTTAAAGTCCTTTTTCCTGTGAACTGAAAGTGGTTACCTCAGGTTAATTATGGACACCTGAGTCCAATTAAGGGCAACCTGTGCTCTGTTTTTTTCCTTAAATTCTCTTCAAGTGAGAAAGAGGAGGGAAGAGAAACAGGTTGCAGAAGAGGAAAAGGCTTCTAGGTAAAGGGCTTTTTTCCTTTGTAAGGGAAATATTGTGTTTATTTCTGATTTGGGTCAGGGCCTTTGTTTCCAGCATAGTTGGGTCCAGAGGGGGTTATAAAAGGTGGCTGGTAACTGTTAGCCAGCATAACAAGAGTCAGTACTTCAGTGGGAATCAGGGTATGTATTTCTGTTGTTTAAAGAAACCTCTCTGGCCAATCCTATCCTGTAATTAAACCAGTGTTAAGAATTAAACCTGCAGAACAGGACTGATTTCCTCCAGGCCCCCCTAATGCCAGAGGAAGAAAAGCTGAATTTTGATGAGATGAAAGAGGTTGCTGCCTTATATGATCTTATCAGTTTAATATCTGATATGTCCTTTATTCGAGGACTGTATATTAAATTGATTTTTGGAACAGGGGGATGGAATAGGAGCTTGCTCTGTTCACCCCATGCATCGACCTGGTATTGCAGTGCTTCCAGGAACGGGAAAAAAATGATACTGAGTTCCAGGAAGTGCAGCCCAGGGCAAATGTATGGGGGAGGGGATGCTCAAAGCAGGAGCAGCAGAAGTGCTGTAAAAGTGGGGAGGGGGCACTGAACGGTGGCTCCGCCCCTATGCCATGGTGCCCTGAGGCTCCACCCCACACCACCCTTTCCCCTGAACGCCCACCCTCATGCTACCCCTTTCTATGAGGACCTGTTCCTGTGCCGCCTCTCCCTCCCCGTACTCTTCCCCCGCTTGCTCCTCTCCACCCCCTCCTTCCATTGCTCGCCCTTATCCCTGCCCCCCGCTCCAGCGCCCATGGTTCAAAGCTAGCTTTGATACCTTTGCATCTTCAAGATTCTGGATTCAGGGGCTGAACTGGCCTCCACTGTAAAAAAAAAAAAAAAAAAAAAAAAGGGGGGGGGGTGGGGGGGAAGAAAAAGAAGAGAAAAAAAAAGTAACCCTGGGTCTGCTTTCAAATTTATGGCAGCCTGCCAAGACTATGCCATAGTCTGGAGTGGCTCCAAAAACTCAGTAGCAGTGTGTCTGAGGGAAGCTGGCCATACTGAAAAAGGGCAGTTGGCCCCTGCCACTTGGAGCCATGAAAATAGCCTTATAAAAGCAGCTGGAGCAATGGGCAGAGGTCTCTGCCAGAATCTGTTTCTAATGCCTCCTCGCTTACTCTAGTTAACTAGAGTTGTCTGCATGGGCCAAAAGCAACATATATGGCCTGGTCTACACTAGGAGTTGAGGTTGAATTTAGCAGTGTTAAATCGATTTAACCCTGCACCTGTCCACACGACAAAGCCGTTTTTTTGACTATGCCCTGGTCTACACTAGGACTTTAGGTCGAATTTAGCAGCGTTAAATCGATGTAAACCTGCACCCGTTCACACAATGAAGCCCTTTATTTCGACTTAAAGGGCTCTTAAAATCGATTTCCTTACTCCACCCCTGACAAGTGGATTAGCGCTTAAATCGACGTTGCCGGCTCGAATTTGGGGTACTGTGGACACAATTCGATGGTATTGGCCTCCGGGAGCTATCCCAGAGTGCTCCATTATGACCGCTCTGGACAGCACTCTCAACTCAGATGCACTGGCCAGGTAGACAGGAAAAGAACCGCGAACTTTTGAATCTCATTTCCTGTTTGGCCAGCGTGGCAAGCTGCAGGTGACCATGCAGAGCTCATCAGCACAGGTGACCATGATGGAGTCCCAGAATCGCAAAAGAGCTCCAGCATGGACCGAACGGGAGGTACGGGATCTGATCGCTCTTTGGGGAGAGGAATCCGTGCTATCAGAACTCCGTTCCAGTTTTTGAAATGCCAAAACCTTTGTCAAAATCTCCCAGGGCATGAAGGACAGAGGCCATAACAGGGACCCGAAGCAGTGCCGTGTGAAACTGAAGGAGCTGAGGCAAGCCTACCAGAAAACCAGAGAGGCGAACAGCCACTCTGGGTCAGAGCCCCAAACATGCCGCTTCTATGATGAGCTGCATGCCATTTTAGGGGGTTCAGCCACCACTACCCCAGCCGTGTTGTTTGACTCCTTCAATGGAGATGGAGGCAATACGGAAGCAGGTTTTGGGGACGAAGAAGACGATGATGATGAGGAGGTTGTAGATAGCTCACAGCAAGCAAGCGGAGAAACCGGTTTTCCCGACAGCCAGGAACTGTTTCTCACCCTAGATCTGGAGCCAGTACCCCCTGAACCCACCCAAGGCTGCCTCCTGGACCCAGCAGGCGGAGAAGGGACCTCTGGTGAGTGTACCTTTTAAAATACTATACATGGTTTAAAAGCAAGCATGTGAAAGGATTACTTTGCCCTGGCATTTGCGATTCTCCTAGATGTAGTCCTAAAGCCTTTGCAAAAGGTTTCTGGGGAGGGCAGCCTTATTGTGTCCTTCATGGTAGGACACTTTACCACTCCAGGCCAGTAACACGTACTCGGGAATCATTGTAGAACAAAGCATTGCAGTGTATGTTTGCTGGCATTCAAACAACATCCGTTCTTTATCTCTCTGTGTTATCCTCAGGAGAGTGAGATATAATTCATGGTCACCTGGTTGAAATAGAGTGCTTTTCTTCAGGGGACACTCAGAGGAGCCCATTCCTGCTGGGCTGTTTGCCTGTGGCTAAACAGAAATGTTCCCCGCTGTTAGCCACAGGGAGGGGGGAAGGTTGAGGGGGTAGTCACGCGGTGGGAGGAGGCAAAATGCGACCTTGTAACGAAAGCACATGTGCTATGTATGTAATGTTAACAGCAAGGTTTACCCTGAAAGAGGGTAGCCACTGTTTTATAAAATGTGTCTTTTTAAATACCGCTGTCCCTTTTTTTTTCTCCACCAGCTGCATGTGTTTCAATGATCACAGGATCTTCTCCTTCCCAGAGGCTAGTGAAGCTTAGAAAGAAAAAAAAAAACGCACTCGCGATGAAATGTTCTCCGAGCTCATGCTGTCCTCCCACACTGACAGAGCACAGATGAATGCGTGGAGGCAAATAATGTCAGAGTGCAGGAAAGCACAAAATGACTGGGAGGAGAGGTGGCGGGCTGAAGAGAGTAAGTGGCGGGCTGAAGACAGGGCTGAAGCTCAAATGTGGCGGCAGCGTGATGAGAGGAGGCAGGATTCAATGCTGAGGCTGCTGCAGGACCAAACCAGTATGCTCCAGTGTATGGTTGAGCTGCAGCAAAGGCAGCTGGAGCACAGACTGCCACTGCAGCCCCTCTGTAACCAACCACCCTCCTCCCCAAGTTCCATAGCCTCCACACCCAGACGCCCAAGAACGTGGTGGGGGGGCCTCCGGCCAACCAGCCACTCCGCCACAGAGGATTGCCCAAAAAAAAAGAAGGCTGTCATTCAATAAATTTTAAAGTTGTAAACTTTTAAAGTGCTGTGCTTAAAGTGCTGTGTGGCATTTTCCTTCCCTCCTCCACCACCCCTCCTGGGCTACCTTGGTAGTCATCCCCCTATTTGTGTGATGAATGAATAAAGAATGCATGAATGTGAAGCAACAATGACTTTATTGCCTCTGCAAGCGGTGATTGAAGGGAGGAGAGGCGGGTGGTTAGCTTACAGGGAAGTAGAGTGAACCAAGGGGCGGGGGGTTTCATCAAGGAGAAACAAACAGAACTTTCACACCGTAGCCTGGCCAGTCATGAAACTGGTTTTCAAAGCTTCTCTGATGCGTACCGCGCCCTCCTGTGCTCTTCTAACCGCCCTGGTGTCTGGCTGCGCATAACCAGCAGCCAGGTGATTTGCCTCAGCCTCCCACCCCGCCATAAACGTCTCCCCCTTACTCTCACAGATATTGTGGAGCACACAGCAAGCAGTAATAACAGTGGGAATATTGGTTTTGCTGAGGTCTAAGCGAGTCAGTAAACTGCGCCAGCGCGCCTTTAAACGTCCAAATGCACATTCTACCACCATTCTGCACTTGCTCAGCCTGTAGTTGAACAGCTCCTGACTACTGTCCAGGCTGCCTGTGTACGGCTTCATGAGCCATGGCATTAAGGGGTAGGCTGGGTCCCCAAGGATAACTATAGGCATTTCAACATCCCCAACAGTTATTTTCTGGTCTGGGAATAAAGTCCCTTCCTGCAGCTTTTGAAACAGACCAGAGTTCCTGAAGATGCGAGCATCATGCACCTTTCCCGGCCATCCCACGTTGATGTTGGTGAAACGTCCCTTGTGATCCACCAGAGCTTGCAGCACTATCAAAAAGTACCCCTTGCGGTTTATGTACTCGGCGGCTTGGTGCTCCGGTGCCAAGAGAGGGATATGGGTTCCGTCTATAGCCCCACCACAGTTAGGGAATCCCATTGCAGCAAAGCCGTCCACTATGACCTGCACATTTCCCAGGGTCACTACCCTTGATATCAGCAGATCTTTGATTGCGTGGGCTACTTGCATCACAGCAGCCCCCACAGTAGATTTGCCCACTCCAAATTGATTCTCAACTGACCGGTAGCTGTCTGGCGTTGCAAGCTTCCACAGGGCTATCGCCACTCGCTTCTCAACTGTGAGGGCTGCTCTCATCTTGGTATTCATGCACCTCAGGGCAGGGGAAAGCAAGTCACAAAGTTCCATGAAAGTGCCCTTACGCATGCGAAAGTTTCGCAGCCACTGGGAATCGTCCCAGACCTGCAACACTATGCGGTCCCACCAGTCTGTGCTTGTTTCCCGAGCCCAGAATCGGCGTTCCACAGCATGAACCTGCCCCATTAGCACCATGATGCATGCATTGGCAGGGCCCATGCTTTCAGAGAAATCTGTGTCCATGTCCTGATCACTCACGTGACCGCGCTGACGTCGCCTCCTCGCCCGGTATCGCTTTGCCAGGTTCTGGTGCTGCATATACTGCTGGATAATGCGTGTGGTGTTTAATGTGCTCCTAATTGCCAAAGTGAGCTGAGCGGCCTCCATGCTTGCCTTGGTATGGCGTCCGCACAGAAAAAAGGCGCGGAACGATTGTCTGCCGTTGCTCTGACGGAGGGAGGGGCGACTGACGACACGGCTTACAGGGTTGGCTTCAGGGAGCTAAAATCAACAAAGGGGGTGCCTGTACATCAAGGAGTATTTCAGGCAGGACTTCACGGAGGGTTCCAATAAGAAATGGTGCACCTAAGTTACCGTTCTTATTGGAACAAGGAGATTAGCCTGGCCTCTGATTGATACATGGCTAGATTTCCCTCGCTGCACCTTCTCTGTGAGTGACTGCAGTGTGACCTAGAGGAATGAGTCCCCTAGACAGGGGAGGAGGCAAATGAGTACAAAACAAATCTGGTCTATTTCTTGTTTTGACCCACTCCATCTATCTTTTACATCTTTGGCTGGCAGCAGACGGTGCAGAAGGACTGCATGCCATCCACATCTCATGGCTGCTCGGCAGAAGATGGTACAGTACGACTGCTAGCCATCCTCATCTCTTGCCTGCCTGGCAGAAGATGGTACAATACGACTACTAGCAATCCTCATCTCTTGCCTGCCTGGCAGAAGATGGTACAGTACGACTGCTAGCAGTCCGTATCGCCTGCCCGCTCACCATAAGACGGTTCAATAGGACTGACTGCAGGACTAAAGAGAATGACCTGGTCAAGTCACTCCAAATTTAGTCCCTGCGCCCATGTCTGCTCAGGCGCTCCCAGCCGACGTGGCCAGGAGCACCTCGGACACGACGAGGACGACTACCAGTCGTATTGCACCGTCTGCTGCCAGAAGGCAATGGGTTGCTGCTACTGTGCAGCAAAGCCGTACCGCGTCTGCCAGCACCCAGGAGACATAGGGTGATGGTTACCTGAGCTGGCTCCATGCTTGCCGTGGTATGGTGTCTGCACAGGTAACTGAGGAAAAAAGGCGCGAAATGATTGTCTGCCCTTGCTTTCACGGAGGGAGGGAGGGAACGGGGGCCTGACGATATGTACCCAGAACCACCCGCGACAATGTTTTAGCCCCATCAGGCATTGGGATCTCAACCCAGAATTCCAATGGGCAGCGGAGACTGCGGGAACTGTGGGATAGCTACCCACAGTGCAACGCTCCGGAAGTCGACTCTAGCCTCGGTACTGAGGAAGCGCTCCGCCGAGTTAATGCACTTAATGCACTTAGAGCATTTTCTGTGGGGACACACACACTCGAATATATAAAACCGATTTCTAAAAAAAACGACTTCTATAAATTCGACCTTATTCCATAGTATAGACATACCCTTAAAGGGCTCTTAAAATCGATTTCCTGTCTACCTCTCAGCTCATGCTGTCCTCCCACACTGACAGAACATAGACGAATGTGTGGAGGCAGACCATGTCAGAGTGCAGGAAAGCAGAAAATGACCGGGAGGAGAGGTGGCGGGCTGAAGAGAGGGCTGAAGCTGAAAGGTGGTGGCAGCGTGATGAAAGGAAGCAGGATTTAATACTGAGGCTGCTGGAGGATGAAACCAATATGCTCCAGTGTATGGTTGAGCTGCAGGAAAAGCAGCAGGAGCACAGACCACCGCTACAGCCCCTGTGTAACCAATCACCCTCCTCCCCAAGTTCCATAGCCTCCTTACCCAGACGCCCAAGAACGCAGTGGGGGGGCCTCTGGCCACCCAGCCACTCCACCCCAGAGGATTGCACAAGCAACAGAAGGCTGGGATTCAATACGTTTTAAAGTTTTAAACTTCTAAAGTACTGTGTGGTCTTGTCCTTCCCTCCTCCACCCCCCCTCGTGGTGCTTCTCTCCTCCACTACCCCTCCTGGGCTACCTTGGTAGTTATCCCCCTATTTGTGTGATGAATGAATAAAGAATGCATGAATGTGAAGCAACAATGACTTTATTGCCTCTGCAAGTGGTGACTGAAGGGAGGTAGAGAGGTGCTTAGCTTACAGGGAAGTAGAGTGAACCAAGGGGCGGGAGGTTTCATCAAGGAGAAACAAACAGAACTTTCACACCGTAACCTGGCCAGTCCTGAAACTGGTTTTCAAAGCTTCTCTGATGCGGACCATGCCCTCCTGTGCTCTTCTAACCACCCTGGTGTCCGGCTGTGCATAACCAGCAGCCAGGCAATTTGCCTCAACCTCCCACCCCGCCATAAACGTCTCCCTCTTACTCTCACAGATATTGTGGAGCACACAGCAAGCAGTAATAACAGTGGGAATATTGGTTTCGCTGAGGTCTAACCGAGTCAGTAAACTGCAACAGCGCGCTTTTAAACGTCCAAAGGCACATTCTACCACCACTCAGCACTTGCTCAGCCTGTAGTTGAACAGCTCCTGACTACTGTCCAGGCTGCCTGTGTACGGCTTCATGTGGCCATGGCATTAAGGGGTAGGCTGGGTCCCCAAGGATAACTATAGGCATTTCAACATCCCCAATAGTTATTATCTGGTCTGGGAATAAAGTCCCTTCCTGCAGCTTTTGAAACAGACCAGAGTTCCTGAAGATGCGAGTGTCATGTACCTTTCCCGGCCATCCCATGTTGATGTTGGTGAAACGTCCCTTGTGATCCACCAGAGCTTGCAGCACTGTTGAAAAGTACCCCTTGCGGTTTATGTACTCGGCGGCTTGGTGCTCCGGTGCCAAGATAGGGATATGCATTCCGTATATCGCCTCACCACAGTTAGGGAATCCCAGTGCACCAAAGCCATCCATTATGACCTGCACATTTCCCAGGGTCACTACCCTTGATATCAGCAGATCTTTGACTGAGTTGGCCACTTGCATCACAGCAGCCCCCACAGTAGATTTGCCCACTCCAAATTGATTCCCGACTGACCGGTAGCTGTCTGGCATTGCAAACTTCCACAAGGTTATTGCCACTTGCTTCTCAGCTGTGAGGGCTGCTCTCATCTTGGTATTCTTGCGCCTCAGGGCAGGGGAAAGCAAGTCACAAAGTTCCATGAAAGTGCCCTTACGCATGAGAAAATTTCACAGCCACTGGGAATCGTCTCAGACCTGCAACACTATGCGGTCCCACCAGTCTGCACTTGTTTCCCAAGCCCAGAATCGGTGTTCCACCACATGAACCTGCCCCATGATGCCTGCATTGCCAGGGCCTGTGCTTTGAGAGAAGTCTGTGTCCATGTCCTCATCACTCACATCACCGCGCTAACGTTGCCTCCTCGCCCGGTATCACTTTGCCAGGTTCTGGTGCTGCATATACTGCTGGATAATGCGTGTGGTATTTAATGTGCTCCTAATTGCCAAAGTGATCTGAGCGGCCTCCATGCTTGCCATGGTATGGCGTCTGCACAGAAAAAAGGCGCGGAACGATTGTGTGTCGTTGCCCTGATGGAGGGAGGGGCGACTGACGACATGGCTTACAGGGTTGGCTTACAGGGAATTAAAATCAACGAAGGGGGTGGCTTTATGAGAAACTGAATGGTCCCCTCAAGGATAGAACTCAAAACTGGGTTTAGCAGGCCATTGATTTCACAGAGGGAGGGAGGGAGGGAGGAGAAAATCAATACAAAACAAATCTGATCTATTTCTTGTTTTGAGCGACTTCATGTATCTTTATACAGCTTGCTGGCAGCAGACTATGCAGTATGACTGCTAGCCATCGTCAACACCTGGGTGCTCTGCAGAAGACGGTGCAATATGACTACCGGCCATCATCATCTTCTAGCTGCAGATTAAAAGACAGTGCACTGCCGGTAGGACTGAATCGCCATGAGACGAAACAAGGGAAATGACCTTGCTGAGTCACTCCCATGTTTGCCCAGGTGCCCGATTAAAAGAGCACCCAGGACTACGTCAATGATGGCTGCCAGTCATACTTCACTGTCTGCTGCCAAAAGGCAATAAACTGCTGCTGTGTAGCAATGCAGTACCACGTCTGCCAACACCCAGGAGACATACAGTGACAGTTAGCTGAGTGGGCTCCATGCTTGCCGAGGTATGGTGTCTGCACAGGTAAATCAAGAAAAAAGGCGCAAAACGATTGTCTGCCCTTGCTTTCACGGAGGGAGGGAGGGAACGGGGCTCTGACGATATGTACCCAGAACCACCTGCGACAATGTTTTAGCTCCATCAGGCACTGGGATTTCTACCCAGAATTCAAATGGGCGGCGGAGACTGTGGGAAGTGTGGGATAGCTACCCACAGTGCAGTGCTCCGGAAGTCGATGGTTGCCTCAGTACTGTGGACACACTCCGTTGACTACATGCACTTAGAGCATTTGTGTGGGGACACACACAATCAACTGTATAAAAACGCTTTCTACAAAACCGACTTTTATAAATTCGACCTAATTTCGTAGTGTAGACATACCCTTAGTGTGGCCTGCATAAACTGCTCTTATGGACCTGTAGACTAACTTGTTGTTTTTGGAACTGGAAAACGCGCACTTCTTGCCAAGATTTGTACATTAACTAATTGGTTGTGATAAGAGCTGATTAAAATTCTTTAATCTATTTTTCATTAATTTTTTTTCTTTGCACCTGGATACTCTTGCAAAAAGTCTCTGTTTGCATATGAAAAGGAATAACCTGGGAATTTTGCTTTTTGTTTTTTTTCCCCTTGCCTTTTTTCCCCAGGGTGTTTTCACTTTAAGCTTTTTCTTTCCCATTTTTCTTTCTGTCATTGTTGCATTTGAAAAACTAAGGGGGAGAGATGAAAACCCCTGGATATCATTGATTCTCTTGCACTTGGTGGTGTGATAAAGGGTGCGCTCAGGGGAGGACAAAAGTGAACCTTCCATCTGTTTTAGATATTTCATGAACATTTTAAACAAATGTTACTCTTTTGAAACAATGACTTTGAAATTGATGTATTTGCAAAACTGCTTGTTTTTTTTTTGCCTGCTTGCATTAGCAGAAAGTCAGCATTACAGGTAACTAAGAAAATCACAAAATAAATAAAGGCACTTGTGTTAATATTGACTAACTAGACATCCAGACATCAGCCCTTTTCCTTTTGGTAAATAAGGAGTATATTGAAAAATGTTAAATATGTGCTATATTTAATGGCCCCACTCTGCAGAATTAATCTTATCACTTAATATTATTGCTATTTTGTGAGCAGGCATTCCTATAGCTTTTATGAATACTACTGATTTTGTAATGCCAGGATTGTAGGAAGAGAGGAAAATTAACAGAAACTGCTTCATGGTATCCCCCAGGCTCGCCTGAAGTCAGACTAAACTTCGTTTAGATACTTATTTTTAAATGGAACAGGTCCAATGAGATCACCCAATGAAATGACCCTAAAAATACGAAAGGTTTCTTTCAATGTTCTAACAGAATACAGACACTCAGCAGATACAGCAATTTGCTTCTCAGTATTCTGTTGTATTTTGCGTTCAAGTTGTGTGCCTTTTGGAGTGTTACCTAAGCTAATTAAATCACAGTTCCTCCTGAGGGCTGACAGTTTCTGTGAGTGAGATAACAACTGCACCATACTGATAGGGAATGACAAAACATGTGTATGAGGATGCTGTTTCTGCCTTGTCAGATACAGTATGCAGTTGACAGCGTCAAGGAGTTTTCACAACTGTATAGTTCAGCTCACACAAAATAAGAATGTATAACTGGAGAATTTCATTGGCTCTCCTGTTCTGTGTTGTCACTATTTTAGTGGTAACAGCCGAAAGTGGGCATGGTGATACAGGGGCTTTATTTCCTACTGCAGCACTGACCTTGGGCAAATGATTCAAACTTGCAGCTTTCCTGTCCATGTAATAGGGATAATATTTGATTCTCAGGGGAGTTGATGCATTGTTATTTGTTAGGCTCTTTGTGATAGCTGTATGGATGGAACAGTTTAGGTGTAACTAATAGTAGATGAGTCTGAATAACTGCATTTCCTCTCTCAAATACTTTGCCTTGAATTGGAATCTGCAATGACATCAGAATTGTTTGCCTGGTGTCCTTGGCAATAAACTGTGGTCATATAAGGAAATAATACAATTAAATATTAATTGCTTCACAGTGGCGTCAAAATGGGACAGAAAGATGTGTTGGGGGCAGAGACGTTCCCTTAAACAATATTCAGCTTGTAAATAAGAGATAACAGAAAGATTTAAGACTTTGTTCTGAGTTATAAATCCAAATGTGTTCCCAACTAAAAAGTAACCATTAAACTTCAACAGGGAAAGGTTTAAAGAAGTTTGCATATTCTTTGTGAATTTAATCTGTTAAGTATAGTACGGATGAGGAGTGACTTGGGTATTCATGAGAGAATATTGGTGTGCTTGCCGTTGGAGCCACTTGTGCATTTCTACCCAAGGGGATATGTATTAAAGTTGAGTTTCAGTGGGGGATGAGAAGGAGATTTTTACCCAGGCAGCTTAGCTCTTGGATTGAAAGTGGATTGAAAGTGACTTGGGTTTTTACCACATCCAATTCTATAGGAAATATTTTCAGGTATTTCAATTATGAGCTTGGAACTATAGTTGCAAAAAAGATCCTTTCAAATCACTATTCTGCAGCTTTCAGTGACAAGGGATGTTCATCCCCTCAGCTGAGCTTAGTGCCAAATGTAGGACCCTCCTAGAAAGGCTGTCCGTTTTTCCTTTCACCTAAAAATGCAAAACCATTGTTAGACATGAGCAGCACGCTTGCAAAGATTAAAAGCACAGAAATGTGCTGTGGATCCGCTTTGCTCTCAGCAGTGGGCAACAAAATAATCAATAGGAATTACCCGTATGGGGTTTAAAAGACCTTGTAATAATTAAGTGTGCCAAAAGACATCAAAAGCTGTGGAGGCTTAATGTGAGCTATTGCTTACTGAATTTGCTGTAGAGCTCATTGACTGCCACATCTAAACTGGAAGCTTTAGAAGGCTTGTGACACGCCCATGTGACAGTGTAAATATCAGGCTCTGTCTTGTACTGCAATTCTAATGGAGGCACTCGTCTAAACGTTGCTCTGGTTTGAGTTTTAGAGCAATACATCTGTGCCATCATTGCTTCATGAACAATTACTTTGCACTTAGTGCTATTCACAGGATTTCAGAGAGGGAAACAATCAATCCTGAAGTATTGCTATCCTGACTTAATAGCAGGAAAAAATATGGGTACAGATATTAGTGCAAAGGTTCTGAGTAACTACACAAGATGAGCTGTGGGTACTCAGATCCTTTAAAATGATCAAGGGCACTGAAGTCAGTGGCACAGATGGGAGTAGAACCCAGCATTCATGATGACTTCTGCTCTAACTGTGCTTCCCCTTTATGATGTAAGCTTTTAATAGAGGCCATCAAAACAAAACTTGAATATTGACATGTAATGTTGAGAATCTAAAAACCTTCAGGTTAGTGTTTAAAATTCTTTTGAAAAATATTTCAGAGGGTTGTGCTATGCTATACACTTGTTTGCTGAACTATAAATGGATTTTCAACTGCTTATTATTGAAATTTTTAGTCTCATGTATTATAAGGACGTACTGCATATTTTACAAAGCATTCTTGTATGAAGACTATCCCAGATTGTATACCTGTTGTAGGCTTTGGCCCAGAAGATATTTGCTTTGCTTTTCTTGTTTTGTTTCCTGAGCATCATGAAAATGGCTAGGAATATTTCAGTACCTATCTAGCCCATCAGATCTAATGCAGCCTATTTGAAAACCATTTTGCTATGCAAGAATTTTCTGCAGCAATGGTTGTCAGTTTGTACAACTGAAAGTTCTCATTATGAAGAGAAAGGTATTGGTGGTAAACAAAGCAGTCTATGTAGTGTGACAGCAAATGCATCTTCAAGAAGGGGTTTGGAACATGCACTGTGTATTCTGTTGCAAGTTATGCACTGTAGAGAAATATTACATTTTATTGTGCACCTGAACCTCAACTGCACCAGAGCAAACTTAGTACAAATGAATGTTTTGGTCTATCCCTGGTTTGCAAAACGCAGTGGCTGTGGTGGGATGCAGTGGAGAGGTTATTTTGAACATAGTCTCTTCTTTCCCCCTTCCCTGCCCCCCCAAACCATAGCAACCCTGGAAGAATGGGATCAAAGGTGAAGTAAAAGAAGTGAGAAACCAGTCTCTTCTTTCCACTGAGGAAGTGTGAAATAAGTTATTTTAAAAAGTGAGCTAATTTTTCTACCATTATAAAATGTCTAAAACTCTCCCCATCTTTCCAATAGAAAGAGGGGAAAATAAATAAGTACATAACCTCTTTAAAACAAAACTAAAATAACTAATTTTTCATCAAAAATTGGGGGGGCGAGGAGTGGAAAGAAATTTCCAATTAACATGTTTCCATTTAAGATTTTTTGTGAAGCCCCTGAAATTAGACCAGCTGTAACCGAACACTGGTTGCCTGACGGATTGCTTTTTCAGGGTCTGTGTCCTGATACTCAAAAGCCTGGCCCTAGACTTTGGCTCTTGTTATTGGACAGATTTTCCTCCATGACCTCGCACAACTGATACTTTCTACTGGACGAATGAAGCTATCAATAACTATGAGAGAAGGTTTATGAATGCAGGACACAGCTTATAAAATATGGATGCAAGACACAGCTTCTTAAATTCTAGAACTCAGTGAACGGCCGCACCACAACTGCAGTGAAATGACTCCCTTATTTGACTCAAGTTTCTCAGTTTCTTCACACAAAATCCCACATCTCACTATGCCGCTCTCTATAAACTAAGAAACCTATATTATCTATGCGTTGGGAAGCAGTTTTTTAGGAACATGTGCGAGGTTCATACCACAGTTCTAAGGACCATTTTCAGGGTGTGCACATGTGGGGGATTGGTTATTCTACCCTTCTATTTTTCAATGCTGTTGTTAGGGGGCTTATTCCTTCACCCACTTACTTCCCTGGTCCTTTCGCATGAACAGAGAGCAACAATACCCGAAGTCCAAAGGTGCAAACAATTCAATGTTTATTGGGGTGAACTTCCAGCAAGGATGATTCCAGTTTCCTTCCTTAGTTGTCCCCGTTCCCAGCTCTGACATCACAGAACCTTACCTGTGTCCCTGTTCCCATTCCTGCTCTTAGCTAAACATGATTCCAATTTCCCCACCTCCATTCCTTGTTTCCATTTCCCCCCCCACACCCACTCACTTCCTCATTGACTGCAGACTATATAGTCAAACTTGAGTTCTGCTTAGCTATACCTTAACCAATCATTTTACTGAAATTTAACTAACCAATCCTAACATATTGTAACATGATTAGCTAACCAATTATATCCCACCACCTTAATTAGTTTACACCCAGCAAAATTAATTATACAGCAGACAGAAACAATCACAGAACCAGACAGAGACCATGCAAATAAACAATAGCAAAGTGGGAACTATAATGACAAAACAATACAGAAGTGAGGATTTCACATCCCAGGTATTGGTAAGTGAGTTCTTGTCAGACAGGATGCTATCAAACTAAGTTTCCTTTTACATCTTCTAGGCACTTCCCTTTCTCTGGAGGCGATAGGCATTATCTGGACAGGACTGTATTCCAACAGCCCAATAGCACCTTCATTCAATGTGACTAGTTTGGAATGTGAGGATGTGACCTTTCGCTTCCCAGCTTAGGCCTTAGCCTAAGAACAGGGCCTCAGACTGTCACAGTAAGAGAAGGCCCTTACGCTGGCAGACAGTGATTTTGATTCTTTCTTTTATACCTCAATAACTAGCCAAGTGACAAGAATACAGCTAAATTCTTAGAGTATAGGCCTTTACAGAGGCCTGAATATCTATATCCTAACAGCTGTCAGTTACAATTTTTCATTTTTAGATGGTGTGCTTTTTAATATAGGGACTGTGGTGTTCTGTTTTTTATGGATAGTGCTTCGAGACACCAACTTCACTGAAATCTGGGTTTGCTACCTAGGTGAAATCAAAAGTTAGAGCATAGGTTTTTTTTAATGAGAAGATAAATATAAACCCTCATATAGAATGTCTGTTAAGTGTAGGCTTAAAGAAAACAGTGGAAATAATTAGTGTCCCAATTATCGAGCATCAAAGATTCCAACACATTCCACTAATTCTTACTCTTTATAAATCATTCTGTCTGTGAATGGAAAGGACCCAATGATTTCCACCCCCCTTCCCTTCTATTCCTTGCTCACTAACCAGTTGTATATTATTCTATATAATGCATTAAATACACCATGTAGTGTCAAGCTAAAGTGAAACTAGATTCCATATTACAACATTATGGGGCATCAGCTGCAGATTTGTAGCTGAAACCAAGGTGAGTTAGGCACTTACTCAAGGATTCAATCTCTTGCATATGGAAAAATATAACACATACTTTTCAAAATCAAAGCATGTAATCTTCTTTGTGTAGGATAGAATGAGTGTCATTGAAGTAATTTAGGAATTTCAATTATTTAAAAATGGGTCTGTTAAGAATTTTAGCTGTCAGAACTCCTTTCTTAAAAACTTTAATGGAGTACGTCTTAGAAAGCCGACACATATTCTGCATAGGCTATACATGGGTTTCCTGTTAATCATAACCAAAAGTTTCTTCTTCAGCAGATACTGAAGAATGATCTTACTGAGAGAACTGCTTGAAGAACTCTTCTTTCAAAATGGCCATCTCCTATGGTTCCATGGGCCTGATGCTACAGTGAAAAACACTGTATCCACTCACCTGCTACTCTGCACTTCCTGACAGTATGTAGGGGGCCACCAACTTGCCTTTAATTGTGTTTCCACTTCAGCTGAGAACCAAGGAAGGTAGTGACCATTTTGAAAGAGGGGAATTCTACTTCTTATTCTTTGCCAGAGAATGATGCATGAATTTCTTCTTCGGGAAACGTCAGTTGTGGAAAATGATGGCAAAAACCCTGATTACACCAGTTATTCAACAAGGAAGGGAGAAATGAGTGGTGTCTTTGCTGGGGAATAACATTTGTGAAGGTAGAAGAGTGTTTTTTGGGAAGGGGGCATGTCTTCAGAGGAGCATGGAAGACAGGAGAAACAGGGAAATTATGGAGTAGGCTCTGGGTGTTTTCTGCTGATCTGAAGATGCACATTAGCTGTAAACACAGTTTAAGTGACTGCTGTGCTCTGGTTGCTTTGGGTTGCTGCAGGGTGGAATAAAATAGCCAGTGGACTGGGCCTTGAAAATAAAAGAAAGATTTCAATAGATACTACAAAGATACAAACTATGAAAAATAATTTTTTTTCTGGAATTACTTGTTGAGTATTAAAGTACTCATATTTTAATATCAGCAGTCTTAACCTTTCTAAAGCGATGGATGTGCCTTCTCCCCCACCACAGCAGCCCCCAAGCTGGGGCTGGGAAGAAGGGGGGTTCTCTCCCTTTCTCCCCCACCGCAGCAGCCCCTGAGCTCAGGCTGGAAAGAAGGGGGGGTCTCTCCCCTGTCACAACAGCCACAAAGCTGAAGCTGGGAAGGAAGTGGGTCTCTTCCCAGCAGCCGCAACACTGGAGCCTCTTTCTCTGGCCGCCATAGCCCTGCACGTCCCAAATTCCCCCCACCCCCTCTTCTCACACCACTGCCCCCTCCCACCTATCCCCTATTCCCCCCAAGGCCACCATCTCACCTTACATATACGTCTTCTCCAGGGTCCAGGCTCCTAATTAGTGGAGCCACGCCTGCGCAGCTCCACTAATTAGATGGGTGCCCCTTCATTCTCTCATGTGCGGCT